>NC_064632.1:291926259-293227926 GCF_023864275.1 Schistocerca cancellata | reverse complement strand
TTTTACGACAGATCGGCCATGGCGGATTTGCCAATGTATCTGCCCTCCTGTTTAAGTAATGTTCAGACAAATGTGGTTCAAGTTTTAAA
Organism: Schistocerca cancellata; assembly: GCF_023864275.1. Taxonomy (NCBI): domain Eukaryota; kingdom Metazoa; phylum Arthropoda; class Insecta; order Orthoptera; family Acrididae; genus Schistocerca; species Schistocerca cancellata. The sequence continues at coordinate 293,227,837 of NC_064632.1, read as the reverse complement.
GTTTAGTTAATTGTCAAATATCTTTCCCAAGATTTTAGGGAGATGGTTTTAATTTCTTAATAGGGTGACTGGCTCACCCATATTTTTTGTAAGTAGTAAGCCAGTGATGTTAACCTGTGCCTTTCTTTTGGCTCCTTCCTCATTTTACTAGTGTTTTAATATTATGTATAGTTAATTTTACTTTTACTTTTTTGCCATTGTTTTAGCTCATGTAAGATAATGATTTTGTGGTCGATTCAAGTGCACGAGTGTGGACCAATATTCGAGGTTTTTAGTCACATTCCTTTGTTTTGGTGAGTCTAAGGGTAATGATAACCTTGCAGTTGAGTGCCCATAAGCTCGAAACACACACACACACACACACACACACACACACACACACACAAGAGGAGTACTAGTTGAGTTTGCCAAGTAAGAACGTACGATACACACATTATTCAGTGGGTTTGGCAAGGTCACAGAATGTACTTGAAAATAATTCTTATTTATCTCCGGCATTAGTTCATATATGCCTTTCCTGTTCATATGTGCCTTTGTGGTAGCCAAACTGGGAGACAGTCAGCAAGTTTTGCTTATTCTGTTGTACAACAAACCACAAATAATTGGAAGAAGTGACATGGTTCTGCAATAAGAAATAAGTGGGTTAAGGATGGAAAAGGCCTGTTGCAGTTTAATAACAAATTCAGAAAATTCTGAGAAAATGGATTGTTGCAGTCTCAGTTGAAAGTAGTGCCAAAATGTTGACAGGCAAAAGTTAGTAGAAATTCATATTGCTATATAAAAAGATCAATAACCTTCAGTCATATTTTAGCAAAAGATTTTATCAAGAGATATAGAAAATTATAATCCTACGCAAAATCACTGAACTGAAGGCTTAGACCAGCCTGTTGTGCCAATGGAAGAGAGAAAAAGGAAAGCTGAAGTTTCAACTCTCTCATTTAAAAAATCATTCACACAGGAGTATTGTACAGACTTACCATCGTTTGACCGCTGCACAAACTCCTGTGTGGAGAACATGGAAATAGGGAACCCTGGTGCTGAAAAGTACCTGAAGAGAATTGACTAAATAAGTCATCAGGTCCGGATGGAATCCCAGTTTGGTTTTACAGAGTACTTCTTGGCATTGGTCCCAAACTTAGCTTTCATTTATTGTGAATCTGTTGCCCAGTGGAGAGTCCCAAGCAACTGAAAAAAAGTGCAGGTGACTCCCGTATGTAATAAGAGCAAAGGAAGAGATCTGCAAAATTACAGATCAATATCTGTAAGATTGGTTTGCAATACAATTCTTGAGCATATTCTAAGTTTGCTTAAGGGAGAATAGCTTGTATCCACATATCAGGATGAAGGATAACAGACAAAAACAGTATTCCTAGATCGCAGGAAAGTGTTTGATTTATTCTCAGATATGAGAGTGGCTCAAAGACGTTTTAATGAGTTCAGTATGTTATCGTGAATGGTGAGTGTTCACAGGATGTAAAGTTATTGTTCAAGAGTGCCTCAGGGAAATGCAGTAGGGCTATACTTGTTTCCTGTACACTTAAACCATTCAACAGATAGTAAAGTCATATGACAAGAATGGCTGGGAGATCCTGAAGGGCAGGTTCACCCGCCTAATTGGAAAGGTTTTCCTCCAGAATGAGATTTTCACTCTGCAGCGGAGTGTGCGCTGATATGAAACTTCCTGGCAGATTAAAACTGTGTGCCAGACGGAGACTCGAACTTGGGACCTTTGCCTTTCGCAGTCAAGTGCTCTACCAACTGAGCTACCCGAGCACGACTCACGCCCCATCCTCACAGCTTTACTTCTGCCAGTACCTCGCCTCCTACCTTCCAAACTTTATAGAAGCTCTCCTGCGAACCCTGCAGGACTAGTACTCCTGAAAGAAAGGATATTGCGGAGACATGGCTTAGCTACAGCCTGGGGGATGTTTCCAGAATGAGATTTTCACTCTGCAGCGGAGTGTGCGCTGATATGAAACTTCCTGGCAGATTAAAACTGTGTGCCGGACTGAGACTTGAACTTGGGACCTTTGCCTTTCGCGGGCAAGTGCTTTACCAAGAGCAGAAGTAAAGCTGTGAGGACGGGGCGTGAGTCGTGCTTGGGTAGCTCAGTTGGTAGAGAACTTGCCCGCGAAAGGCAAAGGTCCCGAGTTCGAGTCTCGGTCCGGCACACAGTTTTAATCTGCCAGGAAGTTTCAAGGTTTTTCCTGTCCTCTGCACCAACAGGCACCTCTCCTTCATGAAGTATGAGAGCTATGTGTGTAAGTTCATCTGTTAAGTGCAGAAGTGCAGATGACCAATAATGTGTGTGTGTGTGTGTGTGTGTGTGTGTGTGTGTGTGTGTGTGTGTTTGGGGGGGGGGGGGGTTTCAGGTTGAAGATGATGAGAGGAGGGAGAGGGTGAAACCCAGTGTCAGCACATGTACTCCTTCTCTTGAGGAGCACCAAGGGAGCTGCCGAGCATAATGTCCCCATCTGACCTTCAACAGTGTTGCATGCCCTCACTCCATGAGAGACTGTGGAGAGGTGTAGAATTTAATCCTGGACATTGGCGCAAAGACTGGTAATCAGAGACTTTATGCCTCGCCTCCCCCTCCGCCTTTCCCCTCTACCATAAAGGTAAAACGAAATTGTCAACAGTGTATCCGGACAGTCACCCATCCGAGTTTTAATCATGCTTGAAACTTAATTTTGGTAGTCTGATGGGTACTGGAGTATCCACCTTGGCACAGCCATTGACACAAATAGGTGAGCTGGTCCTTCTGCTTACCAGGAATTCAACAAAAGGGAACAGATGCATTTCAGTAGTTGCAAGTTAACACTAGGCTAGCATAAGACAAGCAAAAAATTAGACTTAAGTTACAAATTAACAGACAGAAGCAGTCCTTGCAGGCCACTTTTGTAAAATGTGCTAATAAGTCACGATAAACCTACCCTGAGAAGTGTGGGAAATAGTTTTATATTAATCTACATATGTATATTAGGACCAAAACAACTACTTTAAAAAATAAAAAAACCACTGCTCCTCCTCTTATACAATGCTCTAGGAGCTAATGCAGTGCCTTTCAATATGTTTGACTTGGCTGGTTCCAATTCACCTGATTGCCCTGAGGTTTAATGGCAAACAGTGGCAGGTATGCGCAGATTTGCAGTTTTCCTAGACACAATCTCACATCATGAAACATCTATGAACTCATAATGCCTGAAACAAATTCTAGTCCTAAATAAGAAGCAAAAAATTTGCCTAAAATCTAATACACTTGTACCAAAGAATACTGCCCCAGTGGTTTAATTTTGAAACCACTCTTAAAAGCAGTAGTACAAACTCAAGTTTACATCACAATAACTTTAGTTATACTTCATTCACTGTCAAAGATCTCCTCAATATAGTCACTATATTATAAAAAAAAAAAAAATAAAAAGAAGTCACAATTTGTAGAAGTACCGCTAGGTATCTCTGTCTTGCGGCATCATAGGTGGTTTCATGCTAAAGGCACTGGTACTTAAATAATAATAATAAAATGGTGGTTTCAGGCAAAAAATGCTGGTACTGAAAGGATTAGGTAATCTTAATTGTTTGACAATACTGGGAGTGCTAATGTCGGTATATCTCATTTGTGAGTCGATACAGTAGTGAAACATTCGTGTGGCAGTATTGTCATGCATAAATGCATTTTTAAATGCAGAATTTCTATCTACTGTTTTTTCACAAGCACCTGACCGATACACAAAATATTGAATGGAAAACTGATTGTTTATTTTCTTTACATATGATTACATAAGATTTTCTGATATATCTTTCACCAGGATATGACTGTGAAAATTATTGTAGACTTCATGTATGACCTTTCTTACAGATGCACAAGTTGCTATTAAGATGTGAAACAAATACTAACAAAGAGATAGAGGGGCTGGCCAGTACTTACCTCAGCTCAGTACAGCCGATAGATACACATAAAACAGAACCGAAAATTTACGTTCCTAGCTTTCGGAACAAATGTTCCTTCATCGGGGAGGAGAGAGGGGAAAGAAAGGGAAGAAGGGAAAGGAGATTCAGTTACTCACAACCCAGGTTATGAAGCAACAGGGAAAGGAAAATAGGGAGGGTAGCAAGGATGGAGGCATGGTTGTCAGAGGGAAGCCAAAGATATTCTACTGTAAGTACTGTGTCGGCTTCAAACCAAAGAGGATGCATACAGAAGTAAAGAGGTATATAGTATAAAGATAAACACAACTATGTAGGATGAAAAGATGCGTGAATGGCTAAAGAGGAAAGGGAAAGAGGAGAAGACTGAAGAGTAAATGGGAGTGAGGTTGTTTAACGTAGGTTCAGTCCAGGGGGATGGCGGGATGAAAGGATGTGTTGGAGTGCAAGTTCCCATCTCCGCACTTCAGAGGGACTGGTGTTGGGTGGGAGAAGCCAAATGGCACATACGGTGTAGCAAGTTCCTAGGTCCTTAGAATTATGCTGGAGGACATGCTCCGCTACTGGGTATTGGGCATCTACTAGGCGGACAGTTCGTCTGTGTCCGTTCATGCGCTCAGCCAGTTTAGTTGTTGTGATGCCGATGTAAAAGGCTGTGCAGTGCAGGCATGTCAGTTGATAAATGGCATGTGTAGTTTCACACGTGGCCCTGCCTTGAATTGTGTGTGTTTTACCAGTAGCGGGGCTGGAGTAGGTGGTTGTGGGGGGATGCATGGGGCAGGTTTTGCAGCGGGGTCGGTTACAGGGGTAGGAACCGCTGGGTAGAGAAGGTAGTCTGGGAATATTGTAGGGTTTAACAAGGATGTTACGGAGGTTAGGGGGGCGACGAAAAGCAACTCTGGGTGGTGTGGGGAGAATTTTGTCAAGGGATGATCTCATTTCAGGGGTTGACTTGAGAAAGTCATATCCCTGGCGGAGTAATTTGTTGATGTTTTCGAGGCCAGGATAATATTGGGTGACAAGGGGGATGCTTTTGTGTGGTCTGGGGGTAGGAACATTGTGAGGAATGAATTGCTCGGGAAATCTGTTTGTGGACAAGGTCTGCAGGATAGTTGCGGGAGAGGAAAGCACTGGTCAGGTTATTGGTGTAATTGTTGAGGGATTCGTCACTGGAGCAGATACGTTTGCCACGAATACCTAGGCTGTAGGGAAGGGACAGCAACCTCTACATGTGAACCTAGCACTTAGAATATATTCAGTTTCTTACCAAGTTCTTTGTAACATTTCCTCTGTTATTGTTGCAGTCTCATTACACATTAGTGATATGATGTCGTAGCATAGGAATATTGTCCACTTTGGTCACATACACGTGGTCCTTCACGAATCCCCACATGAAGAAATCAAGCGGCGTAATGTCGGGTGAACGTGGTAGCCAGGCAATGGGTCCTTCTTGTCCGATCCAACAATTGGGAAATTTCCTATCCAGGAACTTGTGAACAGCAGTTGACCAATGCGGCGGAGCTCCATTACGTTATGTTGAAAAATGTTGTTGAGTTGCAAGTCTTGTCCAACAACCCTGTCTTGCATTAGCCCACACCAGACATTTAGTTTAGGGCTATCAGGAACATGTTCAATGACAACATGCGGATTTTGTGAACCCCAAATCCGAACATTGTGCCTATTAACCTTTCCTGATAGATGAAAGGTTGCTGCATCTGAGAATAAACATCTTTCCAGGAAGCTGGCATCCATATCAATACGTTGCAGCATATCTGCAGCAAATTGTTGTCGGCAGGGTTTGTCGGTCGGCGTCAGATGTTGCAGAATTTGCACTTTGTAAGCAGACATACAAAGATGCTGGTGAACTACACAATGCCGTGTTGATTGAGGTACATCAAGTTGCCTAAATGCTTGACAAGTTGACTGATGTAGGCTTCTGAGAAACATTTGTCTGATGTCCTCCACTGTCTCTTCTGAAACTCTGTAACGTGCACTGCCAGAATATTTCAGAACACTTCCCGTTGCCAGAAACTTCCTATACCATTTCTCAATTGTTTTCACATTAGGTGGACCATATTCATACACACAGCGATAATTTCTTTGCACAATAATTGGCGATCTTGTTTCTGCAAACCACACTGCTGCTTGCATGTGCTGCTTACTAGTGTTAACCATAATGCTGCAGAATGTTCCATCCCCCCCCCCCCCCTCCCCGAACCTCTTCCCTACAACGGTGTGTCCCACTTCCCTGGTGGACTGAGGAATTCTGCGATGCAGCTCATGCAATGAGGCAGGCTCTCTGTGTCTTTGAATGCCACCATACAAAGGAGAATTGTGTTCAGTATAAACAGTTGCACACAGTGTTGCCACATTATCAGAGACAGTAGAAAAGGTAGTTGGATCTCTCTTATTAATTCTTTTTTACTCCCTCTTCTGTTGTTTGGGGTAACTACATCAGATTTCTGGAAACATGGTACATTTCCTAACTCCTGTCCTGACTGTAGAGAGAAATATCATTGTGGACCCTATCGAGATTTCCAACACCTTGGGTTGACACTTTGCAAAGCTCTCAAGCTCTGTCCATTACCATTTTGCCTTCTTACCTTGGAAATGAGTGGAGGAGGCTGGGGAGATATCTTTCCCCTCTCAGAATCATGAATGCTACAATACTGTTTTTACTGTGATGGAGCTCGAACATGCTCTCATCTTGTCACAGTCCTGCACTACAGGACCAGATGATACACACATTCAGATGTTGCAGCACCTCTCTGTTGATAGCAAGCACTTTCTCCTTCATATGTATAATCACATGTGCACGGATGACATATTTCCCAGATGTTGGCATGAAGCCACTGTAATTTCCATGCCCTAACATGGTAAGGACAAACATCTTCCATCCAGCTACCACCGAAATTTCCTCATCAGTAGAATCTGCAAGGTGATGGAAAGCATGGCCAGTGGTCAGCTGTTATGGTGGCTTGAGTCTTGGAATCTGCTAACAAATGCACAGTGTGGATTTTGTAAGCACCGTTCTCCATTTGATCATCTCGTCAACCTGTCAACCCATAGTATGAACAATTTTCTGTGGAAATGCCAGACTGTATCTGTGTTTTTTGATTTGGAGAAGACTTACAATACCTGCTGGAGGACTGGCATCCTCCGTACAATGCACACGATGCATTTCGAGGCCGCCTGCCCCATTTTATCCGGGAGTTTTTGAAAGAAGGTTTTCAAGGTGTGTGTGGATTCGGCTTTGTCGAACACTTTTATTCAGGAGAAAAGATTGTGTCAGGGCTGTGCACTGAGCATAGCCCTGTTTGCTGTAGCAGTCAACCCTATCATGGACTGTCTCTCGCCAGGCATCTCAGGGTCTCCTTTTGTCGATGACTTTGTGATCTACTGCAGCTCTCAATGGACCTGTTCATTTGAGCAACAACTTCAGCAATGTCTCGACCGTCTTTACTTGTGGAGCATCAACAACAGCTTCCACTTTTCAAATGAAAAAACTGTCTGTCTGTTGGTCCTCACACATATCTTATCTGGCAGCACAATGTACCCGATCTCTGAACATCTTATGTGTCTTACACGGTACTTCATGGGGAGCAGATTCAAAAATCCTTCTGCACTTACACCAATCCCTTGTCCAGTCTAAAATGGATTATGGATGTCTTGTTTACTCATCTGAACGACTGTCTATTTTACACCATCTCGATACAATCCACCATTGAGGCATACATTTGGCCACTGGACCTTGCTGCACTAGCCCAGTTGTGAGTCTCTATGCAGACACTGTCAAACTACAGCTGTCACACTGGCATGATGTCCCAACCAACCAGCCTATACATCCTTTTTTGATGACTCTCTTGACCACCATTATGGGGTAATTGCAACTTCTTTGTTGTCTCCCGTAGAACGTCAGGGAATGAAGCTGCCGATGCTACAGCCAAGGCTGCAAGGCGACTAACAAGGAGTTTTAGCTATTTGTCCATTCAGATGATCTCTGTGTTGCCGCACGTAGGAAAAATGTCACTCTTGCATGGGCAGTGATCTTCTCTACATGGAGACAAACTCCATGAAATTAAACACCTCCCAATAGCTTGGACAACTTCCTCTAGCCCCTCTCATGGTGAGGAGATACTTTTAGCTAGATTGCATATTGGGCACTGTTGTTAGTCACCATGATTTGACATGATTTGTTAAATGGAGACCCTGCACCACACTGTGCTTACTGCAACCAGTCGTTGACAGTGCACCATTTTCTGACCCAATGCCAATTTTATAACCGTTTACGCTTTATTGATCAATCTCCACAAAGGGGAAGTGATCGTTTTTAGGTGTCCCTCTACTCCTGTTGATTAGGCTCTGAGTGTTATCACCTTCAAATTCATTCAGTAATTGACAGCTTTAAATTATGACACAGGCACTCATGACCTCAGTAGCAGCAACATCTGCCTTGGTGCCCCTTTCAAACGACTCGCATTCGGGAGGACGATGGTTCAATCACGCGTCTGGCCATCCTGATTTAGGTTTTCCGTGATTTCCCTAAATCGCTCCAGGCAAATGCTGGGATGGTGACTGGTGCTAGTTAGACTGTATCATGTACACAACGTCTCCATGTCCTTCACAGTAGACACTCAACATCTGATGCTGTTCACATTCCTTATAAACCCTACCAGGCCTGGTAACAACACTAAACATGAACAACACTAATATATTCATGGTGGCCGTTCTCACAGAGGTTTGCAACCTTCTGATGGTGTGTGTGTGTGTGTGTGTGTGTGTGTGTGTGTGTGTGGGTGCACATGCGCCTGCACGCTTGGGTGTGGGCATGTTAAATAGGTGCTGTTTATCTGCCACTAGTAGCTTAATGTTTACATGATTAAAGTTGTGTTTTTAAAGGAAATATCTGTTGCTGAATAAGGTGTGTTTTTATTTTCTTTTGAATTGGTACGAATTCCCAGTTTCTTGCTTCCTGTTTATGGAAGTTCACTGCTTATTTTACCATCAGTAAGTAAGTAAGTAAGTAAGCACAATGGGAGATGTTTCCAAGGGCATAACATGCTAAACTGATCTTGGTTAATTTAGCCATAGGTTGACTACATTTTAATTTTTTATTCGGCTGGAACGCAAAGAATTTAACACACTGCTTCATTCATTGTATTACCATTAATGTCTACTCAGGGGCTAAAAGGTTATTATTACTTTATTGAAATTGTGTAATAGAAGTCTCTGTGAGACATAAAACTGTTAGTTGTGAACCACTCTTGGGCATGTTCAGCTGTCATTGAGCTGTCTCTGCTAGGATTGAGTGTAAACCATTGATTAGTATGCTTGTATCATCAGCAAAATTACAGTCTTTGAACTACCATGAAAGTCATTAGAAGATCATTTATCTGGGTTAGAAACAAGAGTGAGCCCAGTACTGATCCCTGTGATATTCCACATGTTATGTTTCCCCATTCTGATGTGCTTTACGTGTGTGATACAGTCTGTTAATGAGATCCTATGTGCTCTCTCTCTCTCTCTCTCTCTCTCTCTCTCTCTCTCTTATGAAGGTAAGATTCCATCCATGCAAGAGGAATGCCATAATACTCCGTTCGCAAAGTAGAATTTTGTGATCCACACAACCAAAGGCTATGGTAATGTCACAGATTATACCAGCAAGATAATATTTCTTGTCTGTTCTGCTATAATTTCATTTGTGAGGTCTTGTACTGCTCCCTGTTTGGAAAATACCATGTTGTTGTTGTTGTTGTTGTGGTCTTCAGTCCTGAGACTGGTTTGATGCAGCTCTCCATGCTACTCTATCCTGTGCAAGCTTCTTCATCTCCCAGTACCTACTGCAACCTTCTGAATCTGCTTAGTGTATTCATCTCTTGGTCTCTCTCTACGATTTTTACCCTCCACGCTGCCCTCCAATACTAAATTGGTGATCCCTTCATGCCTCAGAACATGTCCTACCAACCGATCCCTTCTTCAGGTCAAGTTGTGCCACAAACTCCTCTTCTCCCCAATCCTATTCAATACTTCCTCATTAGTTATGTGATCTACCCATCTAATCTACAGCATTCTTCTGTAGCACCACATTTCGAAAGCTTCTATTCTCTTCTTGTCCAAACTATTTACTGTCCATGTTTCACTTCCATACATGGCTACACTCCATACAAATACTTTCAGAAACGACTTCCTGACACTTAAATCTATACTCGATGTTAACAAATTTCTCTTCTTCAGAAACTCTTTCCTTGCCATTGCCAGTCTACATTTTATATCCTCTCTACTCCGACCATCATCAGTTATTTTGCTCCCCAAATAGCAAAACTCCTTTACTACTTTAAGTGTCTCATTTCCTAATCTAATACCCTCAACATCACTTGACTTAATTCGACTACATTCCATTATCCTCATTTTGCTTTGTTGATGTTCATCTTATATCCTCCCTTCAAGACAGCATCCATTCCGTTCAACTGCTCTTCCAAGTCCTTTGCTGTCTCTGACAGAATTACAATGTCATCGGCGAACCTCAAAGTTTTTATTTCTTCTCCATGGATTTTAATACCTACTCCGAATTTTTCTTTTGTTTCCTTTACTGCTTGCTCAATATACAGATTGAATAACATTGGGGATAGGCTACAACCCTGTCTCACTCCCTTCCCAACTACTGCTTCCCATTCATGCTCCTTGACTCTTATAACTGCCATCTGGTTTCTGTACAAATTATAAATAGCCTTTCACTCCCTGTATTTTATCCCTGCCACCTTCAGAATTTGAAAGAGAGTATTCCAGTCAACATTGTCGAAAGCTTTCTCTGAGTCTACAAATGCTAGAAACATAGGTTTGCCTTTCCTTAATCTATTTTTTAAGAGTAAGTCATAGGGTCAGTATTGCCTCACGTGTTCCAACATTTCTATGGAATCCAAACTGACCTTCCCCGAGGTCAGCTTCTACTAGTTTTTCCATTCGTCTGTAAAGAATTCGTGTTAGTATTTTGCAAACTGATAGTTTGGTAATTTTCACATGTGTCAACATCTTGCTCACCAGATCGTAGAGTTTTGTCATGGCTGGCTCTCCCAAGGCTATCAGTAGTTCTAATGGGATGTTGTCTACTCCCGGGGCCTTGTTTCAACTTAGGTCTTTCAGTGCTCTGTCAAACTCTTCACGCAGTATCATATCTTCCATTTCATCTTCATCCACATCCTCTTCCATTTCCATAATATTGTCCTCAAGAACATCGCCCTTGTATAGACCCTCTGTATACTCCTTCCACCTTTCTGCTTTCCCTTCTTTGCTTAGAACTGGGTTTCCGTCTGAGCTCTTGGTATTCAAGCAAGTGGTTCTCTTTTCTCCAAAACTCTCTCTAATTTTGCTGTGGGCAGTATCTATATTACCCCTAGTTATATATGCCTCTACATTCTTACAAATGTCCTCTAGCCATCCCTGCTTAGCTATTTTGCATTTCCTGTCTATCTCATTTTTTAGACGTTTGTATTCCTTTTTGCCGGCTTCATTTACTGCATTTTTGTATTTTCTCCTTTCATCAATTAAATTCAATATATCTTCTGTTGCCCAAGGATTTCTATAAGCCCTCGTCTTTTTACCTACTCGATCCTCTGCTGCCTTCACTATTTCATCTCTCAAAGCTACCCATTCTTCTTCTACTATATTTCTTTCCCCCATTCTTGTCAATTGTTCCCTAATGCTCTCTCTGAAACTCTCTACAACCTCTGGTTCTGTCAGTTTATGCAAGTCCCATCTTCTTAAATTCCCACCCTTTTGCAGTTTCGTCAGTTTTAATCTACAGTTCATAATCAATAGATTGATCAGAGTCCACATCTGGCCCTGGAAATGTCTTACTGTTTAAAACCTTGTTCCTAAATCTCTGTCTTACCATTATATAATCTATCTGAAACCTTCCAGTGTCTCCAGGCTTCTTCCATGTATACTATGATTAAGTTATGCTCTGTGCAAAATTCTACCACGTGGCTGCCTCTTTCATTCCTTGCCCCCATTCCACATTCACCTACTATGTTTCCATCTCTACCTTTTCCTACTATCGAATTCCAGTCACCCATGACTATTAAATTTTCGTCTCCCTTCACTATCTGTATGATTTTATCTCATCATATCATCTTTTATCTCATCATACAGTTCATCAATCTTGTCGTCATCTGCGGAGCTAGTGGCATATAAACTTGTACTACTGTGGTAGCTGTAGAAGTTAGGGAATCAATAAGACAGATTTCAGGCAAGGGCAGTGCATGTCACCATACACCCTTGTTGAGTAGTGGGGTCTTGGTGGACACACCAGAAGACATGGCTTGGGTTTTAGCAGAACACTTCTTTACTGTTACTACATCATTCAGACAAGCTCCTACTTTTCAGGTGTTCTGTAGAACTGCAGAGATGAGGAAGCTCAATTTCTTCTCGTGTAATGAGGAAATCTACAACCTTCTGTTCTCCATGCAGGAACTGGAATCAGCTTCGTCTACAGCCAGAGACGCTGCTTCAGGACCTGACGAGATCCATTATGTCATGCTTTGTCATCTGTGCCAGGAATCAAAAGGACAGCTTCTCTCTTGTTTCAGTCAGATCTGGTTTGATTGACAGTACTCCACGACTTGGAAGGAGGCAATATTAATTCAGTTTTGGAAACAAGGCAAGGACCATAGCGCCCCTGACAGTTACTGGAGTGTAGCCCTTACCAGTTGTATGGGTAAGACTCTTGAACGCATGGTCAACTGCAGCCTTGTCTGGCTGCTCGAATCCCAAAGTCACCTGAGCCACTTGCAGTTCAGTTTCAGGCGCTACCATTCCATCCTTGACAACCTAATTCTACTGGAAATCATGATACAAGACTCCTCCTTACATCGGAACTGTTTGGCTTGTGTGCTTTTTGACCACGAAAAAGGATATGACACTACTTGGAGGTTCAACATCCTTTGCCAACTTCATAAATTGGGACTATGTGGATGCCTGCCACTTCTGATCCAATCCTTTCTCAAGGACCAGCGTTTTCGATATCGTGTTGGCGATGCCTTGTCTGACTTATCAAGAGAATGGGGTCCCCCAAGGCAGTGTCACATTGTCTGCCATTGCTATCAAAGGCATTTCCACTACTGCCAGGAGCCCGTTAAAATGCTCTTTGTTTGTGGATGACTTTGCAATCTTCTACTTTTTGAGCTTATAATGATGATGAGGCAGCTACAGCTGACCATTAGGAGGCTGGAAACCTGGGCCAGGAAAACTAGTTTTCGGTTCTCACCTGGGAAGACTACATGTGGCAGTTTTAACCATGCTCGGCAAAGTTTTAACCAATCAGTGCTCACAGTGGGGGAAAATATTTTACGTTTTCAAAAAACTGTGCACTTTTTGGGTTTATTATTTGACTGGAAATTAACTTGGTTCCCATAACTGAAAGACCTACGAAGAAAGGGCTTACAGTCATTGAATATTTTGAAATGCCTTAGCTGAAAAACATGGGGAGCTGACAGGTACTTCCTCCTGCAGTTTTATAGGGCATTTGTTCGATCCCTTTTAGACTATGGCAGCGTGGTATACACATCAGCCCATCCTTCCTACCTCAAGATGTTAGATGCTGTCCACCATGAGGACATTCGAATATTGAGTGGAGCCTTTTGGACACAGCCCAGTTCAGAGTCTGTGTGCAGAGGCTGGTGAACCACCACTCTGGATTCGACAATGTGTCATTTAGGCGCGACAAGCACTGAAAATCTGTGTCACCTCAGTCATTTACATTTAGTTCAGTGGTCCAACCCACCTTTGAATGACTGTTCAGGAATCGGCCCCATGCGACCAAGCCATTTGGGATACATGCTACAGCATATTGTGGCAATGTGTGTCCTTGATATTAGGGCAGCCCTCAGTCTTGATGGAGATCTGTCCACCATCCTTGCAGATACTGATTCCAGTTTAACAAAGGTGGTGAAATTTTGTGAATTGTTAGGGCTCATCCCTACATAATTGGGGAATGGAGGCAGACTTCAATACGTTAGAAACTGCTTTGCATGTGGGGACAGCCTTTGTCCCCACCCATGAGTGTAGCATGCTGACATTTTGTCAGGGCACTGATGACCATGACGTCGAGTGCCCCTCACCTCAATATCATCATCATCGTGCATAATAACTAATGAGTTGTTGCTACATATCTGGCGACAACAGCTTCCGTTTCAAGTGCAGTTGACATTAATAGCATATGGAGGACAACTGTTGGATAAATTCATGCAAGTAGCTGATAGAGCATATGCCACATTGGAGTCAACCACTGTGGCATGCACAGCAGTGACGAATACGAGTGTCACAAGAGGAGGTGACAAACACGCATCACAGCTTTTGGAGGAGCCAATGCTGAATCGTGCTGCCACATCTGGTTGGCAATCACCCGACATTGTTGGAGAACTCCGAGAATTAAGGACCACAATGGGAATAATTGTCACAGAGTTACAAAACTTGGAGTTATGTATGGACTCAGATAAGAGGATGCGGTCACCTCGTTCATCCAACCTTCAGCCGTTAGACACCATTCAAGCTCAAACTACCATCAAAGATATCTGCTGGTACCACAGACGGTTTGGTGCCCTTGCTACGAAGTGCATGAAACCATGTGAGTACCCAAATGCCAAGGGGAGTCCGAATTAAATGGCATGGGCTGTTGCACTCACAAATGATGTGCTGATGTAAGAAGAGTCATATTGCAGCAACTTGCAAATGGACACATTGAAAAGGTAAAGCCCATGATGGCATGCTTACTACCATTCCAATGAGTCACAGCACAACATCGCTTCGGTTGCACGTGATTGATAAGATTTCAGGCTTAAGATTTTTAGTAGACATTGGTTCAGAGGTCGGCACCCTTCCAGTCACGGACACAGTTAAGACGACAATCCAGGACCCCTTAGCTGTGAATAACTCAGCATCAAAACATGTGGGCGCAAAGAAACGATGATAGACATTGGTTTTCCTACTCCATACAATTGGAGCTTCGTCGTGGTAGACATTATGCAATCTACATTAGGTGCTGATTTTCTGTCGCACTTTGCGCTGGCTGTAGCTTTTGCAAATTCCTGCCTTATAAGCGGGACACACTATGACAGAGTAAAGGTAATTCAGAGAGATTCTGTGGATAATGTAATAGGAGTAATCAATGATGCAAGCAAACAGTCGATTCCGCATATGTCAGTGCAGCCAAGCAGTGTTAAGCATAATACAGTGCATTATATACCCATGACAACCAGTCCACCGGTTTCAGAATTTGTCCGTAGAATAGCTCCAGAAAGACTGGCTGAGACTAAGGCGATATTTGAGGATATTCTCCTTGCTGATGTTATACGGAGGTCATACAGCCCATGGTCATCCCCGTTACACCTCGTGCGCAAAAAGGACAGCACATGGCGCCCCTGTGACAATTACTGTAGGCTGAACACGAGAACTGACACAGATAAGTATCCGATACCTAATATCAAAGAATTTACCTATTCTCTGGCTGGTGCAAAAGTTTTATGTTTGATTGCCATAAAGCTTACAATCAGATCCCAGTGGCGCATACTAATATTGCAAAGACAGCAGTTAGTACGCCTTTCGGCCCATTTAAGTTTTTGTTTATGCCATTTGGTCTTAGCCCAAACGTGGCATAGATTCATTGATGAAGTGCTACAAGACTTGCCATTTAGCTTCGCGCATTTAGATGACACATTAACATATTCAGTTCATGCACAAGTTCATGAGAAGCATATCCGTGAAGTGCAAGAGAGATTGTGTAACTATGGAGTGGTACTAAATGAAGACAACCCCATCGTGCACAAAAGCGGGGTAACTTTCCTAGGCCACAAAGCCTCAGCCAGTAGGATCGGACCTTTGTGTGAAAAGATTGCCACATTGTGTAATCTACCAAAGTCAACGGACTAAAAGGAACCTAGACGATTTTTAGGCTTGGTAAATTTTTACTGCTGTCATTTGCCAGTAAAAGCTGACACCTAGGTATCAGTAATGGACTCATTTGCGGATAAGAATACCAAGGACACCAGAAATGAGTAACGCTTGAAGACGCGGTGTTGCATGCCCACCCTGTCCAGAATGCACCATTGAATATTGTGGTTGACGCCAGCCAGGTCGCAATTGGAGCAGCACTACACCAGGAGGTGAATGGACATTGGCAGCCTTTGAGCTTTTTCTAAGAAGCTACAGCACAGACAGACAGAATGGAATGCTTACGATAGGGACTTACTGGTGATACATGAGAGAGTGGGACATTTTTGCCCTTGCATTGAAGCCCAATCCTTGACAATTTTCACAGATCATAAACCTATCATTTCAGCATTCCACAACATCAATGACAGAATGTTCACCACAGTAGTTCTGACACACACAGTTTGTCAGCCAATTCACTACAGACATACAACATATTAGAGGTGCAGAGAACATAGTTGCCAATTATTTTTCTCAAGCATGCAGCTTAGTCGGCATCTTAAATTATGGTGACCTAGCCAAAGAACAAGACAGAGATAAAGAGTTGCAAGACTTACTAACAGATCAGCACACAGGATTGCCGCTGGAACAAATAGAAGTGCCGGGAAGCAAGATCAAGATATGGTGCAACGTATCACAACAGAGGCCACAGCCCTACATTATGCAGCAATTCCGTAAAGTTGTTTTTGACAGTGTCTACAACTAGCATACCCAGGTGCATACACCACTATCAAGCTGCTAATGGAGCAGTTTGTGTAGCCATCGATTAAAAAGGATGCCAGGAATTGGAGTTGCTCATGCTTCTAATGCCAGCGTTGTAAAGTAGGTTGACATGTTCATGCAGCGGTCGGAAATTTTTCTGGTTTGCCGGCAAGGTTTGCTCACATTCACCTCAACATAGTGGGTCCACTTTCGCCCTCAGAGGGTTATAAATATTGCTCATGGCAGTAGACAGATGCCCAAGATGGGCAGAGGCTATACCAGCGACAGATGTAGCAGCTGAGACAGTAGCAAAGGGTTTTTGTTGCACATTGGTTAGCATGTTTCGGAAGGCGGATATAGGCGCTTCAGTGGCGGAGATGGTTTACGGATAACCATTGAGAATTCCTGCAGACTATCCCACAGCTGTACCCCTAAAACCACAAACGGAGCTACTGCTGCTGGTACAGTGCATTTGTGACCATGTTTCATGGATGAGAGGGCCACCGGCATCTCGCCATGGTGAACATCCGGTGTTCATGCACAAAGCATTGGCGGACTGCTCGCGTGTCATGTCGTGCACAGACACCGTACGGGCTCCCCTACAACCTCCTTATACTGGGCTCTGCCAAGTACTGCGCCATAATGCCCATAATATAGACGTCTCTACTATAGAAGAAATAAAAACTTGGAGGTTCGCCAATGACGTAATTCTGTCAGAGACAGCAAAGGACCTGGAAGATAAGCTGAACGGAATGGACCGTGTCTTGAAAGGAGGATATAAGATGAACACCAACAAAAGCAAAATGAGGATAATGGAATGTAGTCAAATTAAATCGGGTGATGCTGCGGGAATTAGATTATGAAATGAGGTACTTAAAGTACTAAATGAATTTTGCTGTTTGGGGAGCCAAATAACTGATGATGGTCGAAGTAGAGAGGGTATAAAATGTAGACTGGCAATGGCAAGGAAAGTGTTTCTGAAGAGATATTTGTTAACATCGAGTATAGATTTAAGTGTCATGAAGTCGTTTCTGAAAGTTTTTGTATGGAGTGTAGCCATGTATGGAAGTGAAACGTGGACGATAAATAGTTTAGACGAGAAGAGAATAGAAGCTTTTGAAATGTGGTGCTACAGAAGAATGCTGAAGATTAGATGGGTAGATCACATAACTAATGAGGAGGTATTGAATAGAACTGGAGAGAAGAGAAATTGGTGGTAAAACTTTACTAGAAGTAGGGATTGGTTGGTAGGGCATATTCTGAGGCATCAAGGGATCACCGATTTAGTATTGGAGGGCAGCGTGGAGGGTAAAAATCGTAGAGGGAGACCAAGAGATGAATACACTAAACAGATTCAGAAGGATGTAGGTTGCAGTAGGTACTGGGAGATGAAGAAGCTTGCACAGGATAGAGTAGCATGGAGAGCTGCACAAACCAGTCTGTGGACTGAAGACCACAACAATAATATAGACGTCTCGCAAATGGGAAAAACTGTCAGGGTGCCCATGGAAAGGATGAAATCAGCATGGACCTTACCATCGCCTAAGCACAAAAGGACTCCTCGAGTTCAGGATGATCAAGGGTCAGGCAAGCCAACACCCAGTCGAACTGAAGAGACAATGCCAATATGCCAGAGGACTACGTAACAACGAGTCACACGTGTGCTCACACTGACACAACAACCGGTCATCCATACAAGAGCTGGACGAGAAGTCAAATTCAAGTACCCCTAAATCCCAGTTGCTCCACACTTTAAAGGGGGGTAGGCGTCTGTGTGGGAACAAGAGACCGACCAGTGAAGTGCGTTGTTATTCCTTGGAAGAGTAGTTGATTTTGATGGTTTGATGTGTTTTTTTACTTCTGACTGTAATCCAAGTAAATAAATGTCTCTAAGTATATGTTGGTTTGATTTCTGACCTACAAAAACATTGGAAGTAAGCTCACATTGGTAATACATGTATTTCCAAGCCTTGCTATTATTGTTGAAGGATATTGAGAAAGTTACAGCTTATTACATAACAGCCAAGACTAAATTTTGTACAGAAACATTAAAAGCTTTTAATGGGATGTTCCCAAACTGGAATCAACCCATGATGGACCTTTGCTAGGATTGTTGGCTAAGAACAATCAGGTCTTTTTGAGGACATTCCTACTGAGACTGGAATGTGTGATCATCATATAGTTAGTAACAATGATTATCAAGTCAAAAAGGTGTACTGAGACGAGTAGAATTGTCAACATGTTCACTTGAATGTATAGGTAAGAAAAAATGTAAGCACTAAAACAGTCATTTGAAACATTTCTTCCTAGGATTATGTTCAGGATGTATGGCTCAAGTTCAGATAACAGTTAAAGTCCTAGGAAGATAGGTATGTGGTAGAATAATTAGAAGATACACATTTACACAATAAAGGAAACTTTTTGACACATATTGCTGATTGCTGTACAGCAAAGCTTAGAAATGCAGATAAACAAATGTTTATTGGAACATACTGGCTAACAAAGGGCTAATGAACAAAACTACATGTCACTTTGTGTCAGAAGTGATAACTATGATAAAATTTCTTAAGGCTATAATTGACAGAAAAATTAGTGACTATACATCTGTTAACAACATACAAACTGAAAAGGTAAAAGTAAAAAAGCAATGGTAAGCAATTACATTCTATTTGTTTACCAGGGAAAATTGCCAGACAGCCGTATGTTTTGAGATGCTATTTGATTTAGACAACCAATTTTGGCATCTCAGTAATGCCATCTTAGTCCCCTATGCACTCCATATATATGCAATTAGCTCTACCGATACTTGCATAAATTCTTTTCAGGAGTGTTTACTTCAAAGACTTGACCACCAATGTGGTCAAACCTTCACAGTAAACAGTCCTAAAATGAATTCACGGAATCCAGATACTGATGGCTCCATTTATGCAAATATCATTACTTCTGATTGTCTATACCTGAAGTGCATAGGGGCCTGAAGATAGCATTATTGAGATGCTGAAAATGGTTGTCTAAATAAAATAACTTCTCAAAACATGTGGCTATTTGGTGTTTTTCCTTGGTAAATATCTGACTAGTTGCTGTCCCTTATTCACAATTGATTAACAGAGACTTTCCATTTGATCCCAACTTAGTTAACAGTCAAAACCATAGTCCCACCTTAGATGTAATTCATTGTAAAAAAAATTATAATTGGTGTACATAAATGGACAGTGTTTGCCTTAGAGGCAAAACATAGACAGTTATTGTGTGCCTGTATGTATTAGTTTCTGATAAAAGCTTACAATTCCATTGTAACAGTGGTATTAACTTTTAACACAAATAGCAAAATATAAATTCAGCTTTCAAAAATTTATTCACAAAGAAAAATATTACTCTCATCAGTACCAATCGTGTTGATCAATCCTGAGTTTGTTAAAATATCACAAGACCTTGGATTCAGCTCTATATTGAATTTATTAATAAGCATAATTTACAGCAAATTGTTTGTGCTTTTTAAAGTACTTACTTGAAAGATACAAAGGCTGCACAAGTGTAGATATATGGCAGTAGGACACCCAACATTTTTGTGTTACAGGTACATTTCAGTCAAATAAATCATAATTTTTTCCCTGATTTCAAACAGAATGAACTACTTTGAAATAAATGGCCTATCCCACAACAATTGATGTGTATTATGTCTTCCTTCGCATGCTGTGTTGCTCTTTAGTGGATACAGGAGTGAGGAACTGACGCTGTTCAGTATCAAATTGTAAATATAATGCATTACTTTGTTGCTGAAGTCACAATGTCGGTTGCTAATAGTAGATCTGAAAGTAGAAATATATACACATCACTTTTCAATACAATGTCTATTCAGAAGATGACAAGCCCTGTCCATTATAAAAGTCTGTAAATGTTATTCAACTGGCAAGCACACAAAATGGGGCCAGTGAATGAATGTTCGGACTTAAGTACATTTGCTGCTGGAGCTTTGGAGAAGGCATGCTTGCATCTCATTGAGAGTGGTATAACTGTTTGTGGCAGTGCCCTCATGCTGGGGTGATGGCTGTAGGAGATGTGGCAGCATAATTGATGGCGCACGTATTTGAAAGTGCTGCTGGCCTGATTGTGGCCAATATTGCAGTATGGATTTAATGAGTACTGATCAGAGGGGGGAGGGCAAGCCCACACACATAAAATCTTAAAATCCACTGTTGTTGCTGCTAAAACATGTTCATGAAATAGCAACCATGTCAGAGGTAGTCAGTTTTAATCCTGGCTGTTGGAAGCAGTTCTTATCACTAGAATTAAGAGAAAGAGGGAAGAGACTTGTGGCTGGCAGTTCATGATCTCTGTGATGTGTAAAGAAAAAGACTCAATTTTTTAGATGCAGTATAGTGAAGCAACTTAACGTTGTGAAATATTGTATTCCAATGCTAATACATATTATAACCTAATGTGATACTATTTGAAGTTTCATTAGATACTATTCAAAGGAATAGGAAGAGTTGCCCATGACTCATTTTTCTACTCTGTTATGTTGGTAAGTCCTTGTGATCTTTGCAGAGGCTGTTTTTGGTTCTAATGGTATATTTCATGGCATGAAATACTTCTTTTTGTTTTAGTCAGAATTACATTTATAATATGATAATCATTATTGATTTTAGCCAAACATTTTCCATATTCATATTGTAGGAGGTTACTGCCCAGATACCATAATCTTAAAATCCACAGTTGTTGCTGCTAAAATATGTTCATGAAATAGCAGCCATGTCAGAGGTAGTCAGTTTGAATCCCGGCTGTTGGAAGCAGTTCTTATCACTAGAATTAAGAGAAAGAGAGAAGAACTTGTGGCTGGCAGTTCCTGATCTCTGTGATGTGTGAAGAAAAAGACTCAATTTTTTAGATGCAGTATAGTGATGCCTCATGTAACAGCAGCTGTAAGTATCCCTTCAAAAAGTCCATTTTTGAATAATATTGTCGTCACACCAATTTTGAAAGTAATTCTCCGTATTGGGCATAACAACTGTTAGTGGACTCAGTCGTAAAAATGGGAGTGACATAATTGTTGCTTTAGTTCTTTATCTACTTCACTGATTCAAAGCTGTGGCTGTCTTGGTTACATTTTTAATGAACAGATTTGTACAAAGAAATGACTGCAATTTTTTCAGACCATAAGGGGTTGGAAAAGGTGAGGTCTAAACGTTCTAATTGAGGGTTGTGTCATAAGCCATCAGTCCATAATGCCTTGAGTAGCAAGACAAGAAATTTCGTGTTTTGCTGCACTTCAGATTGTATAATGGTTGTATTGACCTATGTCAGTGGTTCCCAACATTTCTGAGGCCATTACCTATGAACAAGACTTGAGGTCAGCCTATATCCACAGCAAAGCTTAGCACCTCAAATTTGTATTGGATGCATCAAGCATCATTGCCAATTTAAAGAGCATTGAAACATCCTTTACAGCAATCCTGCGTTGGTAAAGTTCCACTTTGCATAGAAAACTGTCAGCCTTACCTTGTATATAAGAACATTTGCCATCTGCCCTTGTAAGGTGAGGATAAGTTTATTTCTTCAAGAAAATTCACATAATATTCAAGTTGGGAAATAAATAAATAATCTGCTATTTTGGCTTGGTTGACAACTGAACAACAACCTGGTGAACAGTGAGTGCCAACTGAGGTGATCGTTAGGTCAAACCAGTGGACATTTGGTGTCAAGGAGCTGGTTGCAGAGTGATATGGTCATCTGTTGCTGCACATGTATCCCAAATAATATCTCGTTCATTTGTTATTCAATTTGTGGCTTGTGCTGCATTGCTTCACCCAATGCTCTTATTTGAAATGTCTAGATATTTTTTGGTTAATTATCTAATAATATTAATATATTAAAGAAGTAATGATAATAGAGACAATTGTTCAGAAAGAATTTTATTTTTTGATTAAATCATAGTAAACACTTTTTTTTTTACCACTTAGAAAATTTAGCATTGCCCTCAGGTTGGGACTCACTGTTACGGATAGTTCATGTACCTTAGAAGTTGTCACTTAGAAAATTTAGCATTGCCCTCAGGTTGGGACTCACTGTTACGGATAGTTCATGTACCTTAGAAGTTGTCATGTGATATCTTCTAGCTATTGTGAATGTGGTTCTGAGGTGTTGAAATAAGCCAAAATGTCTATCGGTGACTAGGTATCGCTTGATGCCTCATGTAACAGCAGCTGTAAGTATCCCTCCAAAAAGTCTATTTTTGAATAACATTGTCGTCCCACCAATTTTGAAAGTAATTCTCCATATTGAGCATTATATCAGTCCGAGACTGTGACTCTTATCATCTTCTTGAAATATTCAGAAATATAAAAGGTTCGATTTGGATGTCGGCTGACTAGAACTGAGCTGTTGAACTATTCCATATACTTGTAAATAATGTAGTTTGCTTTAAGTGCAACTTTTACAGATAATGCAATATTTTGGTGCCTTTGTAACTTTGAGTTCCCATACAGTTTTAACATTACACTTGCCGTGTAGTTGAGACTCAAGCTATGTCTGAGGTAAAGATTTCACAAGATTGCTGGTAGTGTCAAAACCATTACATGGAATGGTTTCTGATATTTCATTCCTTCTCCCCCCCCCCCCCCCCCCCCCCCCCCAAAAAAAAAAAAAGTTTTAATGCATCCCTATTTAGTATATTCTGTGATCTGTTCCGGTATACCACTGTTAATGTAAGCCAATGCCTAGTTGCTGCTTATTGTGCTCTGTTGCAAAAACAGCTTTAATCTGTAGGTCATGTGTGCCTTCAGATGTCAAGAATGTTTGTCATGGCTCTAAATGCATGCTACGAAACATGGAATAAACCTATAAATTAAAAAGTGTCACAGACACTTCCTTGTGTGTTGGAAACTCAGTTCCTTGGCTGTGGATATATAACACCATAAACAAATGCTCATTCTGTGATTACAGAATAGATTGCATTTCCTGAATATTGTGGACTTCTGTAGGTACATGTGTATTGTTTGTACTATGACATGCTACCATAAAATGACTGCTTTCCAAATATTGCGCAACATGTTAAATACAAGCATTCACATTTTTCGTGTGACGCGAAGAAATTCATATAAGATGTTGTCCTTTATTTGGAACATGGAACCTTCTGAGGCAGATCTGGCAGGGAGCTTTTAATCAATTTAATTTTTGTGGCATAGTTGTTTCATCATCTTCTTTCTAAGCTACTTTATATCTCTGAACTATTGCCAGTAGGCCGTCATGTGAAGGATTTGGAAACTTGTGACTGAGGAGAAGGAGCCACTTGATATACTTTCACCACTTTTGTGTAGCAACATCTACACTGAAACACCAAAGAAACAGGTATAGACTTGCATATTGAAATACAAGGCAGAATATGGCGCTGCAGTTGGCAGAGCCTATTTAAGACAGGAACTGTCTGACACAGTTGTTAGATCAGTTACTGTTGCCACAATGGCAGGTTATCAAGATTTAAGTGAGTTTGAATGTGATGTTATAGTTGGTGCACGTGTGGCGGTACACAGCATCTTCGAGGTAGTGATGAAGTGGAGATTTTCCGATACGATCATTTCACGAGTGTACCATGAATATCAGGAATCCGGTAAAACATCAAATCTCTGGCATTAGTTCGGCCAGAAAAAGATCCTGCAAGAACGGGACCAGTGATGACTGAAGAGAATCGTGCAGTGTGACAGAAGTGCAACACTTCCACAAATTGCTGAAGATTTTGATGCTGGGCCATTAAGTGTCAGCTTGCAAACCATTCAATGAAACATCAGTGATATGGGCTTTTGGAGCCGAAGGCCCACTCGTGTGCCCCCTGATGATTGCACGACAGAAAGCTGTGTGCCTTGCCTGGGCCCATCAACGCTGACATTGGTCTGTTGATGACTGGAAACATGTAGTCTGGTCTGATGAGTCTCGTTTCAAATTGTATTGAATTTTTACCGATATGGAGACAACCTAACGAATCTGTGGACCCTGTATGGCAACAGGGGACTGTTCAAGCTGGCGGAGGCTCTGTAATAGTGCGAGTCGTGTGCAGTTGGAGTGATGGGGGACCCCTGATATGTCTAGATATGACACTGACAGGTGACACGTACGTAAGCATCATACCTGATCACCAGCATCCATTCCGAAGGACTTGGACAGTTGCAGCAAGACAATGCCACACCCCAAACATCCAGAATTGCTACAGAGTGGCTCCAGGAACACTCTTCTGAGTTTAGCCACTTCTGTTGGCCACCAAACACCCCAGATACGAACATTATTGAGCATATCTGGGAAGCCTTAAAAGTGCTGTTCAGAAGAGATCTCCACCCCCTCATACTCTTACGGATTTATGGACAGTCCTGCAGACTTCATGGTGTCAGTTCCTTCCAATACTAATTCAGACATTAGTGGAGTCCATGCATTGTCTTGTTGTGGCACTTATTGCCTTGTTGTGGCACTTTTATGTGCTCGTGGGGGCTCTACATGACATTAGGCAGGTGTACCAGTTTCTTTGGCTCTTCAGTGTATAACTGAGTGGATGTTGTAGTCATATTGCAGTGACTTGTGCTTATGCAACATGGTGCAGCATTAACATTGCCAGCTGGCATGCCGAGTGTCTCCAGATTAAGACTAATAACCTGCAATTATTTGTCATATAGTAACATCAGTTTTGGAACATTGATGAATTGCTTTGTTTTTAATGTTTGTGTATTTTGGAATATTCAGTGTTTGTATAAATACCTACACTCTCCACCCAAGAGCTCATTTCTGTTCTGGCTGGACATTGGTGTATGTAATAAATGTGCTGTCAGTGCTAACTGTTATACTTTATTGACGACCGTGCTATTGGTTACAAGATGGCGGCAAGTGTACACGTAACATTAAACCGCTCTGCAGTTTTTGAGGACTTAATTTCAATCAAGTGTATTGTTTGTGACGAAACAGTGCTAAATGGAATTAGAATATGCGTGTTTAAACATAAACATAAACATTCACACTGCTTTGCTCAAGAAGATTTACAAATACAGTGTAAATGTGACATAGAGTGTAACGGTCGCGAGATCGCGAGTGGAAAGTACTACGCGGGAATAGAAGACAGCGTGCATGACGAACTTCAAAAAGAACTTGACATTATAAAAAAATATATAAAAACAATGGAAAATTTGGTACTAACCGTACGGGAACTGTCTGAATCGTCAAGGCAACAAGATCACATTAATACTAGCCATAAAATTCATAGGTCTGCACAATCAAATGTAAAAAGTGTAAACAGTACGACTGTAACTAGATATATGAACGAACTGATCACTCAAAAAGACACAAGTGACTTAAACGCAAGAAAAGAAAGTGTTAATAGTACATCTATGGATAAAAATATGAACAAACTATCCACACAAAAATATACAAGTGGATTAAACGGAGAAAAACACAAGGTAAATATTCGTAAAGATAAACCAACCAGAGTAACAAAGCATAGTGAAACTGTAATTGATCATGTAATAACAAATATTCCTACAAGCTATTGTGACACACAGGTAATAAACTCCACATTAGCAGACCATTTTGCAATCATGATAGACATAAATGTAGAAGACTAGTGATTCAGTGCAGAAGATATGGGAGATGAGAAGACAGAACTACCCACATAACATAAATCTGCTAAAAAAGATGTTAGAGGCAGAAAACTGGGAAACAATATATGCAGCTAAAGATGCAAACACCAAATGGAACCAGTTTTTTTCTTTATTCAATTATTATTATGATGTTACATGTCCTGTTAGTAAAAGGCTTGTTAAACAGCAACAAAAAAAGAAAAGCTGTGTGACTGGAGAAGTAATCCATACCAGAAATAATCTGAGAGTGTATTATGACCTCTCCAAACAAAAAAATACTGAGGCCTACAACACACTGTATAAAATAAAAAAGAAAGAGTACTGTAGTATTATCAGAAAAACTAAAGCATCATTCATCAGGATGTCTATAGATAAGGGAAAGAACCACTCAATAGGTTTATGGTCGTTCATTAATGAAGAGAAAGGGAAAGAACCACTCAATAGGTTTATGGTCGTTCATTAATGAAGAGAGAAGAAAAGTAACAAATCGGGCGGAGGACATCTGCCCACTGATGAGTGGGAAAAGCAACGCAAACCCTCTAGAAGTAGCCAATACTTCTAACAGATAATATATTACTGTAGCAGACGAATTAATAAGTCAAAATAAAACAAATGCAGTAAGTAAATTGTTAAACCCCCCACATACAAATCATACTATGGTTTTCATACCTACAACGGACGCAGAAGTGTCAAACCTAATAAAACAACTTGAAATTAAACATTCATCTAGCTTGGATGGTATCACATCACATCTCATAAAGGAATGCAGAGAATGTATATTAAAACCATTGACACATGCTGAATGCTGCGATAGAAGAAGGTATATTTCCAGATTCACTGAAAGTAAGTAAAGTGAAGCCAATATTTAAGAAAGGGAACAGGGATGAATTAGGAAATTACAGGCCAATATCATTGATCTCAACATTTGCTAAAATCTATGAAATGATAATAAAGAATAGAATTGTAAGTTTTATAACAAAGTACAGTATACTGCATTCATCACAACATGGTTTCAGAGAAGGGAAGTCAACAAAAACAGCATCAACAGTATAATTGAGCACATTATTAATTTACTTGACAGGCAACAAAAGACTTGTGGGATTTTTATGGACCTATCTAAGGCATTTGATTGTGTGAACCACTCAAAATTAATGATGAAATTATATCAGTATGGAATTAGAGGAAAATGCTATGACATACTTAAATCATACATTACAAATAGGAAACAATGCACAGAAATCAGATATACTAGTGGGGGAAATATAACAAACTACAGATCAGAATTACAAACAGTTAAACACGGTGTGCCGCAAGGGTCTGTGCTTGGGCCAATACTATTTATACTCTACGTAAAAAATCAGAAACTTGTAATGTATGCTGATGACACAACAATCATTTGCACAGCTGACACAAAGGAGGAGCTTGAGAAGGAAGCACTCCTGACTATCGAAAATGCAAATAAATATTTAACACAAAACAACCTGTTTATGAATCAGTCTAAAACAATGAATGTAGTATTTCAGACCAAGCATAGTGAAAATTATAATATAAATGTTAATATAAGTGGAAAGACTATTAAAGAAGTAACCAGCACAAATTTTCTAGGAACTAACATAGACAAACATTTGGGATTGGGGGAGCACATAGATGCACTGTGTAAAAAGATAAACAAACGGATCTTCATCATGCATAAAACAGCTAAGACTGTGGGTGATAAAGTCCTCAGATCAATGTATTATGGACTTGTCTTCCCACATTTGTCTTATTCAGTTCATATATGGGGAAGTGCACAAGCTGGCTACCTAAAAAGAATATTCACAATTCAGAAAAGGGCAGTGAGATGCATTGCAAAAATACCACCAAGACAGACCTGTAGGCAAGCTTTTGTACACTATAATATTATGACAGTATATTCACTGTACATATACCAAAGTATAATGGCAGTAAGGTCAACCAATAAACACCTCCTAAATAAAGATGTACACAAACACGGTACAAGAGGAAATGAAAATTACTACATGATAAACAGAAATCTAAAACTGTCTATGACTGCCCCAGAAGCAGCAGGCAAAAGGTTTTTTTTTTAATAAACTCCCCAAAATCATTAAAAAAGAAACAGACCTAAAATGTTTTAAAAATCATTTGAAACTATATCTCACAGAGAAATGTATATACAGTTTGAGTGAATACTAAGATGGTATTTAATACACTCCTGGAAATTGAAATAAGAACACCGTGAATTCATTGTCCCAGGAAGGGGAAACTTTATTGACACATTCCTGGGGTCAGATACATCACATGATCACACTGACAGAACCACAGGCACATAGACACAGGCAACAGAGCATGCACAATGTCAGCACTAGTACAGTGTATATCCACCTTTCGCAGCAATGCAGGCTGCTACTCCCATGGAGACGATCGTAGAGATGCTGGATGTAGTCCTGTGGAACGGCTTGCCATGCCATTTCCACCTGGCGCCTCAGTTGGACCAGCGTTCGTGCTGGACGTGCAGACCGCGTGAGACGACGCTTCATCCAGTCCCAAACATGCTCAATGGGGGACAGTTCCGGAGATCTTGCTGGCCAGGGTAGTTGACTTACACCTTCTAGAGCACGTTGGGTGGCACGGGATACATGCGGATGTGCATTGTCCTGTTGGAACAGCAAGTTCCCTTACCGGTCTAGGAATGGTAGAACGATGGGTTCGATGACGGTTTGGATGTACCGTGCACTATTCAGTGTCCCCTCGACGATCACCAGTGCTGTACGGCCAGTGTAGGAGATCGCTCCCCACACCATGATGCCGGGTGTTGGCCCTGTGTGCCTCGGTCGTATGCAGTCTTGATTGTGGCGCTCGCCTGCACGGCGCCAAACACGCATACGACCATCATTGGCACCAAGGAGAAGCGACTCTCATCGCTGAAGACGACACGTCTCCATTCGTCCCTCCATTCACGCCTGTCGCGACACCACTGGAGGCGGGCTGCACGATGTTGGGGCGTGAGCGGAAGACGGCCTAACGGTGTGCGGGACCGTAGCCCAGCTTCATGGAGACAGTTGCGAATGGTCCTCGCCGATACCCCAGGAGCAACAGTGTCCCTAATTTGCTGGGAAGGGGCGGTGCGGTCCCCTACGGCACTGCGTAGGATCCTACAGTCTTGGCGTGCATCCGTGCGTCGCTGCGGTCCAGTCCCAGGTCGACGGGCACGTGCACCTTCCGCCGACCACTGGCGACAACATCGATGTACTGTGGAGACCTCACGCCCCACGTGTTGAGCAATTCGGCGGTATGTCCACCCGGCCTCCCGCATGCCCACTATACGCCCTCGCTCAAAGTCCGTCAACTGCACATACGGTTCACGTCCACACTGTCGCGGCATGCTATCAGTGTTAAAGACTGCGATGGAGCTCCGTATGCCACGGCAAACTGGCTGACACTGATGGCGGCGGTGCACAAATGCTGCGCAGCTAGCGCCATTCGACGGCCAACACCGCGGTTCCTGGTGTGTCCGCTGTGCCGTGCGTGTGATCATTGCTTGTACAGCCCTCTCACAGTGTCCGGAGCAAGTATGGTGGGTCTGACACACCGGTGTCAATGTGTTCTTTTTTCCATTTCCAGGAGTGTATGTTATATCATTACTGAAATGTACCTTTAAAAATTATCATGTA
This sequence comes from Schistocerca cancellata, assembly GCF_023864275.1. Classification (NCBI taxonomy): domain Eukaryota; kingdom Metazoa; phylum Arthropoda; class Insecta; order Orthoptera; family Acrididae; genus Schistocerca; species Schistocerca cancellata. The sequence continues at coordinate 293,197,947 of NC_064632.1, read as the reverse complement.
TGTTGTTTGGATTTGTGTGTACATATAATGTGAAACATGTAATACCTTTGTATGATTATGGACTATTTCTGTTTAATCATTTGTTTCATTTATATATAATGAAATTAAGTTTGATGTTAATAGCCTATTGTATGACACACCCAATACTCTGAGCTGGATTTTCAGCTGGAGTCCGTGGGCAAAGAATAAATAAATAAATAAATAAATTGGCTGGTGACCGTGTTTGGTGGGGACGGCTGGTGTTCCAAAAATCTACATCATGACTCCAACTAGGCAAACTGTTGAGCCTCCCAGTTTCCAGTCCAAAAGACAGCATCTGATTGCCTGGATTATGTAATGATGACACCATGGAAATGGCGCAAACTGAGGTGGTGCTGTCTGCACCCATAGCCCACATTTGCACACACTGTCTAGCATTGCTTGCTGTGCCGTCACTTGTGTCAGCTGGTAAAGTACTAAAAGTCTTTCTCTGTGTTCTTTCTCTATTGAAGTTTTCATCACAGCCTAATTTCCATTGCCTCTCTAAATCTCAGAATCCCACTAGTTCGAAGCTTTGGCCAGAATTCTTGTATGTTCAAACGTCTAATATTTATTTAATTGGCTGTGTTCAGCCACTACCAATTTTTCAGAATTCTTGTACATCAGATGATGGTAATGTTCAGCACAGCCGTTGGCAACTGTCTGTATAGACTGCCACACATAACTGCTGCCACACTTGCAAGGAATTTTCTAAATCCCTGACACTGTCTGGCCAAGATCATCTTTAACTTGTCACAACATTTTCTTTATTTTTTCCTGGGTGGGTGGAACACTGTTCTGATTCCTTGGCACCGCACCGCAGTACGGAAGCTGCACTGTGTATTGGTCCTCGTGACTTTTTTGAACAGCTACGCTGAACACCCTAATACACAGAGACAAGACTTTTTGGACGAGGAGGACCTTTTCTCTGAGATAATTGACCTGATGATAGTGTTCAGTTGGAATGGGTATACAGTTTGTGATATTAGCTCAAAGCTGCCAGGAAAACCAAGACTGAATGGTGTTCAACAAAACCTTGAGGACCATCACATGTGCGGCTTCCATTCTGCGGTGCAGCAACTAGTAAGGTAGGGATAGTCCTAAACAGGCAACCTCCAAGGAAAATTTAGGAAATGTTGTGACCTGTTAAAGATAATCATGTCCTGAGAGTGTTAGGGATTTATTATATTCCTTGCAAGTGTGGCAGTAGTTACATGGGGCAATCTATATGGGCTGTTGCTGAATACTACATTGAACATCACCATCACCCGAAGTACAGAAATTTGGAAAAATTAGCAGTTGCCGAGCACGGCGTATTAAATAAACACAAGATTATATTTGAACATATGGGAATTCTGGCCCACAAATTGAACTATAGAGATTCCTTGACTATAGAAGCAGTGGAAATTAGACTTTGTGATAAAAACTTAAATAGACACACTGGCTATGCACTTAGCAAGGCACGGAAGTGTGGATTTGATAAAGAGAGGTCACAGAACAGAACTTCTCATTGTGTACACCCCTAAACAAATGATGGAGCTGCAAGCAATGCTGGACAGAGTGCAAACACAATCTATGCACTTGAAGGGCTCCACCTCAGTTTGTGTCATTTCTGTGGTATGATGACATAATCCAGACAATCATTAAAAGTGGGAGCCTAGCCAATTTCATGACAATTAGAAATAGCCACTGATGATGAAGATGATGATGGTAGAAGTAACCATCAAGTTTTTTCTGAATTTGACACAAGTTTACCAAGAACTTTTTGTACAAGGGCTTTGTTGAAGAAGACTTACTAGCCATATTAGTTTCTTCTAGAAGGAGGATATAGCATGCAGTGTCTGTCAGCTGGAGGAACTGTGCACGATGCAGTCACAGCTGCTGAGAAATGTGGCTTCTCTACAATTCTGTCATACCAAAGTTCGCAGCCTTCAAACACCGTGTAAGAACTGTTGCAGTGTACAGAATTTTACTGAAGATGACTCATATATCATTAAGGGACCATACATGCGAAGTACAAACATGATGCCAACACTCGTTCCTTGTATATTTGCCAAATTTTTATGTCAATAACTCTCTCACCATTGGACTGGAAATGGTTATATGTGACTTTGTCTGCACATCAGCGAGCTAATTTGAGCTCGACAACAGCAAAACAGTCAAATAAATTTGAGTGTCTTAACCATGAACAAGGAAGTGTTGGGTCCAGCAGTATTCACCACAGTGTCATCAACTTCTCCAACTAGGAACAGGATGAAGACACCAACTCAGTAATGAGTAAGGCCTGAATTTTGCTGCAGCCCCATGATTATTACTAATTACCAATAATATCAGCAGAGTGGAACAAGCAGTGCAGCATCTTCCTCAGGAAGCAGCAGATGAGATAAGGCTTACTATTAGCCAGATTTTAGCAACAGCTAGACTACTTAGGCCCAACATTGACAGGGTGGAGAGACAAGGACTGAAACTCTTGGAGAGAGATGAATTATTAGTTGCCTTACTGACTGGCAAGGAGAACGTTACAGTTATCCTCAACACAACTGATTATCATAACAAAATGTGTGTATTGTGGGACAACCTCAGTGACCACATTTTTAAATTAGACGCAACATTGGCACTGAGCAGGAAGACAGGGGAGCTATTAATTGGATTCTCGTCTCTCTGAAGAATTTGTAAAAAACTGGAGGCCAAGAGTACCCAGCCCACCCATGTTGTATGATCTGCCTGAAATACACAAAGATGGTGTACCACTTTGAACAGTCATGAGGGCTCCCCTGCGTACAGGATGGCAAAGTATTTATCTAAATTAAGGACACCAATAGTCAGTCACTGCAGACACAATATTAAAAATTCTCAAATGTGTGTAGATTTCATCAGGCAGATGAGAATATGCCCAAGTGAAATCATGGTCAGCCTTGATGTGGTCTTCCTGATTATGAAAGTAGCAGTGGAAGAAACATTAATACTATTGGCTGCTCATTCCTCACCTGAAATCTTAGATAAAATTATGCTGACACACCCTGATGACCAAGTATTTTTTTTGATCAGTGGAAATTATTATGAAATGACTGATAGAACAGTCACAGGTTCATCACTGTCACCATCCATAGCACATTATTTCATGGAGGGTTTTGAGGAACAAGCATTGAATAGTGACCCCTCCATCTATTCTTCTTCTTCACATATGTCAACACAGAGTTGTGGCAGAGATGGGAAAGGACAGGACGTTGCCCTCAGATGTGTTGTTTGCGTGGAAAGCACATGGACAACTTGACCATTCTGTGTACCTAAAACTGATGCATACAGACGTGTATCTCAATGGGAGGAGCTTTCACCATCCAGTTCTGAAGAGAGCTATGCTGGACACCATAATACACAGAACCAGGAATATTTTGGACAAGGAACACCTCAGCTCACAAATAAATCATATGACAATGGTTTTCAGAAGGAACAGGTATTCAGTCTGTGATATTAGGTCATCACTGTCAAGAAAACTGAGATGCAATGCCATTCAACAAAGCCATGAGGACCAACACATAGCATGGCTTCCATTCTGCAGTACAACAAATATTAAGATAGGGAGAGTCTTAAACAGGCAAGGAACCAGACTGGTCTTTTGCACATCCAGGAAAATAAAGGAAATGTTGCTACCTGTTGAAGATAATCTCAGCTTGAGAGTGGCAGGAATTTAGAATATTCCTTGAGAATGTGGCAGCAGTTACACGGGGAGTCTGAATTGTTGCTGATTGTTGTGTTGAACATCAGCATCACCAGAATTACAGGAATTTGGCAAAATCAGTTGCCGAACACAGTGTATTAAACAAACACAAGATTATGTCTGAACATGTGGGAATCCTCACAAGTGCTTTGGACTATTGGGACTCTGTGGTTAGAGAAGCAATGGAAATAGACATTGTGATAAAAAATTAAGTAGAGGACTCGGCTATGCACTTAGCAATGCATGGAAGTGTGCACTTGATTAAAAAATCACAGAGGGAAACTTTTTGCATTTTATGTCTGTATACAAGTGATTTAGCTGCAAGCACAGCTCAGTAGTGTGGAAAACACAATCTATGGACATAGAGGGCACTACCTTAGTTTGCGCCATTTCTGTGATGTCATCATGTCATAATCCAGCCAATCAGATGCCGACCTTTGGGCGTAAAACTGGAAGCCTCTGCAATTTCATGACAGTCGGATGTAGTCCCTGGTGATGATGATGGAGGTAGTCATCAGAAGCTTCGCATTTATCCAAATTTAACACAGTGAATTTGATGAGAACTTATCTGAGGACTCTGTCATGAAAGGCTTCATAGCCGTACAAGGGAACTATCAGTGACAGAACTCAGACCTTTGAATTTGTCTCTTAAGCAGAATGTAGTTAACATTTTTCTCAGATGGGACTTCTTGCAGGCATCACAGACTGACATAGACTGTGGAAGGTCAGAGCTACAGGATGACTGACAAAGCTATTTCAACGAGCACATATAACAAAGATTGCTTTGGGTGGTTATTTGCTGTTGGAGATGGTGTCCTGCCGAAATCAGCAAGATAAGTTTTCGTCAATCGATATGCTCAGTTACAAAAAGTTCTCAGACTCACAAAAGAAATCTGTATATCATTGGCAATGATAAACATTGTGTGGGTCAGTAGAACATTGAACTACTAACTGTCACGAGCAGCCAAATATCATCCCTGAAAGTACTTGTGTAGGGTTAGCCGAACCAGTCCAGGAAGAGCAGATCACTGCCATCAGCAAAGAATTCTGCTCCACAACCATTGCAAACAGCACAATGGAGGAAGCTGGTATCCAACTGTCAACAGGATCTGACTTAGCTGAACTTTAGTGAGAATTAGCAGTTGTATACCGATTTTTGAATGCTTTCAGATCAGGAGTGGCTAAAAGGCAGGCGAAGGAGTCCATAGTAAAATACCATATCAACACTGTAGAACACCGAGCGAGATTGCACATTGGTTAGCACACTGGTATTACATTCAGCAGGATGATGTTTCAAACCCATGTCTGGCCATCCTGATTTAGGTTTTCCTTGATTTATGTAAATCGCTTCAGGCAAATGCCGAGACGGTTCCTCTGACAGGGCACAGTTTCCTTTTCCATCCTTCCCTAATCCGATGGGACCAATGACCTTGCTGTTTAGTGCCCTTCCCCAAATCAACCAACCAACCACTATAGATAATCCACCTATTAGTGAGCACTCATATAGATGCCATTGGCAGAACAGCGCATTATTTGAGAGGAAGTTGAGAAAAGGCTGCAAGATGATGACATTGAACCTCCAGAAAGTTCTTGGTTCTCATCTGCAGTCCTTGTGAAAAAGAAGGATGGCATCATTTACAAAGATGTCTAACCGTTGCCTGTATTGTGCTGGAAAAGACACAAAGTATTTCTCACCTATGGACATGAAGACAGGCTACTGGTAAATAGAGGTTGATAAAATTGACCAGGAAAATATAGCCCTTGCAACTCCTGATGGCATCTATGAGTTTGAAGTTCTGCCATTTGGACTATGTAACACACTAGCTGCATATGAGCATACAATAGTCAACCTGCTTCAACAGCTTTGTGTCTGGATAACATTGGTTGGTTGGTTTGTTTTGTTCCCCCCACTTGTAGACATTTGAAGAACATCTGAGCCGCTTAACAATTATGTTGCAGTGTCTTCAGACCACAGGTCTCGACCAGAATCCAAAATATTGCTTCTTTGCTGCCCAAGAAATAAAACTCTTGAATGGTGCTGGAGTTTGTCACAATTGAGAGAAAACAGAAGCAGTCACAAATTTTCCAACTCCTCCGCACATTTGTGATGTGAAAAGTGTGTTCAGAATGTGCTTGTACAACTGGAAAAAGCACGTCCCTTGCAAGTACTGTGGCAGAGGGATACAAGATTTTCTGGAATGAGGTATAAGAAAGATATTTCCTTGTTCTTGAGGAAGAGTTAATGTCTTTGTACAATGAAAATACTGCAACAGAACTTCACATCAACACTAGCAGTTACGGGATGGTGCAGTTGTAGTAAAATTCGGGAAGGTGCTGAAAATATGGTAGTTTATACCTATAGAGCACTCTTGAAGTCCAAGAACAACTAGTTGACAACTTAGAGAGGGTACCTTGGAGTTGTCTGACGTATCAACATGTTCCAGCCACATTTATTTGACAAACAATTCACCATTGTAGTGAACCATGATATTCTGTGCTGGCCTACTAGCCTGAAGCATCCGTCAGGTGAAACTCTGGAAATTGCGAGGTTACTTGTACAAAACATCATTTTAAAGCATGAAGCATCGTATGTGGTGATCTCTGATCATGGAAAAGTTTTCAAGTTGAAACTATTATCAGAGATAATGTCAATGTTGTGACATCACCAACAGAATAACTGCCTGCCACCTACAGAATGCTTTAATAAGATGTTGGGAGATATGCTTTTGAAGTACATAGAAGTCAAACAGAGAGACTGGGATATAACACCACTCATTGTGGCGCAGTGGTTAGCACACTGGACTCGCATTCGGGAGGACGATGGTTCAATCCCGTCTCCAACCATCCTGATTTAGGTTTTCCGTGATTTCCCTAAATCGTTTCAGGCAAATGCCGGGATGGTTCCTTTGAAAGGGCATGGCCGATTTCCTTCCCAATCCTTCCCTAACCCGAACTTGGGCTCCGTCTCTAATGACCTCGTTGTCAACGGGACGTTAAACACTAACCACCACCACCACCACCACCACCACCACCACTCATTATGACATTTGCATACAACACAGCAAAGCAAGAGAGTACACGGTTCATGCTGTTTTTTCTGCTTCATGATCATGTGGCCAAAACGACAGTGGATGGTCTGTTTCCATTTCAACTGGATGATAGTCATGATGACTACATAAAACACCTCTTCACCAGGATTGAAGAAGCAAGACATGTGGCTCGCATACAGATGCTGGATGCCCAGAAAAAGACAGAGAGCACTAACACCAAGCACCATTGAGGTACAGCACGGGAGACATCGTATGGGTGTTTTTTGCATGCGTGAAAAGTGGGACCTCCATAAAAGTTACTAAAGCACTACTTTGGATTATACTATATCCTTTGTCACTTATTGTATGTCACGAAGTTGACAATGAAAACAATCAATTATTGATGAAATTATTTAATATCCAATTAAATAATTGCACAAATAAAGTTGAGGAATATGAGCCATCATCGAAAAGACAAAAGCACAGACACATCATCCACGTCCTCCATATGAAGCAGTACTACAGTGCTGAGGTGCAGATCAACAACGAAGACTTCTTGTTCAAGGAAACTACATACTCACTTGACAGTTATGAAGCTTTTATGAGAGGGGCTACCTTTGTTGCTCATCGTAGGCGATGTGACAACGTGACCAGAAAGCTAAGACCAGCCAGTGCTGTTATACAGAGAGCCATTGATAAGATCAAGATCAAGGATGTTCTGGAAGATTCTTGAAATTTATTATGTTTGTCTATTCTGGAAAACTCAGTGTCTATAAAAATAGCTGCAATTTCCATCCAAGAGTTCAGTTCTGTCCTGGCTGCATATGTTGGTGTTCGTAACAAACATGCTTTTAGTGCTAATTGTTATACTTCATTTGCAACCCTTCTTTCGGATTTGGACTAGATTCTGGTTGCAGTGTGACAGTATGAATACACATGTATAGTAGTATAGTATAAAATGTGGTGGAGTTTCCCTTTTGAAAATTTCTGGGCAACAGAGCGGTGACTTGCAGCTTGGACTAACAAGGGATATATTATGATGAGATGACGTACTAGGAAACATGTCACTTCAGGACAGTATACAGAGGGCTTATTGACAACCATCACAGAAATTAACTTCAGGAAATATCTTATGGGAATTGTGTTACAAGATAGCAGCTTTGCTTTAGTGCTCCCTGTGGAATCCATGACAGGGTGGCAAATCATAGTGTCAGCATACGACATATAACACCCTAGTTTATGACACGCAAATCCGCATTCTCTGCTGCAGCCTTGTAACTCAGCTCCATACAGACTGCAAGGTTGACTATCTTCTTTGATTTACTGGATAATAAGGTGCGCAGCTGCTGTAGAGACCTTTTAACTCAAACACTTGCTAACTTTTCATCTGTTGCTATGAATTATGAAAAAGCCGGTAGAACTTATCTGTAGTCATTGGGTCTGGACTTTGTTGAAATGTCATTCAGCTTTCTCGCCTGAAACTTGGGAGTGGACTCGGAGGTCATGAGACTTGCATGATGGTCTGTTGCTGTGGGAATGGCTGAATGGTTTAAAATAAATTATTGTTCTTGTCTTTCATAGTGCTGATCTCCAAGTCGAAAATTATTGTGTATTTCTCTGACCCTCTGAAATGTTGTGTAGAGTATATTCAGTATTCCCAGTTCCCCTTCAAACAAAAATAATGCCTGTAAAATTTGTTGTATTATCACCATTTATTAACTGGTTGACTAATCTCTACTTGGTGTAATACACTGTACAATATCCAGTAGTATTGTAAAATAATTGTATGTACAGAGCATTTGACAATTATGCCCATACATTAATACATCCACATTGCAAGTGACTTTTGCCTCAGAAATGTCCGAGGTCACAGACTATAATACACTCCCTGTACCCATGTAACTACTACAATGTGACATCTTTACACAAATGCTAATAATAAGCCAATGTTAGTGTTAAAAATTGATCAGATATTAATGATTCTTATGAACAAATTATTCTTGTCTTGTGGGTTTCAGTGAAGATTCGCGTTTTTATAGTTTCGATCATTAATAGTACAGATATTCTGACTAGAAAGTAGTTTTGGCACTTGCCAGATGAAAGCATATTTGTAAGTTAGTTTTCTTAAAAATGTGGCATTTTGAATGCTGTTCAATTAATTTAACAGTGAAAATGTGAGTAGAATTTCGGCATTAACAATGATACAAATTGGTTGTGTTGTGATGTTAAAAATTAAGACACAATTTAAATATTACATGTTGCAATAAATTCTCAGCCCAGCAAGTTTGATAAAATGTGGAATGTTTTCCAGATTCTCCATTACCTAAACTTTCTAGTGAGATATAAATTCTTATAAAGGTGAATACTTTCTGTAATACAAAGTAATACAAAATTTAGTAAATTGTACATTTCATGAATTTCAGTGTTGCTTTCATTATGTGGTAATTTTGAGGTTATTTACAATATGTGGTCAGTAATAGACTAGATTGAGAACTACTGTGTTATAAATTGCCTCACTATTTATTATTTTTGGATAATTGCAAATTTTCAAACATGGTAGTAATTTTGGCTTGTGAACTAACATTGCTATTGGAAGAAAATAATTCGGATGATATGCATTTAAGTAAATATAAATATCCCTGGTAGTAGATTAGTAGTTTTATGTCAATGGTAAGTGTTAATCGCTAACTAGAGTGTAAAAATATCTACTGAAAGTACTGATTTCCAGCACCTTGTGGTTTGGTCCTTGACAACAGACCCCTTTACAAAGTGAATTGACCGATGCAAGGTGTAAAGTGTTACATTGCAAAGCCATAGAATCTTCTTGGCCAGAAACTGCTTAAAGTTCTTTATTTGCTTTCTGTGTTGTTGAGAAAGTAGCTGCATCTGCTGAATGAGCTGGTCAATGGCATCGGACAGTGACCGTCCCATGTTCACCCTGAGACACACATTAGTACCACAATTTCCATTGTATAAAGCTGTGATGGACATTTGTGAGTCACTAATTCACCAACGCAATGAGGGATCCTGCAGCATACTTTTGATGAACTATTTCCAGTCCTTTGATCAGCTGTGACTAGGTCATTAAATGTTGTGTATGAATAATACATGAAGATTTATTTTGGCATTTAGTTGTATATCATATCATGATCTACATTCAGTAACTACTTTCAATCAGCACCAAACAAATATAACATTGAAACTTAACAAAAAGTGCTGTGGGCCTGAAGGAACCTGTGCAGCCATCCAGTGACACCAGTGTAAGATCCCAAAGGAGATCCCAGCAGAGGGATCGAGCATCATAGAATTTTGAAGAGGAATATGATGTGGCCTAATGAATCAGGATATTTTACCACCAATGGGAGGGTGCATGGGACAGGTTTTACACCGGGGGCAGCTGCCACCCATTCCATATCAAATGGTCCCTTCCCTACAGCTTAGGTCTTTGTGGCAAACGAATCTGCTCCAGTCCTGAATCCTAAACCATTACACCAACAACCCACCACCACCTACTCCAGTCCTGTAACCCAGAAGGTGTACACGATCAAAGGCAGAGCCACGTGTGAAAGCACCCACGTGATTTACCAACTGACCTGCCTACACTGTGAAGCGTTCTATGTGGGAATGACCAGCAACCAACTGTCCATTCACATGAATGGACACAGGCAGACAGTGTTTGTTGGTAATGAGGATCACCCTGTGGCTAAACATGCCTTGGTGCACAGCCAGCACATCTTGGCACAGTGTTACACCATCCGGGTTATCTGGATACTTCCCACTAACACCAACCTGTCAGAACTCCGGAGATGGGAACTTGCCCTTCAGTATATCCTCTCTTCCCGTTACCCACCAGGCCTCAACCTCCGCTAATTTCAAGTTGCTGCTGCTCATACCTCACCTGTCATTCAACAACATCTTTGCCTCTGTACTTCCGCCTCGACTGACATCTCTGCCCAAACTCTTTGCCTTTACAAATGTCTGCTTGTGTCTGTATATGTGTGGATGGATATGTGTGTGTGTGCAAGTGTATACCTGTCCTTTTTTCCTCCTAAGGTAAGTCCTTCCGCTCCCAGGATTGGAATGACTCCTTACCCTCTCCCTTAAAACCCACATCCTTTCGTCTTTCCCTCTCCTTCCCTCTTTCCTGATGAAGCAACCGTTGGTTGCAAAAGCTTGAATTTTGTGAATTTTGTGTGTGTGTTTGTGTTTGTTTGTGTGTGTATCGACCTGCCAGCACTTTCGTTTGGTAAGTCACATCATCTTTGTAAGATGATGTAACTTACCAAACGAAAGCGTTGGCATGTTGATAGACACACAAACAAACACAAACACACATACAAAATTCAAGCTTTCGCAACCAACGGTTGCTTCATTAGGAAAGAGGGAAGGAGAGGGAAAGACGAAAGGTGATGTATGATTAAATGATGATGGTGTCCTCTTGGGTAAAATATTCCGGAGGCAAAATAGTCCCCCATTCAGATTTCTGGGCAGGGACTACTCAACCTTCCTCCATCCATACCTCTGTCTACATCAAACCCACCAACCACCAACAGTACCTGCATTTCGACCGCCGCCCTTTCAAACGAAAAACCCCTCCCATACAACCTAGGCACCTGGGGATAATGTATCTGCAGTGAGAAGAACTCACTTGCCCAGTATGCTGAGGGACTAACCAAGAGCTTCACAGACAGGCACTATTCCCCTGACCATTTCCTCTCACACTCCAAGTCCTCCCACCACTGCCAAAACCTGTCACATAGGAATGCCCCCTTCATCACTCAGTGCTACCCTGGATTGGGAAAAGTGAACAACATCCTTTGCCAGGGCTATGATTATCTATCATCATATCCAGAAATAAGGAAGATGCTACCCCAGATCCTTCCCACCCACCTTAAAGTGGTGTTTCGTCATTTACTCAACCTCCACAACATTCTAATCCAACCCCATGTCACTCCCAGTCCCAACCCCTTGCCACAAGAATCATTTCCTTATGGAAGACCCAGGTGCCAGACCTGCCCAATCCATCTACCCAGCACATCCTATTACAGTCCTTTCACAGGCTTATCCTATCCCATCAGAGACTGGGCCACTTGTGAAAGCAGTCATTCATATACCACCTCTGCAGCAATCATTGCACAACTCTTTACCAATCAGCAGTCCACCAGGATGAATGGCCACTGCCAAACTGTGGCCAAAAACAAAGTAGTTCACTACCTGTGCCATCTGGATCCTCTCCTCCACTACCAGCTTTTGTGAACTGCACGGATGGGAGTTATCCTTACAACAAACTCTCTGCTCCCGAAATTATTCCGGCCTCAACCTATGGTAACATACTGTCCCCACACCTTCTCCCCAACAGTTTACAACCTCTTTGTCCTGCCACCTCCTCCCTATTCTCACCTCTCACCGTCTTTGTGTGCCACTCTCTGCCAATGCACCTCACCTTTTTCATTCTGTCCCCAACCCCCTTCCCCACCTCCCTGTCCAACAGCCTCCCAACACTTTGCCTGTTGGCAGTCTAGTCCCTGCACACTCCACCATACAGTTGCATTCTGGTGCAAGCTGCCAGAGATGACAATCGTGTGTGTGTGTGTGTGTGTGTGTGTGTGTGTGTGTGTGTGTGTGTGTGTTTTTCTCTTTCTTCATTATTACGAAAGGACACATTCATGATCTATCGAACAAGGATTAATGTATGTATGTATGAAGGCTGTGGCTAAAAGCTAATGTGTAAGTGTCTTTGAATTGTGCCTGTCTACAACTGAATGTGTCACCTTTACAGAAAGTAGCAATCTATCTTTTCCTTTCATTCTTGATAGTCCAGTCTGTAGTTTCCATTGTTTGATTTTGTAAATAAAGTATTTATGTGGTAAAAGTGAGCAGTAATATTGTTGTGTGCAGTAGATAACCACACATGTTGCAGAGTCCCCTTTAAGGATTTTACAATTCTTACACTAAATTCTTAGCACATTTACTCCTTAATGGTTTTTGTCACTGGTCATAAATATCAGTTTCAATTGAGTTGTCAGGAGTGCCCAGTGTGATGGCACCACTGTTATTTGCTATATACATACATGATACGGCAGACAGTCTGTGCCTTTTTGCTGATGATGCTGTGGTGTATGGGAAGGTATCAAAATTGAGTGACTGTAGGAGGATACAGAATGAGGTAGACAAAATTTTTAGTTAGTGTGATGAATGGCAGCTATCTCTAAATGTAGAAAAATGTTAGTTATTGCAGATGAAAAACAAACCTGTAATGTTAGGATACTGTTTTAGCAGTGTGCTGTCTGATGCAGTAGCATTGATTAAATAAATAGGCGTAACATTGCAAAGCCATATGAAATAGATTGAGCATGTCAGGATTGTAGTAGGGAAGCCAAGTAGTCAACTTCAGTTTATTGGGAAAATTTTAGGAAAGTGTGGTTAATCTGTAAATGAGACTGCTTATAGGACACTAGTGCAACACATTGTTGAGTACTGTGCACATTGGATTAAAGGAAGACACTGAAGTAATTCAGAGATGGGAAACAACATGCAAGTAGTATGGAGATGCTTTGGGAATTAAAATTGGAATCACAGGAGGGAATGCAATGCTATTTTTGAGGAGCATTATTGAGAAAATTTTTAGAACTGGCATTTGACACCGACTGCAGAACGATTCTACTGCTGCCAATATACACTTTGCGTAAGGACTGGGAAGATAAGATTAGAGATATTAGAACTCATATGGAGACACGTAGATAGTTGTTTTTCCCTAGCTCTGTTTGTGAGTAGAGCAGGAAAGGAACTGACTTATAATGGTATAGGTCACCCTCTGCCGCACACCATACACTGGCTTAGAAGTATCTAGTAGATGTAGCTGTAGATGAATTTTGGTTTGCACAATGGTAATACAAGAAGAAATAATTTTCTTGTAGACTTTGTTTCCTTGTTACACTTCAGAGGGCAGATACATACTTTAGTGCAAAGCTATTCAACAAGCTCCTATCTAACACAGTGCAGGAAATTGGTAATGCTTACCAGTTTAAACAAAAGTTAAAAACATATGTACATCATTTGTTATTCCTACAGACTGTGTTGTTATTTAGATTCAAGGACTGGCTATTCCTGTTAGCTGCATGGCAAGTAACAGTGCTCATTGTAGAATTGCATGGTAAGCAATAGTGTACTGTAAACATTCCTAAGTTTCCAGAATGAGATTTTCACTCTGCAGTGGAGTGTTCGCTGATATGAAACTTCCTGGCAGATTAAAACTGTGTGCCCGTCTGAGACTCGAACTCGGGACCTTTGCCTTTTGCGGGCGAGTGCTCTACCGTCTGAGTTTCACATCAGCGAACACTCCGCTGCAGAGTGAAAATCTCATTCTGGAAACATCCCCCAGGCTGTGGCTAAGCAATGTCTGCGCAGCATGCTTTCTTTTAGGAGTGCTAGTTCTGCAAGGTTCGGAGGAGAGCTTCTGTAAAGTTTGGAAGGTAGGAGACGAGATACTGGCAGAAGTAGAGCTGTGAGGACCGGGTGTGAGTCGTGCTTCGGTAGCTCGAACGGTAGAGCACTTGCCCACAAAAGGGAGAGGTCCCGAGTTCGAGTCTTGGTCGGGCACACAGTTTTAATCTGCCAGGAAGTTTCAGGCTTAAGTTGATGTACAGCATGTTTCACAATTCATGTTACACACTTCTAGAGGTTGTAGAGGGGCTTAGTAGATCAAGTTTTATGTATGAACCCATTATTTCTTATGCAGTTTGCCTGTTATGGGAGGCTAACCACATTCATGAATGATACGGTGACACGGTGTCAAGTGGTATCCTCTGTTTCCATCTGCCTTGTTTTCATGCTTACTGATGATGCAGCACTTGACATTATGGTGACTAGTACTGCAGTAACAGGGTGCCCGAGTACACATTCGCAGAGTACAACAATACTTTAGTACCCCTCACCATAAGAGAAGAAAAGCTCAATGTATGTACAAGTACTTTCCAAATCATGTGATTCCATCTCATCCCATGTTTGTCAGAGTAGAACAAAGGCTGCGGGAAAGTGGAAAATCTCCACGTGCACTGTTGTATTGGAAGAGGAAGTGCTTCATCAAGTTGAAGAGAACTTGTTTGTGAGTACTAGAGCCATTGCATGTCACTTGGATGTGTCTCACTCGTCTTTCTGTCATGTTCTGCATGAACAACAGCTCTACCTGTATTACCCTCAGAAGGTACACACTGTTCTCCAGGTGGATTTTGTGCCATGTGTCAATTTCTGTACTTGGTTTTTACACCATTGTGTGGATTTTCCTGTTTCCAAGGCAAATTTTGTTTATTGATGAAGTGCATTTCAACAGGGAAGGTGTGATTAGAAACACCCAAAAGTCACGTCTACATAAAGATTTCAGCACACCTTCAGCATCAATGTCTGTGCAGGTATCTGCGATGATTGTGTGATTGGGCCATACATCCTTCCTCCCCCCATAAAGGGTGCCAACTACTTGACATTCCTGCAACAAGTGCTGGCAGAGTTTTTTGAAAATGTGCTGTTGGAAATTCATTTTGAATTGTGGTTACAGCATGATGGTGCTGCAGTACATTTTTCAGTTCACATCCAAAACCATCTGAACATAGTGTACAGTGACAGGTGGATCGATCAAGGTGAGCATGCTTGGCCACCAAAATCCACAGATTTAACCCCTTTGGCAGCTGTTGTAATATCACAATAAATAGGAGGGAAATCTGTACATCTTAATTCCTTGTAACTTGGAAACTAACCATTTCCGGACGTGGGTGACATGAATTGTGGAACACCTTGCAGGTATGGATAAATATTTTTTTCAGAAGATGCCAGTGTAATCAAGTAAATATTAAGATACCAACTGAAGATAAACATCAGCTATTTAATGCAATTAAACCAATTTTTTTTTCAAAATTATGTCTATTCCTTCATTTTACTAGCTTATGTTTAGCTGGCATAAGCACAAATAGTATTAAGTAGTGTAGTTATTATTTACATAATGTTCAGATTAAATTTTGAAGAGTTGTTTCGCGTTTGTTAATATATTAGTTGACTTATCCCTTTGCCTAGAAATTTCATCATCATCATCTTCTTCTTCTTTCTGAGGTGTTAAATTTGGAATTCATAAGATATAATTTTCATTTCAGATGGCGAGAAGACTTGGAAAGGACCATACTATTTCATTCAGACTGCTGATATTCAGTTTGGGCTGATTGACCGTTACATTTTGAAACTAACAAATCCAGGTTGGGAGAAAGAAATTGAATTAGCCGAAAAATCAGTAGAAAAAATCAATAGTCTGACACCTAAGCCAAAATTTGTTGTTATGTGTGGAGATTTATGTGATGCTGTGCCAGGTATGTTTTAAGTATTTTTTGATAAACAGGAATTTATTTTTTGTTTCTTGAGTTTGGTTTTCTACCTGAGAGTAATATAAATTCAGTCAGAACTTACAAAGCCATTGTTTGAAACAATTTTTTTTCTGTTTTCAATGTTCTGGATGCAATGTACCTTCTGTTCATCAGAGTCCCATTCATGTATATGCAGGATCTTCACAACTATTGTAAGAGAAGGAGGTATAATAGGGGGGGGGGCAAAAAAAAAAAAAAAAAAAAAAAAAAAAAAAAAAAAAAAAAAAAAAAAAAAAAAAAAACCTGTGAACTGTACCATAAAATCTTCTCGCATTGACAGCCAAGTCAATGTGTTATTCTCTGGCAAAGTTTCAGCAAATTTCTTACTTGCCATCTTCAGGCAAAGAAGATGGCAAGTAAGAAACTTGCTGGAACATTGCCGGAGAGCAACGCATTGACTCGGGTGTCAACCCGAGAAGATTTTATCATCAAGATTCACTGAGAAAGCCTGCATTCCCAAACTGCGCGTGGTTCACTGGATCACATGCATGGACATAAAGAAAGAAATTTAAAAAAAAATATTATTTTAATGGCTATAAAGTTAGCATAGTGTTATAAAGAACGTGGTAAGACATGTGGACACACCAGTAAGAATAAGGTCGCTTTTAAATGAAAATGGAGTTAAAATAAAGTAAATTCTTTCTTTGGACAATGATAAAAGAGATTCAACAAATGGTATTGTTGGAGACAATAAAAATAAGTTCATGTTTTCTTACTGCTATAGGGCCCGTCTGGCTGAGGGTGGGACTTTTTTAGTGCTGGGTTGGTGGGGCCCAGTGACATACTGGTTGCTGAGAAGACGCTTTATTGCTTTTAATTGCATTTGTTCATAGTCAGTGAGAGTCGGGCATTCCCATGCTGACACGGCAGTCCAATGATGGTAAGCAGGCAGCTGGCCCCCACCCCAGATGGACGGTACTTGTGATGGCACCCGATGATGCACATGTTGGCTCTAGGAAATGAGCCAGTGGTCTGTCAGTTGGCTGAGGCTTGTGACAGCGGCTTACTGCTTCTCCTCACTGTGTCAGTCCTCTGATGTTGAACACCTGTGCCCAGATGTGGCTCACGTCTTCCACAGTGATGAGGGATGACTGCTGTGCGTGGTGCATGACGTGTTACCTCCTGGCAGATGTCTGGCAGCAAGTGGTGTAGATGGCAGGCCTACTGTGCTGCAGCACCAAGCCCTCAGGGTTTACTTACAAGGGAACCTCCCCATTGTACCCCCCCTCAGATTTAGTTATAAGTTGGCACAGTGGATAGGCCTTGAAAAACTGAACACAGATCGATCGAGAAAACAGGAAGAAGTTGTGTGGAACTATGAAAAAAATAAGCAAAATATACAAACTGAGTAGTCCATGCACAACATAGGTAACATTAAGGACAGCGTAAGCTCAGGTGCGCTGTGGTCCCGTGGTTAGCGTGAGCAGCTGCGGAACGAGAGGTCCTTGGTTCAAGTCTTCCCTTGAGTGAAAAGTTTAATTTTTTATTTTCAGTTTATGTGACAAACTCTAAAGTTTTCATCACTTTTTTGGGAGTGATTATCACATCCACAATAAAACCTAAATCGGGCAAGGTAGAAGAATCATTTTACCCACTCACCAAGTGTACAAGTTAGGTGGGTCGACAACATATTCCTGTCATGTGACGCACATGCCGTCACCAGTGTCGTATAGAATATATCAGACGTATTTTCCTGTGGAGGAATCGGTTGACCTATGACCTTGCGATCAAATGTTTTCAGTTCCCATTGGAGAGGCACGTCCTTTCGTCTACTAATAGCACAGTTTTGCAGTGCGGTCGCAAAACACAGACACTAAACATATTACTGTGAACAGAGACATCAGTGAACGAACGGACAGATCATAACTTTGCGAAAATAAAGAAAGTAAACTTTTCACTCGAGGGAGGACTTGAACCAAGGACCTCTCGTTCCGCAGCTGCTCACGCTAACCTCGGGACCATGGTGCTCTTAAGTTCATACTATTCCTTGATGTTGCCTATCTTGCACATGGACTACTCAGTTTGTATATTTTGCTTATTTTTTTCATAGTTCCACACAACTTCTTCTTGTTTTCTCGATTGATCTGTGTTCAGTTTTTCAAGGCCTATCCACTGTGCCAACTTATAACTAAATCTGCGGGGGGTGCGATGGGGAGGTTCCCTTGGTAGTGTGACAGGCTGCTACCCCCTGCTGAACTTGAACCCATGACTGCAAGTGGTGGAGCCAAGTCGTCTGGTCATCTAGCGGCATCCTGGTGTTGTAGTACTACTGGGCTCCGAATGCATCTTTCCTGAAATTCACAGTTATATATACTGCTCCGTAGAGCATTTGGTGCACTGTCACCCGGCTCCCAGTCACATAGCTTGTAACATAGTTCTAGCACTGGTTTGGTGACACCACCCTGCCCACTTTGGCTAATACTGCTGCACAGTGCTGGTTTTGCAGAGCACGGTTAGCCTATCTTGCAATCCTTTTGCACGCATTTTGCTATAACGTACACATCACCACACTGTGCTTACCAGCCATTGATAGCTAACTCAACGCTCCACGGCAGCTTCATACAAATTTAACCTGAGACTAATCAGTGGCACTAGACACCTGGTAATTATAAGAAATAGGAACAAGTCCAAATTAGTGCTTGATTAGATAGATGAAAAATGGTCTCATATTTAATAAGGGTGAAAAAATGGAGAACTTATAGGCTTACCTTGAATTACATGGAAAGCAACTTGACCTACATATGTTAAGAGAATGAGAATAGGATAAGGTTTGCTAGCCAATATATTACAAGAAAAGGTAGAATGTTGACTGAGAAAGCACCTAACCTGGCCATAGTTTATAGTCCTAGAAAATGAAACAACTATATGGAGTGTTACATAATATGTTCTGATGATAAGAATGGTTGAAAACAGACCTCCTTTAGAGTAATTCTTTAATGGCCATGACATCAACGTGACACTAAGTCTAATCTTTTTTTTTTTTTTCATTTCTGGTGTGTAGTGGCGAACACAATGCCTTTCCAAAATGTTTATTTCGAATCTATCTGAACATTGCTGAGAGATTCAGTTTTGCACTTTGTGTTGCTGATCGTTCAACAAATGAGCCACAGATTTTTCATGAATATTTCTCATAGTTATTCTTTGTGTAAAATATATCACATGCTTTCTTTTGATATGACTTTATCATCAGCTGTTTCAGCCATTGTTTATTGCCAGTCGTCCAATACTGTGTTGTGTAGTGCATTTTTTGGGTGTTTTCCTTTATGGTTGCCGTTTTGGTATGTTCTATACATGAATTAACTTCAAGAGAAGTATAGCCATTTTTGAACTCTATCCACCAATTTCTTATCAGTTGAAAATGAAAGAACCTTGTATGAGCTTATATTTGTGATAATCTACCCAAAACAGAATTTTATTGTGGCACAGTATTCTGTTGAATCCATTTGAATGAAACACACAACACAGTGTGTAAACAAAACTCTTCTGGAATTAAAGTTGACACTTCTGAATGATTTTCATGCAACAATATTAATACAAAAATCATTGATATCAGTGCCATCTGTGTACCAGAAAGACATTTTCTTCTTGATCCTATATGTTTACTATGTCAAGTGCATTGTATTTCCAGATGATCTCATCTGGGGTCTATAGATTAATGCAAAACAGACACTGAATTGGAAGACAGAAGTTGTGCACATTGGAAAAGGGTTATGATAGAAATTTGATCACAGAGCTTCATTACCTCTCCCATTGAGCAGACTGGTTGACACGAGATGTCTGTGTAAGAATTTACATGTACAAATTTAGTTTATATTAAATAAATTCATTAAACTGACAGTATCTGCATCTATGACTGAATAGACTATGTATCAAACAGTGGAGAGTCCAGGATGGAATCGTAATAATAATAATAATAATAATAATAATAATAATAATATGAAACAGATAGATTGCTACTCACCATATAAAGGAGATGCTACATCAAACAAAGGCACAACAAAAAGAATGGCTGTACACTTTAGCCTGTGTGTGTTTTCTATTCCAGAAGAAGGCCTTTTGGCCAAAAACTGAAATATACAGCAGCTTTTTTCATGGTGCCTGTCTGCGACTCTGTGTTTCCTCTTTGGTGAGCAGCAATCTATCCTTTACATAACACAGCCTGTGTACCGCGTAAGAAGGCACTGAGCACGAGACAGGCACATTTAAAACTAGAGTGGGAAGCAGACTAAGTTGTAGGAAAATGTCTTTCTTCATATTTAGAAAAACACACACACACACACACAAAATCACCTCTGGTGCAGGAGAGATGTGGGGCATGGAGAGAGAAAGGATAGCAGGGAAAGGGTGGAGAAAAAATGCTGTATTGCTGCCTGTAGCAGTATGCATGGGATTTGGTGGGGAGATGATGATGGTGTGCTAGGTGCAGCATCGGGAGGCTGTGTTGAGGGGAGGGAGTGGAAAGGACTATGCAGGTGAGATTATGTAGTTTAACTTTTGCCTTCAGAGCCAGTAGATATGAAGAAACAGTAATAGGTGTACACAGTGGGAGAAAAGGAAAAATGACGAGAACTGTTGGAATAATATTGTCGATTTTTGTGACTGAATATGTCTTCCAATTAAAAGTGATATTTATTTAAGTAAGAGTACCATTCATATTCATTTCCAGGAAAGGAACATAATAAATAATCTATGTTAACAGAAATTAATATTACACATTTGCATACATTGTTAAATACCTATATTTTGACAAGTATGCTAATTTTCTATTTGTGTATATTCATATTTGCAGTTTTTGTATCTGGCTAACTTATTTATATTTGATGTTGTTATGGTTTTCATGCAACTAATTTATGTAGGTGGTGATCCTGATGTATACAAAAGACAAATTGCAACCTTCAAAAGAATATTCAGCAAGCTGAACCCTGAAATACCTATGGTTTGTGTTTGTGGGAATCATGATGTTGGTGACCATCCTACAAAAGAAACAATGAAAATGTGAGTGTTATGTCGTCACATGAATTCTAATGGCTATATTTCATATAATGGAAAAAAGGTCTAATTTTATTTCCATTCTCTGGAAACAAGATTATGCAATGTGAAGCAACCACAAGCTGCAGTTATATCATGACACTTAATCAGAGTTATTGAAGGTATACCATGGGGTTGTTTTGTATTGTTTCTCTCAACATTTTTTCTTCGGATTGCAGGTGCGGTGACCGTTTCTATAAAAAGGCTGCAAGCTTGAAAAAATTATAAATTTTTTATCATTGTGATGTAAAATTCAGTCAACATTATTTTTGCTGATATAAATTTATATTTTCCTTCACCAATATTACATTTCACTAAATGCAGCTAACTGAGAGTTGAACATACCTTTCCTGTAAAAACTTAAATAAATGAAACATGAAGGAAGCCGTTATTAAGATACAAAGAGCAGCTGCTGTGTGGCATCTTGAAGTGAATCTTCTTACATTCCTTGGCAGGCATAATAGTGACCAGTGTTGTGAGCCATAACAGATGAACTTCAGATGGCTGCAGCACATGCACGCTTCATATGAAAATGAAAAACACCACCGCAGAAGCAATCCTTATAAAAGTAAAAATTAAATACATTAATAACTGCAGTGCATTAAAATACAAAACATGACTTACACATTAACATTTTCTTTCTCTAACAATGGACAGGACAAAGCAACAAAAGAACAGTTAAATGCAACTCAGATATTCTCTTTGTATGATGAGCAGACATTTGGTCACAGATGCATAAATCCAGCACATATTGTTGTAGTCATATATATATATATATATATCATTAGTTTTGACTGTTGTAAATCAGTGGGGACCTTAAGCCTTAATTTTGGTCTACTTTGTGTTAATTTATCATTAGAAGATCACTAACTTTGTACTTGAAGGCTTTTTTCCTTCGTCGGTCCAAGGTATCATGGTTTTTTTCTAGCACATATCTGAATTGTCATTTAGCATCTTCCACCATTTCACTGTGTCTTTTTTCAGTTGAATTAATAATATCTTCTTCAAACAATTTCATGATGTGATATCAGTCTGAGTGTGTATCTTAACTCCTATCAAAAGTTCAAGTGATGTTTTCAGAACACTTCTGTGGTATGTTGACTGTCTGACACACTGAACTGATGGTACTACTTATACCATTTGGTAGGGTTGTCAATACCAAGCATAGTGATGATTGAGGCTGGAATAGAGTTGGTCCTCTCAATCTGTCCATTGGCTCGAGGGAGTCCCTTGTTATTAAAATATTTTCACTATTTTTTCTGTCCTCCAGTACTCCTTGAATTCATGAAAATTAAAGCAAGTCTGTCTGTTGGTAATTACTTGGACTGAATTTCTAAAATTAGTTTTCTGTTACCCCAACTTACTAACTGCTTCTGCTGATTTTGTTGTCTGTACAGGATACTGCCAGGTAAACGTGTTAAATGCAACAGTGATATTTACAATATGGTTGTATCATTTGTGAGTTGATCAAAGGGGTCCAATGAGATCTTTGTGATAAGTATTCTCCTGATCAAAAGTTTCTAGACACCTATTGGTGGATTTAAATATGGAGTATGTCTGTCCTTTGTTTTTATCACAGCTTGAACTCTGCTGGGGACACTTTCAGTGAGGAGTCTGAATGTCTGTGGAGGAATGGCAGCCCATTCATTCTCAAGATCTGAAACAAGATTATGTTGCAAGCTGAGGTATGGAATGAAGCTGACATTCTGATACATCCCAAAGATGTTCCATTGGGTTTGAGTTGGGACTTTGGGCAGGCCAGTCTAGTTGAGCAATGTCGTTGTCCACAAACCATTTTCTCACTGAAGCTACTTCATGACTGCATTCATTTTCAAGCTGATTCGGTCAGTCATCATATATTAACTGTTTTTCTACTGTACACAGTACACAGTGCTGTAAAATGTGTTCATATCCTTCTGCGTTCAGTGTTTTCTCAAGTGCAGTAAGAAGGCTGCACCCTAATCTTTAAAAACACATCAATACTGTAACACCATCTCCTCCTTACTTCAATATTGACACTACACATGACGGCAGGTAATATTCTCCAGACATTAAACCCTTCCATCAGATGACCTCAGAGCATAGTGTGATTCATCGCTCTAATAACTTATTTCCAGTCATCCACCATCTTGTGGCATTGCTCTTTATGCAATCTCAAGCACTGCTATAGAATAGTGCGGCTTATGAGGAACAGCTTGACCTTTGTACCCCTCTTTTTTTTTTTTTACTCCCAATGTACAGTCAGTGTGTTAGATGAACTGTTGGTAGAACTTTGGAACTCACAAGTGATTCCTTCCACTGATTTAATGTGATTTTTTACAACCAATCTCTACGATGCTGGACAGTCCCTGTCTGCCAGGTCTTATGTTAGCTGTGAGTGCTTCTTTGAATTTCCACTTCATAATCACATCACCAACCCTCGACGTGGACATCTTTTGAAAGGTTGAAATGCCCCTGATGGGTTTGTTACTCAGGTTACATCCAATGACTTGCTGTTCAAGTTTCTCTACTGACCACGCAGTGCACCATGCCTGCTTCTATCCACCTCTCTTGACATCTAGTGGTCAGTTCTGCATTACATAGGGGTGTCCAGATACTTTTGATCAGATAGTGTACATAATGACCTTCTTTCTTTGAATAAGAGGTGAAGGAAACCTTCCTTCTTTCCTAATTTCTTACTCAAAATTAAACATTGTACTCTATTGGAGATTACTCTTTTCACCTTGTCAGTCAAATCAGCTTTTTAAAAATTTGTTTTACTTCCTCTTGACTTTGTTTAAGCCCTTTCTCATGTACAAATTTGATGATTTCACATTGCAGTGTGTGTGGAACTGCTAAGTCTACTTTCCGTCATTGAATCTATGGTTTTATACACAATACTCTGCAAACAATGGACAATAAACAAAGTACACTGGCATTCTTTTTAGACTTAAGTAAGGCCTTTGACAAACATAATGTTGGACAAGCTCAAAGTATATGGCATTAGAGGCACTGCACTAAAATGGTTCACATTGTGCTTGACAACAGGAAACAGAAAATACAAATAAAACATGAACTAAAAGAAAACCTCAGGGATAGATTTTAGCTCCAATTCTCTTTCTCGTGTATATAAATGATTTGGATTTAAACATTGAGTCAAAGACAAATACTTTGTTTGCAGGTAACACAAGTATCCTAGTTACAGGAAGCACCCTAAATCAGCTACAAGCATCTGTAAATAAATCTACAGCATAGATAAATAGATGGTTTGAGGGGAATAAACTACCAATAAACACCAAAAAACAATGAAACTTCCTGGCAGATTAAAACTGTGTGAACGACCAAGACTCGAACTCGGGACCTTTGCCTTTCGCGGGCAAGTGCTCTACCAACTGAGCTACTGAAGCACGACTCATGCCAGGTCCTCACAGCTTTACTTCTGCCAGTATCTTGTCTCCTACCTTCCAAACTTTACAGAAGCTGTGAGGACCGGGTGTGAGTCGTGCTTCGGTAGCTCAGTTGGTAGAGCACTTGCCTGCGAAAGGCAAAGGTCCCGAGTTCGAGTCTCGGTCGGGCACACAGTTTTAATCTGCCAGGAAGTTTCATATCAGTGCACACTCAACTGCAGAGTGAAAATCTCATTCTGGACCAAAAAACAACATTCCTAAATTCCTGTTTAAAAGGTGACAATGAATTCCAACAAAATTTCATCTTCTTTGGAAACAAAGTTTTAGGCATATGGCCTCAAAATAACTTCAAATGGCATACCCATACAAACAAAATAACTGAAACACTGAATAAAATATGTTACAGTCTAAAATTGCTATCTGTTAAAGCAAGTTTTAACACTGACCGAAGTGCCTACTTTGCTCAGTTCTGTAGCATCCTACTGTATGGAATTGTATTCTGGGATACACTTAGTTCAGTCATTTTGCTAAACCAAAGAAGAACTGTATGAGCAGTACAACATGCTGTAAGTATGTTAGACAGAAATTGAAACTTCCACAGTAAACATTGGTTTGTAAATTTACAGTAATCTCCCACATAAGGTAAAAATAATATCATCATTCACACTGTTTTGTAAAACCCTAAGGACATTCATATTAGATTACTGCTTCTATTCAGTAGCAGAATTTTTAGAACATTTGAGATACAAGAGACTTGAAACAAGACAGTGCAGCTACTGCAAATAGTGCAAACTCTTTTGTAGATATGGCTAAAATTTATGTATCTATTGAAAGAATACTGTATTTTTACTGTGTTGTGTTACTGTTTTGTTTTGTGTTTGTTCTTTCAATCTGGAGAGATTTTTTGCATGAATAAATAAATAAATAAACTTGGAAAAACTTCCATATCACATTAAGCAGTTTTCATAAGGTCATTCTCTGAGAAGGATCTTGATTGCCGTGAAACCGTAGTGCTTCTCTACTCTTGGACCTTCCTCATTCTAGCTATTAAACTATCAGCAAAAGCATGCAGTTGATTTACACAGTGACTTACAGCAGCTATATGTTTCATCTGAGAACCAGATAGGTGTTTAGTGGTGTAGGAATACTGTCTGGGACTAAAGCCCATCTTGCTATTCTTAGCAACAGGTGTTTCTTATCCATGTTCTTTTGCAATGCAGCACAGACCGTTACAATTTTAAAATGTATTCCTAATAACTACACTGAGAATTTCGTTAAAGCATTAACAATAGCCAAGGCTTCAAGCTCATAACTACTGCATTTCTTGTCTTGAAATGGTGTTTTCTCCTCATGTAAGAGACTATGTGGAACTTGTCATCGTGTGGAGATTTTCTGATAGCACAGCTCCACTGCTTTGTTTGCTTACATGTATGTAGTTCAGTTTGAATGTTCACCTCTGCTCTTCCTAAAACTTATATTCCTGATTATTCCTCAGAAAATCACTCAGAGATGTGGTAGTTATATAGAGTAATTTGAGATAAACTTTCTAAAATATCCTGTTAGTTCCAGGAAACTTTGTTTTGCTGCAATATGGAAAATTTTGAACAGTTTGTAAGTTTATCTGCGGAGTATTACTCTAGCATTGTGGTAGCGAATTCTATAGTTCATCTCTAATATGAACCACACTTTACATCAGGATTTTGTTCCTTTGCTTAGCCCTTTGCAGTAAACAATCCACAATGATTTTTATTTATTTATTACTGTTTCCCCATTTGCCGCAGGGAGAACTGCTCATTTTTTCTTTATAGAAGAATTTTAAGCAGCTGCCTTCTTATATCAATTGCTGTACTCCTTTTATATACATTTCTGAGATACTGCTACAGAGTTAGATACTACAGAATCCACTATACAAAAGTAAATATAAAATTTCCTTGTTCAAACTGTAAAATTGTCCTCAAAGGATTCTTCAGTAGAATAATAACATTTTTCCACCCGACAGGTATAGACTAATTTTTTCAGTGAATCTAACTCCACGTTAAATATAATACTGCCTTCTATTTTATTGTAAATTTTTAATCTCACAAACTCTGGTGTTTGGGTGTAGAGTTTTAAATGGTGTTTTGGCACTTCAAAATTCTCTCTGTAGAGAGTGCTGTAGTTGTGGTCGAAACAGAGAGTTAACTGTATGTTGATTATTTTATATGTAAAGGGAAGGAGGAGACACTATTTTTAGATTTTTTGACAGTGGTTGACATGATGCCCATTGTTTGGAAACAAACACATTTGTAATCTTTTTCTTGTAATATGTTCTCCAGAAGATCCTGCATACTGATTAACTGAGTTAGAGCAAGAGTGATAGACTGTCTTTCTGATTTCTGCTTGTGCCACCTGACAAAATATACAGTTCAAAAGCTAGGCTGTTAAGTTTGTTTTCTCTGCAGTCTATGTGCACCTTCCAGTTTAAATTTGTATTGGTATTTTTGGCTGTGCACTACACATGGTTTGCTTCTGTGACATCCTGATCATTGCATGTTACCTTTATTTCCCTTTGTTCTAATAATTTAGCTTCAAATTGCATCATTTTGGTATTAGTTACATTAAGTTTCACTCCATTTTGATGGAAACAAGATTAAAGTTTCTCTAAAGAATGTATGACACTTTCCTGAATTCTTTCAGGCACCTCATTTTCATTTACACTGATGTGACAAAAGTCATGGGATAGTGATATGCACATGTACAAATGGCATTAGTATTGTGTACCTAAGGTATAAAAGGGTGCTGCGGTGGCAGAGCTATCATTTGCGCTCAGGTGTTTCAAGTAAAAGGTTTCTGACTAGATTATGGCCGTACGACAGGAATGAACAAACTTTGAATGTGGAATGGTAGTTAGAGATAGGTGCATGGAACATTCCATTTCAAAAATAATTAGGGAATTCAATATTTCATGATCCACAGTGTCAAGAGGGTTCCAAATATACCACATTTCAGGCATTACTTCTCACACGGTCAATGCAGTGGCTGACGGCCTTCCCTTAACAACCAAGAGCAGCGGTGTTTGTGTAGAGTTGTCAGTGCTAATAGACAACCAGCACTGTGTGAAATAACCACAGAAACCATAGTGGAACAATGACGAACATATCCATTAGGCAATGCGATGAAATTGGCTGTTAATGGGCTATGGTAGCAGACGACTGATGCGAGTGCCTTTGCTAACAGCATGACATCACCGGCAGCACCTCTCCTCGGCTTGTGACCGTAGCGGTCGGGCCCTAGACATCCAGAAACCTGTGGCCTGGTCAGATGAGTCCCAGTTTCAGTTAGTAAGAGCTGATAGTATTTGAGCGTGGTGCAGACCCCACAGAGCCATGAAGCATAGTTCTCAAAAAGGCGCTGTGCAAGCTGGTAGTGGCTCCATAATGGTGTGGGCTGTGTTTACATGGAATGGACTGGGTCCTCTGGATGTTTGGCTGCTTGGAGACTATTTGTGGCCATTCATGGACTTCATGTTCTCAAACAACAGTGGAATTTTTATGGATGATAATGTTCTATGTCACTGGGCCACAATTGGTAGTGAGTGGTTTCAAGAACATTCATCAGGGGACAGGAAAGGACACCAGGTTCACTCAGTGTGTATGTTTGGGAGCCCCATTCAGCATGTTGAAGAGACTATTCTGGCAGGCATTGAGGGGACAGGATGCAACCAGCTACAGATTGTGGTGCACGATGGAACAAATGATGCCTGTTGTGTGGGCTCCTAGATCATAGTTGATTTATTCCAGTGACTGTCAGAGAAGTTTGAGTCCAGCTTTGTGCATGGAGTTTCAACAAAGCTTACAAATTGCAACATTGTCCCCAGAACTGATCATGGCCTTTGTTCTGAGTCAAATGGAAGGACTGAACCAGAGACTTCGAAGATTCTGTGACAAACTAGGCTGCTACTTCCTGGACTTGCCAAATAGGCTTGAGAACTGTAGGGTTCCCCGAAATAGGTCAGGTGTGCTCTACACTACTCAACTAGCAGACAGTGTGTTGGGTGCACACAAGAGTTTTTTAGATTAGGCATCTCTCCACTCAATCCAGATAATGATAGCTGCAGGAAAAGCGAAAGAAATGCCTCCCACAGGTGAGAGTATTAAAATCCTAATGGCATACTGCTGAAGCATTCACAGCAAAGTGCCGGAGCTTGAAGCGCTCATGAAAAATGATGAAGCTCACATAATACTACTTACAGAAAGCTGGTTGAAACCTGAAATTGATAATAGTGAGATTTTTGGGGAAAATTTAAGTGTATATTGAAAGGAGAGGCAAATGGGAAATGGAGGTGGTGTATTTGTCACAGTAGACAAGAAACTCAAATCCACTGAAGTAGAAATTGAAGCTGCATGAGAGATTGTTTGGGCAAGATTCAGTACGAGGGTGGGCATAATTGGATTCTTCTATTGCCCACCAGACTCATCTCCTGATGTAACCGAAAACTTTAGAGAAAGCCTCAGTTCACTTGTACCTAATTTCTTCAATCATACTTTAATCATTAGTGGAGACCAAAATCATCCAGCAATTGCTGGGGAAAATTACAGTTTTGTTAGTGTGGGCGTGATAAGACATCCTGTGAAACTTTACTAAATGCCTTCTCGGAAAACTATCTAGAATAGATAGTTAGGAACCCCACTCATATATTGGATTAATGGCAACAAACAGATCTGATCTTTTTGAGGATGTCAACATCAAAACTGACATCTTGGGTTGTCGGGTGTTCTGCCGGATATCAGCGTCGTACTTGCACGATATTTTGGTCACGTAGCTCGTAACCTTCATCAGGTGCGACCTGAGACTGCTCCTCGAGTGGACCTGGTCCAGTATTTATGCGTAAGGCCTTCCCCCTCCACCAACGGCTGCAGCGGACGGAAAACAGCGCAGCAATGCCCCAGCAGGTCGCAGGGAATGGGCGCGGACCACAGAGGAAGCGCCTGCAGCCGTTGGTGGAGGGGGAAGGCCTTAGGCATAAATACTGGACCAGGTCCACTCGAGGAGCAGTCTCAGGTCGCACCTGATGAAGGTTACGAGCTACGTGGCCGAAATATCGTGCAGGTACGACGCTGATATCCGGCAGAACACCCGACAACCCAAGATGTCATTAGATCGCCGGGAAAGCCTGAAGAGTTACAACATCAAAACTGGTATCAGTGACCATGACATGGTTGTGGCAACAATGATTACCAAAGTACAAAGGACAACTAAGCCAATCAGAAAGATATATATGTTCAGTAACCTAGATAAGAAATAAATAGTGTTGAATCTCAATAAGGAACTTGAAACTTTCAGCACAGGACAGGAGCATGTAGAGGAACTCTGGCTCAGGTTTAAAAGAATAGTTGACCGTGCACTGGATAGTTATGTACCCAGTGGAACACTTCATAATGGTACGGAATCTCCATGGTATACAGTCATTGTAAAGAAACTTCTAAAAGACAGAGATTATTGCATAATAGGTATAAAACAAAACTTAGTGCTATAGATAGAGAGATGCTGAATGAAATGCATATGGCTGTCAAGAGAGCAATGCGTGATGCCTTCAATGACTGTTGTAGTAGAATATTGTCAAGTATTTTTTCACACAACCCAAAGAAATTCTGCTTGCATGTAAAGCCTGTTAGTGGCACCAAAGTTAGTGCCCAGTCCCTGGCGAATGAGACAGGATCTGAAATTGAGGTAGAAAAGCAAAAGCTGAAATGTTCAACTCCATTTTCAAATGTTCCTTTGCAAAGGAAAACCCAGGAAAAGTGTGCTAATTTAATCCTCGTACCACTGAAAAGATGACTGAAATAAGTATTAGTGTCAGTGGTGTTGAGAAACAGCTGAAACTGTTAAAATTGAATGAAGTTCCAGGCCCTGATGGAATCCCTGTCAGATTCTATACTGAGTTTTCAGCTGAGTTAGCCCCTCTTCTAACTATAATCTGTCATAGATCCCTCAACAAAAAAAAAAAAAAAAAAAAAAAAAAAAAAAAAAAAAAAAAAAAAAAAAAAAAACAACTACGCCAGTTCTTGGAAAAAGGCACAGGTCTTACCTGCCTACAAGAAGAGTAGTAGAAGTGATTCACAAAACTACTGTCCAATATCATTGAGATTGATTTGTTGCAGAATTCTAGAACATATTTTGAGCTCAAACATAATTAAGTGTCTTGAACAGAATGACCTTCTCAATGCCAACCAGCATACAATACAATACAATTCGCATTTTTCTCACATGACGTACTGAAAGCTTTGGATCAAGGCAACCAGGTAGATGCAGTATTTCTTGATTTCCAAAAAGCATTTGACTCAGTACCACACCTACACTTATTGTCAAAAGTACTATCATATGGGGTATCAAGTGAAATTTGTGACTGGATTGGGGACTTTTTGGTAGGAGGACACACATGTTATCTTGGATGGGGAGTCATTGTCAGATGTAGAGGTAACTTTGTGTGTGCCCCAGGGAAGCGTGTTAGTACCCTTGTTCATGTTGTATGTTATTAACCTTGCAGACAATATTAACAGTGAAATCAGGTTTTTTGCAGATGATGCAGTTATCTGTAATGAAGCACTATCCTAATGAAACTGCATAAATATTCAGTCAGATCTTGATTAAATTTAAAAGTGGCACAAAGACTGGCAACTTGCTTTAAAAGTTCAGAAATGTAAAGTTTTGTGCTTCACAAAACGAAAAAATTTCATATCCTCTGACTATAATGTCAGTGAGTCACTGTTTGAATCAGCCAACTCACACAAAAACTGGGGTGTAACACTTTGTAGGGATATGAAATGGAATGATCACTTAGATTCAGTTGTGGGTAAGACATATGGTAGACTTTGATTTATTGGAAGAATACTGGGGAAGTGCAATCAGTCTACAAAGGAGAATGCTTACAAACCACACGTGTGACCATTTCTAGAATATTGTTCAAATGTGTGGTACCCGTACCATGTACCAAATAGGACTAACGGGGCATATTGAACACATACAGAGAAGGGCAGCATGAATAGTCACAAGTTTGTTTAATCCATGGAAGAATGTCACAGAGATGCTGAAGGAACTTAACTGGAACACTCTTGATGATAGACGTAAACTACCCTGAGAAAGTCTCTTAACAAAGTTTCAAGAACCAGCTTTAAATGATTGCTCAAGGAATATACTGCAATCTCCTATGTATTGCTCACATAGGGATCATGAGGATAAGATTACAATAATTACTGCATGCACAGAGGCATTCAATCAGTCATTCTACCTATGCTCCATACATGAATGGAACAAGAAGAAACCCAATAACTGGAACAGTGGGACGTACCCTCTGCCATGCACCTCGCAGTGTTTTGCAGAGTATAGATGTAGAGGAGCAGCATGACCCAGTATTTCTGCAGGGGACTTCCAGTGACTTGTTGAGTCCATGTCACACTGCATTGCTGCACTTCTTCAGGCAAAAGGATGTCCAACATGATATCAGGAGGTATCCCATGACTTTTATCACCTCAGTGTAGAACTGATGTATCGTCAGCAAATAAAACTGAATCAGCATTAGTACCAAATGGAAGGTTGTTTATGTAGATAACTAACAGGTAGGGGATCAATATTGAACCATGTGGGTCTCCTTGACCAATTGTTTTCCAGTTTGAGGAGTAATTTCTTGAATTTGAATATATAATTACTCTTTGTTTCCTATCTGTTAAGTAAGAGGTGAACTATTGTAAAGTAGTGCCTCTGATTTTGTGTGTATGGTATTTGAGTCGAAGTAAGGAATGGTTCATTAAATCGAAAGCTTTTGTCAGATCACAGAATATTTCTTTGGCCTTGCTATCTTTATCTATTGAGGAGTGTATCTTTTGAATAAACTAATTGATTGCATTTACAGTGCTTTTCCCTTGTTTGAATCCAAATGTTTTTTTTTTTAATGTCATTTACACTAAGAAATTTTTGAATTTGTTGAGCTGCAATATTTTCAAACACTTCAGAAAGTTTCCTTTTGCTGGCACTAGAAATTTTTATTCTTAGGATAATCCACTTAAGTTTACTGCTTACTTTCTTTTGACAAGATCTAGAGATCCCAATTACAGGTTGCCTATGTAATGGCCTCCAGGGGCAACAAATACTTGATTTTCAGTTTTTCATGTAATTATTTGCCAAACTTAAAAATTTAAAATGCTGTCATAATCTGCTCATTGAGAAGTATGCTCCTATGTTAAAGGTTTGACATGGTAAGACAAGTACTGCAGTTAGAGTCTTGAGGCAGTGTAACTCACTGTGAGCAAAAACCTGACTATATTCATCCAGTATTTGAGAATGAGAGCACTTGGTAACTTCCAACAAACTTCAGACCTTTATGATACTTTTTCTCACCAACACCCCATGCAAAATGGTGAAAGGAAAAAAATTTATCCCATATTACATTTTCATTGTTCGTGCAGGTAAACTGCTACATCAGACATAACGTTTTAATTTACTAGATTATATTAGATGTACTTTTCATTGCAATTGGTCCATAGCAAGGAGATCCACTGGGATGTGGAACATGTCAGAAAACAAGAATACACAACAAATATTTACAAAATAAAATATGATGCGCAGTTCAGGAGATATGATGTCATAAACATTGAGATGTGTGGAAAACTATCTTTTACACAATTTACCCAGACTATGCCATCCAGTGTATCATAATGTGAGTACATAATGACTTCCACAAACTTTAAACATAATTTCAAACCTTTTCTAGACATTTTCTCACTTATATGCTGAACACCAAATATTTAACACACTAACTCATTTGTAAAGTAATCACAACTTCAAAGCTGTTTCATACAAGGAAGTTTGATTCTTTAAGGAACTGGAGTTTATCGGTGTTGACTAACTGTCATAAAATGCTTTCAGTGTTGTCAAAACTGACTTGCAGTTCTCCATCTTTGACACTAGAAGCAGTAAGGTATGGAGTAATATGGCTGTCAGCTTTGTGTGAGTAAGATTTGTGTTTTTTATTTCTCAAGTTTGTATCAGTTGGTTAATAAGTTTGTTGTTTTGGACTGCAGAGATAAGATTAGACTAATTGCAGGGTGCACAGAGGCATTTAAGCAGTCATTCTTCCCATGCTCCATACCTCATTGGAACAGGCAGGGACCATAACATGTGGTACAATGATAAATACCTTCTGCCATGCACTTCACAATGGTTTGCAGATTATTTGTGTAGATGTAGAGTAACTGATCTTTTTATACTGATACTAGTGACCCAACCCAGGTTTGCATGAGTACCACTAAACATCTACGGCAGGAACAACTTGTCTTGTGTAGCGGTAACTTTGTTTATGGGCCACTGCATAAAATTATGATTCAGATTCAGAGAACATCATTATGTGACTGAATTCATCACATTCATATTTAAGTAGCACATGAAACGAAAGTTCTCAGGAGACATCAATGTTATCTGTTCCATATTTCATTAGAGTGACATCTTGTGGCAATGGTGTGATCTGCGGGCTACCGCACTGCCCTGTCTGTCCACCTACAGCTCCAGTTCAGTGCAAGTTACAGCCCTGACACCATTGCTAGTGATACATTTCCTATGAGACCTTTTGCCGCATTTCACTACACACCTCTTAAACAATAACTTTACACAAAAAAGCTGTTTTTATCAGCTTAATATCTGATATGTCCCACATCACAAAATCATTGAGGAAGTCAACAGTAACATGTACCAGCCTTCTGGCAGCAGTACTTTGCACTGGCATGATGCTGCAGCTGGATGGATCAAGGCATCTTATATACTCCAGAATCCAGAACAGTGGTACTTCCTGAGGCAAATGGTAAATCCTATAAGCTGGATGGATCAAGGCATCTTATATACTCTAGAATCCAGAACAGTGGTACTTCCTGAGGCAAATGGTAAATCCTATAAAAATCCAACATGTGCCCTCTGCATTTGATTGCATGTTGCATTTAGGGAAGAAAACTGTGCTGACAATGGCAGGGGTGCTCTGTGGGCTCAGAGACAGCCATAAAGCTGCCCAGCTGCAGTGCCAAGTTGGCACAAGCTACCGCTACTGGGAAGCACAGCCTGTGCAGATTTCAAGTTCTGCCATTCACTGCTAGATGACAATAGCATAGTTTTTGCAGCAGCAGGAGACTTTAATCATCATAGCTCAACAAATTTGCATGAAATATTTGGAAATGTATACACAAACCTCCCTCATGGATCAGTTTATCTATTAATGAGAACCATGTCAAACTCTGTTTAGTTCTTGAGATTAGGCCAGACTCACAGAGAGAAACCGTAGGGGGACTTCAATCTATACGAGGGGGAACTTAAAGGTAATGCCTCTGAATTTTTTATTTAAAAATCCTTTAAACCTTTTTTAATGAAACAGACATTATTGACATTCTACATCTTTATTGTGCATGCCTGCATGTTTATTTCTCAATGTAGTCAACCTGGCAATGAACACATTTCTCCCAGTGAGAGAACAATTTGTTGATACCGTCACTGTAGGGTGTTTGACGTTGTTATGGCTTGCACTGCTTCATCACTGTCAAAATGAAGTCCTTGAAGGTTTTCCTTAAGTTTTGGAAACAGATAAAGATCAGATGGGGCCAGGTCAGGACAGTATGGAGTATGATTGAGGACAGTGAACCCAAGGCATCAGATTGTTGCAGATTTGCTGTGCGTGTGTATGGTCAGGCACTGATATGCTGAACGAGAGGGTGCTGCATGTGTGCACAAACTCTTCAGATTCAAAACCTGATTACAGCTCATTGTTTCTCATGCACTGACATAGTTACGTTACACACTGCCGTGTTACACTCCACAGTTTTGAGCCCTCTATTGGCAGACGGCTGCAACTATGTAGGCATGAAGAATAAAGATGTAGAGTGTTAATAAAGTTTGTGTTATTTAAAAAAGCTTTTGCAATCTTTAACAA
The DNA here is from genome assembly GCF_023864275.1 of Schistocerca cancellata. Taxonomy (NCBI): domain Eukaryota; kingdom Metazoa; phylum Arthropoda; class Insecta; order Orthoptera; family Acrididae; genus Schistocerca; species Schistocerca cancellata. Next base: position 293,162,422 of record NC_064632.1, on the reverse strand, counting down.
TGTGTAAAAAGTCAGTCTGACCCAAGAAGCCTGAGACAGCGCTCACGCGTATGTGAGGTATGTTTGCTTGTGTGAATGCTTGTATGTTTTTCTTTACTGATGAAGGCTTTGGCCAAAAGCTTCATGTGTAAGTCTTTTTGTTGTGCCTGTCTGCAGCCCAACGTTTCATTTTTACGGTGAGTAGCAATATATCTTTTCCACAATTGTTGAAATTTCAACCTGACTCTCCCTCCTCAAAAATGTTCCATTAGATATTCATACAGTGACTCACTACAGGCACATCCTTTCTGATTGCACGGTCCCTGCCTGTCCTTTATATACACTGTACTTTCCCATTTGTCTGCTGGAAGGAGTGAGATAAATAAATGGATGCATCAAAACATTATGCCCACCAGTTTAATAATGTGTTCATTTATCTTTGAAACATGATACAGCAGCAATTCTGCATGATGTAATGAAACAGCCTTAAATTTTGTATGGGAGGAAATGATACATAATCTTTAGTGAATTACTCAATACATTGTATCTGTTTGTACTATGTCATCATATATTTACATTTGTGCTTATTTCTTTCACATTTATTATTCATTATCTAACACTATTTTGAATAATTGATATGCTAGGAACTACAATCATAGTTATACTATTTCATTTGCAAGATTGTGATAATTTGAAATTTTGTGTATACACATTCCCCTTCTATTAAAACAATGATATCTTATCCAGGAAGATAATAATTCACTAATGTAATACAGTTTTTCTATGAAATAAACAAAAGTATTGAATACAAAGTTCTAGAAAAACATTGCATCGTGTCATGTGTAATTTTTCAAATTGTGAATCGTTTATTGGATAATAATCTTTAACAATGTTTACAAAATAGTTGGTTGTAAAAAATATGTAACTTTAGCATTTAAACCTCAGTAAATAGCAGTAATAATAATGATTAAGCACTTTAGTAACAATTTGCATATTTTGAAAGAAATTGTTCAAAACCAATACTTTATAAAAGAAGATGTATTGGCTCAAATTTTCGTTTCAGGATTGTAAAACTTACTATCACACGAAAGTTTTTGTGAATATGTAATTTCTCATTATAATTTTACAAAATTATTTATACTAATAATGAACTTGTCATCATGGATTGTCACTTTTTTATATAAGGACCCATGTTAGACCTAAATAGTTAGTTACTATTGTTGATTTGTTGTGGTAAGCAGTGGATGTAAGAAGTTGCAGTTTGAAAAAAAGTATCAGAATACTTGTGTTGGATTTTTATTTCAAAAAGTAAAATTAGGAGATTTGCTAAAGAATGCAGCATAATCCAAAAAGTACTGAACCTAGGACATCTGCAGCAAACAAATAAGCTTAGCAATCATTGTCACCCTCTGATCCTTTGAAATAAGTATTCTTAATAAAAGTCTTGTTTCCTGCTTGCAAAACACATGTCCAAAAGAACAGACACAATTTTGATCCAGCAGCCACTATTAATCAATACCAAAGGAATTACAGACATTGGTTGCAAGTCGGCACTAATTTAAATCAATGGGGAAACCTAAAAATTTGTGCCCAAATGGGATTCGAACCCAGGTCTCTTGCTTATTGGGCAGATGCTCTTGACCACTAAGCCATCTAGACATAGTGGTCATTGCAACTGCCTGGACTACCCTAGCACGCCTCCCATCAGACCCCAATTCTCAACTTATCCACACACTACTAATGTAGTGCCCCTTGCCTATTATGAGAATTGTGTCCATTGTTGTGGACATGTCCGAAAGAACAGACACCACATTTGTATAATTAAGGTGAGGACGGCCAGTGATCTCTTCAGTCTGGATGCACACCTTGGTGAACCCTTACAGGAATTGGCAAAATGCCGCAAGTAATGAGGATGATGGGCAAGGGGCACTACATCAGCAGTGTGTGTGGATAAGTTGGGAATTTGGATCTGATGGGAGGCTTGCTAAGGTAGTCTATGCAGTTGTGATTGTGATGACCACTGTGTCCGGATGGCTTAGTAGTCAGAGCATCTGCCTAGTAAGCAGGAGACCTAGATTCGAATCCCTGTCCGGCACATTTTCAACTTCTCCTACTGGTTTAAATTAGTGCCCACTTGCAGCCAGTGTCTCAAATTCCTTTGGTCTTAATTCATAGTGGCTGTTGCGTCAAAATGGCATCTGTTCTTTCACACTTGTCTGAAAGAACAGACACCACACAAATGAGACATTTTGCAAGTCATGAAAGTAGAGCAGGAAATGAAACTTTTGTTAAGAATACTTATCTTGAAGGATTAGAGTATGCGATTGCTGTTGGGAAAGATGTAAAGTGCAAAGGAATGCAGATGGTTCGCAATAGTGTTTACATAGTCCAAAGCTCCGTGGTGTCTTTGATTACTACCATAGGTCCCATGGAAACCCAAGTGAATGTCCCCCCCCCCCTTCCCATATCATAATACTTACACCATTGGCTTGCATCCATAGCACAGTGGATATTTCGAGCATCTGTTTGCCTGGATGACATCATATCCAGACATGACCATTGGCTTGGGTGAAGCAAGAAACATGACTCATCTAACCATGTGACCTGCTTCCATTGATCTCAGTCCAATATCAGTGATCCTCTGGTCACTGCAATCTTAACTGTTGATAGGGATTGTCTGCTGCAGACCTCGACATTCAACGGTGTGCACTGAACAGTGTTCTCTGAAACACTTGTGCCTGCACCATAATTGTATTCTGTCATCAGATGTGCTACAGACATTGACTATCATGCTTTAAAGGACAAGCAAGACTCCGACCTCTGTGTTCAGTCATGAGCTGTGGTTGTCCAGCACCTTGCTGTGTACTCATTGGTTCACTATCCTTCAACCACTCTTCATTGATGTTCATGACAGTAGCACACAAACAGCTGACCAACTTCACTGTTTCCTAGACGCTCGTTCCTAGCTGTTGGGCCGTAACATTGTGCCTTTTGTCAAAGTTGTGATCTGCATCATCACTAGAATGATTTATCATTCATGTCTGGTCTGGTTACATACTTTCCTTGCCATGTTATGTGACTGCAATACTACCAGATGTTATTCAGTTCCACATTTGTGGGAGCGGCGATGATATTTTGACTCATCAGTGTCTATAGTTATGGAAAGTTCTGTTGGAACAGTAACAACTCACCAAACTGTAGAGGTACTGAGCCATTTAAAGGCACATAAATTAGAATGGGACATGTGCTAGCTTTCAGACAAACACTTTTTCAGAGCTGGAGGATGTGTGTATGTGTGTGTCTGCTCCTTAAAATGAGATAGAATTCATCCATAATGAATAAACATTGTGTTCAGGAAGATGAAAAGAGGTTAGCATTTTCTGTCACAGAAGTTGTTCATACTAGAGATGGGCAAAACTGTTCTTTTCAGATATTGGATCAGAACTGTTCACTCCCTGAAATGAATTAGCTCTTTTTCATGACTCACCACTCATTTACAATATAAAATAAATGGAAGGCACATTGCCCTTTAAACTTGGTTTATTCCAGTACTATACCTGTATTTTGATCTTATTTGATCCTATTTTGAAGTAACACAGATAATGAGTAAGAATTTTGTATTGTTTATTGAAATTTCCACGATATGCAAAGTTTTTGATTATTGATTTATTTTGCACTATCGTGGTTTTTTGGGTGATCGGAAAATGTTGTAACTTGAGATTTACATTAACAATATATTTGGCTATAACGTATTAAAATTTCATTAACCTCATACAAATACATCGCAAGCCATATATTTTTAAAGTGAACGTTTCCTTTCGAAGACGCCTAAAATCGCAAAATCCGTACCAGAATAAGAAAAAAAAATATAAATTTGACTGTAAAACGAAAGTGCTGCATATAGCCTTACGCAGAATAAAACAAGGAAAATATTGGTGTATCACATTTTGCGATACGTTTATCGGTTCGCTCGTAATTAAAGCGTAAATTCGAGTGTCTATAATAAAAATCCTATAGTAAGAGGAGTCATCAGGAACCTAATCTAATCAGTTTAAACAAATAAAAATAAAATAAAAACAATTGATGTATACATAACATAATAATGTAATATACATAGCGGCATTACTACGAAGAACAATATGCAGTGGGGACGAACTCCGATGCAGAGGCGCTGAGTCGAGCAGGTCGAGCCGCGAGCTGTATTACTGCGTGAGCTGAGACCGCAGAGACCACAGTGACACCTGAGTCGCTTTGCTCGACGCTCTGGCTAGAGTCGAGACGGTGGGGCGAGCGTTGAGCGGGCGAGTTCCGAGGGAGGGGGTAGCGGTGAACTCACCCGCTCCGAGACAAATAGTTCGTTCCCTTGCGAGCGGGTTTTTGCAAGTAGTTCCTATGTTATCCGCTAGGTGGCTCTCTGTCCTGTTGCTCGCATCAACTGCCCAGAGGGCAGGACGTGCGACTGAAACGATCGCCGACAGAGTGCGATGCGAAGTTACGCTGCGCTAGACACTGCGCGGCAGACGACGCACATGTGAAACACAAAATCCAATGGGGCACTGCACAATGCAGGCAGCCAAGGTAGAAGCAGGGCAGAGGCCGGCGCTGGATGTGTTGTGTGGCGTGCACTGTGCTGTGACCAGCAGAGGCGCTGCTGATATGCTCCGTCTCTCTCTCTCTCTCTCTCTCTCTCTCTCTCTCTCTCTCTCTCTCTCTCTCTGCCGTGGGAAACGTTTGGAGCTACCGTTCTTTTTTTCTGAATCACTGATTGTTCACTCCTTTGAAAGATTGAACTCTATGAATTAGTTCAAGAGCGGATCCCCCATCTCTAGTTCATACACTGTTTCAATAATGTGCATTGCACTCTAAAAGTATGTTGTGAAATGAGGTTTTATTTTTGCAGATTCTACCCCTAATTTGTGTTGTTTAAGTAGTGCTTTATTGTGTAATGTACATTATTTAAGAGGTAAGTTCTATCATCCTTCTTAAAAGAATTGGATCCAGTTATCATTTTCATTTCAGTGGGCAATTTTCTTTTTACAGTTTTTAATTCCGTAATAAAAAATACTGTTTTGAGATTTATGTTTAATTTTTAATGTAACATTTAACTGAATTTGGGTCCTTGTTCTATGACCATAACTAGAGCTAGAGCTTAATAAAGTTTTTCTTAAGGTGCATTGTTAGAGGTTCTCAGATGGCACAGCTATAATTCCCAACTCTTTAAGCAGATTTTTACAATGAAGCCAATTATTAGTTTTTAGTTATTATTCTTTTTTCTGTAGTTCAGATATAGTGGTGAAATTTCGCACACTTGATTCCCAAAATCATATTACCAGCTAGGGACTGTAAGTACTTGCTGTTACATGCTGATAATCATAACGAAATTATATCAGAATCCATTAGAAACACAGCAAATATCAAAAAATAAAATTAAATAAACTTTCAGAGAAAATATCACTCCATGGAAAAAATAAGAGTGGTCTAGAATTAACTGAATTAAACACTTTAATTCAAAAATATTGGCGAGATAATATGAGCATGTACATGACATTAAAATTTTTGTAAAAAAGAGAACCAAGAACTAGTGAAGTACCAAAGAAAACAAAATTAAAATAAGTGTCATGTCCCATAGTCAAGTTATTTGAATAGTGATACGTTGTCAGAAATAGTGGACAAAATTCTTCAAAATGCAGAAAAAAGAAAAGCAACTCAGGTAGACTGAATAATAATAACATTGTGGAGGACCACTCAGCTGTGCAAATGTAAGCTAAAATTGTGGATTTAAGCCAGCACTGAGATCCACAACTGCCTTACTGCAGTGATTTGACCATCAGTAACTTTCATCCTCCCAGAAGAATAGGTTGCAAGATCAGTGTTTTCAAATCGATAGAAGAGCTCTTCATTTCCAGGGCATCACAGAACTGATCCTGTTGCAATATAGATAAACTTGTTTACTCAAAAACTGTTATAGTGAGGTCTCTTCTTGCTATATTTCATGTATTATTTTAGATATACGAATGTTTGACTACATCAGTTTGATGATTTTTTTAATCTTTGTTTTTGTAAGATTTTAATTGCTATGATTACAGATTTATAAGTTCACACTGAAAATATATATTATGGGAATTCAACATTTCATAATGTATTACAGGTTCCACTCAAACTGGGGCGATGATTACTTCTCCTTCTGGTGTGCTGGTATCCTGTACATTTCCTTGAACAGCCAGTATTACTATGATCCTTCTGGTGTCCCTGAAGAAGCCAAGGCACAAGAAGTGTGGCTTGACAAAGTTTTATCTGGTGTGAAGCCAGGAAGAGCCGTTGTCTTCATGCACATTCCACCATTTATAAACAGTCCTGATGAAACAGACATTGGGTACTTCTCACTTGCACCAGAACCACGCAAGAAGCTTCTGGATAAACTTATGTCTGCAGGTTAGTAAGGCAAAATTAAACAGTCACATTTTATAGTATAGTCACTAGGCACCAATGACTCTGTTAATGAGCACAAGTTAGTCATGTTGCCAGCTTAAGTGCATGCCACAGTCTCGAGTTAGAAATGCTGTCAGAGGAGTTTGATTATCAGGGGAGGTATTGATGCTGAGATATGATTAATTATCATAAAAACTAGTTTTATTATAACTTTTGAATACACAGCTTTGCAGACAAGATGTCAATCAATAGCCATTGAGGGGAGCTGTCGATTGGCACACATGCTTTATTGAGATTATTATAATCTGTCTGCTAAGAGAAAAAAATTATAAAATGTACTAATTAATCACTTTACAAATAATTAACATAAAACACAGTTCATTGAACAGCAATTTTTAGTATTAAGTTTGATTTATCACTCTGTGAAATATTATGTCTTAAAATGATTGGTGAGGAATGAGAGTGTTTAATGATAATTACTGTAAGTAATGTCGTCATTTGAATATGACAAAAGTTAGTTAGTTAGTTTCATGTTACATTGATCATTTGAATGATAAAACTTAATGATGTGGAACTTTCTGGATGGGATGAGAAGGCAAAACTGATTGTTGGAGATTGCACCAGACAAGATTTGAAAACCTGAGAGCATAAAGGTGGAATGTAGGGACATATGCATGACAGAGATAACTGTAGTTCAATTCTTTTATCTTGGCGGTTTGCGCATGCCCGCCCAGACGCAGGAGATTGCTGCGTTGCCAGTTGCACGCGCCAAGCAAACTTACATTTAGAGGGGAGCGCGCAGTTTATGAAGTAAAGCCACCACGGCCGCATTAATCCTTTCGCTGCTACAGAGACGTGCTCCCCGCATTCCACGCTGTGCGCGATTTTGTCATCATTGCACTGCTCGCCTGTGCAGACATTGGTGTTCCGACTGCTTTGACACACTTATCATTCGATTTCACAAAAACTATTTGGCCCAAAAATTTGATTTTTACATATCTTCTTGACTGATACCTTCCCCCCGTAAATGACTTAATTTTTTTTCGATGTTCGACGCAGTTATTGTGCAGCATTAAATGTAGTAAACCACTGCACGAAATTTTGAAGATTTTGCAGAGGTAAAAGTCCATAGCGTATACTTTCCGTATGGTTGATTTCAGATGCCACTAGAAATTTCAAAAAATTACATTCAAACGAATAAAATTCATAAAGTAAGACACTTCGATATTGTTTTTAAATAAAGAAAGTATTAAGCACAGAACAAGGTTTGAACTCGGAACCTTTCGCTTAGCAGCCAAACGCATTAACCATTACGCTAACGCAGCTCATAATTCAATATAGCTCCTGGAGGACCTTAAACTGGGACGCAAAATACCGACAAACACTGTTGGTATGACTATGAATTACTCACGTTTCATTGAAGTACAATAGGAAATAAACAATTACCGCTGTTCTTTATTGCGAAAAAGTGGTTAGTGAGGATGATACAAACACCTTTCCTTGCTATCGCCTGAATTAGGAGGCTTATTGCTTGTTTGGTTTAATTAATTAATAGAATATGAAGCAGTTGGTATAAAGAATGTTTTTCAAAACTTTCTATAAAAGAAATTCTGCTATCAAGACATTGATTTCGTTCAGTTACTTTATTTATGACTGAACGTTTCTAAAACTGAAGACACTCATCCCTGCTCTGTATTGCAGTCGAGCTCTGGCAATGTCGTTCTCTGTTCATTGGCTGACTGTGTTTTGTGACATCAGATGTGCAGAACGAACCTAAACTCGGCCGCCGTCATAAATGACGCGCTCTTTAACAAAACATTGTACATGAGTTAATACGAGTGGAAAGCTATTCTACATTGTATGTGGTAGAGGTGGGGGGAGTAGGAAAAAATAGATAGGTCAGTAAATAAAAGATATAGAAAACAAAACAGGAATGGAGAAAGGAATAGTTACTGAGAAGAAATGCTGAGACCTAAGAAAATAACATAATTAAGACCAAGGACATGTTGTAACACCTGTTCCCACATGTGGAGTTCTGGGGGATGAATCTGGTGGCATGTGTGCTGAAACAGGCAGTAAGGTCACGTAATACACACACACACACACACACACACACACACACACACACACACACACACAAACTGTTCATCAGTTACACTGACAGACGGTAAGTTTGTTTTGTTTTTAAATGTTAAAAACTGTGATAAATAGCAAGTGCAGTATTGTTTCAAACCTTGTTGGTGAAGAAACTGTTGAGGAAATTGATAACAATGAGTTGTCTACAAATCATTTATTAAATATGAAAAAAATCGTTCGAACTCTTTCTGTCAGCAGAGTTAATTTGGAATTGGAATGGCTGCTTATGTCGAGTGCAGGGTACCATATTTGTGTGGTCCCTGTTGATCCTGTACATCTGCCTGTACAACTGTCTGTACATCCTTGAGCACATCAGCAGACTACGTTTCCTGGTCGACACCGGATCGCAGATCAGCACGGCACCTCACACACCTGCCTTACCTACATCTGAAGACTCGTTCCTTCGCTTGACACCTGCTAATGGTTCTCCTATCGCTGTTAGGGGTATCCAGATGCAGACTCTAGACCTCAACTTTGCTACACCCATCATGTGGTAATTCATCGTCACTCATGTTACGGAGCCAGTCTGAGGTTCTGATTTCCTGTGGGCCTTTCACCTTGTGCATATGGATGTGCAAGAGAAGCTCACTTGCCTCTGACAGGACAGTGTGGCTCTATGCAGCTGCATCTGAACAGCACAGGCAGAAATTGCAGAGTCTCACTCCACCTTCAAACACCTTCATTCCTCACGCATCGCCTATGCTAGCAGGTCTGCACCTCTCACCCGATACCTCAAGTCACCTGACACAGCTGTCCGCACCTCACTGTTTGCTTAGGTGGGTGCTGAGCTAGCACCTGCACCCAGTGTTGCCTCCTGCTGTGCCATGTCAAACCTCCACAGCTCGTCGACTGCTCTGTGCATGGGCACGCACCGGCCATGCCCGAGCAGCCCAGCTCCAGTCTGCAGCTTGCCATCTGATGCCGCCACCTCCTGGGCCGAGCCAGCGCCTGCATGCAGCACTTCTTGCCGTGCCGTGTCCAAAATTGCGCAGCTCGCTAACTATGTCACACGTCCGCAGAATACCACCTTGCTCAGGCAACCTGGTTGCAGCCTAAAGCTGACATTTGATGTCATTTCTGCAGCTTGGGACACTGACCTGCACACAGCCCACACTGACAAATTCTCCACCAGTGGCTCCACCCTATGTGATCTTTTATCATGTCAGCTAGCAACAATGACATGGCGCACCGCATTAATGCTACACCCTGCCCGCCGGTCACTTGGTACCCCTAACATCTACCCCCTGACCACCTCCACATGGCAAAGTCAGCACCAGATGGGTTGTTACAAGCTGACGTCATTCACCCATCAGATGGCAGCTGTCTCCTCCCTAAAGAGGATGGCTCAGCCAGACTTTGCAGTGACTATAGTGCCTCAAATGCTCACACAATCATGGAAAATTACCCAGTTTGTAATATCCAAGACTTCACAGACTGTCTTGCTGGCTGTGTAGTTGTTTGTAAGAAGACACATCTGCAGATACTGATGTACAAAGATGACATTCACAAGACTGACATAACCACAATTTTTGGATTGTTTGAGTTCATTTTTATGCCTTGTGGACTAAAAAACACTCCAAAAACATGGCCACACTTTACAGACAGTCTGTTTTTAAATTTTCTTTTTGTTATGTGTATCTGGACGATGTCGTTATTTTTTTGTCAGACATGGACTCACACACTGCCCACCTTGAATGAGTTCTTATCACTCACGAAGCCAATGATGTTGTGTACTAAAATGAGAAATGTCTACATTCTTGGGCCACTTCATTAACTCCTCTGGCATCCGCCCAACTCCAAGTGCATCGAGGTGATTCGTAACCTACTGCCACCATGTGATTTCTGTGAACCGCCATTTCCTCAGAACAGTCAGTTTCTATCACTGTCGCCTGCCCCACACCATTGCCCTGCAGGAACCCTTAACAAAGCCCCTCAAAGGCAACAGCCAGTCACAGGAAGCTCACGTAGACCATGGACATGCAGCACACCTTTCAAGTGACAGTGACGATCTGGTTCAGGCAGCCATGTTAGCTCACCTGATTCCAGAAGTTCTCCTGTCCATCCCCACTGATGCTAGTGATTTAGAGATTGGAGGTATCCTTCAGCAACAGTTCGACGGCTGCAATCGACTCTTGCGCTTCTTCTCCCGTAAACTTACTGAGACACAGTGCACCTGGTCAGTTAACGAGTGGGAGCTATTGGCCGATTATGAGGCTGTGGGATAATTTAGAGAAGATGTTGAAGGTAGTCCCTTTGTCATTTACATGGACTACCGACTCCTAGCCAACACCATCCGTAGCCCACCCAAGAGTGCCTCCACCATTAACATCACCTCGAATACATCTTGCAGTTCACTACGTACATCTGTCACATGAAAGGCACAGACATTGTTGTTGCTTAATACTTGTCACGAATCAGTACCATCTCAGTCACGCCAACTCGCACCGTCTCTGCAGGACGACCTTCAGCTACGGATCTCTTAAATTATGCCTTCTCCACCCTCATCATTGAGCCAAAGTTTATCCTTAGTTCAGCTCACCCTGTTCTCTGTGACATGTTCCAGGGTGCATATGCCCGCTTGTCCCAGACAGTTTCACAGAATTATTTTTGACCTATTTCACAACCTCACCCGCCCCAGTGTCAAACCTACTACTTACCTTTTGACTGAGCGATACATTTAGCCCCATGTTAAGCAAGACTACAAGTTGTAGATGAGAGCCTACACACCGCACCTGCAATGTGAAACCCACCTGGTGCACCCAGCCTCTACTAGGCACTTTCCAGATACCGAAGGGACGCTTCCAGTACATTCGTGTGGTTGCCCCCCTTCCCCCATCTGGCAGCTACCTCTACCTCCTCTCCATTGTTGACTGGGTAATACGCTGGGTAGATGCTACCCCCATCCAAGACATCACCAATGAAGCAGTTGCCAGAGCTCTCATGTCGATCATGCACTTCAGCTGCTCTGCCTCCATAACCATGGACTAAGGTAGGCACTTTGAGTCGTCGCTGTTTGCTGAACTCTGTAAACTATGTGGCATTACCCATTACAGAACAACTGCCTAAAACCCTCAAGCTAATGGGCTTGTTGAGAAGTGGCATCAGGTCATAAAGTCTACTCTTATGTGTCACGGGAGTGAGTACTTCATAGGTTCTGCTAGGTGACAGCACAGTGCGTAAACAAGACCTCAAAGCCTCTGTAGCTGAGATTTTATATGGTGAGAGGCTATCTCTCCCCAGTGACCTTGACTCTTCTGACTGCCCCACCTCACTTCCCACCATGGTTGACAGCGTCTGGTGTCACATTGCCAACCTTCATGCGACCCCCCCCCCCCCCCCCTCTGTCCATACCCCTCCTAAAATTTTTGTTTCCAAGGACATAGTCATGTGTGACAACATAATTCCGCATGATGATGCTGTCCGTACCACAGTCTGGCCACCATTCTTGGACCCTCATAGTGTTCTCCAATATGGCTCCAACACCTATGACATTTTGCTTAATGGGAAGCCACTCCTGGTTCCTGTCAGTTTACTGAAACCTGCCTGATATCTCATCGGCAAACCCCCTGATAAAGACTTTAGCCTCATGGTGGCTTCCCCCCCAACTCCCGACCCTCCTCCCCCTGCGACTGCATTCCCTCATTTCCAGACGCTACTCGATGTCTGTTGCTTATGCCATGAGGTTCTTAGACTCCAGTTACAGACAAGGAGCTGGCAGTCACAGGGGTCCACAATGACTGCACAGTCTCACCTGAGTCTCCAGTACACCATTTATGGGAAGTTCTCTCCTTACCTGATAAAGTCAACTCCACAACTCTACTTGTACATTTCACTGATGATGGCTGTCTGGCCATCTCCACTACTTGCCCACCCCCTCCGGACAGTGAGCTCTTCATGGACCCATCATACACACATATCCTGGGGGTACATCTTCCCCACCTCCCCCTCCCATGCCCACCCGCGCAGGCTGTACTATCCACGCATCTGCCCATTTCCGTGACTATCATCTCGAGACCCAGCACCCAGACCACCCTTGCCCGCACTTCTTCTCTCCCCCTCCCCTATCTCCCCCAGATGTTGCCTCCAGCCCATGCTCCACATTACTGGGAGAGATGGCGGTGGGGGGGGGGGGGGGGGGGGTGCACTCTGTTGGAATGTTAGGATTGCGGGCCAGAGAAAATGACTTGTGGTCTTGTCTCTGATGGTTGATAGTAGCAGTGCAGTTCACTCCATGACTCAAGTGTGTTATGTTGTGTATTCTTCTATGTATTGATAAAAGTGTGTTGTGTATTCTGTGCCACTGTGTCATCTATTATTTGGTATCACTTTTTATTGGAGTTCCACAAGCCACTGATAATATCCTTATAAAACACTGTAATGAATAAAATTATATTACAAAACCAATAGTAAGTGTCATATCAGCCCATGACAAGCAGTTCCTTTCGTTAAATGTTAATAATGAACAGGTCATAAAACCAATAAATCTGCATTGAAGGGGGTAGCCAGCAAGCCAAAAATTAATTAAATTAGGACACTCCTCAGAGACAGAAACTGGAGCGATGTATATAGTGTTCATGGAATCAATGAAAAATGCAACACATTTATGAATAAAGTCCTTAACTCTTGTGAATACTGTTTCCTGTTTGTTGCCCTTCATGGCAAGCCATCCTGTTTGCCTTCGTGCTTTCCAAATCCTAACTTGGCCAGCAATGTCAATGAATCTCTCCCCAGTTGAGAACATTTGGAGCATTATTGGCGGGTCCCTCCAACCCTCTCAGGATTCTGATGATCTAATGCTCCATTTGGACAGAATTTGGCATGATATCCTTTATGAGGACATCCAGCAACTCTGTCAATGAACAACAAGCTTAATAACTGCTTGCATAAGTGCCAGAGGTGGACCAACACGTTATTGACTTGCTCAGTTTGTGAAGCTATCCCTTTGAATAAACCTTCCAGTTCTTCTGAAGTTGCAATTATTTGTTCATCTGCACATGTATATCATGTTACCAGTTTCTGTCCTATTTGGATAATTCCTTTGTAATGCATCATTCTTTTATTTTTAATTTATTTTACTTTCTTCTTTTCCTTAGAGTGTAATACTTTTGCTGTTTCCCCAGAGTATTAATCTGCTTCTTAGAGGGAAAAAAAGGTGTTCTTGCATATTCTAAAGTTACATAAGGCAGCTGTGTGGGTGTATTCTTAATAACTTATTGTTTGTGTGCTTGACATGACAGTTCACATGTATCTTTGATGTACTGTTAATTTCTAATAGGATGAACTACATATTCGGATTATTCTATTCATTTAATATTAAACCATTGCCTTAAGCCAGGATGCTGAATTTTCTTCCACCAAATTCATATTGTTCATAAAGTCCCCCAATACATAATTTGTTGCTGTGGTCTGCAGTCTGAAGACTGGTTTGATGCAGCTCTCCATGCTACTCCATCATGTGCAGGCTTCTTCACCTCCAAATAACTACTGCAACTTACATCCTCCTGATTAGTTATATAGTTCATAACCAGTAAATTGTACTCAGAGTCCACATCTGCCCCTGGAAATGTCTTGCAATTGAAAATCTGGTTCCCAAATATCTGTCTAAACATCATATAATCAGTCCTTCTGGTGTCTCCAGGTCTCTTCCACATATACAACCTTCTTTTATGATTCTGAAAGAAACCATTAGTGATGAAATTGTGCTCTGTGCAAAATTCTACCAGGTTGCTTCCTCTTTCACTCCTTTCCCCTAGTTCATATTCAATTGCTATTTTTCCTTCACTTCCTTTTCCTACTATTGAATTCCAGTCCTCCATCACAATTAAATTTTTGTCTCCTTTAACTATCTGAATAATTTATTTTATCTCATCATACATTTCTTCAATGTCATCATCATCTGTGGAGCTAATTGGCTTATAAACTTATTCTGCTGTGGGGGTGTGGGCTTCATGTCTGTCTTGGCTATGATAAAGCATTCACTATGCTGTTCACAGTAGCTTACCTACATTCTCCTGCATTACCCCTATTTGACCTTGTATTTGTAATCCTGTATTCACCTGACCAGAAGTCCTGTTCTTCCTGTCACTGAATTTCACTAATTCCTCTTATATCTAACTTCAACCTGTCCATGTCCTTTTTTAAATTTTCTAACATATGCACCCAGTTAGAGTATATAACATTCTTCGCTCTGACCTGTAGAATGCCAGTCTTATTTCTCCTGATGATGACATTCTTCTGAGTAGTCCCCACCCGGAGATCTGAATGGGGGACTGTTTTACCTCAGCAGGAGTATTTTACCTAAGAGGACACCATCATCATTTAACCATACAGTACAGCTACACATCCTCGGGAAAAATTATGGTTGTAATTTCCCTTTGCTTTCAGCTTTTCAAAAGTACCAGCACAGCAAGGCAGTTTTGGTTGATGTTACAAGGCAGATCAGTCAGTCATCGAGACTGTTGTCCTTGTAACTACGGGAAAGGCTGCTGATCTTCTATATTCATATTGCTAGGTGATTTGATAGAGTGACACCTCCAGTCAGTGTTCAGCAATCCAAACTGAGATTCAAATTGATTCAATGAAACTTAAAAAGTCTTAGCAGTAATCACAATGACTTGGATACCATTGCAGAGATTGATAACAGTGATATTTCAGTTATAAGTGAGCATTAGTACACAATGAACTAATTAGTATATGTCAGCCATTCTTCATGATCTTTTGTTCTGCCTTCAGCAGAAACGAAAAACATGTTTGTGGGGCAGCAATCATATCTGTGAAAGGTAGTAACTATGTGTAAGTATTTTCAGCATAGAGGGTATAATAGAATTAGCAGTAATGAACTCCTAGCAGCTATGAACTACTAGCATCAGTGAACTACAAGTGGGGAGAAGAGAATTTAATAGTTTAATAGTTACAGGCCTCCTTGTGGTATCATGGACATTTTCTTTGACATTATTGATGATCTACTTGTTGACATAGACAGTAAATACTGCAATAAATATGGTTGGGTTAACATCATCCTGACTGAAGATATGAACATTGACATGCTGACTACTGACTCCAGGCCAAAGAAACTAATGTTAATACTAGATCAGTTTAATTTAACTTTTCTTTTAATGAACCCACTAAAGAGGTCAATAGCAGCATATCATGCACTGAAACGTTATAATTAACGTCTCACTTTAAGTACAGTGCACCAGGTCTGAAGCTTGCCATTTCTGACCATCATGCTGTTCAGGTAGCGATACAAGCTAAAAATCATTATGTCAGTGGCAAAAAGGAAAAGAAAGTCGCAAAGGAACCACCCATAATGAAGACAATCTTGAAAATCTCAACAGTATTCTGAAAATATTACACTGGTATGAAAATAACTGCATCACTTTCAGTCATTACTTTCAGTAAATTTGCTTCGATGTCTCAGGCCCAGAAAAACTAGGATCTTCTCAATATGCGGTGCTAAAGAATGGCAATAATTATAGAGTAAAGGTAGAATTTAAGAAATATCATGTTTATTACAAAGATGTACTATTAGAAGATAGAAGTAAATACATAGCCATGGTGTTAAACTTTAGCAACACTGGCAAACTGCTTGGAAAGTTATAAATAGCCATAAGGGCAAATCAGCCAGTAATTATATCGACTATAAAGGGAGTATCATCAAATTCCAAATCAGGTCGCAAATGTTTTTAAGGAGGACTTTCCTGATTTTGGAAATCGACCAGTGAGCATTTCAACAATCTCCATTATAGACACAAGAGCATTACAGTTAAACAAAACGTTTACTTGGCCCCAATTAACAGCAAGGAAATAAAATACATAGTAAGATCACAAAAAAATTCAAAATCAACTAGCTATGGCAGGCTGTGTATTAGCACCAGCACATTAAAAAGTTGCATAGAAAACATGTATGATGTCTGATGTCATGCCCATAGCAGTAAATGATGTAACTGCATCACGTATTTTTTCAAACAATCTAAAAATAATACAAATAACCCTGATTTACAACAAAGCCGATAAATCTAAAACGACCCATCTACATCTACATCTACAGAGATACTTTGCAAGCCATCATATGGTGTGTGGCGGAGAGTACTGTGCACCACTAATAGTCATTTCCTTTCCTGTTCCACTCACAAATAGGGCGAGGGAATATGACTGTCTATATGTCTCTGTATGAGTCCTAATTTCTGAAATATTTTCTTTGTGGCCCTAACGCGCAATGTATACTGGCAGCAGTAGAGTCATCCAGCAGTCAGCTTCAAATGCTGGTTCTCTAAATTTTTTTGAGTGTGTTTCTCGTAAACAATGTTGCCTTCCCTTCAGGGATTCCCATTTGAGTTCCCAAAGAATCTCCGTAATGCTTATGTGTTGTTCAAACCTGTGGTAACAAATCTAGCAGCCCGCTTCTGAATTGCTTTGATGTTTTCCTACAGTCTGACCTGGTACAGATCTCAAAAACTTGAACAGGACTCAAGAACAGGTTCAAACTATCATCCTATATGCAGTCTCCTTTACATGTGAACCACTCTTTTATAAAATTCTCCCTATAAACTGAAGCTGACTATTCTTCTTCACTACCACAGTTCCACAAGCTCATTCCATTTCATATTTTTTGCACCGTGACGCCCTCATGTTTAAATGACTTGACTGTGTCAAGCAGGATACTAGTAATGCTGTAACCAAACATTACAAGCTTGTTCTTCCTACTCATCCATGTTAACTTACATTTTTTCACATTTAGAACTAGCTGCCATTCATCACACCAACTAGAAATTTTGTGGTAGTTGTCTTGTATATTCCTGCAGTCACTCAGTTTTGACAATTTACTGAACATCACAGCATCAGCAAACAACTGTAGATTGTTGTCCACCCTGCCTGCCAATCATTTGTTTATATAGAGAACAACAGTGGTCCTATGACACATCCCTGAAGCACTCCTGATGATACGCTTGCCTGTGATGAAATTTCTCCATCGAGGACAACATACTGGGTTTTGTTACTCAAGAAATCTTCAAGCCACTCGCATATCTGTGAGCTTATTCCATATGCTCATACCTCCATTAACAGCCTGCAATGTGGAAATGTGTCAGATGCTTCTGGGAATCTAGAAACATGGAATCTGGCTGTTGTCCTGCATCCATAGTTCACAGTATATCATGTGAGAAAAGGGCAAGACGAGTTTTGCACGAGTGATGCTTTCAAAACCACGCTGATTCATGGACATAAGCTTCTCAGTCTCAAGAAAGTTTATTATATTCAAATTGAAAATATGTTTAAGGATTCTGCAGCAAACTGAAGTTAGAGGTATTGGTCTGTAATTTTGTGGGTCCGTTCTTTTACACTTCGTATGTACTGGAGTCATCTACGCTTTTTTCCAGTCACTTGGGACTTTGTGCTATGCGAGAGATTTACAATCACAATTCTCAGTCTTACCTGGATTTTCTAAGATAATTGAGAAAGTTATTTCCACAAGACTAATGACATTCCTGATCAGTACAATCTAATATTTGAAAATCAGAATAGGTTTATGAAAACCAAGTTAACTTCAGCAGCTTCAGCTCGGTTAATAGACAAAATAATAACAACTCCCATAGAGAACAAGGAGTATTTTACTGAAGTGTTCTTTGATATTGAAAAAGCTTTTGATTGTGTCAACACCACTATATTACTCGACAAGCAGTGGAACCTGGGTATTAGAGGAACTGCGTATGAATTGATAAAATCATGTATGAACAACAGGAATCAATTTTTATTGCTCAGAACAAACTGGGCCAATGTAACAACAAAAATAATCAAATATTGATAAAATTATTTAATTGGATACATAAAAAATCTACTCACCAAGCGGCGGCAGAACACACACATAAAAGACTGTTGTGATTGGCAAGCTTTTGGAGCCAGTGGCTTCTTCTTCTTGCAGAAGGGTTGAAGGGAAAGGAAGAAGGGTGAAGGAAAAAGACTGGAGAGGTCTAGGAAAAGGGGGTAGATTTTGGGAAAGTCCCACAGAACAGCAGGTCAGGAGAGACTTACAGTACGGGATGAGAAGGAAAGACTGATTGTTGGGGATGAATCAGACGCTTGCATATTACCCTGTCTTCCAACTTAAAGTTTTCAAATCTCGTCCCTTCTTCCTTCCCCTTGAACCCTTATGCCTGAACAAGGAGCCACTGGCTCTGAAAGCTTGCCAGTCACAACAGTCTTTTATGTGTGTGTTCTACCACTGCTTGGTGAGTAGATTTTTTTGTCTGTCCAATTAAATAATTTTATCAAAACAAACTGGGGGTCATTCAAATCCAAAATTACTGACATCAAATAAGTGCCTCATGGTACCATGTTGGGACTTCTCCTTTTTAAATTTATGTTAATGTATAAAGTACTTTTCTCATAAATCTAAAAAAATATTGCATGTGGACAATACATCAATCAAACACAAAGCTCATGACAGTCTGGAACTGCTGTAAAACAGTGTTACCAATGAAATAGTCAAGTATTTCAGTGAAAACCATCTAAATATTGTTGCATCAAAGACTGCAGTAATGAAATATAACACCAGAAATTTTGGTATGAAATTACTCACGGGGAAACAACACTGCAAGAAAGGAAAAATTCTTGGGACCTCAAGTGCGACATGCAGATAGCTTCCTAAGCCTGTAAGGTGTCTAAAAAGATATTTGCCATAAACATGAAGAGCAAACATTGTAAAGATGTGTATGTGCTAAAAATTGGATATTGTTCATTATTCAAACCAGATTTGAATGCTGTAGAATATAGGTGCAACAACACAAAAACATTTTAACACTACAGAAAAATCTATCAGAATTATTTGCAGTGCCAAACTCAGAGAATTTTGCCAGAATGTGTTTCCAAAATTAGGTGTGAATAGAATACGATAGAATAGAATAGAATCTTTATTGTCAAATGACATGTTATATACAATAATTTGATTGAAACATTGGTGACTCGTCAATGACTAATTCTGTGCCTACCTAAGTATACCTTGAAACAAGACACGTTACAATATGGAATATGGATGCTCCCAGAAGCACATTACAACATAAAAATATAATTACATGTTTGAACATAAAAAGATAATTACATATTAGATTTCTTTCTGTTTCTTAAAAAATTCCACAATGTTCTCTAGTTTATAAATATAAGCATACTGTATAAGAGCACATACTTCCATGAAAGTAGTATGCATATATACATCTACATATTTAGATATATAGTTTACATGATACATAGTTTATAAGTATGGACATGTATAAAAAGAACATATACCTCCATTAAAAGAGAACATAAGCACACACATAGAATGTAAGTACAAAAAACAGAAAAACAAAACAAATGTAGTATCTGCTACTTGTTCCTTGTTTATAAAATCATCCACATTGTAATAACATTTGCTTTTCAAATATTTTTCAGTGTTTGCACCTGTGGGTTGTAGCTTGCAGTCCTTAAACTTTGAACACATTTCATTGCTAAGCTTCAAAGCTATGTAATATGGTGTATTTTCAGATAATGTTAGTCTGTGGTGAACTAACATGTAATCTTGTTTGTGCCCTGTTTCATAAGCATGTGTTAAAGAATTTCTCTCAAAAAGATGTGGGTTTTTTAACTCAAAGAGAAGTGTTTTATACACAAACATAGAAGGAACTGTCAGGAAGTCAAGGCTTGCAAATAAAGGTTTGCATGATTGTCTATTGTTTGTTCCAGTCATACTTCTGATAATTTTTTCTGTAGCTTGAACACTCTGAGGAAGCTTCCTCTTTCAACTCCCCAAAAAATTATGCCATATCTTACAACTGATATAAAATATGCATGGTACACAATTTTCCTAGCAGCTAAGTCAGTTACTTTATTTAGAACCATAACTGTGTAAACAAAACTATTTAACTGCTGCAGTAAGCAGTAGCTAGGATGATTGCAGGTACTAGTAGATGGGAACAATGACAGGAGGGTGTCCACAATGAGGAAATCAAAGAAAAACTGGGAATGAACTCTATAGATGTAGCAGTCAGGGCGAACCGGCTTAGATGGTGGGGTCATGTTACACGCATGGGAGAAGCAAGGTTACCCAAGAGACTCATGGATTCAGCAGTAGAGGGTAGGAGGAGTCGGGGCAGACTGAGGAGAAGGTACCTGGATTCGGTTAAGAATGATTTAGAAGTAATAGGTTTAACATCAGAAGAGGCACCAAAGTTAGCACTGAATAGGGGATCATGGAGGAACTGTATAAGGGGGGCTATGCTCCAGACTGAACGCTGAAAGGCATAATCAGTCTTAAATGATGATGATGATGATGATGATGATGATGATGATGAGTAAGCAACCCACATGATCAGTCCATGTCAAGGTTTTGTTTGTGGTCACTCCAAGAAATTTAACAATTCTGTAGTGACCACTTCTCTGTTTTCATAACTTGACTGTGGTATATATTCAACAGTTTGTTTGGTTCTGAAGTGTACAGTTTGTGTTTTTGTTAGGTTTAGCTTCATAGCATTATTATTTATCCAATTTTCTAATTCTTGAAGAGTTTGCTTCGTTTTCTGTGCTGACTCTTCAGTGGTTTTAGAGCAGACTACTGCTGTTGAGTCATCTGCATACAGAATCATATCTGAAGTTACCTTACCTGGCATGTCATTTATGGGGTGCACATGTTTGTATTTTCTTCCAACGAGAAAGCTTTCTTGCCTTTATGTTGTATAACTACCCTCTGTTTCCTATTTTTGAGATAAGATGTGAACCAACTTAAAGATCCTTCGTGGAAGCCATAAGAAGCTAATTTGAGGAGCAGCTGTTTATGGTTACACCATATCAAATGCCTTAGTGAGGTCACAGAAGATAGCAGATATACTCCTTGTTATGGAGGCATCTGCTTATTTTAGTGTTCCCCCCCCCCCCCCCCCCCCCCCCCCATGAAGCATGGACCTTGCCATTGGTGAAGAGGCTTGCATGCCTCAGTGATGTAGATAGCCATACCATAGGTGCAACCGCAACGGAGGGATATCTGTTGAGAGGTCAGAAAAACGTGTGGTTCCTGAAGAGGGGCAACAGCTTTTTCAGTAGTTGCAGGGGAAACAGTCTGGATGATCGACTGATCTGGGCTTGTAACATTAACCAAAACGGCCTTACTGTGCTGGTACTGTGAATGGCTGAAAGCAAGAGGAAACTACAGCTGTAATTTTTTCTGAGGGCATGCAGCTTTAATGTACGGTTAAATGATGATGGCATCCTCTTGAGTAAAATATTCCGGAGGTAAAATAGTCCCCCATTCGGATCGCCAGGCGGGGACTACTCAAGAAGACATCGTTATCGGGAGAAAGAAAACTGGCATTCTACAGATCAGAGCGTGGAATGTCAGATCCCTTAATCGGGCAGGTAGGTTAGAAAATTTAAAAAGGGAAAAGGATAGCTTAAAGTTAGATATAGTGGGAAATAGTGAAGCTCGATGGCAGGAGGTCCAAGACTTCTGGTCAGGTGAATACAGGGTTATAAATACAAAATCAAATAGGGGTAATGCAGGAGTAGGTTTAATAATAGGTAAGCTACTATGAACAGCATAGTGAACACATTATTGTAGCCAAGATAGACACAAAGCCTACGTCTATCACAGCAGTACAAGTTTATATGCCGTCTAGCTCCGCAGATGACAAAGAGATTGAAGAAATGTATGATGAGATACAAGAAATTATTCAGATAGTGAAGGGAGACGAAAATTTAATAGTCATGGGTGACTGGAATTCGATAGTAGGAAAAGGGAGAGAAGGAAACATGAATATGGGATGGGGGTAAGCAATGAAAGAGGAAGGTGTCTGGTAGAATTTTGCACAGAGAATAACTTAATCATAGCTAATACGTGGTTCAAGAATCATGAAAGAAGGTTGTATACATGGAAGAGGCCTGGAGACACTGGAAAGTTTCAGATAGATTATATAATCGTAAGACAGAGATTCAGGAACCAGGTTTTAAATTTTAAGACATTTCCAGGGGCCTGTTCCAGAGGTTGCTCCTCAGTCTGCAAGATCCGGACGGTTGCAGAGGGTGGGCTTACTGGTAGTTGGGAGCTCCAACATCAGGCATGTAATGGGGCCCATTAGGGATATGGCTGCAAGGGAGGGGAAGAAAACCAATGTGCACTCCATGTGCATACCGGGGGGAGTCATTCCAGATGTGGAAAGGGTCCTTCTGGGTGCCATGAAAGGGTGCACCCATCTGCAGGTGGTCGCTCATCTCAGCACCAATGATGTGTGTCACTATGGATCGGAGGAAATACTCTCTGGCTTCCAGTAGCTATCTGATTTGGTGAACACTGCTACTGTAACTAGCAGGATGAAACCAGAGCTCACCATCTGGAGGATCGTCGACAGGACTGACTGCGGACCTTTGGTACAGAGCCGAGTGGAGGGTCTGAATCAGAGGCTGAGACGGTTCTGCGACTGTGTGGGCTGCAGATTCCTTGAATTGCGCCATAGGGTGCTGGGGTTTCAGGTTCCGCTGGATAGGTCAGGAGTCCACTACACACAGCAGGCGGCTACATGAGTAGCAGGGGTTGTGTGGCGTGGACTGGGTGGTTTTTTAGGTTAGATGGCCTTGGGCAAGTACAGAAGCCTATGGACTATCAGACCAATTGTGTGATTGGATTGAGGAGTTCCTAGATAACAGGACGCAGCATGTTATTCTCAATGGAGAGAAGTCTTCCGAAGTAAGAGTAATTTCAGGTGTGCCGCAGGGGAGTGTCATAGGACCGTTGCTATTCACAATATACATAAATGACCATGTGGATGACATCGGAAGTTCACTGAGGCTTTTTGCAGATGATGCTGTGGTGTATCGAGAGGTTGTAACAATGGAAAATTGTACTGAAATGCAGGAGGATCTGCAGCGAATTGACGCATGGTGCAGGGAATGGCAACTGAATCTCAATGTAGACAAATGTAATGTGCTGCGAATACACAGAAAGATAGATCCTTTATCATTTAGCTACAAAATAGCAGGTCAGCAACTGGAAGCAGTTAATACCATAAATTATCTGGGAGTACGCATTAGGAGTTATTTAAAATGGAATGATCATATAATGTTGATTGTCGGTAAAGCAGATGCCAGACTGAGATTCATTGGAAGAATCCTAAGGAAATGCAATCCGAAAACAAAGGAAGTAGGTTACAGTACGCTTGTTCGCCCACTGCTTGAATACTGCTCAGCAGTGTGGGATCCGTACCAGATAGGGTTGATACAAGACAGAGAGAAGATCCAACGGAGAGCAGCGCGCTTCGTTACAGGATCATTTAGTAATCGCGAAAGCGTTACGGAGATTATAGATAAACTCCAGTGGAAGACTCTGCAGGAGAGACGCTCAGTAGCTCGGTACGGGCTTTTGTCAAAGTTTCGAGAACATACCTTCACCGAAGAGTCAAGCAGTATATTGCTCCCTCCTACGTATATCTCGCGAAGAGACCATGAGGATAAAATCAGAGAGATTAGAGCCCACACAGAGGCATACCGACAATCCTTCTTTCCACGAACAATACGAGACTGGAATAGAAGGGAGAACCGATAGAGGTACTGAAGGTACCCTCCGCCACACACCGTCAGGTGGCTTGCGGAGTATGGATGTAGATGTAGATGTAGATGTAGAAAGGGCAACAGCCTCAAAGGGTGTGGGGCAAAGTCAGGACATGTGGGGACCAAGCAGCAATCGGTATTGTAATTGTAAACTGTCGAAGCTGCGTTGATAAAGTACCGGTCCTTCAAGCGTTGATAGAAAGCACCGAAGCTGAAATCGTTATAGATACGGAGAGCTGGCTGAAGCCAGAGGTAAATTCTGCCAAAATTTTTACAAAGGCACAGATGGTGTTTAGAAAGGATAGATTGCATGCAAACAGTGGGGGCGTGTTTGTCGCTGTTAGTAGTAGTTTATCCTGTAGTGAAATAGTAGTGGATACTTCCTGTGAGTTATGGGTGGAGGTTATACTCAACATCCAAGCTAGGTTAATAATTGGCTCCTTTTACCGACCTCCTGACTCAGCAGCCTTAGTGGCAGAACAACTGAGAGAAAATTTGGAATACATTTCACATAAATTTTCTCAGCATGTTATAGTCTTAGGTGGAGATTTCAATTTACCAGATACAGACTGGGACATTCAGATGTTTAGGACTGGTGGTAGGGACAGAGCATCGAGTGACATTATACTGAGTGCACTATCCGAAAATTACCTTGGGCTATTAAACAGGGAACCAACTCGTGGAGATAACATCTTGGACCTACTGATAACAAACAGACCCGAACTTTTCAACTCTGTAAGTGCAGAACAGGGAATCAGTGATCTTAAGGGCGTTGCAGCATCCCTGTATCCCTGAATATGGAAGTAAACAGGAATATAAAAAAAGGGAGGAAGGTTTATCTGTTTAGCAAGAGTAATAGGAGGCAGATTTCAGACTACCTAACAGATCAAAACGAAAATTTCTGTTCTGACACTGACAATGTTGAGTGTTTATGGAAAAAGTTCAAGGCAATCATAAAATGCGTTTTAGACAGGTACGTACCGAGTAAAACTGTGAGGGACAGGAAAAACCCACTGTGGTTCAACAACAAAGTTAGGAAACTACTGCAAAAGCAAAGAGAGCTTCACTGCAAGTTTGAATGCAGCCGAAACCTCTCAGACAAACAGAAGCAAAACAATGTCAAAGTTAGCGTAACGAGGGCTATGCATGAAGTGTTCAGTGAATTCGAAAGTAAAATTCTATGTACCAACTTGACAGGAAATCCTAGGAAGTTCTGGTCTTACGTTAAATCAGTAAGTGGATCGAAACAGCATGTCCAGACACTCTGGGAGGATAATGGCATTGAAACAGAGGATTACACGCGTAAAGCTGAAATACTAAACACCTTTTTCCATAGCTGTTACACAGAGGAAGACTCCACTGCAGTTCCTTCTCTAAATCCTCGCACAAACGAAAAAATGGCTGACATCAAAATAAGTGTCCAATGAATAGAAAAGCAACTGAAATCACTCAACAGAGGAAAGTCCACTGGACCTGACGGGATACCAATTCGATTCTACACAGAGTACGCGAAAGAACTTGCTGCCCTTCTAACAGCCATGTACCACAAGTCTCTAGAGGAATGGAAGGTTCCAAGTGATTGGAAAAGAGCACAGGAAGTCCCAGTTTTCAAGAAGGGTCGTCAAGCAGATGTGCAAAACTACAGGCCTATATCTCTGACATCGATCTGTTGTAGAATTTTAGAACATGTTTTTTGCTCGCGTATCATGTCATTTCTGGAAACCCAGAATCTACTCTGTAGGAATCAACATGGATTCCGGAAACAGCAATCGTGTGAGACCCAACTCGCTTTATTTGTTCATGAGACCAAGAAAATATTAGATACAGGCTCCCAGGTAGATGCCATTTTCCTTGACTTCCGAAAGGCGTTAGATACAGTTCCGCACTGTCGCCTGATAAACAAAGTAAGAGCCTACGGAATATCAGACCAGCTGTGTGGCTGGATTGAAGAGTTTTTAGCAAACAGAACACAGCATGTTGTTCTCAATGGAGAGATGTCTACAGATGTTAAAGTAACCTCTGGCGTGTCACAGGGGAGTGTTATGGGATCATTGCTTTATAGAGGGAAACATTCCACATGGGAAAAATATATCTAAAAACAAAGATGATGTGACTTACCAAATGAAAGTGCTGGCAGATCGATATACACACAAACATACACACAAAATTCAAGCTTTCGCAACCAACGGTTGCTTCATCAGGAAAGAGGGAAGGAGAGGGAAAGACGAAAGGATGTGGGTTTTAAGGGAGAGGGTAAGGAGTCATTCAAATCCCGGGAGCGGAAAGACGTACCTTAGGGGGAAAAAAGGACAGGTATACACTCGCACACGCACCCGTATCCAACCGCACATACACATACACTCCTGGAAATGGAAAAAAGAACACATTGACACTGGTGTGTCAGACCCACCATACTTGCTCCGGACACTGCGAGAGGGCTGTACAAGCAATGATTACACGCACGGCACAGTGGACACACCAGGAACCGCGGTGTTGGCCGTCGAATGGCGCTAGCTGCGCAGCATTTGTGCACCGCCGCCGTCAGTGTCAGCCAGTTTGCCGTGGCATACGGAGCTCCATCGCAGTCTTTAACACTGGTAGCATGCCACGACAGCGTGGACGTGAACCGTATGTGCAGTTGACGGACTTTGAGCGAGGGCGTATAGTGGGCATGCGGGAGGCCGGGTGGACGTATCGCCGAATTGCTCAACACGTGGGGCGTGAGGTCTCCACAGTACATCGATGTTGTCGCCAGTGGTCGGCGGAAGGTGCACGTGCCCGTCGACCTGGGACCGGACTGCAGCGACGCACGGATGCACGCCAAGACCGTAGGATCCTACGCAGTGCCGTAGGGGACCGCACCGCCACTTCCCAGCAAATTAGGGACACTGTTGCTCCTGGGGTATCGGCGAGGACCATTCGCAACCGTCTCCATGAAGCTGGGCTACGGTCCCGCACACCGTTAGGCCGTCTTCCGCTCACACACCAGCATCGTGCAGCCCGCCTCCAGTGGTGTCGCGACAGGCGTGAATGGAGGGACGAATGGAGACGTGTCGTCTTCAGCGATGAGAGTCGCTTCTGCCTTGGTGCCAATGATGGTCGTATGCGTGTTTGGCGCCGTGCAGGTGAGCGCCACAATCAGGACTGCATACGACCGAGGCACACAGGGCCAACACCCGGCATCATGGTGTGGGGAGCGATCTCCTACACTGGCCGTACACCACTGGTGATCGTCGAGGGGACACTGAATAGTGCACGGTACATCCAAACCATCATCGAACCCATCGTTCTACCATTCCTAGACCGGCAAGGGAACTTGCTGTTCCAACAGGACAATGCACGTCCGCATGTATCCCGTGCCACCCAACGTGCTCTAGAAGGTGTAAGTCAACTACCCTGGCCAGCAAGATCTCCGGATCTGTCCCCCATTGAGCATGTTTGGGACTGGATGAAGCGTCGTTTCACGCGGTCTGCACGTCCAGCACGAACGCTGGTCCAACTGAGGCGCCAGGTGGAAATGGCATGGCAAGCCGTTCCACAGGACTACATCCAGCATCTCTACGATCGTGTCCATGGGAGAATAGCAGCCTGCATTGCTGCAAAAGGTGGATATACACTGTACTAGTGCCGACATTGTGCATGCTCTGTTGCCTGTGTCTATGTGCCTGTGGTTCTGTCAGTGTGATCATGTGATGTATCTGACTCCAGGAATGTGTCAATAAAGTTTCCCCTTCCTGGGACAATGAATTCACGGTGTTCTTATTTCAATTTCCAGGAGTGTATATGGCTGACTCTCTTCCAAATTCTGAATGTGGCAGGGGTCATATGCAGTGAGTGAAAGGTTATTTACAATTTATACAGAAACCAGATGGCAGTTATAAAGAGTCGAGGGGCATGAAAGGGAAGCAGTAATTGGGAAGGGAGTGAAACAGGGTTGTAGCCTATCCCTGATGTTATTCAATCTGTATATTGAACAAGCAGTAAAGGAAACAAAAGAAAAATTCGGAGTTGGAATTAAAATCCATGGAGAAGAAATAAAACTTTGAGGTTTGCTAATGACATTGACAGTCAGTCAGAGGCAGAAAATGACCTGGAAGAGCAGTTGAATGGAATGGACAGAGTCTTGAAAGGAGGATATAAGATGAACATCAACAAAAGCAAAACGAGGATAATGGAATGTAGTCGAATTAAATTAGTTGATTCTGTGCGTATTATATTAGGAAATGAGACACTTAAAGTTCTAAGACACTTAAAGTAGTAGATGAGTTTTGCTATTTGGGGTGCAAAATAACTTATGATGGTTGAAGTAGAGAGGATATAAAATGTAGATTGGCAACGGCAAGGAAAGAATTTCTGAAGAAGAGAAATTTGTTAACATCAAGTATAGATGTAAGTGTCAGGAAGTCTTTTCTGAAAGTATTTGTATGGAGTGTAGCCATGTATGGAAGTGAAACATGGACGGTAAATAGTTTGGACAAGAAGAGAATAGAAGCTTTCGAAATTTGGTGCTATAGAAGAATACTGAAGATGAGATTGGTATAGCATGTAACTAATGAGGAGGTACTGAATAGAATTGGGGAGAAGAGGAATTTGTGGCACAACTTGACTAGAAGAAGGGATCAGTTAGTAGGACATGTTATGAGGCATTAAGGGATCACCAATTTAGCACTGAAGGGAAGCGTGGATGGTAAAATATAGAGGGAGACCAAGAGATAATACACTTAGCAGATTCTGAAGGATGTAGGTTGCGGTAGGTACTTGGAGATGGTAAGCTTGCACAGGATAGAGTGGCTCGGAGAGCTGCATCAAACCAGTCTCAGGACTGAAGACCACAGCAACAACAAGCACAACAACAACAGTGATTAGTTCATTATCAGCTTGCACAGTGCTTCGGCCCTTCCTAAATACACACTGATTGTGAAGAAAAATGTTATGTTTTTTATTATATTTTTCTAGTTGGTTACACACTACTCACTCAACTATTTTAAAAATAATTGGTAGTATTGATACTGGGTGAAAATTTCCTATCTGCTCTTGTCTGCTCTTTTTGTGGATAGGTCGAACTTCCGCATACTTCAGCCTGTCCGAAAAGCAGCCCTCATCCAATGACTGATTTATTATGTGACAGGGTTGTGGTGTGATATTATCACATCTTGCCTTTATTATTTTAATTGGAACTTCATCCCAGCTCACAGATTCAGGATTTTTTGGGGATTTTATAATTTTAGCCACTTGATAGCAGGCTACGTGGGTAAATTTGAATTCTCCTCACCCGTGCCGCATCATATTAGCACTTATGTGTGGAGTAGGGAGATCATTAATCTTGTGAGAATTTATAAAATACCTGTTGAATTCTTTGCATGTATGTCTGGAGTTTGTAATCATTTCACAACTATTTCTAATTTATGATTAAAACTTTTTTGTTTTTCCAGCACCTATTTCACTGTTGACAATCTACCATACAGCTTTTGATTTATTTGTGGCATCTGATATATATTTATTTTTTGCCATTTGTTTTGCCTTTTTTAACTACTCTACCAAATATTCTTTTGTATTTGTTTACATAGCTGATGAACCCTGCATTGTGGTTACTCTTTGCTTCCATGTGCAGTTTCCTCTTTCTAATACTAGAGATCCTGATGTCTTCAGTTATGCATGAGTTCTTTTACAGTTTATGTCATGTGCTGTTATGAAGGGGAAACATTCATTGAAAACTCCCATGAATTTTGATACAAAAGCATTGTAGTTTGTGTTTACTGAGTACCGGTTGCTGAATGACCAGGTTTCATTTAGTCTTGAGACAAATGTATTCACATTTTGTTGGCTGAAGTTCCTGACTCATTTCACTGTTACACTTTTTATCTAAATTTGGCAATAAGATAAAAAGGGCTGAATGGTCCGATATACCTAATTCTAAGATGAACTTTTCTGTAGCACCATAGTTGATACTGCTCACTATGTTATCTACACATGTTGCAGAAGATGCTGTTATTCTAGTCTACTCACTAAAGTTTAATGTTAAGCCATTTGTAGATAACATGTCCTTCAGAGAAACAACAAACCTGTGATCAACTCTTACATTTATGTTGAAGTCAGTACAAATTATGACCTTTTTACATAACTTTTCTACTTGCAATCTACACAGCAAGGTTTCAGATTTGTCGAGAAATGCACAAGTAGCTGAATAGTCAGGAATATGACATATGCTAATAATTAACATGCCATATTCTAAAAGTTCAATTCAGCAGCTTTCAAATAATAGCACCTCGTTCAAGCAATTAAAAGTCTGCCTGACTTCAAAACTTCACTGATTCTTCTACTAGAATGCATGATCCTCCAAAACTGTTTTTTCTACAAAAACTTGGTGCTAAATTATAACCTGAAAGTGAGTTTATCAAGTTTATAATTTCACTTTTAAGCCACTGTTTGTTTAAGCATATAGCTTTAACAGAACTTGTGTTCTCCAGCAATACTTCTGGTTCATATAATATGTTCGTCATTCCTACTGATAGACCACCTATATTAAGGTGCGTTACGAAATTATTAGAAACTAAATGAAACAAAGAATCATTTAATTGGTCATCAAATGTGGCACCTGCCTGGGTCTTTAATCCTAAATTTCATTCCGTTATTTTGTTTCTTGTGGACCAAATTCCATGGGAATTGGTCCTTTAGTTTTCCTGTGAAGGGTCACCCAGCACAATAACAGACTTATTTCTACTTTCATTGTTGAGAGACATCTCTTCAAGAGCATTGCTTATGTTAGAAGCTAGCATGCTTTTAGTGTATTACCATTACAGTTGTATATTCATAAAAGTAATATTACTTGTGATAGCAATAAACTAAAATTTAAACTGTTACCTACTCCATCTTAATACGAGACAAAAATTAAGATACCATGTAAGTAGCCAAAGAATAGTATTACATGAGAAAGATGCATTTAATGCTGAGCTGAAGCTAGTCGATACCCTACCTGATATCTCTCATCCCTTCCCATTAACAATGAAAAGACCAACTAAAAAGAATTTTACTTTGAAGTTCATTTTATTTCATAGGTGAGTTCGTTATCTTTATGGAAAGTAGTTTTGGGTAATTCACAGGCAATCTAATAATAAAAATGTTGTAACACTTTTTCTTATATATTAACGAATGAGAAATGTATTAAAATGTACGATTTATTGTTAAACACAAAAAATTAGTTTCTAAATTATAAACTGATAAATTGTGAGGCCCCAAAACTGTTTTATATCTTGTGATTGTTTCCGAAATATTATGAAAAGGATAAATTGCTACTCACTATATACATGTCCCAGTTATGGAGTGCAATTGTACTTTTTTTCTGACGTGCTTGCTTTCTTTTTCTTCCAAAACCTCTTCATCTTCTCACCGTGGTTTTTCTTACATTCTTCTGTCCATGTTTCTTAGCTGTAACACTTGGTTTAGCTACAATCCGATGCTCATCAAATAAAATTTTGAATGCAGCTCTATGCTGTAGAATTTTGTTTGTAATGCCTATTTCCTGAAGATCTTTTTCAGATTGAAGTATGGTATCTAATTCTTTTTAACTTTCACTGAGAGGGCTAGGTACAGAATTTTTGGTGAGTCTATTGTAATTCGTTCTGAGAAAGTGGCATCAAAATTCAATCTCCTTTTCCTAAAAGCATCCAAGATTTACTCTAAATTTTGATTTAACTCATTAGTCTTGTATCTCATACAGATTCCCTCAACACAGATTGGACCAAAAATTGGCTTAGTATTTTTCTTTCTGCTTTTCTGTGTCTTTAATTACAGATCTACCTCCAATGATTAGAATCTCTTTTTCATTTGGACGATTGCTCCTAGGTATTTAAATTTGGACACTTGAGATATTTTGCCAAACTATGTAAACATGGTTTGTCCATGTAGGTACCGAGGAAAACCTTCCATGATTGAATTTTTTCATAAGGCATTTTCAGTCGTATTTTTAGCTGCTATTTCATGTAGTCTTTTAAGGCAGTTAATTGCCTCTTTTCTGTTGTTTGAAAAGATCACTAGACTGTCTGCATAAACTAGAAATAATAAATAAATATCAACAATTATAAAAAGAATAGATAGCTATTCATTGTGAAGATGACACTCTGAGCTGTAGACAGGCATAACCAAAAGACTGTTACACACTTAGTTTTCGGCCAAAGCCTTCTTTAGAAAAGAAAGGAAAACACACAGAACAGACACACACACACACACACACACACACACACACACACACACACAAGTAGGCACACCTCACACACATGACCGCTATATCTGGCCACTTTAGCTGGCCTGAGATAACGATCATATGTGCCTGAGGTGTGCCTACTTCAGAAACAGAGAAGGAAATGTTGAGCATGGGTGTAATCATTCTCCATGGCAGCACTCGCCCGCATATCATCCATCAAACTGTCACTCTCCAGCAAAAGTTTTAGAAGAACATAAACATGCACCCAAGTGTGGACCTGGCACCCATTGACTACCATCTGTTGAAAGAACAGTGGGCCAGAATGCGATTCAACTCTATATGATGAGGTGAAAGCTTAGGTTTAGTGCTTTCTCAAGGATATGATAGTGAGCTGGTATGACATGGCAATACAAAAACAATCATAGTGTCTACAAAAATGTGCCAACCAAAATGGCGATTATATGGAAAGATAGATAAAGGTCCAGCTTTTAAAATGACATAAATTAAATACCATGGAAAACAATTTCTTTAATTTATAAAAAAAAATAGTTCTTACTTTGGTATTATCCTTGCATATGACAAAATTGGTGATTCTAACATAGAATGCTAATGTTTAAAATGGTGCTGTATCTTTCTTATAATTGTACATTCTTCACTGTGAGCTTTTAACATCTAATAACTGGAATCTTAATTTTATAGGTGTTAAGAAGGTGTTCTGTGGTCATTTACATCGCAATGCTGGAGGATTCTACAAGGATATGGAAATAATTGTAACTTCTGCAATGGGAGGACAACTGGGTACTGATTTACCTGGATTCAGAGTTGTTAATGTCAAAAATGATGCTATCACCCATACTTATTTTGATCTTGATAATGTTCCAAAAGAAGTCACAGTGTAGCACAGTGTCAGTCTTAATGATAAGCTGTGTGAAGAGTTTGGATGAGACACACAGTGCAGTGCGTTTTGTGGCAGCCTTTCTCTAAAGGCTTTGTCAGTATATGTTGGAACATTTGCTTCTTTCTTTCTTTCAATAAGGTGAATTTACTTTGATGTTGACAAATGTAATCCTTGTATGTCACTATAAAAAAGAAAAAAGTAAAGATTATAAGGGGGAAAAGTAAAACATATACATTAGAGAAAAAGTTAATTTTTTTACTAAAAAGGCAAAGTTTAAACATAATGTTAAAGTAAACATTCTGTGGTTCACTATTCTATGCACAACTTTTAACTTCTTAATAAGTTCATACAAACTGTTATCAAGGTACTCTTAGTTTTATGTGATATCATTTCGTTCATGTAAAGCTTCACTAGAGAACATCACAGTGTTATTGATCAGCAAAATATCTTACTTTCACCCTTTACATTTATGACCTGGATCTTCAAGCAAATTATATCTCACATTTTATTTTTATAACATTATGAATTAAAGTATGTGTTGCAATGGGAAGTGATGTAAATGCATTTTACAAAGGAAGTAATCACTGACAATGAAACCCTGTGTTTTATCATGCATTATAATGCCATTACATGCAGATCCTGTAGGCAAAAAAATAAAAAGTACTATTTTATTTGTTAATTTATGCTATGCAAGTTACTAGTTAACTTACACACTACATATTCATACAGCATTATTCTTTCTCGTCTTTCACTGTGTGATTCTAAGGTGTAGGGAAGGGTACAGTAAATGGGCTGGAATGATAGCAAAATCTTTAAAGGGAGGGGGCCATTGAAACTCATGGAAGTGCTTCTTTTTTAGACAAATGATTCAGCATTGACTGAAATTAAGCTTAACGAGAGGTCAGACAGGCAGGGACTAAGATGTTAAAGTATTACAAGATTCTCATAAAAGCACAATGAAAAATAATGTTCGTATATTGCATCAGAATATCAGGGGATTAAAAAACGCAGTAGATGAGCTTCTTGTCTGTTTAGAAGATTTAGAAACAGGATGGAATAGGAGTACTATACCTGTCTGAACATTGTGTAGTCGCAGATATGGAAAAGGTAAATGTAGGTGAGTATAAGCTTTCAGCACACTATGGAGAGAAAGAGGAGCTGCCATATAGGTTAAAATTTATCATAGTGTGAAAAATGAAGAAATCAAAAAAAATTTTGTGTAGTTCAACATATAGAAGCATGTGCATGTGAGCTTAAACTAAGTAATGGTACTTTTATAATTGTAGCTGTGTATAGGTCCCCATTTGGAAACTTTCAGCTATTTTTGAAAAACTTGGATTATTTGTCAAGTTATATATCAGACAGAGGGTAGCAAATGTTTGTGGGGATTTCAGCATTGATTTTCTGAAAGAGTCTGATAGTAAGCTTGACCTTGAAGTAATACTTGTTTCTTTCACTTTGATGTCATTAATTTTTCTACTCAGGTACTACAGGAAACCAGTATGCCATAATAATGTTTTTATAGACCAAAATAAATTTAATCAAGTAAAAACTTTTCCTGTTAAGAATGGCCTTTCTGGTCATGATGCACAGCTAGTTACAGTATATTACAGAGCTCCATACAGTAATGCAAAACAATCCTCCAAAATAGTTTGATCAATTACCTATTTAAGAACTGTAAATTTTAGGGAAAGCTTGCAACAGTTCGACTGGGATGAGGCGTACATGAAACATGATGCTAATTTAAAAATTAACCTATTTCATGATACCTTTGGGAGTATATTTGAGAACTGTTACCCTAAGAAAACAGTGAAACATTACAAGGATCCATCTGAGAAGCTGTGGATTACTAGAGCCATAAAAAATCTTTAAACAGAATAAACATTATAAAAACTAATGCACTGTATGAAGAAAAGTTGTTAGAAAGTCCAGAAGTATGTACATTATGTTTGAGATTAACACCTCCGATAAAAGATTAAAACAATTTGAAATATTATTAAAAGAGAAACAGAGCAACCAAGACCACAGGAAGACTATGTCTGAGAGCTTAAAGGTGGGAGACATGCAAGACAGAGATTATTACTAAAATGATGTTTTAGTTTAAGTAGTAATCTCTGTCTTGCATTTTACCCTGTCTTCAATCTTTAAGCTCTCAGGTATTCAAATCTCATCCGATGCAGTCCCCAACAATCAGTCTTTCCTTTAAGTCTCACCTAGCCTGTGGTTCTGGGTGACCTTCTCAAAATCTACCCCTTTTCCTAGACCTCTCAAGTCCTTTTCCTTCACCCTTCTTCCTTCCCCTTCAACCCTTCTGCCTGAAGAAGGGACCATTGGCTCCAAAAGCTTGCCAATTACAACAATCTTTTATGTGTATGTTCTGCGGATGCTTGGTGAGTAGATTTTTTATCTATCCAATTAAATAAAACTCAATGAAAAGTTTGCTAACAAAAAATCAGAAGTAGAAAATATTTTTAATAAACATTTTTAAGTGTTGTGGGTCAAATAGGATCTAGCTGTGACTTCTGAAATTTTCCTGGCATATTTCTTCTTTCAGTAATTTTTGGGTTTGCAGCCAGATCCCATCTACATTCTGCCATGGTATTTTGGCCCAGAGACGTCCAGCCATTCTCAGGTGAGTAGACAAAGTACTGAAGTATGACGCAAATGGTCCAGGAACGCTGTGTGGAGCATGAAAGACACACCCGTCTGCAGCAACCTTTAAAATCAGTTGTGGCAGAACATTGCATTTCCATGGGATAATGGAATACAATAACACCAAAATTTTAGCACTGGCTTCCAGCTAGATAAAAATTGGAACCCAATTATTAAAATTATGCGGTCACAATGGAACTGACATGCTCAGTCAATACTCAGCGATTAGTTTGTTCTTACTTCACCACTGAGGGCAGCACACACAATCTGGCTGCCTCGTGCCTGTCACCTCCTAACACATGTGCCGTAAGCCACCAGTATGATTCGCATGCACGGAATTTGCTATAAATACCATGACTGCATCAGGTCTTTTGAGTACTTCGTCTACGCACCTGAAGATGTCTCTGGGCCGAAATGTCGTGGCAGAATGTTGATGGGATCCAGCTGCACACCTGAAAATTACTGGAAGAGGATCTAGCTGTTCATTAGAAAATGCAAGGCTGTGTATGGAAGGGAAAATATCTTATGCAATTTGATAAATTGAGATTCAACCCACCTCTCTTACTGAAATTAGGAAAATAATAAATTCACAAAAAAAGCAAAATCTATGGCATTTCCAACAGAGTACTGAAAGCTTGTTTCCAACTGACAAGTAAGATTCTCAGCCACATATGTAGTACCTCCCTAAAATAGGGCATTTTTCCAGATAGATGAAATATGCTATTGTTAAATCATTGCATTAAAAAGGGGATATGTCTGACGCTAACAATTACCATCCAGTCTCACTTCTGATACCTTTATACCATGTTCTTGAAAAAGTAATGTATTGCTGAGTAGCTTCACATATTCGTGTAAATGAAGTACTAGCAAAATGTCAGTCTGTTTTTCAGAAAGGCTTTTCAGCACAAAATGCTATATATGCTTTCACTGATCATATATTACATTCTCTGAATAAGATAATGTCACACATTGGTGTATTTTGTGATCTCTCAAAGGCTTTTGACTGTGTGAATCGTGAAATTGTTCTAGTTAAGTGTAAGTATAGTGGTATGAGTGGGACAGTGCGCTAATAGTTTAATTCATATTTAGCTGGAAGAATGCAGAAGACTGAAACTAACAGTACAGATAGTCTGCAAAAATCAGCAGCAAAGTTACTTCTTTTTGCTGGTGATACAAGTATAGTAATCACACCCAACAAACAAGAATTAGCTGAGGAAATTGTAAGTGATGCCTTTCAGAAAATTATTAAAATATTCTCTGCTAATGGACTCTCACTAAATTTTGAGAAAACACAGTATATACAGTTCTGTGCAGTAAATGGCATAACACCATTGATAAATAGAGACTTTGAACAGAATTTTGTTGCTAAGGCAGAATATTCAAAATTTCTGGGTGTGTGCATTGATGATTAATTGGAAGAAAGAAATTAATGATCTGCTGAAATGGTTAGATTCAGCTACTTATGCTATTAGGGTTATTGCAAATTTTGATGATAAACATATTAGTAAATTAGCCTGCCATTCCTATTTTCACTCACTGCTTTCATATGATATCATATTTTGGGGCAGTTCAACATTCAGAGAAAATATTCATTGCACAAAAGCCTGTAATCAGAATAACAGCTGCAGCCCACCCAGGATCACCTCGCAGACATTTATTTGATGAACCCTGGATATTCACAGTACCTTTGCAATGCATATGTTACTTATGAATTTGTTATTAATAAGCCATTCCAACTCAAAAATAATAGCCAACTGCATAGCTGCAGCACTAGATGAAAGAATGATCTTCACTGTTCTGGGTTAAATCTGCCTTTGGCACAGAAAGGGGCGAATTATGCTGCCACAAAAATGTTTGATCATTTGCCAAACAGCATTAAATGTCTGACAGACAGCCAACCAGCATTTAAAAACAAATTAAAAGAATGTCTGAATGACAATTCCTTCTACTCAATAGAGGAATTTTTAGATATGAAGTAGTAACTGTAAAAAAAAAGAGAGAGAAAGGTTATAAAGTAAACTTATGTTAAACTGACATGTTCCCACTATGAAATGTCATATTCATTAGCTATGGAACAAGTATTAATGAAATGTAATGTAGTGAGAAGGAAGGGAATAGTGTCTAGATTCCTCCAAATAAAATCTCTCTTGGTATCACTTTTATTATTAATCTTCAGTCTAATTGTATACATAATACAACATTTGCAC
Source organism: Schistocerca cancellata (assembly GCF_023864275.1). Taxonomy (NCBI): domain Eukaryota; kingdom Metazoa; phylum Arthropoda; class Insecta; order Orthoptera; family Acrididae; genus Schistocerca; species Schistocerca cancellata. The sequence goes on along the minus strand of NC_064632.1, from coordinate 293,124,357 downwards.
AGGTAATGAGAGAATAAGGTAAAGAACCAAGTAAAGACTTAGAGGAGTATACAAGGCTACTTTGACTGTGGTACTGAGTCATGGTAGCCGTGTCTGTCTGTGGTTTGTTTTTTTGTTAGCTTCAAAAAAGGACATACTCCAAAAGCTTAGCAATTAATTCAATCTTGTATAGTTGCCTGCTGAATACCAAAAACCTTGGTTGTGTGGCGAGTGGTTACTTTTATTCCTTCTGTCGTGATCCATATAATAAAAATGTACGTATGTATGTTTCACCGGATCCTGTCAGATCACCGAAGTTAAGCACTGTCGGGCTGGGCTAGTGCTATGATGGGTGACCATCCGGTCTGTCCAGCGCTGTTGGCAAGCAGGGTGCACTCAGCCATTGTGAGGCAAACTGAGGAGCTACTTGATTGAGAAGTAGTGGCTCCGGTCATGAAAACTGACAACGGCCGGGAGAGCGGTGTGCTGACCACATGCCCTCCATATCCGCATCCAGTGATGCCTGAGGGCTGATGATGACACGGCGGCCGGTCGGTACCATTGGGCCTTCATGGCCTGTTCGGACAGAGTTTAGTAGTTAGTTATGTATGTTTCACTTCTCCTTTTAAACCACTTGACTAAATGCAACCAAACTTGGTACACAGGCAAGAATCACTGCTGGGGTAAGAACCACGTACCTGTCATAGTTCGGGAGATCTGATGTCATAAACAGTGAGATGAGTGAAAACTGCCACATCGTGTCTGACGTTTAAATTTATTACTTCTGTGCTACTAACTGTATTCACAGTAAATTTTGCAGCCAGTATCCACATATGCTGCTAAATGCACATATAAAATTATATCATGGTACCACATACACTTCAGGAGATATGATGTCATAAACATTGAGGTGCATGAAAAACTGGCACTTTGGTCATGACGTTTAAGTTTATTACTTCTTTGCTACAAACTTTATTCACATTATATTTCAAAGGCAGTATCCACATATGCCACTTACTGTATCTGCACAAATATATCATTGTAAGGCATGTAGTTATAGAGATATGACTTCATAAACACAAAGATGCGTGAAAAAATGCCGCATCATGCATAAAGCTTTAATACATTTGTTCTTTGCTACTAAGGTACTCCTACAGTAAAGTCAACTTAAAGAAACCCCTGATACCTGGCAGTGCCTTTGACACCTTTCACATGTGAAGTGCCAATGGCTGTAGGCGAAATAAATAACTGTCTATAGAGCTATGAAGAGATGTTGCCGTAGAGACATTACTAAAATTGTGTTGTAGACATGTGAAGCAGACGCACCCAGTATGCAGAAACTGTCCAGGATCGTCTCATACCAAATGTACTGCAGGAGTATATATAAAGTTTCATTTCTAATATATAATTGGCAAAATGAATATCTTGGCAGTGACAGTTAGTTATATGTGGTCACAAAACTTCTATTATACAAACATAACAGGAAACTCACAACACATATTTCCCAACATTGCCATCATATCACAGTAGAATTGTTGCAGTCACTTGTCCATTACTACTTTTGAATTTCGTTGAACCTGTCTAGAAATACTGAGCAAGCTATGATTTCATTTATTTATTAAAATAACAAAGAAGAAGAAAAAAATTAATAGTGGCATAACAGGATATAAATCTTATAAGACATTAGCCATTAGCTTTTTAGTAAGACATGGAAGTTAAGTTTATCACTAAAATCTCAAAGACAGTATGATAGTTAAATGTTTATTCAGGAATAGATAACCTGTACTAAGTATTGAAAGAAAAGCTGAAATATTGAAAGAATATATAGAGAGGCTATACAAGGCAAATGAGCTTGGAGAAATCATAGAAAGGGAAGAGGAAGTATATGAAGACGAGATAGGCAATATTACTGCAAGCAGAATATGACAGAGCACTGAAAGACCTAAGTTGAAACAAGTCCTTTGGAGTAGATGATATTTCCTCAGAACTGCTGATATCCTTGGCATGGCCAGCCATGACTTAACTTTTCCACCTGGTGTGCAAGATGTATGAGACAACGGGAGTACCCTCTGATTTAAAGAAAAATGTACTTCCAGTTCCAAAGAAACTAAGTTCTGACATTTGTGAATGTTACTGAAATGTCAGATTAATATGTCATGGTTGCAAAATAGCAAGACAAATTATTTACAAAATAATTGAAATACTGCTACAAGCTCTCCCCAGGGAAGATCAGTTTGGGTTCCAGACTAACGTTTGAACCTGCAAGACGGTGCTGATGCTCTGACATGAAAGTTTTGATAATGTTGACTGGAATACAATCTTTAAATTTCTGCAGGTAGCAGGGACAAAATAAAGGGAGTGAAAGACTATTTACAACTTGTACAGAAACGAGACACCAGTTATAAGAGGCGGATGGAAGCAGTGGTTGAGAAAGAAGTGAGACAGCATTGTAGCCTATTCCCAGCGCTATTCAGTCTGTGCATTGAGCGAACTGTGAAGGAAAGCAAGGGGAAATTTGGAAAGGAAATTAAAGTTCAGAGAGAAGAACTTTTTGGTTTACCAGTGACATTGTAATTCTGTTGAAGATAGCAAATGACTTGGAAGTGCAGTTGATTGAAACGGGTACTTTCTTGAAAGGAGGGTATAAGATGAACATTAACAAAAGCAAAACAAGTGAAAAGAAATGTAGTTGAATTAAACAAGGCGATGCTGAAGGAATTAGATTAGAAAATGGGGCACTAAAAGTAGTAGATGAGTTATGCTATTTGGGCAGTAAACTAACTTCTGATGGCAAAAGTAGAGAGGATATGAAATGTAGAATGGCAGTGACAAGACAAGTGTTTCTGAAGAAGAGAAATTTGGTGCCTCCACTCAGCCAACCTGATATAAGTTTTCTGTGATTTCCCAAAATTACTTCAGACAAATTGCAGGATGATTCCTATTATAATGCCATGGCAGACTATCTTCCCCATCCTTCTCAAACTGGATGTGTAAGTATGTAAATTCATGTATGAAGAAATATGTACAAAGTAAAGCTGTGAGTGCTGGTTGTGAGTTGTATCATGGTAACTCAGTTTTGGTAGAGAAATTTGCCCACAAAAGTCAGAGGTTCCAATTTTGAGTTCCAGCTCGATACACAGATTTAATCTGCCTGGAAGTTTCAGTTCTATGTTATACAATCTTTATACGGAGCGAGCAGTAAAGGAAAGTAAGGAAAATTTTTGAAGGGTTATTTAAGTCCAGTGAGAAGAAATAAAAACTTTATGGTTTGTCAGTGGCTGCTGCAGTTCTAACAGAGGTGGCACATACTGTATAAATGAGAAACGTTGTTAGTAAAAAGCTTGAAAAGTTCTTGAACAGTTTTACTCAAATTTTTACTCAATGATCTAATAAACATTCAGATGTACATAGACTACCTATTTTAGTATATATGGTGTGTAAATACCTATATACTACATTAAGGGGACATAATAAAAAATTTGAAATGTCTGTGACCAATATACTTCAAATTTTTGAACAATACTCTAATAAATGTTTGGATGGATGTAGACTACATATCTTTTAATATATGTGGTATATAAATATCCATATACTATATAAAGGGCATAAGTTGTTGACAAAAATCTCAAAAAGTTTGTGAGCAATTTACTTCACATTTTTACATGACACTATAACAAACATTTGGACACACATAGCTATATCCTTTTTAATATAAGTAATTTACTAATATATACATCATATAATAGGCGCGGGCGGACGTTTGTGGGGGCAAAGAGTTTGGCCCAAACTCTTTGCCTTTACAAGTGTCTGCTTGTGCCTGTGTGTGTGCGGATGTGTGTGTGTCTATATATATATATATACACACACACCTGTCCTTTTTCCCCCCTAAGGTAAGTCTTTCCACTCCCGGGATTGGAATGACTCCTTACCCTCTCCCTTAAAATCCACATCCTTTCGTCTTTCCCTCTCCTTCCCTCTTTCCTGATGAAGCAACCGTTTGTTGCGAAAGCTTGAATTTTGTGTGTTTGTTTGTGTGTCTATCGACCTGCCAGCGCTTTTGTTTGGTAAGTCTCATCATCTTTGTTTTTAGATATATAATGGAGAAACATTGTTAACAAAAATCTTGAGAAGTTCTTGACCAATTTACTTCAAATTTTTACACTATTCTCTAGTAAACATTCAGACAGACATAGGCCACATATTTTTGTAAATTTATGTGGTATATAAATGTATGTATAATATATAAAGGAGAACATTTGTTAGCAAAACTCTTGAAAGTTCTTGACTGATATTCTTCAAATTCTTATACGTTACTCTAATAAGTATTTGGATGGGCATAGGCTATAAATTTATTTAATCAACATGGTACAGTTTTCTGTTACAACTGACAGCGAGAGAAAATGGTGCTGTAGTGTGAAAATGTGTGGTTTAATTTTCTTTCTTACAGTCAATTTTAGCTACGATATTGGGGTTTTTAAACCATTAGACAAATTGTTTCTCCTATGTTACTCCTTATATAAAATTTTAAACAAAATTTGTGTACACAACAATGTGCTGTTCCATTGTCCTTTTTATTCCTCACCGTTGGTTTTAATAGAAAAAAGGAAAGTTGTGTTTATGGCTTATCTGTGTATCATTAGAATAATGCTATGGAATCTGAGTCATCTGAATGCTACTTGTTCACAGATTAAAACCATGTGAAATACTGTCATTGAAGCTACTATCCTGACAGAGCCAACACCTGGAGAGGCCTCTCTATACACCATGTACCAATGATACCAAACTATTTACCCTTTCATTTTAAGACACTTCAGTTCTCAATCAAGGTTTACTTTGCAACACCAATGAACAAGGCTCAAAGTCCATGAAAAGATTGAGGTGGACAGAGAGAGTGGGGGGGGGGGGGGGGGGGGGGGAGAGAAATGCAGATAGACCATGAGAAGAAGGAGATGGACAGCGAAAGAGAGGAAGGAAGAGAATGACAGAGAGAGCGAGGAAGAAGAGGATATGGACAAAGAGAGAACTGAGATGGAGATTAGGACACACATCCAATTCCTATAATTATTTAGCCATTTGTGAAGCATTGCTGTGTTCAGTAGTAGGTTATAAGATGAATATCAACAAATGTAAAACAAGAGTAATTGAATGTACTCAAATTAACTAGGGTTATACTGAAGGAATTACATTAGGAAATGAGACGCTATAGATACTACACAAGTTTGCTATTTGGGCTGCAAATAACTGATGATGGACAAAGTAGAGAGAGTATAATATATGTACTGGCAACAGCTAGAAAAACATTTCTGAAAAAGACACACATGGTAATGAATACAGATTTAAGTTTTTGGAATTTTTTCCTGCAGTGAACCATTATATCAAAACTAAATGCGGACAGTAAACAATACAGGCAAGAAGAGAATAGAAGCTTTAGAAATGTGGTGCTACAGAAGAATTCTGAAGATCCAATGGGCAGACAAATAACTAATGAAGAGGTGTGGTATCGAACAGGGTGAAAATAAATTTATGGCACTTCTTAACTAAAAGAAGGAATACGCTGATGGGACACATCCTGAGGCATCAATGAATAGATAATTTGGTAATAGAGCAATGTTGTGTTCTAAATTTCTTTTTTTCATGATTTGGTTCAGTGCCTCTTCATTAGTTATCTGATCTATCCAACTAATCTTCAGAATTTTTCTTTAGCACCTCATTTCAAAACCTTCTGTTCTCTTCTTGTCTGTAATGTTAATCAGCCATGTTTCTCTTGTGTACAAGATTACACTTCAGACAAATACTTTCAGAAATTCTTAAATTCTTTAAACACTCAAAATTTGTATTAGATGTTAATATATTTCTCTTTTCCAGAATATCAAACATTGGAAACTCCAGGTAGGAATATCAACAATGTAAGAAAAGACAGATTGCTACTTACTGTAAAGAAGACACATCAGGTCGCAGCATGGCACAATTAACAGACACTGCGAGCGAACGCGCGCGCACACACACACACACACACACACACACACACACACACACACACACACAAAACTGTAAGCTCCAGCATGCCGGAATGCAACTATAACATGGGGTGCAAGCAGCAATCTGGCGGGGGTGGGGAAAGAGAAGGATAGTGTACAGATGGGGAGAAAGACGAACACTGTCTGGTGGAATGGAGTGTGCAGGGACTAGACTGCCAACAGGTGCAGCGTCAGGAGGTTGTGGGGCAGGGAGGTGGAGAAAAAAGGAGAGGAGTAGGGAGAGATGGGTGGATGCATTGGTAGTGAGCTGCAAATAAAAATGATGGGGATGAGAAGGGGGAGGAGATGACAAGACAGAGGAGGTGGAGACTGTGGGAACAGCATTTTACCTTAAGTTGAGGCTGGTATAATTATGGGAGTGGAGAATGTGTTGTAAGGATAACTCCCATCTATGCAGTACAGAAAAGCTGACAGTGGAGGGAAGGATTCAGATGCTCAGGTAGTGAAGCAGCCATTGAAATCAACTGTGTTATTTTCATCTGCATGTTATGCCACAGGGTTGTCTACTTTGCTCTTGGGCACAGTTTGGCAGTGGCTGTTCATCCTGGTGGACAGCTGGTTGGTAGGCATATCAGTGTAAAAAGCTGTGCAATGATTGCAGCAGAGCTGGTAAATGACATGCTTTCACAGGTGGTCTGGCCCCCGATGTGATAGGATAAACCTGTGACAGGATTGGAATAGGAAGTTCTGGGTAAGTGATTGGGGTGGTTTTGCACCTGGGTCTTCCACAGCGATACGATCCTTGTGGCAAGTGGTTGGAACTGGGAGTGGCATATGGGTGGACGAGGAAGTTGTGGAGGTTGGGTGGGCAATAGAACACCACTTTAGGAGGGTGGGAAGTATCTTGGGTAGGATATCTCTCATTTCAGGGCATGATGATAAGTAATCAAAGCCCTGGTGAAGAATGTGGTTGAGTTGTTCCAGTCCAGAGTGATATTGGGTGATGAAGGGGACACTCCTTTGTGGCTGGTTCTTGAGGGTGGTGGGAGGATTGAGTGTGTGAAGGATAATGGCACGGGAGATCCATTTGCCTACTAGGTCTGGGGGATAATGCCTGTCTGTGAAGGCCTTCTTGAGACCCCCAGTGCAGTCCCCAGGTGGCCAGGCTGTATGGGAGGGATTTTTTGTGTGAATGGGTACTGTTGGTGGTTTTAATGTGGCCAGAGGTGTTGATGGAGCCATCAGAGAGGAGGAGGAGGAGGAGGAGGAGGAGGAGGAGGTCAACATCTAGGAATGTGGCACACTGGGTTGAGGAGGACCACGTGAAGTGGATGGGAGAGAAGGTGTTGAGGTTGTGATGGACTGAAGACAGGGTGTCTTGGCCCTGAGTCCAGATCATGAAGAAATCATCAATTAAACTGAACCAGACTATTGTTGTTGTTGTGGTCTTGAGTCCTGAGACTGGTTTGATGCAGCTCTCCATGCTACTCTATCCTGTGCAAGCGTCTTCATCTCCCAGTACCTACTGCAGCCTACATCCTTCTGCATCTGCTTAGTGTATTCATCTCTTGGTCTCCCTCTACGATTTTTATGCTCCACGCTGCCCTCCAATGCTAAATTGGTGATCCCTCAATGTCTCAGAACATGGCCTACCAAATGATCCCTTCTTCTAGTCAAATTGTCACAAGCTCCTCTTCTCCCCAAATCTATTCAATACCTCCTCATTAGTTATGTGATCTACCCATCTAATCTTCAGCATTCTTCTGTAGCACCACATTTCGAAAGCTTCTATTCTCTTCTTGTCCAAACTATTTATCGTCCATGTTTCACTTCCATACATGACTACACTCCATACAAATACTTTAAGAAACGACTTCCTGACACTTAAATCTATACTCGATGTTAAAAAATTTCTCTTCTTCAGAAACGCTTTCCTTGCCATACATTTTATATCCTCTCTACTCCGACCATCATCAGTTATTTTGCTCCCCAAATAGCGAAACTCCTTTACAACTTTGAGTGTCTCATTTCCTAATCTAATTCACTCAGCATTGCCCAACTTAATTCGATTACATTCCATTATCATCGTTTTGCTTTTGTTGATGTTCATCTTATATCCTCCTTTCAAGACGCTATCCATTCCGTTCAACTGCTCTTCCAAGTCCTTTGCTGTCTCTGACAGAATTACAATGTCATCGGCAAACTTCAAAGTTTTTATTTCTTCTCCATGGGTTTTAATACCTACTCCGAACGTTTCTTTTGTTTCCTTTATTGCTTGCTCAATATACAGATTGAATAACATCGGGGATAGGCTACAACCCTGTCTCACTCCCTTCCCAACCACTGCTTCCCTTTCGTACCCCTCGACTCTTATGACTGCCATCTGCTTTCTGTACAAATTGTAAATAGCCTTTTGCTCCCTGTATTTTACCCCTGCTACCTTCAGAATTTGAAAGAGAGTATTCCAGTCAACATTGTCAAAAGCTTTCTCTAAGTCTACAAATGCTAGAAACGTAGGTTTGCCTTTCCTTAATCTAGCTTCTAAGATAAGTCGTAGGGTCAGTATTGCCTCACGTGTTCCAACATTTCTATGGAATCCAAACTGATCTTCCCCGAGGTCGGCTTCTATCAGTTTTTCCATTCGTCTGTAAAGAATTCGCATTAGTATTTTGCAGCTGTGACTTATTAAACTGATAGTTCGGTAATTTTCACATCTGTCAACACCTGTTTTCTTTGGGATTGGAATTATTATATTCTTCTTGAAGTCTGAGGGTATTTCGCCTGTCTCATACATCTTGCACACCAGATGGTAGAGTTTTGTCAGGACTGGCTCTCCCAAGGCTGTCAGTAGTTCTAATGGAATGTTGTCTACTCCCGGGGCCTTGTTTCGACTCAGGTCTTTCAGTGCTCTGTCAAACTCTTCACGCAGTATCATATCTCCCATTCCATCTTCATCTACATCCTCTTCCATTTCCATAATATTGCCCTCAAGTACATTGCCCTTGTATAGACCCTCTATATACTCCTTCCACCTTTCTGCTTTCCCTTCTTTGCTTAGAACTGGGTTTCCATCAAAGCTCTTGATATTGATGCAAGTGGTTCTCCTTTCTCCAAAGGTCTCTTTAATTTTCCTGTAAGCAGTATCTATCTTACCCCTAGTGAGATAAGCCTCTACATCCTTACATTTGTCCTCTAGCCATCCCTGCTTAGCCATTTTGCACTTCCTGTCAATATCATTTTTGAGACGTTTGTATTCCTTTTTGCCTGCTTCATTTACTGCATTTTTATATTTTCTCCTTTCATCAATTATATTCAATATTTCTTCTGTTACCCAAGGATTTCTACTAGCCCTCGTCTTTTTACCTATTTGATCCTCTGCTGCCTTCACTATTTCATCCCTCAAAGTTACCCATTCTTCTTCTACTGTATTTCTTTCCCCCATTCCTGTCAATTGTTCCCTTATGCTCTCCCTGAAACTCTGTACAACCTCTGGTTCTTTCAGTTTATCCAGGTCCCATCTCCTTAAATTCCCACCTTTTTGCAGTTTCTTCAGTTTTAATCTACAGTTCATAACCAATAGATTGTGGTCAGAGTCCACATCTGCCCCTGGAAATGTCTTACAATTTAAAACCTGGTTCCTAAATCTCTGTCTTACCATTATATAATCTGATACCTTTTAGTATCTACAGGGTTCTTCCATGTATACAACCTTCTTTCATGATCAGACTTGGAGTATGGTTTTGAAAGGCTAGGAAGGTCTTCTCTAGATGGCCTAATAAGGTTGGCATAGGAGGGTTCCATGCTGGTGCCCAAGGCTGTGCTGCAGATATATACTTTCCCTTCATATGAGAAGCAGTTGTGGGTTAGGATGAAGTTAATAAGATGTATAAGGAATGATGTAGTGGATTTGGAGTCTGAAGGATGTTGGGAAAGGTAATGTTCAATAGCAGTAAAACCATGGGCATGAGGAGTGTTGGAGTAGAGGGAGGTGGTGTGAACAGTGATGAGCAGGGGTCCAGAAGGTAAAGGGGCAGGGATGGTGGAAAGTCGAAGAGGGAAGTGGTTGGTGTCTTTGATGTGGGAGGCTAGATTATAAGCAATTGGTTGGCGATGATGGGCAATGAGGGCCGGAATTCTTTCAGTGTCGTACTATAACCAGGCACAATGTTGTGTCCAGGATTGTTAGATTTGTTGATTTTGGAGAGCATGTAGAAGGTGGGTGTGCGGGGTGCCATAGGGGTGAGAAGGGAAATGGATTCATGGGAGAGGTTCAGGGAAGGGCCTAAGGCTTTAAGCAGGGATAGGAGATTGTGTTTTACTTCTAGGATGGGATCACTCTGGCAGAATTTATAGGCTGAGGAGTCAGATAATTGGTGGAGGCCTTCTGCCAGATAGTCACTGCAATTCATAACAAGAGTGGTGGAACCTTAGTCTACAGATAGGGTGATTAGGTCAGAATTTGTTTTGAGGTTGTGTATGGCTGCTCTTTCTTCTGCTGAAAGGTTTGTGTTTTTAGGAAGGGACCTGAGAAAGGATGGAGGGGCTATGTTGGAGGTAAAGAATTCGTGGAAGGTGACTAGCAGGTGATTAGGTGGGAGGGGAGGAAGATCACGGTTGGATGGTGGTATGAACTGGAAGGGGCAGGATTCAATGTTGGAATGGTTTTGGTTGGAGGTACTGGCAGCAAAGAAGTGCTTCCATTGCAGGGATCGGGAGAAGAAGAGTAAGTCTTGGACAAGTTCAGCCTGGTGAATTTGAGTATAGGGCTTAAGGTGAGGTCTGTGTATAGGACTGAATCTTCTGTGGGGCTGAGGGTTTTGGTGGAAAGGTTAATAACAGAGTTACATTAATGTTTTGACTCTGGGTTTGGTGGAGAGTTGGTAGGGAGTTTTGGGGGTGTGTGGCAAGTTGAAGAGGTCAGTTTGACAGGGTTTAGCTGCTATGAGGGTGGACAAGAGGAACACTGTGGGTATGATATGGGTTACAGGGTTTGTACACTTTTTAAAAGTGCTTTATTTTTATACTGTGCAATAAAAGTCTTTACAAGTGCTTATTTCTATCTTTTTAAAAAATCATTGTCCTTGTAAGTCCTTATTTTTCTCTTCGCAATTATATTCAAACTTAAAAAAACGATTAACTTGTCGAAGTTAAAAAAGTGAATAAAAAAGGACTGCATGTATAGGTTGAAGGCCGAAGCAGTTATGAGCGTCACTCAGCTGCGTGACATGTAGGGCAAGAGGAGTAAGGCTATCCTTGCATCAGGAATGCAGAATTGAGAGGGGGTATAATTACACACAGCACTGGCAACTGAGTCTGTTTCATGTATGTAAACAGTGCTGGTAGTGGGAGATACTACATGTTGGCAGCAATGGCAAGGGAACCTTAACTAAATAATACACCTGTGACAAGAAAATAACTGTGGCAAAGTATCAGTCTGCTCCTTATTGGTCATCCCTACTTGCAAGACATGTCTGATGAAAACACTACAGAACAGGTTATATTTTTAAAATAGTGATTAAAAAGCCTGGAAACTGTGTGTTTAGCCAACTGTGGCCACAACAAGATGAGTATAAACACTGGCTAGTGCTATTGAAAGATATTCACAAAGGGAAGTGTAAGATTTGCATAAAGGACATTGATAAAGCAATGATGGGGGAAGCAGCATTAAAAGTGTAAATGAAAGGTAAGTGTTACTTCATGTTTTATGTAACTTGAATTGAATGACTTGACTTGATGGGCTTAAGTACACATGATATACATTAAATTGTGAATGAGTTGTTAACACACTTCATCTGTACCTTCAGGGATAATAACATATTTTGAGAATGGTTAAAAGTATTCTTGAAAAACCTCCATTGCAATAGTCCTTTGTTCATAATTCAGCCTGTCTTGAGCCAAAAGTTATTCTTGAAAATAAAGATAGTTCCAAGAAAAAGATGAAATTAATAATGAATAGTCTGATTGAAAGTGGCCATGTGTTGGTGGGAAATCATGATTCCCTCCTAGTGGTGTTTGGAGATTTTGTACAGCAAATTGCATATCAAGAATGTAGAGATTTTGACATTAAAATTTCAGTATTAGATGACATTCTGTACAAGAATATGTGTTCAAGAGGTTTCAAAAAAATCTGGAAGGCTCACAAGGAGATTTCAATGTACTGACATGGTCAGGGCAACATCAGAGAATGGATTCTCAATGAACTAGACTGTAGAAGTAGGGAAATTGAAAAAAGCTCCTCTGTTTTCCGTGTGCTAAGTTAAAGACCACCTTAAAAAATTTTGCAGGGGAGTGAAAAATATACAAATTACTAAGGGTTTGTTGGGGTCTGCATCTTCTGCAAGAAAAAAATACATGGCTTATCACGAGGAACAATAACAAGTGTAGAAGACCAAGACACAACCAGAAAGGAAGTGCAAATTGCAGAGCAATTGGAAGGTTTAAAGCAGAAAATTTGCATCTCAATTCTGACATTTCTTCATTACACAAATCGATGAACTTTCAGAGGTTGTAGAAAAGACAATGATCTCTCTTACTGCTCACAATCTAAAGCACTAAGGAAAAATGGTCATAAAAAGAAAGAAGATGTTCAAGCATTAGAAAGCCAGATTAAGGAAAAAGCTGTCACTTTTTTAATTTATTTATTTATTTTTTGTGCTTATAAGTTTTTCTTATTGACAATTCGTTCTCAATTTCATTAAAATTCATACATTTGAAATTACTTTTATGTTTGATTGTATGATAGAAACTGCAGAGAGGACTATAAAATGTTACACACTTACTTTAACTACATTAATAAGATAAACGTTTATCGAAGATCAAGCAGCCGTGCAATGAAGAACATTGTTGGTAAGTTTTTAAAGAATTTGCCTTATTTCTGTTGTTACTGTTGAATTTTATTGTAGTGATACTACGTTGAAGTTATCATCTATTTATGCATGTTATTTTATTCTTGACCTCACTACAGCATTGAGTGCAACTATTGTCAGTAAAGAAAAGGTGCTGAAAAGTCATAATTTTTTATTGTGTAAATTCAGTACAAACCCTGGGTAGGATAGCAGTGGCCCGAGGTGGCAGTAGGATGTCAGCAGGTTGGATAACATATGGAGATGGTGTCTGACATGCTCCTGCAGGCAGTCTTCAGTTTATATCCCCTCCGTTTCTACCATCATCAGTTCTTTTCCTACCCAAATATACAAACTCGTCTAGTACTTTTACTGTCTCATTTCCTAATCTAATTCCCTCACAACCACCTGATTTAATTCAACCAACTCCATTACTCTTGTTATACTTCTGTTGATGCTCACTTTCCATTCATTCAACTGATCCTCCAAGTCCTTGGACTTTAATAATCTATCCATATTTCTCTTTGGTTTCCTTTACTGCTTGTTCAGTGTACAAATTGATAAACATGTGGGGTAGGCAACAGCTCTGTCTCCCTCCATTCTCGACTACTGCTTTCCTTTTGTGTCCTCTGATTACAATAAAAGTGTAATAATACCTGATATAACATTACAGTACAAAACAGAAACAAAAAGTTAATTTGAAAATAGGAATATCCTTGTTAAAATATAAACTGCTAATGATATGTATATGCTTAATTATCTAAATTTTTCTCTTGTTTTAAATAATTTTTCCTCATTTTAGTAATTGTAATATTACCTACATTATTTTTAAAAAATCATTCATTGCCATTAATTTTTTGTTGCTATCACTTTCAATCCAGATAACCATTCTTGACTCATTTTGTAAACTATCAGCATACTTCCATTCCCCCTCCCCTTGTCACTTCAGTTTCAGAGGTACTAGGTACATTAGGGTGTCTGTGCATACATCATGGTAATTTGATACCATTGAGCGACATTTTCAACTGAATCCATAAGTGTTTCATTTGTAAGATGTTCATCACATGTGGTTGATTTTTAACAAAGGTTGCATTGCCCTGTATGCGTATATAATTTCCTTATTTATTGGAAACTACATGCTGTCACTCTAAATCTAATTACTGGTTCTGATAGGTCTTACCTTTTGTATCTCACCTGGAAGGCGGCATGTGGGTCTGCTACTGGAATCGGTAACATAGGCCGAATGTAGGAAGCGAGTAGGAGCAGGTGAGGTAAAGCTTTCAGTACTGCAAATGCAGTTAAAGCACCTTTATTAGTGTATAAGCACATGCAAACATATTACATAACTTACGTAATGAGCACGTAGGGTGCGACATCGTAGACCCGTAGTAACTGATGCAAAGTCTCTATAGCAAGTTAAGCTCATTGAGCTCCACAGCGTCGGCCAGAGGGCACTGTGGTCGGCGTGGACCGACCGCTCTTGTAGTGCCAAACTACTAGCTTGTACCTACACTGTGGCAGCATAGCTATCGATACCACATCACCAAAGTGCATATTTACCATTTTTATTCGTTTGTTAAAAAATTTATATTATTTTTTTCCATCTTTCACAGATGATTACTGTAGAATAAACTCAAACCTGTATGTATTGTATGTAATATACAACGTGTCAAAAAGCAGCATTCTACACTGGTCTTCAGCTGTTCAGTAAGTTCCACACAAGTATAAGTCTACAGAATACAATACACAGTTTTGTAAGCTATGAAATCTTATTGGGTGTGTCATTGTTTTTATTGTACAAAAGAATACGCAGAACAGTAAATCTGCTGGTTATGATTAAGTGAAGCGCTGAACTGTTCAGTACTGGAACAAGAAATCTTATATAAACTTATTGTGATGCATTGTAAACCACAACCTAGCCAATGCATTTTTTTTCTTGAACTTCTGAGGCACACTGTATAATGCCAGATAACATGGACCACATAAATTAATGTTGAAAGGTTCATCAAGCAGTTTGTTGAATCATCCTTTGATATTAGCCGTTTCTATCAGGGCCATTCGTAAGATGCCATATGCAACTCCACAGTCCATATTCACCAAATCTAGGCCTTAGGAGCTATATTGAATCTGTCTCATATTTTGCATTGAATTCCTAGTTTTGATAACAACAATGAAGGATTCAGTTTTCTTTTTGGGATCTGTTTACTAATACATTTCGTATTCATAAGAATTATGTCTTTCAATGACATGCATAGATGGTGTTGTACCTCCCAGCTCAGCACATTGGATTAGTAGCTTCAGTGTGACCTTGGAAGTAAATACATAATAAGTTTTTAATTATGCCACTGTAGCATGCTATGATGGAGAAATGTATAGATGTTCTCCACTGTTTTTTTTTTTTTTTAAAAAAAATTAGCTTCGATAGCATATTTAAGAAATACATTGAAATAGTGACTTGTATAATGGACAAGTGTATGCTGACCATTTCATGCCCACAGCCACCAATAATGCATAGTGTGGGGCAGTAGCAGGCAGTGGAGTGAAAAGTATGCAGCTTACTTTTCAGGAAGTTCATGGGCCAGAATTAGCAACACACAAATTAAGTGACTTATGTTTGTAGTCTTTCATACCGATTACAATGTAAATGGCTCAAAGTGTTCTGTTTGTCAGAGAAATCACCTGTGTGACTTCTTTCCATACTGTTCTCCTCCCTACACAAATCTTTGCAAGAAATTCCATGGACTGTGTTTTCTTCTGGGGCAGACAACCATAGCTTAGCAGTCTGTGTACACCTGACCTTTTCCTTACACTAATGGATGGAGTATTGGTGGCCATCAAGCACCTGATGTTATCTGTCAGCAGCTGTGAGCAGTTGGCACAATCTGAATGGATCAAAATCAATTTGGCATGTTTTAAGATAACTACTTCTGGATAAAGGTATTGATCACCAACACAGTAAGGATATTTCTACACATACACTGATGCATGCCACATATTCCACTTTTCTTTCACATTTTAATTACAACTTCTTTACTTGTATTTCATTTGGGTACCAGGAGATCCTTAACCTTGGGGTATTGAAAGGTTGCCTCGGCCTAGTTACACCTCTGCTTGATTTGAACATTCCAAAAATCTGTTCTTATAGTTTCTGAAAGTAAACAAAAAAAAAAAGACATGCAATTCCAAACAAAGAAAATTTTATATAACATATTAAGAAATAATGTAAAGTTACATCAGTAACTTACAAACCAAGATGTAATGGCGAATGTGACATTTTTATCTAATGAAAAAGCAAGATTTGGAATCCTTTGATTCTTCATATTTCAATACTTCTATTGATGTTCAGACATGGTGACTCAAAAAAAGTTTGTAGCATAATGCTGTTTCCTTATGGTGGAATAACAAGAGGGACTCTGTTATTGATAAGCTGAGAATGCTGAGATGGGTGGAAAAGGGTGATAGTTTTCAACTTTATGCGTGTTACACATTTGAATAATGGCATCACTTTTGAAGTTTTTAATCTTTGGTGAAACACCTCAAAATGGTTGATTTACAATATGTACCTAGGTCTTCACAATTTTTATTAAAAATTATACTGGAACTTCATATACACCAGATGGCATTTTGAATTTTCAGTGCTTCAATTGCCCTTACTACTGCACTACTGCATGTTTACTGGTTGGGACTGTCCTCATGCTGTATGCATCTGGTCAGGTCCTTTGGAAAATGCATTTCAGAATTTTTCTAGAAGAACAAAAAGAAAGTATTGTAAGCATCTATAGTAGTTGTTTGTGGCAACATTACTGATAATAATTCATTACTACTTTGACTACTGATAAAGTTGCACAGTTTTTCACAGAGAAATTTGCTTTCTAGGTAAAAGTCTCTGTCTCACTGTAAGTGTGAATTGTGAAATTAGTACAGTGTGGTCAGATACTCCTAACAATTCTGTCTTGTGGTATCTAAATTTGAAAAGATCTTGTATATAAAACTTCCCATTGCATTGTATCAAAAGCAAAATTTACTCAAGGGGAGGGGGAGGAAGACAAAGAAAGGTAGGGTGATGGGGTAATACTTTCCTACAGGAGGTGAAATATTTAGTACTGTTGACACACACACATAACAAACCACTTTAACTTTCACTACAATTTGTTCTTTTTGAGGAAGGTTAAAAAGGATGAGCAGGTCACTCAAACCCAGAGATGAAAGGAAACCACCAACTGTGAGGAGAAGGAGAGACCTGCATAAAGATTCCTCTCTCAAAATCGCATGGCGGAGAGGAATCTTTATGCTGTTTTCAGCACAGTTTTGTACCCTCACTCCCACAACTTAGTCTCGGAGGACGATTGCCGTGGCATATTTTCATTATTTGCTGTGTTGAAAAAATGTTAACAAAGAATTTGATGCACAAAGAATGACCCGTGAGATGAAGATTGTGATAATTAAAGTGACAATTTCACCATCATATGTTATTTTGCGGTGTGTGGTGAAGCTGAAAATTACCAGAATTACCTAAGAATGAACACTGAAATATATGACTGTTTACTGAAAGTGGTTGCTCTTCATACAACAAAACAGGAGACTTGTATGAGAGAACCTGTTCCACTTGACAAGAGACTGACTATGGCTTTATGTTTAATAAAATCTTATTTATAGAGTGTAAGCATCTCTTAACGTACAAAGGTATAGAATTAATCTTCTTTACAACAACCTTTCTGGTTCTCATATCAGTGTGTGGGTGAGCATTACACTGTTTGAACAACACGTCATCTTTGTGTTGCAAGAATGGCACGAAAACAGGACTAACAACATTCTGCATGTACTGACTGCTGTATAGCATCCTCTCCAGAAACACCAAAGGTGAACAAGAGTTGCAGCTTATTGAACACCAGACCATAAGGCTTGGGAAGGGGCCAGCATGCCTTGGATGAATGCACTCTATGAGACAGTGCTCACCAAATGTAAATCATACATGTACACGACTAGCACTTGTATGCAGGCATAATCTGCTGTCATTGGTGAAGACCATACTGCACCATTCCATCTTCAAAGTGATCCTCTGATAGCACCAGTTGAGCCATGCACGTTGAATGGAAAATGGTCTAGAGATGTGCATGCCCATAGTCCTGCTGCTAACAATAGGTTCACAGTGTTGACACACATGGGCTCACGAGCCCTCTTATCTGCACGGTCATATCTGTACGATCTGCCACTGTTGCCCTTAGAATACAACAATCCTGGTGGGCATCTACTGGCGTGAGAATGTTCACATGACTGGTACTAGCATCGTTTCATAAATGATACAGTACGTTCAACTTATATGGCAGTTCTCTGAAAGGATCAATCCTGACACTGGAATGGCCACAGTTCGCCCCCCCTTCAAACTTGTGCAGTTGGCTGTAGGAAGCACGAGTGCTTCTCTGTGGCATGGTTGCCTGCTTGCTTCACATGTTTGCAACACACATTGAGCTTTCTGGCTGTGAGCATTCCTTATGAAACGGTAGTCACTGGTAGCTACGGACCTACACTATCTGTTAGCAGATGACACTGAAACCATTATCAGTACATCTACTATCCTCCAGGTGGCATATGCTGCCGTCGGATCAAAATCGATGTCATCTTTCCAGATGTACTATTTTTTTTCTGGCCGTGTGTTTAGGAGGATGGCAGTTCCCATTCCCATTCAGACATCCAGATTTACTTTTTTCTTACTTACCATACCCTAAATTGATTTAGACAAATGTGGTGGAATAATTCATTTGAAAAGAACACAGCTCATTTTCTTCCACAACTTAAGCCTGTCCTCAGTCTCTAATGACCACATCATTGTCATGTGGTTAACTGTACCCTTCCTTCCTTTTTGATCTCAACAGAATCTTTGTATAGAATTGCAATATTCATTTTCTGGCCAAGTCAGCTGAACATCATGCTTCAGAACATAACCATTTTATTTAAAAGAAAGCCACATGATATAACAACTAAACCCTAGTAAAATACTGGACTGAAAATCAGGTGAAAGAACAGCGTAAGAAAGAGTGTCAAGTTAGACACAAGAAAGTTCTGGGTGGAATGCAAAATAAAAGTATTAAAGGCAACCACTACAGCTGAGTTGATAAGTGGCTATGAGACACATAAACGACATTGGAAATGATGCTGAGCTTATGGATAATATCCTTCTTCAGATATAACTAACAAAAAGTGCATTCACAGCTAGATAGTTTTGGCTGACTGCTTTGTCTCAGCACATTAGATTCTGTAGAAGCACACTGAACATATTGCTGAGCTTTCAGATTATCAGCCCATGGTGGTTGGAGACAGTGGCCTTTGTGTGTTTGTGTTTTGCATGTTGCATTTTCTAGTTCCAAAAGATAACGTTTTTGTCATTAAATGTTTAGCAGCTTTTTATTGTGCCTGTCTGCGAATCAGTGCCTCATCTACATGATGATTAGTAAGCTATCCTTTTCATGATGTTGTTGTTATTCCATCCTGGACTTCACATGTTTATAATCTTTTGCTTTCAGTTAATATCAACACACATGTAATAGATTCACAAAGTCATTTGACTGCAACACTGGCAGTAGCAAACAACACACTGTTTGCTGCTGACTTGTAGATATTGCAGTCAGAGTAACTGATACCACTAAAAACATTTCTTTAAGTATGAATTA
This sequence comes from Schistocerca cancellata, assembly GCF_023864275.1. Classification (NCBI taxonomy): domain Eukaryota; kingdom Metazoa; phylum Arthropoda; class Insecta; order Orthoptera; family Acrididae; genus Schistocerca; species Schistocerca cancellata. Next base: position 293,104,890 of record NC_064632.1, on the reverse strand, counting down.
GGTAAGCAGAGTAGGAGACATAGTAAGTGCAAGCAATTTTCATCTTCACGTTTAAGTGTATTCTATAAATGAACAGAGTTCTTCACACTTCTGCTTTATTTATTTATTATTATTTTTCTTTTAGCAAATGTATCTCATAATCTGTAGGATTTGAAGTGATTCCTTGTCTAACATATTATTTGGAATGTATTTTCACTCATCATATAAACATTATGAAAACAGGCAGGAGTAAAGGGTGATATAATTATTGCTGTAATTTTTTCTGATTGATGCAATTGAAAAAGTCTCGCTTTTTGTTGCTGTGCAGTAAATATGTGGAACCGAATTTTTGATCACAACTAGTGCCATAGTATAGCATGTTCTGTTCTTTTCTTTTCTTTTCTTTCTTTCATTTTTTTTTTCACTGAACAGTACATAATTTATTCACACACAGCTTTAAGACATTTCCGCTACCTCTGAATCCACTCACCTTTACACATGTCTCATCGAGCACTTTAGATATAATCATATACATCTCATTCAGAAGATAAATGGATAAAAATGGAAATGAGCGTTTGGTGTGATTGGCCGGCGGGCAGCCCCTTGCAGTGGTCAGGCTGCCTTGGTGGAGGTCTTATTACAGTCGATGCCACATTGGGCGACCTGCATGCCGGACGGGGATGAAATGATGAAGAAGACAGCACAACACCCAGTCCCTAAGCGGAGAAAATCCACGACCCAGCTGGGAATTGAACCCAGGCCTGTAGGACGGCAATCCGTCACGCTGACCACTCAGCTATCAGGGCGGACAGAAAATAAATGGCTTCATGTGAATTGATAGTGAAGGCTGTAATAATGGCATTACGATAATAAAAAGGCATGAGAAAATATGGCAGCTACTGATGCCTTCAAATGTCTCAGTAGAGAATACTATGGTATTAGAATTTTTTGATTCCATAACATGGTCAAGCATACAGGAATTTTTTTTTTTTTTTTTTTCAAAATTGTATATTTGGCAATTACAACATAGACTTAACAAGTGTTATTTACAATAGCATACTGGCCTACCTTTCAAAAACTCCTCTCTCTCTCTCTCTCTCTCTCTCTCTCTCTCTGTGTGTGTGTGTGTGTGTGTGTGTGTGTGTGTGTGTGTGTGTGTGTGTGTGTGTGTGTGTGTGTGTGTGTGTTTTGGTTGATTTGGGAGGAGGAGACCAAACAGTGAGGTCATCGATCCCATCGGATTAGAGAAGAAAGTCTGCTGTGACCTTTCAAAGGAACTAGCACAGCATTTGCCTGAAGCAGTTTAGGGAAATCCGGAAACCCTAAATCAGCATGGCCGGATGCGGGTTTCAACCATCATAGTCCCGAATAGGATTCCAGTATGCTAACCACTGCGCCACCTCACCTCGGTCTGTTTGTGTGTTGTATTGGTTAATTTGTTTAGAATTGTAAACTGTTGGGAAGTTGTGCACATCTCCAAGGTGGGATGATGACAGCAGTTTCGCTAAGTATTCCAGTGCTGCGCAGTGGCTCGCAGAAGCACGGTGTGCCATGACAATAGTGCTTGCATCAGATAAGAAAAAAAATGAGATTCACTCTGTTGTAGAGATTGTACAGAACTGCTATTGATGAACATTGTACAGGATTAATGTCAGATAGATGCATGTTCACAAATGGTAAATGAAGTGTTACCTCTCACATGATATTGTATCAAGAGAACAACTACATCATTTTATCTGAACAGAATTTTTAGAGGTAGCAGTTCAGAATTTGAGAGTAATAGCACTTGATGGTGTCTTATTTCTATATACACATGGGCACAAATTTGCAAGGGGCTAAAATGTAAGATTGGGTTTATTGAAAGTAATTTTGCACATTGCTTCGTAGGATAACAGCACCTTAACATGAAACCCTGAGTTATCTAATTTTTGCTATTTTGACAGAAACTTAAAATTGTGAGTACACTCGGGCAACTCATGAACAGGCCTTAGAAAAAAATAAAAAACCCCTTATATGCGTTTTTGCACTTATAGTAAAGTGTTGAGCCACTAGGGAGCATCTGATACTACATTTGTAACCTGGCTGACTTATTTTGGTTGAGGTGGTTGCCACTAGATTTCGTCTTTACTGTGTGCAGTCATGGATACTTGGCAACAAAATGCACCCTTTCAGCCTCTCCTCTATTCTTCTTTACACAATGGTTTCAAAAAAGGATGGCTATAGTGAGCTGCATCAAACCAGTCTCAGGACTGAAGACCACAACAACAACAACAACAACAACATAGTGATTCTCAGTTTGACACTGAATTTAGCTGCTCAGAAAGTGAAAAAGAATGTTATGTTATTTCATTACAGACAAAGTGATGACAATTCATCAGCTGAGTAATAATTGCTAGTGGTATGAGATAAATACATTGACTGTGCTTTAGCCAGCTGCTCCAAGATTTATGTTCACCGGAGACAGTTGTAAAACACATGGTTAGACTTCATACCAACACAGAAACTGAAAAAGGACTTAAAAAGTTTCAAGATTTTTACACAAAGTCCAGTGTACGAATATACTGGCAATTTTATTATCGGTGATCTTCAAAATTTTGTAACTCATTATTTTGAGCTTTTAATGGTCTCTTAATATGTCTATATATGTAATGTGGTTCATTACAGGATGTTTTTCATGAATAAAAAATGTTTTTTGGAACATAATTTGAAGAAAATTCAATATGTTACAGGGTTAGACAAGAATTATAAGCATATCAATGTACATAAAGACTTTAAAATTAACATTTGATATATTTGGATTAATCCATTATTCCAAAACAAAACAACCATCTATATTACTAAACAGCTGAAATGGTCACCAGTCCCAGTTGTAGGTTTAACGGATCCCCCAGGCAACAAAAATTTTATTTTCCACGTGTCATGTAATAATTGATCAATGCTGTCATAATCTGCTCTTTAGTAGGTATAATCTTACATTAAAGGTTTAACACAATAAGTCAAGTACTAAAGTTAGAGATTGCACATCTATCTTAAGGCAGTGTAACTCACAATGAGCAAATCACCCACACTCATTCATCCAGTATTTGATAGTGAGAGCACTTAGTGACTTCAAAGAAATTTTACTTTATTAACAAAAAACATAATAAAAATATTATCACTTACTACATTTTCACTGTTCATCCAGTAAAAACTTCAGCATCACGCATGTTGTTTTATTATGTTACTTATTTACTACTAACTGTATTCACAAAACATTTTGCAGAGTTTCCACACATACCACTGAATGTGCCTACAAAACTATATCATTGTACAACACATGGTTTAGGAGCTAAGACATCATAAAAATTGAGATGCAAGAAAAAATTAATTTTTCTTAAAACGAAACACAAATTACCCAGAGTCTGTACTCATCCAGTGTTTGATAACATGCATACTTAGCAACTTATCAAACTAAACATAATCTGAAGCTGTTTTACATATAGGAGTTCGATTCTTCATAGAATCGGAGGAGGAGGTATTGGTTAAAAGTAGCACTCCCCAAATTTTGCGAAACGTACGATATGGCAACAATGTAGTGGTAAATTACAATATGAAGAAAATATGCAATATCTGTGGAATTAAGACTCAAAACCAGTGAACAAGGTGGACAACTTCAAACTGTCTGGTTTGACTGAATTGACAAAAATTAAAATCTCATTATGGGACTCTGTATTTACAATGAGGAGGAAAAACTGAAAGTAAATACTGTCAAAATAAGAACAGCTGTCAAAACAAGAGAAAGTGAGGGAAAGCCTAAATGCACACAAAATAATCAATATTTTGGATTTTTTGCAATTTTCAAAGAACTTATTTTATAACAAGAAAGAGGCAAAAAAATGAATGTTGTGAAGTGCCAAACACTGTATTAGGAGCAACACAAGTTGCACTCCTCTCAGTTTCAAGTAGAGCAACTTTTCCTTCTTAACCATGTCCATACATCTGTTCCATGACTTCTGACCATTTTTTATCTGCTCCTTCCCGTACCCACACAGAGGCAAAAGAGTTTTGACATTTAGTAAGCAGATATTCCTCTTATGTTCTGCATAGTGTTTTTATTCACTTTCACTTTGCTGTCACGAAGAAAGAGTCATTTCCCAAGTAGTAAGTTCAACAAGGGCCAGAAGTTTGAATGGTCCAAATGATATTACCTTCGATTAAGCTCTGACTATAAGTGGAGAACAGGTAGTACAGCAACACAGTTATGGAGTACATATACTAAATGAGGACCAATGACAGTCACATTTCAAATTATCTTTATTTTGTGACAGTTTTGGAATAAAAAAAAAAAACCTTACTTGTATCAATTGTAATTATACATAAAAATTTGTACTAGTTACACATATCAATACAAATTACGTAATAAATTATTACCACTACTATGCCAACTAATACGTGCTTCTAGGTGATGCAGGTAATAATCTAAAATGAAATTGTTATTCCGAAACTGCTAATGAAATAAAGATGTTTTGAAATGTGGATGCGGTCGATACTTGTAATGCAGTATACATACTTTGCAATGACAGTGTACTCGAATATGATGATTAATAAATTATTTCAACAATGGATATTTTTTCAAATGCTTAACAATGAAAACAGTGTCTTATATTGAAAAAGGGAGTGCATGATATGAAATATCATGTCAGCTGTATGGAATAAAAAAGAACAAACAAATCCAAAATTAAAACACACTTTTGAGGAGGAAAACTCTTTCTGTGGAGTTCATTACTCTTGTCCATTATCATCAACACTGCTTTCTTGGTTGAGAGTTAGTGATCGATCACAAAAGTCTCGTAACAGTCTGTCTCCATTTTTCTGATCTTGTAGCTGGCCCATGTTTGGTGTGTCTTCTCCTTTAACTTGTCCATCCATCGACTATGTGGTCTTCTCGCCATATTTTGCTTTTCACTTTGCCTTGAACGACCATCTTTCCCAAGATATTCTCGCATTACCAAACTGTGTCCAAAGAACTGCAGGATCCCCGAGTTCTTGAGGAACTGATTTGTTAGTCTGGTCATCCATCCATGATATTCTCAGCAGCTTCTATATTTCCACATCACAAAAGCATAATTTCTTCAGTTATTGTCCACATTTCAGTACCATAAAAGAGAACTGGAAACACTACAGATTTCAGCACTCTAAATTTAGTATGTCTGGTTGGGGGCTCAGTCCTTCCAAGTCACTGTCAGCTTTGATGCAACATCCCAACCAAGAACAATTCTACATCATATTTCCTGAGTAGTGCTGCTCTCTTTCAGAGCCACTGAGCCCAGGTAGACAAACAGATCAACTTCTTCATATTCCGACAATACATCAGTAGCTGGTACTAACTCATCTCTATCAATTACTCTGAGCTTGACCTTTTTCTTATTAACTTACAATCCAAGTTTCTCACGTTCTGTGTTCATTCTATCTAGTAGTTCATTTCCCCTTGTGATTCTACAGAAATCTTAAATTACTGATTCTTTGTCCTCCAACTTGGATCCCACCAGTCCAACCATGATGACTTTTTCTCATAACATATTCTCAGCAGAAGTTAAGTACAACTAGTGACAGAATGTATGCCTGTGGAACTCCTTTACATGGCTCAAAGAGACTTGAAACAGTCTTATCTAGGTTGATTAATGCCTTGATATCAGAACATAGATTTCTGATAAGGGTAACAAGATGATAAGGAAAGTCCATTTCTCCTAGTATGCTATTTCCATCGGAAACAGTCGAATGCCTTGCTACACTCTACGAAACAAAGAACTAAAGTGGTACTGAATTATATATGTTTTCAGTTATCTTTCACACATTGAGAATCTGCTCTAATGTTCCTTCATTATGCACAAACCCAGCTTGTTCTGGTGGTATTTATTTATCTTAGTACGTTCTCAGACATTCATGGATGACAGTCAGCTCAATCTTGCTGGCAAGGAAATGGTTCTGTAGTTTCCACAATGCTGTGTGTTTTCTTTCTTATGAAAGTGAATCATTACTGACATGGTCCACTCATGCTGTTACATAAATCATGCAATGATTTCCTAACTCAGATCTCCAGATGCTTTGATAATTTTGGCATTAATAAGGTCAATCGAGATGCTTTTTTGTTTTTCAGTTTACCTATAACTTTTCAGATTTATTCTTTTCCTAAGATATTATGTTCCTTCTCTACTGGAGTGTTTCCATTACCAAGTTTTCCATTTTTATTCATGTAGTATGTTCTCCAACGGTCAGCAGCTAGTTCTATATCAGTCAGTGTGTGCCATCTTCAAAATCTACACCACATGTCCTTGGTTTGAAGGATCTTGTTAGTTTCTGGACTTAGAGCGATCCTGGAACTTCTCAGTTCTAACTATGTTTCACTCGTAATTATTCTCGTCTCTTTGGTAACTTCTCTGTATTAACACTGCCAAGTTGTCACACAGTGGAGTTCCCTGTAATTCTCTCATCTTCACTACTTTTCTGTCCTTAATTATTTATGTGGTCTCCTTAATAAGCCAATTACATTTATTCTTCACTTTTTTGCTATCCTTGACTACTTCCTCAACTGTTTTAACTAAAGTCTTCTTCAGGAAATTCCATTTCTGTGCAGATGTCACATTAACTGAATGATCTGTCACAAGTATTTTGTGGACTTGATTTCTAAGAATTTCAATTTCAGCCTTTTGCGGAGGGGACCATTTACATTCCGACAGTTTCATTCTCAGTTCAAGACATAGAAGCTGATGGTCAGAACCACAGTCAGCATCATGAAGAGTCCTGATATTTTTAAAGGATGATCTCCATCTTAACCCAACCAAAGAATTGTCAATCTGATAATGTGTTGGGAACAATCATATTTTACTCTTTGATGCGTTATATGCATGGTAGTTTATGTTTTCTCTTTGATCTTCGTTATGTAACATTGCTGAATAAATAGTCTCTAAAAATGTGTGTTCCAGGCAATATGGTGTATTGCGTATTTGATTAAAAGGTCAACTTTATAATCTCACAGAGGACTAATTAAAAAAAAAAAATGGCTCTGAGCACTATGGGACTTAACAGCTATGGTCATCAGTCCCCTTGAACTTAGAACTACTTAAACCTAACTAACCTATGGACAGTACACAACACCCAGCCATCACGAGGCAGAGAAAATCCCTGACCCCGCCGGGAATCGAACCCGGGAACCCGGGCGTGGGAAGCGAGAACGCTACCGCACGACTAAGAGATGCGGGCGAGGACTAATTAGAGTCAATATCTAATATAATGGTAAGTTCCAGGAGGAAAGTCTTTGTGGATGCTGTTGGAAGCAGGTGTTGATAATAACAAACCTATTTGCCTGACAGACCTGAATCATTTTGTTTTTGTCCAAACCATGACAACCAAGTATTGCATTTGACAAGTCCCATTCCCCTATCTTAGCACTCAAATCTCCTTGGACTATGGTAACTTACTTTTTATAATATTCTTCTAACTCTTCATCACCAGCTGCTGAAGTTGCTGCATATGTGTGTATAGCATTTAACTGGAAAGGTTTGATGTTAAATTTCACTGTATTAATTGGTCACTGATACACTTGTATTCAATCAAAGCAACATTCCATCCGTTTTGTACTACCATTGCCAAGTAAAAAGCCCCCTACCAACAGTGACAGTGAAAATGGTTCCACTAGATCGAAAAATTGACAAAACCAGTAAATATTACTTGCTGAATAACACATGTTACTTAGCTATTACACAGGGGCAGTGACATGCTGATGGGAACTATTAAACAAATTGGTGTATTCACTAATTTTTCAACAGCACGATGCTGCTGAAAAAGATCTTATTTTAGAACTGACAAATAAAGTATTTAAAATATAAAATTCTAATGGAAATCATGCTCTAATAACTTAAAAACGGGGCCAAAAATGGTTCACAGTCCATGTAACCAAAATGATTGGAAATGCTAAAAGAACACAGCCAGGATAGTCAAATTTTGTTCTTATTGAGAAAACTTTCCCCCGAGATGTTTGCAACAAAGATAAACTTTCAACAGCAAGTCAAGAAGTTAGCAACAGGTTATATGGGCTAGGTTGAATTATAAATTACCAAGACTTTTGTCCAAAATAAAACTATGAAATCTCGAAGTTCATGAAAACTGTGTCTTGCATAAGTGTGTGAATGTAGATGTTCCAACACAGATACATGGCTGGGAATTTCTACTGAAGACAAAGTAATTTAGTAAATTGTTCGATACTACAGCTTTTAATTTTTTGATCTGTTATTCAATAATAATTTTTCTCATGTTCACTACACATGAACTAAAGAATGAAGCATATAAAGAGGAAGGGAATAGAGCAAAAGATGGTAGTTTGGCATTGTTGGGTACTTACTAAAAAAAATCTTAAGTGCTCAGTACAATCACAATCAGACTCCCGCATGTTCAAGCATATTGTAAAGTTAAGTTTTCTTCCCTCACCTGTTTCTAAGAATGAACATTTCTTGTACATATGTCAGGACTTCTGCTGTAACTAATTTCAAAATTAATCACCTTACAACTTGTGTAGTATCATGCTGAATTTCCACTGGTTTAAGATGAATGTTGCACAAATGACCAGAATGTAAAAAATATATACATATATAATTGTTACCAGCCAACACCCATGTACATAACATTTTAGTTCAATGACATTCAGTATATGGAAACAGACAAAATATGATGAATTACCAACAGAAGTTATGTACAGCTGCAATACATGCTCTCAGTTAAAGCACAATTTCCGCATGTGTCATGAGATAAGATTCATGGACACTCATTTCACTGTTTACAATACTGATACAGTTCTCAGGATTTTATCTTCAAATGTACTTGGATTACATGTAAAATCTGATTTAGAATTCATATACTTATGACTAATAACATACATTGAAAGCACAACAGTTTCATCACAGATAAGTACAACTACCATCACTTTCACAATTATGAACAGCAGTAGCATTTGTTCAAATTTCTTAAAAAACAATTTGCAACTGAAGACAGTTCTCTGACTGAAGTCATGGTGTACACACAAAAAGTTAGTATTTCACTGACATACCTGACTGCTGTGTTCATGTAATTGGCAGTATGAAAAACACAATAACAAATAGTTAGATCGAGAAACCTAAAAATTCAGTTAAGAAAGTGTAGTTGATTGCAGAAGATATATTTTTGGATGCTCAGCCAGGTTGGGACTCCATTTTTGTGCATAATAAAATGGATTACCTAATAATCTTTGAAAAGTGTTTCTGATGATGGTCTTACACACACACCTTCTGTTTGATCTCTGATCAGATTGCATAATAATGGTATTGTCAACCTGGCTTGACATCCAGAAAAATATTGTCTATTAATTATACCATGGAACACCACAAAAATCACTCAAAAGAGTTCTGCTATTAGAGTAACCAGAACACAATGAATGATAGTTACATAAAAGCATACAAGTACATTTAAGTGAATGCACAAAGCAGATGACATAAATATAGATTAATGTTAGATAAGGATATACAAGACAGATACAATCCCACTAAATTATTACAAATCAAAATTCTTCTATTTAATGTTGTAATATCTATCCTTTTACTTCAACTAATGTAACTGGTGATGTCTTCCATTGCAAAATGTGATCTGCTGGTTGATCAATTGTCTTATGCAAATGAACAAATGTCACCAATTTAAGGTACATAGTTAGATATTACTTAGGGATACAAACAGTTTTCTACAAGAAGAGTACATTTGAAATGTGGTCCAACAAGTTTAAAACAAAATAGACTTTATATATTCAGTACTTCGCGCAGTAAGACAGAATAGCAATAAATGTTTGGCACAAGTAGGAATGGAATCACTTTATAAATATAGTAATACATATTTCATTATTTTGTTAGAAAATATTTCATCATCCACAACATGCAGGAAAAAAATTAATAAAAATACAAAAATACATTCTTTCTTTAAATGCTATTCTTTGGAAGTACACAGAGCATCTATAGTGGATATAAACTACTTGTACAACATGGGAATGGATGCAGATATATAAAATTAACTTATTTCTTTTAAACAATTACTATAAAGGAACTTTTTAAAATGCATCTACTGTATACTCACTAAAAGCTTAACAATCACAGTCAGAAGTCTACATGGAGGAATAAATTAAACCTTTTGGAGTAAACAGGTACATTTGCATGCAATACAAGTAGTAACTAACTTCAGGTAGCACTTATTTCCCCAACTCCACTATGAAGATTTCTTATATTCCACATTGAAGCAGCTTCCCTGCAAGATTTCAATGGATAAAAATTAATGCTTTGTTAAGAACTTCACTTTGAATTAACATGAGAGTGATTAGATTTAAATTAACTGTTTTAGTTTACAACTGAATATGCACATGAAAATGAGAAAAGGTCAACAAACAAGCTAAAATAAAAATTATGAAACATTTAGTAAATGTACTGTCACAACTGTGAAGATTTATAAATAAATGAAAAGCGATAAAAACATCTTTCCATTTTTACACCACATTACATGAAAAAAGGAAAAAATGAACATTTATAGCAGACAATGATAGTACCAGGCAAAAGGTTTTCTTAACAAAGACAGTGACATTTATAGCAGACAATGAGTGTACCAGGCAAAAGGTTTTCTTAACAAACTACCTACCTACATGAATGAATGAAACCAAATGAACATTTTTTTGAAGTTCCTCAGAAATATATCTACAGTATAAATGAGTAGTTAAAATGAAACTAGTCACCATATAGCGGAGATGCGGAGTCGCAGACAGGCACAACAAAAAGACCCTCACAATTATAGCTTTCAGCTGTTAAGGTCTTCGTCTACAATAGGCGCGCATGCGCGCGCACACACACACACACACACACACACACACACACACACACAGGACTGCAGTCTTAGAAAACTGAAACCACACTGCCAGTGGCAGTTGCCTGAGACTGCAGTTGTGTGTGTGTGACTTGCATTTGAGTGTGTGTGTGTGTGTGTGTGTGTGTGTGTGTGTCTATTGTAGACAAAGGCCTTAATGTGTTTGTAGTGCCTATCTACAACTCAGCATCTCCGCTATACAGTGAGTTACATTCCATCCTGGATATCCCATTGTTTAATACAAAAGTAGATGTCAGATGTTACATTGTAACAGAAAATATGTAATAAACTTTTTATGTGTAGTCCTGTTTTCTTTTATTGCTCATATATAGTAATAAATCCTTGAAGTAATCTTACATCTGTCTGCATATAAAATTGTATGGTGGACCCAATACTCACAGCTGAAAATTATCACCTAGAGCCCATGAGCAAAAAATAAATATAGAAATATGGAGCATACAAAATTTGCAGAAGAAAAAAATGAATGTAAGAAGAATAGTTCTTAGGTACAGCCATAGTAAGTAATAAACAATGACACTATAAACTTTGTAGTGACCTGTGTAAGATACTGCAACCACCATATTCAGACAGCTGTATGGCACACCACAGAAGTCACAAACGCTAGTGACGGCAGAGGCGCCCACTCTTGATTGCGAGCACAGCATTCTGTAGTGCACACTCTACCAGCCGGCCAAAGGCTTATAGAGTCGGGCCCGGCCTGCCTCACTCTTAGTCATACGTTGACATTTAGTCTGTGTGTCTCAGACTAGTAGTGCAGCCTTTCCATAGAAAGTGTTTTCCTGTAGCAGTCTTCTTGAAGTAATGAACTGCTCTGTTTGTTGTTATGTGTATGTTCTTGTAGTCAGAATAAAATTCTTTCTGTTTTTTCATCATCAGGTGAGGGGATTCTTCTACTTTAGAAGCAAATTCTGTGTGATGAACGAAGCATGGAAGATAAACACTCATGCACAAAACTCAAGGACGAAAGTAACTCTTGCACCCTTTGTCACTGCCAAGTAACAAAGCTCGGTGAAACTTGGACCACACTTAGAGAGAACTGCTACAGTATAGTACAGAATGTAACTGAAAGAAATACTCAATAAGACAAACATAAATGACACTTCTATTCAAAGACAATAATTACAATGAAGTCACTGATTTATGATGGTCCTCTGGATGATGATGAAGGTGGGACATGCTTCTTAATAGTGTGTGTGGTCATCACTAATGGTAACTTATGTTCTGCAGAGTCCTTCCATGCTAGCCAGAGGTTGGTAAGAAGTTCTTGAGGTAGGACATTCTATTCCTCCAAAAGGGTGGTTAACAAATTCTGGGTGGTTGCTGGTGCACATGGCCGTGTTGCAATATATCTTCCCAACACATCCCACATATGCTCGGTGGGATTTAAGTCACGGGAAAAGGCAGGCCAGTCCATTTCCCAAATATCCCCCTTGCTCCAAGAGCTCCTCCATCTGTGCTGCTTGATGTGGTTGCACAACGCCATACTTAAAAATGAAGTCAGCACTGAAACCATCTCTGAAAAGACACACGCGGGGAAGGAGTATAGTGTCGTAATAATGTTGACTGGTGAGTGTATTGTGTTCCAAGATTTGGATGTCAGTTTGTCCATGCAACATTATGCCTTTCCAAACTGTAACACCTGGACCACCAAAACTATCATGTTCAAGAATGTTCCTTGGTGCACTGTGTGTTCCACCTCTCACCATATGAAGGTACATCCAGAATTGTTGAACATGATTGTTTTTGGTGGTCCAGGTGTTATGATGTGAAGAGACATTATGTTGCAGTGATGTACTGACTTCTAAATCTTTGAACATGGTGCACTCACCAGACAACATTATTATGACACTATACTACTCCTCAGGTGCATCTTTTCAGGAATGCATTTGGTCCATAGCTCATTTTTATGGATGACAAAGTGCAACCACATCAAACAGTACAGGTACAGCAGCTCTTGAAACTGGAGAATATTCAGTGAATGGTCTGACCTGCCTCTTCCTCCAACTTAAATCCCATCGAGCATGTGCAGGTTGCATTCCGGAGAAATACCGCAGCATGTCCACATGCACCAATCACCATTCAACAGTTGTCAGCCATGATGGTGGAGGATGGAATGCCCTAACATAACAATTCCTTAGCAGTCTTGTGCCCAGCACAGGAGCACATTGCAGAGCATATACTGCTGTCAGTGGTGATCAAACATTCTATTAAAAACCATATCCTACCTTTTACATTGTCCCATGAACCATCAAGAATTGTGGTGACTTCCATGTAATTATTGTCATTCAATAAAAAGTCTCATATTTGTTCATCTCATTGCGTATTTCTTTCAGTTACCTCATGTACTATACTGTAGCAGTTCTCTCTGTGTGTGGTCCAAGTTTCATCGAGCTATGTTGTTTGGCAGTGACACGTCATGTTAAAGGTACCATCGTCCTTAACTTTTTCCCACTAGTGTAAGATGCAGACTAGCACATACAAAGAGAGCATTTCTCACAATTTTCTATTTTATTTATTAATTTATATATTTTTTGCTAAAAGAAGTTAACTATTATCAAATATAAGCCTAGAAGAAATTTATGAGTACATACAAATGAAGCACAGCATTGCATGGAAGTGAATCATGGACTGTAGGAAAGAAGAGAAATGAAGCATTTGAGATGTGGTATTACAGAAGCATACTGAGAATTATGTTGACTGACAAGGTTTGAAATGGGGAAGTTCTCTGCAGAATGAACATAGAAAGTAATATGTGGAAAATACTGGCTACAAGAAGGCCAGAGACAATAGGAGACACATTAAGATATCTAGAAATAACTTCCATTGTACTAGAGGGAGCCGTAGAGAGAAAAAGCTAAAGATTTTGGTTCCTGAAGCGATCGATGGAACATGACTGATTGCATAAATGAATGAACGTTAACACTTTCACACAAGCAAGCATGCCTCACACACAACCGCTATCTCTGGCTGCTCAGGCCTAAGCAGCCAGAGATAGTGGTCGTGTGGGTGACGCATGCTTGCTTGGACGAATGAGTGTGTGCTTCTCTTTTCCAATGAAGGCTTTGGCCAATAGCTTAATACGTAAATCTTTTTGTTCTGCCTGATTGCAACTCAGCAAGTCATCTTTACAGTGAGTAGCAATCTATCCTTTCCATAATTGTTGATATTCCAACCTGGACTATCCATTGTTTGAATGAACGTTAACTATAGATACATTTTATTACTTCTCTTAAAAATGAGCTGAACAATGACTGATTATAATCTTTTTGGAAAAAAACCCCGGAGACTGTGATGCATTACATATTTCAAAACTAATGTTAGTTACTACTTCTCAACACAACACTTTGGTATCCTCAAAATTAAAGCAACACCAAATGAAATGGAGAAAGGTACACCCTTTTTATGGACAAAATTGATTGACTCACTTATTTTTATCAAACTTATTTTTATTTTAGACAAAGTCATATTTATAACATGATGACAATCATACTGAATATGACAATGCTTTGTCTACCAAGTGCCATCCAAACTACGAGGGCAGTTCAATAAGTAATGCAACACACTTTTTTTCTCGGCCAATTTTGGTTGAAAAAACCGGAAATTTCTTGTGGAATATTTTCAAACATTCCCGCTTCGTCTCGTATAGTTTCATTGACTTCCGACAGGTGGCAGTGCTGTACGGAGCTGTTAAAATGGCGTCTGTAATGGATATGCGTTGCAAACAACGGGCAGTGATCGAGTTTCTTTTGGCGGAAAACCAGGGCATCTCAGATATTCATAGGCACTTGCAGAATGTCTACGGTAATCTGGCAGTGGACAAAAGCACGGTGAGTCATTGGGCAAAGCGTGTGTCATCATTGCCGCAAGGTCAAGCAAGACTGTCTGATCTCCCGCGTGCGGGCCGGCCGTGCACAGCTGTGACTCCTGCAATGGCGGAGCGTGCGAACACACTCTTTCGAGATGATTGACGGATCACCATCAAACATCTCAGTGCTCAACTTGACATCTCTGTTGGGTTTGTTCCCGCTGGGTCCCTCGTTGTCTAACCGAACACCATAAAGAGCAAAGGAGAACCATCTGTGCGGAATTGCTTGCTCGTCATGTGGCTGAAGGTGACAATTTCTTGTCAAAGATTGATACAGGCGATGAAACATGGGTTCATCACTTCGAACCTGAAACAAAATGGCAATCAATGGAGTGGCGCCACACCCACTCCCCTACCAAGAAAAAGTTTAAAGCCATACCCTCAATCTGGTAAAGTCATGGTTACAGTCTTCTGGGACACTGAAGGGGTTATTCTGTTCGATGTCCTTCCCCATGGTCAAACGATCAACTCTGAAGTGTATTGTGCTACTCTTCAGAAATTGAAGAAACGACTTCAGCGTGTTCGTAGGCATAAAAATCTGAACGAACTTCTCCTTCTTCATGACAATGCAAGCCCTCACACAAGTCTTCGCACCCGAGAGGAGCTCACAAAACTTCAGTGGACTGTTCTTCCTCATGCACCCTACAGCGCCGATCTCGCACCGTCGGATTTCCATATGTTTGGCCCAATGAAGGACGCAATCCGTGGGAGGCACTACGCGGATGATGAAGAAGTTATTGATGCAGTACGACGTTGGCTCCGACATCGACCAGTAGAATGGTACCGTGCAGGCATACAGGCCCTCATTTCAAGGTGTTGTAAGGCCGTAGCATTGAATGGAGATTACGTTGAAAAATAGTGTTGTGTAGCTAAAAGATTGGGGAATAACCTGGTGTATTTCAATGCTGAATAAAACAACCCCTGTTTCAGAAAAAAAATGTGTTGCATTACTTATTGAACTGCCCTCGTATAACATATAGAATAAACTATCTCTAATCTACAGCTGAAATTGGTAATGACTATTATCATATTATAAATGTGATTCGGGCTAAAATTTAAAGAAGTGCACAACTTCACATGAGATTTTATTTTTGAAAGAGTTGATTGTTTCAGGACTTATGATGAGGTACATTACTTTCAGTTCTTTCTTTCAAAAATCTGTAACGCAGCAGAAATTTTCTATGTCTGTACAAAAGTGGTTTGTCCTTAGTACATGGAATTATTCCTTACCTAAAATTTCCACTATTGCACTTCTCTTTCAACATGTGCTTAATCAAATAAATGACTTTTGTCATGACATCTCTACTATTACAAGTATTGTTCCATATATTGACATTAAAAATTTCCATATGGTTTATGACTTTTTTTGTCAGCTCTTAGGTTTATCATTGAATCAATAGAGAAAATCTGTAAACATCTCATTTATCTCAGTTAAATATAAATTTCTTATATGTACATAATAGAGGGAAACATTCCACGTGGGACAAATATATCTAAAAACAAAGATGATGTGACTTACCAAACGACAGTGCTGGCAGGTCGATAGACACACAAACAAACACAAACATACAGACAAAATTCAAGTTTTCGCAACCAATGGTTGCTTCATCAGGAAAAAACCCACACCCTTTCGTCTTTCCCTCTCCTTCCCTCTTTCCTGATGAAGCAACCATTGGTTGCAAAAGCTTGAATTTTGTGTGTATGTTTGTGTGTCTATCGACCTGCCAGCACTGTCGTTTGGTAAGTCACATCATCTTTGTTTTTAGATATGTTTTTCTTATATTTACTATGAATACACTTACCTTAGACAGTTGTCTGGAAGTTTTACAGCTAAACACCACAAAATTAGAGCCAAAATCACGGACCAAGTACGTAAAGGGCCCAAGAGAAAAGCCATTGTACCATAGGCAAGCCAAAAGAAATATGCAAACATCATCTGCAATGTCACTATCACAGTAAATGGGAAATGATGAAGAAATGTATGCATTATTGTGCACGATTTGTTTGCGACTTTATGATAAAGCCTGAAAATATAAAGAGCAGAAATTAAGGACTATCAACATAAGTATCACTCTCATTAATGAGAAGAACTCTTTTTAAAAGTGTACCTTCTTTCCAGATAATGTGCAAGGAAGAGGGTAAGTGGAAGCTGAAAACTACACATCTGAAACATAAAAAACAGTCTTCAGAACACAAGATATTGTACACAGGCATTAAGAATATTGCTTTAATTAATTACAATGAGAAAAACACCTGCAAAAATCCATAAGCGTAAGTGAAAGAGCCAGGGAGATAGCTCTTATTGATGAATATACCCCATGCAAAAATTACGCCAGTGTAGCCTTCTATAACTTCACCCACTGACCACGGACCTGCACATTAGAAACAGAAAAAATATTATGAGAACAGTAAGTCCAGGAGTGGAAAAAACACTTTCATTGTAAAGTATGGAGTAACTGCAAGTGTCGGGGGTTGGGGTGCAGGGTTGAGTGGCTGCTGTGACTTACAGGGTCCTTTCCTACCTCAACTAATCTAAAAGTCTCATTTTATTGAATGCCTTTTATTAGCAAAGTGGTGAAATTGGGGTAGAGGGGGACAATGGAATTAGTACAAATGAGTAAGTAAAGGCTTGTTAAGTAATCGTTTAGTATTGATTTGCAATAATTATGTATTGGTTGTTTTGTTTGGGAACCTTGAGAGTGGGTGCAGCAACAGGCTACTGTGGGAGAATGTGTTCTGTTGAAGAGATGTAATGACTGAACTGCATTTGCCAGGCCAAAAGATATGACAGGTTTGCAAAGGAGCTGAATTACAGGTAGTGGAAAAAAAGGAGAGAGAGAAGGAAGAGGAAGAACAAGAAAGAAAGAAATACCACAAAGTAGTTGTTCAGTTGAAACTTCCTGGCAGATTAAAACTGTGTGCCCGACCGAGACTCGAACTCGGGACCTTTGCCTTTCGCGGGCAGCTGTGAGTACCGGGCGTGAGTCGTGCTTCGGTAGCTCAGATGGTAGAGCACTTGCCCGCGAAAGGCAAAGGTCCCGAGTTTGAGTCTCGGTCGGGCACACAGTTTTAATCTGCCAGGAAGTTTCATATCAGCGCACACTCCGCTGCAGAGTGAAAATCTCATTCTGGAAACATCCCCCAGGCTGTGGCTAAGCCATGTCTCCACTATATCCTTTGTTTCAGGAGTGCTAGTTCTGCAAGGTTCGCAGGAGAGCTTCTGTAAAGTTTGGAAGGTAGGAGACGAGATACTGGCAGAAGTAAAGCTGTGAGTACCGGGCGTGAGTCGTGCTTCGGTAGCTCAGATGGTAGAGCACTTGCCCGCGAAAGGCAAAGGTCCCGAGTTCGAGTCTCGGTCGGGCACACAGTTTTAATCTGCCAGGAAGTTTCATATCAGCGCACACTCCGCTGCAGAGTAAAAATCTCATTCTGTAAACATCCCCCAGGCTGTGGCTAAGCCATGTCTCCGCTATATCCTTTCTTTCAGGAGTGCTAGTTCTGCAAGGTTCGCAGGAGAGCTTCTGTAAAGTTTGGAAGGTAGGAGACGAGATACTGGCAGAAGTAAAGCTGTGAGTTCCGGGCGTGAGTCGTGCTTCGGTAGCTCAGATGGTAGAGCACTTGCCCGCGAAAGGCAAAGGTCCCGAGTTCGAGTCTCGGTCGGGCACACAGTTTTAATCTGCCAGGAAGTTTCATATCAGTGCACACTCCGCTGCAGAGTGAAAATCTCATTCTGGTAGTTGTTCAGTTATTCTCTTTTAGCCATATTGGAAGTTTCAAAGATGTCAGCCAGTACATGCTTCATTGAAGAATATTCTATGGCACATAAGGCTTTATTAAATGTTAAGCTAAATATAAAGACTTAACAAGCCAAGTTGATCCCAGGCTCTGAGATTCAGGCTTGTGCTGAGATTACTGTGGGTATAAATGTGCTGAGGTTTAATACCGTTCATATGACTAGTCAAATACACAGAACACTGGAAGGATAGTGTACCACAGGTATGGTTGTCAGAGGCACTAAGTGATCCAAAGACATCAATATCCTGGCCTTGGTGTTTTTAAATCAAATCTTTATTATTATATCACATACCCCACACAATGAAAGATAGTGACATAGATGACTTGTTAATCCTAACACTATATACAGACTAATAAAATTAATCTAGCGGTATACGATGTTTGACAATAAAAGTGAAGCATCCAGAAGAGGAGCAGGAAAGTAAATGAAACTTTACACAGTTTCAGAGGGTAAATGATGTTATTTCAGTAATTATAAAATTAAGTCATATTTACAAAGAATTCAGCAGTACGAGGCCACTTATCAGTAAGACGTAGCATCCACTTTGGCCTGTACGCTACACTGTTTCATTTGGAAAGGGTGTCATATAGCCGTTGGATCATCTCCGGAGACAAGCTGGCCCACAACTGTAGTAACTGGTCCTCAGTACATCATCTACTGGCACTGGGATAGAGTTGACGAACGAGCTGGTCCCACACATATCCTATCTGGGAAAGAGCTGGGGATCTCGCTAGCCACAAGAATACCTCAACATCATACAGATAGTTCATATTGACACATGTCAAATGTGTACTAGCACTGTCCTGCCCCAACACTTCTTGGAATGTACGCTGCTGCGTTTTCAACAGTAAGCCTCTCCGTGATGTGTAACACCTCTCTCATAGCAACTGCCAGTGGAGCTGAGCATTTCCATAACACTTTCAAGCCAAATAAATGATCCCATAACATAATGCACAGCTCTAACTGTTTTATTAATCCAACTTAGTAAGAGCCCCAGAATGATGAGCAATACTTGAGCAATCACTTTTTGAACAGTTGCCTTGATTTTGTTTTTTTCCTTTGAAAATCTGTGTGAGGTCAGTGAGGAAAAAAGTGACTACTTTCACCAAGAAGTCAGAAGCGATGGAAATATGATACCAGAGCTGCTAGAATGGCAATATCATAAAATACTGATCACTCAAAGAGATATACAATTGGCAGTTTATTGAAACAAAAGCTATGTTAAATGTTTTTAGGGGAAGAGAGAAAAGAAGTATGAAACAATGGACACACAATTCCTTTGTAACAAAGAGGTGTTTTCACATTTATTCCTCAAGAGTACCCACACCCGCAGAACCCAGCAGGAGCAGAGTTTCTACTTATACAAAGGATTAAGTTTACTTTTTGTTCTCACGTGCCTCTGCTAAGAAGTGAATTGTGTCTGCTTCTTTAACAGTGTTGACTAGCACATACTACCGTAATCTAACTTTCTGAGTGAATTTTAATGCATTTGCATTGTGTGAGCTGACTTTTTAGTGTAACTTTATATGCCGCCATTAGCACTACTGTCATCTGATTCACTTTGAGTCTCATGACCAATGAATACAATGGTTGCATAGTCAGTGTAGCCACAGCTGTGGAGCCCAGTGGACGCATTAGCAGCGCAGTAGTTCCTGTTTATGCAAAGAATTTAATTTAGTTATTGGTCTATGTTGTTTACTATGTTGAAACGTGTATACTAACTTACTCTAAATTTTTGCATAAATTTTAGAGCATTTGCACTATGTGAGCTAACTTTGGAGAGCAGTAAAAATCAGAAGTACTTTAGCAGCAATACTTTAAATTGTGTCCAACGACTGCTTGGGTTAGTGTTGTATTCTCTGTGGTATAAAAAAGTGATTACTCTGATTAATGCCTGATGGGGAGTGTGCCTGTTGTTTACAGATGCAGGTGGAATTGACCATGGACTGTAAACAGGTGGAAGCTGTGTTAGTTATAAACAGCAAGATTCAGGCTGCTGCCCTGGAGTGTGGTGGCACTGGGACATCTGAGGCAAATACTTTGGCACCTCCAGAGCCTATACCAGTGCCTGAGATTCCTGACTGTACAGTGCATTTCAGTTCACTCATCTTGGATGGTCAACATTAACTGGAGGTGAATGGTGAACAATGGTGGCCTGTGTGCCAGGCGAAAGTGGGTACTGGTCATATGGCTGTCCCCTACACCTCAAAAACAGGTTTGAGGTACTGCTCACTGTTGAAAGTACATCTGAGTGAGTATGAGATGCCTTATCTATTGGAGCTGGGGCCGATCTCACTGCAAGATCCAAATGAGTGCACAGGGTGGGACAGTTTTTCATTGGGAGCTTCAAAATTAGACAAATGGTGGGGCCCCTTAGAGAAATAGAGGACAAGTCAGGAAAGAAGGCCAGGGTCCATGATGTTTGATTGCCAAGAGACACATACAATCTAAGGAGGAGGCCCTTTCAGCAGGAACTGAGCTCGTGTGCACCTAGCTGCAAATCATGGCTAATGTCAGCACAAATGATACCTGCCATTTGTGTTCAGAGGCCATCCTTGGTTCCTACAGGTGGCTGCCTGCTTTGGTGAAGACAGCTAGCCTTACTCTTGGGGTGGAAGCAGAACTAGAATTTTGCAGCATTGTTCCCAGAACCAATCATGATCCTCTGGTTTGGACCACGGTGGAGGGATTAAACCAGGGCTCAGAAGGTCCTGTGACGATTTTAGATGTGTATTTCTCGACTTCCGTTATCAGGCAGCAAATTGTAGAACCCTGCCTTCTCTACCCCTCCGTCCCCATCCCCCCTTCAATAGGTCAGGCATGCCCTACACCAAGGAAGAGGCTACAATGACAGCAACATATACATTGCACTGTATTGAGAAATCAGTCCACAGGCATGGTAAGATACATTCTGATTTTAGACAGGGACGAAAACTATCCCTATTAATTAAAGAAAGCAGCATTCATGATGGCAGATGGGATAAAGAAAACCTTTATGTAGTATTAATTAATTAATTGCAGGAGCATCTACAGAAAGGTTCCGGAACTAGTCTCACTTCTAATCAATAACAATGTCCATACTGAGGACAGAAAGCTGGCTGAAATCAGACAGTAAAAGTAATGAAATTCTAAATTCTGAAAATTCTGACTGGAATATATATCTCAAAGATAGGGCGAACACCGATGATCGAACAGAGTTTATAGCAGTAAAATATACGATAATATCTAATGAGGTCAGTGCAGATTCTGAATGTGAAATAATTTAGGTACATTTTTAGAAATGGATCAAACATGCTTTTATATACCCGATGCCTGAGGAGCAGTAGTGATGGAACATTTGAGGGGAAACTTGGGAAATATTTCATGTAAATTTCTGGTCATGTAATAGTATTAGGTAGAAATTTCAACTTACAAACTACAAAATGGAGGCCTCAGGTGATTAAGGAAGGTAGTATGGACAGGGAATCGTGAAATTTTTCTAAATGCCTTAGCCAAAAATTAAACTGAGTGGCTAATCAGAGAACCAACACTTGAAATTAACATAGGCCTACTTGGTTTCCCAGTTACAATAGGCAGAAAGACTCATTATTGTATGATTACATGACTGTAGAACAATCACTGGAAGAAGTCACACCCATAAAATATCAGTGAACATGCAAGTAGAGTGATTTAATGATTTAAAGTGGATAACCACAAGAAAATAACAGCAGGTAAGGCAGGGGGGAGAATTCTCAGGAAGTGTTGTCCATCAACAAAGGAGGTAGCTTATAAATCTCCCATTTGGCCAGTACTTTAATACTGCTTATCTGTCTGGGATTCCTATCAGATAGGATTGATAGACGAAATTACCAAAGATCCGAAGGAGAGCAGCATCTTGTCACAGCTTTGTTTAGAAAGCATAAGAGCATCATGAAGATACTCAACTCCAGTGACAGACACTAAAATAGAGGCACTGTGCATCACAATGTGGTTTACTATCAAAATCCTTAGTGTGAATATTCCTAGAAGACTCAGCTGATATATTACTTCCTCCTATGTGTATCTCATGGAAAGGCTTTGAAGGCAAAATTAATGAAACTCAAGCTCTCACAGAGGCTTATCAACAATACTTCCCATGACTAACAGGAAAGTGTGGAAGTGATATTGGTATATAAAGTACCTGGTGTCACACATCATAAGAAGGCTTGTGGAAAATAGATGTAGATGTAGAAAGAAACCTCTTTTCATACAGAATAAATCAATTACTTTCCATTCTAATTACATATGTTTGCCAATTTTCTAATCTATAATGAAATCACATTGTGACAAAAACTGCGAGTGATAGAAAAAAAATCAAATCATCTATGGATTCAGTGTCCATGAAATTGTAGCATCAAACAATTACCAAACAAAAATAGTGAAAACATATTTTCTGTTAACTAGTGTTACTAATGAATATGGCTCCACCATGTCTAGCCCTCTTCCTACAGAGTTTTTCAGTTTTGCAGAGCCTAATGTCCCTTAGTACAATGGCACACATAGATGGTGTAGAGGAAACTGTAGATGGAGCAATTGTTGCATGTGCATTTGCATATACAGGTGCACAAGCCACCATTAGGTGGTAAGGTTGGGTTGATGCATATTTTATAGTGTCATCTAACCACCTTGCATAAGGTCATCACAATCCTTTCTTATCTCTTGGTTGATTTTCATTATAGTCATAATTACATCTTCCATCCTAGTCTATTCCCTAATCCATTGGTTTGTTTTCCTACCACTCCTAATAATTTTCAGCATGCATCCCTCCACTGAGTTTTGAATGTTTTCATATTAAAAATCTATGCATCACTGCCAATAGTCAAAACTGGTAATACTCAGTGATTATCAGCTTTCCATTTCAGACACATCAGAATATTTGTTTTGGAAAACCTATTTAGCTTATTATAGGCAGTCCATATTGTTTTTACCTGATTGTTTACTTACTTACATATTTATTTTCTGCTGTCAATCTAGTCTACAATTGACCTTAACAGAAACACACAATTATTGGTTCTACGTTAATTATAATTTTCTTTTTGAGGTACTGATTGTACACTACTGTAGTTTAATTATAACTGATTTTCAAGCATGCTTTTTACAACAACTTTGTTAAATTCTTCTATGAATTGTAATGGTTTATCTGTGCTAGAGGCAATAGTACAATTTCAACAGAAAAACAAAGGTGTTGCAGATATGTATCACTGACATGTACTTATTCTCCAGTTTCCCAGCTAAGGTTCCTCAAGTCTACCCTGAAACAAAAAGTCTCCATTCAGCAAAGTGACTTTTATCCACCTAATTAATCTCTGCAATACTAGAAAGTTCTCACTGCATGCTAACCACTCATTTTCTAACTGAGGCTTTGGGTGGCTGACAGGCACATAAAGAAGATTGACATACTTCTAAGCCATCAGTGACCTTCCTCAGAGCTAACTAACAAAAGCACTAGGATAGAGATTGTGTCAGGTGAAGTTAGTGAGAGGAACAAGAAGAAAGAAAGCAGAAGGGAGGCTAACAACTGGGAAGGAGAGGCAACCAGGGAATGTCTGTTTCTTTTGTTTCAGGGTGCAAAAACCACTGAGGTCGTATGTGCCCATGTCAGAACCGCAGAACACAAAGACAAAAAAAAGGAGTTAAAAATGACTACACATTAAGCCCAATCAATGGAAAGGAGGACAGCTCAAATCAGGCACTTAAGAGAAAGATGCATATAATATGCCATAGAGAAACGGATGCCCTGGACTAAAGATTAAATGTCCTTCACCATATTGCTACGATGGATAAAAAGAAAAATGTGGTCAACAGCCCACAGGTTGTTCACTAAAACAGCCAATAATTCAGACAGCAAACATAAATGAGAATGTAAGTGGTTAAAAGAAGGGCATTCCGTCAGGAAATGGTGAACTGTCAAAGGTTGATGACAATGAACACAAAGTGGTGGGGGGACACTACTTAACAGATGGTGCCGGCTAAAAAGACAGTGCCCAATATGCAACCTAGCTAAACTGATCTCATGGCAAGAGGGCTGAGAGGAGGTTGTCCAAGCTGCTGGGAGAGGCTTAATTACCCAGAGCTTGTCCCCACGATGGGAGGAGCAGTGGTGATGCCAAAGTGACACCAACTGCTGACAGACGGCAACACAGAGATCATTGGAGGGAATGGAAGAACTAGTGGGCTGAGGCATGAGGACTGTAGTCTTGGCAGCAGTGTCAGTGACCTCATTTTCGGTCAGACCTATGTGACCAGAGACCCACATAAACATCACAGTTGCTCCATCAAGTGAAAGCTTTCGTGTACCTATTGCACAAAGGGATGGACGATGTACAGCACACAGAGACTCTGAAGGGGACAGAGAGAGTCAGAGCAGATGATGCAATTGAAAAGCTTGTGACACCAGATGTACATTGTGGCCTGATATGGGACAAAGAGCTCTGCTGTAAATATTGAGGAGTGTTCCAGATGCCGATACCAAAATCGTTGGTGCCAATGACAAAGACACATCCAACACCACGGTCAGTCCAAGAGCCATTAGTGTACACAAAGATAGTACATGAAGTTCCGTGCAAAGGTCGTGAAACTTAAGGCAACAGAGCGAGGCTGCAGTAGTGTTCTTATGAAGCAAATGGAGGCCAAGGTGATCATAGGCTGCCACACGAAGCCACGGTGGTGAAGGGTTCCCACCCATTAGGAAAGTGACAGGTAGCATTAAATTAAGCTGCTGGAGTAAGAGCTGAAAGTGAACTCTAGGAGGTAAAAGAAAACAGGGATGCACCCCATACTGGTGATCAAGGGAGTCATCGAAGTAAGAGGCATAGGATGGGTGGTCAAGCATGGCAGACAAACAGCAAGCATATCTGCTGAGGACATAGTAACAGCCGTATTACAGTGGTAGTTCACCAGCTTCTGCATACAGACTCTCAACCAGGCTAGTGTAAAAAGGCACCAGTGACCAAATGCTGAGGACACGTAGGACATTGAGGGACCGCATACAGCAGGCGGCCAGGTAAGACACATGGGAGGACCAAGAAAGTTTCTTTTCAAGCATGAGCTCCAGGAATTTTGTAGTTTCAATGAATGGTAGAGCAACAGGTCCAAGATATAAAGACAGTATAAGAAACCAACTGCACCACCAGAAATTCATACAAATGGTTTTGTCAGTGCAAAAGCGAAAGCCGTTGTGAATAACAATGATCGAGACATCGCTTAAGATGCCGCTCAAAGAGACAAGTCCACGCAAAACAGTGATACATCACAAAATTGACAACAAAAGGGGAGCTGGAGACAGACTGAGGGAGACAGACCATAATAGCGTTAATGGCAATAGCAAAGAGGAAGACACTTAGGACGAAAACCTGAGGCACACGGTTTCCTGGATAAAGATTTCCAACAAGGCAGAACCCACATGTATCTTGAGAACTCAGTCTTTTAAAAATGTGGCTACAGAAACCCCATGTGTAGAGAGAACAAAGGATACCAGTCCTCCAGCAGGTGTTGTAGACTTCCTCCAAATCGAAAAACATGATCACAGTGCATTTCTGCAGAAAATCATTCATGACATGGGTTGACAAAGTGATAAGATGGTCAACTGCAGAATGGTGCGTTCGAGATCCATGCTGCTCAGTAATCAGTAAATTGCGAGACTCGAGCCTCCAAACCAACCGAGCATGAAGCATATGTTTCATCACCTTGCAAACACAGCTGGTGAGAGACATAGGGTGAAAAGTAGAAGTAAGTTGTTTCTCCTTACCGGGTTTAGGTATGGATATGACAGTGGCTTCACACCAGTGTATGAGAATTGTGCCCTCCGGCCAGACGCAATTGTACGTATAAAGGAAAAAGTGCTTGCCCGCAAGGGAAAGGCTCTGCAATTCTGAGAAGAGAAGGGTATCGCCTGAGACTCCTCCACTTGTTTCCAATGGAGGAAGGATGGGTGATAATGGGTGGAGCTCAAAGTCTCTGCAAAATAGCAACCCAAGGTGATGGAGGTAGCAAACGACTCCACTATGACATCACCTGTTACTGTCAGGCTGGAAATTAGGGAATGGACTTTGGTCCCAGGGGCCCGTCGGAGGTTGGCCCATATAACAGAAGAAGGAGTGGAACTGTTAAAAGAAATCCAGCTAGCTTTTTTGCTATCCCGAAGAATGCACACAACAGTTTATAACAAATGCCATTGTAGGATGACAGTTACAAAAACAAAGAGCATGTCTCTATCCACCTCAGTCCACCAAGGGACCGAGATACAGGAGAGTAAAGAGGAAGTGCGAGGAGTGGAATGTTCTGCGGAGGTAAGGAAAAAAACTGTAAGATATTCTACCTGGTCATCACAAATGGAGAAATGTTGATCATTGAAGGTCGCCAGGGAGGAGTAAAGCCTCCCGTCAGCCTTAAGAAGCTGCCACCATTTGAGAGCGCATGTAGGTGGAGTAGGAGTCAGTAAATGGATAGCACACTGGAAATCATTGCTTGAGTACATTTCAGAGAGAACAGACCATTCAAGATGATGGGCAAGCTGGGCAGCTTTGAAGGAGAGGTGTGCGTGGAGTCTGAAAGGAGTGTGGATGCACCCGTGTTGAGGCAGATGAGGCTAAGTTGATTGAGGTCAGCCAAGAGGGCACCTCCGACAGGTTCTTGGACAGCCCTATTAGGGGATGGTGTGCATTAAAGTCACAGTGCAGCAGAAAGGAGTGTGATAGTTGCCTAATAAGCTGGAGGAAGTCTGGCCTGGTGACACCGAATGACGGAGGGATATAAACTCCACACAGGGAAAAGGTGAAGTGAGGAAGGAAAATGCGCACTGCAATAGCTTGAAGGCTGGTAGTCAGGGAGGTGGGTTGATTATGAAAGTCATCTAGGATGAGCAGCATGACTCCCCCATGAGATGGAATTCTGTCCTCAGGGGGGAATGTGAAAGCAGATCGGGAAGAAATGAGAGAGCTCGAAATTGTCATGAGGATGCAATTTTGTTTCCTAGACATAGAGAACAAGATGGACGCTGCAATTCCAAGAGCAGCCATAAGTCCCCTTTGTTGGATTGAAGGTTGCAAATGTTCCATTGGAGGAGAGTCACGATGAAAAATGGGGAGGAGGAAAAAAATGAAGGGGTGTAATGGAGAGGATCCTCCACTTTCTGCGCCAGCCTTTGAAGGCTCACTGTTACATGTCACAGAGGCTGGAGGATTCTGGTGCATGAGATCTACAGAGGCATCGGTTTTCTCCTTCTGTTGGTCTGTGGAGTCCAGGGCAGAAAAATGGTTGGCGGTGTGCCCTAGTGACATGGAAGTTGTCCAGGTGAGGGTATCACATAGCGACACCGTCAAAGGTGATCTCACAGTCAGCAAAGGAGATGACCATTTGGCATTGTTGGACTTCTCCGGGCCTTGGCAGAGGAAGATTCACATGTTTGTTGGCTGGAGGGACATAAGAAGTATTTACGGGAGTGTTCCTTCTGTCCTTTCCGGCCTGCTGGTTGTGTAGCAGGTGACTTCGTTTCATGAGGCGAAAGTCTGGCGGCTTGTTGGACAGATGGAGGAGGAGATGGGGGTGCTACCATGACAATAGGCAATTTTACAACTGCAGTGCTGAATTTGAAATCACATGTCTGCACGGCTATGTCCTTCATGAAGCGAGATGTAGCAAGAACAGTACTGTAAGTACCGGTTGGTAGGACACAGGGTTTCCAACTAACCAACGACCGGGTAAGACACTTTTTCCTTTACCCGGCTCTCTTGGATGCTCAATGAGATACACGGGACAATTTTGACAGGTGGCGGCATGGTCGCCAATGCAGTTGATAGAGTGGGGAGAAGGACGCGGACAATTGCCCTCGTGTGCATCCCTGCCACAGGTCACACATTTGGCTGGGTGTCGACAAGACGTTTGAGTGTGGTTGAAACAATGACACTGGTAGCAGCTCATCAGGTTTGGAATGTATGGTCGGACTGTGGTAACATCATAGACTGCTTTGATCTTGAATGGGAGCACAACTCTATCAAAGGTGAGAAAAGGAGTGCGTGTGGGCACTACGGATGCAATGGACAGCAATGACACCCTGATCATGGATCACGTTTGGATTTCTGCCTCGGTCAGACCATCAAGCAGCCTAGCGCAAATAACACCATGAGAAGAATGCAGCATTCGACGGGCCTTGACACGAACCGATAGCAATGAAGGAGCGAAGTATAAGCAGCTGTTGTGCTTGAGAATCAGAAGTAGGCTCCAAAAGCATAGTGCCAGTGTGTAAATGAGGGCAGGATTTCACAGGGCCAGCAATTGTATCAATACCTTTCTGAATAATAAGGGAAGAGCAAAGTTGACCGTACAATGGAAGAACATGTTGAACACAACATGTTTGAGTTCAGTCACTGCTTAACACAATTCACATCTCCCTACCCTCTCCACTCCCCTATACCATTATACCAGCTAGTTTGATTTACATAGATGGGGATTGTTCTTACAGCACATTCTTTGATTCTGCAATCCTCCTGGCCTGAATTTCTGCCAGCTCCTGTTCCACATCTGTCTCCCCCTGTGTACTCATGATTCTCATTCCACTTGTTTAATCTCTATATCCACAGTCTCTCTCTTTCAAGAAAATCATTCAAGCAAGTTTGTCACAAGTTCTGAATTAAGTGTACCTTTCTTGTACCCTGTTATATTCATGACAGCTCCATAGATTGCAGGACCTTTGCATACACTGCCAACTTATTATTTACTGAAGAAGAGTTGCCAGATAGGTTGAAAATATCAAAACTGAAGTCATTATTAAAAATGGCAAGTATAAGGCAGAAAAGTACTGGTTTTCTCCAAAATGGTAGAAAAATTGATGACGCACCAAATCAACAAATCCCTAAATGACCACAAGTTACTAAACAGTAATCAGCATTGCTTTCGGACACATAAAATGAAAGATAGCATAGTAGGAGTTAATTTAGATCTCTCCAAAGCATTAGATACTATCAATCATGGGAGCCTTTAAGGAGGGGGGAAAAAATTAGAAGCACTAGCAAATCAAGGATCTGTCAAAAAGTGCTTCGAATTGCACCTACCAAGCTGAATACAGATTGTAGGACAGATATCCCCTTACTACATTCACAAAATCAATTTAGTTGGAAACAGGAGCACCTCAATGCAATATTCTAGGTCCAATATTACTTCTTATCTGTAAAATGATGTACAGAGCCACACATTTTCTGGGAAATATATACATAAGCTACTATTGACTATATCTTAATTACACTGACTCCAATATTAATATTATGTAGCAGAAAGAGAGTTGACTTTTTCACTACATGCTTTGTGAGTATTAAGCAAAGTGTTTGAAGCACAAATAAGGTTTCTATTTTCTATTAAATATTTTTAGATTTCCATGAAACTTTTAGTTTCTGTATCTCAAAACTGGTTTGATGTGGCTTTTTACTATAGCTGTCCAGCCCTTCCAATTACAGAAACATTTATGCTGATATGCTGGAGCAATTCCTGGAAACACAGATTCAACAAGAAGACACTGCTGACACTGATGTGTTGCATCAAGGTGGAGCACCCTCTCATTTTTCTCTCATGTTAAGGGAGTATCTAATGGAAGATTCACAGACAGATGGACAGGCAGAGGTTTAGCAAAGACCAAGGCCATTGCATTCATCACCTGATTTAACATACTCAAATTTCTTCACTTGAGTACATAAAGGCAATGGTGTAAAAAAACAGAGGTAAGGCATTTCCTGGATCTAAGAGCTTGAATCTGGGATTCATTGTTGGCAATTTGACAAGATGTACTACAGAATTAAATCAGTTCCGCTTTTAAGTGATGGGAACAACAGTTTGAAATGAAGTTAGGCCATGCTGAATTGTGATACAAATATATACACAGTGTCAACAGACATTCATGCATATTGCATAAATGCATCAATTATTTCATAGAAATGGATCAATACTTTATGACCATCCTGTACAACAGCAGCTTCCAATGTTATGAATAATCTTTTAATTTAAGCTTGATTCAGTAATTAACAAGTAAAAGTGAGCTGCAAATGATAATCTACTTGTGTGAACTATGTTATTTGATCATATTTAAATAATTTATCCAGAACATTTCAACTACATATTTTAGAGAAAGTTTTATAAGACATACAGGCTAATATATAGTACAAACAGCGAGTGTGACAAGACTGAAACCTGACCCTTATGACAGAGTAGTATATAAAAAAGTTATAACTACATGTCATGTTTTATTTACTTTAATAATCTTGTGTAAATTTTCTCCGTTTTGTACAATATACAATTTATGGATTCTATTCAACAAGTAAATAATAATATACCTAAAGTAAAGGAGGACAAACATATACATCTAACACCAGAAACAGAAAAAGATGCTGGCATTACAAGTGTACTGCTGTACAGACCATAATACAGTGGCAGCTTCCAATATTAGGAGCCATTTTGTAATCTTAGTTGGAATCAGTAATACATAATGGTGAGCTGTAATTTCATGATTGTATTTAATAAACTCTTCTGAACTTCTTGTGTATAGAATTTAAATGAAATATTATCTTTGACCTACCCACAGATGGAAGGAAAGAAGTTTATTTTACTGCCCTTCCTGTTATGTAATTTAATTAGAGATGGTGCACAAACTTGGATGAAACATGATGAGGCACTAAATTGGAGGTTGGCTTAGAAAGAAACCATTCTAGCATTTACCTAAAAACATTTAGAACCACAGAGAATGTTAACCTGGATAGTCACATTCACATTTGAACTCTCATCCTTCCCAATACAACTCCAGACCCATAGCCATTGCATTATTTTGACTGGTCATTTGACAGTAGATGTAGTAATATTACTAGTACCAACACAATGCGAGGAATACATATGTTAATTAGTTCCAATTTGCTTTTGAATGTTTAGTCATTCATACTACACTCCTGGAAATTGAAATAAGAACACCGTGAATTCATTGTCCCAGGAAGGGGAAACTTTATTGACACATTCCTGGGGTCAGATACATCACATGATCACACTGACAGAACCACAGGCACATAGACACAGGCAACAGAGCATGCATAATGTCGGCACTAGTACAGTGTATATCCACCTTTCGCAGCAATGCAGGCTGCTATTCTCCCATGGAGACGATCGTAGAGATGCTGGATGTAGTCCTGTGTAACGGCTTGCCATGCCATTTCCACCTGGCGCCTCAGTTGGACCAGCGTTCGTGCTGGACGTGCAGACCGCGTGAGACGACGCTTCATCCAGTCCCAAACATGCTCAATGGGGGACAGATCCGGAGATCTTGCTGGCCACGGTAGTTGACTTACACCTTCTAGAGCATGTTGGGTGGCATGGGATACATGCGGACGTGCATTGTCCTGTTGGAACAGCAAGTTCCCTTGCCAGTCTAGGAATGGTAGAACGATGGGTTCGATGACGGTTTGGATGTACCGTGCACTATTCAGTGTCCCCTCGACGATCACCAGTGGTGTACGGCCAGTGTAGGAGATCGCTCCCCACACCATGATGCCGGGTGTTGGCCCTGTGTGCCTTGGTCGTATGCAGTCCTGATTGTGGCGCTCACCTGCACGGCGCCAAACACGCATACGACCATCATTGGCACCAAGGCAGAAGCGACTCTCATCGCTGAAGACGACACGTCTCCATTTGTCCCTCCATTCACGCCTGTCGCGACACCACTGGAGGCGGGCTCCACGATGTTGGGGCGTGAGCGGAAGACGGCCTAACGGTGTGCGGGACCGTAGCCCAGCTTCATGGAGACGGTTGCGAATGGTCCTCGCCGACACCCCAGGAGCAACAGTGTCCCTAATTTGCTGGGAAGTGGCAGTGCGGTCCCCTACGGCACTGCGTAGGATCCTACGGTCTTGGCGTGCATCCGTGCGTCGCTGCACGATGTACTGTGGAGACCTCACGCCCCACGTGTTGAGCAATTCGGCGGTACGTCCACCCGGCCTCCCGCATGCCCACTATACGCCCTCACTCAAAGTCCGTCAACTGCACATACGGTTCACGTCCACGCTGTCGCGGCACGCTACCAGTGTTAAAGACTGCGATGGAGCTCCGTATGCCATGGCAAACTGGCTGACACTGACGGCGGCGGTGCACAAATGCTGCGCAGCTAGCGCCATTCGACGGCCAACACCGCGGTTCCTGGTGTGTCCGCTGTGCCGTGTGTGTGTTCATTGTTTGTACAGTCCTCTCGCAGTGTCCGGAGCAAGTATGGTGGGTCTGACACACCGGTGTCAATGTGTTCTTTTTTCCATTTCCAGGAGTGTATTTTAGTGTCAGTACTTGTGGAGAAATCTTATTTCGAGACATTCTGATGTTTATTATAGGCCTGATGGAATGTGAGGTCACTATATTTGTGTCTAACTTTGAAGTAAAGGTGTCTGTGGACTTTTTCGTTTATATAGTTAGCAGAGAGAAGGTCTTTGGATTTACAGGGTAATGATATACATTCTTAAATACAAAAGTATGAGGCAGAATGGTTGACAAGTATGAGGGGTACTCAAAGTATTAATCAACAATTTGAAACAATATAGCTGCAAAATTAATTTTTTGTTTGTTTGCAGGTAAATGTCAGTAAACCAGGCACACACTGGAATCCCCATGCCACGGTACCACAGCATGAGGTAATTCGTTTTTGGCAGCAGCAGAAATCTTGTGGTTGTGTTACACAGCTAAAAAAGTTATCTAGATTGGTCTGATATAGTTTCCACATTTTCGGTATTGACAAGAAAGAATTGCCAAACAATACTCCAACTTATGAGTGGACTACACCATTTTGTTTGACTTCTTTAGTGATATTCTGTGGTACAGGAATTTCAGTTTGTTAGGACTGCAGACACATACCTGCAAACATAACTAATGTGTTGAGATGATAATTGCAACTACAAATTGTACCTACCCCTCATACTTACATTCAGGGGGTCAAATTCTTAGTACTGCCAACAGATATACCGAAAAATGCAAGAAACTTGGATGCATTTTCACTCTGCAGCAGACTGTGTGCAGATTTGAAACTTCCTGACTGATTAAAATTGTGTGCAGGGCCAGGACTCAAACTTGGGACCTCTGCCTTTGAGAGCAAGTGTTCAACTGGCTGAGCTATCCAAGCACAACTCATGACCCACACTCATAGTTTCGGTTCCACGAGTACGTCTCTCATTCCTTCCAAACTTCACGGTTATCTTGCATACCTTGCAGTCCTGTACGAAAAAAGGGAAGTTTGGAAGGTAGGAAAGGTGTACTAGTGGAAGTAAACATGTGAAGCCAGGTTACAAATTGTACTTTGATAACTCAGTTGGTTAAGCACTTGCTCACACAAAAGTCCCAAGTTCAAGTCCCAGTGCGGCACACAGTTGTAATCTGCCATGACATTAAGAAACTATCTTAGCATTCAGAACTGTTAGTTCTTTCTTTGGAGATGAAAGAGGGAGTTGTCTATGGAAGTTATGGAAGGAAGGGGAAGTCACTCAGATGCAGGCTAAGGGATCGTGATTTTTCCATTTTGGTGCTATCATCATCACAATGTTGGTTACTGTTTCTAGTATGCACCGGGTTGACCAATATGCGAAAAGTGCAAGACTTCATATTTCATACAAGCTGTGGCATATATGCACTGGTGAGCAGGAGTGTCAGAACATGTACACATATCATCCACTCTGTACTGTCACATCAAATTACTTCACACCTGCAGATAGGCAACTCAAAGAACAGACTGTCCGAATATTTTATTTATTTTGTTAGGTCCATTTTTTCACCTGTTGAACAAAGAGTGCTCTGGCTGCTCTGTAAGATTGTCTGTTGTGAATGCTTATTGCTGAATGGCATGTGTTCACAAGAATGGTGACAAACAATGATGAAATTTAAGCTTTGGGTGCAATAAATCAGTCTGTGGTAGTGCACAGAGATGATAAACACATCTTTTGTCTCAATGCTTCATATGCTGAGGTTGTGTTATCAGATTTAGTGTTTGGAGAGAACTTGGGCCACTTAATATGACACTGTACATGGAAAGCAATTGTATCAGACTGCATGGCATGTGCTTCATAAAAATGATATTTTGGACAGACATGAACTGATGTCAGATTTTTGTAATATTATCAACATTTCAGAGAAAGTTACTTCTGTAAACTTTGTCTTTGTATTCTTTCTCATTTTGTTGTGTGCTGCCCATTTACTGAAATAAATATTACATACCGAATGAAATACTGGTAAAAAGGTTCAATTTTATGGAAAGTAAACTACACTGCTACAAAGAATTAGGGGAATATGACTTTGGGCGTCTGCCATCCTACATTGAGCAATAATTGAGGACTGGATATGTTACCAACTTAGACCTTCATCTTTCACAAAGTAACTACACAATGGAACATCATTACATCCTCAATAGTTTATATAAATATGTCTGAAATGTCAGACAGGCATCGAAAACAAAGTGCAATCAGTCATACCGTCACCCTGGATGCTTTTCATTGAACTTTGAAAGCTGCAATAATGTGTATGCTGTCTGTGAGTGTTTGTCACTGCCTGACACCTACATGGCACGCTCCTTATAAGTATACAGAAGTCATCCTTTGGTCTCCATTACCATTCTTCAATGAGAGACCATGAGAGTTCTTGGAGGCTCTGTGGTGGAACAGGACGACCACAAACATGTCTGTCACACATGTGCAAAATATGCACAGCAGAGTTTAGGTAGGGACTCACCACCATGCATTCCATTACTTCAATGTCCAGGCTTCGCAAGACATCCCTGCTGGCACCCGCCACCTAGACTTTGGCATCAGAAGGAATTCAGGGCCATCATCGCATGCAGTAGCCACCACAAAGCCCACAAGGATCTGTTTGATGTACCGTCTAATGGTAAGGCGACCACAGACAACATGATCCATATGGCTGTCAACACTGGAGCCTCCCCACAATATCACAGCACCTTGGGAATATGTTGACTTCCTGGACAACATTTGGCAGTTACTGCTCACTGTGGGTTTCCGCACATGAGCATGGCCATCACTTTGCATCTGAGGATATTGGGACCTGTCTGTAAATAATATGTTTCGCTAGTGATGAAGAAGCTGGCAGGTGACATGAAAACAGCAGAACTGAAGGTGAGCTGCAAGACATTTCTGTGTCAAGCAGGATCTTAAGATACTTTTTCATAATCTGTTCATTATAGGCTGATTGGATACATCTGCTACAGTGGCCCTTCTGAGATTGCCTTTCAGTGCTCTGGTGGTATCTGTGCAATGCCAAAATGCAGAAATGGTTAGATATTGGTCTTCACATGGGATTTTAATGCATCGGCGACCTTGTCCAACTCGCACTGTGTTCTGACCTGTCTTCTGTAGCACGCCCACAGCCTATGGATGACACATAGAGAGGCATTGGCATTTGCAGCAATATGACTGATAGTCCATCTTTTTGGATCAAACAGACTGCCCTTGCAACTTACACTGCATTGAGATATTGCCTTCCATGTGTTTGGCTGAATACAATGCCCACAAACAACAACTGCTATCTGCCTACATCAATACAAGATACTAGGACACTGGTACTCACTTCCTCCCAACTGACAATGTAATGCAAAGTACAGCCAATAGATGGCAAATGATTTTAATTGTTGTCTACATTGAAAGCAGAGATCTCAAGCTCCTGCTGTACCAAAATAGATTTAACATAAAGGATGTTGCTACAAGTGTTCCCCTAATTGTTTTGAACTGTGTATCATGTGTACAGTAACACGTGTTGGAATGCATGCCTACTGAATGTGAACAGACTTTGTTTGGGAAAATTTGTGCCGACTGTTAAATGAGGTTAAGAACTGTGGAAATTGTAGTGTGTTAAGGGACTATCACTCTATTTTGTGCAAGAATTTTCATAATGCATCATCATTATTTCCAATGTTAGACTGGTTTCATTCATAGTAATATTTGCACTTTGCTGTTTCACATTTCCAAAGTTTTCAGTTTGATGAGATGGTGCATGTTATTTAATTTTTCAGTATTGACTAACTTCATTACAAGGTAGTTAGCATCTGTTGAGTGGCTTTTAACGCGTTTAGTACAGGAACTGTTCGGAATATTAACATTTATTATTACTGACATAAAATAATTACACTAGCCAACAATGTAAATGTTTCGGGCTCAAAAATAGTTAATTCTTATGTAGTTCCATCTACTGAATTAAAAAATCACCATTAGCTCTTGCTTTGGAGATAAAGTGACATTTCATTTTTATAGTCAACATTTTCAGTTTGGACGAAAATTTGTTTTCGGAGTCTAATAACAAAACACAAATGCTCTTAAGCTGTTCGTAAGTCATCAACAAAGATACTGTTGCTGTGACTGAGTTTCATATAGTTTCTGCTGCAATTAAAGCAGAATTTCTGGTCTGAGAGTGCTTTTGTAGTGGAAAATTCATAAAAATGCCACGAAAATGTGTAAATAAGGTGAATAATTTTTGTTACATTTGTGGTTAAGTAACATTTTCCTCACAGAAACACAACCTGGTGTCTCTTGTGAAGACTGCCTATCAGCATTATTTTGGTATGGAAGCAGGGGACCAGGATAAGTTTTGGGCTCCACATATATGTTGCAACACATGTTCAGTTTCACTGTGAGAATGGCTGAAAAATTGAAAACAATCTATGGCTTTTGTTGTGCCTATGGTTTGGCAGAAGCCTACAAACCATACAGCTGACTGCTGTTTCTGCTTGATTCCACCTATAAAGGCAGGATTGTCTATGAAGACAAGACGAACAGTTCAGTACTCGGATCTTCAATCTGCTAAT
The DNA here is from genome assembly GCF_023864275.1 of Schistocerca cancellata. Lineage (NCBI taxonomy): Eukaryota > Metazoa > Arthropoda > Insecta > Orthoptera > Acrididae > Schistocerca > Schistocerca cancellata. Next base: position 293,067,504 of record NC_064632.1, on the reverse strand, counting down.
CGACCCATTCTGCATTCAGATAGTTTACCAGTTCCTACTCCACCTGAAAATTGTGTGTTTGAAGTAGAAAATGAACACAGTGTGGAACAAGAAGAGGAGGAGGAGGAGCAGGAGGAGGAGGAGGAGGAGGAGGAGGAGGAGGAGGAAGAGGAAGAAGAAGAAGAAGAAGAAGAAGAAGAAAAACCAAACAAGCCTTCCACATCCCATGACCCTGATTTTGAGGGCAAAAATGATAAACCTCACAAACTGAGTCAAGTGGAATTGAGTGATTTCATTAGAGATCTTGATCTGTCAAAGGAGAAGGCAGAAACTCTTGGATCTTGAATACAGCAACGGAATTTTCTCGAAAGTGATTTCACAATCTCACAGTACAGAAAATGTCATATGGAACTGCTTCCCTTTTTGGAGAAGAAAAACAATCTTGTTGTTTACTGCGACATTAATGGCTTGATAAAATCTTTGAGGATGAATCATGATCTAACTGAATGGAGGCTATTCATAGAATTCTCCGAGTTTACTTTGAAAGCTGTGTTACTTCACAATGGCAACCGCCTTGCTTCTATTCCTATTGGTCATGCAGTTCACATGAAGGAGACGTATGCAAATATGACAATCCCCCTTGACTCAATCAAATATCATGAGCACAAATGGAAAATGTCTGGTGATCCAAAAGTCACTGCCATACTATTAGGAATGCACCTGCGGCACACAAAACATTGCTGCTTCTTATGTATGTGAGACAGTAGGGATAGGAAACCGCATTACATTAAGCACAATGGCCTGCAAGAAATCTTAGCCCTAGTGAGGAAATATCATTGTCGAGCCTCTTGTGGACCCAAAAGATGTTCTTCTTCCACCCCTGCATATCAAGCTGGGTTTGATAAAAAATTTTGTCAAAGGTAGAAACCAAGGAGGACAAGCCTTTAAGTACATAAGGGAGAAATTTCTGAAATTAAGGGATGCAAAAGTTAAGAAAGGTATTTTTATCGGGCCACAAATTCGAGAACTTGTAAAGGATCCTGCATTGGATCAAGTTTTGGAGGGGAAAGAAAAGGAAGCTTGGGAAGCCTTCAAGGGAGTTGGTTCAAATAGCTCTGAGCACTATGGAACTTAACATCTGAGGTCATTAGTTTCAAGGGAGTTGTTCATGGGTTTTTAGGCAACAAAAGAGATGATAACTACACTCATATGGTGACAATGCCCCTGCAAAAATACCACAACCTTGGATGCAACATGTCCCTTAAAATCCATTTTCTCCACTTTCACCTAAACTTTTTTCCTTCTTGTAGTGGAGCTGTCAGTGATGAAGATGAACATGGAGAAAGATTCCATCAGGGCATTTCTGTTATGGAAGAAAGATATCAGGGCCACTGCAACGAAGCAATGCTTGTGGATTACTGTTGGTCTTTCTGTAGGGATGCTCCAGGATTCCGTTACAAGAGGCAAGCTAAAAGATAATGATCTCATTCAGCCACTACACGATTCTCTTCAGACCCAACTGTCTGTGAGGTATTCTACCAGCAATTTAGAACTCTTAAAATGTAACTACCATTAAAAAAATCAAATACTTTCAAAGTTGTTACCATTTGTAATTAAAATCTATCTTTTTCTCTTCATCCATTAATATTAAATACTTCTGCCTAATGTGTAACACAGAAACTAGAGCTAAGGAAAATTTTTCATTGTCATATTCATTTTTCTCAACCCAAAATTAGTAGGAATTGACTCATGAAGTGCAGGAAACATTCAAATTTTTTTTTTTTTTTTTTTTTTTTTTTGTTGGGCAGTGTCATCATCATTAAATAATTATGCTGTACCACTACAATGTACAGCAATAATATTGTCTATTATATTTAGAGGCAAAAAAATCTCATGAATCTATTGGCTTTTCCTACTTCAAGAAAAATACAAGGACTTACCAACAGTTAAGTACAGAGGATAAATCACCAAAGGATAGAATATTCGGTCTACAGTCGATAAAACCCATAACTTCTGTACCCATATACGCAAACACCATGCATTCCATGTGGGTTTACGCATTCTGCGAGCTGGAAAAGGTAAGCGCACCATAAATACAGTTTGTGCTAATATTAAACAAAACACTTGAAATGTTAAAGGGTATCAAGATCATCAATATTTTCACAGAAATTCCAGCCCTATAAACAAAATAATCATGAAGAAAGCAAAATATGAGGACTAAATAAACAAAAAGATTTACTCACTTGTTAAAACTATTACCATGGTACCAGCTCATGGAGAAGAAGCTGATACAATACTACATAAGGTCAAGAAGTATAGATTTTTTCCACTGTATAAAGTAACAATACCAAGGATCATGGATTATGGGGTTTTAAGGGGAGTATAATAATAAGCACATTGCGTAAAATTATACAATCTACTCTGGCATTATCATCTTGGACTTTGGGGAGTGACTGGACATCTGCGAAGATCACTGCATAGCAGTGTAGGTGTAGTGCTTCCAACAAGATATGGGCAACTGTCATGATGTCACAGGATGTATCCGTGAATCAGATTGGTGTGACCGATACAGAGGCAGAAGCTGATTGTGGATTCACTTTGAGACACTCTAAGGGAAGACTGCCACGCAGTTGTAGACTCTTTTATAGTCCATAACTTATTGATTGCACAACAACACTCAGGTTTGATCTTTAGCTAATGGCAAGGTATTCGAAATGAGACACGAATAATGGAACTGTATAGGCCACAGTCAGACTGGATTGTAACAATAGCAATGAAATCACTAATGACAAATAGTAGAATATCAGATTCAGTGTTAAACTGCAACATTTAACTTTTCAATACAATAATAGAACAGGGTACAAGGGAAATGAAATATAAGAAAGACTAAAAAGAATGAAAGGGAAACCAGCAACATGCATAAAATAAAACAAAAAAGACTTATTGAGTAAATAAGAGAAGGTGATGAAATGTAAAATAGAAAAATAGCAAAAGATATTACAAGAAAATAATTGATTTGAGTATGTGCAACAAGAACTGAGGTTGTGAATGCAGGAAAGAAATATCCCATCCTATGCAGATTAGTTTGTATTGCCCTTCCTTTATTAGGAAGTTATCTATTTCCTTTCTGTTTTATTTTATATTTCTGTGCTATACATTATTGGTGTGTTTCTGATGTCTGGACAGCAGTACCTTAAAACTACAGTTTTATCCTGTAAATACTCTGCAATAAAATCTTCTTGATGATTACACGTTTATGGAACTAAACAATGGTGTCCCTCCATATCATGAGAGAAACATGTCAAAAGGTAAAAAGTGAAAACGATGGGGACTAGGCTGCTCAAACTATATAAGCAAGTCAAAGAATTTAAAAAGGCATAACAGCAGTTGTACCACAACAGGTAAAAGAAAAGAGAGAAACAGTCAGCATCTTGCACAAAAGTGGCTAAAAGCACAACACAGTGAGAGGAGAAGACAGGAGTCTGTTGTTGCTTGGTGGATACCTGCCACAGAGGAAGACTCTTGCCCCTCAACCACCCCTAATACTGGAAGGGGAAGAGTATTATAAGTTACGAGTAAAATACGCTCTTCCTCAGGAAATGCTACACTTTGGTAGTGGCTGTCATGTCATCAGCAAGCATCTGAGGTAGTGAGGTAGGGAAGCTGAGTGTGTGCTGCAGATAAACCAGGAGGGGGTACTTGATAAGAACACATGCTACCGTCAGTAGACTATTGTAGCTGAGTGAGGAGGATCCTCCCGACGAAGAAGAAATTCGTGGGCGAGTCTCGTGTGGCCGATGCGTAGTCAGCATAACACAATGGCATCTTTCCGAGAGGACTTCAAAGATGTATGCCACACCTTAGTGGGCCCTTTAATCACTCTCAACTTGTTTTGGGTCATAGTAGCCTGCCATTACAATTCCCAGAGCCTCAAAATATTGTGTTGGAGTTGTAATCTTAAGTCTGGGCCCGGTATTCCCACATCAAGTTGGTCTCCTGTAGTTGCACCTTTACCTAGACAGTCGGTGAGTTCATTTCCTGGAATGCCTACGTGGCTCTGTGTCAGATGGAGCTCACTGTCTTCCCAGAGCTGTAGAGGTCAGCAAGGTCCTAGATTTTTGCAGCCAAAAGGTTTTTGGGATAGCACAGGGTCATACCCTTTAAGCAACTCACTGAATCACTACAGATCAGAAAGTTCGTCTTGGCCTGGGATTTGACGTACCATGAAGCCTGAGAGATGGCCACCAATTCTGCAATGTATACATTGCAGGCAGCTGACTGAGAGTGCTTCTCATGTCCCCTTGCACATACAAAAGTGTAACAGACCCCGATGTTGACTTTCAATCCATCTGTGTAGATGCATACCAAATTAGAATAACTGTGGAGGATTGAAAGAAATAGGTGTCAGAGAGGGTCCAAAAGAGGTCCATCCAGCGCACAGGGGAAGTTGAGAGGGAGCTCTAGGAATACAGACTAATGGAGGCTGTTAGAGGTCTTTCAGTATAAAATAGAGTTGGATCCCATCTGGTCTTCCCAGTTTTGGGCAATGTGCAACAGTCTGAACTGCTGGTTGTGTTGAATGACATGGGCGGGTAGGCATTTGATAGACTGTGACTGCATAAATTGCCAGGAGCTGCTGTTGTCTGACCCGCAGCGGTGGGACACCGGCTTCTGCCTGACTACATCTTCAGACCACCATGGTACTGGCGGTTATTGGAATGAGCCAAAGGAGTAGGATATCGTCGCTGCTGCAGCAGCATGAGTAATAGTATCAATAGTATCCTGTATCAATTTGTCGATATCTGTCACACGATGGGCTGCAAAAGTGGCTGCAGAGGAGAAAGCCTGCCAATCAGCTTTCCGAAGCGACCAACATGGAGCATGTTCTAGATACTTGTGAGTGTAGAGGGAGAGAACGATAGGAAAATAGTCACTGTCACAAAGATCCCCATGGGTATGCCACTGAATCAGGGGTAAGATACTCGGGTTGCAAACTGTGAGATCAATAGTTGAAAATATTCCGTGGGCCACACTGAAATGTGTGGCAGCTCAAGTGTTGATCAGGCAGACATCCAATTCTGAAAGGTGTTCTAGTACTTGGCCTCTGTGAGATATAGCGTTGCTGCCCCACAAAGGATAATAGGAATTAAAGTCCACCAATAAGAGGAAGGAGGCAGGGAGCCACTAACTCTAACAGCTCATAATAATCTACTTTGGGGCTAGATAAACATTACACATTGTCATCTGAACTGATAGTTAGGTCACGTCTTCTAGTACAGTGGTTAAGGGGCACCTGCTCACTGAAAATATCAGAGCTTATGAAGGTACAGACCCCACTGGACACTCTCTCAACATTAACATGATTGGTACAGTAGTGGTGGTAGTTTTTCAGAGCAGGGAGGTGTGTTGCCATAAATCATGTTTCCTGAGGCGCTATGCCAATTACGGAATAAGCAACCATTAGATGATTGAGGTCATTCAAATGTCGATAGTAGCCGTTACAATTCCATTGAAGGAGCATTGGTGTAAGGTCTGAGAAATTGGCAAATGCAAAATGCGGGTGAGATTACTTTGCTCCGTGGTCCAGGATTTCTGGCCACACCAATGGTGTGGGAACCACCAGTGTTATAGGTGTAGGGGATGAAGGAGCTGATACTACCTCCCCCAACTTGAGGACAGGCCCTGGAACACAACCAGGACGTGGAGGTGTCTTGCGAGATGTTGGTATTGCATGAGGTGTGGACTGTGACATGACAGTCGCAAAATTAGAGACCATAATAGTTGGAAGAATTCTTTCAAACTTTTTCCTTGTTTCTTGGTAAGACAGGCGGTCAAGAATCTTATACTCTTAATTTTTTTTTCCCTCCTGAACATTGAGCATCATGGTGAATGAGGATGGTGCGGTTCTTGACAGTTGACACACTGAGGGGATGGATCACAAGGGCTGCCCTCTCAGGATGCCCGTCCACATGCCCTACAGATAGCCTCATTAGGAAAGTGGCAGGAAATGTTTCCAAATCTTTGGCACCTGAAACATCTCATTGGAGGAGGAAAGTAAGGCCTGAGGCCACACCTATAAATCATGCCCTTAACATTCTCAGGCAAAATCTTACCATCAAAGGCTAGGATAAAAGCTCCAATGTCCACTCTATTATCCTTGGGTACCTTCTGGATGTGGCAAACGAAATGGACTCCACATCACACCAGATTAGTATTCACCTCTTCATCAGTTTGAAGTGTTGGGTTGCAATAGAATTCTATCGAGCTTGTTATGAGGAGAAATTGTAACTGACATATCACCTAACTTGACATAAGCCTGAAGTGCCCACGATTGGTCAGTCGGTGTGTGATGATTTGATCAGCAAAGGTCAATTTCTCATCTTCCCTATTACCACAACCTCCCCGAATTGATCTTCAATATTTTCAACAAAAAACATATGCTGCATTGAAGCTAAAGAGCCACTGTCAGTACAAGAACAAGAACTTGACAAACTGGCTACTTTCATTTCTCCTTGCCTGGTTCTCATCTTGAGGCATGGTTAATGATGGAAACGCTGTAGGATTGTAAACTTGTGTATTAAAATCACTGTTCGTGACTGCTGAGATGGCCATGTTGGTACAGCTACCATTAAACTTGATCCGTTATATTGCAGATGATCCACCCCGATTCCACACACTCTGATTGGAGGCTCTCCCTGTGCCCCTCGCCCTGAAGTCAACAGGCACCTACTCCTTGGCTGACATGGGGAGGTCACAACTTAGGCTTTGGCAGTGCAATCCCTGCACTGTCAGGGGGCTACCACCGAGAGGGAACACGAAAACATCCACCACGACAGACTGGCTACCATGCTGGATTTTGGATGCAGAGGTAGATCCACTTCACTGGTAGCTGCAATAGGTAACAGCACACATGGACAGGTAGTCCACCATAGTAAGGTGTCCTTCTCCAGACCGCCCACACTTCGGTAAAATTTGGAAAGTGGAGATCAGAGCCAAAAAGGGGACCAGAATTTAAAAAGTCAAAAAAAGGGAGGAAAAAAGTGTTACAAAGAAGAAAGTCCAAAAGCAGTCACAAGACCAAGGTAAAAACATGACCCAATAGAAGACTCCTATTAGCTGCCTCTTACTACAGGCAAGGAAGGCCCCGACACTGCAGGGGATAATAAAATTTTCTTATCTTTATTATTTTCTCTTTCTTATAATTTAAGTTCATGAGTTACTTGCTCATTTTTCTTTATTTTCATAACTATCTTATCTCATTTATTACTTTACGACCTAGAAATAAAACATAATACAAAGTGTGTGTATTTTTTGATACTTATGTTGAATGAGGCTGATTTCCACTATTAGTAAATATGACTACTTTTATTAATCACTCATGTTCACAAAAATGCACTAATAAAACAGCATTCACAACAGAAACTATTTATTTCCAGGTGGGAGATGATTTAAAGGAATAAAAACTTACAGATATAGCAAACTTTACACCTTGCAATTTATAAATGTTGAAAAGGGAAGAAGCTTTTAGGTGCATACGGCTGTTGGATAATCAATTAATTTAAAACTTTCTCAAGACTTGTGTTTTATGGAACACTGCAGATGAGAGGGAAATCAATAGATGCTACAAATAATTAGATTTGGCAAGGAGGGTGAGATGTAATTGATGTGAAATAATGCAAATAATGAAATCTTTGATACTAAAGTAATGTTTAGAGTGAGTGAGTGAGTGAGGTTGTGCGTGTGTGTGTGTGTGTGTGTGTGTGTGTGTGTGTGTGTGTGTGTGTGTGTGTGATTTAAACATTTCTTTTGTTTATGGTGTGAACCAAAGAAATTAAATTATATAATTAGATAATAATTACCAGATAATTCACATGTATGTCTGGTTTGGGATCTGAAAAAATATTTTTTATTATGCAGAAATCGCACATGCACAATGATTTGCAGATAGATGGTGCCCCTATGCCAAATATTGCAGAGCAGCTATCTTGCAAATGCACTGTATGCTGTGTTTGCTAATAGTGCAGCCAGACGTTACTCACCAAAGACCGTACGAGACTAATGTTATGACGGGTCTGTCATCGAAGAATTAATCATTAATTTTCACATCATGATTTAATAGCAGCCAATGCTGGGTTTCAGGCCAATTCCTTGTCAACGTGGGGGCAGCATATATAGGCCAGGCATGTCTCACAGTACAAGAACACTGCGATGAACATCAGTGTCATACATGTCTTCATCAACCAGAAAAGTCAGCAATTGTGGAACACTGTCTGAATACAGGACTTAACTTGATTTATGAAAAGATGGAAGTTTTATCCGCAGCATTGCATCATTAAGGAAGCAATACATATCGTACAGCCAATAATCTCATCAACAGGGATGTGTGATTTCAACTGAGCACAGCCTGGAACCCTGCATTGGCTGCTATAAAATCACAATGCGAAAATCGAGATTCTTCGATAACAGACCCCTTCATAACACTGGTCTAGTACGGTCTTTGGTCAGTAACATCTGGCTGCAATGTTTGCAAACACAGCAGACAGTGCACGCACAAGAGAGCTGCTCTGCAATTTTTGGCAGAGGGCAGTTACATATGGCACCATCTATCTGCAAATCATTGCACATGCACCATTTTCACACCTGCACATTCTTCACTCACATGTTCTAGAGACAGGGCGTCGACGTGCAGATACCGTCTGTCGTACCTAGCCACCAGCAAGGTTGAACCACCTGAAGATGTCAGACAGTTGCTCCGAGGAAATATTGTGGAATTTGCAAAACATGATCTGGCGGCAAACCCGTGAAGACTATTTACAACAATGACATGATTCGCTAATGACATTACTATCCTCAGTGAAAGTGAGGAAGAATTACAGGATCTGTTAAATGGGATGAACAGTGTAATGAGCACACACTATGGACTGAGAGTATATGGCAGTCAATCATGTGTGGGATAACTTGAAAAGAGGAAAATCATAGCGTTTGACATGTGTTGCTATAGAAGGACACTGAAAATTAGGCAGACAGATAAGATCAGAAATTAGGAGTTTGTTGCAGAATCACGAGGAGATGAAGATAGGAAAGCACTGCAAAAAAGGTACAGGGCATGTGTTAAGACACTGAGGAATAACCTCAATGGTACTACAGAGAGCTGTGTAGGGTGAAAGCCTTAGGGAAAGACAGAGTCTGGCGTGTATCCAACAAATAACTGAGGACTCTGGGTGTAAGAGTTCCTGTGAGATGAAGAAGTTGGAAAAAAATTAAAAAATGAGGATGATGGACATAACCTTAATTCCTCTCCTGCACAATTTCATCAGAAAGAATCCCTGAAAGGCTTTCAAGAAACAAAGTTCTTTAACTTACATAATTTTGCAGACTTAATTCCTGTGTAGTCCTCATTTTCTGTAAGTAGAAACACACAATAGTCATACATCTCAACAGCAATAGCAATAGCAGTAGCATACTTTTTTGGCAAAACACCTTGGAAAAGGCTCTTGCTTTGATATCAACATGATTTATGGTGTTCTAATGCTTTTCGATCATGAGGTGTTTTTCTTGGTAATGCACATCCAGTTTACATAAGATATACAGCTCATTTCAGTATTACCTTCTAGTTTGGAATGGACTCATTTTAATTATCAGAAGTACATTTAAAATGTTGTTTCCATCAGAATCACACTTTTAGTTAATATTTTCATTACATAGACCCATTATTCACTAGATCATGGCATGTTACTGAATGACAATCCTTGCTGTCATAAGGATTCCCCCCCCCCCCCCCCCCCCACACAAAAAAGAAATCGCTCTAATCACGGACCTTTCTATGTCCCTTATCTTGAGAATAATGACCCAATAAAATGTGGGAGCTCATGTTATTGCATCCTGTTTCTTTCATGGAACCTCACATTGAATTTTCATCTATACCATCAGTTCTAATACAGCACTGATATTCAACTAATAAATAAAAATTTAAATAAAGAAACTCACCTTTGACTAGAACATGTAAGATTTTCACAGCGCAGAGGGGAACAATACAAATCACTAGGCTGACTCCAAACAAGAACTGAAACTGAAGCAAAATCAAAACTCTGTTATCTTGTAATCTCATATTCAATGAATTTTAAATTGCTTGTATCAACAATGCAACTATGCACTATGAAGTCAGTCTTACCACAACACTGACATTGCACATTAATGCTATTCTGGGAAGAAGTCTGAAACTGATGCGGGACCCGTCGAATGAGAATGGCTGAGTTATCACTTTCTCTCTTCCTTCTGTGTCTCTAACGAAGACCTGGAGCAGAAACATTGTAACATTAGTATGCAAAAAGTAGCAACAAATTCCAGCTCACATGGCTTATGGGAGACAAAGTGAACATCAGAAGCACACAATACAATGCTGTAAACTCTGGACCCAAGTAATACTTGTTCAACAAAATAATTTTAAAAGATGGGCTTCTTAAAGAATGCACTCTCTTTCTTCCAGGCATTAGGAAAAGGCTGCTAATCTGTCCTTGTACCTCTCTAAACTAATGGAGATTGCAGATCACAATTGAGATAAAACTGCAATTAACTTCTAAACAGAACAGTTGGCCATTGCTTGTAGTCCTGGTTACGCGCTCTCTAGCCTACTCTAAACCCTATGTCATCTGAAACTGTGTAAATGGTTTATATCCCACTGCCTTTTTATTTTATTTTATTTTTTTTTTTTTTTTTGTGGTTTTAGGGCGCACAACTTCAATGGTCATTAGCGCCCTGACTACTCTAAGAATGCACCGCGAGGCACAAGTTGACAACAACAACTAAAAGGGAAAACACGATAAAAGACAGACTGACAGGCATAGGATTAAAAAACAACATCATCAAATGTCCTTAGCGAGGTTTATCAAATTGATAAAACAAAGAACACGAGCAGCTGCTCGTGGGTCATCCGCTAAAATGGCATCGAAAGTATTAGGCAGGTTAAGATCGAGGCGCAGTGTGTTAAGATCTGGACAGGACATTAAAATGTGTCTAACCGTCAGCAAGTGCCCACATGGGCAGAACGGCGCCGGCGCAGCCATCAGCACATGGCGATGGCTGAACCGGCAGTGTCCAATTCTTAACCGGGCTAAAACGACCTCCTCCCGCCGAGAAGGGCGTGAGGAGGACGTCCAAGCCACGGGAAGAGGTTTTAAGGCCCGAAGCTTGTTGTCGGTAAGTGCAGCCCAATCGGCATGCCACAGCCGTAAGATGCGCCGACAAATGACCCTGCTAAAATCGGACGAAGGGAAACAACAAGAAGCTGTCCGAGGCTGGAGGACCGCAGCCTTGGCCGCGGCATCTGCAGCTTCATTCCCAGGGATACCGACATGGCCAGGAACCCACATAAAGCTAACCGGAGAACCGACGTCCACCAGCTGCTGAAGAGAGCGTTGGATCCGGTGTACGAAAGGGTGAACCGGGTACGGATCACTGAGGCTCTGGATGGCGCTCAGGGAATCTGAGCAGATGACATAAGCAGAATGTCGGTGGCGGCAGATGTAAAGAACAGCCTGGTAGAGGGCAAAGAGCTCAGCTGTGAAGACCGAACAATGGCCATGGAGCCGGTATTTGAAACTTTGTGCCCCGACAATAAAGGAACACCCGACCCCATCATTGGTCTTAGAGCCATCTGTATAAATGAAAGTCATGTTGATGAACTTCGAACGAAGTTCCAAAAACCGGGAGTGGTAGACCGAACCGGGGGTGACCTCTTTTGGGAGTGAGCTGAGGTCAAGGTGAACGTGGACCTGAGCCTGGAGCCAAGGTGGCGTGCGGCTCTCGCCCACTCGAAAGGTTGCAGGGAGTGAAAAATTAAGGTGTTGAAGGAGGCGACGAAAGCGAACTCCAGGGGGTAGCAGGGCAGAGACATACAACCCGTATTGACGGTCAAGAGAGTCGTCAAAAAAGGAACGATAAGACGGATGGTCGGGCATTGACAGTAGCCGACAGGCATACCGACAAAGCAGTATATCGCGCCAGTAGGTGAGTGGCAATTCGCCAGCGTCAGCATGAAGACTCTCTACGGGACTGGTATAAAATGCTCCGATCGCAAGTCGTAAACCCCGATGTTGTATGGAGTTGAGGCGGCGTAAGATGGATGGCCGTGCAGAGGAGTATACGAAGCTCCCATAATCCAGCTTGGAGCGGACGATCAACCGATATAGACGAAGTAGGACGGTTCGATCCGCTCCCCACGACATACCACTGAGAACACGGAGGACATTTAAAGAACGGGTACAACGGGCGGCCAAATATGACACATGTGGAGACCAGCTAAGTTTCCTGTCAAAGGTAAGGCCTAAAAATTTGGTTGTCTCCACGATTGGGAGAGCAACGGGACCGAGTCGTAAGGACAGTGGGAGAAACTCTTTGTAGCGCCAGAAGTTAATACAGACCGCCTTCTCGGCAGAAAAACGGAAGCCATTGGCGACACTCCAGGAGTAAAGACGGTCAAGAGAACGCTGAAGACAGCGCTCCAGGACACGTGTACACTGCGTGCTGCAATAGATTGTAAAATCGTCCACAAAAAGGGAGCCTGATACATCAGCTGGGAGGCAATCCATTATTGGATTGATCGCGATGGCGAAGAGAGCGACGCTCAAAACTGAGCCCTGTGGCACCCCATTCTCCTGGCGAAAGGTGTCGGACAGGACAGAACCCACACGTACCCTGAACTGTCGATCCATTAAAAAGGAACGAATAAAAAGAGGGAGGCGACCGCGGAGGCCCCAAGTATGCATGGTGCGGAGAATGCCCGCCCTCCAACAGGTGTCGTAAGCCTTCTCCAAATCAAAGAACACAGCCGCGGTCGGGCGCTTCCGCAAGAAGTTATTCATAATGAAGGTCGACAAGGTAACCAGATGGTCAACAGCAGAGCGGCGCCTACGAAATCCACATTGTACATTGGTAAGTAGGCGTCGAGACTCGAGCAGCCAAACCAATCGAGAGTTAACCATTCGCTCCATCACTTTACAGACACAGCTGGTAAGCGAGATAGGTCGATAACTGGAAGGCAAGTGCTTGTCCTTCCCCGGCTTAGGAATCGGGACAACAATAGACTCGCGCCAGCATGCGGGAACATGTCCCTCAATCCAGATGCGATTGTATGTACGAAGAAGAAAACCTTTACCCGCAGGAGAAAGGTTCTTCAGCATCTGAATATGAATAGAATCAGGCCCTGGAGCGGAGGACCGTGATCAGCCAAGTGCGGTTTCGAGTTCCCGCATGGTGAATGGGGCATTATAACTTTCACAATTCGAGGAGCGGAAGTCAGGTGGCCTAGCCTCCTCTGCCTGTTTGCGGGGGAGGAAGGCAGGGTGGTAATGAGCGGAGCTCGAAACCTCTGCGAAAAACGACCGAAGGCATTGGAGACAGCCTCAGGGGCCACAAGGACTTCATTCGCGACCTTCAAGCCAGAAACTGGGGAGTGGACCTTAGTGCCAGATAGCCGGCGCAGGCTACCCCAGACAACAGAAGAAGGAGTAAAACTGTTGAAGGTGCTTGTGAAAGCAGCCCAGATGGCTTTCTTGCTTTCGTTAATAATACGACGACACTGAGCACGTAATCGTTTATAATTAATACAATTCGCCACTGTAGGGTGGCGTTTAAAGGTGCGTAAAGCACGTCGACGAGCACGTAAAGCGTCTCTACATGCTGCGGTCCACCAGGGGACCGGTACGCGACGTGGAGAAGAAGTAGGGTGAGGGATGGAATATTCAGCAGCAGCGAGAATGACTTCATTGAGGTGTGCGACCTGACGATCGCAGCTTGTGAAGGTTTGATCCTGAAAGGTCGCCCTGGAAGAGAAGAGCTCCCAGTCTGCCTTGGAGATGGTCCAACTAGAGGAGCACGGGGAGGGAGTATGCTGCAGGAGATGGATAACACACGGGAAGTGGTCGCTCGAATATGTATCAGCAAGTGCATACCACTCAAACCGGCGTGCAAGTTGGGGAGTACATATAGAGAGGTCTAAATGGGAATAGGTGTGAGATGTGTCCGAAAGAAAAGTAGGGGCGCCAGTATTGAGGCAGACAAGATTGAGCTGGTTGAAAAGGTCTGCTAACAAGGAGCCCCTCGGGCAGGATGCTGGAGAGCCCCAAAGGGGATGGTGGGCATTGAAGTCTCCAGTTAACAAAAATGGTGCAGGTAGCTGAGCAATAAGTTGCATCATGTCTGCCCTGGTAACGGCAGATGACGATGGAGTGTAAACGGTACAAAAGGAAAACGTAAAAGTGGGGAGAGTAATGCGGATGGCAACTGCCTGCAGGCCGGTGTGCAACGTGATGGGATCGTAGTAAATATCATCCCGGACCAGCAACATAACCCCTCCATGAGCTGGGATACCTACCACAGGGGGTAGGTCAAAACGCACAGAGGTGTAGTGTGCCAAGGCAATTTGATCGCATGGGCGTAGCTTCGTTACCTGGAGGGCTACGACGAGCGGACGATGCAAGCGGAGCAGCAACTTCAAGTCCTCTCGGTTGGAGCGAATGCTGCGAATATTCCAGTGAATAAGTGCCATCGTAAGAAAAGGAAGATGAGAGAAGGGGTCACCTCGAAGGCTGCTTAGGGCCTGGCTTCGAGCGAGCACTGCCGCCGCTATCAGTAGGCGGACAGTCATCGTCCATGGGGTCTATAGGGTCATCGGCCATCTCGGGAGGATGGCCGGGAGGGGGAGCTTCCTCTGCCGGTGAACGGCCAGATGTACGGCTACCAGCGGTGCGGCCAGGCGAAACGGATGACGGCCTGGGGCGGCAACCGCTGGGTGGCGCAGGAGAAGAAATGCGCCGTGGCGGAGAAGGAGAACTGTGCTTCCTATGCGCCTTTTTGGAAGGACGTTTGGTGGAAGTACCGGTCGAAGGCTGGGAGGTCGAGGGACGTAGGAAGTCTGCACGGGATGGTTCCTTCTTGAAGGCCCGTGCATCTGACTTCGGGGTCTTCGACTTAGCAGAAGCTGAGGAAGGGGCTGGTGTCTGTGGGGTGATGGGAGGAAGAGGAGACGTCGACCGCGCGATCTTAGCACTGGCCGAATGGACGACCGTGGTGCTGAAGGTCAGATCGCATGTCTGGGTTGCTACCTCCCGGGTAGTCCGAGGAGAGGCGAGGACAGTACTGTATTTCCCCGCTGGGAGCAGCGTGGGCTTCCTACTAGCCAATAGCTTGCGAGCAGCCGAGGTGGACACTTTCTCTTTGACCCGAATTTCTTGGATACAGCGTTCTTCCTTATAGACAGGACAGTCGCGGGAGGATACGGCATGGTCACCCTGACAGTTCACACAACGAGGAGACGGAGGTGGACAGTCACCCTCATGGGCATCCCTGCCACAAGTGACACATTTAGCCGCATTGGAACAAGACTGTCGAGTGTGATTGAAACGCTGACACTGGTAGCAGCGCGTAGGTGTCGGGACATAGGGGCGAACAGAAATAACCTCGTAGCCCGCCTTGATGCGCGATGGCAGCTTAACACTATCGAAGGTCAAGAAAAGTGTCCGGGTCGGTACAAGGTCATTGTTGACCTTTTTCATGACCCGATGGACAGCCGTCACGCCCTGCTCAGCGAGGAAAGATTGAAGCTCCTCATCAGTCAATCCGTCAAGGGAGCTAGTATAGACTACACCACGAGACGAATTCAAAGTTCGGTGGGCCTCCACCCGGACAGGGAACGTGTACAGGAGGGTGGCCCGAAGCAGTTTTTGTGCCTGAAAGGCACTCTCAGTTTCTAATAATAAGGTGCCGTTACGCAACCTGGTACAATATTTGACAGATCCGGCTATGGCATCTACGCCCTTCTGAATAACGAAAGGGTTGACAGAGGAAAAATCCTTTCCATCCTCAGATCGAGAAACTACGAGGAACTGTGGGGCAGGCGGTAGTACTTTTGTCACTGTTGGCTGGTCACGTTTCCGTTTTTGGGTCGAAGTCGAGAGAGATGGAGTAGAATCCATTGCGGAGGAATCCCCCATGATTGCCAGCGTCTCCGATGGCGCGTTCCTTCCTTGTGGGGACCCTCTCAGAGGGCACTCCCGCCTTAGGTGAATGTTTACACCTCAGGTCACACCTCCCGAGAAACAGACGGAGGGACCAATCGGCATGGTCAGAAGGTATCAGCTCAGGCAATCACCCCTCCCCGGGCCTGGCCTTTACCAGGGGGTACGCGCGTGCCTTACATGTCTACCCAGGGCGGGGACTTACGCGTTACCCCGTCACCGGCTACGCGTGCGAACGCGTGGGTCGGCCTTCAGGCACGCACAGGGAGGAAGGAAGAAGAGGAAAAAGAAGAGAGAGAGGGAGAAAGAGGACAGACTGTCTCAAACGCCAAGGCGGAGACCAGAGAAGGCAAGGAGAAGAAGGCAATGAGAAGGCAAGGAGAAGAAGGCTATGAGAAGGCAAGGAGAAAAAGGCAATGAGAAGGCAAGGAGAAAAAGGCAATGAGAAGGCAAGGAGAAAAAGGCAATGAGAAGGCAAGGAGAAGTCAAGGGAAAGGGTAAGGAAGACAGTGAGGTGGAGAAGAGCAAAGAAAGGAACCAACAAAAGGAAGGAAGAAACGAGAAGTGAAAAACCAAAAAGACCACGATTATAGGTCGTGGAACCGTCCGTCTCCGGACGCAGGCGCTAACTACCCCCGTGAGGGGGATGGACTCCTTTTAGTCGCCTCTTACGACAGGCAGGAATACCTCGGGCCTATTCTAATCCCCGGACCCGCAGGGGGGATCCCACTGCCTGTTAACATATGTCGAGATGCTTGAGAACCGAACCTGGAGATTCAGAATAGCTAATGTAAACCACATTTGCACACATTTGTCTAATCTCTCTCTCTCTCTCTCTCTCTCTCTCTTTGTCTAATCTCTCTCTCTCTCTCTCTCTCTCTCTCTCTGTCTCCCCCCTCTTCCCACTCCAATTCATGTGTATGAAGTACATACATAAATCAGGGCTTTTGGAACAGGTTTAATCTCATAGAATGTAGTGATTTTGCATCTCTCTCGCCTAAAATAAAGTTCATATACAGTTCAGTACTGAACATCAACTACAGTGTGACTGGGCTTACTGAGCGAGGTGGTGCAGTGCTTAGAACACTGGACCCGCATTCAAGAGGATGATGGTTCAAACCTGAATCTGGCCATCCTGATTTAGGTTTTCCATGAGTTCCCTAAATCACTTCAGACAAATGCCAGGATGGTTCTCCCCCATCCTTCCCTAATCCGATGACCTTGCTGTTTGGTTCCTTCCCCCAAATCAACCAACCAACCTTGACTGGGCTTAGCATGTTCCCCAACGTATATTAAGTACAACACAGGCTGTCACTAATATTCAGTCAGGCACTGTTTTCAATAATTATCAAAGTCACCTGTGTGATTATATGTCAAACACACACAAATGTGATCCCAATCATTACAGAGAGTGTTTTTAAATAACAAAGTATCACTGATTTCCTTTAAAAAGTTGACAAACATAGACATAAGACTGAAGTACCTGCATCACCTGTAGAAGTTACCTAGTAAGAACAAGTACTAATTTAACACAGTGAAGAAAGGAAAGGCAAACCCATGGATAAATGAGAAACATTTTGTTAAACAAAAATAGATGTTACCTGAAACAACCAGTAAACATGGCACAAAAATTGAGACAAATTTAGATTTTAAGTACCTAAAAGTAAGTTAACTGAATAAAAAGAATTAAAAATGATTCACCATAAAAATACCGAAGCATGTAGGAAGCTTTGCAATTGCTTAAAGAAAACTGTTCAATCGGTATATGTTTTGTATCGAAATTATTATGTGGGAACTTTCATTGTCTAACTTATATTCTGGAAAATTTAAAAAGGAAGTGAATGGCATCCATCTAGAAGCTGTTAGCTTTCATCCATATTCTTCTTTCATGTTTCAAAGTTTAATTTCACCAAATGTGAGACATTTGATGAAGATTACCATTTTATGATAACAACATCACAGAAAAATGATGAGCACACACCACCCACCCACCAAAATAAGTCTTGTTAGATAAGAGTGTGATTTGAAAAACATGATGAAATCTTGTCATTTCTGACTCTCTTTTTGCACCTTCTGTCTCTCCTAATCTAGGATTTGAAGTGATCTCCTTCTTAATTCTTATTTTCTTTTTCTTCTTTACCTATGCAATGAAGGAACTATATACAGGTGGGTCACCAGTCAGTAGCCACTAGCAAGCCTTAGACTTTGTTTAGCCTAGTGTAATGGTAGTCAGCTGTAAACTTGACTGATTTGCAATATACATAAGTCAGTTGACTCCGTGTATTTGTATTGCAAATACTGTGGAAACATGACTAACTATAGTGATACTTGTGATTCATTTGTGGAACATTTTCCAAACATCTATCCTCCATTTTGACATGGTCTCTGCAAATTAAATTTAAGATTTGAAGTGAATGGGTTGGTAGCGGAGCTTCATCACCCAGGCAGACCAAAGTCTGTTACTACAAGAGAGAATCTTAATGTTGTCACACAATTTTTAGGCAGTCGCTGCCTAAATCTCAAAGAATCGTGTCCAGGGAGTATGGAATAGCAAGAACAAGCTTACAAAGGATTCAGAAAAAGCTGAAACTGAGACAATGTCTGCCTACTTTACTTCAAGACCCAAATGGAGATGATCCAGACATGCATATGGAATGCTGCACGTTGTACACAATCTGACAAGAAGCTTATCAAAAGTTCTACAAAAACATTCTTTGGAATGATTAAATGACTATTAAGGCAAATGGCAGGGTGAATAGGCACATACGGGCAGGGATTTTCAGTGGTGGGCTAATCAGGCCTCATTTTTCAATGCGATTGTCAATTTTATAAATTACCTAGATAGGTTTAAAGAAGTGTTGTCAGAACTGGAAAATAGTCCACTTTTTTAACATATTCAGCCAGCTGAGGAAAAGTTGATACAACAACAAGATGGAGTTCCCCCACCATATGGAGTTATCAGCAGACAGGGTACTATTGAATGGTCTCCATAATCTTCAGATATCACACCCATGGTTTTTCACAGTTCAACAGAGAAATTTTGCATCAGAGTTTAAAATAATAATAATAATAATAATAATAAATCTTTGCTACTCAAGAAAGCAAATCATCAGCTGTATTGGGTGAAGTTCATGATGGCTAGAGATGAAAAAGAACACTGTGAGAGCTGATGATGGCAGCATACGTTCTGAGAGAGAGAGAGAGAATCTGTGCACTATTCACTAAAATAAAATTACTAACCCTTAACTCATGAGGAGTGGTCTTCCAGACCGCAATGGAATTCCTTATAAAGCCTCCTCCCCCACCTACCCTCCTTAAATCACCACCCCTACACATTTTTGCTGTCAGTTCCTCATGAACTACATAGCTGTTCTTCAGTATACTACAAAATGTGTTTGCAGGAATGTGTCAATTTTAATGATCCTAAATTTGATGAAATTATTCTTCGGTGGGTGGAGGAAGATGTCAGTGATATAGATCAAGAAATACACAAAAAAGATGGTGATTTTGCAGTAGCTGGTGATCACTAGCATGCAGGACAATGGTGATGGGCACCTTTCTGGTTCTCCAAGAAAACATTTAATGTCTTGGTTAAAATCAAATGCGCTTTGAATGGTTGTAAAGAAAAATGTAGATTTCATCACTGAAAGTCAGTTTTTCAGACTATCTTTTGTGGTCACGAGGCAGCACTGACGCCAGCTACGAGCGCTTTTCGCTTGCTGTGTTACAAAATAAGTAATTTAGCTAGTAATTAATTGTTTTTGCTGTCTATTATATAGTATTTACGTGCTTTAGTGTTAGATACACTTGATAAAGTGTTTCAGTTTTTATTTTCGTCTGAATAAGATAAGCGAAGTTTCTATTTAGGACAGTTCCAGGAGTGCGCAAACGTTTGTTTACATTCTTAACTGATGTTAAATACGCAGGATCATCAATTAATTCAGTGCGCAACACTCAGTATTTGCAATTATTAGTGTCATTTAGGCTCGATACACTGAAGGCAGCAATTTTTCTACGTTTTATTAGGTTATTTTTCACGTGAACATAAACGTTTCTTTACATTATCAATACGAGGGTTAATCAGCTTAAGTTAGTGTACAATACTCAGTACTCACGTTTATTAGTGTCATTTAGACTCGATACATTGAAGGTAGCAGTTTTTACACATTTTATTAGGAATAGTGATACTGACAGTGATTTCTAACCTCACTTGTATACGTTTGACTAGCGCAACCTGCGACCGTTAACAGTTAAGGAAATGTAAAATACGCGGTAAATTAGTATTACACTACAATATCTGAGTAAATCAGTGTTACAATACAACTTCTGAGCCCTTCTTTCATACGGTCTAGTTAGCAGAAAGCTAAAACTCACTTCGCTGTCTGCTTAAATACCTTAGCTTGTTGTGGGCTTTAGTGATCGTGTACTGTAAGCCCATCGGTTTCTATAAAGTAGATTCGTATTTGTGCTTTCATTCTGAACTCTTATTGTTAGCTAAAGGTTTTGTTTTGTACCTGCATCTGTCAGTGTACAATACCCAGTGTTTATGTTTATTAGTATCATGCAGACACGGTACAGTTAAGGTAGCAGTTTTTATAGTTTTATTAGGTCACTTTCGCGTGTACGTAAATGCTTGTTTAAATTACAAATACAGGGGATAATCAGTAGGTGCAGCTTACTGTAGATCACTGTTTAATTAGTTTATGATATTCATTAGATAGCCCCTAGCAGTTTACTGTAGGTCACTATCTTATTCTTTAGTATTCACTAAGTAGCCCCTAGCAGAAAAATAAGCACCAGATCTCGCTTCTACCATATATTTTTATTTTCATTATTGAGTGTCCTTTCTGCCTACTAGAGTGCAGCTGTTAACCTTGGGTGGCAGTAGGTTGCCTTAAGTTTTTTTTTATAGTAAATCAGTTACTAGTTAGATGGATAGGGACTGTGTCTGTTGTGTGCGGATGCAGGAGGAGTTGGCCACAGTCCAAACACAGCTGGAAGCTTTGTTGGCTACAGTCAATAAGCTCCAGAGTGCCACCTTGAGGTGCGGTGGGGATGGGGTGCTTGGGGCAGCCTCTGCTGTACTAGATGTGCAGGGGGGAATGTCACAGCTCTCTGTCACTGAACTGACCTCAGGAACGACTGAGCCGGCCAGCCCACTCTCACCTCAGTGTGGGTGGCAGACTGTGTCGAGGTCTCGAGCCTCAAGGCGAAGGCTGCACAGGGTACGCAGGCTCCTGCCAAATCCCATGCACTTTGCTAATAGATTCAGTGTGCTGTATGATGCTGGGGGAGGGGGGGGGGGGGGGGAGAGGCTGAGCCAGATCAGCATGCACCTTCTGCCAGGATAGTGGCCGCTCCTTCGGCAAGGTCCGGACAGGCACGTGGGGGTAGGGGTTTGTTATAGTGCACGTCATTTACGACAGCGGCCGAGCTTAGGTTCATTCTGCGCATCAGACGTCACAAAACACAGTCAGCCAATGAACAGAGAGCTACGTTGCCAGAGCTCAACTGCAGTACAGAGCACGGACGAGTGTCTTCAGTTTTAGAAATGTTCAGTCATAAATAAAGTAAGAGAACAAAAGCAATGTCTTGATAGCAGACTTCCTTTTATAGAAAGTTTGGAAAAGCATTCTTTATACCAATTGCTTTATATTCTATTAATTAATTAAACTAAACAAGCAATAAGCTTCCTAATTCAGGCGATAGCAAGGAAAGGTGTTTGTTTCATTCTCACGAACTGTTTTTTCTCAATAAAGAACAGCGGTATTTGTTTATTTCCTATTGTACTTCGACGAAATGTGAGTAATTCATAGTCATACCAACAGCGTTTGTTGGTATTTTGTGTGATATTTTAGAGTCGTCGAGGAGTTGAACAATGAGCTCTGACGGCGTAATGGTTAAGGTGTTTGGCTGCTAAGTGAAAAGTTCTAAGTTCAAACCTTGTTCGGTGCTTAATATTTTCTTTATTTAAAAACAATATCGAAGTGTCTTACTTCCTGAATTTTATTCGGTTGAATGTAATTTTTTTAAATTTATAGTGCTTTGTCTCAATCATAATACGTTTTCGGTTCTAATTTTGTCCTCCAATATTTCTCTTCACAGCAATTAAAAACAATGAAAAGGCACACATACAATATTCATGTTATCTGTTTTGTTTGTATATCTTCTCTTCCACAGTCACTGTTTTACTATTCATATTGAGATATATTCTTTCACGACAGTATTAAAAGTATTATTTAGATAAGAATTTCGAATCGTATGTTGCCGAGCTACTTGATTGTCTGACGTAAATCTTTGCTTCGCTGCTTTGTCAACATCACCATATTCAGTGTTTTCGTCGACTGATCTATGTTTTAGCAAGTATTTGCTGTCCGTTGTGACAAACACAAATTGTTTGCGCCATGCGCCTCACCAGGGTGTATACGTGGACGAAGAAAAAAAATTCCCGGATTTTTTGCGGATTTCCCAGTTAAAAATACACTTTCTCCAGGATGAAAATACACTTTTTCCATGTTAAGTAACAGTCTACTTTTCCTCAGAACTGTAAAACTTATCAATCCTTTCAATGGTTGTGGTTTTATACACCGACGTAGAATTTCCCAACACTTTGGAAAACTAAACTCAGGGGGAAAAAACACATTTTGGGGAGATGTCTGATGTGCAGCAACATGTGCGCTGCGTATTTTCATATTACGAAAGTATACATTGCAATTCTACCAAACACCCCAAGTTACTTTCCGAAGGACTGAGATCGAGATTGCGATGCACTTTTGTAAGCCGGTCGTAGCTCATGTCAAGCGATCTCGCCAGCCCATAACAGCAGATATTCAGACCACAGGACACGCGATGTAGTCAGCCAATAACATCATCACTGTTAAGTAGCGCGAACACACAAGCAGGAAAAGTTAATGGTTTAAATTAATATACATAGTGTTGCTACAAGAAAAGAAAAGCTTTCACGTACCCTATAACACTGGCCTCTAAGATTAATAAGCTGCAAGAGAAGCTAGGCTTTCACACATAATGTTGATCTTTTTGCGCGTGTTACACTTCAAGATACATCACAGAAATGTGCCAGCAAATTTTTTAACAACGACATAAATGTCTGATCTTCTGGGCTCGAAAATATTCTAAATGGTCGTTCTCAAAGATTTGAATTTTGAATGAGAGTCAAACGCTCTGTGAGTTAAGAAATTCATCGGACATTCGTGCACAGATCTCATCTTGTGTAAAAGGAAATTTTCTCTACTTGAAAGTAACGCTTTTCAAACAACCATTCGGAATATTTTTCTGCGACCTGTTAGATTCGTTTTAGCAGTTGCGCCAGATGACAGGCGTCGCCGCGCTTGTGCAGCTATGATGACGCAGGAAGCCCATACGTTCGTATGTGTAAAACATTAAAAGATCTTACATTATGTCATAAAAGAAACAAGACGTTAGAGGATACTCCAAGGGCATGGGAATTTTCTCAATCCTACTAAAATGCATAATTCGGCTTAAAGTGCACATTCGTATGTCCAGATTCAGATGTACCAGTACCGCATTATCTCATGTTTGGTTCTTTATTATGGCATAATGCCATACGTGCTAGACAATGAAAAAATGCACTTGAAATGTAGCGAGCAGTTGAAACTAGGCAATAGTGTGGAATTAAACACTTCGTTTCAAATAAGTTGACTGCCTCAGCAGAAAAGATTAATAAAAGTCAAATTTCTTTAACAAACCGACAAAGATAACTTCATTGTTCTGCAAGGCGATTAACGCTTGACTGTCAGGAAGGTAGAAACAAACTAAAATCTGAAACTAATAACTTATTTTAGCCTTCCATAATTATGAGCATGTATTTTAATTCACTTGATAGCCCTGACCACAGAAATCCATTTTGTTTTCATTTGACGTGAGAGCAATAAACGAAGAGGAAACAGTAAAAATTGTTAGTTCACCTAAACAGGTCAGTCCAAAGGATGAAGGGTCTGTAGCAAAATCCCAGAGTTAATCTCCAAAATAAACATTAGCAATGCCAATATTGTATTTGGTACCAAAAGCTGATTGAAACCGACATAAAAAGCAGTGAAATATTGACTCGGATTGGACAATGTTTAGGAAGGATAGGACTGAAGCTATTAGATTAGATTAGATTTACTTTCATTCCAATTGATCCGTAGTGAGGAGGTCCTCCAGGATGTGGAACATGTCAGAAAAACAACAATACATGACAAATATTTACAACTAAAACAAATAAGCTAATGTACCATTCCACAGGTCCCAACTGGAATGATCGTCATTTTTTAATGAATACTATATGAAAGTCATTTTACAAATACTAATGCACTGAATTTAAAATAAAAAAGTTTTTTATTTATTTATAAGGTAATAAACATGTAATACAACTACTATAATACTTATTTACAATGAACACATTACTGCACTGAAATGGTGCAGAAGTTAAATTGTACTTACACACACACACACACACACACACACACACACACACACACACACGTTTACAATGAACACATTACTGCACTGAAATTGCGCAGAAGTTATATTGTACTTATCAGTTGGTTTTACTGAGAAATTCATCAAGGGAGTAGAAGGAGTTGGCCACCAATAAATCCTTTAGGCTTCTCTTAAACTGAATTTCATTGGTTGTTAAGCTTTTTATGGCTGCTGGCAAGTTATTGAAAATGTGTGTTCCTGAATAATGCACACCTTTTTGTACAAGACTAAGTGACTTTAAATCCTTGTGAAAATTATTCTTATTTCTAGTATTGATTAATGAATTGAACTGTTGGTTTGAAAAAGTGATATATTTTTAATGACAAATTTCATTAAGGAATGAATATATTGGGAAGCAGTAGTTAGTATCCCTAGTTCCCTAAACAGGCTTCTGCAGGATGTTCTTGAGTTCACACCACATATAACTCTTACTGCACGTTTTTGTGCCCGGAAAACTTTAGCTTGGCTTGATGAATTACCCCAAAAAATAATCCCATATCACATTATGGAATGAAAGTAAGCATAGTATGCCAGCTTTTTCATTTTTATATCCCCTATGTCTGACAAAATTCGCATTGCAAACAGAGATTTGTTAAGACTCTTCAGCAGTTCTGTAGTGTGCTCCTCCTAGTCGAATTTATTATCAAGCTGTAATCCCAAGAATTTAACACTGTCCACTTCTTCTATCTTCTTGTCATCCTATGTTAGACATATACTCATGGGACACCCCTTACAAGTTCTGAACTGCATGTAGTGTGTTTTTTCAAAGTTTAGTGACAAAGAATTGGCTAGGAACCAGTGATTAATGTCCACAAATATTTTATTAGCTGATCTTTTTAAGATTACGCTTGATTTGCTATTTATTGCAATGTTTGTATCATCGGCAAACAAAACGAACTTGGCATTTGGCAATTGATATACACAAGAAAAGGTAATTGATATACACAAGAAAAAGTAAGGGCCCCAAATTGGAACCTTGTGGGACCCCACATGTAATTAGTTCCCAGTTGGATCATGCCTGATAGCTTGATACATGGGAGGTGGTGTGTTCATTGCAGTTAAAAGCTGTTTAAACACAGTTGAGATCGATACTGGGTCGGACTGTGAAATAGTCTGGATAAAGTTGTCAATAAGACAAGGACTGGCCATTGTATTAGGATGTTTTTATAGACCACCAGCACCCGCAACAGATATCACAGAACGTTTCAGGGAAAGTCTTGAGTACATAGGAAGTAAATATCCAAATTATCCATTAGTTATAGGTGGAGACTTTAATCTAGCATCCATTGACTGGGAAAATTACACGTTTATCACAGGGGGCAGAAGCAAAGATTCGTGTGAAGTTATTCTAGGAGCACTCTCAACATACAACCTTAGGCAATTGGTTAGAAAACCAACTCAGAATTGGACCATATTAGATATCTTGGTGACAAACAGACCTGATCTTTTAGAGGAAGTTAATCTAGAAGAAGGTATTAGTGACCATAATGTGATTGTGGCTTCTACGAGGTGCATTCAAGTTCTCGACGTAATCGCCCTGCAGACGTACACATTTTTCACAACGCTGACGCCATGATTCCATGGCAGCGGCGAAGGTTTCTTTAGGAGTCTGTTTTGACCACTGGAAAATCGCTGAGGCAATAGCAGCACGGCTGGTGAATGTGCAGCCATGGAGAGTGTCTTTCATTGTTGGAAAAAGCCAAAAGTCACTAGGAGCCAGGTCAGGTGAGTAAGGAGCATGAGGAATCACTTCAAAGTTGTTATCATGAAGAAACTGTTGCGCAATGTTAGCTCGATGTGCGGGTGCGTTGTCTTGGTGAAACGGCACATGCGCAGCACTTCCCGGACGTTTTTGTTGCAGTACAGGAAGGAATTTGTCCTTCAAAACATTTTCATAGGATGCACCTGTTACCGTAGTGCCCTTTGGAACGCAATGGGTAAGGATTACACCCTGGCTGTCCCAGAACATGGACACCATCATTTTTTCAGCACTGGCGGTTACCCGAAATTTTTTTTGGTGGCGGTGAATCTGTATGCTTCCATTGAGCTGACTGGCGCTTTGTTTCTGGATTGAAAAATGGCATCCACGTCTCATCCATTGTCACAACCGATGAAATAAAGTTCCATTCATGCTGTCGTTGCGCGTCAACATTGCTTGGCAACATGCCACATGGGCAGCCATGTGGTCGTCCGTCAGCATTCGTGGCACCCACCTGGATGACACTTTTCGCATTTTCAGGTTGTCATGCATAATTGTGTGCACAGAACCCACAGAAATGCCAACTCTGGAGGCGATCTGTTCAACAGTCATTCGGCGATCCCCCAAAACAATTCTCTCCACTTTCTCAACCATGTCGTCAGACCGGCTTGTGCGAGCCCGACGTTGTTTCGGTTTGTTGTCACATGATGTTCTGCCTTCATTAAACTGTCGCACCCACGAACGCACTTTCGACACATCCATAACTCCATCACCACATGTCTCCTTCAACTGTCGATGAATTTCAATTGGTTTCACACCACGCAAATTCAGAAAACGAATGATTGCATGCTGTTCAAGTAAGGAAAACGTCGCCATTTTAAGTATTTAAAACAGTTCTCATTCTCGTCGCTGGCGGTAAAATTCCATCTGCCGTACAGTGCTGCCATCTCTGGGACGTATTGACAATGAACACGGCCTCATTTTAAAACAATGTGCATGTTTCTATCTCTTTCCAGTCCGGATAAAAAAAATTGGAGGCCTTATAACTTGAATGCACCTCGTATGTCAGTGGAAGTTGCAAAAAAAAAAAAAACAGCGTAAAGTTTTCTTGTTTGGGAAAGCAAATAAAAGTGTCATTAATGAATATCTTCATAGTCAGCTCCAAGCATTCACTGTGAGACACAAAGATATTGAGCATCTTTGGTCAGAATTTAAAGGTATTGTCCACCATGTGCTAGAGAAATATGTGCCTAGCAAAAGTACAGGGGAGGGAAAGGATCCACCTTGGTACAACAAACATATTAGGAAGTTGCTGAGAAAGCAGAAAATTTCGCAGTCGTTTTAAATGTAGTCACTGCCCCGCTGACAAACAGAAATTGTGCAAAGTGAAAGCAGCTGTCAGAAGGACAATGAGAGATTCTTTCAACGAATTTGAAAGCAATATTTTATCTGCAGATTCTAAAAGTAACCCCAAAAAATTTTGGTCGTATGTAAAATCTATAAACTCTACAAATAATTTAATACCTTCTCTTGCTGACAGTACGGGTAATGTAACTGATGATGATAAACAGAAGGCCGAAATTCTAAACCTAACTTTCAAAAACTCGTTTAAGGGAGTGCGGTAGAGGACTGCAGCACCATTCCCCCTTCCAATTATCGAACAAATGAAACGATGGCTGACATAGTGTTTAGTGTATCTGGGATTGTACAACAGTTAAGATCCTTAGATGCCAGGAAGGCATCTAAGGATGACTATGCTACAAATATAGCACCATTCTTATCCATCATCTATCAGAGACCACTGGAACAGCGGAAAGTTCCACGGGACTGGCAGAAGGCCCAGGTCATAGCAATCTATAAAAAGGGTAGAAAATCAGATGCACACAATTACCGACCAATTTCACTGACATCGATTTGTTGTAGAATCATGGAATGTATTTTGTGTTCTGACATAATGACCTTTCTAGACTCTGAGAAGCTCATCTGCAGAAACCAGCACGGTTTTAGGAAACAGCGGTCATGCGAGACACAGCTGTCCCTCTTTGTGCACGATATACAACAGGCTGTAGATACTGGCTCCCAGGTTGATGCCATATTTCTCGACTTTCGAAAGGCATTCCACTCAGTTCTTTCACTGTCGCTTGCTACAAAAAGTGCGCGCTTCCAGTCTATCCCATGACATATGCGGTTGAATAGAAAGTTTTCTAACAGACAGGGAGCAGTATGTCGTCCTGAACGGGGTGACTTCAACAGAAACAAGCATAACTTCAGGTGTGCCCCAGGGCAGCGTAATAGGTCCTCTGCTTTTTACAATTTACATAAACGATCTGGTTGATGGTATTGACAGCGGCCTTAGACTGTTTGCTGGTGATGCTGTAGTCTACAGGAAAGTAGATTCACATGAAAGTTGTGAACAAATCAATAGAGGATTTGCAGAAAATAAATGCATGGTGTAATGACTGGCAGTTATCTCTCAATATTAGTAAGTGTAACCTACTGCATATAACAAGGCGAAAATCCCCATTAATGTACGAGTACAAAATAAATGCCCAGTCTTTGGAAGCAGTACTGTCCGTCAAGTATCTGGGTGTGACTATTCGAAATGATCTCAAAGGGAATGATCAGATTACAAAAGTAACGGGTAAGGCGAACTCTAGATTGTGGTTTATTGGTAGAATCCTGAAGCGATGCAGTCCTTCAACAAAGGAAATAGCTTACAATACGTTAGTTCGTCCAGTTTGGAGTACTGTTTATCTGTATGGGACCCTTACCAGTTGGGTCCGATTCAAGAGACTGAGGAGGTCCAAAGGAGAACGGCAAGATTCGTGACTGGTACATTTAGCCACTGTGAGAGCATTACAAATCTCATAGAATGTTTGAAGTGAGACACACTTGCAGATAGATGGCACACTAAACGCAAGGGGCTGTTCACTAAATTCCGATATCTGATCTTCACCGAGGATGTAGAGCACATATTATTACCACCAACTTTCAAATCGCGCAATGATCACCATTCAAAGATAGGGGAAATAAGAGATCGTACTGAGGTGTTCAGACAGTCGTTTTTCCCTCACGTGATCTGCGAGTGGAACAGAAGGGGGGAAATATGACTTTGGCGCGAATTGTGCCCTCCACCACACACCGCTTGGCGGCTAGCGGAGTATATATATAGATGTAGATGTCCTTAGGATGTGCAAGTTTTATTTACATGTTTAATGTCTGGAATTCAGTTGTGTGTGAAAATTTACTTGCTACAGAGCTAATATAATTTCTCTGAATGTAAAATTCACTTGTAACAGTATGTTTTGTGTGATATTCAAGAAACCACACAAAAGCATATTATATACTGCACAAATTATTTAGTGCAATAAAATCAGCAATGAAGCCACAGCATTCACTGGGGTGGGGGTGGGGTGTGGGGGGGTGGGAACCACCACACACACACGATCACAAACACACGACCGCCAATGAATGTGCCAGGCCCGAGGTGCTGGAGTTGGCGGTCGTGTGAGGATGTGTGTGTGTGTGTGTGTGTGTGTGCGTGTGTGAATGGTGCATATGTATGTGTCTTTTAGTGATGAAGGCTGCAGCTGAAAACTATAAGTGAGTGTCTTTTTATCGTGCCTGTCTGCAACTTGATGTGTTTTCTTTACGATAAGTAGCTATCTGTCTTTTCCTACATTGTTGATATTCCTACCTCGAGTTTCCATTGTTTGATAACTTAAATTCAAATTTTCAAATCATGTATACTCTAAATACATCCCAGAGACCACACCTCGTAGAATACTTTACACAAGAGTCAGCACATGAGTTAAGAGCTAACTGTCTCTATAACTAGAAAAATTCCTGTCCAGGGAGGAGATTTGACAGTGATAACTGCACAAAGAGAAAATGAGACAAGAGCCCCGTGTTGGACTAACACAGTATCCCCAACAGCAAGAGGGGTGAAATGGTTGCTAGTTTTTCATCTCCCAATTAACTGCAACAATCATATTTTTACAATTAACAATATCTACAGAGCCTTGCTCATTTAATTCTGTTTTTATTTCTTTATATTTATCCAGTGTTTGCAGGTGATAGATACACTTGGCAGTAAAAGTTCAAAACATTTGTTTTAAAGAGCCAAACTTATTACAAATGTACAGTTTGTTATAACAGTAATAATAAATCCTGTCTATACTTCAGAAACATTTAGTTTACATCTGACTTACTGTTATCTCATATATTCCAGAGTTAAATTTGTCAGGACTCCAGTTGGCAACAAACAATGGGCCCTCAATGTGTACACAGTCTTGCCAAATTTCTTTGTCCAATGTAACTTGTACTTTTTCAACAGGTGCCAAAGAAAATGCTAATATTCTGAAATAACAAAATGCATTATAGTTATAATGTAACAACAAAATTATTAAGCATCATAATGTCTAGGTATAAACGTCTTGCCTTATATGTGTTGAAGTGTGTATCCTTTCTAATGGTTCTCTTCCTGGTAGTGTGTATAAGAGATGTTTTGGATTGGTAACCAACACAACAGGCCAGTCTCGATGCACAACATCAACAAAAGAAAACAACCCATGATCCATAACACCTAAACGATACCTGCAACATTGTAGTGAAATTATTTCAAACTTTCAGGAAAGAATCCTGACAACGAGTTAAACAAAAACATGTGAAAGTAATCAAAAAGTCTACTTACTGCCATCAGTGAAGTTGCAAATAACAAGATGGATGTCAAATTATTTTTTAAAAAAAGCAGAGAGACACCTTGTAAGTGAAATAATACTACAAAGGAAGGAAAATGTGGACTTTTTTTGTAATGATTAATACAAAATAATTCAGTCTAATTTCACTCTTTTCATTACCCACACATTTATTATGAAATACATGTATTGGCACTTATATGTAAGAATCCTCGAGCTCCTCAAGAGACTAAGCAAGATTTCAGTTATCAACTTTATAGAATATTATTATTGTATCAGCTGTACAGAATATTATTACTGTGCACTTCTGCAGAATAACTTTTTTTTTATATTAGCTGCACTACCCCAGAAGATTATGCCACAGTACAATAGTGAGTGTAAGTATGCAAAGTACGCTAGCAGATTCATATAAAAGTCAGCTGGAGCACTTTGTTTACCTTATTCATATGCTGACGCTATCTCTGTTTGTTATCCATCTAGATGACTAAGAACATCAGACATGGAGCCTCATCCAGCGTGTTCCTGTTGATCTCCAATTCTAGCACCTCTTGTTGTTATTGTTTGTTTGGAATTATATTATTTCTAATCGTTCTAATATTTATGTTAAGCTGTCTGCTGAGAACCAGTTTTAAGCATTATTCTCCAGTGTCTGATATGGATGTGTCTGGGCTTTTTGTCAGTACATGTGCATCATCAGCAAACATCACAAATTTTTAAAGATCCTCCAATGTTCCAAGTAAATCAGTTGTGTAAGCCAAGAACAGGATTAGACCAAGCACCAAACCAAGCATGGCACCATATTTAATGTTTCTCTACTTTGAATTCAGTTTTACTCCTGTTGTATCATTCGTTAATGTGACACGATGTTTTCTGCTATTAATATATGACTCCATCTTCACTTTTAAAACCACACCATTTTAGTCCCCCTAGTAGAATTGTATCATCCAGAGAGGCCTTGGAAAGATCACAGAAAATGGTAGTTCTACTAGAAATGAATTAGTGAAGCGCTGGTAGATAGGCACAATAAAAAACACACAAACACACACACAAATTTTCGAGCTTTCGCAACCCCCGGTTGCTTCGTCAGGAAAGAGGGAAGGAGAGGGAAAGATGAAAGTATGTGGGTTTTAAGGGAGAGGGTAAGGAGTCATTCCGATCCCGGGAGCGGAAAGACTTACCTTAGGGGGAAAAAAGGACAGGTATACACTCACGCACGCACACACACACACACACACACACACACACACACACACACACACACACACACACACACACATATCCATCCACACATATACAGACACAAGCAGACATATTTCAAGGCCTTTAAATATGTCTGCTTGTGTAAATATGTCTGCCCGGTGTAAAACCTGTCCCATGCACCCTCCCACCACCACCTACTCCAGTCCTGTAACCCGGAAGGTGTACGCGATCAAAGGCAGAGCCACGTGTGAAAGCACCCACGTGATCTACCAACTGACCTGCCTACACTGTGACGCGTTCTATGTGGGAATGACCAGCAACAAACTGTCCATTCGCATGAATGGACACAGGCAGACAGTGTTTGTTGGTAATGAGGATCACCCTGTGGCTAAACATGCCTTGGTGCACGGCCAGCACATCTTGGCACAGTGTTACGCCGTCCGGGTTATCTGGATACTTCCCACTAACACCAACCTATCCGAACTCCGGAGATGGGAACTTGCTCTTCAGTATATCCTCTCTTCCCATTATCCACCAGGCCTCAATCTCTGCTAATTTCAAGTTGCCGCCACTCATACCTCACCTGTCATTCAACAACATCTTTGCCTCTGCACTTCCGCCTCGACTGACATCTCTGCCCAAACTCTTTGCCTCTGTATATGTCTGCTTGTGTCTGTATATGTGTGGATGGATATGTGTGTGTGTGTGTGTGTGTGTGTGTGTGTGTGCGCGCGAGTGTATACCCGTCCTTTTTTCCCCCTAGGGTAAGTCTTTCCGCTCCCGGGATTGGAATGACTCCTTACCCTCTCCCTTAAAACCCAAATCCTTTCGTCTTTCCCTCTCCTTCCCTCTTCCCTGACGAGGCAACCGTTGGTTGCGAAAGCTAGAATTTTGTGTGTATGTTTGTGTATGTTTGTGTTTGTTTGTGTGTCTATCGACGTGCCAGTGCTTTCGTTTGGTAAGTCACATCATCTTTGTTTATATATATATAATTGTTGGGTTCAAATTAATGATATGAATATAATAGAGAGAAACATTCCACGTGGGAAAAATGTATCTAAACCCTAAAGGGAACAGCCATGGGTACCAGGATGGCACCCTCGTATGCCAAACAATTCATGGGTCGCTTAGAGGAAGCCTTCTTGGTCACCCAGGCCTGCCAACCCAAAGTTTGGTACAGATTTATTGATGACATTTTCATGATCTGGACTCACAGTGAAGAAGAACTCCAGAATTTCCTCTCCAACCTCAACTCCTTTGGTTCCATCAGATTCACCTGGTCCTACTCCAAATCCCATGCCACTTTCCTTGATGTTGACCTTCACCTGTCCAATGGCCAGCTTCACACGTCCGTCCACATCAAACCCACCAACAAGCAACAGTACCTCCATTATGACAGCTGCCACCCATTCCACATCAAACGGTCCCTTCCCTACAGCCTAGGTCTTTGTGGCAAACGAATCTGCTCCAGTCCGGAATCCTTGAACCATTACACCAACAACCTGAAAACAGCTTTCGCATCCGGCAACTACCCTCCCAACCTGGTACAGAAGCAAATAACCAGAGCCACTTCCTCATCTCCTCAAACCCGGAACCTCCCGCAGAAGAACCCCAAAAGTGCCCCACTTGTGACAGGATACTTTCTGGGACTGGATCAGACTCTGAATGTGGCTCTCCAGCAGGGATACGACTTCCTCAAATCCTGCCCTGAAATGAGATCCATCCTTCATGAAATCCTCCCCACTCCACCAAGAGTGTCTTTCCGCCGTCCACCTAACCTTCGTAACCTCTTAGTTCATCCCTATGAAATCCCCAAACCACCTTCCCTACCCTCTGGCTCCTACCCTTGTAACCGCCTGGGTGTAAAACCGGTCCCATGCACCCTCCTATCACCAGCTACTCCAGTCCTGTAACCCGGAAGGCGTACATGATCAAAGGCAGAGCCACGTGTGAAAGCACCCACGTGATTTACCAACTGACCTGCATACACTGTGAAGCCTTCTATGAGAGAATGACCAGCAACAAACTGTCCATTCGCATGAATGGACACAGGCAGACAGTGTTTGATGGTAATGAGGATCACCCTGTGGCTAAACATGCCTTGGTGCACGGCCAGCACATCTCGGCACAGTGTTACACCGTCCGGGTTATCTGGATACTTCCCACTAACACCAACCTGTCAGAACTCCGGAGATGGGAACTTGCCCTTCAGCATATCCTCTCTTCTCGCTATCCGCCAGGCCTCAATCTCCGCTAATGTCTAATTTCAATTTGCCACCGCTCATACCTCACCTGTCTTTCAACAACATCTTTGCCTCTGTACTTCTGCCTCGACTGACATCTCTGCCCAAACTCTTTGCCTTTACAAATGTCTGCTTGTGTCTGTGTGTGTGTGTATACCTGTCCTTTTTTCCCCCTAAGGTAAGTCTTTCCGCTCCCGGGATTGGAATGACTCCTTACCCTCTCCCTTAAAATCCACATCCTTTCGTCTATCCCTCTCCTTCCCTCTTTCCTGACGAAGCAACCGTTTGTTGCGAAAGCTTGAATTTTGTGTGTATGTTTGTGTTTTTTTGTGTGTCTATCGACCTGCCAGCGCTTTTGTTTGGTAAGTCTCTGTTTAGATATATTTTTCCCACGTGGAATGTTTCCCTCTATTATATTCATATAGAGGAGACTTTACAGGAGCCGAACTGAGCTGCTGCTATTGTCAGAAAGGTAGTTCAATACTCTGTGAAAGCTACCCTCTCACAAATATTTTGAGAACATGGGAAGGAGGGATGTGGG
Source organism: Schistocerca cancellata (assembly GCF_023864275.1). Taxonomy (NCBI): domain Eukaryota; kingdom Metazoa; phylum Arthropoda; class Insecta; order Orthoptera; family Acrididae; genus Schistocerca; species Schistocerca cancellata. Next base: position 293,032,630 of record NC_064632.1, on the reverse strand, counting down.
TCTACAATGAGGGTCACTTGCTTATCACCAATTTTATAAGTGCGAATTACTTCAGTCTTTCAAGAAACAAAGGAAATCATAGGCAGTAGCAAGTCAGCACGAGAAATACCAAATAACTATGAGGTTCCTGCTTTTCATCAATCTAATGATTTTTCTGATCTAACAGATGATATGCAATACTGATGTCTTGGTGGTGAAGAATACAATGACTAAGTACATCGAATGTAACAACTTTCAAAGGTCCATGTCTGCACCTGCGTTTTAGGACACTGTTAGGAATAATTCATGGAATTTTGTGGCCAATGATAAGAATTTAATACCACCCATCCAACTATTACTATCAACTTAGTACAATTTGTCTTGCTCTGTATATTCATTTTCTGTCTTATAATTCTCCAAATTGCCTTTGCTTTATTCTTGGAACTTCACATTTTTTTGCATTTAATACAGGGTTACTACCTTTTTGATGACACTGTGAAATATTTTGCAACACTGCTTGTAGTTCATCTTTAAGTCTCCATTAAAGATAAACATCTGTTTCAAAGAAAGCTCTCTCTTCCTGGTACAACATAATTTGTTCCTTTAAAATGGCAAAATCAAAGCCAGTGCCCAGTGCTGTAGGCTGGGTGCCAAGTTCTGGGCACTGACCATTGCAGTCAATGATCAGCCAACACCACATCCCAGTAGCAGCTACTGTTCTTCCACCTCCTCCTGTGAGACAATGAGTATCCGGGACAATGGCCAACCCTTCAACAAGCCTCTGTATTAGCGCGTGAATTCAATGGCAGGGAGTAATGTGGGAATTGCCTCCCTTTCACATGGTCAGGAGCCAATAGCTGTATTTACAACTGCCCCCCCCCCCCCCCCACCCCAAGGCCAGCCAGAGAAGTACGCACACTGCTGCAAGTGAGAGCCAGCTCTTTGAACAGTGTCACAATCAATCCTGCTGCCCAATTGCGTGGAAGGCCGTAATGGCAACGTTCCAACTGGGTACGGGCACAACTGATTGGCATGATGAGTCAGCTACTCCCCACCGACATCCACCACAAAAAACTGCTGACCTTTGTGGCCCACAAAAACTGTCATCTATGCAGAAATGTTAGGTCAAAGGTTGGCTATCGTGAACTCTATGGAGCGGGGGGGAGGGGGGGGGGGGGGGGGAACAGGGGCATCACATACGTAAGATTGTCCTTTATCGCCACTTTAGTATCTGCAGAAAGCACGACAATGCTACAACTCGACACAACTGGTGCGCTGGTGACTAGGTGACAACTGGGGAACAGAACCCTGTGAATGGAACCAACTCACAGTATGAATTTAACTATTGGAAGTAGAGTGCCTATACGCACGGGGATATGTACATGACAATAACTCAGCACCTGGCTGGCATGGGTGGCCAGTGAATGAACACATGACAACTCTCAGCACGAGCACCAGGCTAGGTCTGCGACGGCCTAACTCTGCAGGACCATCGGACTGCTCCACTTACTGCAACTTGCAAGTAAACACTGACATCAGCAGGTCTACCCATATGACACAACATGTGCCCTACATGGCAGGTTCCTGAACTACTCCGCTATTCTACCCATGCCTGTTCATCTTCCTCTATTGAAACATCCACTGGCAGAGATTCAGAATTGTGAATCCAAGGTAAACTATTCCCACTGACTGATGAGTAAAGTTTCCTTCAATAGTGTAACTGAATCAGTATTATACTCTACCTAATTGCTAAATTAAGTTCAAAATATTTCCTGTTGTGGCATCCGTTGATTTTTGGATTGCTGTTGCTTGTTATAAGCCAACTCTTGTGCTAACATAAACAAATGTATACCGGCATGGAGGAGAGTGCCACACTATAGAAACAATGTATTTCACTAAATTCTTTACACTTAATGAACTATGAACAAATATTATAGTTTAAGTAGTATGAGAGGTACTACAAATATTGTACAAATGACTCTGCACACAATATTTCTCAGTACTTTGGGATACCTACATGCGATTATCTTTCCAGTCAGCAAGTTCAAGTTCTAGAAAGCCATCATTTTGTATTGTGTACATATTTGGAACAACACCTCCCAACATATGGAAATGACCACAGAGGTACGCCACAGATTGAGGTGGTCCACCAATCAATGCTCGCGCACCTGGCGATGGGGCTAAAATGCAGGATGTTGGATAATGACCAAACCATATCACCGCATCACTAGTAGCGGATGCTTCCTCTGCCAATCCCTGTTGCAGTGGGATGTGAAATGAGAAATATGTAAAGATATGATCAGAAAGTTTCGTGAAATTAAAAATGTAATGCCAATCTACCACTTAAAATTCTTTTCCGACTATTAATAACAAACATGCAATACATATGATATTAGTTCAATACAGATGTAGCACCCCAGTTAATTTTATATGTCATTAATGTTTCCATAAACACACGAGTTTTTCAGATAGCTGTTCTGAAAGATCTTTTACTCACAATACTTGAAATGAAGAATGAAAAATGGTTCTGATCCAAAATGAAACAGTTATATGTTTAAAATGCAATTTTACAAAAAAACCAAAGCTAACCTTAACATGTGATATCTCCTCGGCAGACAGCACACCGATGAAGTTGAAAGGACGTCGGGGACCAGGATCGAGGCATGCATCCATTGCAATAAATGAATATGTGTCTCCATTGTGCCTCAGTCGGTATAAGTAAGACTTTGGGTGTGCTGGTCCTTGTACTGAATAGTTCCGATAATAATTTCTAGCTGACTGTATGCCTGGGACATTAAAATTATCTGTAACAGATGTATATTATTTGAAATATGAAACTCATAGCTCTGAAAGAACTATACTGAGGTGACTAATTAAGTAACAGACGTGGTTGATGTATGTAACATTCTTAAGTGAAATGTGGCAAATATGTTAAGTGCTCTGAAATTAGGCCAAGATATCTTCATTAAAACAAATAAATAAAATAAGAAACAAAAGCATTCCACAATCAAGCTCACAGGACTGCACAACGTTGACCAGACACTTTGTCATCCTCTGTCATATGAAGTCATTTTCAGGTTACCTTCCATTCATTCAGAAAGCTGTTGCACTTGGTGCTATATTGACTTGTACATTATAGATTGCAGCGAAAAGTCATCCTTTTTAAATTTTATTGTGCAGATCTAGATTTCGGCTAGAGGCTAGCTGAAATCTAGATCTGTACAATAAAATTTAAAAAGGACAACTGATTGCTGCAATCTATAATTTACAAGTGAAGTAATTTTGGTGCAATACTGGGGGAGGGGGGAGGCGGGAGGGGCAAGGGGAGGCTTTTTCAGCAAATGTTGGCTTTCTAGACCTCGGAGCCACTACTTATCATTCAAGCAGCTCCTCAATCAGGATCACAAAGCTGAGTAGACCTTGTTCCAGTCCTCCCATCAAGGAAAAATGCCTGGCATTACCAGGAATCAAACCTGGGTCCTCTGTATGGTTGTAAATCACACTGACTAATCAAGTACGAGGCAGACCTTTATACAACACATACGCTTAAAAATAGTAGTAATAATTCATGGTGTGAACTATTTTGCAATTTCATTATACTTCTAGAGGGCCAAAATCAAGATATGAAAATGTACACAAGACGGACATCCATCATCATTTAGTTGGCGAAACATTAGTAAATTGCATTTGGGCATGAATAGTTCACTAAAACTACACTACTTCCCCACGAATTAAAAACAAATATGAAGAAGCCAGTGTATGTGATGATAGCAAAAAGAATGGTTAAAAATAAGAAGTTTCTCTGAATGAGAGAAAGACATAAACCAGTGGGGCATGAAACTAAACACCACTATTCAGGAGCAGTGAATTTATTCTGATTCCAAATTAGACAACACTCGCAAATGGGCTACACTGAGCCACGCTGCTGGTTCACAGTGATTTTGTGACGGTGAAATCTTCTCAATAAATGGCTAAGCTAACGACTGAGGAGGAATCAGTTAATTTGTCTAAAGAAAACTGAAAAGGAAAATACAGAAAATGTCGCTTTCGGCTAGAAGGAAGCTGAGTCACTTCAACTTGGTTCAAGAACTCTTACTCACACCTGCTGATTGGCGAAAGTATTTACAGATGGATGAGAATAAGTACATTACATTGCTCCAAACTGCCACCCCTAATCATCAGGGCAAAGGATACAAATACAAGACAAGCCATTACCCTACTTGAGAGACAGACTGCCACATTTTGGTAGATTACACATGGATGTACCTATGATGAAATGAAATTCCCTACAGGTATTTCACCTCAGTTTTTTATCAGATGATTCCTGACAACTGCCAATTGATTCTGTGTTGCTTACAACACCATATAAATATAGGCATATATCGAAAAACCTGCAATAAAACTTTAAATTATTTAAATATTAAAAAAGGTTTGCAAGAAATCATAAACAATGTATATAAAATGTTCTTGCTTCTCACAATTATTCCTTTCAATCATTATTGTTGTTAACTGGACTGACAGAAATGTTAATTGCTGCCACAACTGTTTTCTCATTTATAGTTGACAGAGCAGTAATGGTATGCTCAGTAACTGTGCATTCCTTAAGTTAAGAGTTTGTGTCACTAAAGCTGTTTGCCAACAGAATCATGTAGTAATTTTTGTTTATCCACATACGATGTGGGGATGGAGATAGGTTGTTTTATTCCTCTGGCTATTTTTCTGACACTTGGTTTCTTTACACTTGAGGTTATTTGAAAGTTGTTGACCTGTACAAGAAGGAATGGGTGTTGAATATGCTCACCAGATGATCATCGAATGGGTCAACCTCTGAAAACAAGAATAAAAGTAAAATATCACCCATAATAAAGTGTGTTTCAAAAAATTCATCCAGTTTCATAAGACTACATACTTTATATTAACAAGGATAGAAATTTGGAGTAAATTTTAACTTACGACCACAACTAAAAGCTTACATCAGCAGCAGTTGTTAAGTTGCCTTCCATTTACTGCCATTAGAGATCTATATGGTGCAGCTGGATCACTATCTCTTAGCCCAATGTGCACTGAAGTGGGACAATGACAACAGCACAAGAAAATGAGAGTTGCATTCTCCATGTCAACAAGTGCAATTCAGTTACAACTGTGTGCTGCGATTTTTCCTCCTGAGATCAAAGTATTTGATAACAGCAACAGTAGTTTATAGACACTGGTTGCTTTTATACGAGGAATTTTACAGGTTTCCCAAATATGCTTGTTCAAGAAACAGAGCACATTCAATGAAGTTTTAGTCATCCTGCCAGCCGAGAGAGAGCCATCCCTCACATGTCTATCTGGTGTGTTTTCAGGCAATGTTTTTATTTCCAACCATACAAGATTCAACGGCTACAAGTCCTTCATGATGGTGATAAAAATAAGTGCAGTTTTGCACATACATTCTGGGTGTGGAGATAGAACATAACAATTGCCTTTCATTTTTGGTGTTCACTGATATCGCTATGTTTCATTAAAGTGGAAAGTGAACTGCCACAAACTAAACTCAGACTATGGGGAACGCAACACCCATATACCATAGTTGAGCACAAGAGAGACTTTCCATAGCTTCATGTGTTTAGAGCCATTTTCTGAGAAAATACTTATGGTTTTCTTTTGTGGAGAAGAAACAGTTACATGGATAGCGTACCCAGTAAAGTTGTAGATCTGGCTTCTTCCACAATGGCAAGATGATGCCAAAAATTTCATTTTTCAACACGATTATGTACCATCGCACTGATACCTGCATGCAAACACATCTTAACAATCAAGTCCTTCAGTGCTTGATCAGCTATAAGAGGCCTAAAGACCTCTTACTCCAACATAGGCCTCTAAGACCGTCTGATATGATGGCAAGGTTTTTCTTTTAAGAATTCACCTATGTGCCTCCCCTTCTGACAATCTTGGGTGGTCTGCAATGGAACATAACTACAGCAGTGAATGCAGTAACTTCACGCTTGTACAAGTAAGGGACAAGTTTTACTACACAATCTGGATGACTGTTATGCTCATTGAGTGTTTGTGGAAGATAAATCAAAACATTGATCCTAAATGAAAAAAGTATTCCAAAGATTATATGTGCATGCATTTAAAAGATGTACCTTCACAAAACTGGAAGGTTCCTTTATAAGTAGAAACTCTGTAGTCCTGTGCATAAGTTAAAATCCACATCAAGTTTCTATTTTCATTCTTGTGCAATACATACTCTTAGGAAAACTAATGAATCTTTTTGAAATGCCAGGTTTATAAAATGTCATCGTTATTAATAGGCAGGCAGCTGTACTGTTACTTTAGGAGAAAGTAATTTAACAACTGAACACACTAGCGATCTAGCAGGCCTTAATTCACTGTGTGTAGGAAAACTCAGATGGATTTGTGTGGCTTGGCAATGTGGATTTTGGACGTACAAAAAAATCCAATTAGACCAGACATGCTATTCCACTCCATCCAAGTTTCTGTACACACAGTGAGTACTGTCTCAGTTTTAGGCCATTTGGGCTTGCTTGTGCAGAAAGAATGCAAAGAACACTATATAGATGCTACAGACATAAATGATAAGCACTAAGACAGAGGGCAAGAAAGCTAACTGAATAATAACACACATACTTGAAACCAAAGTGGAAATGTAACTACGCAAGCAGATGTGAGTTTAAGTAATAAGTAATAAAATGGTTTCCATAAATTACGGAAAAATCACAAAAACTGAAAGAGCTTAGGAAAACGTTTGGCAATAGGTTTTATTGTGATAGAGCTGCAGAAACCTATCACATGGAAATCAGTGCTACTGTGATAAATTTGTGTTCTCTGTACATGGCAGATATCTGCAATTTGGAAGATCATGCAGAGTGAGGGAAGGCAGTTTGACTTGATTTGGATTGAATTTTCTGGATGGTGTGTGATGGTAGTGCACTGCAAATAAGAGAGTGATCAGACTGCATTGGCCAAATGTTTAAACGTTCATCCTCAGTCTGAAGACACATTTGGTGCAGTTCTCCATACTAGTCTATCCTGCGCAAGCTTCTACATCTGTACGTAACTACTGCAAACAAATCCAGTAGAACCTGTTTAGTGCCGTGAAGCATTGGTCTTCTTTTACAGTTTTTGTCCCCCACATTTCCCTCTATTACCAAATTAACTATTTTTCTATTCCTGACAGTGTGCCCCAGCAACCTACAATTTTTTTTAGTCCAGTTGCCACATAAAGCTTTGGCTTCACTGGCAGAAATATTGTATCATGGCAGACTTTACAGTTTTTATTTCTTCTCTCTGAACTTGCCTTTTGCAAAAGGTTTGCCAATAGTATGTATGTAAGGTGGCAAGCCACATGTGAAGTTTCATCTGCTCAGTTCAGGAGCATGCTGAACTACATACCAACTGAAGTGAGATTTTATCTTGTAAAGTGATGACAGGTATGCTTTGATTTGAGAAGAAGCCAGTACCAATCATCATCCATTAGTGAGGATGATAATGCCTGCAAAAGAGGCAGTGTCTGTGTGTGGCACTGTATGTTCCGATGGATGCAGAACTTCATATCCCTCCGCACAGAACTGTGCCTACACATATCTAGATTGATGACACACTTTATGTATATGGTCATCCTTATGCTAATGGAACAGGTGATGACCTTGTCCCGAAAGATGATGAAAATTGCAAGTACAGGACTCATTTGAGACTGCATTAAATACTGCACCACATTGCTGACAACTAACCAAGACACAATCATACAGAGTATCTTGACAGATACGATAGGCTTGATGAAAGATTGAGTAATAGAACCCAGTATGTTATATAGGATGGCAAATGTTGGAACAGAAATAAAAGTATCACTGAGTGTGTGTAAAAGAAGCACAATAGGAACTCCACTGCTCTCAATATACAGGGTGAGCACGAAGTCTTGCCCTGATTATAAAAATTTATAACAGAATAACCATTTGACATTATAATTTACATTTGATGCTGTTACATGGGTTAGTGTTATTAGTTTTTTAAGACCTCTTACGTTAGTAAACCTCAACATGTGCTGCCTTGGTAACTCAGAGAAAGTCGAGGTGTTATTCCAGTTCCTGCCAGGTGTTTTGTAACATGGGTTCTGTCACAGTACCCACAGCAGCTTGTATCCTAGCCTTCAGTTCGTCGACATCAGCAACTAGTGTGATGAAGACTCTGTGCTTGATACAGCTCCAGAAAAAATGTCAAGGGGCATAATGTCTGGAGAGCGGGGTGGCCAGGGTGTTGGACCATTCCTTTCAATCCACCGATCTGGACATTACTCCCCTCTCCAGACATTACGTCCCTTGACTCTTTTTCTGGGGCTATATCAAGGACAGAGTCTTCACCACACCAGTTGCAGACATCAACAAACTGAAGGCTAGGATACAAGCTGCTGTGGATACTGTGACAGAACACATGTTATGAAACACCTGGCAGGAACTGGAATACCGCCTCGACATTCTCTGAGCTACAAAGGGAGCACATGTTGAGGTTTACTAACATCAGTGTTCTTTAAAAAACTAGTAACATTATGTAATAAACACTACGTAATGGCATCAAATGTAAATTATTATGTCAAACGGTTATTCCGTAATAAATTGTTATAATCAGGGCAAGACTTAGTGCTCACCGTGTATATAAATGTTGTATCAGATAAAATCAGCAGCACTACAAGACTATTCACTGACCATGTTGTTATTTACAGGAAAGTATCATTGTCATACGACTGTATGGAAATGCAGAAAGTCTTTGACAAAAATTTCCACACTGTGTAATGATTGGCAGTTGTCTTTATATGTGGATAAATGCAAGACAATGCAGTAAGAGAAAGAACCCTGACAGTACAGACTTAAATTTGTCAGAAGAGTGCAGTGTATCTGTAAAGAAAACTGCATACAAGCCACTAGTGCGACCAAGACCTTATCAAGGAAGCACAGTAATAGACACTGAACAAATTGAGAGATGCACAACAAAGACCTTAAAATGGTGGTATAGCCTCTATGAAATGGTAAGAGAAATGTACGGGGAACATAAATGTGAACCCTTGGAAGAAAGATGGCTTGATTCTCACAAACCCTGTTGGATAAGTACTTGGACTTGACACAGACTGTGTGCTCATTCTGTTGTCATCACTGTATATCTTAGCTACAGGATGGTGAGAATAAGATAAGGGAGATTAGGGCCTGTACAGAAGCACACTGCATGGGCACCAGCTGATGTTACCATGGAAACATAGTAGCTGGTGCAACATTACTATTGACCACTGTGGTGCCACTACTCAGATGGTGCTGATCCTCAAGCACACATTCTGATGGGAACATGCCAGACTTTGCCATATAAGCCAGTCCAAAGCCAGACTAAGCCAGTTTTGTTTTAGGGTTCAAGAACAACTAAGATTACACCAACCCATGTCAGAACCTTAGAACACTAATACAGAAAAGGAGCCCAATTGATGGAAGGAAAGAGAGCTAAGAACAAGGACTTCCTCATGGAGAAAAGCCCACAAAATATGCCATAAAGACAATGGAGGTCTCGAATTAAAGATTAAATGTCTTTTGTCATATTGCTGTACTGCATAAAAAGTGAAATGCAATCGACAGCCTGTGTGTCATTTGCTAAAATGGGCGATAACTCAGATGGCAAACATATATTAGATTATAAGTGGTAAAAAAGGGCATTCAGTCAGGAAATGGTGCACCATCAAAGATTGATGACAATGAGCACAAACTGGTGGGAATCACCACTTAACAAATGGTGATGGCTAAAACGACAGTGTCCAATACGCAACCTAGCTAAAATGATCTCCTCGTGGCGAGAGGGCCAAGAGGTGGTTGGCCAGGTCGCTGGAGAGGTATAAATCCCTGGAGTTTGTTCCCATGAAGGGAAGACCAGTGGTGTTGACAAAGTGACACCACCTGCTGACAGACGGCAACATGGATATCATTGGAAGAAATGGAAGAACTAACAGGCTGAGGCAGGAGGACTGCAGCCTCGGCAGCAGCGACAGCATCCTCGTTTCTTGTCGTATAAACATTACAGTGGCTCTCTCAAGAGTGAGCTAGTGGAAGTTTTCTTGGACCTGTTGCTCTAAGGGATGGATGGTGTACAGCACACAGAGACTCTGAAGGGCACTAAGAGAATCAGAGCAGATGACACATTTGAAAAGCCTGTGTTGCTGGATGTACTGGGTGGCCTTATAGGAGGTGAAGAGCTCTGCTGTAAATACTGAGCAGTGTTCTGGAAGCCAATACCGAAAATCATCGGTGCCAATGACGCACCTGACACCACGGTCAGTCTGAGAATCATCAGTGTACACAAACGTGCTATTGCTAAGTTCTGTGCGAAGATCAAGAGTAGTTTCCTTAGGAGGTGAATGAAGTCCAAGGTGAACATGGGCCACTGACGCATGAAGCCAAGATGGTGAAAGGTTCACACTCATTGGTAAAGTGGCAGGTAGTGTGAAGTTAAGCTGCCGGAACAAGAGCTGAAGGCAACTCCTGGAGGTAGCAGAGAAGAGGGACGCTGGCCATACTGGCGGTCCAAGGAATCATTGAAGACGGAGGCATAGGATGGGTGGCCAGGTATGGCAGACAAACGGCATGAGTATACACTGAGGAGAACATCACACCAGTATGACAACAGTAGTTCAGCAGCTTCTGCATAGAGACTCTCAACTGGGCTACTGTAAAACGCACCAGTTGCGAAACGAATGCCACAGTGGTGGATTGTATTTAGATGGCATAAGGAGGACAGACACACAGATGCATAAATGAAACACGCATAGTCCAGTTTCCAACGGCCAAGGGATCGGTACAATCAGAGGAGGGTGGTGCAATCTGTTCCCCAAGAAGTACTGCCTAGGATACTTGGGACACTGAGGGCCCGGGTCCAGCAGGCAGCCAGGTAAGACACATTCGAGAACCAAATATTCAAGTAGTCCCACAATAATCTGTGCGAATAGCTAAATTAATTAGTGCAGTATATTCTATTTCCTCTAGAGGATTGCTTAGTGGTTTTAGATTAAAGTGTTGTACATAAAGAACAAAACTCATTCTTTCTCAAATTCCATGGATACTGTGAAGTATCTGATAGGTTATTATACAAATGATTGGTTTTGGTTTATCTCTATTAAATGTTTAGCCTGCCTGCTGTATTCTCATTAGCTAGGCCTGCTTAAGATCAGCTGTCAACACAATGTCTTGGATCCAACAAACCAATCTAACATGTAAATAACAGCACCTACCCTATTATTAAGTTTTACTTAATTACAATTGGCTTCTTACATACATTTAAATACACAAATTTCATTTTTATCTTCTTATTTGTAACCTATACAGATGATATTAATAACTAGTCATTTTCAAGGGAATTAAATAGCAGCTTAGCCTTTATGAACTACATGGAGCAATTTCTGACAAATCGAACATCAACCAGTGGCAGAATACCACCTCACTATTAAGGCAAGAAAAGAAGTGTGTAAGGTAAACAGTGAACTACAGTTCAGTCTAGCAATGGAAAAATAAGTGTTAAACCATACCATTTTGTTAGGAACTGTTCTCATACCATGAGAAAAAAACCTAAAAAAACAACTCTAAAATGTGACATTATATACTGACTCTCTGATGACTACTACACCAAATGCAAAGTGATGGTCACAAAAACATACGTGCACCAAGACTGAAAGAACATCATAAGCCAGATAACTGCTTATTAAAACTGGTTAAGTTCTTTGTGCTGAGAAGCAGCATGCAGCAAACACAGATAGGCAAGGAATTCAATACGAGTAGATACGCTATTTAGGCATCTGGAACTAATAGTCAAATGATATAGAAATCTATAAACCAACCATGATTGCCTCTGATATCTAACCACACCGTCTTTTCGTTTATTTTAGTTTCATCTAAAACATTTTTGTATACCATCCATTCCTTTACATACTGGCGTGATCCCATGTTGTCTTCCGATTTGGCATCTGTTAGATCACCTTCAACAAAAATCATTCGTAAAAGTCTAGATACGAAGCGAAGTCCCAACTGCATGTCGCCATTAACTATACAAACCTGATGCCAATACAACTGATGGCCTAATGGCATCAACTGTAATGTCACAAAACTCTTTAAATTCCGTGACCCGCGTCTCATCGTGGAAAATACTAATGTGTATGTCTGACACCTGTAATCGTTCAAGTCATTGACCTTCTCAGTTAAAATTAAAAAAGTAAATTGCTTTCTCATATTAACGTTCCTAATACAGACCTGCAAAAACCACATCAAATTTTCGGACGAGTTCCCTATTATAACAGTGTCAGTATCCGTGCCACCTCTTTCCTTGTCTTTCAGCCGCCTGGACTTGAATGAGAATTTGTTGTTTTCGAGAACTTGGTCAATATCTACAGTTATGACACTAACAAGATTAGAAAGGAATATAGAAAAAATTAGGACCATTACAACTGCCACTAAAGCTTTCCGTAACACGGGCATGTTTCCTTGTGAGTTTCCTACGTATTCTATGTTTTATTTACAACAGTATACACAGAAACTGAAACAATCTCCGTCACCATCAGGTTGACCAACACCTGTATAGTGTATACGAATGATACCGAGCATGTCCGCAGTCTTAATGTTGTCATCCTGCTAGTAGTTGTTTTGTTTCATTTATCGTAGGTAGCTTCTATGAAATTATGCTTGGCTTAAGATATCTTGAATTTCGTGGTAGTGATATGATATTGTGTCTAGGTGTTTGCTATTGTGTTAGTGATTAATCTGTCAATGCTTGTGTCATTATTTAAAATTATCAGTACAAATCTCACAACCACGACTTCAATACTTCTGAAGCCTTACACGGTTACACATGTTGGTTAACCTGAGTGTTTGTAGCATTTAACGAGTTGGCGCGATTATGGGTGAAAACAAGTGTGATTTTTCTCACGCAGTATTCGTAAACAATCCGATTCAGTTTCGGTCTTACGTCCACAAATATGTGGAAGTGGAAACCACAGAAGGCGACGTACATAAAGGAACACTGTATACCATTGATCCTGTTTCCGAGAGGTATGATAACTCCAGTTACTTTTCGTTGTAATTATTATCTATGTTAAAAGTAATCTCAATTTTATTTCCTTCAGCGTTGTTCTCGTAAATAAAAATGAAGACAAACTGAGTATGGATATCATAATGGGACATGCTGTGAAGTCTTTGCAAATTAAAAAAAGTTGTGAGGAAGCACCAGTTGACGTGTTCTTAAAGAAGGATGAAGAAATGCCATCAGGTGAAATCGAGCGACGTAAGGGAAGATTGGCGGGTTGGTTACAAAAGAACAGGACACCAGTAGAAGAAGACGGCCAGATTTTACGAATTGGGAGTGTTGTAGAAATACACCCACCGTATGGAGTGGATAGCTGTCTAAGCAGTAATGAAATTATATTGGACCGCATACAGAAACTGATGTTATCGATGCCAGATAATTACGATCTGGGAACATGAACGCTCTTTTTGGTATGAATGGCGAAACAGGTGTAAAAGATGAGACGTTGTCATTAAATTATTTTTACTGTAGACTGTGAAAGAGATTTTAAAATATGTGTTTATTCAATGTTCTAATGTCTCAAGTTTTGAAGTAACTTCACTGGGATGCATTACTTGTAGCCCCAGTGTGGTTCTTGATATTACTGTATGCATGCTACTAGAAAAGTCTGAAGATGCTCAGCCATTGTAACTTGTTGGCAATTACTCTTTGGTTAATACTCATAGTGAATACACACAATTTGGATTGTGCAAGGTTAACATGTTGATTGACATATGCATAGTGATGAATGTTTCATTGGCAAGCCACTGCACCTAGTGTAAGGTCTGCTGGCAGCATTGTGGCAGTCGACTTGTGAAGTTAATTTGCTGTAGCACTTCTTGTTACTATAGATATTGAACTATTAAATATTTATTTTGTGTTTCCTCTTACTACTTGTGTGTCCTTGTGGGTTGACGATAATTTAATAACTGCACCTCTTTTTCCTTGATTGTTGACTAACTTTCAAGGTAAAAAGAATAAACTGTTGGTTGTTCAAAATGTATCAGATTTGGTTATGCTGTTGTGATACACATAATTTTCTTTTGTAGAGCAAATGTTCTGTATGGTGAAATAGAAGCTGCTGTTTTCTAGCAAATGGCTTTGTTTTACCCTATATCTTATCAGATAGATTGGTGTGCGACTGCTAAGAGTATACTTCACATCTCACGTGTGCTTGTAGCAGTTTGACTGACTTGATTAATAATAATAATAAAAAAATAATACAGTAAAAGCCTTCACAGCCAGTGCTTACTTCTATTCAAACTTCCAGCCTGTGTGGTGTGGTCAATGTAAAAACTATTTGTTGTTGTTATTGTCGTCTTCAGTGCAAAGACTAGTTTGATGCAGCTTTTCATGCTACTGTATCTTTTGCAAGGCTCTTCATCTGTGAAAAACTACTACAACCTACATCCTTCTGAATCTGATTACTATATTCATCTGTTAGTCTCTATGATTTTTACACCCACACTTCCCTCCAATACTAACTTGACAATCCCTCGGTGTCTTGGAATGTATCCTATCAACTGATGCCTTCTTTTAGTTAAGTTGTGCCACAAATTTCTCTTGTCATTCTTTTCAGAACCTCTTTCTTCATATGCAATCTACTCATCTAATCTTCAGTGTTCTTTTGTAGCGCTACATTTCAAAAGCTGCTATTCTTTTCTGTCTATTCTGTTTATCATCCATGTTTCGCTTCCGTACATATGGATATTTTAGCCCTGTTTGCAGGAGACATCTTTAGGGACAAGCAATCAAAATTTATGTCACTTATCAGAGATGCACTAGCATCACGTGATCAATAATAATACCCTGGGTACAGCTCATAATGGCCCATAAAGCTGGGACCTTTTGAGGTTTTTTCCACTGTACAGTGTTTCTCTGCAGATATCTCCTGCAGAGTGTGAAATGTCAGTAAATAGTATCTTACATCAACCGCAGCCTCTGAACCCAAAAGCTTACATACAAGTAGTGTTAATTAGTCTTGTCATTGTTGTATGGAGGTAGAAATAAATAGTTTGCTTTGTTACTGTTCAAGCCTAAATTGTGGAGGCAGAAGTCAAGCTTTCGACCATAATTAGCAAATTTTCCTTTCCCTTGTTCAGATTAACAACAGTTTTGGAATGCAACAAATTTTGTACTTATAGAAGAAAAAACTGTAGAAATCACTCTTCAGAATCTAGAAGAGGAAAGTCCTGAACAGAGCCCAATGAAACATCTGTGGGAACTGGCAGGGGTTGTATTTGGCCGACTTTTAGCCACTGTAATTAATTGCTGATTACTGATTGGACAAAATGTGTTAAAACATAAATAACAACATTCAAGCTTGAGAGAGGAGATTTCTGTAAGTGTTAATATTAACCTATGTGATCATTCCATTTCACATCCCCACAAATTGTCACATCCAGCTATTTGTACGAGTTGAGTGACTCCAGTTGTGACCCACTGCTATTGTAATAAGATCATTATTATACAATGTGGAAAGTAATGATTCCAACACACTTCCAAAGGGCATGTCAGAAGTTACTTCTACCTCTGTTGATGATTCTTCACCCAAAAAAATCCTCAGAGCAGCCACAAATTTCATTTTATACTCCATGTGATTGTTCTTCATAAACAATGGGCTTTGCCAGTGTCATGTGTGCTGCTGTGACACAGATTGATGGACTGTAGGTGTAAGCACAACAGAGGGATCTGTGGAGAAACCGGGCAAACATGGTTCTAGAAGTTGGGCAGCAAACTATTCAGAAGTTGCACAGGCAACAGCTTGGATAATTCACTGATCTGGCCGTCCTGTGGTACCGTGAACAGCTGAAAGCAAGGGGGAAACTACAGCCATTATATTTCTCCAAGGACATACTAGCTTAATGATGGCTTCATCCTCTTGGGTAAATTACCCCAGAGGCAAAACTGTCCCCAGGCAGCAGACTTGTGACATAGGATTGAGAAATGTAGGGTTCCCATAAATAGGTCAGGTGTGCACTACACATCAGAGGCTGCTACTCACATACCTGACTGCGTGGGTTGAACACAAAGTTTTTGATTAGGTGACTCTCCATCCAGTCAAGATAAGAATAGCTGTAGGAAATGCAGAAGCATCAGTGTAAGATCAAAAGAAATGCCTCCCACAGGTGAGAGTATTAAAATCCTAATGGCAAACTGCAGAAGCATTCGCAACAAAGTGTAAGAGTTGGAAGCGCTCAGGAAAAGCAGTGAAACTCGCATACTACTAAGTATGTACAGAAAGCTGGTTGAAACGCAAGATTGATAGTAATGAGATTATTGGGGAAAATTTAAATGTATATCCAGGGTTGCCACAGATTCTGGAAATCGGGGTATTTCAAACATGGTGGGGAAATTTGGAAGAGAAGCAGTGGAAAAATCTTGGTTTTGTCTCAGTAGATGAAATGGTTTTTTTTAATGAGGTGTCGTGCATCGTTGCTGGTTGGGTGCAGCCAAGTACATGCACTGCTTCCCTACTCCCTCATTCCTACTGCTTCTCCCCTTCTTACCACTCGTCTCAGCTTGCAGTCAGTGCTGCCAACACTTCCTGCTGCTAGACTACCAGCTGCCAATGAGAGACGGGGTGGTGTGAGGAGTGGTTTGTTTGGACCTGATTCTCAGAGACTGTAGACGCAGCAGCCAGAGATGGTGGTAATGTGTGTGTGTGTGTGTGTGTGTGTGTGTGTGTGTGTGTGTGTGTGTGTGTGTGCGCGCGCGCGCGCGCGCGCGCTCATTTTCTGACAAAAGCATGGCCTTTCTGCGGGTCAGCAATTATCTTTATGGTGATTTGCCACGTATCTTCATTATTATTGAGTCTCAGAGTATTTGAACAAGTTATGTTGCATGGTTGACCACCATGGTCTCAGTCCATCAACATGCTGTCTGTGGCTCGTGAATAGCTGGCCACACGAGTGTATTACTGCGAAAGGCCAACACTGTAGGCCACTGCTGCGAGTATCTGTAGTGGATCGGGCGTGCTGATTTGAAGCCATACAGTTCCCACTAACGTGCAGGCGCTGCCTGTCGGATCTAGTCTCACCATCTGCCCGCAGGCCTGGTCACTTTGTGTGTAGTGTAATGCAGTGGATTTTCAAGGTTTATCCATGGACCCAGGACTGTGGTGCTCCTCAACGGGCCGGAGACCATGGGTGATGGATTTCAAGAATTGTGACTGTCTCACCGCAAGTACATTGCACAGTGCCCATATTATAGACATTTTATTTCTTCTAGTGCATTTTGGCACTTCGAAAGTAGTTCGTATATTAGAAAATATGGACTATAAGAAGAAGAAAATTGTGGTGGTTGCTGGCAGTTTGTACGCTATGTACTCGTGTATTTCTTGGAGGAAAACCAACGCAATACCTGTAAAATAATAGATATAACACATTGGGTAATAACCGACAACAACGAACATAGCAGAACCAACATTTTATTGACCGTCACCTAAAGTGTTGGTTTACACAATTCTTCCCCACCTTATACACTTCTTTCAAAAAGCCAACTTTTTTCTGAGGTTATTTCTGAAATCAGTGAAGGTATTTTTAATCTGTCTTGCGACTCTGAGCAAATGTGTGTTTTTGTCACCCAATGTGTTTTGTTTTACTGAAATAAAATAACATCAGTGGTCTTAATGAAATATACTATTTGGCTTGCTTTCTCCATCTAAAAACAGTTCATTACAAAAGATGTTGATTAAGATTTTTGCTCACATCGGGAAACGCCATCTGCTTGCACGTTTATTTCCTCGGTTGCAATATTGTTTCTTGTACGGTAGCTGCAAAGACACATTGTCAACTTACATCTTAACTTACCCTTGAGATCTCAAAATTTGTCAGGGATAAATACTAAAACTTGTCTGGAAATCAGGAAATTTCATCTGGGGAAACTTGTGGCAACCCTGGATGAAAGAATAGGAAAATGGGAAATGGAAGTGGTGTATTTGTCACAAGAAACTAAAATGCACCCAGATAGAAATTGAAGCTGCATGTGAGATTTATTGGGCAAACTCAGTATCAGGGGTGTGCCTAAAATAATAATAATTGGATCCTACTATTACCCACCAGATTCATCTGGAGAAAACCTCACTTCAGTTGTACTTAAGTCCCCCAATCATATTGGAATCATCAGTGGAGACTTTAATAATCCAACAAATAATGGGGAAAATTACATTGTTGTTAGTGGTGGGTGTAAGACATCCTGTGAAAATTTATTAAGTGCCTTCTCTGAAACTATCTAGAACAGACAGTTAGGAACCGCACTCATGATGGAAATATGTTGGATTTAATGGTAACAAATAGACCTGACCTCTCCGAGGATGTCTACATCAAAACTAGTATCAGTAAGCGTGATTTGGTTGAGGCAATGATGATTATCAAAGGACAATTAAATCGAGCAGAAAGACACATCTATGTTCAATGGCCAAACAACGGAAACTCCAGGTAGGAATATTAACAATGTAGGAAAAGACAGATTGGTATTTACCGTAAGGAGGACATGTGAAGTTGCAGACAGGCACAATTAAAACACACAGCCTTCGTCAGTGAAAGAGACACACACACACATACACAGAGAGAGTGTCTCTCTCTCTCTCTCTCTCTCTCTCTCTCTCTCTCTCTCTTTATAATTATGCCTGTGTGCGACTTGACCTGTCGTCTTTATGGCAAGTAGCACTCAGTCTTTTCCTATATGTTCAGTAAACTAGGTAAAAAAATCAGTAGTGTTATATCTCGGTGAGGAACTTGAAACTTTCAGCATAGGGCAGGAGCATGTAGAGCGACTCTGACTCAAGTTTAAAAGAATAGTTGAACATGCACTGAATATGTATGTACCTAGTTAATAATGAGAGGAAACCTCAATTGTATAGCCACTGTAAAGAAATTGAGATTACTGCATAATACATGTAAAACAAAGCCTAGGAAAGCAGAAGCTGAAATGCTTAACTCAGTTTTCAAATGTTCCTTTACAAAGGAAAACCCAGGAGAACTGCTCAAATTTAATCCTCTTACCACTCAAAACATGAATGAAATAAGTATTGGTGTCTGTGGTGTTGAGAAACAACTGAAACTGCTAAAACTGAACAAAGCTCCAAGACCCAATGGAATTCCTGTCAGATTCTATACTGAAATTGTGGCTGAGTTAGCCCCTCTTCTAACTATAATCTATCGTAGATCGCTCAAACAAAAAACTGTGCCCAGTTCTTGGAAAAAGGTACAGGTCACACCCGTCTACAAGAAAGATGGTATAAGTGATACTCAAAACTACTATCTAATATCCTTGACAACAGTTTGTTGTAGAAACTTAGAACATATTCTGAGCTCAAAGATAATGAGTTATCTTGAACAGAATGACCACCTCAAAGCCAACCAGCATGGATTTTAAAAACATCAATCGTGAAGCCCAACTCGCACTTTTCTCATATGGCATTCTGAAAGCTTTGGATCAAGGCAGTCAGGTAGATGTAATATTTCTTGATTTCTTAAAAGCATTTGATTCAGTATTACACCTACACTTAATGTCAAAAGTATGATCTTATGAGGTCAATCTGTGACTAGATTGAGCACTTTCTGGTAGGGAGGAGACAGTATGTTACTCGAGACTGTAATTTGTTAGTAGGAAAACGTGGACTGAAAGAGAGGAATGAAATGGGAAGCCACCTCATAAAATTTTCCACAGAGTGCAATTTAAACATTGCCAACACTTGGTTTCAAAATTATGAAAGAATATTGTATATGTGGAAGAGACCTGGAGACACCAGAAGGTTTCAAGCAGAGTACTTGTACGACAAAATTTGAATTTGGAGCTTCAGCTGGAATTCCAAGGGCAGATGTGGATCTTCATCATAATTTATTTATTATACACAGCAGATTAAAATTGGAGAAAGAAAGGAAGTGGATGAATTGAAAGAATCATAGGATGTAAAGAGTTTCTAAGGTAGCATAAACATATGAAGCTTGAGCAAAAGCAAGCAAGAAGAATCTATCTTAACAGAAGCTAATTCAACAGTCATAAGTTGCTGCATCCATTGTAGACATGACCTTCCTTTCTTTTCCTTCTTATCTTCTAAACATCTTCAATCCATGACGCCAAGTAACAAGTGGTCGCAACCAGCAGGTGGAGATGCTCGCTCATTGTCCCACCTTGTAGATGTGATTGATTCAAGATGTTCTCCCATCTGCATATGTAATAATATCTTCCACAGTGGGATGCCCCAACACTTGCTACTGAATGTCACAAAAATCTTTCATCATCACAGAAGTCTGGAAGTGGGATGAGTCATTTTATAAAAATGTCATGTCACACTTTGTGTGTCCCTGTTGAGATGACAGATGTTCTGTAAACTGTCTGAATCACTTAATTACAAAAGCTTGGAATATGGTGATTTTAATTACCATAATATTATTTACAACTAATATCCATGAGGACCCACTCAAACTTTTATTTCATAACTATGAAAGTAGGAAAGAGCCTAGATCTTATCTTTCCTTCCCTATCTCTCTAACTTTTGCTTCTGTCTTTATTAATTGGGATCTGGTTTACTGAAAACCCTTATTTTTTTGTATTTACCATACGCATTGTCTTTGATAGCCTTATTTCATATAAATCACAACTACTATGATCTCAATTAACATTTCTCTGTATACACGATTGTTATCGTTGCAATATGCTTAAACTTTCTTTTCGAGTATCAACGAGAGCATCGCTCTCCACTTCAATCCTTTTATCTTAAAGTTACCTTCTACTTTACTTTATATCTTTCTATCTGCATAATATTTCACTATGCTAATGGACTGTTTCTTACTAAATCATCGCACTCCTAAAGTATCTACCATTTCATGTTTACTTTTTGCTTAGCCAATTATCTGTACAGTTCACATGTGGGTGCCATAATCAGTTATGAAATGTGTCAGAAACTGACTGAAACTGGTAACCACAAAAATAAAGGTTTCTTGTGGCCGAGACTGTTTATGTACATTTTGTAACACTAAGAAAAACTGATGCTCTCCTTGAGAAATGTTCTCAAATATTACATATCACCATTTCATTAACTTACTCCCATACAATGTTTATGAATTATTTCCATTTCACTTTAGGTAATCTCTCCATGTAACAAGAGGGTTTATACGCATAATAGTTTGCAAGCTTCCTTTGGCTTGTCACTTTATATTCAGGACCGCCTCTCTTAGGCAACCAAGGTAGCCAATGTTACTCCGCTCTAACTCGCCAAATATTAAGCATAGGATAGTTACATTCCTCCTTTTATGCACCCAAGGAGCTGCATGCTGATGTGCCATGCACTTCATCCACGATTGCTAAATGCAAATCCTAGACACTTCTGAAGTGAAGCATGCATGGAAACACTGTTGTTTTATTCCCTCACTACTCAGGTAAATCTCTCTACATGGTACTAGTTTGGAGAACCCTTCGTAAATGGGAACAACAATTACTTGCTTCTACAGTACCTTCTATGGGCAGATACTTCTTAATTACCTTTCAATTTAAGACCAGTGTCCCTTTACAAGTCCACCTGCCTTAATTCGGTTCAGGCCATTCTGTCTGTGGATTCATCTGACCTACGTATAGGGCATCCCTTCTAAGGGTCCGCATACCCTTTACCCTACAACACATTCATTATATCGGGTACACCGTATCACAAACAACTGCCAATATGTGAAGCATCATAACCCTTTCCCTATTCATTTAAATGAAGACACTGCTCTGTAATCTTTCAAATCTTCCTCGTCGCTATATACTTGCGTTTCAACATGTCTCTAAATTAACATTCATGCCTGTACTTCTTTTTGTTTGTTACATCAGTACTGATATCACAAACACTTTACTACCTTTTATATTACCATATTTCAGATCACTGATCATTATACTGGAGTGCAGTAACATCTGTAAAATCTTCACTCGTATGTGCTACCTTAAAATACTGTTGCCAATAATTTGGATATTTTAACCTCTCCTAGCATGTTAAGGAGTAAACAAAGCAAGCAATAAAAATAAATGAAATTGTAAAAGTTCAGTCTACAGCTTTGAAATAAACCCTAGGTCTTTCTCCAGTTTGATGACTTTAACTTGAGGCACATTGCATCCATAATGGTCTTTAGGTTCCCTCAACTTAGTGTATGATAGCCTCCTCCAGGGCCAGGAGAATAGATGCACCAAGTCTTTACTTTCAACCTTTCTGTTAAATAATATACACTCCTGGAAATTGAAATAAGAACACCGTGAATTCATTGTCCCAGGAAGGGGAAACTTTATTGACACATTCCTGGGGTCAGATACATCACATTATCACACTGACAGAACCACAGGCACATAGACACAGGCAACAGAGCATGCACAATGTCGGCACTAGTACAGTGTATATCCACCTTTCGCAGCAATGTAGGCTGCTATTCTCCCATGGAGATGATCGTAGAGATGCTGGATGTAGTCCTGTGGAACGGCTTGCCATGCCATTTCCACCTGGCGCCTCAGCTGGACCAGCGTTCGTGCTGG
This sequence comes from Schistocerca cancellata, assembly GCF_023864275.1. Lineage (NCBI taxonomy): Eukaryota > Metazoa > Arthropoda > Insecta > Orthoptera > Acrididae > Schistocerca > Schistocerca cancellata. The sequence goes on along the minus strand of NC_064632.1, from coordinate 293,010,064 downwards.
ACGTGCAGACCGCGTGAGACGACGCTTCATCCAGTCCCAAACATGCTCAATGGGGGACAGATCCGGAGATCTTGCTGGCCAGGGTAGTTGACTTACACCTTCTAGAGCACGTTGGGTGGCTTGGGATACATGCGGACGTGCATTGTCCTGTTGGAACAGCAAGTTCCCTTGCCGGTCTAGGAATGGTAGAACGATGGGTTCGATGACGGTTTGGATGTACCGTGCACTATTCAGTGTCCCCTCGACGATCACCAGTGGTGTACGGCCAGTGTAGGAGATCGCTCCCCACACCATGATGCCGGGTGTTGGCCCTGTGTGCCTCGGTCGTATGCAGTCCTGATTGTGGCGCTCACCTGCACGGCGCCAAACACGCATACGACCATCATTTGCACCAAGGCAGAAGCGACTCTCATCGCTGAAGACGACACGTCTCCATTCGTCCCTCCATTCACGCCTGTCGTGACACCACTGGAGGCAGGCTGCACGATGTTGGGGCGTGAGCGGAAGACGGCCTAACGGTGTGCGGGACCGTAGCCCAGCTTCATGGAGACGGTTGCGAATGGTCCTCGCCGATACCCCAGGAGCAACAGTGTCCCTAATTTGCTGGGAAGTGGCGGTGCGGTCCCCTACGGCACTGCGTAGGATCCTACGGTCTTGGCGTGCATCCGTGCGTCGCTGCGGTCCGGTCCCAGGTCGACGGGCACGTGCACCTTCCGCCGACCACTGGCGACAACATCGATGTACTGTGGAGACCTCACGCCCCACGTGTTGAGCAATTCGGCGGTACGTCCACCCGGCCTCCCGCATGCCCACTATACGCCCTCGCTCAAAGTCCGTCAACTGCACATACGGTTCACGTCCACGCTGTCGCGGCATGCTACCAGTGTTAAAGACTGCGATGGAGCTCCGTATGCCACGGCAAACTGGCTGACACTGACGGCGGCGGTGCACAAATGCTGCACAGCTAGCGCCATTCGACGGCCAACACCGCGGTTCCTGGTGTGTCCGCTGTGCCGTGCGTGTGATCATTGCTTGTACAGCCCTCTCGCAGTGTCCGGAGCAAGTATGGTGGGTCTGACACACCGGTGTCAATGTGTTCTTTTTTCCATTTCCAGGAGTGTATTTCTTATTACGAAATACAGTGCATCTACATAATGTAGGATGTCTGATGCAGCACAGAGTCCACTACTAACAAATGTTGCTCTCCCAACAGACAGTAAATGACAAGACAACTTACGTAATGTGCATTCATAACTTAATACTCCATTCATATATCCATCCACGTTCATATGCTTACTACAAAACTTAAAATCATTATATACTTTAGTATCTCCACTCAAAGTCAAACTTTCGTGATACAAACCGCATTCAAAGCTGAAATCGTCATCAGAGTACTCTCATTATATTGGGTTGGCGCATAAGTTTGTAACACTTTTCCATAAGCTTAATAAACACAGCAGATATGCATAACAGAGACTTTAGTCATCAATAAAACATTCTTCTTCACTATTTACAATAATCTGTCAATGCTGGGGTAACTTTTCAATTCTGGAATCATAGAAATCACATGGTTTTGAGGCGAAGAAATTGTTGAGGCATGTTTTGTGTGTGTATTTACTAGAAAGGAAGTTCATTGGAGGTTGTTCAATAGAGAGTGGAAAAGGCGAAAATCTGAAGGCACGAGAAAAGGTGAAGAAGCTGGGTGCAGAATGATTTCCAACCCAACTCCTGCATAGCTTTTTTTGTCAATCTAGAAGAATGCGGGAGGGTATTATCTTGGTGTAGCATCACTTCATGCATCTTCCTGATTGTTGCTCTTGGATTGTGCATACAAAATGTCTCAGTTGTCAACAGCATATGCCAGCAGTGATGGTTACACCTTGGGCAAGCAATTCGTAGTACACACTTACTGTTCCACCAGATGCATAACATTATCTTTTGTGGATGGATGCATGTCTTTGTACTAGGAGTTGCTGTTTTGTTTGGACTCAGCCCTTTCTTTCCTTTCCTCATGTTAGCATAAAGATACCATTTCTCATCACCAGCAATGACATGGGATAGGAATGGTTGGTGTTGTACACGAGCCAGTTCATGATGAACAAGCAGAGATGCACATGTGGCCATCTGTGATTTTTGGCTTAGAGCATGCGGTACCTCTATACCAAATTTTTGAAACTTTCCCACTGTATGCAGATTTTGTACAAATGGTGGAATGATCACAGTTCATCAATTATGCCATTTCTCGAGTGCACTGATGTGGATAATTGTGGATTCATGTGTATAACCAATCTTCGTGAAAGCCCAAAGGTCTTCCTGAATGTAGAGAGTCACTAATGTCAAAATGATCCTCATTAAAATGAGAAAAATATTTTCTTGCTGTGTTCTGTCCAATGGCATTATCCCCAAACATGGCACAAATATTTCTGGCTGCCCCTACTGCCATCACACCTCTACTGAACTCGAACAGAAGAATATGTTGGAAATGTTCTGATTTCTCCACTTGGCACTCCATTTTCTAGTGTCCACAGCTCCACTCACTATCTCCAAATGACAAAATGAAAATATGTAAACTCAAATAGCAACAGTTAGCTATAAATAAAAACTGATGATCAACAAATAAAACCTTAGCAGCTGGAATACCAACATGCAGAACAAAAACACTATTTACTTATGTACCAACCTATTAGAGGAAATATTTTTCATAGTTGGAGTTACTATCATTCTATACTCATTAGACTTTTTCTAAATTCTTTCTTATGGGTTCCATTAAAGTGACGCAATGTTCAAAATTGTTTTATTTGGAATCTTAATCTAGTTCTTCCCAAAACTTCTGAAGCACTTTCTGGTTTTCTTCTGTTGGTTGTCATGGGCCGACAAGAACATATTTTAATAAGTAAAGTGATTACAGTTTGTGATTTTAACTCAAGCATGACATTCATCATAGATGATGGCATTTTTATCGATTGATGATGTTTTTCTGTCAATTGAGGAGGGCTAAGAGTTTTGCCTAACCATGTCAACAGTTGCTCTGTCGCATTCTGTAACTGCTCCCCACACCCTATGACAAAGCATTTATACTTAAAAGTTGTGAAACTGGTCATGTAGGTCCATAATGACTTGAATAAATATAGCTACAGTGGACTATTGTACTTTTCATTCAGTTTTATATTTAATAATTTTAACACCTGTTTTAAAATGTTTATTGTATGAATTATCAATCGATCATGTTCTTTTACATCAGCCACAATATTAGGTGTAGTGCAGGAAGATTCTATTTTTACTTGTGCTAACTTCGCATATGGTGCCCTTGCAGGTGAGGCCTATTTATGTGGGCACAGTAAACTAGGACTAGAAAACTTTGACAGTGAACTCAAGTGGTTTACAGTAAAGTGATATTAATGAAGGAGACGCAACAGCCAATCAGCGCTTCAGTTTCATGGCCACAGTATGACAGCAGCCAATCAGCGATCATTTTCTATGGAAGCAGCCATCGAGTACAGGAGAAGCCAATTAGCACACAGGTGGACACATCCAAACAAGACGCCTCGCCGGGAAAAGTACAACTTGCAGCAGCCATAGATGATGAACTGAGATGACAACTGCAACAGCATGTGAATTAATGAGCATTTTGCTCTCATTTAAGTATATGGCTGAAAGAGTCAGCTTTCAGGAATTGTGCAACGAACCCTGTCGTCCAGGACTGTGTGTCACAAAGAGCGCAGATCGCCACAAGATGGGGAAATTCACAGGCGTCTATTGTACTGAATGAGGTCTAAGCGCTGTAGTGTGTGAGTGAGATGGATGAGAACCTACGTCATAGGGAAACCCCACAGAAGTTGTTTGTGGCTGGAGGGATGCAGCAGTGTTAGATATGGTGGACCTAAGATTGGCCATAAAGAGAAACATTTATGAAAACTATTTAATTCTGTAGTAATTCAGACAATGAAGACACAGTACCATCCTTCATAAATTTTCATGGTGAACCCAATAAAACTTGAATAGTGATCATATCTATAATAGTTTAGGATTTACTGTTAAAGTGAAATTAACAAGTTTTGTAACAAAGACCTGAGTGCTAAAATCTGAATGCTTTGGTTGATCTTAACAATCGACATTTCATATAGGAGCGCATCATTAAAATGACAAATGTTGTAAATATCAACTCTGTAACTTTATTTGTTTAAAAGATATAGTAAATTTAAATTATCAGTATTTTCAGTTAAGCATCAGATCATCATTTCCTCCACACAAACCACACTGAACGATTACAGCATGACACCTTATTGACTCATTAGGTAATAGAATATTTGTTGTAAAGTTGAGTGCATAATAGTTACTTTTGTTCTTTATTTATTTATTTATTAGAAAGCACATTGGTGCAAGGCTACTGGCCATGGCATTCAAAGCTAAGAAGGAAATTGTATTGGTTTTATGTAAAAGAATTAAATGTTTATTATGTAATGGATATTATTGTTACTTTATTTAGAATGTGAAAGTGGTCAAGCTCTGATTATTTAAATATGTTAAAAGGTAAAATAATGTATAGAATAAGCTGTAGCTAATCAGATGGGCGGCTTCAGGAAAGAGAACTGCCCTAGTCAGTTGAGCAAGGATGTTCGGTGCACGGGAAATGTGGCCGGGGACGGGCAGAGGGACAGTGCTGGTGCAGTTGCAAAAGCGGACAGTTAGTCTTTAGGTTGCTAGGAAGTGAAACGACTTAGAAAATTTCGTGTTGTGTAGTATCGTAGCAGTGGTGAGCAGCAGTGGTGAGCAGCCATGCACCTGGTGTGCAGCCATGCACCTGGTGTGAACTCTAACTTCTTGTGTAGTTAACAAGGTGTAGTATTGGGCTTGTAATTCATGATGAGATTGTGAATGATCAGTCTGTGTCAAATGAATATGCGCTCGAGTGTAATAGTAATTCTAAATATGACCACTTTCGCTGTTAGTTTGCTTTCTGAATAAACATTATTGTAACCAAATCTTGTATGTTCCTATAATCACTCAACTTTGGCACCTTCTCATACACCATACCATCGTCAGCAAACAGTCACAGATTTCTGCCCACCCTGTTCGCTATAACATTTATGAATATAGAAAATCACTGCATTCCTGTCACACTTTCCTGGGCACTCCTGACGATACCCTTGTCTGTGATGAACACTCACTATCGAGGACAATGTACTTGGTTCTATCACTTACTAAGTCTACAAGCCAGTCACATACCTGGTTACCTATACTGTATGCTTGTACCTCCATTAACAGTCTGTAGTGGGTCATTGTGTCAAATAGTTTCTGAAAACCTAGTAATTGTTGTCACATCTGCCTTATTCATCCGATATGGCTCTGTCAGACTTCTATCTCTTCCCAAAACTGAAAATTTTTCTTGGTGGATGAAGATTCACTTCAAACGAAGAATTGATAGCTGGAGTTGACAACTATTTTGCAGGCCTGGAGGAAACTCATTTTCAAGATGGGATCAAGGCACTGGAACATTGTTGGACCAATTGCATTAATCTACAAGGAGACTACATTGAAAAATACAAAAGTTTCAGTGAAGTAAGTACTTCTTTTCTATTCCATTCTGAGAACTTTTCAAACCACCCACGTATAATTTACAACACAGGCAAAATATCTTCAAACTTCAAGAAGTATATAACAACTCCAAAGAAGGCTGTGAAGAGTCTGAAAGGTGAGCAGTGACTGAGAATTGTGAGGTTATAGCTTATCCCTGATGCTGTTCAGTCTGTACATTGAGCAAACAGTCAGGGAACCAAGGAGAAATTTGGGAATGGAATTAAACTTCAATTTGAGGTTTTTTGATGACATAATCCTCTCTGAGACAGCAAAGGACTTAGAGCAGCTGTTGAAAAGATGAACATCAAGTAAATTAAAGCAAGGGTAATGAAACATAGTTGAGTTAAATGCTGATAGCATTACATCAAGAAATGAGGCACTAAAAGTAGCTCATGAGTTTTTTGTTTGGGCAACGAAATCAACTGAAAATGGCTGTAGTTGAGATGATGCTGACTGACAACGGCAAGAAAAGTGTTTCTGAAAAAGAGAAAATTTGTAACATCAAATATAAATTTAAGTGCCAGGATGACTTTCCTCAATATTTCCTTATGGTGTGTAGTCTTTTATGGAAGTTAAACGAGAATGATAAACAGTTCAAACCAGTAGAGAATAGAACCTTTTGAAAAGCAGCACTACAGAACAATAACTGAAGCTTACATGGAGAGAAATGAAATTTATGGCACTACTTACAGAAGGGAGGGATCATCGAAAGGGCACATCTTGAGTCATCATAGAGTTTTACAGATTGGAAATGGAGGGAAGTATTTTGGGTAGGGGGGGGGGGGGCAGCCTTTACAGACAAATCCAAAAGTTTTTCAGAAGTTCAGAAATACTGTCCCCATCTGTTCTTCCGCGGACTATGGCTTTATGATATGTGAGAAGAGTGCAAATTGGGTTTTTGAATGAACAGTGTTTTTGGAAGCCATGCTGGTTGGTCTGGAAAGGGGACTCTGTCAAAGATTCCTCATTATATTTGACCTCAGAATGTAATAAGATTCTACAACAGATGCATCTCAACAATATTGACTGTAGTTTTTTTGGGTTACCTCTGCCACCCTTCTAGATGAGTGTGACTTGTGCTTTCCACCAACCACTGGTCCAGATTTATTTTCTCAAGGGATCTATAATATTTTATGGTTAACAGAGATTTTAGCTCAGCTGCAAATTCTTATAGAATTTGTCAGCGATTCTATTTGGACCTGGGACCTCATTCAATTTTTAGTGATTTCAGCTGTTTCTCAATCATATATCACTTAACTGTGCAGTGGTATCAAATGAAATCCCCCAGATCATCTTTTATAAAGGAACATTTGAAAAACAGTGTTGTGCATTTATGTTTTTCCTTCACTATCCTTGATGTAGGTTCCGGTCATTGCTCCGTGTTTAGACACACAAAGTTTGACACAGATCAAGGTGTTATCACAGCCTTTATTAGGTATTCACATTTGTTGGATTTGGCAATTCACAACCAAAGAGTCACCTTCCATTGTGGTCTAGACCTTGGGCTATGTTACAGACCAGTCTCCCACAGCAACCAACAATTCAGCTGTTTGTGGGAACACAAGTGTCGTGATACTGGCTATTACATCCTAGAACTTGTACAGTTTGAAATATTTTTTGTTGCTAACACATACAATTTTACTATGACAGTTTTATTGGAGACTTCAATGGCTCACACCAGTACTCATACTGAACAGAACTGACAGTTGCTCTCGAAGGTACTTGTTCCTTAACTTAACTGGTTATAAATGGTATAACAATAAGTTTACATTTGTCACAGTGACTTTTGGCCACATAATTTCTCTCTGTGATATTGGGATGTCATGGCTGGAATATAAATAATGTACTTAGCAAACACTGTGGGGGGAAAGGACGTGGGGATCCAAGGGACATGCACCACATCACATGCCCCCCCCCCCCCCCACCTGATCAATCTGCTACTGCAGCTGCCTGGGTACTGCCTGTATTGAAGCTGAACCCTCACCTGTGGCTGAGTTGGGGGGCATTCAAAGGTGTGGCAGGCAGTGAAAGACTTTCAGGGGGTCTCCCTGATTCACCTGTTAAATAGATTTTTAGGCACTGTCTGCGTCTGACAAACATCATGAGCCAGATGCAGTCACTTGCCCTATTTCAAGGGAAGACTCTCAGACTGCAAGACCTGTATAGTCACAGAGGGCATAGTTACTGGTCGTTGGGGGCTCCACCATTAGGAGGGTTATGGGGTCCATTAGGGGTAGGGCTGCCATGGAGGGGAAGGAATACAGTGGGCATATCAGGAGGAGTCATTCCAGATGTGGAACAGTTGCTTCTGAATGCCACGAAGAGCACAGGGTGCAGCCAACTGCAGGTGGTATCTCAGGTTGGTACCAATGGTATGTACTGCTTTGTTTTGGAAGAACTCTCTGGTTTTGGGCAGCTATCTGGAGGGGTAAAGATAGCTAGTCTCACTTGCAAGGTGAAGCCAGAGCTCACCATCTGCAACATCATTGACAGGACTGTCTGTGTGCAGAGTCGACTGGAGGGTTTGAATCAAAGGCTCAGATGGTTCTGTAACCATGTAGGCTACAGATTCCTTGACTTGCGCCATAGATTGGTGGGGTATCAGGTTCTACCTAACAGGGCAGGGGTCAAAGGAAGCAGCTACATGTGTACCAGGGGATCTGTGGAGTGGACTGTTTTTTTTTAAATATATATATAGGTTAGAGGGTCTTAGGAAAGAACAAAATGGACTTCAGTAGTTGTTGTTGTTGTTTGGGGGAAGAGACCAAACTGCGAGGTCATTGGTTTCATCGGATTACGGAAGGACGGGGAAGGAAGTTGGCCATGCCCTTTCAAAGGAACCATCCCGGCATTTGCCTGGAGTGATTTAGGGAAATTACAGAAAACCTAATCGGGATGGCCGGATGTGGGATTGAACTGTCATCGTCCTGAATGCGAGTCCCGTGTGCTAATCACTGCACCACCTCGCTCAATGGGACTTCAGTTTCAAAGGGTTCAGGTCAAACACTGGATAAGGGCAGATCTAGGAACAATACATATTACGGTACTAAATTGTTGTTGCTGTGTTGGGAAAAAAACAGAGCTCCAAATGCTAATAGTAAGCACTGCAGCTCAAATTGTTGCACAGAAAGCTGGCTAAAGCTAGAGATCAGTTCAGCTAACATTTTTACAAAAAACATAACCGTGTTCAGAAAGGATAGATTAAATACAGTTGGTGGTGGAGTGTTTATTGCTGTCAGAGGTGGTATACCTTGCAGTGAAATTGAAGTAGATAAAATTATTCTGAGCAAATAAGGAACATCATGATGGATACAGGAATTAATGACCACAAGGTTGTTGCAGTAAGACTGATTACTGCAACATCCAAATCCACCAAAAATAAATGCAAAATATATATATTTAAAAAAGTATATAAAAATTCGCTTGATGCCTTCCTAAGAGACAATCTCCACTCCTTCAAATATGACTATGTAAATGCAAAGAAATAGTACTGATGGCAATTGAGAGATATGTACTAAATAAATTAATAAGAGATGATACTGATCCCTCATAGCACAAAAATAGGTCAGAACACTGTTGCAGAAGCCTTGAAAAAAGCAAGGCAAATTTAAAAGAGATTGCAAAATCCCCAAGACTGACGAAATTTTACAGAAGATCGAAATTCAGCATGATCTTTAACTTGAGATGCCTTTAATAGTTTCCACAACGAAACTCTGTGTCAAAATGTTGCAGAATACCCAGAGAGATTCTGGTTGTGTGTAAAGTACACTAGCAGCAAGAGACAGTCAATACCTTTACTTTGCAATAGCAATGATAATGTTGCTCATGACAGTGTCACTTAAGAAGGGCTACTAAACATGGTTTTCAACTACCAACATGAGTAACTTAAACATATTTATCCTTAGTGTAGTGAAGCAGCTTAAATCAGTTAATAAAGGCAAGGACTTCAGCCAGACAGTACATGTACTCCTTTCAGAGTATGCTGAAACAATAGCTCCATACTTAGCCGTCATATACAGCTGCTCGCTCATCAAAAGGTCTGCACGTGAAGGCTGGAAATTTGCACACGTCCACCAACACACAAGAAAGGAAATAGGAGTAATCCACTTAATTACAGACCTGTATCACTAATGTCAATTTGCAGTAGGATTTTGGAACATGAATTGTGTTTGAACATTATGAATTTCTGTGAAGAAAATGATTTATTGACAAATAGGCAACATGGATTGAGAAAATATAGTGCTTGTGAAACACAACTGGCTCTCTATTCTCACAAAGTAATGAGTGCTATTGACACGCAATGTCAAATTGATTCCATATACACTTCTGGAAATGGAAAAAAGAATACATTGACACTGGTGTGTCAGACCCACCATACTTGCTCCGGACACTGCGAGAGGGCTGTACAAGCAATGATCACACGCACGGCACAGCGGACACACCAGGAACCGTGGTGTTGGCCGTCGAATGGCGCTAGCTGCGCAGCATTTGTGCACCGCCACCGTCAGTGTCAGCCAGTTTGCCGTGGCATACGGAGCTCCATCGCAGTCTTTAACACTGGTAGCATGCCGCGACAGCGTGGACGTGAACCGTATGTGCAGTTGATGGACTTTGAGCGAGGGCGTATAGTGGGCATGCGGGAGGCCGGGTGGACGTACCGCCGAATTGCTCAACACGTGGGGCGTGAGGTCTCCACAGTACATCGATGTTGTCGCCAGTGGTCGGCGGAAGGTGCATGTGCCCGTCGACCTGGGACCGGACCGCAGCGACGCACGGATGGACGCCAAGACCGTAGGATCCTACGCAGTGCCGTAGGGGACCGCACCGCCACTTCCCAGCAAATTAGGGACACTGTTGCTCCTGGGGTATCGGCGAGGACCATTCGCAACCGTCTCCATGAAGCTGGGCTACGGTCCCGCACACCGTTAGGCCGTCTTCCGCTCACGCCCCAACATCGTGCAGCTCGCCTCCAGTGGTGTCGCGACAGGCGTGAATGGAGGGACGAATGGAGACGTGTCGTCTTCAGCGATGAGAGTCGCTTCTGCCTTGGTGCCAATGATGGTCGTATGCGTGTTTGGCGCCGTGCAGGTGAGCGCCACAATCAGGACTGCATACGACCGAGGCACACAGGGCCAACACCCGGCATCATGGTGTGGGGAGCGATCTCCTACACTGGCCGTACACCACTGGTGATCGTCGAGGGGACACTGAATAGTGCACGGTACATCCAAACCGTCATCGAACCCATCGTTCTACCATTCCTAGACCGGCAAGGGAACTTGCTGTTCCAACAGGACAATGCACGTCCGCATGTATCCCGTGCCACCCAACGTGCTCTAGAAGGTGTAAGTCAACTACCCTGGCCAGCAAGATCTCTGGATCTGTCCCCCATTGAGCATGTTTGGGACTGGATGAAGTGTCGTCTCACGCGGTCTGCACGTCCAGCACAAACGCTGGTCCAACTGAGGCGCCAGGTGGAAATGGCATGGCAAGCCGTTCCACAGGACTACATCCAGCATCTCTACGATCGTCTCCATGGGAAAATAGCAGCCTGCATTGCTGCGAAAGGTGGATATACACTGTACTAGTGCCGACATTGTGCATGCTCTGTTGCCTGTGTCTATGTGCCTGTGGTTCTGTCAGTGTGATAATGTGATGTATCTGACCCCAGGAATGTGTCAATAAAGTTTCCCCTTCCTGGGACAATGAATTCACGGTGTTCTTATTTCAATTTCCAGGAGTGTAGCTATGTTTCCAGAAGGCTTTGATCATCATTCTTCTCAAAAATTCTAATCAAATTGTGTACCTATGGACTGTCATCTCAGTTGAGTGAATGGATTTGTAATTTCCTGTCAGAAAGGTCACAGTTCATAGTAACTGATGAAAAGTCATCAAGTAAAACAGAAGCAGTAGCTGACATTCTCCAAAAAAGTATTATAGGCTCTCTGCTGTTCCTGAACTTTATGAATGATTTAAGAGACAATTTGAGCAGCCCTTTTAAGATTGTTTGGAGATGATGCTCTCATTTACCACATACTAAAGTCATCAGAAAATCAAAACTAAATGCAAAAATATTTAGACAATATATCTGTACGAGTGCAAAAATTGGCAATTGACCCTAAATAATGAAAAGCTGTGAATTCAACTAAGTACTTAGGGATTACAATTACAAGTAACTTCAATTGGAACTATCACATGGATAATGAAGTGAGGAAAGTGAACCATAGACAGTGATTTCTTGGCAGAATACTTAGAAAATGCAAGAGGTCTACTAAAAAGGCTGCCTACTTTACACTTATCTGTCCTCTTATGGAGAATCGCTGCACAGTGTGGGATACACATCAGAAAGGATTGATGGAGGACATCGAAAAAGTCCAAAGGAGGGTACCAATTTTGTATTATTGCAAAACAGGGGAGAAAGTGCGTCGGACATGACATACAAACTGGGGAGCCAATTGCCAAAAGTGTTTTTCATTGTGGCAGGATCTTCTCATGAAATTTCAATCACCAACTCTCTCCTCCAAATGCAAAAATATTTTGTTGGCACCCACCTAAATAGGAAGAAATGATCATCGTAATAAAATAAGAGAAATCAGAGCTCAAGCAGAAGGATTTAAGTGTTTAATTTTCCTGCGTACTGTTCAAGAGTGAAGCTTTGAAGGCAGATGTTGTCTTAAAGGTTACCAATGATATCTACATCTACATGACTATTCTACAACTCACAATTAAATGCCTGGAAGAGGCTTCATTGAACCACCTTCTAGTTATTCATATGATGTGGGGCTGCTGTAGTGGCAGTTACAGAATAGTGCAAACATTCACCATAGCTTCTACCACAGTGAGGCGAGAGGTATAAGGCAGCAGAATGTCCAGCTGGCACCGCTATCTTGCTGTTGTTTAAAAACTGGACAGTAGCAAACCACAAGTATGAGGTGGAGGGCCAGAGTCCACGATGTCATGCAGCATGCTGCCGTGTGTGTGTGGTGGTGGAAGAGAAATTGAAGAAAGGGTAGCAGCAGCACATTCTTACACAGTTGTGCTTTTCACAAATATGACAGCGGAGTGCGAGACCTTGCATTTTCAGTGTGCGGTCTGCATAATGACTCAGAACTTTACTATATTATTGGAAACTTACTACTATGTAAGACAAGTTACTCAAACAATGCATTGCTGCCCCCTTGAGGTAACAGTGGCAAATAAATACAAGTGCACCTCATCTAAGCATTATTAATCATATTATCCTCAGGATACATCATATACATGATCACATTAACACTGCTTTATCCATCACAGATGACACGCTGGCTCATCATATGGTGACAATGTACACTGCAGTTACAAAACAAAACATTTCTCATTTCCAACCACAGAAGAAATGAAAAGTACTAAGAAGGGCGAAAGGCAAAAATTTAACCCTTTCATTCCACAAATAACCATTTTGTTCTGTAATCTGGTAGGTCACACGGAGCCTTAATATCTCAGCAACTGCAGGTGCTTGTCATGGTTTCATGTATGTATGCTGCTGAGGCCTAACAGTCACATACTTCCACTAATATTCTCATTGACACTACCAGGATTGCAAAATCTATTGCTATGCAGCTGTACTTCCAACCCCTAGATGCTGGTGTTGCATCTGTACAAGCCTTGAAATGTAAACTTACTCCCATGAAGGTTCATGCGATCAGACCAATTCCCTAGTGCACAGATGGTTTTGGTTTCATGCAAGATGCAATGTCAACCAGGAAAGGACTGTAAAGACCATAATGCTCTCTAGTCTGTGACGCACTGTGCCTTTAAGGTGCAAATCAATTCTTCAGGGTGCACTGAAATTGTACCATAGTCATAAAAACTTAATTTTGGTCTGCAATTTTCTTTCCAGAAACTGGGAGTAGAAGGAGATGGTAACGAATCTTTTCAGGTGTCAATTGGAAAGATCTACATCTACATCTACATTTATACTCCGCAAGCCACCCAACGGTGTGTGGCGGAGGGCACTTTACGTGCCACTGTCATTATCTCCCTTTCCTGTTCCAGTCGCGTATGGTTCGCGGGAAGAACGACTGTCTGAAAGCCTCTGTGCGCGCTCTAATCTCTCTAATTTTACATTCGTGATCTCCTCGGGAGGTATAAGTAGGGGGAAGCAATATATTCGATACCTCATCCAGAAACGCACCCTCTCGATACCTGGCGAGCAAGCTACACCGCGATGCAGAGCGCCTCTCTTGCAGGGTCTGCCACTTGAGTTTGTTAAACATCTCCGTAACGCTATCACGGTTACCAAATAACCCTGTGACGAAACGCGCCGCTCTTCTTTGGATCTTCTCTATCTCCTCCGTCAACCCGATCTGGTACGGATCCCACACTGATGAGCAATACTCAAGTATAGGTCGAACGAGTGTTTTGTAAGCCACCTCCTTTGTTGATGGACTACATTTTCTAAGGACTCTCCCAATGAATCTCAACCTGGTACCCGCCTTACCAACAATTAATTTTATATGATCATTCCACTTCAAATCGTTCCGCACGCATACTCCCAGATATTTTACAGAAGTAACTGCTACCAGTGTTTGTTCCGCTATCATATAATCATACAATAAAGGATCCTTCTTTCTATGTATTCGCAATACATTACATTTGTCTATGTTAAGGGTCAGTTGCCACTCCCTGCACCAAGTGCCTATCCGCTGCAGATCTTCCTGCATTTCGCTACAATTTTCTAATGCTGCAACTTCTCTGTATACTACAGCATCATCCGCGAAAAGCCGCATGGAACTTCCGACACTATCTACTAGGTCATTTATATATATTGTGAAAAGCAATGGTCCCATAACACTCCCCTGTGGCACGCCAGAGGTTACTTTAACGTCTGTAGATGTCTCTCCATTGAGAACAACATGCTGTGTTCTGTTTGCTAAAAACTCTTCAATCCAGCCACACAGCTGGTCTGATATTCCGTAGGCTCTTACTTTGTTTATCAGACGACAGTGCGGAACTGTATCGAACGCCTTCCGGAAGTCAAGGAAGATGGCATCTACCTGGGAGCCTGTATCTAATATTTTCTGGGTTTCATGAACAAATAATGCGAGTTGGGTTTCACACGATCGCTGTTTCCGGAATCCATGTTGATTCCTACATAGTAGATTCTGAGTTTCCAAAAACGACATGATACTCGAGCAAAAGACATGTTCTAAAATTCTACAACAGATCGACGTCAGAGAGATAGGTCTATAGTTTTGCGCATCTGCTCGACGACCCTTCTTGAAGACTGGGACTACCTGTGCTCTTTTCCAATCATTTGGAACCTTCTGTTCCTCTAGAGACTTGCGGTACACGGCTGTTAGAAGGGGGGCAAGTTCTTTCGCGTACTCTGTGTAGAATCGAATTGGTATCCCGTCAGGTCCAGTGGACTTTCCTCTGTTGAGTGATTCCAGTTGCTTTTCTATTCCTTGGACACTTATTTCAATGTCAGCCATTTTTTCGTTGGTGCGAGGATTTAGAGAAGGAACTGCAGTGCGGTCTTCCTCTGTGAAACAGCTTTGGAAAAAGGTGTTTAGTATTTCAGCTTTACGCTTGTCATCCTCTGTTTCAATGCCATCATCGTCCCAGAGTGTCTGGACATGATGTTTCGAGCCACTTACTGATTTAACGTAAGACCAGAACTTCCTAGGATTTTCTGTCAAGTCGGTACCTAGTATTTTACTTTCGAATTCACTGAACGCTTCACGCATAGCCCTCCTTACGCTAACTTTGACATCGTTTAGCTTCTGTTTGTCTGAGAGGTTTTGGCTGCGTTTAAACTTGGAGTGAAGCTCTCTTTGCTTTCGCAGTAGTTTCCTAACTTTGTTGTTGTACCACGGTGGGTTTTTCCCGTCCCTCACAGTTTTGCTCGGCACGTACCTGTCTAAAACGCATTTAACGGTTGCCTTGAACTTTTTCCATAAACACTCAACATTGTCAGTGTCGGAACAGAAATTTTCGTTTTGATCTGTTAGGTAGTCTGAAATCTGCCTTCTATTACTCTTGCTAAACAGATAAACCTTCCTCCCTTTTTTTATATTCCTATTAACTTCCATATTCAGGGATGCTGCAACGGCCTTATGATCACTGATTCCCTGTTCTGCACTTACAGAGTCGAAAAGTTCGGGTCTGTTTGTTATCAGTAGGTCCAAGATGTTATCTCCACGAGTCGGTTCTCTGTTTAATTGCTCGAGGTAATTTTCGGATAGTGCACTCAGTATAATGTCACTCGATGCTCTGTCCCTACCACCCGTCCTAAACATCTGAGTGTCCCAGTCTATATCTGGTAAATTGAAATCTCCACCTAAGACCATAACATGCTGAGAAAATTTATGTGAAATGTATTCCAAATTTTCTCTCAGTTGTTCTGCCACTAATGCTGCTGAGTCGGGGGGTCGGTAAAAGGAGCCAATTATTAACCTTGCTCGGTTGTTGAGTGTAACCTCCACCCATAATAATTCACAGGAACTATCCACTTCTACTTCACTACAGGATAAACTACTACTAACAGCGACGAACACTCCGCCACCGGTTGCATGCAATCTATCCTTTCTAAACACCGTCTGTGCCTTTGTAAAAATTTCGGCAGAATTTATCTCTGGCTTCAGCCAGCTTTCTGTACCTATAACGATTTCAGCTTCGGTGCTTTCTATCAGCGCTTGAAGTTCCGGTACTTTACCAACGCAGCTTCGACAGTTTACAATTACAATACCGATTGCTGCTTGGTCCCCGCATGTCCTGACTTTGCCCCGCACCCGTTGAGGCTGAAAGAAGGTAGAATAAATGGGGCATGGAAGCAAAACTGAATAAAATGCCATGACCAGTTTGGATTCTCTGCAGTTGCTAATCCACAACTCATAAGTGATGAGGGCCTGGAGGACATCAGAAACTACGAACAGTGAAATCTTCCTGACTTGGCCTGATCGCCAGTGACAATCAACACAACAGTGACCAATTCCTTTACAATGAGTGCAACACGGGCATATGTTCTCACTGCAAGTGCTGCCCACAGTTTGTCTCATTTGTGAACACGTGGCAGGGGTCATCATTGTATGAAGGCATCAAAACAAACTGCCTGACTTCCTCACATAATAGTGCAAGTTGAACTGCCTCTTGCAAGGATTAAGTCAAAGCCACTTTGACCTCACCTCCCACTTGTAGGCTGATGCTGCTAACGAATGTATCTATTGCTCTTGTGACGTTTGCCTGCTTTATTTCTTCATTGATATTCCTCGGTGTCGACATACAGCATTGTTATACTGGCTGAAAAATGGTGGATGGAAGTTCAATACTGACCACTGTAAATGATGTAGCCAACAGTTGCATAGTAGCGTGTCATAGTTCTTTACTTTCAGTTCACAACCCCCAAATATTACACTGTTATATGACCAGTTTGCTATTGGTTAACCTTTGATAAGCCTCATTAATAGTTTGCAGGCAAACATCAGCATACTGCTACAATAGTTTGCTGTTGAACAAACATCTGTGAGCAGCAAAAACCTAACCACACAGTTCACTATTTCTCAAATATATTGAACAGACACTGTCATTGTTTTAACACACGGCCTATTGGTGTTGCACTAGTTCCACTGCATTATTGTTACTCTAACTGATACAGATTTCCCATCTGAAAATCAGCCGTGGACTGGCTGTCTCAGGGCCAAAAATCGTGCCTTTATATATCTTCGCAATAATAGGTACTGAAACTATACATTGGTCAATGTTGAAGTTACAGAAATTACAATTAAAACATAACTCATTCAATTAGATGAATCTATCGAAAAAATCCTTCTTTTTAATGGTTCCTTCTACCACAAAGTTTAGGATGAATTATTTGTTTAAATAATGAAATTAACAGATATAGTTACACAAACAATACTTTTGACAAACCTGGTAATTATTTTGGAATTAATTAAGGGCTGGCTTTGCTAATATGTTTTCCAATAGAGCCAAATAAATATAAGAATCCTTGTAGTTCTTCTTCCAAATGTTTATAATTATTATAGAATTCATATTTGTTTATAAGTCAACAATAGAATCTAAGTCATGAAACAATTTCTGATTTCACCCTATAACAAAAGTATTAACTAGGAATGGTCAAATAAATTAGGAAATTGATGACATACACAAAACTAAGCACAAAATTAGATCTGGTGCTATATTTCTTAAGACTGAGGGCCCACCTTTCTCTCTTATGGTTGGTTGGTTGTTTGGGGAAGGAGACCTGACAGCGTGGTCATCGGTCTCATCGGATTAGGGAAGGATGGGAAAGGAAGTCGGCCATGCCCTTTCAGAGGAACCATCCCGGCATTTGCCTGGAGTGATTTAGGGAAATCACGGAAAACCTAAATTAGGATGGCCGGACGCGGGTTTGAACCGTCGTCCTCCCGAATGTGAGTCCAGTGTCTAACCACTGCGCCACCTCGCTCGGTCTCTCTCTTATGTAAATGCAGATTATGCTCATGTATGTTAATGGTAATTAGTCAAAAATGAAAATAAAATGAATGGAGGCAGATGGCAAAACAAGAGAGGAAGTAAAAAGATGCCAGCTTGCTTCGTCACACTCTCACCTCGGCCTCGTCTCATAAAGCATGATTTCGTACTTGACTCAACAGCAAGATGTACATATGGCATGAAACTGTGCATATACAATCAGTAAAAGGCTATAAATCCTCTCCAGACTCTGCTTAAGGATGGGAAATTTGTCCCTGTATTAACTCACAATTCTCTTGTTCAAGTATAGCTCTGTTAATTCTTTAGTAGATACCTCAAACATGTTGGCATTTTGTACTTTCCATCGATTGCACATAGGTACAGATGTCGCCTGACAGTTTCAACCATGAAATATTTAAGTGAAAATTGTCTGGCCATGAACACATTGACCCTATGTCATGAACTTCTTGTAAAAAGGTGTTCACATTCTCAGAGGGTTTCCCTGAGAAAGAGGGAATGAAAGTGATTGCTGGAAAGGTATTTATTATATAAGACCATGAGGTGGCAGCAGCATCAATGTTAATTTCCCTTGGCCACTCAGAGAGGCTATGACACAGACAGCTGTGCTTGTGCTCACTCCCACTTATCTTGTAACTAAAAATTCTTAAGAGCCTCAGTGTTCACCTTTTCCACCAAAGTCTTGATGGGATCCTCACTACTACCTGCTGCTCCATCCTCTACCGGGAGCATGTGGTCGACACATCATGTGCATCCATTTATCTCTAATCAAGAGATGAAATTAAGCAACTTTACATTTATCTCAATCTTGCTACACTTATATTACAGTCCATACTTTTACCATCACTAAATATTACAATTGAGAGGAAAGACTGAGGATGTTGTCCATTCAAAACAATGATACTACATTAACAGATAACTTGGCATTTTTTTTTTTCTTTTGGCACATGTTATTGCCTTTTGTTCCAAGCAACAGGCACTAGATTTTATAATTGCTTCTTAGTTGCTATTCACTCTCACTAGTCAAAAACTTCAAATATACTTATTGAGGTTCACTGTGATGTGTGAACGGTGATAGTGCAAGTGGGCTACAGGCACTTAGTACCTGATTAGAGGCATCACTGACACACTGATAGCTTGCTACAGCACCTAGCATGGCATGGTGCAGACTCCGGAACTGAAATAGGAAGTCTCTGGTAGGGCAGCTGCAGGTGGACATGCAACAGTAGGCCACAATGCTGAATGGGTGGCAGAGGACTGCACAACAGGAAGTTGGGGCGAGATGGTGCTGTCCCGTCAAGGGCAGCACGATGCTGGGCAGCAGGAGGGCTGAGGTGTGACAGCAGTAGGCACAAAGTGTGGCTGGCAGGTCAGGTCAGGTGGCTATAGGTGAAGCAGCACTACTGGCTGGCGGGTCAGTTGTGACAGTGGTAGATAGTGTGCTCATGTATATGGGTCATCACAGGCAGACACCGGAAAGGTCACAGTCACAGCACGGTTACACTGCTCGATTTGCACACCACACACTAGTGGACAGCATTGACTATTCCGCACGGGCTCGGTGTTAGTACACAGTGACAGGATAGCTCCATCCATAGCTGGTTGGCCAGCCACTACAATACTGCAGCCTGGATCTTGCCACATTGCACGATGGAATGTGCAAGTGCAGCACTCTCCAGGTACCAGTACCGGCACACTGCAGTACTTGTGACACATTAACAATGGTGGCATGGTGCTCAAACTTCTCACTCAACATTCCGCATCTGATGTGGAATGAAATTTAACAGCCTTGCTTCATGCAGAGTGGTAGACTACCCCAACTTCTGACACCAATTTGTACAAGTGTCAAAGTGGAGCATAGACAGGATGGATAAGGATGGGTGTCAGAAGGGAATTTTTTGAAATAAAAAGAGTCGAACAAACTAAATTACGGTATATTCTAGATACAGAGGGGCTCGCCTACAATATATTGAGAGTCTGCCTGTTAGTCTAGGTGTGGCATCATGGGTACAGAAATAGGAACAGGGAGAGAAGATGATTCACATTTAAATGAAATGGCAGCTGATCAAGAAGAACAAAGTCAGATGCAGGTGGCCTAATCCAACTGCTCTGTAAGAAGGCTGGCGTAGAAGAGAGACGGAAGACAGCATAAAACCACTGCTCTGATAGAGGAACAGATTAGTGAAAACAGTGGTACGAAGCTGATTCCACGGTTATAACCACGGGATCAGCTTCACGCCACTGTTTCCATTACTTTGCTGCCAAAACCAGCCACTTGCGTCTGTAGATTAACTGAAAGGAGCACGAGAAAGGAGTCGTGTGGTGACTGCTGCCCTCATCGTGGAGTACAGAGCACAGGCTGGTCACTCTCTTGTAATTGGGTCACCTAGCACAGCACTTTGGGACTTCATAATGGTAGTATGTGGCAGCTTCAACCATGAAAGAAAATTTACATTGTCAATAAAGTATTAATGAATTACTCTCAATAATTCAGACTGGCTAGGCATCCTGTACAGTGAAATTAGTTCTGTGACAGTAGTATTCATCCGCGTGATCAGTTAAAGGGCCATCGTGCAGGTATAATTTGGTAGATGGAGATATGTATTACTACATTTAAGATTTGCTATTGCTGATTTAATTTTATTTAGTTTTAGTATTGGGAATTGCTCTGATATGAAATACTTGTAACAATATCACAGTTCAACAAGAAGTTAATGTGAAAATTTGGTGAAGACTAAGCCTCATCCTAGGATGGGGACTGGTGGATACAGAGGCTCTGGGGATTGTGAAACCAAAGGTTGTATTGGAGGCACAGTTCCTACAGGGCACTATGAAAGGCTGGCCGTGGGTTGGGGATCCAGATGACACAGGCTGTGAATTGCCTATTTGATTAACGTGACAATACTGGACATACGAGTGGCATCGCAAGTCCCAGGTTTGCTTGCTGCACCAGGATGGACATATCCATGCGTGGAGGCTCCAAGTAGAGCAAACATTGCTACATCACATTCACCGTCAGTATCATCATCATACAAGTGCATTACCTGGTGTGATGAATGGGGTACAATACTGTACAAAAAACGATCTCGTCTGGTCCAAAAGGTCGTTAATTTCGACAGGAACCGTTACATTCTGATGCATTACAGCCAGTGGCTGTGCCCTGTCTTCTAGGTCTCCTTGATGTAATCTTTCAACAAGATAATGCAATATCACATGTTGCCTGTGCTGCCATGATCTACACTACTGGTGAAAAGTTTTTGATCATCCAGAATAAAAATTATATGCTTTATTTCATGGTGCAAATACACTGTAAAATTTAAATAAACCAACAAAATAAATATTTTCTCTCTCTCTTATTAACCCTTGAGTGGATGTACCTATGTGTAAAGTGTGCCAATCAGACATAACATTGTCTTGTACCATTCCATTGTTTCTTTGCAATTGTAAGCCCATGCCTATTCCTTCATTATTGCTTCACCTAACACATTAAGATTCTTGTGATACTGTACTAAATGTATTTTTCAAAAATTACCATGAGCAGATGATAAAACAACTAAGCTGTGATAAAATTTATTATGTTTGTTGAGAATAAAAATGCCTGAATTGTTCAATAAAGTGAGTTTAGACATAATAATCAATAACCATAAGGTCATTGTTGCACTGTACATTACTAGTGTTGAATGAGAAATGAAGAACAGTAGTAAGTCTTTCTGCTTAAAACAGGCAACAAAATAATGGTTTGAACTACTTGAGGAGCCTACAACAAACATTCAGCTATGGGGTAGAGGAAAGTGGATGATCTAAGACACAAATTTAGAAGCACTGTATGTCATATGCTGGATACGTCTGTGTTATGGAAGCAGACCAATCAATCATTCGGACCATTGCCCCTGCAACTACTGGAAAGGCTCCTGCCAATCGTCATGAAATATATCTTAGCCAGGACTCACCACTGACCCCCTCCAATATGGTAGCACCTGTGTCACAGCAATCTGCATCGTTGAGGCACATAAGCCACCCAACTGTGGCAAGGTTTGTGTTATGATGTATCAAATTAAAATGTAAAAACCTCCTAACAATATTCTGACCATGAGGCCAAACTGTAAAAGTGGGATATTAAAACTGCCAGGTGCCCGCTTCTCAAGATTTCCCATAAATAGATTCACCATCACAGGAGACTAAGCGATTTCATACTGGTAATTATCTGTAGGTCACCATATGCCACTGGTAATAGGCATTCTCAAGATGTTGATTCATTTAGCCCATAGCATGTTTCCAGTCAGATACCACACGAAATCTTATCATCAGTGCAACTATTCTTGTTCAAAGAATGAAGGTGGTTGATCGACATACATCAAAAAAGTTTTGCATCACTTTGGTTTTGAAAGTTACAGAAAACTGGAATAGAGATCAACATAAACATCATTTCCGCCCTTTTTATTGCTCCTGAAAACTACACATTGCATGTTGTACCACCATACAGTGAGACCTTCAGAGGTGATGGTCCAGACTGCTGTACACACCAGTACCTCTAATACCCAGTAGCATGTCCTCTTGCATTGATGCATGCCTGTGTCTGTCATGGCATACTATCCACAAGTTCATCAAGGCAGTGTTGGTCCAGATTGTCGCACTCCTCAACGGCAATTTGGCGTAGATCCCTCAGAGTGGTTGGTGGGCCATATTGTCCATAAATAGCCCTTTTCAATCTATACAAGGCATGTTCAATAGGGTTCATGTTTGGAGAACATGCTGGGCACTCTAGTCAAGTGATGTTGTTATCCTGAAGGAAGTCATTCACAAGATGTGCACGATGGGGGCACGAGTTTTCTTCCATGAAGATGAATGCCTCACCAATAAGATGCAGATATGGTTGCACTATCGGTGGAAGGGTGGCATTCACGTATCGTACAGCCGTTATGGCGCTTTCCACGACCACCAGCAGCGTTCATCGGCCCCGCATAATGCCAGCCCAAAACAGCAGGGAACCTCCACCTTGCTGCACTCACTGGGCAGTGTGTCTAAGGCATTCAAACTGACCGGGTTACCTCCAAACACATCTCCAACAAGAGTCAGGTTGAAGGCAGATGTGACATTCATTGGTGAAGAGCGGTCCATTCGGCATGTTGTTGGTGCACAGTTTGACATCCTGTGGCTGCATGAAAAGCATTATTAATCATGGTGGCATTACTGTCAGGGTTCCTCTGAGCCATAATCCATAGGCAGCAGTCATCCACTGCAGTAGTAGCCCTTGGGCAGCCTGAGCAAGGCATGTCATTGACAGTTCCTGTGTCTCTGTATCTTCTCTATGTCCAAACATCACTTTGGTTCACTCTGAGACAGCTGGACACTTCCCTTGTTGAGAGCCCTCCCTCGTACAAAGTAACAATGCAGACGCGGACCAACCGCAGTATTGACTGTGTAGGTATGGTTGAACTACAGATAACACGAGCTGTGTACCTCCTTCCTGGTGGAATGACTGGAACTGATCGGCTGTCGGACCCTCTCTGCCTAATAGGTGCTGCTCACGCATGGTTGTTTACATTTTTGGGTGGCTTTAATGGCATCTCTGAACAGTCAAAGGGACTGTGTCTGTGATACAATATCCACAGTCAACATCGTTCTTCAGGAGTTCTGAAAACCTTTTTGATGTGTGTTGTATTAGAAAGTCAAGGTGACAGTATAGAGCACTTGGCACAACATACCAACTTGCCAATAAAAGTGCATGCAGACAACCAACACCTTCACCACTTTTGGGCAGCTGGAAAGTGGGGGATGGTGATGTCTCAAATGAGGAACTCAGTATATTTTGACCATCTCATGCCAGCAAAAGGTCAGCAAGTTCTGGACTGAAATAACACAGTAGCATGTGGAAGACATCCAGTAGTTTTCCCAAACTTTTATGAAACAATAACCCAGGAAACACTCTAATTAAATTTATTTCACAGCCTTGGCTCCTGTTTATATGAATTTCATATTTTTATTTGTTGTGAAGATGGTTTTTAACCCATATGCACTGAATCTGGCATGGATGAAAAGTAGAAAGAGTGAAGAAAAATCATATCTTCATGGTATTTGTAGACATAAAGATATATTTTATAACGAAAGGCAGAATAAATATTTAAAATACTGACAAGAATAGGAATTGAGTACTGATGTCTAAAAAGCTGTAAACAAGAGATGAAAGTGGACACTACTCATTATCACGTGCAATGAATGATTATCATGTGCAATGAATGATTATCATGTGCAATGAATGCTTTCTTCACGGAATAGTTCTTCCAGAACATTATCCTGTAAGCCAATACACTGATGAGTCAAAACATTATGACCACTGCCCATGATGATGTTGGATGGCACCTGGTGGCATTGCGGGTGTGTGACCCAGTAACAAAAGTACATAAGTGATGCAGACACGGTCAGGCGATCACTCTAGCGAAGATATGGGCTCCGAATGGGGAAATCCATTGAGACAAATGACTTTGACAAAGGGCAGATTATTATTATGCACAACCTGTGAACGAGTAACTTGAAAATGGCAAAGCTGGTCGAATGTTCATGTGCTACTATTGTGAGCTTCTATGGAAAGAGGTTGGCAGTGAAACTACCACTAGGTGCCAGATGGTTGGACATCTATCACTCTTCACAGGATGTGGGGTTCGGAGGCTTGTGCACTCTGTAAAGGAGGATAAATGGTGATCTATGGCACCTCTGCTAGAAGAGCACAATGCTGGTGCACATACAAGTGTTTTCATTGCACACCATTCATTGTATATGGTTAAATATGGAGCTCCACAGCAGACCACACCTGTGTGTTCACATATTGACCCAATGACACCGTCAATTACAATTGCAGTGGGCATGGAACCATCAGGATTCGACCGTTGATCAATGGAAACATGTAAGCTTTTCTGTTGAATTACATATTTGCTACGCTACATTGATACTCATCTCCACAAACGCCGTCATCGAGGTGAACAGCGGCTTGAAATGAGCAGTGCACCACGGGTGCAGGCTGGTGGGAACATTATTATGCTATGGGAGACATTCTCCTGTATTTGCATGCGACATGTGGTAGTGATCAAAGACACACTGACAACTGTAAATTACTTGCATTCCTCCATGCTTAATGTCTTCCCTGATGGTGATGTCACCCTTCAGCAGTGTAATTGTCTGTATCTTAGAGCCATTAACCAAGCTGCAGTAGTTTGAGGACCATAGTAGTGAACTCATGTTGATGTCTTGGCGACCAGATCTGACCAATGTAAATAGAGCATTATTCTATATGATGGACCCATTTTTAAAATTATGGAAAAAAACTTTGAAACTTCCTCTTTTCATTGGTATAAAGCTTGTTCATTTTGGTTTTGTACTTGAATAAATACAAAGTTTTGAAAATGGGTCTGTGGCGTAGAGCGCCATAAATATCGATATTTGTTCTGTGCGTAAGTGTGTTATCTTTGAGGAGAGGGCTTTGGGCAGGATGTTGGACACGAACGGCAGTTAGCCTCCGGACTTGTATCTGTGTAGAAGCTAAATGTGAATAAATCTGTATCTGAGAGAATCCTAGTTGTTTACCTACAACTATTCCATATTCCCTCAGGTCCATCATTTAAAATAACCCTATACACAGAACCCATCTGGGTCACTATTGGGCACCATCAGTACCTATGCAAATCAGCGAATTACATGACCTGTGTGTAGACATCTAATGCCACATACCTCCACAAACCTACCAACAGACTGTTGGATCCCTGATATGAAGAATCAGTAAAGTGTTTCACTCCAAAGACAGACAAACAAGCTATTGAGCAGTTGGTCATAATGTTTAGAGGGGTTGGGTTGGGTTGGGTTGTTTGGGGGAGGAGACCAGATGGTGAGGTCATCGGTCTCATCAGGCTAGTGAAGGATGGGGAAGGAAGTCAGCCGTCCCCTTTCAAAGGAACCATCCTGGCATTTACCTGGAGCAATTTAGGGAAATCACGGAAAACCTAAATCAGGATGGCCAGACACAGGACTGAAGCGTCGTCCTCCTGAATGTGAGTCCAGTGTGCTAGCCAATGCGTCATCTCACTCGGTTAATGTTTAGGCTCATCAGTAAAATATGTAAATAGGTAAAATGTATCGACTTTCTCATATGTAAATCTAAAAATTTTCACCCTGCTTGGTAACAATCATCCCCCCCTCCACCACAAGAATGAGCAGTAAAAATCACCAACATATTTGCAGATATTTGAAATTCACCACTGTCTACTGGTAGATCACAGATGATAAAAGTTAAGTAGCTCAAAGGCATGAAAAGCAACAAATAAGAATATCAACCCACAGCATTCTAAAATGATATTATATAAAGATGCTACAGAAAAAATAACTCACATATTAGTTTCACGAAATTAAAATTGCAGTCATTGAATTCACAAACAAAGCCGTGTCATCAGTAAACTCTAACAAATGCATACCATATTTTTGTACATCAGAAGTGCTTTTAGTGGCATGAAGTACAAACTATTATTATCAAAGTATAAATATACAGGGAACTGCACACTAAATCAAATGGATACAATAAAACTTACAAAAAAGACAACATTGAAGTGATGTTCACATCACCAATAGATATTCCCCAAACTTAGCATAGCCTGAATGCAGCAAATGAACAAGAGCATGGCTAAATCGGTGTTGTGCCTTGTTTGAATAAGATTTTGAGCTGCTGCTGACACTCCACTTGTCCCATCATTAACTGCTCTAGCACTGTAAAACACATTATTCCAGCTATTGAGGTGGCCAAGGTACAAAATATGCAACATTGAAGGACATATCAACTCACAGGCCGCTTGTCAAATGAGGAAGGGGGGGGGGGGAATCCAACCGTAACTGCATCCAAAATCAGTAGTTTTTTAGCCATAGGTTATTTGTCCAGTAACATGCATACATAACAGAGTGTTCATTTGAAGTGCAGAACAAGGTGGTGATCCCCTTAAGATAACCTGTAGGTCATGAAATTACTGCATGTGATTCTTCTGCTGAGGTGGACACCACATGGAGCACTACAGTATAGTTGGGAGGCATAGGCAGTGTCTGTTTTTAGTAGGCTGTCTAAATTAATATCACCTTCTTGCTGGCATACAAGATTCGTGTGCCAGACTAATTGGATAATTAGAAGACGTTGATGGAGTGGTAGGGGTAGTTGTGTTTTCATGTAAGAGATCAGTATACACATCAAAATATTGTTGCAATATCATAAACACAACCATTAAACTGGAACACATAACTAATGCGTGCCAGAGGATGAAGTTTAAGCCTTGAATAGCTTACTAAACTTTCACCATAACGTGTGTGAGAACAATTAGAAAGTATTTTAACATCATGTGTCATACAACTGTATGTGGACAGAATGTAGATATCATGGAAGTTACATAACATCTTTCATGAGCAAAGCAGAGGTACAGTAAATTCAGAAGTGTCATTTAGTGATTCTCCACATCCTCTCCACCCTGGTCTACCTCCCGAGACATGGCCAGCTGGACAAGTCTGGTTAGATGTCTTCCATCAGCAGATACAAGGATGGCTGCGTGGGGGACTCCAGCTCTGCCTTTTTTCAGTTCCTGTGCTCGTCTTCTTCCACATGTGCTGTGGGAGAAACTTTTCTTGCAGAAGAATGATATAACTGACTCGGATCCTTACTGATCCTCCATTTGGGCATTTGACTTGGTGGAAGTTGAGCAAGAGCATGAGGTACTCCTTACTACAATGCTTCAAAAAAATCTGCTGCTGTTTTTTGCTGGAGTCTGAACGCTCTTGTCATGTCTGTTACAGTCAGTGGCTCGGGCTCTGTTGGAAATGTCGTAAGTCTCTCATTTGTGAGGAAATGTGCTGAAGTCAGCACTTCAAGTTCAATTTGAGAGATGGGTGCCAAGTTCAGGACAGCTTCAATATTCATGAGCCAGTCTGTAGCTCTTCTTCATTCATACTGAAGCATCCGAGTACTTTTCAGAGAAATCTCTCAGTTGAGCTGACCATTCTCTCTCAGAACCCCCCCACCAAACAACATGTGGAGCTATAAACTGCCATGTTATGTCTTGTTCAGTGAGGCATTGGTATGTTTCATCAGTAAAGATGGCTCTACACAGTTCTGTTATCTCTTTATTGGTTGCACGGAAATTTTCAGACATTGTCACTGTATATGCTAAATCGAATGCCCCGTCTGTCAACAAATCTTTGTAGCGCCAATAAAAATCAATCTGCTGATGCACTGTGGACTAGCTCTAGTCACAGTACAAGTAATCAGTACATTATAGCATTTAGTTGTGATTCTTCCCACTTTGGCATACAATGGCCCTGCAAAATCAATATCAGTCACCTAGAAGGGTCTGTGCAGTATTACCCAGTCAGCTGGCTTGGAGTTTCTATTTGTTGACAACTAACATTGCACACTCTTTTATATGGAATGACATGATAAATAACCTTCTTCATCACGTGACAGGTGTCTAGTATCCATAAGGAGGAATGGAGCTCTGAAAGCACAATTCTAACTCCAAGTTGATGTAAATGGACACGAGTATGCAGGATTAAAAGCTTTGTGAAGTCATGGCTTGACCATCGCACAGAGTCTTGTAAGGATGGCATAGTGATAAGCATCCCTGAAATAGAAAAACAACTGAAACAGTTGAAAACAAATAAGTCATCAGGTCTGGATTGAATCCCAATTCGGTTTTATAAAGAGTACTCTACATCATTGGCTCCTTGCTTGGTTTGCATTTATTGTGAATCTCTCAGCCAGCACAAAGTGCCATGCTACTGGAAAAAAGTGCAAGTCACTTCTTTATATAAGAAGGGTAAAAGAACGGACCTGAGAAATTACAGACCAACATCGGTTTGCTGCAGAATTCTAGAGCATATTCTGAGTTTGAATATAATAAATCTTCTAGAAACCGAAAAGCTCATGTCCACGAATCAGTATGGCTTTAGGAAGCATCACTGGTGAAAAACCCAGCTTGCTCTTTTCTCACATGATATACTGCAGACTATGGAAGAAGGGCAACAAACTGATTCCACATTTCTAGATTCCCGAAAAGCATTCGGCATGGTAACCCTCTGCAGACTGTTAATGAAGGTATGTGCTTACAGAATAAGCTCCCAGATATGTGACTGGTTCGAAGACTTCTTAAGTAATACAACCCAGTATGTTATCCTTGATGGCGAGTGTCCATTGGAGATGGGGGTAATATCAGGAGTGCCCCAGGAAAGTGTGATAGGATGATTGCTATTTTCTGTATACATAAATGATCTGGCAGACAAGGTGGGCAGCAATCTGTGGTTGTTCACTGATGATGCTGTTGTGACCAGGAAGGTGTTGAAGATGTGACTGTAGGTTGATATAAGATGACCTAGACAAAATTTTGAGTTAATGTGATGAATGGTAGCTGGCACTTAGTGCAGAAAAATGTTAAGTTAATGCGTATGAGTAGGAAAAACAAACCTGTAATGTTCAGATACAGCATTAGTAGTGTCCTGCTTGACACAGTCATGTCATTTAAATATCTGGGTGTAGCGTTGTGAAGCAATATGAAATGGAATGAGCATATGAGGATTGTGACAGGGAAGGTGAATGCTCGACTTCAGTTTATTGGGAGAATTTTAGGTAAGTGTGGTTCATCAGTAAAGGAGACCTGCACATAGGATGCTAGTGCAACCTATTCTTAAGTACTGCTTGAGTGTATGGGGTCTGATGTGGTCTGCACCAGATCAGATTGAAAGAAGACATCAAAGCAATTCAGAGGTGAGCTGCTAGAGTTGTTAATGTACAGCATGCAAGTGTTACAGATATGCTTTGGGAGCTCAAGTGGGAATCCCTGGAGGAAGAAGACATTCATTTTGAATAACACACTGATAAAGTTTAGAGAACTGGCATTTGAAGCTGACTGCAGAATGATCGTACAGCTGCCAATATACATTCTGCATAGGGGCCACAACGATAAGGTATGAGAAATTAGGGCTCATACAGAAGCATACAGACAATAGTTTTTCTCCTCATTCTATCTGCGGGAGGAACAGGAAAGGAAATGACTATTTCTGGTACAGGACACCCTCTGCCTCACACTGTATGGTGGCCTGCACAGTATGTATGTAGATGCAGATGTAGATGTGTTTTCCTTCAGAGAATAGATTTCTTGCAGAAAAAAGGGAGGGGGGGGGGAGGGGTTGTTCCCTCAATGCAATTGAAAGTAGGGACAGACTACATTTAAGTACAAAGGGAAGTCGCCTGAATTGATTAGTAACTCTTCTTTGCATACTGCTTGTTTCATTTGCTCCACAGCTATGGTCACTATACTAGAACAATCTCATCAGGTTTCTCTCTTCTGGATGGAGAACTAAATGCAAAAGGCCTGAGTGATATCAGCAACAGTGACAACATGACACATTAGAAAATGCAAGAGTACTGCAGTTAGTTTGAGAAGGTTAGGCCCTGTTTCCAAGACATCATTAAGTGAAGGACAGCCCTTTTCATGAGAAGGCACATCAAATATGATTCGCCATTTGGTGCTTTCATGTCTCTTTCTCGTCACTATTTGATGAGGCAAATAAAAGATGTTGGTACAAATTTTGTGGTGAGGCCAGTTCGATGTGTTCATTTTGGATATGTGACATTGAAGATATTACTCTTCTCTAGATGCCTCTGCAAAGTGAGGAAGCATTTTTCAGCATAACAGATGCCATTTGGAAGAACATGTGCCAATTTTTGTGGGAAATGGACTACACTTCACTGATTCTCAACAGAACAAGAAGCATGAAATTCCTGAATCCCTCTCACTCATTGGTTGATCCTGTCCATCACATATTCTTATTGTCTTAAATCCCACAAGTTTCAGACTGCATTGCCAAGTGCTTGAACAAATGACAGGTTAATGAGGTTAACAACAGCTTGATTTATGGAAATCTTTGGGTGGCTTCTGCTAAGTATCCATCTGAATTTCAAGGGCAGTAAAGCCAGTGATGGGGACATAGATATTGGCTCAGTGTTCTTAGCAATTTTTCTGTAGTGATCCAGTTCAACTAGTAGCTCAATGGGAAGATCACTGTATCCCACTGCAGAAGTGGCCAGTTGTTAATTACTAACGTGTTTCCTTTTGAACTCTTGAGGTACTGACACACATCTCGAAAATGAGTACAAACTATTGACTGTGGTAAACTACATGAGAATTTTTCCATGTACTTCTCAATGTCAGGCAGACCAGGCAACAAAAGAGTGACATCATAAATGAAGATGGAAGGGCACTGACTGTCAGAGGATGACTTGCAACAACGTCTAGTTTCAAATTGTTGTCCACTGATCTGCTGATGAAGCTAGGTTGGTTGACACTATCTAAAACACAGCATGGAAGTCAACTTACATCTGTGGGCCCTGTTACATACATGTGGGCCATCTGGGGATAAGAGAATCCTAAACATCCAGTATTCGCATTGCCTACTGAAATGTGTTCAGTAGGAGTAACTGATGAAGTAAAATGTTCCAAATTCCTTCAGATTTACTTGTGACAGCTTTTCCAGCAAAGGAGACAAAATGATTTTCCTGATCATTCTTCATTTTCTCACAGTCTTGTGCCCAGTGACCATGCTGTTCGCAAAATACACAGCAGGCTTCTACATTCCATACGAGCTAGCTTGCTGTACATTCTGATTTGGACTGAATGTTGAGAGCTGCTACAGGTGGTACAGTGTTAGTTAATCTGCAAGTTTCCCCATGAATTTCTTAAGCCATCAGTGCCCCAACTATCTCTCCTGACAAGAATTCCATCAATTTCAGGATGTTCCTTTCTGAAAATTGTAACCTCTTCATACAAATTATCCAGTGCCGACATGCATCTACCGGAAAGGCACGAAGTTTCTTTGGAACTAAAATTCAACGATAAGCTACTATGTTCTCCCCTAGCATGTTGAACGTGCTTATTACATTCAATAAATGTTAAATTAAGAGGCTACGGGGAGTCAAATAGTACAAGTGTGACATCTTCCAGATAGTCATGATGCGCCTGGATAATTCTACTTCTCTCACCATACTAGTATGTGAAATTTCCTTGGTTTGTTTAAAAGCTGTTGCAGTTACATCTATGCCTTGTACCAAAATCTTGGGTCCCCCCCTAGGTAGCATTGAAGAAATACAGGTTTGTTACCAGCTGACAGGTATGAGTCTGTATCTATATAGGATTCAAATTATTTTCAAAAACGAGTCCAATGCTCAATATCACTGGAAAATGTTTCTAACTTGATTGGTGGTAGTAGAACACTGACAGTACAACTGTGTAGAAATCCTAGAAGTTTTCCTGTTGGCCATGGCGTTTGAAAGTCTTACCTACATACTGTATTGTGCCTTCAGGATCACCCACTTTACACAGTTTGTATAATCTTCACATGCTAACATACACACTTAGTATTCCACGTCAGCAAGGAAGTCTTGGATTGTATTGTCCATGGTCATTAAACTAGCCAACATTTCCTTCAGTCGACTGCTAATGTATTCTACCATATTTTTGGGTGGGGATTTGTCAAACAAATTTATTTGATTAATGAAACTTGTAGCATCAGAATTCTGCACTCCTAATTAGCAAGACAATCAGTACAGTGAAACCACATTTGTACATTTCTTGCACTTATATGTTGCATACTGTGCACTTTTTCGATTTTGCATGCAAAGTTGCCTCACTTTCATGTTTTCCATTTACACGTTTTTTCACTTTTATACTATTATTTTTACTCCTTCACATTTATTTTTGCTGCACTTATACATTACAAAGACTAAAATGTCAAAATGTTTCGTATATGGTGTGACCAGTGAGGGTCGGTTTGCTGTTTGCATGCTAAGTCGCAGTTATTATAGTGGGTCTTAGCTACAGTACACATGGTGACACTATTGTTATTGATCTTGTGGCAGTTGGTTTCAGATTGTATAACTTGGTAGAACATCCTTCAAATAGTGGCCTTCACAGGATGCCACTCAGGTGCTGCTGACTGGCCAAGCAGTGGGTAGCCACTTATGAACAGTCGGCACAAGATGATGGCGAAAACAGCAGCAGTAGTGGCAGCATTGAAGTTGCTCACAGCAACAGCTGCACC
Source organism: Schistocerca cancellata (assembly GCF_023864275.1). NCBI lineage: Eukaryota > Metazoa > Arthropoda > Insecta > Orthoptera > Acrididae > Schistocerca > Schistocerca cancellata. The sequence continues at coordinate 292,976,911 of NC_064632.1, read as the reverse complement.
TGTTCTCATTGGCAGCATAACACGCCATATGAATGCATGAGTGCTGCAGAGTGGCACTTCTTGGTGGCATCATGTAATGGGGCCCTAAGGAAGGGGAATGTGGCCCGGAGTCCAACAATTATACAATATATAACAGTGGAACTTGACGGTAAGGTAAGCAGGTGGAGAGCACTCTGAGTGAAACTAGGAGTGTTTTTGCAAGGGGTGAACTCAACTTTTTTAGTGTAGTTTCCAATTTTTGTGCATGCAAAAATGATCAGTTCATCATAGAATAAAAGAGGCTGTCTTTCCATGCAGGAGAAAGTAAACATAACTGAATAATTGCAAAGGAGTCCTAGTGAACCTAAAGTGAGCATGGCAAAGCATCTCAAAATCTCATGTTCTACCTTAATTACCATACAGGCCAATGGAACGCAGATAAGATTTTGTGCTTCGAAAGGTGGGCCAATTGGTGAGAAACACAAGTGTATCCTGAGTGGAAAGTTTGCAGACTATATTCCCCTACATTCCTTGGTGGTTCTACCATCACTTTTAGGTTTCTAATCCGTAATTTTCATGTTTGTGTCTGAGTGTAATTTTGTATGTATGTCGATGTGTGTTCGTGCAGCCTGATTCTTCGGGCTACTTATTTGAAATAAGTTGAGGGTTATAGAAAACCATGGAAATTGAGAAGGACTTCATTGATAGAAGTGTATGCATATGGACAGAGGAAAAGATAGACTGGTACTCAAAAGAGAAGTAAGAAAGGAAAAGTAGAAATGGTTGCTAAGATCAAAAAAGAGAAAGAAGATAGCCCCAAAGACAGGAAACCCTTCCCACCCCTCTTTCCCAGGATCCCCACTTCGCCGGTACTTGAGTGAGAAGCTGGAGGAGGTATGATGTTAAACGTCTCTTGCAGAACTGACATTCTCACCTTCACCTTTGAAGTCCCCAAAGAAAGATCTTAGCAACTCCTATGGAATGGCAAATGGTGAAGAATCAGTTACACTTGCCTGCGAGAGATGTGTGAAAGGTGTGGTGCGTTTGTGTGTGTAGTGTTAACCTTGTGTACCTACACTACTCAACCCCTTTCAAAATCGATACAAATCCTCCCCATTCATATGATATCTCACCAAAAGGTATAAAATAGAAAATTATACACTATAATCAAATAATTATTTTACCAGTTAGTCACTTCACATTTTATCTTATACACACATAAAATACCCTGTTCACTTTATGTCATCTAGGTACTGTTCTTCTTAAACAGTACCGTCATATTATATCTTCTCCTAGAGGGTTATTCTGTTAGTTTTTCCTCATGCTTAGAGATCACTGTTTACTGTAACTCCTTAAATTAGTCATAACTGAGCAGTCATAATTGGTCACTTAAATACTAATATGATTGGATAGTTTAGGAGGTTATAAATAGATTACAGAACAGTTGAAGATTTGAAGGGAATTCGGTGTAGGAAAACTAATGTGGAAGTAACATCGAATCCAATTCAGGAACCGACAGTCGTCACTCCGCCCGTTAACACAGAATGTTAACGCCCCTGGGGAATATACCACTTTATATCTTTAACATTATATTTTCCTTTTTCTTCTCCAGTTGTAGGATGCACTAAAAATAAGGTTTTTGGGTGGATTACCGATTGTAGTCGGTAAGACCCCACATAATTTTGAAAAAAATTATGCATTTCTCTCTTCAAGGCAGAGCTCTGAAGATGTTTTTTACTAAGACTAGATCATCTATCTTATACTGAGGTTTTATAGCATTCTCGTTATGTTTGCCTACTCGTTGTTGTGCTCTCTTAACTAAGTCCTTAGCAACTATTGTTTGATTCAGTTGGTCATCAGTAGTAGGTTGTTCAGGCCACATAAAACATTTAATAAGTGGTTCACCTATAAAGGGTTTACCTGTTACTTTTAATGGTGTTAGTCCAGTTGATAAATGAGGTAACTCATTTATAATAAGCTCAAAATATTTAATTTTTGTCACTCATGATGTATGGATTTCATTGCAGTAAGTGCAGCATAATTTCCCAGTTTCCTTCATAGGCCTTTCACATGGGTTAGAAGAAGGATTATAGTTGGATATTAGTATTTGCCAAATTCCTCCCCCTGCTAAAAATTCTTTAAACTCGTTACTAGTAAACTTATGTCCACTGTCAGAAAGAAATCGTTTTGGTTTGCCTACTTTGAGAAAATATTGTTGTAGACAATGTATTACTGTTGGTGTGTTTGCTTTTTTAATTGGATAGAATTTAACATACTTCAACCAACACTCTATGAGGACAAAAATGTAGGCCACTTCTCCTCTTGCTTTTGGAATTGGTCCAAACAAATCTGCAACGGTTAGATCATGTAATGCTTTAGGAATAATTGGATACATCTTATATTTAACGTGAGAGTTATCCTCTTCTACTTTCTGACAAACCTCACAAGCCTTAATGACTAACGCCACTTTATGTCCTAGCGTTTTAAAGTAATAGAAGTTATTCATATGTGCAATGCATTTCTTTATATAGAAATGTCCATAACCCTTATGTATGTACCACACTAACTCGTCTTCCACTAGACTTAATGTACATAAACTCCAATGTTGCATTGTCTTACTGTCTTTCCATAACAGATTATCTCGCACAATTTTCCATCTCCCTCTTGACTAGGCGATAGCGATTTCCTAACACAGATAGTAAAGATATCTGTACAATGAGGATCATGTTGGATGTCCTCTGTAATTTTCTGAACTCTCTCTTGCACTTTGTTGCGTGAATATTCTAATGTTAGAAAATGAATCGCAAAGATTACGCCAGGACCTTCTGAACGCTTTAGTTCTTTTATGCCTACTGGTATCTTTCATGCCTACTGGTAGCTGAGACAAAGCATGGGTACAATGTTCTCTGAACCCTTTAAATAGTGGATCTTAATGTCATACTCTTGAAGAAGCAACATCCACCGCATCAATCTACTATGTAGTAAATGGCTATTCATTAGAAATGACAGAGCTTGGTGATCTGCATAGACATGTTTCGGACCCCCATTTCAGTGTTTGGAATTTTTGTATATTCCTTTTCTGTCGCTGTATAATTTAATTCATGTTTGTTGAGACTTTGGCTAGCAAAAGCTATTGCTCTACAGTCTATGCTGTGTAACCCCCATTCACCTTGGAACAGCTCTGCGGCTATACCATAGACTGATGCATCAGTCAAAATCTTAAATGGTTCACCCATTACTGGATGGAGCAGTATTGGTGATTCTGATAGAGTTCACTTTGCCTTTTTAAATGCTTCCTGTGCCTCTTGGTCCCAACACCATGGTACTACCTTTTGTAATAAACGCAAAAGTCGAGGGTCGTTCAACTCTTTGACTTAATACATAATGTCTATAATACCCTGCCATTCCAAAAAATCCCTTCAATTGTCTTATATTTCTAGGTGGTGGACACTCCTTAGTGGCCTTTATACATTCTGGATCATGTACACTTACGAGATGTCCTAAAATTTTAGTTCTTGCCTTGCAAAGTGTGACTTAGACAATTTTACTGTAATACCTTTTTCTTTAAATTTTTTCAGTGTTTTCTTCAATGTTAGGCAGTGCTCTTTCCAGGTAGGTGATGTTATCAGTATATCATCTATAAATATAATTAAATCCTTTAATAACTCTCTACCTATCACTTCGTCCAGTGTGCATATAAACACTGATACCGAGATATTTAACGCAAATGGTAACACATTAAAATGATATGATTTTCCATCAGAAAGGAATGTTGTATATATCCTTGAATCTGGATGTAATTGGATCTGCCAGTACCCAGCAGTCAGGTCCATCGAGCTAAAGTACTGTGCTTTCTCGAATTTGGATAATAACTTGTCAATGTTCACGGGTCTATTTCTTTCGGTTTCTATAAGTTTATTCAGGGTGCATGCGTCCAGTACGAGTTGCACACCGTCTGTAGCCTTTTTCACAACTACCAAGGGATTATTCATAACACTTGTACTACGTTCTATTATTTTACTCTCTACCCTTTTATTTATTTCCTCCTTAACCATTTCTTTTAAACTCACTGGTATCAGGTACGGTTTACGGAAAAATTGTGTCTCATCTTTGATCTTAAACTTACATACGTAGTCACAAATACTACCAGGACTATCCGAAAATACTGTCTAGTATTATAATAGAATTTCGGCTAAATCAGCTTTCTGGTCATTGGTTAGTATTGGGGATTCATTTACTTTATTCTGAATGTCAGCCTGTTGTGAAGCATGACTTACGTTTTCCATCTCTGGTGACAATTGAGTTGTCACGGTTAATCATAAACTCTGGTGTTCATTTGTTTGTTTATCAATATAACTATCTGCTATAAACTTAATACAATATTTATTTTCCCTGAGTCCGAAATAAAGGTAGCTCTCTTCAAAATTCAATATAATGTTAAACTCCGACAGCCAATCTAAGCCAAATAATATTTTCTACCACCAGCAGTGTTTGCCGGAACATAATCTCACCAACATTACAGTTTACTTGGATTTCATATTTAACAACCTTACTTTTAGTTCCAGTTATTCCAATTATGTATACTCCTGTTAACAGTAATACAGGTAAGTTATTGTTAGTTCTTAACATATTAAAAAATCCACTTGAAATAAGTGATATTTCACTACCAGAATAAATAAATATGACCTCTTCAGAATCTTCTACCTTTCCAACTATAATAGGTCTATGATTAATTGTAGCTATGCTAAGTTCTTCTAGTAGCAACCACTCTTTTGTTGGTACTTTATGCGAAAAGGAAACATATTCATCATGAGGTAGGCCTCTTAATGTATTTCTACGACCTGGGCCCCGGCCCTGGGTCCAGATCGCCCTACGTTTTCCTCAGTATTTGTAATTACTGGTTAGTTACCAAACCTTGGTATGACATTTCCATTTTGAGCCCTATTGTTGCTAGGTAGAAATTCTTGAGTATTTACTGGGCCTATATTAGAAGGTGGATGACCCCTTTGATACTTTCCATTACCCCTATTCTGCTTATATTGGTGTATTGTAGCCAAATTTGTCTCAAGTCTTTTGAAATTACTGTTTTGAGACTCCTGTAATTTTGATTCTCATTCTGATGCAAATTCTCGTTTCGGTCTTTATTTATTGCATCAAGGGCATCTACAAGGGATAATAGCTCTTCTATTGTCTTCCACCCGCTACATAATATATCTTTCCTAGCGTAAGTGGGTAATCGCCTTATCAAAATTCGTACCAACCCCTCTCCTTCCATTGGGTTATCTAAATATTTTATTCTTGTTAAATGCCAGTCAAAATATTTTCTCATCTTACCCCACATATTATTATAGTACTTAGGATCCCACTATTCGTATATTAATTTCTCTTGGGCACTAGATGACCAATATTTCTCCTTAAACTTTCTCTGAAACTCTGCCCAAGACGAGAAATTTTCTATATTCACGATGCCCCATTTCGAAGCCTCTCCTAAAAAGTAACTTACAGAAAACTCTATCTTTTTTGCATCTTCCCAATTTTTTGGTAAGACCTGATTAAATTTCTTTAAGAAATGGGTTGGATGCACATCTCCATCTGGTTTAAATTTGGGTTATTGTCTGGCAAGTCCAGAATTCGCTCCCCATTGTAAATCTGTTACTACCTCACTAGTCAACAGTACATTCTGTGGAGCTACCACTTGCTCCACCTTATTCTGGATAAGTTTAAACTCTTTCCACAAATCGTTCATGTCTTTATTCATATCATTAAGTTCCAAAGTTAAATCTGAAGAAATGTTGTTAGGGGTTACCCTCTTGGCCACTTTTCTGTCAATTAACTCTTCTACTTGTTCCTCCAGACCACTTATATTTATAGTGTCTGAGGTTACTATCTTTTCCTTAAAATCTCTCTGTACCACATCTACACAATTTTTTACCCTTGCAATTTGCGATTGGACAATAGGGAGCTGTTTGTCTTGTCGTTTAATGAAATCATTAAAAGGATGTAACCTTTGTTTCACTGCGTCGAATGTAATGTTACACACATTTTGTAATGATCCTAATTTTTCATTGAACTCCGACTCTACACTATTACATTTATCTTCAATGTCAAATTCTACTTTTTTAGTTAAGTCTTGAAGTTTTTTATCCTGTTTTTGGTTAAATTCAGAAAATAGTTGATTAACATGAGTAGGCAAAGAACTAGTGAGTTCACTCTTTAAATCTAACTTCAGATTTTCTACCTTATTATTTAAAGAGTCAAATTAAGTCTTTAATAGAACATTATTTGCTGCTTGACTGTTCAAGGTTTCATTTTGATTACTTAAAATTTCACTCAGAGCATCTAACTTACTATTTAATTGGGTATTCACTGCATCTAACTTAAGGCTGAAATTCGCTCTCACCTCATCTCTGAACGACGCATTTTGAGCATTCAGCTCATCTTTCAATGACACCTTTTGACCATGAAGTTCATCTCTCAATCCAGAATGTTGTTGTTGTTGTTGTTGTTGTGGTCTTCAGTCCTGAGACTGGTTTGACGCAGCTCTCCATGCTACTCTATCATGTGCAAGCTTCTTCATCTCCCAGTACTTACTGCAACCTACATCCTTCTGAATCTGCTTAGTGTATTCATCTCTTGGTCTCCATCTACGATTTTTACCCTCCACACTGCCCTCCAATGCTAAATTTGTGATCCCCTGATGCCTCAGAACATGTCCTACCAACCGGTCCCTTCTTCTTGTCAAGTTGTGCCACAAACTCCTCTTCTCCCCAATTCTACTCAATACCGCCTCATTAGTTATGTGATCTACCCAACTAATCTTCAGCATTCTTCTGTAGCACCACATTTCGAAAGCTTCTATTCTCTTCTTGTCCAAACTATTTATCGGCCATGTTTCACTTCCATACATGGCTACACTCCATACAAATACTTTAAGAAACGACTTCCTCACACTTAAATCTATACTCGATGTTAACAAATTTCTCTTCTTCAGAAACACTTTCCTTGCCATTGCCAGTCTACATTTTATATCCTCTCTACTTCGACCATCATCAGTTATTTTGCTCCCTAAATAGCAAAACTCCTTTACTACTTTGAGTGTCTCATTTCCTAATCTAATTCCCTCAGAATCACCCGACTTAATTCGACTACATTCCATTATCCTCGTTTTGCTTTTGTTGATGTTCATCTTATATCCTCCTTTCAAGACACTGTCCATTCCGTTCAACTGCTCTTCCAAGTTCTTTGCTGTCTCTGATAGAATTACAATGTCATCGGCAAACCTCAAAGTTTTTATTTCTTCTCCATGGGTTTTAATACCTACACCAATTTTTTTTTTGTTTCCTTTACTGCTTGCTCAATATACAGATTGAATAACACTGGGGAGAGGCTACAACCCTGTCTCACTCCCTTTCCAACCACTGCTTCCCTTTCAGGTCCCTCGACTCTTATAACTGCCACCTGGTTTCTGTACAAATTGTAAATAGCCTTTCGCTCCCTGTATTTTACCCCTGCCACCTTTAGAATGTGAAAGAGAGTATTCCAGTCAACATTGTCAAAAGCTTTCTCTAAGTCTACAAATGCTAGAAACGTAGGTTTGCCTTTCCTTAATCTTTCTTCTAAGATAAGTCGTAAGGTCAGTACTGCCTCACGGGTTCCAACATTTCTACAGAATCCAAACTGATCTTCCCCAAGGTCGGCTTCTACCAGTGTTTCCATTCGTCTGTAAAGAATTCGTGTTAGTATTTTGCAGCTGTGACTTATTAAACTGATAGTTCGGTAATTATCACATCTGTCAACACCTGCTTTCTTTGGGATTGGAATTATTATATTCTTCTTGAAGTCTGAGGGTATTTCGCCTGTCTCATGCATCTTGCACACCAGATGGTAGAGTTTTGTCAGGACTGGCTCTCCTAAGGCCGTCAGTAGTTCTAATGGAATGTTGTCTACTCCTGGGGCCTTGTTTCGACTTAGGTCTTTCAGAGCTTTGTCAAACTCATCACGCAGTATCATATCTCCCATTTCATCTTCATTTACATCCTTTTCCATTTCTATAATATTGTCCTCAAGTACATCACCGTTATATAGACCCTCTATATACTCCTTCCACCTTTCTGCTTTCCCTTCTTTGCTTAGAACTGGGTTTCCATCTGAGCTCTTGATATTCATACAAGTGGCTCTCTTTTCTCCAAAGGTCTCTTTAATTTTCCTGTAGGCAGTATCTATTTTGCCCCTAGTGAGATAAGCCTCTACATCCTCACATTTGTCCTCTAGCCATCCCTGCTTAGCCATTTTGCACTTCCTGTTGATCTCATTTTTGAGACGTTTGTATTCTTTTTTGCCTGTTTCATTTACTGCATTTTTATATTTTCTCCTTTCATCAATTAAATTCAATATTTCTTCTGTTACCCAAGGATTTCTACTAGCCCTCGTATTTTTACCTACTTGATCCTCTGCTGCCTTCACTACTTCATCCCTCAGAGCTACCCATTCTTCCTCTACTGTATTTCTTTCCCCCATTCCTGTCAATTGCTCCCTTATGCTCTCCCTGAAACTCTGTACAACCTCTGGTTCTTTCAGTTTATCCAGATCCCATCTCCTTAAATTCCCACCTTTTTGCAGTTTATTCAGTTTTAATCTACAGTTCATAACCAATAGATTGTGGTCAGAGTCCACATCTGCCCCTGGAAATGTGTTACAATTTAAAACCTGGTTCCTAAATCTCTGTCTTACCATTATATAATCTATCTGATACCTACTAGTATCTCCAGGATTCTTCCATGTATACAACCTTCTTTCATGATTCTTGAACCAAGTGTTAGCTATGATTAACTTATGCTCTGTGCAAAATTCTACCAGGCGGCTGCCTCTTTCATTCCTTAACCCCAATCCATATTCACCTACTATGTTTCCTTCTCTCCCTTTTCCTACTCTCGAATTCCAGTCACCCATGACTATTAAATTTTCATCTCCCTTCACTCCTTTAATAATTTCTTTTATCTCATCATACATTTCATCAATTTCTTCATCCTGTGCAGAGCTAGTTGGCATATAAACTTGTACTACTGTAGTAGGCATGGGCTTTGTGTCTATCTTAGCCACAATAATGCGTTCACTATGCTGTTTGTAGTAGCTTACCCGCACACCTATCTTTTTATTCATTATTAAACCTACTCCTGCATTACTTCTATTTGATTTTGTATTTATAACCCTGTATTCACCTGACCAAAAGTCTTGTTCCTCCTGCCACCGAACTTCACTAATTCCCACTATATATAACTTTAACCTATCCATTTCCCTTTTTAAATTTTCTAACCTACCTGCCCGATTAAGGGATCTGACATTCCACGCTCCGATCCGTAGAACGCCAGTTTTCTTTCTCCTGATAACGACGTCCTCTTGAGTAGTCCCCACCCAAAGATCCGAATGGGGGATTATTTTACCTCCGGAATATTTTACCCAAGAGGACGCCATCATCATTTAACCATACAGTAAAGCTGCATGCCCTCGGGAAAAATTACGGCTGTAGTTTCCCCTTGCTTTCAGCCGTTCGCAGTACCAGCACAGCAAGGCTGTTTTGGTTAGTGTTACAATGCCAGATCAGACAATCATCCAGACTGTTGCCCCTGCAACTACTGAAAAGGCTGCTGCCCCTCTTCAGGAACCACATGTTTGTCTGGCCTCTCAACAGATGCCCCTCCGTTGTGGTTGCACCTACGGTACGGCCATCTCTATCGCTCAGGCACGCAAGCCTCCCCACCAACAGCAAGGTCCATGGTTCATGGGGGGTCCAGAATGTACTAAACCTATTTCTCTCCTTAGAGTTTCAATCTGGGATTTAATTAAATTTACAAATTCAGCCATGCCTGGCATTTCCCTAGTCACCCTGATACCTGTGACGGGTTCTGCAAGCTGTAGTTTCTGATGCAACTCATTTTGCTTTTTGCTCTTGTTAACATTAAAAAAATCACCTCTAAAAATAATGATCACCTTAGCTCACATTCAAATAGTTATTATCTTGAGCTCACGCGGCATCGGATTTTAGGTTGCACCTGTGAGGTGTAAGAACGGCACCAGTGAACTGCACCGGCGCTGGCAGCAAAACACGTTGGTCGTGGCGTTGGCAGGTGTGAAGTCAGCAGCTCAAACAGCAACCAGCAACGATGGTGTGTTACTGTGACTGCGTCTGCGTCGGCTGGTCACTGCATTTGTGAGGATTGTTTCCTTCCCACAACCAAATCTTCTTGATCACATCTTGCAAACCCATTTCTTCATTTCATTATTATGGGTTGCTATGGCAACTCTCAACTTTTTCTTATCTCAGTCTTCTTCAATAAATTCTTCCTTTTTGGGTCCTGTCACTTTGGTCACCACATTCTAGTGTTTTCCTGATGACCGGAGACTGTGCAAACATTGATTTATCATTGATTTAACTGTAAAAATATACAATATATATATATCAATAAATGCAGAAAAAACATTATTTTTATTGTATGAGATTATAATGTGATTATCTTTGTAAGAGTATAAAATACAATGCAATGCTCATTCTTCTGTCTAGTCTGTTTTGTTCTGTTCGTTCTGGTGTTAGCTGGAATAAGGTACACAAGCTATTGTGCTGCGCTAGCATTTGTTTCTGTCGTAATGTAATTGCAAATATTTAATGGTGTAAACTGTGTCCTAGTAAGAATATATTAGTATAAAGTGATCTCCGTGTGTTATTTCAAGAACCTACGCCACATTTATCTTATGAAAAGAATATTTAATGAAAATTATTTAGCATGTTTCCAGCTGCTGCGGAGCGAGTAACAGTAATCTCTGACTGTTAACAATTAGCCGCCATTACGCGGTACATTTAAAAATATTTTTTCACAGCACAATGTCTGATAGCCGGAGCGGAAGAAATTATGTAAAAATATTCTGTGAGATTAATTGAAGTAATCCAGTGAAATAATTTTATTAAAACTTGTCTATTTTCTGTGATAGTAATAATTTCAGAGCTGAGTACTACTACGCTATTGCATTTACAGTAATTTGTAGGGAGCCTGGCGCTCGATAAAACCAGATATAATACGTAATTGGCAACCTACGAAATTCATTATTTTGCTTATTATATCTCTTTTTTTTTTTTTTTTTTTTTTTTTTTTTTTTAAAGCTAAAAGTAAAAACTAACTCCACTAAAAATCAGTAACAGATCACGATAAATCAAAGGACAAACGAATTTACTAGGAGAGTGTTTCCGCTAACTAAATAAACAACATAATTTATTATATTTCTTTTAAGAGATATAATAAATAGCGCCCTGTTACGTGGGGCCCGAAGAGATAAAATATTTTATTTTGGTTTGTATGTATGTAACTGTTAACATGTATTGTATGTATTCTAATGTCTATCAAATTCCATTTCATGTATAAACTTGAACGAGGAAAGCGGAGAAGAACTGTATAGACCCTGAGAGGACAAGATAGCAAAAAGAAAATAAAATAAAAAAGAAATCAAGGTAAGGACCACTATGCATAAAAGCTTGCTACATAGGCCCGTATCATCAAAGTATAGTATCATAGATGGTACATGGTGTACAGTGGTGTAGATATTAATATTGTGTGATTTTGGAAACAATAAGCAGTTTGACTTGTGAACTTAGTCCGCATTTGTAGTTAGGAACAATTTTTGTAGTTAGCCCAGTGAAAGTTATCGTCATTATGGGAAAAGTTGGACGTGTTTTAGATTTGCAACAAGATAATGTGTCCAATGTTACAAATAATGTGCAATTATTGAGCGATATGGATAGTGACACTGACTTACTAAATATTAATAGTGATCGAGGGGGAGAAAATGTAAACAATGTAGTTTCCGGTGATATGCCAGGAAGTAGCCAGCAGACGAAAACAGTAAAACTGATAGGTGCTCCTAGCAGGGCTAGTGATAATTTTCCAATGATTAGAACAACTACCACACCGGTATGCTCACCAATACCGGATCCATTTGCTGAATTTTTATGGAAATTAGAGAAAAAGAACGAACAGCTAGTCAATCAGATAAGGGAACAAAACGAAGAAAGAGAGAGATTGAGGGAAGAGAGGAATCACCAGCTAATCAATCAGATAAGGGAACAAAATGAAGAAAGAGAAAAGGTCTTAATAGAAAGTATAGGTACAATGTTCGAAAAGATACATTCAGAAATGACAGAAATAAAGAAAGCCCAAGCCGAACTGCCGAACATTGTAAGCAACATAGCACAAGATGTGCAAACTCTTCAGACGGCACACACAGTCATCCGGGACGAAGTAGAACAGCTTGCGAACCGAATGGACAATTTAGAGATGACACAAAAAGAAACCATAGAAGCGCATTTAAATGATTAAGCCCAGAAAGTTGAAAAAGAGTTCCATGACTGGCTCACTGAAAAAGAAAGCCAGATCACAGAACGTGTAGAAAGCAAAATACAGTCTGCTCTGCAAAAATTAACTAACGGAGCAGCTGTATGTAAACAACCCACAGTAGACACGCTACCACTCGCAGGTGAAAAAAGCGAAGCGAGATACAAATTGCCAGTACCGCTGTGGCAGCAAGAAATGACACACAGAATTACTGAACTCGAGCGTGCACATTTGCAAATGCTTAACAACTGTGGCACGCCTGTTAGGAACGTGTACGGTAATGAGAATATTATGTACAGCTCATACCAACAAAAAAGCGATTCAGAAAAAGAAAACACACAATTTACAGGAAGCATTGCTATTCATAACCCCGTGGGGGCAGCTTCTACTTCCACAAGCAATAACATTGATGAAAGCTTAATAAAACACTGACAATTCCAAGTATTTAATGTGGAAAAGAAGACAGTGCATCCGGTAATCTTCATAAAAGGATTCCGAAATGTATTACCGAGTGCCTGGAATGAATGCCAAAAAGTTCAGTTCATAATCGCACATATACAAGGCGACGCAGCCTTATGGGCAAATGAAGTCATAGAAAATTGCCATAGCCTGGCACAATTTGAAAAATCTTTTCTAGACAGATACTGGTCTAAGGCTATTCAAGAACGCCTGAGGACTGAAGTATACAGCCCGCAAATGTACAATCACAAACAGGGTACACTCCGTAAATGTTTTGAAAAATATATCAACAAAACTAGATATTGGGATGACCCCATATCAGCCCGTGATGTTATCAGAATCTTAAAATTACGATTGCCCGGTCATATACGAGACAAATTAATAAATGTACCCGAAAATGACCTGGAACGGTACTTGTCTGTGCTGGACGAAATTGATCTCTCCCAGGAAGAAAATAGGATAAATAAAGACCGGGAGAACAGTAATGGTTCACCACGTTAGTTTAAAAATGGCAACAACAATTCCAATTTTGGAAGCCACAGAAATGGAAAGGAAGATCAATCCGCAGAACAAAACAGGAAGAACGGAAACGGTCAACCATCTTACAATCAAAAACGTAGGTGGGAAGATAGAGGACATCCCGGCTACAGTAACAGTAATAATAATTACAATAACAAACGTCGAAATGAAGGTTAATGGCTGCAACCAAGCAGTAGTGCCAACAATCGCACTTACCCGGTGCAGTGGATGCAAACTTCTATGCCACCACCACCGCCTCCTAACGGTAACCAGTACCAGTGTGACAATAGGAATTCTATGCAGAGTACTAATGCAATACCACAAACATGGACAGACTCGAATAGCAGCGTAAGGATAGTAGAAATGCCCACGGACGGAAACCACCATAGTTCAAGACCGTCAAACGAACAACGGCCACAATAAGCTCCCAATTGATGGCCGGCGAAAAAACAGGGGGCACTGCTAGAAACAATACACAAGATAATGTATTATTACTGAGGTACCAAGATGGAAACAGTACACAACATGATTTACTTATGGAATCAAACCAATGTAACAAAAAAGAAATAACTGAAGTACAAACCATCATAAAAGCTAGAATTAATGAATTGCCAGTACAAATATACATAGATACAGGTGCCACTACTAATGTTATGAGCTATGATCTATTCAAAACCTTGAGCCAAAACCGCAACTTACCGACATTTCCTGTACAAAACTGCTGTGTCATTGGAGCCATGGGAGCACAAGCACAGAAAGTTCAGTATCAGGTGCTGGTAGATTTATGCCTGGGAGAAGATAACGTAAAATGTATCTTTCTCGTAGTCAAAGGATTGAGAGTAACCTGCATCCTGGGGGGAGGTTTCCTGAGCGAGAAAAAAGCAAAAATTGATTTCTCCCACGGGAAGATCTCCCTACTGAATGAAAATAAGCAGATTGTACTGGATTTAACACGAACAGTAAGTACACCCCGTAAAGATTGCCCGAGCGTACGGGTAAAAAGCGAAGAGATGCCCATATTTCAATTAAGCAGCAATTTAAGGGGCCAGGGAGAATATTATTCGGACACAGCTCACAACAAAACGCTTCGATGGACCGAAACCCTTAACAACAAAGCACAAGAATCATGTTATCTAACTGAATCCCAACGAAAAAGTTGATATGACAAGTCAATAAAACGGACAGTCCCATATCAGATAAACGACCTAGTTTTGGTAAGAAACTATCCTAAGTCGTCACTCATAACAAAGAAGAACAAGAAATGGTAAATGCTGTATAATGGACCTTTTAAATTATACATTACTGCACGGTTGTAGCTACCTTATAGCTGATGTGATGAGCGGGAAGATCAAAGGATTGTATCCCTGTAAGGACTTAAAGAAATTTGTGGTATCTGACAAAAGGACATGAATGGTTTACCGTATTTTTATGTAATATGTAGGTTTTGCACAGACTTCAATATATATTTTTGTGTAGTTGTAAGAATTTGATGTTTTGTTTGTGCTTAGTATGTAAGATGTTTTGTCTTTATGTCAAGGAATGATTTACACATCAGCCTTCAAAAATGAGTAAAAAGAAGCTAAAGGACCATCAGTCCAATGATAGTATTTGTTTAGAAACATAATCAGTATGTGTAAGATGTTTTTCAGTGGTTATCAGAGTTAGTAACTATAAATTTTATTATGCTGTGTGATAAATGTTTATTTAAAGAATGCACTAAATATTCTAATCTGTCACATGAAAAATGAATAGAAATGGTGTATGCAAAAGACTGTGCACATACCATGTGACATCTGTGATGCTGTGCTTTGACCTTAAAAGAGAAAGTATAAGCATCTAGCCACAATATTTGAGATTAAATGAGAGCTCCACTTTAGAGCCTATTTTTCACAGTTGCAAACCTTTTATACGATACGCGATTACGCTAACAGCTTATGGAGCTAGCACATGTGCAGCAGTCCTAATTCCCAAATGGATATACTCTATGACAAATTTATTAATGCTTAAATATAAAAATATTGCAAGTCAGGCCAGAATTTGTTGCATGTATGATGTAACACTTAATTGTATGCAATAACAGAAAAAAGTGCTTTTGATCTGTGAAATTTC
This sequence comes from Schistocerca cancellata, assembly GCF_023864275.1. Taxonomy (NCBI): domain Eukaryota; kingdom Metazoa; phylum Arthropoda; class Insecta; order Orthoptera; family Acrididae; genus Schistocerca; species Schistocerca cancellata. The sequence goes on along the minus strand of NC_064632.1, from coordinate 292,961,468 downwards.
ATTGTAACATATTGTGTAAACGAACAGACATCTGTGTCACTATGTGATATATATATAAAAAAAACAGTAATCATGTAATACAATTGTATCAAAGTCATGCTGTAAGCAATACTAACAGGAACTATAATAGTGTGTTGGTATTCGCGGAGGAAGTGTGAACTTTGAGAACTGTATTAGTGATCAACTTGGACAGTGAACACTTATGTGCTGTACAACTGAAAAAACGCGAGGTACAAACATTAACAAAACATATCTGTGAGCAGTGACCGAAAACACAAAACTGTGATCAGTGTGTGTTCGAAACTGTACAGACAACATTTTTAGTTTGGACGCTACCTCCTGTGCGCCAACAATTAATATGACGTCACGGACCACGTAGTAGGACGTTACTGCAACGGCAACTACGGTGGAACGCCGTCAAACAAAAATAGTGAAACATAAATATTCCATATGAAGTGTTGACAACAGGGATGTGCAGTGCTTACTTCAGCATCATATCTCCTGCATCATTCAGCACCAGTACGTGCAAATGAACACGAAAATACCAAGTAACTGAGCCTGTGCCTTGATGATGCAATAATGTTGACTAATCAATTCTTACCCACAGCCATAACATCTTACAAAATCCGTTCTATAACATATGTGCATTTGTTTCATGATTTGCACGAGTCAACATCCTCTCCCGTGCTGAAAACCTTAACGAGCAGTGCGCAACAATGCAGACGCACCACGCAGACAAAATAACGTCGTTCCGTACTCCACATCCTGACCACCGCCTACGGACAAGAAAGAAGACAACAGTTTCCAGCCAACGCTCCATGGCAACGGGCACGAGGCATCGCGGTAGCGACATACAGCATCATCCACACCACACGACTAGAAATGCGCCGACAAAAATAAAAAAAAAAAAAAAAACTCAAAATATTACCAACACAATATAAAAAATTTGATGAACACTTTCATATAAAGACTATATGTTTGTCTCTTTTTCAGAAAATTTTATATTTGATGTAAATACTTGTAGTACCAAAACATGTAGAACCAACTTATGTAAGTAACACAAAGGGTTAAATCTATCAGCTCTGACGAGGTTTTTCTGGGTTTCCCTGCGGCCCTCGTCCAAATGGAAGAGCTTGTTATATTGTAACTGTCCCTAGCCATGTTATGTAAAAAGACTCAAAATGAATATGTACCCATGACCTAATACACGGTAAAGTGAACTGAAAGTGACCAACAAAAGAAAGAAAAGTGACACTCGTGGTCTACAAGGACCAAACATTAAGTAGTGTGTTCCTTGTAGCCCAGGGGGCCGTGTAGTGTCCCTTTTGCAATATTCACCCTTATCAAGGTGAAACATAAATAAAACTGACAGTATGTCACTCAAAATGAATTGCAAACATTGATTTATCATTGATTTAACTGTAAAAATATACAATATATATATATATATATATATATATATATATATATATACCTAAAAACAAAGATGATGTGACTTACCAAATGAAAGTGCTGGCAGGTCGACAGACACACAAACTCTATTATAACCATATATATATATATATATATATTTAAAAAGAAAGATGATGAGACTTACCCAACAAAAGCGCTGGCAGGTCGATAGACACACAAATAAACACAAACATACACACAAAACTCTAGCTTTCGCAACCAACGGTTGCCTCGTCAGGAAAGAGGGAAGGAGAAGGAAAGACAAAAGGATTGGGTTTTAAGGGAGAGGGTAAGGAGTCATTCCAATCCCGGGAGCGGAAAGACTTACCTTAGGGGGAAAAAAGGACAGGTTTACACTCGCACACACACACATATCCATCCACACATACACAGACACAAGCAGACATTTGTAAAATGCTTGTGTCTGTGTATGTGTGGATGGATATGTGTGTGTGTGCGAGTGTAAACCTGTCCTTTTTTCCCCCTAAGGTAAGTCTTTCCGCTCCCGGGATTGGAATGACTCCTTACCCTCTCCCTTAAAACCCAATCCTTTTGTCTTTCCTTCTTCTTCCCTCTTTCCTGACGAGGCAACCGTTGGTTGCGAAAGCTAGAGTTTTGTGTGTATGTTTGTGTTTATTTGTGTGTCTATCGACCTGCCAGCGCTTTTGTTGGGTAAGTCTCATCATCTTTCTTTTTAAATATATTTTTCCCACGTGGAATGTTTCCCTCTATTATATATATATATATATATATATATCGATAAATGCAGAAAAGACATTATTTTTATTGTATGAGATTATAATGTGATTATCTTTGTAAGAGTATAAAATACAATGCAATGCTCATTTTTCTGTCTAGTCTGTTTTGTTCTGTTCGTTCTGGTGTTAGCTGGAATAAGGTACGCAAGCTATTGTGCTGCGCTAGCATTTGTTTCTGTCGTAACATAATTGCAAATATTTAATGGTGTAAACTGTGTCCTAGTAAGAATATATTAGTATAAAGTGATCTCCGTGTGTTATTTCAAGAACCTACGCCACATTTATCTTATGAAAAGAATATTTAATGAAAATTATTTAGCATCTTTCCAGCTGCTGTGGAGCGAGTAACAGTAATCTCTGACTGTTAACAATTAGCCGCCATTACGCGGTACATTTAAAAATATTTTTTCACAGCACAATGTCTGATAGCCGGAGCGGAAGAAATTATGTAAAAACATTCTGTGAGATTAATTGAAGTAATCCAGTGAAATAATTTTATTAAAACTTGTCTATTTTCTGTGACAGTAATAATTTCAGAGCTGAGTACTACTACGCTATTGCATTTACAGTAATTTGTAGGGAGCCTGGCGCTCAATAAAACCAGATATAATACGTAATTGGCAACCTACGAAATTCATTATTTTGCTTATTATATCTCTTTTGTATTATTTTTTTTGAAAGCTAAAAGTAAAAACTAACTCCACTAAAAATCAGTAACAGATCACGATAAATCAAAGGACAAACGAATTTACTAGGAGAGTGTTTCCGCTAACTAAATAAACAACATAACATTATTTTTTCTTTTAAGAGATATAATAGCGGTTGACTTACATATTGCGCGCAGCCGATCTTCTTCTCAGGGCAGACGGCTGCATCGATCTCCACAATGCTTCTTCTCCGAAGATGTACTGGTTAGGTGAATTATACTGAAATACTTCTCTACTTTGCAAATGATGTCTTACTCTCAGAATATTTTCATATCAGCTTGACTGTATTTTCTTCTTCACAGTATAACAATTACACAAGTTTCCCATGCATTTCCAAGTCTCGCAAATCAACCCCGTCAGGAAAACATTAGTACTTAATACATAACATTACAGTCTCTTTTGGTTTTAATAACCCCTGTTAAAACAGTTCTTGTTCCTAGCAAGTCCAACAACAGAGTCTATGTAGAGTCTCTAGATAAAACATAATTCATATGTTTTCAACAGTCACTACTATTTCACTGTCAAAGAGTGTCCCTTGATTACTCCTAAGACCGGATATATGACTTCAGCCGTGCGCGGCCCCCACTTGTCAGGGCCGCTCTTCTGATGCATCTCCTGGCTTCTCGTGACAGCTGTCCCTTCTGCTCACACAGATACGTGTGGCGCAGTAAAAAGCTCTCTCACCCTTGTCATTAAAATATCGCGTGTTCGAGACGGTGGAGAGCCAAGTGTTTCTAGAATTTACCCCGAAATTCTCGAAGCACTACAATATTTCAAACGGAACCATTTTGAAGATTTTGATGCTGATACTGCCATGTGTTGTGTACAAATTGAGGATGAAATAATTGAAGTAGTAGTGCCAGTATCAGCTGAAATAAGTAGTTCTAACTGCTTTCGGAAAGCTGGCATCATGAAAGATGAAACTCAAGTTGACCCCGAAAATGTTGAACATTCTAATGTAGATTTTGGTATACCAGAAGACAACGACTGGGCTCATATTTAAAATGGAATTGATTTTGATGGTTTTGTTGATTGTGATGCAGATATTGCCATGTAAAGTGTACAGAATGAGGATGAAATAATTAAAGAAGTAGTGCCAGTATCAGCTGAAATAAATAGTTGTGAGGAATCCGAAGAATTAGATGGTGAATCTGGTGACCCTCTTAGTCTGTGAGAAGCACTTACTGACAACATTACATAAGATCAAGAAACATTAGTGATGACCAGATGTGCACAGTGATTGCATATGAAAACTTGATATATGAATGCAGTATTGGTTCCAAAAAACAAACGACAACTGATTCATTCTTTAGGCCTAAATAACTTTGGGCATAAGTCTAATACAACTATTGTACCTATTACTGTACAATATAAGTATCTTCTGTTTGCAGGCACTTGAGTTTAATAGAGAGATAAATTTCACTTTAACATTAATCTCACTTGAGCATTTATTTTATCATCCCCCTTCAAAAATGTATAAATGAGGTTTAGTGTAGTTTCAATATTTGTGCTCATGTTTAGCCATATTTGTAGCATCGCTAACAGGTGGCAGCACTTGACAAATGTTAATATCAAACTTTCTTGCTAGAGGTTAGCTATGTTATGTCATCAAATTATTTTTCTATGCCCTACTCACACATTACTCCAACACTTGGAGTACGGGCAGTAAGCTGAAACATTTCAGTAATGAATGCAAATGAGTGGAATGCAAAGATGACTTAGCTGCGAGCATGCATTGTATGTTACGCATGAAGAAATTCCTCCAGTCACTCGGAATCGATGCATAAGTCCTCTCAAAGTATTGCAGATGTCCCAGAAACTCCCAAAGTTTCCATCTGTCATCACTTTTTCCCAAGTTTCAGGACCAGAAAATGTGTGGGAACAATTATAAAGTACTTCATTGTCAAGTAACTTACAACTTTATTTGCACAGGACGTAAGTATCATGGAAGTTACATAACATTTATAATTACCACAGCAGAGACTCAAAACAATTCAGAAACTTCAGTTAGTAATTCCCCACATAATGTATGACTGGGTATTAATAAGATATGGAACATCTGATAAAAAAAGTCAACTTGCAGACTTATAGGAAGTTAGTTACCTTCTGCCAATGCTACCATAGTTGACATGTAAATCCTCCCTGTTATACATATTGCGTTAAAATCCCAGAAAAGGTGCCAGATTCTCTCATAAAACTGAATAAATTCCAGCAGCTACATACTTCTGCCACCAATTTTGCAGGACACAGATAGTTAAGACTGTTTTATCTTTTTTTCATTTATCTCAACTACTATAGTTGTAAGTTTGATAATTGTTATTATGGTATGCTCAAGAAATGTCTACTGTCATTCTAGAAATTACAGAAGACATGTTCTGGTATATATCTCAGGAGAACCTCAGCCTGTATCCATAGTATGCTGTTTTCAAATATTTTGACTAAGGACAAAGCATTTCAGTTAGAATAAATTCTAGTAAAATGAGAGAAGGCATGGTCTGTGTTGAGTACAAGGATCAGATCTGTCAACTTTCAGCTGAAGCCGGATAAAGAAAAACTGAAAAACGCATCAATGTAAATGTTAGTTAAAATTACAGTACTTGGTTCTGTGAACTGGGATGGTTTTGAAATAACACACTTTTAAATGATCTACTAGATCACTTGTATTACTGTTAGCTTGCACTGTAGGTTAGCTGTAACAATTGCAAACTTGAACAGTGTCAGGATTCTATTCATTTGAGAAGGATACACTCAGATATTTATTCGATTGTCTTTAGCCCACCTCTTCATAATTCGTATTATGAGTTCTACTTGTGAGTTTGCAGTATTTCGCAGAAGCTGTATTACCTCCTTCAGGTGTTCCCTAAAAACAGAAACAATGAAGAATTGTGTGAGCATGAAAATCACAACATGAAACTACAGTGTACAACTATTTTTAGATATTCATAGAAATAATAATTCTCATCTCTTTGCAGTGGTTAGAGAAAGAGAGGGAGAGGGAGAGGGAGAGGGAGAGGGAGAGGGAGAGGGAGAGGGAGAGGGAGAGGGAGAGGGAGAGGGAGAGATAACTTCATTAAATTATTCTTATGTGACCAAAGTTTTGACTATCACATGATAACTAGTTAAGAATTACAGCAAGAACTGGAAAATTTCAGTTTATGACATATTGTTTTAGGAAATTTTTTATAAAAGCACATACGATGTAATGATTTAGGTAAATACTGAGCTTAGCAACGTGGCAGGTGTTTGAAAAAGAGTTGAGTTAAAACCCCAGGATGGTCATTCTAATTTAGATATTTCACATTTTCCCCTTAATGAAAGGATGTCAACTTTCATAAGCCATTTTCTTATTTCAACATCTGTGTTTGTCAACCCAGAGCTGCTAGTTTGCCAACTTTACTGGGCTATCTTCAAGATGATTGTAAACAACATGAAAAAAAAGACCCTTCAGAGTGACCATAGCATTAGCATTAACCATACTGTTTGCAAAAACAATGCTGACTGCAAATATATTTCTGTGAGTATGTCAATTCCATCCAGCTTATTTGTACATTTCTATACAAAACTGTAACTGTGTCATGGTTGACAGGAAAGAATGACATTCACATGAAATATTCTTCAGTAACAATTTAACCTCAGTAGTAATAATAATAATATTAAAACTGTAACCACAATTATTGCTTCTCAAAAATACTCCTCATGACGAGCAAGAGGAGTAGACATTAATGGAAGGGAGAAGGAAGCCGGCCGCGGTGGCCGAGCAGTTCTATGCGCTTCAGTTTGGAACCACGTGACTGCTATGGTCGCAGGTTCGAATCCTGCCTCGGGTATGGATGTGTGTGATGTCCTTAGGTTAGTTAGGTTTAAGTCATTCTAAGTTATAGGGGACTGATGACCTAAGATGTTAAGTCCCATAGTGCTCCAAGCCATTTGAACCATTTGAAGGGAGATGGAGCAGCGAGGTAGAAAATGAAAGGAGAGGTGAGGTAGGCTGAAGTTGGGGGACTGGCAGAGATTTAAGCCATTGTTACTGTGAAAGCAATGGAAGTATGGTTCGCATCTGTACAGTTTACAGTTCAGATTCAGATAAGTTGGATATAATTTTTTTTTTGAGGGGGGGGGGGGGGGGGGAGCAGGAGGGTGGTCCCAAAACTGCCTGCCACGGGTAGTGAATCAAATTGTGAGGTTACAAAAGAACACAGCACTTTGGGGGATGAGGATATGATTTTGGATAGGATGATCCCCCAGCTCAGGAAAAAACAAGATACAAGTGAACCTCCTTTGGTGCTACTTGTTGGTTAAAGGAATACTACCTGGCAGTCTGTTCACAATTGTGATGAGTTTGTTCAATTCAATTCAATTTATTGCTTGTAACATGTAATTTTACATGTAAGTGCATTTTTCAACTAAGTATAAAGTTTCTACAATTACAATGTTTTTAGTTTATATTATTTCTTATTACACTGTAATTCATAATAAATTAAAGTTATAAGGGCATTTTTGGATACGCCACTGATTGACTCATTTTTTAAAAGAATCCTCTGTCAATATCTTAACTTTGTTTTTAACAAGTTATTGAATCAGCTCCTTTGACGTAAGGGTTTTTCACTGTTAAAGTTAATCTTCTGTTAACCACATGAAAATCTTTTCAATGCCTTGTTTCATAGTTGTGAATATCCAAGTTTCTTTTTGTGATCTTAGTGTCTTCTTTCACTAGCAATACAGTTTCCAGTGTATGCATGGCATAAACTGATAAACTGTGAGAATATTGTGTCTAATGAATAGGGGTTTGCAAGAAGTTCCTGGTTTTACTTTTGCTATGATCCTCAAGGCTCACTTCTGCAGTATGAAAATATTAGTTTAGCATGTCCCACCCTACAGTACCATTCCATAACACAAGAAAGGATGCACTAATAAATATTATACACTCCTTAGGGTTTCAGAATTAAGATATGGTGATAATCTTCTTAATACATATAGACTGAGTGTTATTTTTTTACAGACATAATCAGCTTGCTGCTTCCTTGAGGGTTGATCATCTTTGCATAAGCGCAAGAATTTACAGTCTGTACAGTTTTTGGTAGAATTTTATCAATCACAGTATTTTGCCTGTTTGGATCACTTGGTTTGAAATGAATAATATTAGTTTTTTTCTATGTTTGCTTTTAGGTTCTCTCTTTCAAAGTAATGTATCTCTTCAACTAAGCTGGGCTCATTGTCTGCATAGCATACACCAGATGTATCATCTGCATACATAGTGATCAATTGCTTATTGTCAAGAGAACTTGGGAAATCATTTACATAGCATATGAATAGATCTGGACCTAAAATGGAGCCCTGAGGAACACTAAAATGTATATTTCTTATACTTGACCTCCTCCTCTCCAGTATTTCCCCATTAAGGTACATAATATCTGTGCACTGTTGTCTTAAATATGTTTTTAACAATGGCATGATTTTTGCAGTGACACTACTCTTCGCAATTCTTGAAAGAGCATGTCATGATGTACTCTATTAAAAACCCTTGAGAGGTCCAGGAATACTCCTGCTGCTTGGGATTAGTACATTATAGACAAATCATACTGCTGCTGACATGGTACTTCAACCTCTTCTGAAGCCATGCTGGAAATCACTTAATATGTCAGCATTGCTGTAATGTTCCAAGATTTTTTAAAATATTTTTTTCTCTATCAGTTTGCTGAAAGTTGAGAATAGGGCAATGGGTCTGTAGTTCTGTATGTGCTTTATTTCCCTCTTTTTGTGTATTGGTTTCAATACAGACAGTTTCAACTTGTCATGGAATACACCATCTTCAGGAACAAAGTATATTTGATGAACTAGTGGTTTCATTAGTTTTGTTTGCATTTCATCAATGGATATGGAGAAATTTCATCTAATCCTGCTGATTTTTTTTTTTTTTTTTTTGTTTCTGATGTTATCAATAAGGTGCAGAATGTCATATGTGCTTACTGCAGGTAATGTACAGCAGATCTGTTTGTTACAGGACCCAAATGAGTGTCGTACATCATGTTTCATAGACAAATCATTTTTGACAGTATCTATGAAGTAATTATTAAAAACATTGCTGACTACGAGAGGATCAGAGATATCTTCATTATTCACAGATAACTGTACACTATTAATTTTAGTTTCTGTTTCATTGTTTCTGGTTTTATTTACAATTGACCAGCAAGTCTTTGAAACATTATCTGAACCTCATATATGTTGGCTGAGTCTTTCTGATTTTAATCTCCTGACTTCTTTGCGGTACTTATATTTGTACTGCTTGTAGAGTTCTTCATGTAACTCTGAGTTAGTTAGTCTGTGTAAGCTATACATGTTTTCCATTTTTTTCTTTCAGATCTTTTGTTTTAAAATCTAATGACACAGGTTTTGATTTTGAAGGTTGATTTTTCTGGATACTCACTTTTTTTAATGGCATGGCTCTATTTAAGTGCTCAGTCATAATTTCTGTGAACATGTTCCATTTATTGTTGACCCCCAATGGTACTCATTACTGATTTCCATGACTCCTGGCTTAAACTATGTCTTAGTGTAGCAATGTTGTTTGCAGATAATATTCACCTGTGCTCATACATTTTTCTTGGTTTGAATTTAGTATTACATTTTAACACTAGTGTTTGGCCTAAATGATCTGAGAGGTGACCATTTATTATGTCTAAATGAACTACTATGTGTGTTAGCTATTTTGGTGGGTATTAGTTCAAGAAGATCTTTAGCCCCGCTTATCGGGCTAAATCTGTAAAATGTTTGCTTTCCTGACCATCATGTAATGTGTTGATGTTTAGATCTCCCAGTATGCCAATATTTACACTTCTACAGCCTGACATTAATTTACTTAAAACTCCATAAAGTGATTTCAGAAAAACATACAACTATGACATACAAAGGAACAGTGCAAAATGTGATTTTAAGAATTGCAATTTCTAAATCTTTGTCAACACAGAAATTGTTCCCCCATAAATCTTGGTCTTACAAGAAGAAGTTGCGCTAAAAGTTTTACTAGATGGACAGGATATTACCAGTTTTTAGAAGGATCCGACAAAGTAACTGGCATATATTGATAATTCCCACTGCAGATGCCCACAACTGTCAAGGTTGTAAGGTCAGGACTATACATACAGAGTTAAATCCAAACTTCACTGAAAAAGTTTTAGAGGCTCTTCATGGATATTTTCTAAATATTTAGTTTAAGGGGCCTGTGGTCTCTGGTGACTTGATGCAGAGTAATAATGTAATTATAATTTACTCATTTTCTTACCCCAGTTATTTTTATTTCTGGAAAATATTTTCTCTATAGTGCAAGAGCCTCTTAGGTGCAATCACTAAAGTGTACACCACAAAACACAGGAAGGAATGAAGATTAGACTTTAGCATTTCATTGACATACAAACACAGAACTATGAGGTGATGCAAAAGCACTGTGGTGTGATTTCCATCATTGTGGGAACAGCTCAGCATACAGTAGGGGACTAATGAAAGGTGACAGATTATTTTAGAGTGGAAATGAGGAAGGGAACAAATGGGTGTGAGGGCTGTGTCAGGGACAGTCTAAAAGAAGAGGTACAAAGGACAAGTGACAGCATAATGAAGATCAGAATAATGACAAAGGGAAGAAGTGTGGAGGTGGTTCAGATGCATGCCCTTCAGTGGGCTGTACATCTCAAGAGAAATAGGACTCTGAGGAAGAACAAAGTTGAATGAACAAAGGATAATAGTCATGTGAGACTTGAATGCACATGCAGGGACTGAAATACAATGGTATGAAAATGTTCTGGGGACAGAAATATGGGGGAAGTAGAAATGAGAAGGAAAGAGACTGCTGGAATTCTGCAGGAAATGTGGTTTAGTGGTAAGGTACTTGTGGTTTCAGAAGAGAAAAAGCCACAAAGTAAAGTGGTACAGCAGGAATCTAGTGCAGAAATCTTTGGTGGATTACATCCTCTATGATTGGAAAAGAAAGAGGACTGTAATGGAGATAAAGCTACTATCATCTAAGCCATTAGATACTGACCACCAGCTGTTGGTGATGAGCATGGGAATCATGAAGGAATGGAAGAAGACAGAGAACTAGAAAAGGAGGATTAGCATATGGAAACTGAAGGAAAGGAAGTCATGGAAGAATGTCTGGATATTATAAGGGAAAAATTACCAAAGGATGAAGCAAAAACAGAAGAGGAATGGGGTCAATTTAAAAGTGCTAGGGTAGAAGCTGCAGTAGCTGTATGTGGAAGGACAAGTGGTAGTAAACAGTGAGAGGAGTCACCACATTGGAATGAAAGAGTAAAGGAATTACTGGGGGAAAAATAACAAGGCCTTCAGACTGTGGTTCTGAGAAAAGGTCAAATTAGCAAGACAGGAGTATAAGAAAAAGAAGAAAGAGACCAATAAGACAGTGGCTGAGGAGAGAAGAAAGTAGATGGAAGGATGGATGAAGGTATGGTGGAAGATAGTAGAAGAAGTGAGAATATACTATATGGAATGGTCAAAAGTAATAGGAGAGGTTTGAGAGAGGATGCAACAGTGATGGATAGAGATGGGAAAGAGGTTAATAATAAAGATGCACAGAAGATAGTGTGGAAGGAGGACTTCGAGCACTTGCCACATCCAGATGGACTTGGAGATGAGGATAGAAGATAGAATTAAACACTGAGGCAGGGGGGAGGGGAGAAGGATCTGACATAGAAAGAAATGGAAGTGGCACTGGATAAGATGAAAGGAGGAAAGGCACCAGATGTGGATGAAAGTGTCAAAATGGTGAAGACAGCAGCAGAGGTTTGAAAACAATGGCTGTATCACATGATGAGGATGGCAAGGAATGAGAAGAAGACTCCAGAAGATTGGAAAGAGCACTAATTGTCCCTGTATTCAAGAAAGGAAGGAGGAAGAATTGTAGAGACTACGGGGGAGTCACATTGATACCACACTGTGCCAAGGTATATGAAAAAATCCTGGAGAGCAGAAGCTGAACAAGGGTCAAGAACAAATTGAGAGAGGAACAGCAATGCTTCAGACCTTGGAGGTCAATTGTTGACCTCATACTTGTGATGAGGCAGTTCCAAAGAACCAATATGAGGAAAGAATTTGTGATGGCCTTTCTCAATACACAAAAAGCATTTGATAGTGTTTGTAGAAGAAAGGTATGTGAAGCACTAGAAAAGAAGGGAGTGGAAAAAGTAACAAGCAGTGCAGAGGAAATGTACTGTGCAAGTCTGAGTTGTGTAAAGTGGGAAATGAAAGGACAGATTGGTTCTAGCAAGTAACTAGTGTAAAGGAGAGCTGTTATAGAAGTTATTAAGGAACTGGCAGTTGTTGTGCTTCCATGTATAGTTTCTAGGAGGAATATTTTAGAAGCTACAGAAACTCCCTCCTTTTCCAGAAGCTATTTTGTAAAAAACTTTTACAAGAATACACATAACTCACTCAAGCAACACACCCAACCGGAATCACAGACAGGAAAAGACAGGTAGCTGAAGAGTGAAAAAATTTGATATCAGCTTGAAGGAACATATGAATGGTCATTTTTTCTTTTTGTGTATACCTCCTTTTGGTGTGTGCATGTTTATATTGCACCTTTGTCCTGCACAGTGTCCCAATACTTATTAAATGACATATGCTTTATGGGTAAACCAAAAAGACTATGGTGGCAGAAAAAACTGGGAAGAAACTATGATACTATGTTATAAATTTAATATAAACAAATGTGGGATCCCAGTTACAGCCAGAAAGAAAGGTAGAACAATTAGCAGATAAGGATTGGAGGTGAACAGTTGAAGAAGGTGGAGAATGTCAAGTACTTGAGAAGTGTGACACAGGAAAATGGAAGAATTGAGAAAGAAATCAGTGAATGTGGCAGACGGGCAGAATCATTCCTGTGAAATGTTTGGAGCCTGATTTGGAACAAAGACATCCCACAAAATAGCAAAGAACTAACATGTAGAAGTTATTACATCCCAACATTGATCTATGCATCTGAAACATAGGTAATGAAGAAAAAATATGTAAGTGGATTACAGGCATGTGAAATGAAGTTCCTCAGAAGTAGAATAGGAGTAACAAGGACAGATAACATTATGAATGAAAGAGTAAGGGAAACGGTGAAAGAGGAACCCTAGTGGAGCAGAATAGTAACATGAAGGCTAAGATAATATGGGCAGTTAAACAGAATGGAAAACAAGAGGTTTCCGAAGAAGATACATGAAATGGAGATGCAAAGGAAATGAGCAAGACAAAGACTAAGGGATATACGGCTGAAAGGTATGGAGGAGTGTGTTGAAAAAGTAGTGAGGACTAGTCCAGGATAAACACAGAAAGATGGTGGGAAAACAAGACTAGATGGCACAGCTTATGTTCCAAACAGACCCCACTGAAACGGAGAAGAAGAAGCTGATTTGGGAATAGGTTGCAGATGAGAAAGCAGAGGATGCATTCCCACAAAGTGTTTTGCATTCTCCATTACAATAGGTGCAATTCAGTTACAACTGTGCGCCATGATATTCATCAAGAGTGTGGCACTGGACCTTCCACATGTGAAAAAAATATGATGATGGTAGTAACAGTTTCACAACATTGCTTATTTAGGTAAGGGGAATCCACAGGTAGCCCTAAATGTGGCTGTTCAAGACAAAGAGTGCATTCAACAGAGTTTTATACTTAGTCCACAGATGTTCATCATGGTCCCACCCAAGAGTTAGCCATTGCTCATATGTCTGTCTGGTTTATTTTGCAGTGACATTTATGTTTCAAACCATACAGGATTCAGTTGCAAAAAGCCCTTCATTATAGTGATAAACTAAAATTGTGAAGTCTTGTGGATTCGTTATGGGTATGAAGTGAATTATAACAATTTTGTCTCACATTTAGTGTTCAATGTTGGAGTTACTTCCCATTTAAGTGGAAAAGTGAACCACTACAACGTAAGAATTTCAGTACGCAGTGTTGCCATATCACAGTAAAGCATAAGACTGTCTCTCCATAACTTCATATGTTTTGTACCATTTCCTGGAAAAAGATTTATGGGTGCTTCCTTTCTGCAGAAAAGTTCACTGCAGGAACCACATAGTTCAGTATGTTGAAGGTCAGGTTTTATTCAAAACCGTGAGAGCATGCTGAAAATTCATTTATCAACAGGATGGGGCACCACAGAAATGGCAGCTCCACATAAGATAATTTCTTAGTGAGATGATTCAACGGTGGATCGGCTGTAAGGGGCAAATAAATCTCGCATTCTACCATTGGCCACCAAGGTCATCTGATATCATGGTACATGGTTTATTTTTTATTTATTTATTTTTTTATGAGGGTTTCTGTAAAACTTCACCTGTGTGTCTCCCCTTGCAGTAGCTTTAGGTGAACTACGATGTTGCATAATAATGGCAGTGGATTCAGTAACTCCAGCTATGTTCACAAAAGTATTGGATGGGTTTAACTATCAACTGCATGTTTGTCATACATCTGGTGGAGAGAACACTGAACATTTGTGGGAGATAAATGAAAACTTTGAGCTGAAATGTAATTGTAAAAAGTACCCAAAGTTGTATAAGCATGCATGTAAAACATATACCCTCATAAAATCAACTTTTGAAAATAAAAACTTTGTATTTCTTTGTGAAGTTAAAATTTACCCCAAGTTTCTATCTGCATTCACTCGGCAGATATATTATTGTGAAATTACATGAATCTTTTACAAATCTCCTGTATGTTCAGAACAGAATAATGCAAAAAATCATTGCAGCACATGGATGAGATCCTCAAATAGAGTACAATGCTCCAAATTTAGGGGTATAAATACATGTGACAAACATGTTATAGAGCTTCTCAAACAACTATGTTCCACCAATTTTTCTCTTCACACAATTGCGAGGTTTTATATCATACAAGTCAACATCTTAACATATTTTGTATATTTACACTAATTAAGGAGAAGGAAGGAGAAAAGGAGTAGTAGTGAGACAGAACTAGTGATACGGTGGTAAAGACAAAAATATCACTGAAGGGAAAGATTGTGGAGGTATTACAAGTGTTTGCCCAAAGCTATGATGTACTTCTACAGAAAAACAAGAATCTGAAGAGGGAATGCCCAGGTGGGGACAAAGAATGTGATAGCAATGGAGGATTTAAAAAATGGGAAGTCCAGAATGGAATAACAACATGCTGAGAAATTTTGATGAGGTTTGGAACCACAGGCTTTGTGAAACTTTTTAATGAAATTATTCCTGTCTACACTGTTAAAATATTATTTATTGCAATTGCAATTTCCACAAATTATCAATGTCAAGCATTGTGGGATTTGGGACCCATCCAACAACTTACAGTTGTACATAATGTGAAGGACAATCAAACAATTTAAAATCAAACAATACCAGAGAAGGAAAGTTGCCACACACCATATAGCGCAGATGCTGAGTCGCGATAGTCACAATAAAAAGATTCACACAATTAAAGCTTTCGGCCATTAAGGCCTTTGTCAGCAGTAGACACACACACACACACACACACACACACACACACACACACACACACACACACATAAATGCAACTTGCACACACATCTGCAGTCTCAGAGAACTGAGACCACACTGCGAACAACAGCACCAGTGCATGATGGGAGTGGCAACTGGGTGGGGGTAAGGAGGAGGCTGAGGAGGGGAAGGGGGTGGGTATGGTGGGAGTGGCGGACAGTCAAGTGTTGCAGTTTAGACGGAGGTCAGGAGAGAAGGTGTGGAGGGGGAGGGGGTTGTTGTTGTTGTGGTCTTCAGTCCTGAGACTGGTTTGATGCAGCTCTCCATGCTACTCTATCCTGTGCAAGCTTCTTCATCTCCCAGTACCTACTGCAACCTACATCCTTCTGAATCTGCTTAGTGTATTCATCTCTTGGTCTCCCCCTACGATTTTTACCCTCCACGCTGCCCTCCAATACTAAATTGGTGATCCCTTGATGCCTCAACAAATGTCCTACCAACCGATCCCTTCTTCTGGTCAAGTTGTGCCACAAACTTCTCTTCTCCCCAATCCTATTCAATACTTCCTCATTAGTTATGTGATCTACTCATCTAATCTTCAGCATTCTTCTGTAGCACCACATTTAAAAAGCTTCTATTCTCTTCTTGTCCAAACTATTTACCGTCCATGTTTCACTCCATACAAATATTTTCAGAAATGACTTCCTGACGCTTAAATCTATACTCGATGTTAACAAATTTCTCTTCTTCAGAAACGCTTTCCTTGCCATTGCCAGTCTACATTTTATATCCTCTCTACTTCGACCATCATCAGTTATTTTGCTCCCCAAATAGCAAAACTCCTTTACTACTTTAAGTGTCTTATTTCCTAATCTAATACCCTCAACATCACCCGACTTAATTCGACTACATTCCATCATCCTCGTTTTGCTTTTGTCAATGTTCATCTTATATCCTCCCTTCAAGACACCACCCATTCCGTTCAACTGCTCTTCCAAGTCCTTTGCTGTCTCTGACAGAATTACAATGTCATCGGCGAACCTCAGCGTTTTTATTTCTTCTCCGTGGATTTTAATACCTACTCCGAATTTTTCTTTTGTTTCCTTTACTGCTTGCTCAATATACAGATTGAATAACATCGGGGAGAGGCTACAACCCTGTCTTACTCCCTTTCCAACCACTGCTTCCCTTTCATGTACCTCGACTCTTATAACTGCCATCTGGTTTCTGTACAAATTGTAAATAGCCTTTCGCTCCCTGTATTTTACCCCTGACACCTTCAGAATTTGAAAGAGAGTATTCCAGTCAACATTGTCAAAAGCTTTCTCTAAGTCTACAAATGCTAGAAACGTAGGTTTGCCTTTCCTTAATCTTTCTTCTAAGATAAGTCGTAAGATCAGTATTGCCTCACGTGTTCCAGTATTTCTATGGAATCCAAACTGATCTTCCCCGAGGTCGGCTTCTACTAGTTTTTCCATTCGTCTGTAAAGAATTCGTGTTAGTATTTTGCAGCTGTGGCTTATTAAACTGATTGTTCGGTAATTTCACATCTGTCAACACCTGCTTTCTTTGGGATTGGAATTATTATATTCTTCTTGAAGTCTGAGGGTATTTCGCCTGTTTCATACATCTTGCTCACCAGATGGTAGAGTTTTGTCAGGACTGGCTCTCCCAAGGCCGTCAGTAGTTCCAATGGAATGTTGTCTACACCGGGGGCCTTGTTTCGACTCAGGTCTTTCAGTGCTCTGTCAAACTCTTCACGCAGTATCGTATCTCCCATTTCATCTTCATCTACATCCTCTTCCATTTCCATAATATTGTCCTCAAGTGCATCGCCCTTGTATAGACCCTCTATATACTCCTTCCACCTTTCTGCTTTCCCTTCTTTGCTTAGAACTGGGTTTCCATCTGAGCTCTTGATGTTCATACAAGTGGTTCTCTTATCTCCAAAGGTCTCTTTAATTTTCCTGTAGGCAGTATCTATCTTACCCCTCATGAGATAAGCCTCTACATCCTTACATTTGTCCTCTAGCCATCCCTGCTTAGCCATTTTGCACTTCCTGTCAATCTCATTTTTGAGATGTTTGTATTCCTTTTTGCCTGGGAGGGGATAAGTAGCGGAAAGGAGAGAAATAAAAGAAATTAAAAGACTGGGTGTGGCGGTGAAGTGACGGCTATGTAGTGCTGGAATGGGAACAGGGAGGGTGCTGGATGGGTGAGGACAGTGACTAACGAAGGTTGAGGCCAGGAGGGTTACATTCTCCGCCAGGGTTTTGATTACCTCTCGTCATGCCCTGAAATGAGAAATGTCCTGCCCAGTATCCTTCCCATCCCACCTACCGTGGTATTCCACCATACACTGAACCTACACAATATACTTGTCCATCCTTACACAACCCCCAATCCCTTTCCTCATGGCTCATACCCCTGTAATAGACCTAGATGCAAGACCTGTCCCATACATCCTCCTACCAGCACCTACTCCAGTCTGGTCACTAACATCACCTATCCCATCAAAGGCAGGGCTAACTGTGAAACCAGTCATGTGATTTACAAGCTAAGCTGCAACCTCTGTGCCGCATTCTATGTAGGCATGACAACCAACAAGCTGTCTGTCCACATGAATGGCCACCGACAAACCGTGGCCAAGAAACAAGTGGACTACCCTGTTGCTGAACACGCTGCCAAACATGATATCCCTCATCTTAATGACTGCTTCACAGCCTGTGCCATATGGATCCTTCCCACCAACACCATCTTTTCTGAATTGCGCAGGTGGGAACTTTCCCTGCAATACATCCTATGTTCCTGTAACCCTCCTGGCCTCAAGCTTCTTTAGGTCACTGTCCTCACCCATCCAGCCCCCTCCCTGTTCCCATTGCAGCACTACATAGCTGTCATTTCACCACCACACCCAGTCTTTTAATTTCTTTTATTTCTCTCCTTTCTGCTACTTACCCCCTCCCCCTCCGCACCTTCTCTCCAGCCCTCCATCTAGACTGCAACACTTGACTGTCCGCCACTCCCACCATACTATCCCTCCCCCTCCCCACCCCAGCCTCCTCCTTACCCCCACCCAGTCGCCACTCCCATCATGCACTGGTCCTGCTGTTCGCAGTGTGGTCTCAGCTCTCTGAGACTGCAGATGTGTGTGTGTGTGTGTGTGTGTGTACTGCTGACAAAGGCCTTAATGGCCAAAAGCTTTAATTGTGCGAATCTTTTTATTGTGGCTATTGCGACTCAGCATCTCCACTATATGGTGAGTGGCAACTTTCCTTCTCTGGTATTGTTACATTCCATCCTGGATTTTTCATTGTTTAATTTAAAATAAAAGATGGTAAAATAATCTACATCAAACAGAGTGAAAGCCCCAAAAGCTGTTTATTGTTTTTATCCCTGTATGACAAACCTGGACATATATATAAAGGGCATATCTGCATGCAGAATGAAACTACATAAGTAAAAGTGCTAATAATCAACATAACCTACCAAAAAAAGTAGACAGTAAAGCGATGTACTCACAAAACCAATATTTCTAGTGCTATGACTTCCAGTGAGCAGCCGGCCGGAGTGGCCGAGCGGTTAAAGGCGCTACAGTCTGGAACCGCACGACCGCTACGGTCGCAGGTTCGAATCCTGCCTTGGGCATGGATGTGTGTGATGTCCTTAGGTTAGTTAGGTTTAAGTAGTTCTAAGTTCTAGGGGACTTACGACCACAGCAGTTGAGTCCCATAGTGCTCAGAGCCATTTGAACCATTTGAACCATCCAGTGAGCAAGTGTGCATAAAAACATGTCACTCTGCAGTAAAACCGTGGATTTACCAGCAGATGGGAATCCGATCTGAACAGTGTATGATCAGTAAAACTTCTCTAAAGCTCTGTCAAAAGGCATGCCCGGACAGCACGTGACAATAGACGTCTGACAGGATAAAACCTATGCACACAAAACATTGCAGAATGAACATAATCTATACTAAAACATATGTCACGGTGTCTGTAGAGTATGAAAGAAGAGAAACCTACCATCGTCAAACACCAAGGGGGAACAAAGAATTAAAAGACACACAATCCTTGGGAGTCATCACCATAGAGAAATATACTGGCAGGCATCAAATAGAACTGCACATTTTAGTGCTCATCACATGCTGAATACTGTGAAGCCGAGCACACACCAACCTATTGCAAGTTGAAAATTGCGACATCCAGGAGAAGAAACCAAATTAAAGGACATGTAGACCAGACGAAATATGTGCACAACTAAAGAAGCATCATCATCACACAACACACTCACACACACAATACATGTAGTATTACAAATAGTGTGTAATGGAGCATGTTTTAAATAAACAAACAAACAAAACCCCAACACTTTCCCCTCTGTACTTCATGGCAAATCAATCATTTTCAGTCATCCACCATCCAGTGGTGTTACTCTTTACACCACCTCAAGTGGTGCTTAGCACTGACTGCAGAGATGAATGGCTTTTGAGGAGCTTCTTGATCATTGTACCCCATTCTTTTTAACTCCCTGCACACCTTCAATGTTCTAGCTGGACTGCTGGATTACATTGGAACTAAAGTATACTCTCTGAGCATAAGTTGATGGCAAGTTGGGACATGATATCATAAGACCCGCTGGTGGGTTCAAAGCAAGGATACAGAGCTCATTTATGATCTCTAATACATTTGATAAGATAGTGTACTCAACTAATGTATTCAGACCCAACACAGCCTGAAGCATTGACAGTATAGAGGTTTGTTCCAATGTTTATTTAGATCACTGTACTACGTGAAGAAATAGGCATCACTTGTTATTGGTGATGGCCAGAACTGCTACAAAGTATGAAAATTTTCAAAACCAATTGCTGCTTTCAGGAAACTGTAAAGGCCAAAGTCATAACCATTCCTTAACAAATTTGTGATACTACTACTAGTTTCTCCAAATAGAATTACTTTAATGAAAATAAATATGAATGTACACATATGTAATGCCTGGAAACAGAACTTACTTTGACTGATGACCAGCAATGATCTGCTGAAAAACACCAACACACGCTCCTCTTTTACCTTCCCAGTATTCAGGATTTGGGTCCAATCTTTCAAGCATATCAAAAGCTTTAGCAGCATACCAGAATTGTCCCATTCTGTAACAGTCATTTGCAATCAGTTGTAACAAGCTGAAAGCCTCTGATGAAGTTTCCATTTTCAGATATAATTCCCATGCTGACTGAGGTTTCTTGTTCATAATATCTGAAACACAAATGCAGATCCCAGTGTGTGCATATCTTGAAGGTACAGGCTAATCATATGTTTAAGGATGTTATCCTAGTGCGTATATCGGTTTCTCTTCATTCATGTAGTTCCCTGAAGTAATTTTTCTTTTGAATGTCCATATTACACTGAATTCTTTTTAGTAACTTGTAGAATTCTCATCCCATTTGGTAAGTCTCCCCTGTGATTTCTGTGTGACTTTTCTAAATTGTACTCCTTTCCCTAAACCTCTCCAGTTCTTTTCCTTCATCTCTCTTCCTTCCCCTTCAACTCTTCCATCAGAAAAAGGAGCCACAGGCTCTGAAAGCTTATGAAAGTTCAATCCTTTTGTGAGTGTTTTCACTGGCTGCCCCTTGGTGAGTATATTTTTTTATCTGTCCATTTACATTACAGCATGTACAAGGATAGATTGCTACTCATCACATAGAGGAGTTGCTAAGTCACAGGAAGGCACAACGAAAAAGATTGCTAAATATTTAAGCTTTCAAACAAAGCCATTCTTTCAAAATAGAAAAACACACACACACATATTCACAGAACTACACTCACACAAACTTGGCCACTGTCTCTGGGTGCTGGGGCCTGACTGTGACTGTGTCTGATGTAAGCAACAATCTGGAGAGGCGAGTGATGGGGGTAAGGAGGAGGTGTGAGGAAGGGAGGAGGAGGGTAAGCAGGATAGGCAAGGGGGTAAATTTTGGCAGCCAAGAACCACTAAAGTATTTATTTTACAACAGCAAGCACCAAGATTTCTGTGAAAAGTTTAGAACCGAATATCAAGATTTAGCATTCTTACACTCATGTGACCCAGCACTTCATCTTTAACGGGTTCCTTGGCATGTCGGATGTGTTCCGTCAACCTACAAGCTGTGCTATAAATTTCTTTTTCCCAAATTCAGTTCAGTGCCTTCTTATTAGTTATGTTATCTACCCATTCATTCAATCTTTAACATTCTTCTCTAGGACCACATTTCAAAGACTTTTATTCCCATCTTGTCTGAACTGTTTATTGACCATGATTCACTTCTGAACAATGTTACATGTCAGACAAATACTTATAAAGAGGCTTCCTAACATGTAAATTTATACTTGATGTTAACAAATTTCTCTTCTACAGATATGCTTTTCTTGCTATTACCAGTCTGCATTTTATATCCCCTCTATCTTGACAATCATTAGTTATTCTGATGTTCAAATAATGAAACTCATGTACCACCTTTAGTGTCTCATTTCTTAATCTAATTACATCAGCATCACTTAATTTAATTTGACTACTTTCCATTACCCTTGTTTTACTTGAGTTGATGTTCATCTTGCAATGTTTTTCAACACACTACCCATTCCTTTCAACTGTCTTTCCAAGAATTGAATAACATCAGGGATCGACTACACTCCTGTCGCATTCTCTTCTCACCAACTGCTCTCCTTTCATGTCTTTCATCCTCATAACTGCAGTCTGATTTCTGTATGAGTTGTAAATAACCTTTTGCTCCCTATATTTTATCCCTGCTACCTTTAGAATTTCAAGGAATGCACTCCACTCAAATTTGTCAAAATCTTTCTCTAAATCTTCAATTGTTATTAATATCAATTTGCCTTTCCTCAACCTGTCTTCTTAGATGAGACAGTTAGTACTGCCTCACACATGCCGACATTTCTATGAAACTCAAACTGGTCTTACCTAAGATCAGATTCTACCAGTGTCTCCATTATTCTGTAATTAATTTCTGTCAGCATTTTGCAAACATGACTTATTAATATTCACAACTGTCAGTGCCTGCCTTCTCTGGAATTGGAATTATTGTATTCTTGCTGAAGTCTATCATATTTTGCCTGTCTCATATACCTTTCTCACAAGATGGAATAGTACTGCCACGGTTGGCTCTCCCAAAGATCTCAATTATTCTGATGGAGTGTCATCTACACACAAGACCTTGTTTCGACTTACATCTTTTGGTGCTCTGTCAAATTCTTCTCTCAGTATAATATGTACCTTCTCATTTCATCTACTTCCTCTTCCCTTTCTAAAATTTCAGGTTTCCCTTTTCTGCTTAATACTGACTTCTAGTTTGAACTCTTGATATTGGTTCAGCTGCTTCTCTTTCCCCCAAAGGTCTCTTTAATTTTCCTACAGTCAGCATCTATCTTTCCCCTTGTTATGAATGCTTCTACAACCTTTTATTTCCCATCTAGCCATTACCACTTTACTATTTTGCATTTCCTGTCAATCTCATTTTTTATACAAAAATCAAACAATGGAAAATCCAGGATTGAGTGTAACAATATTATGAGAAGGAAAGTTACTACTCACCATATAGCAAAGATGCTGAGTCACAGATAGGCACAACAAAAAGACTCTCAAATTACAGCTTTTGGCCATTAAGGCCTGCTTCAACAATAGACAGACATACAGCACACACACACACACACACACACGCAAACACAACTCACACACACAACTGCAGTCTCAGGCAACTGAAACCACAATGAGAGTCTTTTTGTTGTGCCTATCTGCGACTCAGCATCTCCCATATATGGTGAGTAGCAACTTTCCTTCTCATAATATCATTTTTTAGACATGTGTATTCCCTTTTACCTGTTTCACTTACTGCATTATTTATGTTCACCTTCTTTAAATGATACTCAGTAACTCCTGTGTTATGCAAGGATTCCTAATAAACTTCATCTTTTTACCTATTGGATCCTCTGCTGCCTTCACTGATTTGTCTCTCATAGCTAATCATTTGTCATCTATTGTGTTGTTTACACTGTTTCTGTCAATCTTTGCCTAATGCTCCCTTTGAAACTCACAACAGTCTATGTCCTTTCAACTTATCACGTCTCAGCTCCTTAATTTCCTACCTTTCTACACCCTCTTCAATTTTAATCTGCTGTTCATAACTAATAAATTATTTTCAGCGCACATATATGACACTAAAAATGTTTTGCTGTTTAAAATCTAGTTCCCAAGTCTCTGACTTACCCTAATATAATCTATCTGACTCCTTTCTCTGCATTGAGATCTCTTCTATGTATACAATTTTATTTCATTTATTAAATTTGCTGTGTACAAAATTCTACCAATGTGCTTCCCCTTTCATTCCTTCACCCCAGCCCCTGTTCTCTTACAATTTTTCTTCCTCTTTCTTTTCCTAGTATCACATTCTAGCTCCCATCACAATTAAATTTTCATTTTTTCATCATCTGCAGAGATAACTGGCATATAAACGTGTACAACTGTGGTGGGTCCTCACTATGTTGTTGATAGAAGCTTACCCGCATTTCTACTTTCTTACTCGTTATTAGGCCTACTCCTGTATTACTCCTACTTGATTTTGTTTTATAACCCTGTACTCAATTGACCAAATATCCTGCCTTTTATTGTCTTCTTCCCTGTTTCCGTCAAGCATTGCCTAATGCTCTCTTCAAAACTCCCAACAATCTCTGTTCTTTCAATTTATCCTGATCTCATCTCCTTAATTTCCTACTTTTCTGCGCGTGCTGTTCTTCCTGCCACAACACTTCACTAATTCCCATTGTATTTAACTTTAATCTATCCATTTCCCTTCTTAAAGTCTCTAACCTTTCTATCTGATTAAGGGATCTAACATTCCACACTCTGACCTGTAGAATGCCAGTTTTGTTTACCCTGAAAATGACATTCTCCCCATCCACTGGTCTGATTGAGAGACTATTTTACCCAAGGGCATTTCACAGTCATGTACCCATACAGTAGGGCTGCATGCTCTTGGAAAAAATAAAGGCTGTAGTTTCTTCTTGATTTCAGACATTTGCAGTACCATACTAAAATGTAGACTTTCACGGCCGGAAATATCATGTCCATTATAATTATCTGGGCTGTTATGCCGTGGTCGGTTGATGAATTCTGTGTCGATTCCCAATGTTTCGTCTCCGACTGCGGGAGACATCTTCAAGGGGGTCCGTAGCTCAATGGAAGGTCCAACACACCCACTGGCTCGCTACTGACTGCTGCTAAATTCCGTGTCCGCGCTCCCACGCTGCGGCGTGACGTCACGTGTTTTGAAAACGTCAGTGCAATTGGCCACTGTCCGTCGCCGTCAATCGCCGTTGCCATCACCCAGTAGTGGGCGGGTGGTACACATCTTCTTTCCAGCCAGGGAACCACAATATTCGTTTTGAGGAGACGCAAGTACTAGCGGCCACAAGCGGATATTACGAAAGGCTCTACAGGGAGGCAATCGAAATCGCTAAACACCCTAATAATTTCAACCGTAAGGAGGAGGGTGTGAAATTAAACGGCATATGGATGCCGGTGTTAAACAAATGTGTACCACCCGCCCACTACTGGGTGATGGCAACGGCGATCGACGGCGACGGACAGCAGCCAATTGCACTGACGTTTTCAAAACACGTGACGTCACGCCGCGGCGTGGGAGCGCGCGGACATGGAATTTAGCAGCAGTCAGTAGCGAGCCAGCGGGTGTGTTGGACCTTCCATTGAGCTACGGACCCCCTTGAAGATGTCTCCCGCAGTCGGAGACGAAACGTTGTGAATCGACACAGAATTCATCAACCGACCACGGTATAACAGCCCGGATAATTATAATGGACATTTGCAGTACCAGCGCAGTGAGGCCATTTTGGCTAATGTTGGCCAGAGAGGTGTACAACCATCCCATCTGGGCAAAAATCATGGTTCATGTGGGAGTCGGGGTGACATTGTAAATATTATGGAATTATTAAAAAATATATATATATATGGGTCTCTCACATATGTCTGACACAGCCCTCTGCATTCTGCTGCATGCTCTGTCAGTCACATCTGTATGACAAACTCTAGTAGACGGTAAAGTGAAGTGCAATTGTTTTGCTGTGAGTGTTGCTACTTTTGCATTTGCTGTTTGTTATTGTGTGTGTGTGTGTGTGTGTGTGTGTGTGTGTGTGTGTGTGTAAAGATATCTGGATATAGTTTTGGTGTTTACAGAAATATCTGAAGTGGGAAATACTAGAACAAAGTTATTCGTCTCAAGAGGTGATGACCGCAGTTATGAAGAATTTGAAGATATCGACTCAGAAGTGTGTAATGAATATCGGTGAGGGTCTTCAGAATACACTTTTTGAAGAAGACAGAGAGGAACTGGAAGAAAATGATAAAGTAACAGATGATGTTTATGAAACTGTGTTAAATGAGTTTTCTGAATAGAAAGATTATGGGTGGTGCCATAAAGGTTTTGAATTTCAAAGGTAGGTATAAAATAGATATACCTAATGATATTCCATCAACATAAAAACAGTATTGATGTTCAAAAATGATGTGAAGCTGCTTTCTAGCAAACATTCCCCTCATATTCGCAAAGTGATGGACAGAATAAACGACAAATCTACTAGAGTTAAGAAACAAAGAGATAAACTGACCAGGAAACAAAAATTGTCTTCAGAGGAATTGCTTGCATTGATCTCTCCAATAATATTTTTTCTTATGTGACGACACTTTGCTAAGTGTTAAAATGGAACAGAAATTTGTCTGTGTAGTGTCTCCTTGTGGAATGCATAAAACCAGTCAGAAGATGATGACACCCAAAAAAGTCCCCTTTTGGCGTATCTGTAGTAAACAAATAGATAACATACAAAGAACAAACCAGAGTACAAACGAAAATCAGAACTTTTGAGAGAGAAAATTGCATTTCCTTTAACTGGGCCACAAATTCTTATACCAGAGGGCTCACATGCCCGCCTGGAGCAACTGGATGGGTATGGGCAGGGATGGGCACATGACTGATGCTAAGACAGTCTTGCAGTTGATGTAACATAAGATGATCATATTCTGCTGCTAAATGTAGGAGACCAGGGGTGGCCAAGCAGGTTGTGCACATGCAAGACACATCGAAAGAAGCCATGTGATGGTTAGCCTAAACTATTTGCTCCTGCCCGCGAGTGTGCCGACCTTGCCCCATAGGGCAGTGTTGGAACACCCTATCGTAGTAAGTAAAAAAGTGTCGAAGAGATGCTCGTCGAGCATTAGTGGCATACGCTAGAAGAGAATCCTTATGCAACAGACAGAGCTTTATCATTAAAATATCTGACAGTGTGTGTTCCAAGAAGTGTCAAGCAATATATCATTCCTTCCCATATATACAGGGTGGTCCATTGATCGTGACCGGGCCAAATACTTCATGAAATATGCGTCAAATGAAAAAACTACAAAGAAAGAAACTTGTCTAGATTGAAGAGAGAAACCAGATGGCGCTATGGTTGCCCGCTAGTTGGTGCTGCTATAGGTCAAATGGATATCAACTATGTTTTTTTAAATAGGAACCACCAAAACGGCCTTGCTGTGCTGGTACTGCAAACAGTTGAAAGCAAGGGGAAACTACAGCCGTAATTTTTCCCGAGGGCATGCAGCTTTACTGTATGGTTAATGATGATGGCGTCCTCTTGGGTAAAATATTCCAGAGGTAAAATAGTCCCCCATTCGGATCTCTGTGCAGGGACTACTCAAGAGGACGTCGTTATCAGGAGAAAGAAAACTGGTGTTCTACGGATCAGAGCGTGGAATGTCAGATCCCTTAATCGGGCAGGTAGGTTAGAAAATTTAAAAAGGGAAATGGATAGGTTAAAGTTAGATATAGTGGGAATTAGTGAAGTTCGGTGGCAGGAGGAACAAGACTTTTGGTCAGGTGAATACAGGGTTATAAATACAAAGTCAAATAGGGATAATGCAGGAGCAGGTTTAATAATGAATAAAAAAATTGGAATGCGGGTAAGCTACTACAAACAGCATAGTGAACGCATTATTGTGGCCAAGATAGACACAAAGCCCACGCCTACTACAATAGTACAAGTTTATATGCCAACTAGCTCTGCAGATGACGAGGAAATTGAAGAAATGTATGATGAAATAAAAGAAATTATTCAGATAGTGAAGGGAGACGAAAATTTAATAGTCATGGGTGACTGGAATTCAATAGTAGGAAAAGGGTGAGAAGGAAACGTAGTAGGTGAATATGGATTGGGGGTAAGAAATGAAAGAGGAAGCCACCTGGTAGAATTTTGCACAGAGCACAACTTAATCATAGCTAACACTTGGTTCAAGAATCATATAAGAAGGTTGTATACATGGAAGAAGCCTGGAGATACTGACAGATTTCAGATAGATTATATAATGGTAAGACAGAGATTTAGGAACCAGGTTTTAAATTGTAACACATTTCCAGGGGCAGATGTGGACTCTGACCACAATCTATTGGTTATGAACTGTAGATTAAAACTGAATAAACTGCAAAAAGGTGGGAATTTAAGGAGATGGGACCTGGATAAAATGAAATAACCAGAGGTTCTACAGAGTTTCAGGGAGAGCGTAAGGGAACAAATGGCAGGAATGGGGGAAAGAAATACAGTAGAAGAAGAATGGGTAGCTTTGAGGGATGAAGTAGTGAAGGCAGCAGAGGATCAAATAGGTAAAAAGATGAGGGCTACTAGAAATCCTTGGGTAACAGAAGAAATATTGAATTTAATTGATGAAAGGAGAAAATTTAAAAATGCAGTAAATGAAGCACGCAAAAAGGAATACAAACGTCTCAAAAATGAGATCGACAGGAAGTGCAAAATGGCTAAGCAGGGATGGCTAGAGAATAAATGTAAGGATGTAGAGGCTTATCTCACTAGAGGTAAGATGGATACTGCCTACAGGAAAATTAAAGAGACCTTTGGAGAAAAGAGAACCACTTGTATGAATATCAAGAGCTCATATGGAAACCCAGTTCTAAGCAAAGAAGGGAAAGCAGAAAGATGGAAGGAGTATATAGAGGGTCTATACAAGGGCGATGTACTTGAGGACAGTATTATGGAAATGGAAGAGGATGTAGATGAAGTTGAAATGGGAGATATGATACTGCATGAAGAGTTTGACAGTGCACTGAAAGACCTCAGTCGAAACAAGGCCCCGGGAGTAGACAACATTCCATTAGTAACTACTGACGGCCTTGGGAGAGCCAGTCCTGACAAAACTCTACCATCTGGTGAGCAAGATGTATGAGACAGGCGAAATACCCTCAGACTTCAAGAAGAATATAATAATTCCAATCCCAAAGAAGGCAGGTGTTGACAGGTGTGAAAATTACCGTACTATCAGTTTAATAAGTCACAGCTGCAAAATACTAACGCGAATTCTTTACAGACGAATGGAAAAACTAGTAGAAGCTGACCGTGGGGAAGATCAGTTTGGATTTCGTAGAAATATTGGAACATGTGAGGCAATACTGACCCTACGACTTATCTTAGAAGCTAGATTAAGGAAAGGCAAACCTACGTTTCTAGCATTTGTAGCCGTAGAGAAAGCTTTTGACAATGTTGACTGGAATACTCTCTTTCAAATTCTGAAGGTGGCAGGAGTAAAATACAGGGAGCGAAAAGCTATTTACAATTTGTATAGAAACCAAATGGCAGTTATAAGAGTTGAGGGGTACGAAAGGGAAGCAGTGGTTGGGAAGGGAGTGAGACAGGGTTGTAGCCGCTCCCCGATGTTATTCAATCTGTATATTGAGCAAGCAGTGAAGGAAACAAAAGAAAAATTTGGAGTAGGTATTAAAATTGATGGAGAGGAATAAAAACTTTGAGGTTTGCTGATGACATTGTAATTCTGTCAGAGACAGCAAAGGACTTGGAAGAGCAGTTGAACGGAATGGACAGTGTCTTGAAAGGAGGATATAAGATGAACATCAACAAAAGCAAAACGAGGATAATGGAATGTAGTCGAATTAAGTCAGGTGATGCTGAGGGTATTAGATTAGGAAATGAGACACTCAAAGTAGTAAAGCAGTTTTGCTATTTGGGGAGCAAAATAACTAATGATGGTTGAAGTAGTGAGGATATAAAATGTAGACTGGCAATGGGAAGGAAATCGTTTCTGAAGAAGAGGAATTTGTTAACATCGAGTATAGATTTCAGTGTCAGGAAGTCGTTTCTGAAAGCATTTGTATGGAGTGTAGCCATGTATGGAAGTGAAACATGCACAATAAATAGTTTAGACAAGAAGAGCATAGAAGCTTTCAAAATGTGGTGCTACAGAAGAATGCTGAAGATTAGATGGGTAGATCATATAACTAATGAGGAGATGTTGAATAGGATTGGGGAGAAGAGAAGTTTGTGGCACAACTTGACTAGAAGAAGGGATCGGTTGGTAGGACAAGTTCTGAGGCATCAAGGGATCACCAATTTAGTATTGGAGGGCAGCGTGGAGGGTAAAAATCGTAGAGGGAGACCAAGAGATGAATACACCAATCAGATTCAGAAGGATGTAGGTTGCAGTAGGTACTGGGAGATGAAGAAGCTTGCACAGGATAGAGTAGCATGGAGAGCTGCATCAAACCAGTCTCAGGACTGAAGGCCACAACAACAACAACCCAATTTTTTATTACATATTCATGTAGTACATAAAGAAATATGTTTTAGTTGGACCACTTTTTTTGCTTTGTGATAGATGGCGCTGTAATAGTCACAAACATATGGCTCACAATTTTAGACGAACTGTTGGTAACAGGTAGGTTTTTTAAATTAAAATACAGAACGTAGGTACGTTTGAACATTTTACTTCAGTTGTTCCAATGTGATACATGTACCTTTTTGAACTTATCATTTCTGAGAATGCATGCTGTTACAGCGTGATTGCCTGTAAATACCACATTAATGCAATAAATGCCCAAAATAATGTCTGTCAACCTCAATGCATTTGGCAATATGTGTAACGACATTCCTCTCAACAGTGAGCAACTTGCCTTCCATAATGTTTGTCCATGCATTGACAATGCGCTGACGAATGTTGTCAGGCATTGTCGATGGATCACGATAGCAAATATCCTTCAAATTTCCCCACAGAAAGAAATCCGGGGATGTCAGATCGGGTGAACGTGCGGGCCATGGTATGGTGCTTCGACGACCAATCCACCTGTCATGAAATATGCTATTCAATACCGCTTCAACCGCATGCGAGCTGTGTGTCGGACATTCATCATGTTGGAAGTACATCGCCATTCTGTCACGCAGTGAAACATCTTGTAGTAACATCAGTAGAGCATTACGTACGAAATCAGCATACATTGCATCATTTAGATTGCCATCGATAAAATGGGGGCCAATTAGCCTTCCTCCCATAATGCCGCACCATACATTAACCCACCAAGGTCGATGATGTCCCACTTGTCGCAGTCATCATAGATTTTCCGTTGCCCAATAGTGCATATTATGCCGGTTTATGTTACCGCTGTTGGTGAATGATGGTTCGTCCCTAAATAGAACACATGCAAAAAATCTGTCATCGTCCCATAGTTTATCTTGGCAGAACTGTACACGACGTTCAAAGTCGTCACCATGCAATTCCTGGTGTATAGAAATATGCTACGGGTGCAATTGATGTTGATGTAGCAATCTCAACACTGACGTTTATGAGATTCCCGATTCTTGCGCAATTTGTCTGCTACTGATGTGTGGATTAGCTGCGACAGCAGCTAAAAGATCTACTTGGGCATCATCATTTTTTGCAGGTCATGGTTGATGTTTCACATGTGACTGAACACTTCCTGTTTCCTTAAATAACGTAGGCTAACTATCCGGCGAACGGTCCTGACACTTGGATGATGTTGTCCAGGATACCGAGCAGCATACATAGCACACGTCCGTTGGGCATTTTGATCACAATAGCCATACATCAACACGATATCGACTTTTTCCGCTATTGGTAAACGGTCCATTTTAGCATGGGTAATGTATCACGAAGCAAATACCATCCGCAATGGCGGAATGTTACGTGATACCACATACTTATACGTTTGTGACTATTACAGCGCCATATGTCACAAAGTGAAAAAAGTGGTCCAACTACAACATTCATATTTCTTTACGTACTACATGAATATGTAATAAAAAAATGGGGGTTCCTATTTTTAAAAAATGCAGTTGATATCCGTTTGACCTATGGCAGTGCCATCTAGCGGGCCAACCATTGTACCATCTGGTTTCCCCCTTCAAGCTAGATGAGTTTCGTTCTTTGTAGGTTTTTTCGTTTGATGCATATTTCGTGAGATATTTGGCCTGGTCACTATCAATGAACCACCCTGTATACCATGATAGTAAAATCACATAAATCTGAGCTCATAAAAAGACTTGCTGAGAAGTTGCTCGTCTTAAAACTTTTATGAATGGAAACAGTAAGGCCAGAAATTTTAGAGTTACCTCAAATATACTCTGCCACCTGTGTAAGGTGGCTAGTAGCATATACAGGTAGATGCTGACTGCAGGCTGAATGGCAGCATTCAACTTGGTGCTAGCCAGTTAAAAACTGGTTAATGAAGAAATTTGTGGTGGAAGTATTTAGTCAGCAAGAGAAAGAAAGTTGGGGGTGCAGAGTACCTGATTGGTAATCAGGGACTTTACACCACACTTTTTCATGTCCTGGATTACCTCTCCATAGTCCCAGGGTATGTGAGAATGCCATCCTACTGATGATAATTCATAATTCATTCAACAGTGATATGCCAGGACCAGGTTTCACTCTCTCCCAACTTTCCATCAATGACAAAACAACAACAACACAAACAAGGAAGATCCCATATTCCTAGATTGTATGTGGTGCCACTATGCAGTGTTAACAAATGTCCGAGCTTACAGATTAGCTTTTCAGATATGGTGGGGGGTTGCGGAAGGGGGTGTGTGTGTATGGGAAGGTGTCATGATTGATTGACTATAGGAGAATACAAGATGCATTAGAAAAAAATTTCTAGTTGGTGTGATGAATGGCGGCTTGCTGTAAATGTGAAAAAACATAAGGTAATGCACACATGTACAGAAAACAATCCTGTGATGTTGAGTACAGCATGGGTAGCGTGCTGATTGACACAGTCACAGCAATTAAACATCTAGGCATAATGCTGCAAAGTAATTTGAAATGAAAGGAGCATGTAAGCATGGTAGTAGGGAAGGCTAACAGTTGACTTTGGTTTATCAGGAGAATTTTAGGAAAGTGTAGCTCAACTATATCGGAGGCCGCATATAGAACACCAGTGCAACCCATTCTTTGAGTACTGCTGAAGTGTTTGCAATTCCCACCTAATTCAATTAAAGGATTAAAGGAAGACACTGAAGCAATTCAGAGGTGAGCTGTTAGATTTGTTACCAGTAGATAAAATCAACTCATGAGTATTACCGAGATGCTTCATGAACTCGAATGTGAATCACTGGAGGGAAGATGAAGTTCTTTTAGCAAAACATTACTGAGAAACTTAGAGAACTGGCATTTGAAGTTGATTGAAAAACAATTCTACTGCCACCAAAGTACATTACAAGGAAGGATCATGAAGATAAGATAAGAGAAATTAGGGCTCATATGGAGGCATACAGACAGTTGTTTCTCTCCCTCTATTTGTAGGTGGAATAGGAAAGGAAATGTCTCGTAATGGTACAAGGTACTTTTCACGATGAACAATAAAGTGGCTCATAGAGTATGTGTGTAGATGTACAAAAATTGCATTCCACATGAACTCATCATAGTAAAAAACATTAAAACTTCACTCTTAATACATAACGTTCAAACTTCAAAGAAGAAACAGGGACAATGGGTGGGAAAGAAAGAAATTCTTTCCAATTTAGGTGGTTGAGATCCCTGGGAGCATCATGTCCAACAATGGCATACAACATTTACATTTTTCTTAGCCATAAGTAGCTGAGCTTGTAAGAGATTATTTCCTCCCCTTTTTTACTCAAAAAAATACATAGAATCTCTAGTATCTTATCTTTTGCACATACAAAATAATTCCAGGAAGGCACTACAATTGTGCTGAGGCAAAACCAGGAATAAATAAATGTAGTATTTTATCCATCTTTAGCAACTGTAGTTGTATATAATGAAATAAATAGCAACTAGCTGCATAAATGAAATTTAATTTCTTTACCGGTTTCAGACACTTAGTGCCCTTCTTCAGATAGTTATACCCTACCGCGTTATTTGCGAGTGTCAACAATAAGATGCATACAGCAAAATGTCATGGACATGTGGTTCATAGTGTCTGTACAAAATTAGTATAAAGAAGCAAAACAACATAATAATAAATAAATGTTAAAAATTAATAATTTAGAATTAAAATAAAGATAAATTTAATAGTGTTTGGTTTCATAACTGAAACTATTAACACAAGCATAAAGATATATAATATCATTATACAGAAGAAAATGAATGGTACAAGAAAATATCTGTTTCACAAGTGTGCTGTTCACTGTTGCAGCATTCTCATATTACTGAATGGGAAAGTCAAGCCTTTGAAAACATCTCAGAGATGTGGATTCTCGGAAAAGCAATTTCTGGGATTATCTATGAGCCCAGTCTTCTCTCTCATTGGTCAACAGGCTCAATCCCTAGTCAAGACTCCTGTCACTCAGTCCTTTGGCTATTACCATTTACCATTTATTACC
The DNA here is from genome assembly GCF_023864275.1 of Schistocerca cancellata. NCBI lineage: Eukaryota > Metazoa > Arthropoda > Insecta > Orthoptera > Acrididae > Schistocerca > Schistocerca cancellata. The sequence continues at coordinate 292,927,361 of NC_064632.1, read as the reverse complement.
AATTCTATGTCATTCACCAGCCACAGCCGGACAGACAGCGTCAAGATACAACATTATCAAAATACATGAATACAACTCTACTATGATAGTAATTTAATACTGCAAGACATATTTAAGTTATAAATTAGATTACAATAATATCACAACTATAAAATAGATACAAGTATATAATGAAATTAAATATAATGGCTGCTGCTGGAGTCATGGAACTGAGCTGCAGCTCAAGTAAACACAATGCTATTACTAGAGAAGAATTCTTCAATATTGTAGAAGGGTTGCTCTTTTAGCTTACACAAAATAGTAGTTTTAAACTGCTCCCATGGTAAAGACTGAATGTGACCAGGTAGAGCATTAAACAATTTTAGGGCCACCATTGGGAAGCTGTTTTGTATCTTTGCTAATCGACATCTTGGCATGACAAAACTGTCTTTGTTGCGAGTGCTGTACTTATGAACTTCATTTCTCTTTCTGTAAATATCATGGTTTCTCTTTATGTGGAAGAGGCAGTTCAATATATACTAGCTGTACACAGTCAGAACTCCTAACCTGGTGAAAATTGGTTTACTGTAGTCTGTTTTTTTGCTTGAAGTAATGATTCTCATTGCTTTCTTTTGCAGAAAAGCACATTCTTGCAGCCTGCAGAATGGCCTCAAAACAACAGCCCATAACTGATGTGGCTGTGGAACATTGCATAGTACACAGTTAGAAGGTACTGTTCTGGTACTATACTTTTCAGTTTCCTCAAGAGGTACAGGACCCACGGAAGTTTGGAACATACATGTTTGGTGTGCTGTTGCCAGGTTAATTTGGCATCAATGAGAAAGCCCAGAAGTTTAACATCAGATAAGACAGCGTCTTCTTTCATTTTGACAGTCATACCTGTAATACTAGAAATCAAATTAATTTCCATGTAGACTATGTTCCTGTTTAAGGCTCACAATCTTGCTCACATTGGGAGCTTCTATTAACATTTTTTGCATGTTTACAATTTTTTTTTAATTCCACTTTATGCAAAACACAATATACTTCTTTTTTATTTACCCATACATGTTTTGGCAACTGTGTGTCATCATCATTTTGAAGAAAGGTTGGGAAGAGGGTGAGGGGAATGTGGAAGCAGTGTACATTGTGTTATTGAATATGCTCTTTCTCTTGGACAAAGGCCATCCATAACTGTAGATATTAATTTCAATGAACAGAAGCTCTAGTTGCATACAAACATATTTACATATTTTCACAACGGTTTTGAACCATTGTCCTCCTGAATGTGAGTCCAGTGTGCTAACTGCTGCGCCACCTTGCTCGATAAAAGGCAATTACTTCTCTCCACAACTCAATTGTAACAGTGCTCTGTTCAACACTTTTCCATGTGTATGTTTGTTATTGGACTGGTTCACCTGGTAGCTGACAGTCTTTTGCTTTTGAATGTGCTTATGACAGGGACACATTTGAGTCTTCTGTTTCTCATTTGGCTGTGAAGTGGCTTTCAGCCGGTATGTATATTGTACATGCAGTGAAGTTTGTTTATACCGCAGATTTAAGAAGAATAATTTAGATTGTTGTTTTGTGCACCTACGAGGTGTGTCAGAAAAGTAATGAGGCTGACAACACTGCAAGCAATCTGCAATGCTGTGTTGTTCTACTTGTGTACACTGGTGTGTTCATTCCTTCCAGAAACTCAGTCCAAGTTTCAGCTCCCTACAGCAATCACATAATTTTTGAGAGCACCATCAGTTGTGTTTTTGTTGGGTGTTATGGAAATGGAACAGCAGAATTTAGAGCAATGTTATGTCATCAGATTTTATGTTGAACTTGCAGAATCCACAAGTGTGAGCTTTGAAAAGTTGAATGTTTTGAAAGGTGGAGAATGCACTGAAGATTCATTTCCCTCAGGGAGGTCTTCACATTCAAAAACCAATGAAAACATAAAATATGTGCATGGTCTTCTGAGATCAGACTGACATTTAACAATAAGGATGATGGTGATCTGTTAAACTTAAACGGACTCAGGAAAAGGGTGAACTGAACGAAACCAGACATTGCAAACTACTGGATGCTGCATCATGACAATTCTCCATGTTACACGGCCACTTCTATCATGGAATTTCTTACCTCAAAAAGCATTCCTGTTGTTCCAAAGCCCCCCATTCACCTGATCTGAGCCCTTAAGACTTTTCTTTTCCAGAAATTGAAAAATGCTCTGGAGAGCATTCAAAAGAATGTGACTGACATGCTGAAGCCCTACCAGTGAAAGCTTTTTAGCACTACTCGCAAGACTAGGAACGATGGCTCTACCAGTGTACAGCAGCTGACGGGAACTACTTTGAGGGGGCAATATTGTTGTTTGGAAACAAATAAAAAGTAAATAAATAAATAAAAGCTTTGGTAGATGAAAAATGAGTCTCTTACTTTTCTCATACATCTTGAACGTGCCTTGAACCATTGAGAAATAAAGGGAAATTTAGAAAAAATGATTCTATAAAACAATAGTTACATGGAAAAATTAAATTTAAATTTGCAGTACACTAAGAATATTTGAAAAAAAAAACACTTACAGCACCTGGCTAAATGGCTGATATAAACATATTCATCTTTAAACTTTTCATTCTTTATCAAAAGAAATATTTCTTCTGCTTCTTTGTAGCTGCCAGTTGCTGCCTTTGCCTGGAACAAAAAATAAGGTAAATAAGTAATATCTATTGAATGACACACAAGTCTGGTAACACATCAGATATGTGATGCATCTATTAGAAACATAGCTGACATTCCAGTAAAGCCTCAATGAAACTGGAATTAATGTGATGATGCCCCTTATTACTAGACAACTTTAAAATCTTTGCTGAGGGCCTGCAAGATTTTGTAGTTGTGGGTGTCACTTTACCTCTTATGTCAATCATGGGAAAAAAATTGTGTTTGTCTGTGTTTGTGTATATTTGTAGAAATTCTAGTTACTAATTGCTTCTCTTCTATGCCAGTCTTGATTCCTCAGGAGTAAACTGGGCAGAAATCTCAAAACAGAAACTGTCATCTCAGTCAATTAAAATTTTACACCAATTTGTTAATAAGTTGACACAAAGTTTTCTGGGTAAAACTATTACTGACAGGGGGGAGTAAGTTTCAGTGACTGTAACTTTGGTTGAAATATTGGTTTCACCAGTAATAATTTTCAACAGTATGACCTGTACAACAGGCTCTGGCAGTAGAAGCCAAGGAATTCTATTCTTAATAACTGTTTGCTGTAGGTAAACAATCTTACAACTGCACAACTCTCTGTAGGATCACACATAATATTTCATGAATCCAAGATAAAATACTAGGACATGATTTTTAAAAGTCAGTTACGAACATTTTTGCATTTTGGCCGCTCAAATGGAACTCTAATGTGTTTGAAAAGCAAAACAAATTCAAAATTTTGCTGTAATAAATGGCATAATTAAAAAAAAAACTGTTTGTCTTCCAAGCACAGGAAAGAACACTGTAAATACCTTCAGTTTATTTACTCAAAAGACCTGACAAACACATTTGATTCAATGAAGCACTCCTTACTTATTCACAAATTATAGATGTATGAAATCAGCGAAAGTGCTTTCCAGTGGTTCAGCTCAGACAGGCAGGAAGCAAAGTCTAGTTGTAACACTGCATTCTAGCAATTACTCCCCTGACATCTTCCAGCAGAAGAGTTCAAGGTAATGAAAGAAGGGTGAAGGAAAAGGACTGGAGAAGTTTAGGAAATTGGAAGAGTTTGGAAAAGCCACACAGAGTGCTTTGATCAGAGGAGACTTACCAGACACGATGAGAAGGAAAGACTGATTGTTGGGGACCACACCAGACATGATTTGCAAACCTGAGAGCTTAAATGTGGAAAATAGTGTGATACTCAAGATAAAGACTAATGACAAAATGTTGTGCATGAGTTAATAAGAGCGGAAAGCTAAATCATTTTATGTGCTAGCGGTGTTAGGGATAAATAGACAGCTTAAAAAATAAAAGGTATGGAAAACTCAAAGGGACTGAAGAAAGGAATAGTCACTGAGAAGAAATGCTGAGACTGAAGAAATTAATCTAAATTAAGGCCATGTGGGTGATGAGAACCAAGGAAGTGCTGTAATGCCAATTCCCATCTGTAGAGTTCTGAAAAACTAGTGTCTGGGGAAAGAATCCATATGGCACGTGTGGTGAAACAGGCACTGAGGTCATGATTGTCATGTTGTAGAGCATGCTCTGCAAGAGGAATTGTGTGCTGCCAGTATACACACTCTGCCTATGCCCGTTCATACTCACTGATAACTTGGTGGTGGTCATGTGAATGTAAAAGGCCAAACAGTGTCTGCATAACAGCTGGTACACGACATGTATTGTTTCACAGGTGGCTCTCTATTTAATAGTATAAGCTTTGCCAGTTGCAGGGCTGATAAAGGTACAGTAGGAGGGCAAGTGTTACAGCAGGGACAATCATAGGGACAGGAACTGTAGGGTATGTAAATGGATCCAGAAGGAGCATAGAGTCTGATGAGAATATTACAGAGATTGGGAGTGTGATGAAAAGCTGTTCTATGTGTAGTGGGCAAAATGTTAGACAGAGTGGATTTCATTTCAGGGCATGATTTTAGGAAGTCATAGCTTTGTTGAAGATGCTGATTAATACACTCATAACCAGGCTAAGTGACAAGAGGTATACTCCTAAGCCATTTTCCGGAGGAATCAGTAGTACCAGGACTGGATGTAATGGCCCGTGAATTCTGGTTCTGAACTAGGCTGGTGCTGTAAAGTGTCTCCATCTGAACAAATATGTTTGCCTCGAAGGCCAAGGCTTCATGGGAGGAATCAATTGACATGGAGAGGATGGCAACTGTCAAAATGTAAGTACTGTTATTTGTTAGTTGGTTTAATGTGAACAGAAGTGTGTAGCTGACCCCTAGTGAGGATGAGGTCAACATCACCGAAATGGCATGAGAATCTGAAAAGAACCCTGTGAAATTTAGTTTGGAGAATGTATTTAAAAACTCCAAGAATTTGAAAAGGTCAACCTCACCATGAGACCATATGGCAAAAATGTCATCAGTGGATCTAAACCAGACAAAGAGCTGAAGGCTTATGGATCCCAGGAAAGCCTCCTCCCAGAGACCCATGAATAGGTTGGCATAGGAAGGAGCCATCCTGGTTGCCATGTCTGTGCCCTTGATCTGTCTGCATGTCTTCCTCTGAAAGGTAATGTAGTTCTTGGTAAGTACAAAGTTGATTAAGGTGAGCAGGAAGGATATCATAGGTTTCAAATCATGTGGATACTGACTCAGGAAATGTTCATCAGCAGTCAGACTGTGTATGTGGGGGACACTGGTATAGGGGGAGGTGTCATCAAGAGTGACAAGCAAAGTGTGTGGTGGTAGAGGGATGGCCACAGATTTCAGATGATCTAGGAAATGGTTTGTGTCTTCAATATAGGAGGGAAGTCCTTGTACTATAGGTTGCACTTATTGATCAACTAAGGCATGTATACTTTAGGTGGGTGTTTGAAGACAGTGTTTGAAGCCAGCCAGTGTGATTGGGTTTGTGAATATTAGGAAGAAGGTAAAATGCGGGGGGGGGGGGGGGGGGGGGGGGGTTTGGGTGGGGTAAGAAGTTCTATGGCTTGAGCTGTTTGTCCTTGTGAGGGACCTGAGGTTTTAAGAGGGGACAGTAGGTCAATTTGTATCACAGGGATGGGATCTTGACCCAGAACTCCGCACGAGAGAACTGAAATTACAACATGTCCTCAGTTCTCCCCACCCACCTGACCTTAATTTATATTAATTTCTTTGATTTCAGCATATCTTCTCATTAATTATTCCTTTCTTCATTATCTTTTTGTTTTCTAACCTTTTATTTTCTGACCTGTCTATCCGTCCGCCACCTCTACCACATACAGTACACTTAGCTTACTGTTCTTATTAACACATACACTATGTTTTATTGGTAATATCTGCCTTGCAGATTACCCTATCTTCCACCTTGAAGCTCTCAGATTTGCAAATTTCATCTGGTCAAGTCCCCAACAATAGGCCTTCCCTTCCCATCCTATCTGATAAGTTCCCCCTGACCTGGGGTTCTGGGTGACTTTTCCATACTCTCTCCATTTCCTAAATCTCACCAGTCCTTTTCCTTTACTCCTCTTCCTTCCCCTTCAGCCTTCTTCCAGAAAAAGGAGTCACTGGCTCTGAATGCCTGCAAATTTCAGTACCTATGTATGTGTGCTCTCCTGCCACCACTTGGTGAGTAGATTTTTTATCTATACAATTAAGCTCTAATCTACTCACATCGCTTGAGGTGGAGGGTGCATATGGGGACTGGCATCTGACATCACCCATTCACCTTACAAGCGGCCGCTGCTGCAGCAGGATTTGAGCAGACACATGGGGGCAGGGGTTTGCTAGTTGTTGGGAGCTTCAATTTTAGGTGAATTATGGATTTCCTTAGGGAAATAACATCCAGGGCTGGAAAGAAGTCCAATGTGCACTCAGTAAGTCTGTCAGGGTGCCAGATCTGAGATAAGGAGGAGGCCCCCTGCAGCTATCGAGGTTGCAGGTTGTAGTCATCTGCCAAGTTATTGCTCATGTCAACACCAATATGCCTGTTGCTTGGGTCTGATGCCATCTTCAGTTTGTATGGGTGACTAGTGAAAGTGGTGAAGACTGCTGGCCCTGCTTGGGCATGCAAGCAGAGCTTACAATTTGCTGTATTGTACCCAGAATTGACTGAGATTCTTTGGTTTGGTACTGAGTGAAGGATCTCAAGTAGAAACTCCATCAGTTCTGTTAGCTACTCATGTTTGAGGTTTTTTGGTGGATGCTTGCCAGTAGCAGAGGGCAAATTCAGATCATTTACAGAGTAAAGATTCTTCAAATATCAAGATTTTAACAGTAAATTGCCAAAGCATCTCTAACAAGGTCCTTGAATTTATCACTCTCCTGGAAAGCTGTTGCACTCAAATTATAATCAAAACAAGAGATGGCTGAAACCCAAAGTAGAGAGCTCTTAAATATTTAACGAGGCACAGGACGTATAATAAAAAGAAAAGTTAGGCATCACAAGGGGAGGAGCACTCATTGGAACTGATAAAAAAAAATACCAAGTCTAGTGAGCTCCAAATTGAGTCTGACTGCAAAGTTATCTGGATGCTAGTAGCTGACCTAGGTGACCTCGCGTTAATTATTGGATGTTTTTACCGAGTACTTGATTCCACTGTAACAGCGGTATAGTCATTCGAAGAAGGTCTACATTTAGAAGATTGGAAGTACATCAATCATGCAATATTATTTGGAGATAACTTTAACCTACCAGTATTACGAATTTGTTGCAGATGGTAAGGGCACACAGTTTTGTGAGATAGTTCCGAAGACATTCTCCAAAATCTGACTTGAGCAGCTAGTTCGACAACCCACATGCTTCGGAAATAATTCAGGCCTTGTAGCTACAAACAGGCTTGATCTTATCAAAATTATCAGTATACAGACAGGGGTTAGTAATCATGACATCATCATAGCAATGATAGTTACTGAAGTTGATAAATCTACCAAGAATGTAGGAGAGTTCTGTGCTGGAAAGAACATATAAGCAGTTTATAGCATCTTAGTTAGGCATGAATATTCACCATTTAGTTACAATGTGATAGACCTAGAGGAATTATGAGCAAAGTTAAAATTAATTGTAAATCACACTCTGGAGAAGTATGTGTCGGGTAAGTGGATTACGAAAGGGAAAGATCCATTGTGCTTTAATCACAAAATTTGAAAAATGTTCGGGGAACAGAGATTCAAATGAAAATGTTGACAAGCAAAAAATTGGTGGAAATTAGTGCACCTGTAAAAAGATCAAAGCATAAAGCATACAACAATTTCCATTGTCATACATTTACAAAAGATCTTGCCAATAATCAGACAAAATTCCGATCCTATGTAAAATTACTATGTGAGTCAAAGGCTGCCATTCAGTCACTCGTTGACCATTCTGGTGTGGCAATAGGAGAAAGTTAATGGGAGTTGAAATTTTACATTTCAGATTTATACAATCATTCACGTAGGAGGACCTTACAGACATGCCATTGTTTCAACATTGCACAGACTCCTGTATGGAGGGGACAGAAATAAACATCCCTGCTACTGAGTTGCAACTGAAAGAGTTGAAAACAATGAAGTTGCCAGTTCCAGACAGAATCAAATTTCAGTTTTACTGAGAGTGCTCTGCAACGCTGGCCTCTTACTCAGCTTGCATTTATTATGAATCTGTCACCCAGTGAAAAGGCCCAAAGGACTGGAAAAAAGTGAAGCTGACTTCCATAGAAGAGAGAGAGAGAGAGAGAGAGAGAGAGAGAAAGACAGACAGAGAGAGAGGAGAGAGAGAGAGAGAGAGAGAGAGAGAGAGAGAGAGAGAGAGAGAGAGAGAAGAAATGGACCAGCAAAATTTCAGACCATTATCCTTAATATTGGTTTGCTGCCAAAGTCTTGACATACTCTAAGTTGGAATATAATAAATTTCCTGGAAATAGAAAAGCTTCTGTTCACAAATCAGCACGGATTTAGAAAATGTCACTCAAGTGTAACTAAGCTTCCAAGACCTGCCCGATACACCCACCCAGCAAATCCTACCCTAGTCCTGTCACAGGCTTATCTTATCCCATCAAAGGCCACCTGTAAAAGTAGCTACACCATATACCAGCTCTGCAGCAATTTATGTACAGCAGTTTATATGGTCTTAACCATCAAATAATTGTCCATCCCAATGAATGAGAGCAAAATTGACCACCCAGTGAGAGAAAGAGATGCTGAGCATGATATGCTTGATTTAAATGGCTGCTTCACAGCCCGTGCCATCTGGTCCTCCCCACCAGCACCAGCTTCACTGAGTTACATAGATGGGAGTTATCCTTGCAACATGTCCTTTGTTTCTGTATTACAGCTACTCTCAATGTTCACTAATCCCCTGCATCCACATCCTCTTTCCAACAGTCTCCCTTTCCTCTGGTCTGTCACCACTTCCCAATCTACCCCCCACCCCACATCATCGTCACAGTACACTGCATGAATTCACTGGTTCATGTGCATATGTGTCACATGTCTACCCTATACACCTGCTGCCTCTCCCTTCTGGATTCCTATGTTGTACACCCACGGCCTCCCTCTGAGCCATCAGCCACTCTTCCCCAACCCATATCCTGGTCCCCTGCTCCCTCCACCGGATACAAATCACCACCCACGGCTATTGCCAAATTGAAGTCTGGGAAGCTGCATTCCCATTTGGCACAATAATGCTCTGTGCATGTGTGTGTGTGTGTGTGTGTGTGTGTGTGTGTGTGTGTGTGTGCGGGGGGGGGGGGGGCATAGACACATATGTATGTTTGTGTATGAATTCCTCCAAAAGCTAGAAAAGTTGATGACTCAACACTTTGACTAGTTACCTTTAATGCTGAATTACATTACAGAATATGGTCACAGTTTTGGAATGTGCAGAAGCAGCATTAACTTCAAGTGATTTTGAGAAATCAAGGACAAATCATGTATTTGGGTTATCTCTGTGTGGTTAAAAGACCAGTAATTCATTGATATGGCATCTTATATAGCAAGTTATTTGTTGCGACGTTGTGGCATTCTACAGATCGGAGCGTTGACTGTCAGATCCCTAATTGGGCAGGTAGGTTAGAAAATTTAAAAAGGGAAATGGATAGGTTAAAGTTAGATATAGTGGGAATTAGTGAACTTTGGTTGCAGGAGTAACAAGACTTCCGGTCAGATGAATACAGGGTTATAAGTACAAAATCAAATAGGGGTAATGCAGGAGTAGGTTTAATAATGAATAGGAAAATAGGAATGTGGGTAAGCTACTACAAACAGCATAGTGAATGCATTATTGTGGCCAAGATAGATACGAAGCCCACGCCTACCACAGTAGTACACGTTTATATGCCAACTAGCTCCGCAGATGAGAAAGAGATTGATGAAATGTATGATGAGATAAAATAAATTATTCAGATAGTGAAGGGAGATGAAAATTTAATAGTCATCGGTGACAGGAACTTGATAGTAGGAAAAGGAAGAGAAGGAGACATAGTGGTGAATATGGAATGGGAGTAAGGAATGAAAAAGGGAGCCGCCTGGTAGAATTTTGCACAGAGCATAACTTAATCATAGCTAACACTCAGTTCAAGAATCATAAAAGAAGGTTGTATACATGGGAGAAGCCTGGAGATACTGGAAGGTCTCAGATAGATTATATAATGGTAAGACAGAGATTCAGGAACCAGGTTTTAAATTGTAAGACATTTCCAGGGGCAGATCTGGATTCTGACCACAATCTATTGGTTATGAACTGTATATTAAAGCTGAAGAAACTGCAAAAAGGTGGGAATTTGAGGAGATGGGACCTGGATAAACTGAAAGAACCAGAGGTTGTAGAGAGCTTCAGGGAGAGCATTAAGGAACGACTGACAAGAATGGGGGACAGAAATACAGTAGAAGAAGAATGGGTAGCTTTGAGAGATGAAATAGTGAAGGTAGCAGAGGATCAAGTAAGTAAAAAGACGAGGGCTAATAGAAATCCTTGGCTAACAGAAGAGATATTGACTTTAATTGTGGAAAGGAGAAAATATAAAAATGCAGTAAATGAAGCAGGCAAAGCAGAAAGGTGGAAGGAGTATTTACAGGATCTATACAAGGGCGATGTTCTTGAGGACAATATTCTAGAAATGGAAGAGAATGTAGATGAAGATGAAATACGAGACATGATACTGTGTGAAGAGTTTGACAGAGCACTGAAAGACCTGAGTCGAAACATGGCCCTGGGAGTAGACAACATTCCATTAGAACTACTGACAGCCTTGGGAGAACCAGGCCTTACAAAATGTATGATACAGGTGAAATACCCTCCGACTTCAAGGAGAATATAATAATTCCAATTCTAAAGAAAGCAGGTGTTGACAGATGTCAAAATTACCGAACTATCAGTTTAATAAGTCACAGCTGCAAAATACAAACACAAATTCTGTACAGACGAATGGAAAAACTGGTAGAAGCCGACCTAGGGGAAGATCAGTTTGGATTCTGTAGAAATGTTGGCACCCGTGAGGCAATACTGACCCTACAACTTATCTTAGAAAATAGATTAAGGAAAACCTATGTTTCTAGCATTTGTAGTCTTAGAGAAAGCTTTTGACAATTTTGACTGGAATACTGTCTTTCAAATTCTGAAGATGGCAGGGGTAAAATACAGGGAGGAAAGGCTACTTACAATTTGTACAGAAACCAGGTGGTGGTTATAAGAGTCATGGGACATGAAAGGGAAGCAGTGGTTGGGAAGGGAGTGAGCCAGGGTTGTAGCCTATCCCCGATGTTATTCAATCTGTATATTGAGCAAGCAGTAAAGGAAACAAAAGAAAAATTTGGAGTAGGAATTAAAATCCATAGAGAAGAAATAAAAACTTTGAAGATCGCTGATGACATTGTAATTGTGGCAGAGACAACAAAGGACCTGGAAGAGCAGCTGAACGGAATGGACAGTGTCTTGAAAGGAGGATATAAGATGAACATCAACAAAAGCAAAACGAGGATATTGGAATGTAGTTAAACTAAATCGGGTGAAGCTGCGAGAATTAGATTAGGAAATGAGACGCTTAAAGTAGTAAATGTGTTTTGCTATATGGGGAGCAAAATAACTGATGATGGGCGAAGTAGAAAGGATATAAAATGTAGACAGGCAATGGCAAGGAAAGTGTTTCTGAAGAAGAGAAATTTGTTAACATCAAGTATAGATTTAAGTATCAGGAAGTCATTTCTGAAAGTATTTGTATGGAGTGTAGCCATGTACGGAAGTGAAACATGGATAATAAATAGTTTAGACAAGAAGAGAATAGAAGCTTTTGAAATGTGGTGCTACAGAAGAATGCTGAAGATTAGATGGGTAGATCGCATAACTAATGAGGAGGTATTGAATAGAATTGAAAAGAAGAGAAATTTGTGGCACTACTTGACTAGAAGAAGGGATCGGTTGGTAGGGGAAATTCTGAGGCATCAAGGGATCACCAATTTAGTATTGGAGGGTAGCATGGAGGGTAAAAATCATAGAGGGAGGCCAGGAGATGAATACACTAAACAGATTCAGAAGGATGTAGGTTGCAGTAGGTTCTGGGAGATGAAGAAGCTTGCACAGGATAGAGTAGCATGGAGAGCTGCATCAAACCAGTCTCTGGACTGAAAACCACAACAACAACATGTTAATGTGGCTACATGATCCACTCATTATATTAGCAAGTGTATTTTACCTGTATATTGAAATGGGTAATACAAGAAGTATTAGTACTATTATTTTTTATACAATTCATATTTTTATACACTCTCCTATTCACACAAATAAATCTTTGCTGGCATCCTTGAATAAACGACTTGAACTAAAAGCATTGCTCTTGGCTGTATCTACAGCCATACTCTGCAAAATGCTGTTGTAACAGCCTCAGACACAGTCAGTACCAGTGCCGTATCTGGAGGAGCAGCAACTACAGTAACCGTCATTCTGACTAAAGCACCCCTCGTCATGTGCCTGCTTCTGTACCGCCACTTCTGCGTGTCAGCAACCTGGGACTTCAGGAAGCATTCGAAATTTGACACACTGCCACGTGACTACAGACCGATGCCAGTCACAGAACCTGTTCCAACCTTCCAAGTAGTCAGCACCAAGCAGCTGCAGTTAAACCCCCGCTTAACCGAGTATGTCATGACTGGCTCAGCAGGCCCAACACTGTGTCTGCCTTGTGTTAGTAATTACCACAAGTTCCACTGATGCAGCCTCGGAGTCTATGCTGTAAGTATGATGCAGCCCTCATAGCCAGCCTGTGATGTACAGCCAGTTGAGCAACAGACTGTCAATTGCAGCCTTGGAGTCTTCACTATAAATATGTCGCCGTTACCACTGCCACTGTGGGGCCCAATCTGAGGAGCACTGTCTGACTGGTCAAGACTCGGCATCTGACACTCTGCCACCGCTTTTGGGGGGCTGTTCGTCACTGCCAAAGTCTGCCAGCCATTTGCTGCCGCTTTGCAGCCAACGGTTCAGAGTTAAGACTCTGGACAGCAATGCAGCAGGAGACACTGTCAGCTGTCTGTGTTGTGCTGCAGTAGAGCCAAGTGTGGTGCTATGGCCGCCACTGATGACCCAGTTCTGGCTTGTCTGTGACACTAGATTAGCATGCCACCACCACAGCAGCACGTATTGTCCACATACTGTGTCTCGCTTGCTTGCTGCAACAATAGAATATTATGGGAGAACACTGGGCTGCACCAGAGGAGAGGAGCAGTCAGAAGGTCACTTAAATTTAATAAATTACTAAAGAACTATTTTATATTCACTGCTGGTTTATCTGCAGCTTCCCCGCACATCACACATCTCCCAAACTACTGACGAACCCCACAACATCCTAAGAAGACTCGAGCATATACTGACAATCAGGAACTGTTCATGTTCACTCTTGTTTCCCCACAGCTACACCAGATCACTACACAGTGAAGAGTATGCCAGAGGGTAATTCCCATTGTACCAATAATTGGGGTTTCTTCCCATTGCATTCACACATGGACCATTGGAAGAACATTTTTTAAAGCCTGTGTGTGCACTGTAATTAATCTAATCCAGTGCTTGCAATATTTGTGGGAGTGGTGTATAGAGGGTTGTTGTATACTCTTAGATTCACCTCTTTAATCTGATTCTTGGTACTCCCCCATCCGTTAAATAAACCTGTGACCATCTGTGCTTCCCTTATTCGTATGAAATCAATATCTCCTGTTAATTCTATCTCGAATGAGTCCCAGAGACTAGAGCAATATTCTAGTAGGAGTTACAAAACTGTTTTCTAAGCAATTCGCTTTGTAGAATGACTGCATTTCACTAGTACACTACCAATGAACCGAAGCCTGCTACCTGCTTCATCTACAACGAAGCCTATGTTATAAACTAAACTCTCACTAATATGGCCTCTCAGTAATCCAGCTCACATCAGCCTTCACTTGCTCAAGCAGAAATGAATTATTATGTGCAATAATGTGGTTAGTTAGTTACAATGTTAAACAATGCTAAACATGTTTGAAATTGTAGCTTTCTTTACAGTTCAGTGTAATGGCTACTAAAAGGAAACACATTACGCTAAAAATCAAGCACGAACTGAAAATTAGAGATAATCTGAAGTGAGGTTCTTCGCAGAAAGTCATCACTGCTGAGTAAAATCTTGGACGAGCAACTATTTATGATCAAACTTAACAGATAAGGAGATAATCAAAAGCACACAAGAAAATTATGGTGAAAGTGATGAAGACAAGGAAGTAGAAGGAGAGAACATGAAGATGTCTCACACTGCTGGTGCTGAAGCTGCAAACATCTTCCTGGAGTACATTACGCAACAATCAGAAATATGCAGTATCGATGTAATGCTTGTAAAACCATTGTGTGTTAAAGCACGCCATCATGTATCATCACTACAACAACTAAAAATTTGAGAATTGTGTTTTATTCATCTCATTTACAATCCATTTGGTTTTCATACAGGAGACATGTCAAAAATTTATAATACAGTTACAATGATTTTTACGTTAATAAATAACAGCACTACAATAATTAATAACACTATAAGGATATTTCTTGGAATATGTAACACATTGTATCTAGCTCAAATTCCCAGTTTGTCGTGCATGAATTCATCCACTGAGGAATAACATTTCAGTGTCAGTATGTCATATAGCTTTCTTTTAAGTGAACCTAAATTCATCTGCATCAAGTTGTTTCCTTTTAACTTATTACAAATTTTCATTCCCATTTATTGAGGTCCCTGGGCATACAGTCTGAGGCAGTGGGTGGAGAGCATAAAATATTCTTTATTTCTAGTATCATGTGAATGGTCAAAATGGTTTCCCTCAAATAATTCATGTCTGGTGTACAAAAATATAATAATTTCATATATGTATAAAGATGGCAGAGTTAATATTTTAAGTTTTCTAAATAATGGTCAACATGGTTCTTTGTGATTTGCAGGCACAAATTTCGAATAATTTTTTTCGGTATTTTTAGTATCTGCACTATGTTTGTCGAGTTACCCCAGAAAACAATACCATACCTAATGATGGATTCGAAGTAGCTCGTATATGCTACCATACTTTTTGTGTGTCCATGTCAGTTACAGTTGATAATATTTGCATTGCAAATGCAAAGCTGCCCAGTTTGTTTGCTAGGTATTCAATGTGTGCATGCCACCTCAAATTTTTATCTACATTTAAACCTAAGAATTTGACTGAGGCAACTTCTTCTAAATCTTGGTTGTTGGGTACAGACTTACTCTGCTCACATTTTGACTGTTTGGTTTTGAACTGCATCATATGAGCCTTAGATATGTTTAGATTCAACCCATTTAACTGAAGTCAAGTTTGTAAGGTACTGAGGGTACTGATCACAGATTTGGGAATTTTTTCCAAATCCTGATCTTCAACTAACACAGAAGTATCAGCTTTGAACAGGACTGATGGGGAGCTGATATTTAATGGTAAGAGATTGATACTATTGTATATGTACATACTCAAGGACTAAGGTTTCTATGAAAATGGATGTACCTCTTGATTTAATAAATTTTAATCCCTATGTGTTTACACTATACTTAAGACAATCAACAATCTGGCACTTCTACTGATCCCCACCCGCATGTGTAAGGAATTGGTGGATTAGCAAGAGTCTAGTGTAGTTCCATTTAAATATCCCTATGAATTGTTACAACCACGTATTTGTATCCATTGATTGATTACAATTGTAACTCAGTAATATTGAAATAACAGGATACTATGTTTTTTGTTTAGTGAAGTACACAATTTCACATTCTTTAGCATTTAAAGCAAGTTGACAATCTTTGTACTACTCTGAAATCTTATCAAGACGTGACTGAATATTTGTGCAGCTATTAACAGATAGTATTTCATTATTAATAACTGCATCATCAATGAAAAATCTGACGTTACTATTAATGTACTCTACAATGTCACTTTATAAAACATGAACAGTAGGTATCCCAGTACACCTACCTGGGGCACATCCCAAGTTACTTCAACATATGTCAATAACTAGTCATCCTAATAACATGATGTGTCTGCCATACCAAAAAGTCCACAATCCAGTCACAATTTTTGCTGGATGCCCTATACAATCATACTTTTGATAATAAGCATGGATGTGGTACTGATTAAAATGCCTTTTGGAAGCCAAGAAATATTGCATCTACCTGATCCATGGCTTTCAGGATGTCATGTGAGAAATACGCAAATTTGGTTTCACGTTATCGATGTTCTCACAATCCGTGCTAGTTGGCAGTAATGGAAATCATTCTGTTTGAGGTACTTCATTAACGCTTGAGCTCAGAATATTTTCTAAGGTTCTTCAACAAATGAATGTCCAGGACATTGTATTGTAGTTTTGTGAATCAATTCTGCTATTCCTCTTGTAGATGGGTGTAGCCCGTGTTTTCTTCCAACTACTGGCTATGGTTTTCTTGTTTGAATGATTTTCTGTATACTATGGTTAAAAGAGGGGCTAACTCAGCTACAAATTCGGTATAGAGTCTGATAGAGACTCCATCGGGCCCCAGATTTTTGTTCAATTTTAGCAATTTCAGCTGCTTCTCAACACTGACATAAATTGGGGCAATTTTCCTGGAGTTTGTGGTGTAGTGCCATACATCACTCCTACAGAAATCTGACGATAACAAGTAGCATAAAACAGACACTCAGTCACATTTCATTCATAACAGATGTTCAGACAGGCCCAAGTGCTAGTACTTATGGCTCCAGTGGTGATGTGCCACTATTGTACAGGCCATGAAACCTTAAGCACTCAAAATGATGCATTTTTCATAACTAATTTTTGTCTGTGGATGTGATATTCTCTGTAATTATTTCAAATTTAATGTTTTTAATTGCCAGATGAATGAAGGGAATTATGTGATGTAATGCAATATGTTAATATCTGCATTTCTATTAACTGAGTGTATGACAGGATGGGAACTTGTATCTGAATAGTGTGACAGAAGCATATATACCAGGCGAAATTTGTGATGCATAATTCAAAAGTTTGTGGTACTGGGAAAGTGAGGAACATAATCTGGTAATTTAGCTATATAAAGAGGGGATTATTTCACTATTAGTGGATTTCTAAAATTGTTTACTTATAAACTGCTCTGAAATGATATTAATGTTGTGATCAGTGCTAAGTAAAATACACGGGACAGATAGGTTTACAGCTGCAAGCTGATTGGCTGTGATGAATCTCTGTCAATCAAAAATGAATGCATTCACACATATTTTGGGAGCTATAGAATTGCTTTATGGAGTCCAGAAGCACATTTAGGGCTCAGGCATTGTGACGATCACATGCATTTACACTGAACTCTGAAAAGATGTTTAAATTTTGTGGAATTATGGATTTAGAAAGATTATGGGGTGCCATAAGGTGTTAATAGGTGAACAATATAAATAAATGTATGAATTCTGGACTTTTACTGTGAATTGTGACATTTTGAATAACTAAAATACATGCTGTGTATTGCACAAGTCATGACTGAGAACTGATTGTTCAAAGTGGTCAATTTGTGGAATACTGAGTGCATTCTGTATCACAGATAATCTGTTTTAATTTTTCTGGTGACAGATTAGGTGTATACTATCAGCTGGCTATTGAGGGTGATTGATTACACGTGAATGTTAAAACTGCAACTTCAAATTAGATTGGAATTGATATTGTAGCATGCTGACTTGAATGGACAGGAGAAAAGGGTGGAATTGATTGACTGAGTTCATGTTAACATTTAGACACTTATTCATTTATTAATAACTTGAGCTAAGATCAATACAAAAGAGTAGTTTTACAAGAACAATAAAACTTTCCTAATAACTACAATCAAATTGACGACAGCAAAATGATTTAATGGCCCAATAAATTCTACACTAAATTCTACCACTACTTTGGTTTAAAATCCTATAAAATTTCAATTTCACTGTATTTTAAGAAACACACACATGCTCATTTTAACAACTTACAAACAGATTGGTACCAAATCTGGATTTATATAGAATAATGAGGAAAATAGTAATTTCCATATTAAAATTTATTGGATTCCAGGTGCTCATTCTGTAATAGCATGTACTTTGGTGTATAAAAATCAGTCTACTCCAGCTCATACAAATGTACGGAAATTTCACAGACTACCCTGTTCTCTCTTTTTTTAATTCCCCACACACATTACAGCCAGAATTCACTCCAAGCATCCCATTTGGTTAGATGCACTATATTCACTATTGTAAGTTCACACTGTATTGCCTCCAGAATCCACAATACAGCAGGCTCGTGGTTGTTCAGTGTCTGCGGCTGATCCCATAAGCAAGTGCATTCGTAACTTGCAGCAAGAGTCCTCCAGAGTGAGTGAGTAGCCACCTATCCTTGTGGCTCTGTGCACATACTGTCTGACTAACCACTATGAACAGCCAAATCTAAGTATGGTGCAGAAAGGAGTCCATTTCAGTGGCTGTAAGATTTTTAATGCCCTCCCTTCAAGAATTAAGTGTTTGATAGATGATGATCTCCTGTTCAAAAAAACCTTAAGGCAGTTCCTATTGCAAGGATCATTTTATACATTAGAAGAGTTCCTGAACTACAGTGTTTAACATCTCTTGTATTGTAAAATGCAAATGTATGCCCAAATTTGTATTTGTAATACCGAATATTTTTATTGTGAACATATATTTTGCAATATTTATTTCTTTGTAACACTAATAATTTTGTAATCTTTATCTCTCTCTAAAATGTATTTTTTGTAGTGGGACCTAAGTTACTGTTTACTGTTTTTGTTTTGTTTTATGTATTACCATAAATTCTGGCCAAAAGCTTGTAAAATTGACACGTTCCATATCCTGTGATACTGTCACAACATGGATCACCGGAACAAGAGATAAATAAATAAATAAATAAATAAATGTACCCCCACTGTAGCCAGATAAACACTTTTGCAACCAGAGCGAGCAGACCATTGGCCTGATAGTGCCAATCTAGACAATGCATGCTCCTCTTCGGAGCTACATTTTCTAAGTTCGCCATTGAGACATGACACTACTGCCTCTTTATCTACTTTTCTGAACACATAAATCCATTTACTTGATTTACTGCTCTTTATACTTTGGTAATCATTATTGCCACAACTGCCTCATTGTGCAATGAGACCAGTTTCAGTGTGAACATCCTAAAAGAGGTTAGGTCGATTTGCTGCATTTGATCCAATGTATTTCCACCATGAGTGGTCTCCTGAATATCTGTTCTAGGTAGTTTTCAGAGAAATTATTTACTAATGCTTCACAGGACTTCTTATCACACCCAGTACTTGCCGAATGCTAGTTTTCCCAACTGATTGTTGGATGATTAAAGTCTCTTACAATGATAACAGTATGGCTGGGGAACTAATGCACTAATACACTGGTTTTTTTCTAAAGTTTTTGATTATACAAGGGGGGATCAAATATAAATGAGATTTTTGTTTGTAAATCCCTTGGTAGGACTGGCCTTGCACTTCTGCTATGCTTAGGTGGGACCGTTAGAAGTGAGGAGAGCATGCTGTTAGATATTTCCCAATGTTTCATCAATTATACTCACAATGTCTGAGTAACAGGTGAATCCCTCCATTGAACGATGCATAATTATCAAATTTCTTGCTCATCAAGGAGTTACAGCGGCAGAAATCTGCCAAAGATTGACTGCAAAGTTTGGTGATAAAACATTATCAAGGATGCATACGTTTAGACCAGCATTACACACAAAAACATTCGTGCGGTTAAAGACATTACTGGCGACGATCGACGGGCGAGAGTATCAGAAATTTCATAAAAATTTGGAATCAGTTATGGGAGCTGTCAAGCAATCATCATAAATGACCTACTGTTCTGTAAAGTGTGTTCCAGATGGGTCCCTAAACTTTTGACCAAAAATCTGAAGTTGTGACATTTGGAGGTCTGTCAGAGGCTTACAGCAAGGTTTGCAGAAGAAGGTGATGCATTTTTGAGTCAGATCATCACCTGCAATGAAACATGGGTTCACCACTACACTCCAGAATCCAAACAAGCCAGTATGGAGTGGTGGAAGAAAGGGGAGGCAGCACCAGTGAAAGCCAAGACTCGACTGTCAGCTGGCAAGGTTCTTTCAACCATTTTTTCGATCAGTGAGGGATTTTGCTGATTGATTTTTTGCACGATCAATGCACTATCAATGCTGCTTACTACTGTGAACTGTTGAACAAGGAGAGAGTTGCATATCACCACAAAAGACGAGACCAATCGATTATTGACAGGTCATCCTCCTCCACGACATTGTGTGACCCCATACTGCAGCTCTGTCTCCAAACTACAGGAAGTGCACTGGACTACACTTGATCATCCTCCTTACAGCCCGGACTTATCACCCTGTGATTTCCATTTATTCGGACTGCTTAAAGAAGTGACAGTCGGCCCCCAGTAGCTGAGTCATCAGCGCGACAGAATGTCACTCCTAAGGGCCTGGGTTCGATTCCTGGCTGGGTCAGAGATTTTCTCCTCTCAGGGACTGGGCGTTGTGTTGTCCTAATCATCATTATTTCATCCCCATCGACACACAAGTCGCCGAAGTGGCATCAAATCAAAAGACTTGCACCTGGCAAATGGTCTACCCGACAGGAGGCTCTAGTCACATGACATTTACATTTATCCTTTTGACACATTCTTAAATTTTCCTCAAAAATCATACTGCTATCAATTTTTGGTTTTAACCAGCTCCCTGTATCTAGTATTATTTGAGCTCCACTACTTTCAGGAGGGTTTTAATCTCAAGACAATGTTACCCCATATGTATGCATCGCACATTCTTCATCAATAATTAGGAAAACATCAGAAGCGTAGTGTCGCTGTCTTCTATTGTGACTAAAAGTTATTTCCTGGCATTTGGAATCTGCATTAGTTGTAATCAAGCTTGATGTGGGTAATTCAGTTAGCATGCTCTGTCACCAGCCTACTCTGTAAACTGAACTTGATAGTTGTCAAACTGGGCACTATTATTCTTCTTTTCTCTTCTCTTTTGGAGCTTCTTTTTTTTATTTTATTTTATTTATTTTTTTTTTTTTAGATCTTTGTAGACATGAATCTAGCACAACATTCATGATGTGATGGACTCACAATGGCATACAGTCACAGTAAAGTAGCTGCCAAATCAACAGAGACTAATCTTATTGAAAGATCCTCACAGAATCCAAAGGAATTCCATTCATATGTGAAGACTGACAGTGGTACCAAATTTAGTGTTCAGACACTAATGGATGAAACAGGAACTCAAATTGTGGGTAGCAAAGCAGAAGTAGAAATGATGAACTCCATTTTAAAATGTTCCTTTAAAAAAGAAATTTAGGAGTACTGTCACAATTACATTCTCGCACCACTGTAAAGATCAGTGAAACAGATATTAGATATTACAGTCAAACTGGCAAACAGTTAAAAATGCTAAAATTAAACAAGTCTCCAGGGCCCCAGGAAATCCCTGTTAGATTCTATACAGAACCTGGAGATGAGTTAGCTCCCATTTTCACCATAAAATACTGTAAATCCCTTGAACAAAAAGATGTGCCTAGTGAAAGGATGAAGGTGCAGGTCATACTTGTCTATTGCCATTTTATCTCACTGACATCCATCTGTTATAGAATTCTAGAACTTACTTTGAGCTCAGATATAATAAGTATGCCCACCTGATGCCTCTTTCTCATGCAAAATTGTGTACACATGGGAACAGAAGTGCATGCACAAAAATTAGAGGAAAAAATGCACATGTGTGTGTACATTTCCATGTATACATATTGCCTCACTGCACAAGCATTCTGCTATGCATCCCCTTCTTTGCTCAAGAGTTTGTGTCACATTAACTGTGATGAAAAGGTGCCACAAAAAGAAAATAAAAAGCAATTGTGAGTAAAAAAGTATCTAAATAACAGAAAATAATGATGACATTTTGTTTGCAAATTTTAGTGGGTCACAGCAAGATCTTAGATTTGCAGCTTGTGAAACTGATAATAATATTCTGTTAGCTGATAACCAACAACCTGTGTACCAGTTGGACATATTTATTTCTCATTTTGAAACAAAGTATTTCAGTGACTGTAACTGAAACAGAGATTCTTAATGGAAGTTCTTAGTCATTATGTGAAGGTTAACTGGCTTTCAGTGTGTCATTTGCATTTTATTTTATAAAAGCATTTAACTATAAAAGTTTATATACAGATTAATGTTCTTGGACTCAACAAATTTGAGAATGTCACAGGCCCCAGAATCCACTACAAGGAGGTTGCACTGTACAAATTTTGTATTTTTTTGTGTCATCAATGTCCTTCATTTCAGTTTATAGTAATTTGTTGAGGAGATACATATACCCCATCTTTTCTTTTGTACAGACGTAAGGCTTCTATTGTGCTATTAAGTCAGCATACATTTTTTAAAAAATTTATAGGCTGCTTCTCTGAATTCCTACTCTGAGACTTCTCTTATTCTTTGCAGTAATGTGACTGGGGGCTTTTTACCTAATACTTGATGCTCAGGCTATCACATCTCAAATTTTTATTAAAATTGTCTTCAGTGGCAATGTTACATATGACTTTTCCTCATCTTTAGTCATCTATAGATTTCAGTGTGCCTTGTTTGGAGCCATCAGACATTAATGCCTGTAAATTAAAGTATAACCTCAACATACTACACAGCTTAATACACATGGGCCTCAGTTTCCTGTCATCTGCTGAACAGCACACGAGATTCCCACCTAGCCTGGCACAATGTGCTTTTACTCACAGTGTCCATTTCAAGGAATCATGCATGCACAAATGCACATGTGTAGTTACACTGTTGGAAGTCCAAACACATATATAAATTTTAACAGAAGAAAAGGCATCATGTGGATACAACCTTGGATCATACAAAACCCAACTTGCAACCTCCTCACATCATCCTGAAAGCTGTGGGTCAATGCAATCACATGGATACAGTTCTTGACTTCTGAAAAGGATCTGACTCATCACCAAACCAACAACTGTCAACAAAGTACAATCATATGGGGTATGAAACAAAATGTATGACTGGATTGAGGATTTCTTGGTAAGGAGGATGCAACATGTTATCCTAGATGGTGGGTCATTGACAGAAGTAGATGTAGCTTCAAGCATGTTACAGGGAAGTATACTGAGACCCTTCTTGTTCATACTGTATATTAATGACCTCTCAGAGAGTCTTAATAGGAATATCACACTTCTTACAGATAATGCAGTTATCTACAATGAAGTACTATCTGAAAAAAGGTGCACAAATATCCAATGAGATGTTGATACGATTTAAAAGTAGTGCAAATATTGAGAACTTGCTTTAAATGTTACTAAAAGTGAAGTATGCACTTCAAAAAACACAAAAACATAGTTTTGTATAACTAAAATATCAATGAAAGATGATGAGACTTACCAAACAAAAGCGCTGGCAGGTCGATAGACACACAAACAAACACAAACGTACACACAAAATTCTAGCTTTCGCAACCAACGGTTGCCTCATCAGGAAAGAGGGAAGGAGAAGGAAAGACATAAGGATATGGGTTTTAAGGGAGAGGGTAAGGAGTCATTCCAATCCCGGGAGCGGAAAGACTTACCTTAGGTAAGTCTCATCATCTTTCTTTTTAAATATATTTTTCCCACGTGGAATGTTTCCCTCTATTATATTTAAAATATCAATGAGTCATAAATGGAATCAGAAAACTCATACAAATACCTGGGTGTTATGATTTGCAGAGATATGAAATGGAACTGCAAACCCATCACTCTCCAGCATTCCCACTATCTCTCACCATCTCCAACCACTTCTCACCATGTGCCAAAATGGGGATGTTAAGATGCCACCAACTGGACCACTTGCCATAAATTTCTCTAATATAAGTGGAGTTAAAAGTGATGATAATTTTTAAGTTATCTAACAATAAAAATCAGGACTGATATTCAGAGCAAATGTTTCAGAGCAACTGTTGAAGTGTTAGTTTCATTAAAAATGCTTCTAAATAGACATAAAATTGGTAACTGTGGGCTACTTGTGGTTGTATAAGAAGACTTTAAAAAGAAATATGCAAAATAAAATATTTTAGCCTTGACACAAAAATTTTACATGTTGCAAAGTGTGTGCATGTCTGGGGCACAGAACATCCACATATTGCAGTACACATTCTTGATTCATCTAAAGTGAATCACCTTTAAGCCATGTATTCTTCAAAAGTTTGTGGACCATTTTTCTTTGTGGAGAAAACTGTGACTGGTTTCATGCACCAGGAAGTGCTGCAGCAACAGCCTCTGCCATAATTACAGCAAGACAGTGGACACTTCATTTTGCAACAAGATAGTGGTCCGCTACACTTTCTTTCAGACATTTGTAATTACATCAGTGTTGAGAATTGACTCCGTATATGACTGGACTTGCTTCCCAGTATGATTCCCTTCTTCTTTAGTTGCCCTGTGGTCACATGACTCAAGTCATCTGAGTTCTTCTTATGGCTTTATGTCAAAAATCATGAGTTCCTGCCTCCACTGCCACTTTATTTGGAAGAGCTACATGGGAGCATGCTGATATTGACTGTGATGTATTGGGACACATATGGCAAAAGTTTGACTATCATGCTGATGTTTTCTGCATCAAAAATGATGCTCTGACTGAAGATCTGCAATGTGAGGTAAAATATTGGAGAGCTGCTCTCCATGTACTGATAATTACTTTCTGCATGTTTTGTAGTTTTTGCAGACTCATCTTCTGACAACATGAAGGAACTTGTGAATTACCCTGTAAAATTATATTCTGAATGCTCTGTATGTGGAAGCTAAATAAGTACAACACAACATGACACGAGACACTTTACAACATTTACATTGGAACAGAGATATAAGATGTACAAACATGAAACACAAGATCTGAAAAAAACATTTGAAGGTATGTGTGTTTATTCAAACTATGTGTTGAGTGTGTACAAAACAACTTAGCCCTTACCATTAGAGTTAGTGCCTAATAAGAACGATGCATGATGGCCATGCAGGGATTACCATGCCCTGAATGCACCTACAATCTTGGAGAGGTAACCAATCCCATTTGCTAAAAGATTATAATCATGCACTGCCCAGCAAAACGTTTTTCAGCATATTAGATTGCGTTAAAGTGCATACACAGATCCCTGTTGGTGAGGAAGATATTCCAAAAACATCATTACACCCTTTGGCTTATTTGAGACTTTGTATATGATATTTGAACTTAGAAATGCTGCACAGGCATGGCAGTGATTTATAGACTGCTGCTTTGCCTACCTTGATGACATCCTCATCTATTCAGCCACTCTGAAAGGGCTTGAACATCACCTGTTAGAAGTGTTTACATGAGTGAATGATTTTGGAATTGTTTTGAATATAGCAAAGTGCATGTTCAACAGGGCAGAAATTACATTCTTGGGGCACCTTATAACATCCAAGGGGTCACTCCTTCTGTCGTAGCAGCTCCTTATCAGTTAGAGTGCTCACACAACAGACAAGCAAGGTGGGATGCCGTCCTCCCTTTAAGAGCTCAGATCAAAACAACGCCAGTGGATGTAAACAACAACAGACTTTCCGCATAAACATGGAACTACTTCATGAAAAGCCATGTGACAGAGATCCACCAATTGGAACTAATGTGACTGTGTAGCACTCCGCTGAATCAGCGTCATAAGCATGCTAGCAGAATCAGACAGACAGTGTGTACCTACAGCTAGGACAGTTCCGGGCAATACCAACACCGGATTTAGCTTAGTAGACACTCACCGTAGCATTCAGTAGAAAGTTGTATCTTTGTAATTGTGTAGACTAGTACTTTGGTTATTATTTTCTTTTCATTGTCTTGTACTCTTACCTGGTTTTTGCCACCACAAGAATTGTTGTGCTTCTTGTTGTTGTATTTGGAAATTAGTGCACACTAAGAAGGCATTTTAGTTATAATAAAGTGTGTTCAAACTTGATCGTTCATTCTTTCCTGCCAACCGCACGGCACTACACCTGCTGCCAGAAAAGATTGTGGTTATCCTTAGCATGCCTTGACCACAAATGGCCAAGGAATTGTGTCAGTTCTTAGGGGGCCTCAACTTTTATCACAGCCACTAAATCCCTGCAGCAGATCCCAAAACTAGAGAAAACCACCCCTGCAGTGGATCCAAGCAGTGTTAGATGCTTTTGAGGTGGACAGACAAATCATTGCCGAGGAAGCATTACTAGCACATCCTGCATTGGACACTCCTCTTGCGCTTGTTGCTGACGCGCTACTGGTGCTGCACTACAATAATATGTAAGCAATGCTTCGCAGCTGCTTGCCTTTTTTCCTGGAAGCTTATACCAACACAGCAAAAATACAGTGCATATGACACAGAACTGTTAGCTATCTGTACCGCTATAAAATACTTTCATACACAGCTCAAGGCCAGAGTCTTTACAATGCACACAAAACACAAGCCTTGAACATTTGCATTACAGCACAATAATGATAAGTGTTCTCCGTGACAGTATAACCCAGTAGCGTTTATCTCATCGTTTTCTGTCCACAGCTAATGGTCTAGTGGCTAGCCCGCAGCTAATGGTCTAGTGGTTAGCGTTGCTGCCTCTGGATCACGGGGTCCTCGGTTCGATTCCTGATTAGGTCGGGGATTTTCTCCGCCCAGGGACTAGGTTTTTGTGTTTTCCTCATCATCTCATCATCATTTGAGTAGTGGTGAGACTGGAAATGGAAAGATTGGAACTTGAACGGGTGCTGATGACCACAATGTTGAGTGCCCCACAAACCATCATCATAGTTTTCTACTGATGTTAAGCCTGCATAAACACTGTTACACAGGCAGTTGGCTTGATACACCTGACCAAAGCCCAAGAATCTGACACGGAGCTTTGTGACTGCCTGTGTGATGTTGCATCAGATTCACAGCTCAAGCTTGTTGAAGTTCCAGCTTCAGATACTAGAGTTTATTGTGATGCAACTCATGGCAAAACCAGGCCGTTCGTGCCAGCACCACTCCATAGAAAAGTATTTCAAACTCTACACAGTCTGTGCCACCCGGGAGTTTAGGTGATGGTGAAACTAGTCTGCAGCTGTAACATATGGCCAGGAGTGAAGAAGGACTGCTAACAGTGGGCTCATGTGCGAACACAATGCCAGTGTAGTAAAGTAGCACAGCATGTGCTCTCACCAGTAGACAGCTTCCCTGATATGACAAAAAAATTTGCACATTGATGTCATTGGGCCACTGGCATCCCCCCACCCCACCACCCCTCTGAAGGGCAGCATCCCCCCGCCCCGCCCACCCCTCTGAAGGGCAACGTTACTTACTAACCATTGTGGGCAGATTTACAAGTTGGCCAGAGGCGGTTCTAGTCTAGAATATTTCCACCACAACTCTAGTGGCCACATTGATGTCACAGTGGGTTGCATGTTTTGGATAACTGCTCCATATAACTATGGATAAAGCGAAATGTTTCGAATCTGATTTATTTACCAACCTGAGCAACTTCTGTAGAGCAGTGCACCATTCCACTAAGAATGACCACCTCACCAGCTAGGGCATGGTAGAACGCTAGGATCGTTCCATTAAGGCAGTCCTAACCATGAGATGGACTGGACATCACCCTCACCATTAGTTCTCCTGGGGCTTCAGACAATGTGAAAACCAGACCTGGATGCATCACCAGCTGAATTAGGGTATGGTGAAACCTTACACTCACCTGGTGAGTTTATTGATTTGAGAAAAGTACCAAAAGATAGCACTGACTCTTCACATTTCAGTGACGACCTAAGAGAGAGAATCTCATAAATCCATCCACGACCGACATCCCGACATGATGAGCACCAAACTTTTATACATAAGGAATTAAGCAGGTGTACACATGTGATGCTACATAGGGACAGAGTTAAGCCAGTATTAATGCCTCCACATACAGGCCCACACTGAAATGTCACCAGTCGTCAAAACATTCAGATCATGGTCAATGGAAAACAAAATACCATCTCTGTCAATTGTGTCAAGCTTGCATTTGTCATACAAGAAACTGCCATGTTTTCCAACCATGTCCTACCAAGCCACATCCCTCGACTATTGCTGAGCGGCCAGCACCACGACCCTCGACGACGTCTTTTCACAATATGCACTCTGGTTGCAGTGTGTGCTTCCCAGCAAAAGACATGGATGACAAATAGTGCAACACAGAGGAGAATGTGCTGCTTTCTCCTGGGCAGCTGTGAAGGAAGGTTGTGATCGGCTTGTGCTTGACAACTAGCAATCAGCAGACTGCAAAATGTCAGCTGAGTTCATGTGCTGGCGCTGGCTGCAAGGAGCACTGGCAGTTTGCTGCTCTTTGCTGAGGTGCAGATGTTCTGCACAGTGAAGTTTTCTTTGCTTCTTCCTTTTTTTACTTTTGCTTGGTTGTCGATAGTGTGTATGTTTAATACTGACTGCACTTAATTGAACTTTTTTTTCTTTTACTGTGTTAGATGTATGTCACAGTATGTGTCATTAGAAATAAAGTGTTGAGTTTAATTGTGCATGCAGTCTTCTTCCATATTTGGACACGAAAATGGTTTGCTGGTCTCACACTACAAACAGACTTAAGTGACAACTGCTTTCATCGCTTCAGCCATTTATGTCCTCCCGTTTTTCTTCCACTCTCTGGTCCTCCTTTCACTTGTACTGCACCATTTGAAATGGAATTCTAATAAAGTATTTGCATTCTTCAAAATTATGAATGTGACTTTGTTGGCTGGGACACCTAAAACTAAGTTATGTACTTCAATTTTTAACTTAAAATAGAAAAGGAAGCCAAGATAAAGATAAGATACTATAGCATACTATAGCCCTTAGCCAGTTTACTTTTCCCCTATTGATTACTGTGTCATTCCACAATAATACTGCTCAGTATGACAGGAACTGCAGATCTGGGCATTTGGTTCATGCATTCGACCAAGCAGGCTTGGGTGCAAAGGTAGCATTTGCAGTATTAAGTCTGAATGCCTCCAGAGCTGTAGCTTGTGTAAAAATGTGGCAACAATATCACTAAGGAGTCTTGAGGATCGCAAAGACTCAAAACACATGGCTTTACTAGGTATAATATGAAGGGCAGGAAGAAGTTAGAAGTGTACCCCACTCTCTAAAGTCTTATGCTGTGATGGATAAAATGCCACATGAAAAAGTGGCATTGTCTACAAGCTCTTTTGTTTTTCAATAACAGACACTGATGTATTATGTATGAGTAAACTTAACTAGAAGAGAACAATCATATCAGTTTTTAAATAATTAACATTTTAACAGTCTCTTATTAATAGGTATACAATTTGTATAGATCTCCTTTACACACTAACATTTGTGAAAATTGCTACATCATGCTCCACATGATCTTTAACAGAGAATTCACCATCATGTGAGTCCTCCATATGCTGCAATAAAATAAGACCATCTACACACTACGGCATGGGATCAAAGAGGATGTGGATATTCGAGGGAGTTTCCTTCCATTTGATTTGCATGTAAGTCACTAATCATCAACAATGGTTTCTGGTAGACCGTAATGAACAAAGTGTTAACAAAGCAGTGGTACTTTTTGTCCTCCGAGGAAAGCCTGAATGTTCTTCACCACACCTGAACAAACATTCATGGACAACAGAGGAAAGAGCAGTAGCACAGAATCTACAAAAGAGGGTTATCCTCTCTGAATGATTAATGGAAAATCTCATATAAAGATGTGAAACAAATACTAACAAAGAGATAGAGGGGCTGGCCAGTACTTACCTCAGCTCAGTACAGCTGATAGATACACATAAAACAGAACCGAAAATTTACGTTGGGACCACACAGAAGCATCTCCCTTGTCACCCAATATTATCCTGGCCTCGAAAACATCAACAAATTAGTCCGCCAGGGATATGACTTTCTCAAGTCAACCCCTGAATGAGATCATCCCTTGACAAAATTCTCCCCACACCACCCAGAGTTGCCTTTCATCGCCCCCCTAACCTCCGTAACATCCTTGTTAAACCCTACAATATTCCCAGACTACCTTCTCTACCTAGTGGTTCCTACCCCCGTAACCGACCCCGCTGCAAAACCTGCCCCATGCATCCCCCCACAACCACCTACTCCAGCCCCACTACTGGTAAAACATACACAATTCAAGGCAGGGCTACATGTGAAACTACACATGTCATTTATCAACTGACATGCCTGCACTGCACAGCCTTTTACATCGGCATCACAACAACTAAACTGGCTGAGCGCATGAACGGACACAGACGAACTGTTGGCCTAGGAGATGCCCAATACCCAGTAGTGGAGCATGCCCTCCAGCATAATTCTAGGGACCTAGGAACCTGCTACACCATATGTGCCATTTGGCTTCTCCCACCCAACACCAGTCCCTCTGAACTGCGGAGATGGGAACTTGCACTCCAACACATCCTTTCATCCCGCCATCCCCCTGCACTGAACCTACGTTAAACAACCTCATTCCCATTCACTCTTCAGTCTTCTCCTCTTTCCCTTTCCTCTTTAGCCATTCATGCATCTTTTCATCCTACATAGTTGTGTTTTTCTTTATACTATATACCTCTTTACTTCTGTATGCATCCTCTTTGGTTTGAAGCTGGCACAGTACTTACAGTAGAATATCTTTGGCTTCCCTCTGACAACCATGCCTCCATCCTTGCTACCCTCCCTATTTTCCTTTCCCTGTTGCTTCATAACCTGGGTTGTGAGTAACTGAATCTCCTTTCCCTTCTTCCCTTTCTTTCCCCTCTCTCCTCCCCGATGAAGGAACATTTGTTCCGAAAGCTAGGAACAAAATTTTCGGTTCTGTTTTATGTGTATCTATCGGCTGTACTGAGCTGAGGTAAGTACTGGCCAGCCCCTCTATCTCTTTGTTGGTTATCCTCTCTGCACAGCTGTCCTATTTTTTCTGAGCGTTTTAACTCTCACAAATGTTAGCATATAATGAAACAGTGTAGATAAATTACCTGGGCATAATTAAAATTGAAGCTGTCATCATTGTAGAAAAAGCTTCTAATAGAGTTCAAGTAGACAAGTACATCATCAAATTGCCTCTTGAGAAAATATGAAGATGCCATGCATTGCCTGCCAGGAACTGTATCACATTCACTCGCACTGCTTCCAACAAGCTGGAAATACTGCTGTGCCATCTTAAAATTTTCACGCTGAAAATAATGTTTGTATTAGTTAAGAACAGCTACTACTATAGTATTTCCTTCTTTACTTTCAGTATGGTTATATATATCAAAATTACATTGAGGAACATTTGAGGCAATATTATACATGAAGCAATAATTTTAGGTGATAAGTTTCCTTTAATTTACGTCTATGGTCACTGTACTACTGACAACATGACTCGTGCATGTGATGTTATTTATATGTATTGGACGATGCTGGTACTGATTCCGCATTTAACATTTGATGATGCCACTATGGTTGCAGTACATTAGGACTTTGTTTTTATGAAACAGATCTAATGATGGTCATTAAAGACCGAAACCAGTAATCTGTTAACAAAAACTTCGTCAGTTTTACAGTAGATTATTGCTGTTGAGTCATCTCCATAAAGGATGATATCTGACTCGACCTGGCATTGCACATCACTGATGTAACACAAAAATAATAATGGACCTTATTTTGAGCCTTATGAGACACCTAATTGCATGTGTTTCTGGCCAGAATTATATTCTTCAGTTTTATATGAACTGCATAAAAGAACCTGTTCTCCTTCTAACCACATTTAATTGTAGACTAAATGAGCAAGAAAGATTAGCTAGCAACTGGAAAAAGTTGATGGTCATTCCAGTTTTAAAAATTGATTGTTGGACAGTTGCTTCATCTATATGCCTGTATCACTGACATCATTTTGTTATTTGATTATGGAATATCTTTTATCTTTTTGAAGTCCACAAATTTCCTCTGGTGGAATCAATGTGGATCTGCAGGCAAAAGTCATGTAACACTCAGTCCACTCTATTCACTAGATCCATAAAGTAGCAGATAGCGGCAAAGTACACACCTTATCTGATTTCTGGAAGGCATTCAATACAGTTCTGTTCTGCAGCTGAGCAAACAATACACAGTAGAAATGCAGTTATATGGATGACTCAAGTTCTGATCTGATCCAGATAATCAAATATCTGGATAACTGGATGAATTTTGAAAAAGAGGTCAGTTCTTTTTTTTTTAAGAAAAAAGCTAAATTTGTGTATAAATGCTAATGTAATATTAATTTAATGACTACAAAACAATGTTGTTTAGACTCTGTACAGTACTGTACTTACACACAGCCAGTTCTTGAACATATTGTTCAGAGTCTGTTGTTTTCCTGTCTTCAATTGTTTCTGGGCAGCCACATCTCACATCTGCTTGACAGTGAGGAGCTATACACGGTCACATGAAGGCTGCCAGTCCATCCATGTTAGTACAGGGTCAAGACAAGCAAATGACTCACCATCTGACGGTCCCGTATCTTGTTCAGCTACAATGTCATCTTCCTGGTCATCAGTTTCTTCTCTCACACTGAGTATTTTAAATCCAGGGTACAAACAATCACAAGCAAGCCACTTGTCTATATCCTCTGTAATGCAATTGGAATGACGAGGAAGTTTCAGAAGGATCTTTCTTATGTCCTCAACTGATATTTCATCCTCTGCCACTTCTCTTCCTTCTAATTCCTTTTTATGTTGTTCTTTTCATTTTCATCTTTATGTACCTCAACTTTGATTGAAATGCCTTTCAATTTATTCCAAGCTCTTTTTTTAATGTGGTTGTTTTCACCAAATTCCATGGTTCTACCACCATGTAAGTGCAGTCTTTTGGATTCAATTTTTTGTGATGAGCCACAATGCTTTCTTCACTTTCATCTTCCATCAACAGCTTTCTCAACAGTCATCTTCTGCAATGTCGCTTCCTAGTTTCGATAACTAATCAGTCCACTGGCTGCAGCAAACTTGTTATGTTTGGTGGCAGGAAGATTATTTTGAAACATCCATCCTCTCTAGCATGATGGCTTTTGTTGGGGTGGGTGCACGCATTGTCCAGATTTAACATCACATTACTGCCTTCTTTTCCTATGGCCTTTTGATATTTTTTTTTACTTCAGGTATGGAAATTGAATCGCAACATTCGCAAAACAAAGTAGCTGTCATCCAGGCCTTCGAATGATTCTTGTAAAAAGCTTGGGGGTTTTCGATTTTCTGTCAATGGAAGTGGTGTTTTGTGGTTTCCCATAGAGTTAGCATAGTTCAGCACTGGAACATTATCTTTACTAACCTTATGGCTAGGAGCACTAGTTTCCTTTTTAGAAACCAAAGATGCTTCAGGCAAAGCCTTCCAAATAAGACATTTCACATCTGGCCTGTATAATAATTCAGGGTCATATGATTCTGGATCAATTTTCAATTTTTCAATAACATTTCCAGCTGGTTTTGGGTCTGCAGATAGTTTTCCATCACTTAAATCCAGCCCATGCGTATTGTGCCTTGCCTCAAAATTCTTTAGCCAGACATTGCTCACTTTAAATGAAGACAAACTGTCGATTTTCTCTACTAAAAATTTGGCTTTTTCACAGTCAGCCCTGAAAGAGGGTTAACCAATGCTCACTGCTACAAAAACCACTGGAATATGGCCTCTTCAAACTCTTTGTTTTCTGCTGTTTTCATTGCTTTTCTCAACAAATTTCTGCTTACATTCTCAAGGAGACACACAAAGTTTAAAATTGAGGACTTTTTTTTTTACATCTGAAACTGCTGATGTTCCCATACTGAACATTTCAGCTAACTGCTTACTACCCAGGCCTTCGTCCAATTGTTCAAGCACTTTTATTCTGTTTGCCAATTATAAGACAACTCATTTCCTTTTAGCCACACAGTAAATTAAAACACAAATACAAAACAAAACAAATGACATTGAAGATGGAATGCATAGTGACAAATCAATCTTATGGTAAAGTCACTGCATCTCGTGGTCGTGCGGTAGCGTTCTCGCTTCCCACGCCCGGGTTCCCGGGTTCGATTCCCGGCGGGGTCAGGGATTTTCTCTGCCTTGTGATGGCTGGGTGTTGTGTGCTGTCCTTAGGTTAGTTAGGTTTAAGTAGTTCTAAGTTCTAGGGGACTGATGACATAGCTGTTAAGTCCCATAGTGTTCTGATCCATTTGAACCATTTTTGGTAAAGTCATGACACAGACTGATGTAGACTGCACTGAATGATGCGTACCACAAACACAACAATGCGTATACTGTATTCATTGTCCACTGGAGGAGTTGTTCTTTTAATACATTTGCTGCAGATTGATTTTAGAATGATTAAGAAATGTACAGTGTACTATATATTGTAATAACTATCGAACAAAACTGACAACTTTGGTCATACAGCAATCCGGACAATTGGTGATCTGAATAATCAGATTTCAGGTAACTGGAGTTCTACTGTACAAACTCATCATTGAACAATAGATCCATTTTGTCGTAGCCAATAGAACTTCCCATTCTCAACAGACAGAAATAGTCAGAAATGAATATTGCTTCAGGCTTGCTCTAGGAAATTTCATAAGGTCACTAGTGTTGTCAACAAATATAAATGACCTGGTGGATAATGTTGTGAGATCCATGCGGATGTTCGTGGATTGTACTGTTATATACAGGGTCATCTTAACACCAGAAAACTGAAAAGAAATGCACAACAGCTGCAGAGACAAATATATGGGGCATAAGGTGTATAAGTGCAGATATTTTTGTATTTGGTACCTTGCATGTAGACACACAAGTGTGTTGGTTGTGTTTTCTCTGTGTCGAACGGCCAACCCCCAAACATGTCACAAACCTTATGACCTGACATTTTCTGCACAGCTGTAACTGTACCACTACGTGGACTATGCCTGTCAGTACAGACTACCTGTCTTGTGTCCACACTTCAACATCTGACCTGTTGCCCGGGAGAAAATAAGCATTACTGGCACTGACACTTGTACTTGGAGATACTAACCAACCTAAAAATGACTTGTAACAGTTATAACAACTAGTCTGCAAAAGACATAAATACTGATGTAATATTGTTCAGTACACTGTCCTCAGTCACCAACAGAAATATCTGCACTTATACTCGTTATACCATGTATATAATGTGTTGCATGTGAATAAGTACTATTGCTTGATTACACATGGAAATCAACCACTAGAATCAGCTCCCACCATAAAATATACACACATCAGAAAACGTTTTGCATCACCCCGGTTCCCAGAATTCCTGAAGATAGATGTTGACTGTGGATATTGTATCACAGATACAGTCCCTTTGTCACTAAATGTGACCAAAGATATAAACAACCATGGATGAGCAGCGCCTATTAGGCAGGAGGTCCAACAGCCAATCAGTTCCAGTCATTCCACCAGGAAGGAGGTATATGGCTTGTGTTGTCTGTAGTTCAACCATGCCTAAACGGTCAACACTACAGTTCGATCATATCTGCATTGTTACTTTGTGCCAGGAAGGGTTCTCAACAAGGGAACTGTCCAGGCGTCTTGGAGTGAGCCAAAGGGATGTTGTTCAAACATGGAGGAGATACAGACAGACAGACACAGGAACTGTCGATGACATGCCTCGCTCACGTCGCCCAAGGGCTACTACTGCAGTGGATGACCGCTACCTACAGATTATGGCTCGGAGGAACCCTGACAGCAATGCAACGATGTTGAATAATGCTTTCCGTGCAGCCACAGAACATCATGTTATGACTCAAACTGTGCACAATACGCTGCATAATGCGCAACTTCACTCCTGATGTCCATGGCGAGGTCCATCTTTGCAACCACGACACCATGCAGTGTGGTACAGATGGACCCAACGACATGCTGAATGGACCACTTGGGAATGGCATCACTTTCTCTTCACCGATGAGTGTCATATATGCCTTCAACCAGACAATCGTTGGAGACGTGTTTGGATGCATGACATACCCTGCTGGTGGTCATGGAAGGTGCCATAATGGCTGTACGATATGTGAATGCCATCCTCTGACCAATAGTGCAACCATATCGGCAGCATATTGGCGAAGCATTCGTCTTCATGGACGACAATTCACGCTCCCATTGTGCACATCTTGTGAATGACTTCCTTCAGGATAATGACATCGCTCAACTAGAGTTGCCACATATCCTCCAGACATGAACGCTATCGGACATACCTGGGATAGATTGAAGAGGGCTGTTTATGGACGGCGTGACCCACCAACCACTCTGAGAGATCTACACCAAATCGCCATAGAGGAGTAGGACAATCTGGGCCAACAGTGCCTTGATGAACTTATGGATAGTATGCCATGACGAATACAGGCATGCATCAAAACAAGAGGATGTGCTACTGGGTATTAGAGGTACCGGTGTGTACACCAATCTGGACCACCACCTACCTCTTAAGGTCTCGCTGTATGGTGGTACAACATGCAATGTGTCATTTTCATGAGCAATAAAAAGGGCAGAAATTATGTTTATGTTGATCTCTATTCCAATTTTCTGTACAGGTTCCAGAACTCTCAGGACCGAGGTGATGCAAAACTTTTTTTGATGTGTGTATAATAGTGTTTCAGGAGTGATCTAAATTTGAATAGCCAAATAAAGTGATTTGTAAGATAGGCAGGTGCCCACAAAATTAATAAAAAAAGTTAGAAAAATAATAAAAATAGTCCACAAATGATATAGTTTAGAAAATCTTTGTTCAGCCAGCTCTTGAGTATCATTAATTTGCATTCTTATCAGCTATGATTAACAGAGGAGATAGCGGAGATTCAAGGAGTTTGTTTAGTAGGCACAGGAGTACCACAAAAATGCTAATACAACTCCAATGGTAGACACCATGGACATCATGGAAATGTTTCTTATAAAATTTGAGGTTTGAATGTTCCACAAAGAGACAATCCTGACATGCACACCCACTCACACTCCCTCCCACACACACACATACATACACACACACACACACACACACACACACACACATATACACATACACACACCTGACATAACTATGTTGGAGGTGATCTCAGAATCTAAATATGGTTGTTTTTCTTATTGCAGAAGTTTATCTGCCCATATCACACAAAAATATACGATTACTAGATTCAGCAAAATTAAATCACCATCTTCAGGTCGTTTGTATAAAAAATGGATTGGTCCTGTAAAAATTTTGTCTATACACATGATCTGAAGATGGCAATTCAACTTCGTTGAAACAAGTAATCATTGTGTATTTTTGTGCGATATGGGTGAATAAACCTCTGTGCTAAGAAGAACAACTGTGTTTAAAGAAATTAGAGCTAATAAATGGACATATCAATGATCATAATTCCTGCACACCATTCATGAGTGGAAAATGACTGGAAAGGGGGGCAGTAATACTAGTATACAACATACCATACAAGCAATATTACGAAAAGGAAAGTTGCCACTCACCATACTGCAGAGTTGCTGAGTCACACTAAGCACAACAAAAAGACTGTCACTCTGTGGCTTCAGCAACCAGAGGCTGCAGTCCTGTGTGTGAGTTGAGTTTGTGTGTGTCTGTGTGTGTGTCATCTATTTTCGACAAAGGCCTTCGATAGCAGAAAGCTTATATTGTGACAGTCTTTTTGTTGCGCCTATGTGCGACTCAGCATCTCCGCTATATGGTGAGTGGCAACTAAGGAAAGTTTCATAATATTGCTACAGTCCATCCTGGATTTTCCACTGTTTGACATACCATACAAAGATATACGTAGATGTTTAATTTTCATATTTTGTCTTATTAATACTGTAACATACATACATATACAGAGAAAGAGAGAGAGGGGGGAGGGGAGGGGGGAGGAGTAATATAGCCAGCGGAGGCCAATTTTACTGACTTTATTGTATTTGTTAATTTGAACCCCCAGAAATCTTATACTGTTTAAGCAAAAAGATATGGGGCAGACAACATTATGTTAAATATATTTTCACATATTACATTTGCAACAACAAAAGATGTTTAGTAATGAAAGAATAACCTTACAGTTATCTTCAACAAGTAAATAGACTAAAATAAACAAGAAAATATAGCACACATATTGTGCCAAATATGATTGTTGCTACTATACAGAAATGACAAAAACCTAGTGCCTATTTTAATATACTAAAACAAAGAAGGTGCACGGTAATATCTTACTAGATCACAATACCAGAGAAGGAAAGTTGCTACTCACCATATAGCAGAGATGCTGAGTCACGATAGGCACAACAAAAAAATTCCCACAATTATAGCTTTCGGCCATTAAGGCCTTTGTCAGCAGTAGACACACATACATACATACAACACACACACACACACACACACACACACACACACGCAAATGCAACTTGCACACATGTCTGCAGTCTCAGAGAGCTGAAACCACACTGCGAGAAGCAGCACCAGGACATGATGGGAGTGGCGACTGGGTGGGGGTAAGGAGGAGGTTGGGGCAGGGAGGGGAAGGGATAGTATGGTGGTAGTAGCAGACAGTGAAGTGTTGCAGTTTAGACGGAGGGCAGGAGAGAAGGTGCGGAGGGGGGAGGGGGTAAGTAGCAGAAAGGAGAGAAATAAAAATAAAAATAAATTAAAAGACTGGGTGTGGCGGTGAAATGACTGTCCGCCACTCCCACCATACTATCACTCCCCCTCCCAGCCTCCTCCTTACCTCCACCCAGTCGCCACTCCCATCATGCACTGGTGCTGCTGCTCGCAGTGTGGTTTCAGCTCTCTGAGACTGCAGACGTGTGTGCAATTTGCGTTTGTGTGTGTGTGTGTGTGTGTGTGTGTGTGTGTGTGTGTATGTGTATGTGTGTGTGTGTGTGTCTACTGCTGACAAAGGCCTTAATGGCTGAAAGCTATAATTGTGTGAATCTTTTTGTTGTGACTATCACGACTCAGCATCTCCACTATATGGTGAGTAGCAACTGTCCTTCTCTGGTATTGTTATATTCCATCCTGGTTTTTCCATTGTTTGATCTTACTAGATCACGTTACATGAGAGCACAAGCATATTATTTCTTTGTAGTTTTATAAAATAGTGACACACAGAAATTCTGATTTAAGTGGGAGACAAGAATAAAAAGTAATTATAAGGACTGTTGAGCACTGTGTACACAATATTAGGGACTTTTTTTTAAGTTTTAAATTTTGTGTGGGAAAGGATAAGGTAAAATAAATCAAGCATGTTTTTCTTCAAGTACACTTCGACAGAATAAAACGTATGTCTCAATGTCTCATTAGCAAAGAAGCTAAAAAGTTTTTCTCTTAGTGACCCCAGAAAGGGATGCCATATGGTATTGCTGAGTGTACAAGCCCAAGATAAACAGTTTTTTGTATATTTATATCACATGATTATCTGAAAATTGTGAAAGCATAGCAGAGACTGTCAAGCTTGTTTAACAGTTTTGCCCTGTGGTGGTTCCATTGGAGTGAACTATCAATATATGCTCTTAAAAACTTTGTATGCTTTACTAGTTCAATTTCTTTACCACCAATCTGCAAGGATTTCATATAGGCAGGATGGTTTCAAGGTGGGTAGAAGAGTACATGATCTGTCTTGTTTATGTTTAACAGTAATTTATTGTAGTGGAGTCATGAGAGGAGTCTTTCAGTTGTTTCATTAATTTTGAGCTTCAATTGCAGAGCTGAGATCGACTGAGAGAACAAGTTTGCATCACCTGCAAACTTCATACAGTCTACAGCCACTAAAGTCACGATCAAAATACTCAAAGTTAGATACATAGCTTTCCTAAGAAAAAAACATTTAAAATAAAAAAGTTAAAAGTATAATTCAAGTTAAAACATTATGTAAAGAAAATTTTAATTTATGCATTGAAAATGTATATGGCACTGAGTGATAAAAACAAAATAACAAGTGGAAATACTCTTACAGATCCATTTTCTTGACCGATAGCTGCATACACAACTCCTTTGAGGATGTATTCTGGAGGGACTGATGGTTCCAAATCCTTTATTAGATTGAAAGCCTCTTGTATGTCATCCTAAGAGATGGTAATCAATATGCATAACAAAATATATTAGGCTAAATATTGTATCAATCAAATCAGAGTAAATACATCAACAAAAATAATCAATGTTTGAAAACACTATGCATCTCAAAGTGAATATTGGGGTTTTAAGGCTTTGTAACACTCATTACATTCAACTTACATTTACAAATGGTACATCAAAAGAAAGAGCAACTCAAACAGTTTGTTTCTATACCTGCAAGTATGTTCTAAGGCCTACAGACAACAGTTTCCATGCCAATTTTGCAAATGAAATGATGATGCAAGATGATGAAGATTTTCTGGATCATGTTGTCTTCAATCACCTAAGTGGAAATTTGAACCCATGTAAAGAGCACATCTGGGGTCAGCAAATACCCATGCGGTGGCACAGTTGCAATGAGACTCCCCTAAATTGAATGTTTTTTGTGCCATATCCCAGAGGAAAGCTTATGCGCCTTACTTTTTTGGAGAAGTAACTGTAGGCTATTTCTTCAGTTGACAGAGGCTGAGCCACAGAACTTTAATTGGCAGCAAGATGGTGTGCCGCCTCACTGACATAACTCAGTACCGTATTTACCCGAATCTAAGCCGCACTCGAATCTAAGCCGCACCTGAAAAATGAGACTCGAAATAAAGGAAAAAAAGATTTCCCGAATCTAAGCCGCACCTGAAATATGAGACTCAAAATTCAAGGGGAGAGAAAAGTTTTAGGCCGCACCTCCAAATCAAAACAAAGTTGGTCCATTGTAATATGAGACACAACTTAGGTCGAATGAATGACGATACAGCTACAGTAGTTTGGTTCGAGTCGTAAGCTTAGCAGTTAAGCTTTACCAGGTAGCCATTGCTATGCGTCAGGCGCTCCGTCCGTATTTATACGGGTACCCTTCCTTTTTCACGTGCTTCGTCTGGTTTGAATCGATTGCTTATTTTGTTTGATCTGATAAGTGCCGTTTTCTCTGTTATAGGTGTTTACGTCACTCTAAGCTGAAAATGCATCACTGTACTGTGTCATGCATTGTTTGTCGCATTCTGATAGTGCGTGTTTACGGCCTGTCGCTGTCCGCGGCATGGCTTGCTTTTGTGTGCGCTACCGCCGCTTACAACTAAAAAGAGGCAAATCGTCTCATTAGCGAAGCAATGTCAAGAGACTGCTATTTGTTGTTACTTACACTGCTGCTTTCTTTGAGAATGATCAATAAGAACCAAATAATAGGCTGCGTATGATAGAACATGTTCTGAACGAGAGTTAGGCGAAAATTTTTCTCCGTTTGAAAATCTTTGCGGCCGCTTCTTTAGTACATCAAATTCTGCACAGAAATTAGAGTCATCTTAGATTTAAAAATCTAGTCAGTTGCTGTGCTTCATTTCTGACTGTATCACTATTAGGCTAAGAATAATACGAATATAAACATGACACGATAAGTGTATTCTTCCGCGTTTGCTGTTGTCTCGCTCTAGTTTCGTAGTTTATTAGGCAGACAGGATTTAAATGAGATAGCAACAAACACGGAAGAACACATGGCAAAATGTTTATATTCTTATTATTCTTATGGTGAATGGTGAAGAGAATACTGCTTGTGATTCACATTTCATCAGGTTACTATTAGCAACCATCTCTTCTCACAGGTAGGAAAAAATTCAGAACTTAGAGTTGGCCATATTGAAAAACATCCCAAACAGTCTTGCCAGTCGGGTTTTCATAGTACATTGAAATTCTACTACATTCGAAGATGAACAATACGGAATTTGTATTTACTTCGTTGGATAATGTATGAAAATGCAGTGGTCAAAACTCGGGGCGGAGAAAAAAAAGCTCGTCTTCCACCTTTTTTTTAATTTATTTACTGACGCAGAGGTTTTGGCGCCAGTATTTATCTTTGTGCCTACAAAGCATGCCAGTGTAGCGCTACATATATTCGACGGCAGAAGTTAGTTGCAGCGGCACCTACCAACATTTTTCAGAACTTCCGCTTGCTTTGCACTCGATTCTAAGCCGCAGGCGGTTTTTTGGATAACAAAAACCGGAAAAAAAGTGCGGCTTAGATTCGAGTAAATACGGTATACAATTGGTTAAACACTGTTGTATGCAACTGCCAGATTGGCCACAAGGGGCCAGATGACAGAGCTTGCTTCGCATGGCCTCCATGTTCACACAATTTGATGCCATGCCATTTTTACCTTC
This sequence comes from Schistocerca cancellata, assembly GCF_023864275.1. NCBI lineage: Eukaryota > Metazoa > Arthropoda > Insecta > Orthoptera > Acrididae > Schistocerca > Schistocerca cancellata. Next base: position 292,884,991 of record NC_064632.1, on the reverse strand, counting down.
GGGCATTCATAAAGGGTCATGTGTATGTGTGTCCACTACCTGCTGTTCTACCCAATTAAAGAGAGAGAATTAAAACTACTGTTGCAACAATTACTCTGGACACAGTGATCAAGGTTTAGGAAGGACTCGTCAATCGGCTCTATCTGTGCCATGTGACAAATAATGCTCACATTGAACACTGGTAAGAAAAACTGTTTGAGATGCTCTTTCATTTGATGTATTATTATTTGTAATTACAAGTTGAATCTAATAAATGATACAAACACTTAACATGATATTAATTTTGAAAAACACAGTCTAAAACTGACATATAAAAAAGTGTACTCACTAAGTAGCGGCAGGAAAAAACACTTAACAGATGTGGAACACTCGTTTCCACATCTTTTATGTGTTTTCTCCTGGCGCCACTTGGTGAGTAAATTAAGAGTAAACATATCTAAATTGTATAAGAATACTAAATGCATATTTAAGATAAATTTTATTCACCAAAACAATAAAAATATGGAGAGGCTGATAATATAAATAAGTGGGACCATTCAAGTTTTTAGAGGCCATGTTCCTTCTGCAGAAAGAGGTGGTGAGTAGGAGTCTGATGGTACAAAAGGACATACATCTATCACATGCAACTCAAATCAAAAGAAATGTATCTTGGTTACGACAGCAAGAAATATTAAAAGAGCTTTCTTAGTACAGTCATATGTAGCTAAGAGGCTCATCAATTCAAAGATTTTGCCTGCAGTCAATATGCGACTAAGATTACGAGGTCCCATTTGTCTAGGAATAGAGATGCAGGGTGTTTGAGGACAATTACTTTCTCTCATATTTTACCTACTATATTTAGAAAATAATGTCCATGTTATGGTTTGCCTTAACCAAAACAGTAACAATCTACTTTCTACTCCCAGCACTTTTTTCAATATAGGTGACAAAAGTCAAGAGATAGCGATATGCACATATATAGATGGTGGTAGTATTGTATACACAAAGTAAAAAAGGGCAGTGCATTGATGGAGCTCTCATTTGTACTCAGGTGATTCACATGAAAATGTTTCCAATGTGATTATGGCTGCATTACAGGAATTGTCAGACTCTGAACGTGAAATTGTAGTTGGAGCTAGATGCAGGGGACATTTTACTTTGGAAATCAATGGGGAATTCAATATTCTGAGATCCACAGTGTAAAGAGTGTGCTGAGAATACCAAATTTCTGGAATTACCTCTCACCATGGACAATGCAGTGGCCAATGGCCTTCAGGTAATGACTGAGAGCAGTGATGTTTGCGTAGTATTATCAGTGTTAACAGACAAGCAATACTGGATGAAATAATTGAAGAAATCAATGTGGGATGTATGACAAACGTATCTGTTAGGACAGGGCACTGAAATTTGGCATTAATGGGCTATGGCAGCAGACGAGTGACGCGAATGCCTTTGTTAACAGCACGACATTGATTGCAGTGCCTCTCCTTGGCTCGTGACAATATTGGTTGAACCACAGACAACTGGAAAACTGTAGCCCGGTAAGATGAGTTCTGATTTCAGTTGGTGAGAGCTGATGGCAGATTTCAAGTGTGGCACAGACTCTGCAAAGCCATGGACCAAGTTGCAAGCAAGCCACCGTGCGAGTTGGTGGTGGTTCCATAATGGTGTTGGCTGTGTTTACATGGACTGGGTACTCCGGTCCAAGTGAAGCAATTATTGATTGGAAATGTTTATGTTCAGCTACTCAGAGACCACGTGCACTCACTCACGGACTTCATGTTCCAAAATAGATAGGATTATCCCATGACTTTGGTCACCTCAGTGTATTCTGGCTTTGCTCCTCGTATGAACACATTTCTCTACTAACAACTATTTTCCACTTTTCTGTCTTTATTCTCCCAAATAAGATTACAATATTTTATTCTTATTTTTTTCCTGCTGTAACATTTATTTTTAATGTATCCTTTCAATTGTAATTAATAAGGAACTCATCTCTTTTATACCTCTTCATATCACTGCTCTCTGTGAATGATCTAAGACAAAATAATTTGATTGTAATCATTACGGACCCATTGTTTTCTTATGATCACTGTTCAGTACTCACTCTTCACAATGTACTGAATATTAGTAAGTTGTTGAACAGCTAAGTCTTATCTGACTTTTTATTATTCAGTTCCTCTCCTGGATTTTGTAACTTTCTTCTCTTGAATCACTGTGTGAAACAATTCACTGGTTCTCCCTCAGACTTTCAAAGAGGAATTCTTCCACTCAAGTTGAGATTCAAATTGAGAGGTCTTCATATGTCAAAAGAATCTTTTTACGAATCCTGCCCTTTAGATCACACTCAGTTTTCTTACAGATACAATATTGCGGAGGAATGTTTTCTCTATTATGTTTCTTCAGTTTGCAGGAAGTAAAAAGTTCACTTATACAACCATGTATAGTACGTACCTGCTTTAGGTAGTATATGACTAGATTGAGACGTGCTTCTGGAATAACATCAACAAGAGGAGGAAGAACTTGCAGAGCTCCCTCGCCACCCCGGAAAACAACCAGGTTATGTCGTATGAGATCATGTCCAAAGCTGAATGTTGATGAACTCTGGTCCTAAAATCATATGAAATAACATAATGTTATAACCTTCACCTTACCCCTTACACAGTATGTTATATTGGCTTAGTACTTTCTTGTACTGGCCGAAACTTTGACATTTGACATTTATACACAGTTCCATTATGAGAAAATAAATGATTGGATAGTTGCACATCAATATGACTGCTTTCTGATTAAAATGATGCTTCTTTTTAAACATGTTCCATGGATTTCATTATGAAATAATATGGAGTGACTCAACATGTTGTAGTGTACCGTATCACTTGAATGAAGTGATGTTTCGCTCAATGTCTACCACACTGACGAAGGATGATCATCGCATTGAAAGTATTTGTTTTTATTAGTTAACTAACATAGAATCACATACTGTTTGGAAGTTTATAATTTTCTGTGCTTGCACTCGGGTACAGTGGGCACCATGCACCTGCAAGGTGAGATGATAGCAGTTTTGTTATGCTTTGCAGTACTTTCTGGTTTGGGGGTTTATTCCATGCTGCAGTGTTCCGGCTTGGATGTGCGAGGCACACCAAGGAACTGTGCATGTTATGATAGTGGGAGTGATGTCACTAGAACAAAAATGCAAGTTTATTGTTTGTCAGAGTGGGCTAAGAGAACTGTCATTAATGTTAAAAAGAATGCATGTAATATTACAGCACATGTTTGAATACAAATCTTTATGAAGTTTTCTTATTGGAAATGAAGGAGCAATACAGTGTTTCAAAAAGAGTGACCTGATTTTGGATGGTAATAATTATGAAACAGAGACATGCTGGCAAAGAAATGTGTGTGGCCTAGAGTTTCAATAATTGCAATTAGATGTCAGTCAATGCGTCTTCTCAGTTTTCAGTCAGTCATAAGTAAGGTGGCATATGCTCAACAGAAGCCATTTTGTGTGCTGCAATTTGCAAAGAGTGAGGCAGTGATTTTGGTCGGCTGGTATCTGCAGTGACGAGCAGTCCCTCTCGAAATATACCGAGGGTCTCAATGAAGCCTTCATTGACAGTAATTATCCTCCCAACCTTGTACAAAAACAAATCTTCCATGCCTTATCTTTCCAGTCTCCCACCACCTCCCAAAGTCCCACCATCTGGCCAGAGAGGAGCATTCCCCTCATAACTCAGTATCACCCAGGGCTGAAGGAACTGAATTACATTCTCCACCAGGGTTTCGGTTACTTCTCGTCATTCCCTGAAAAGATAAATTTCCTGCCCGCTATCCTTCCCACCCCTCCCACAGTGGTATTCCGCCATCCACCAAACCCCCACAATATACTTGTCCATCCTGCTCCCAACCCCTTACCTCATGGCTCATACCCCTGTAATAGACCTAGGTGCAAGACCTGTTCCATACATCCTCCCACCACCACCTACTCCAGTCTGGTGACTTACATCACTCATCCCATCAAAGGCAGGGCTACCTGTGAAACAAGTCACGAGATCTACAAACTAAGCCGCAACTACTGTGCTGCATTCTATGTAGGTATGACAACCAACAAACTGTCTGTCCACATGAATGGCCACTGACAAACTGTGTCCAAGAAACAAGTGGCCCACCATGTTGCTGAACATGCAGCCAAACATGATATCCTTCATTTCAATGACTGCTTCACAGCCTGTGCCACATGGATCCTTCCCACCAACGTCAGCTTTTCTGAATTACACAGGAGGGAACTTTCCCTGCAATACATCCTATGTTCCAATAACCCTCCTGGCCTCCACCTTTGTTAGTCACTGTCCTCACCCATCCAGCCCCTTCCCTGTTCCCATTCCGACAGTACACAGCCATCATTCCACCATCACACCCAGTTTTTCAGTCTTTTTATTTCTCTCCTTTTCCACTACCCCAACATCCCCCCCCCCCCCCCCTCAAACTCTCCCCTGCCCTTCGCCAAACGTGCACCACTTCACTGTGCACCATCCCCACAATACTCTCCCTCCCCCTCCCTCTCCCCACTCAAGCCTCTCCTCTTACCCCCACCCAGTCGCAAGCACTGGTGCTGCCGCTCGCAGTGTGGTTTCAGTTGCCTGAGACTGCAGTCATATGTGGAAGTTTCGTTTGCATGAGTGTGTGTGTGTGTGTGTGTGTGTGTGTGTGTGTGTGTGTCTGTCTGTCTGTCTTCTACTGTTGAAGAAGGCCTTAATGGCTGAAAGCTTTAATTGTGAGAGTCTTTTTGTTGTGCCTATCTGCAACTCAGCATCTCCGCTATATGGTGAGTAGCAACTTTCCTATTCATAATATTGTTACATTCCGTCCTGAATTTTTCATTGTTTCATTTGTCGTGGAAATTCGTGAACATCACACAGAATCCGTTGAAGGAACTGGGTGTTCTAACCACTGCCTCACAGTATATTTATTCCTTAATTAAATTTGTTGCAATTATTTGTCTGTTTCCAACCAGTAGCTCAATACATAGTATCAGTACTGGGAATAAGAACACTCTAAATAAAGACCTGAAATACATACCTTGGTCCAAAAAGAGGTCCAATATTCAGGAACACACATTTTCAATAAATTGCTAGCAATAATTAAAAACTTGGTTTCAGATAAAGCACAGTTTAAACAGAGTTTGAAATAGAATGAGATTTTCACTCTGCAGCGGAGTGTGCGCTGATATGAAACTTCTTGGCAGATTAAAACTGTGTGCCCGACCTAGACTCGAACTTGGGACCTTTGCCTTTCGCGGGCAAGTGCTCTACCATCTGAGCTACCGAAGCACGACTCACGCCTGGTCCTCACAGCTTTACTTCTGCCAGTATCTCGTCTCCTACCTTCCAAACTTTACAGAAGCTCTCCTGCGAACCATGCAGAACTAGCACTCGTGAAAGAAAGGATACAGCGGAGACATGGCTTAGTCACAGCCTGGGGGATGTTTCCAGAATGAGATTTTCACTCTGCAGCGGAGTGTGCGCTGATATGAAACTTCCTGGCAGATTAAAACTGTGTGCCCGACCGAGACTCGAACTCGGGACCTTTGCCTTTCGTGGGCAAGTGCTCTACCATCTGAGCCACCGAAGCACGACTCACGCCCAGTCTTCACAGCTTTACTTCTGCCAGTATCTCGTCTCCTACCTTCCAAACTTTACAGAAGTTCTCCTGCGAACCATGCAGAACTAGCACTCGTGAAAGAAAGGCTACTGCGGAGACATGGCTTAGCCACAGCCTGGGGGATGTATCCAGAATGAGATTTTCACTCTGCAGCGGAGTGTGTGCTGATATGAAACTTCCTGGCAGATTAAAACTGTGTGCCCGACCGAGACTCGAACTCGGGACCTTTTCCTTTCGCGGGCAAGTGCTCTACCATCTGAGCTACTGAAGCACGACTCACGCCCGGTCCTCACAGCTTTACTTCTACCAGTATCTCATCTCCTACCTTCCAAACTTTACAGAAGCTCTCCTGCGAAAGTTTGGAAGGTAGGAGATGAGATACTGGCAGAAGTAAAGCTGTGAGGACTGGGCGTGAGTCGTGCTTCGGTAGCTCAGATGGTAGAGCACTTGCCCGCAAAAGGCAAAGGTCCCAAGTTTGAGTCTCGGTCGGGCACACAGTTTTAATCTGCCAGGAAGTTTCATATCAGAGTTTGAAATGCTTTTTAATAAGCAATTCCTGCTCTATAGATGAATATCTTAACAGGGACAGTTAGACTAGCTTAAGTTTTGACAGCACTTGGACACAACAGTCAAGATTAGGTATTTTGCATATAATAATTTTTATTATTATTATTACAGTACTGTAAAAAGGAAAGTTGCTACTCACCAAATAATGGAGATCATGAGTCGCAGATAGGCATAACAAAAAGACTGTCACGAAGGCATTTTTTTTGTTGTGCCTCTCTGTGAGTCAGCATCTCCTCTATATGGCGAGTAGCAACTTTTCTTTTCACAGTCTTGTTACACTCCATCCTGGGTTTGCCATTGTTTGATTTTATTATTATTATCTGATTCTGACAGTGTATTGATTCTGTAAATATTAGTATTTACAGTTCAATGTAATGTATTCGCTTATCTTGACAATCTCCTGACAAATGATCAGGGAAGTGAGTATTATACTCCAATCGTCTAGGTTTTTTATGTTATACTTTCTGACATATTCCACACCCACAAGAATCATCTCATTTTTTGGTCTATGGAATGAAGACTGAATCTCCTCTAATCTCTATCAAATGTCTTCACTTCAAGGGCCACTGTGGAGGCATTTGGAACTTAATGCAGGACATTGACATAAAGACTGCTGATCAGGAACTTGACTCCACCAGTTTTCTTCCCCTTGCCAGCCAAATACTGTTAGTGGAATTTTTCTGTCACCAGGATTCAAATTGTCTTACCTTCAAGTTGAGTACCACCGCAAAGTCGTGCATAAGCAACATGGACTATGAGGTGGGTTACACTAAACAATGACTTTTTTGGAAGTAATGAGACACACGTTGTATAAAGCTGATAAAGATACGAAGAAAATAAAGGAGACTGGAGAAGATGGATAGTACTTCAGTAGAAATAGTTCAAGCTAGAGAAAAAGTGATATGAAAGAAACTTACAACATTGTTTACAGAATGTCTGGAGAGGTAGGCAGTTATCCAAAACTGGACAATGGTGTGAATATTCTACTTTGCGAGAAAGCAGACAGACAAGGTATGTAAAACTGCAAACCTATCAGTCTCCTCTTCATACTGTACAAGAAATTCATTAAAATTACCACAAACTGCTTAGTGAAAATCATCAATCACAGGCACAAGTTGGATGCAGAAGTGGATACAATACAATGGATTACTTGCATGGGGGATGTTGTAGAACACAACGGTGCGTATGAATTACCAAATGTGGCAGAATCTGACTGAGTTGCAGGAAAAACTGAACAAATATCCCTTTTACATAAAGCATTGATTCAAACATATTACTACACTGAAGTATATTTACATAAACACTACCGATTCAATCTGACTTCATCACGACAGAGAAAAGTTCAGAACTGGAAGAAGCTATGCAAGGAGATTCCATACATCTAAAACTACAGTTAACAGTCCTACAAGACCTTTACAGATCAAGGACAGATCAAGGAACAGGGAAAATGAAAAGGAATATGTGTTAATGAAAACTATGTGAACCAACTTCATTACAGATTTTGGTACCACAGATGCTTAGTAGAGACAAATATCAACAGCCAACCTAATGGTCTAGCGATAAAACGAGTGCCTGGAAACTGATAGGTTATGGGATTGAATCCTGGACAGACCACAGAATATTTAAGTCTGCCTAACATAGCTTGTGCCTCTCAATGATGTGAAGATTAGCCAGCAGTGATATATGGCTCAGATCCTATATTAAATTTTAAGTCTCCTTACCATGAGTAGACTACTGTGGAAGGACATGGATGCACACGTCGCCAAAGTACCAATTTGCAAGACTTCCACCAGGTCACTGCACCATACAGAATTATCATTATTAATAGTCAATAGAAAAGATCAATATCGCAGGTTTCTTTAGTGGAAGTACACACATTCACACATAGAGCCTCACACACCCAAACATACATGCACATTACCGTGGCAAGACGGATGGTTGATTATTGATAACAGCTGCCTGGGCAAAAAAAGGGTGGGGAGGGGTAGGGACAGACATACAAGGTGAGGAGGGGCTAGAAGGATAATGCGAGGCAGGTTTTTGAACAGATGACTCAGCAGCTGCACAACAAACAAAATGATTTCAGAGGGTAGAACATATTAAGAGGTAGGGAGAGAGAAGGAGAGGAAGGTGGAGGTGAGGAGGGAGATAGGAATGGGAGAGAGAAAGTGAGAGGACTGGAAAAGGGGAAAGAGAAGGGAAGCAGGTAGGGAAGGACCCCTCTCTCCCTCCTTCTATCCTTCCCTGCCTCCTTCCCCTCTCCTCTTCCTTTTCTGGCTCCTCTTTCCTCCCAGTCTCCCTCTCTTCATCTCCACCTTCCTCTCTCCCCCCCCCCCTGTTCCCCTCTCCCTCCCCCTACCTCTTACATGTTTCATTTTCTAACTGTTTTTGCCTTCTTATGCAGCCACTGAGTCATTGGTGGAAAGACTTGCCTCACACTATCCCACACCCCCTCTTGAGTCCTTCCCTACCTCCTAGCCACCTCCACTGGCCCAGGCAATTGTTATTGATAATGAACAGTCAGTCTCACCATGGTCATGGGTATGTGTGTGTGTGTGTGTGTGTGTGGGGGGGGGGGGGGGGGGGGGCGGGGGGCACTCACATGCGTTTGTTACACCCATTACAATTTAGATAAATTATTTACTAATTTCACTATCCATACAAAAAATGCGGCTCACACACATACATCTTTTATTGTACCTCAGTTACATATAAGAAAGCATAAAATAGTATTTACCATAAGTGATTTCAATTCTGATTCTGCTGCCTTGCCATTGTACAGGCGGAAATGATTACATGCTTTTAGGTTTATGGCAATTGCGGAATCTGGATAATTTTGCAGATAAATAGTAAGAACTTCTTGTGACATATCATAATAATCCAGCTTGTAATAGCAAAGAGATATATAAACATTCAGTGCCAAGTACTCCCTGAGAAAGAGAAAATGTTATAAATGCTGCATGTTATTTACTGACATGTACTGTATAACTTATGAAAAACATCACTCCAATAGTGAAATCAAATTTTTCTAAGTTACATCACACTGATTTGAAAAACTGCTCAACATTGGGGTAATTATTTCTCAAGATAAAAGAATGAATTACGAAGATAAAAGATGGTGAAATGCAAAGAATATGAAACACAGAATAAAATCCACACATAAATTTTAACATACAATCTCAGACAAAAGAAAGCATCTACTTCTGTCTCAAAAAGTGTTAATTTTACATTTTGACCTATTTTGCATTAGAGAATCTTAATGTATTCATAGACAAAAAGGGGAAAATAAGAGAAATGAAGTTTCCTAAACAGACATACAACAATGGTAAAAGAATAAATGCTGAAAGTTAAGTTTTGAAAATAGAAATCATGATTCTGTATAACACAACATAAAAAAATATGTCAGATATGTTCAGAGCATAGGTACAACATGACTCAACTTTTCACTGCATAGAATGTTATGATCTGCTGAATAATCTCAGCTGGTGATCGTCAAAGTGCATGGGCAAACACATTATCACCACTGGTCATACTATGATTGGTATTCAATCTGACTTTAATGTTTTACATAACGAACAGAAAAGCTTCCAAATTAATGTATTGGAAAAATCTGAAATCTTTATCAAACTGAAAAATAATTGTAATAACTCCTTCAATGGAGAAGATGAATTTCATCATCAGTACCAACATTGAATTTTTAAAGACTTGCTATAACAGACAACATTGTGATGATATCCAGTCTTGCTTGCTGCAGATGATGAAATCTGCAGAACCTGCTGATACTAACTCAAGCTGGTGGCTCCCAGTGCACTGAAAAATGGTGGACTGCCTTCACCACTGCCCATTCTACGGCATACTATATGTTGATTGACTGCCTGCACAGTGGGACATCTGCTGATGTCATCATCGACAGCTGCCACCTGCTCATTATATCTAGTTTCATCCACATCTACATACATACTCTGCAGTACATCACAGAGGGTGCCACATACCACTACTAGTTATATCCTTTCCTGTCCCATTACAAATAGAGCAAGGGAAAAATGGCTATCTAAAAGTCTCTGTAGAAGCCCTAATTTCTCACATCTTATCTTTATGGTCCTTCCGCAAATTGCACATCAGCGGCAGTATAACCACACTGCAATCAGTCTCAAATATAGCTCCTCTGTACTTCCACAATAGTGCCACATGTAAAGTGCATCATCTTCCCTCCAGGGATTCCCATTTGAGTTCATGAAGCATCTCCTTAATACTTGCATGCTGACCAAACCTACCAGTTACAAATATAGCAGCAGGCCCATGATGAACTGCTTCGATGTCTTTCTTTAATACGATCTGGTAGGGATCCTAAACACTCAAACAGTACTCAAGTATGGTTTTCACTAGTGTTCTAAATGCTGTCTCTTTTATGAATGATCAACATTTTCTCAAAATTCTTCTGATAAAACAAAAGTTGAACATTCACCTTCCCTACTACCAATCTCATGTCCTCATTCCATTTCATATCACTTCGTAACATTACGCCTAGTTATTTAATTGACGTGTTTCCTTTGCATTCCATTAAGTTCTCATCCTTTGTACTCTCATGTATACATTATATTACTAATAATGTTTCTAACATATCATATCTGTTTATTTTAGTATTTAATTAGTTCACACACTTAAATTCAAAAGTTGATCAGAGCACTACATTTTTATATCAGTTTACTAAAATGACTGTTACGTATAACTGACAGATGTGTGAAACTCACTTTTCACAATTCTTTCTGATATTTAATTACTCACAGAAAATATTTGATTTTCAAGGTATGTCACCACCACCTTCATCAGTAACAAGATTCATAACCATTACTCATTATTTAATTATCACATTAAACCGATTGAAGTCACAACTACACATCCCCTGTGTTGCTACCTTATAAGGTAATAAGATTTCTTGTTCCCCAATTGTATGTAATAGGCTTATGTTCATGTCTCACAAATTACAAAATAATGGAAAGTTCAGGATGGAATAACAACAATATGGAAAGTATAAATTGCTTCCCAGCACACAGAGGAGTCATTGAGTCACATGTATAGACAATGAAAAAGACTATTAAAATGTTAAGTTTTTGGAGAAAGTCCTTCTTCCAAAAGAGAAAACATACATTTATTCACACAAGGTGACCAGTAGGTATGAGTGGTGCTTGTGTGAATGTGCATGTGTTTTCTGTTTCAGAAGAAGGGCTTTGTCCAAAAGCTTAAATATTTTACCTGTCTTCTACACTGTGCCTGTCTACAACTCAATGCTTTGCCTATGTGGTGATTAATAATCTATTCTTTCTCTACTGTTGAAATTAAGAAATACCTTTATTTTTATTTCCCAGGTGAAGCTTGATGTTAACTGTAAACCCAAAACCAGTTATATGTGCAAATAAAATAAAATGCATCTAAGATTGTGAATTCTGCAATTTATTTACATGTCAGGGTCATTAATCTCCTTCAAATGTCAAAGTGATCTCATTCAATACAAATGGAATAGTTCAGTCAGTCACAAGACTGGAATGCCATCAGACCTAGTAGTGACCTTAGACTTGACAGATGAGTAAATGATGGGAAGATGTGTGATACCAGCTCACTTTGACTGCATCCAGTTTACAGGTGTCCAATTCTTGGGACATTCCTTTTCCAAAGCTGTGCTGGCAAGGATTTTCAAACACCAGCATTTCAAATGTGTACTCTGAGCATCTTAATTTAAGCATCAAAACACTGAGGAATGTGCTGCCATAGACCATCAACAACTGTTCAGCAGGCTTACCATCCACAACTGCCTCCATACTAAAGGCATTTATGTGCCTCTGTTTACCACATGTCTCTGGGTGCAGAGATCAGCATTGGCATAAAATATAGCCATTGTTTTAAGCTGGGAAAATATCAACTGGACTTGTGACTTGCAGAGCTTATTTGTAAACACTAATGACAGAGTATGGCTATGCCAAAAAACCACATGAGATAGCGTAGCCAGTTTTCTATCAGCGCATGGGTCAGGGGGCATGTGGAGATATTTTCTGGTGAGGAGGTGTATACTTGGGATGGAAGGAATCTGTTACATTTGCCATCATCTTTTACCAGTGAACAATACAGGAACCTATTGTTCAGTCATGTGCATTGTTTCTCTGACTACAGTATTCTGTGGACAGCCTGCACCTTTAGCAAGATAAGGCACCACCCCATTATTCTCAAAATGTGTCAGAATGGTCTGATTAAACATGCTATTGATTGGAGGACGCTCATCTGAATCACTGAGTGAGATGCACATTTTGTATCAAGCTTTGACTGACTACCACCACCTGTGCAGCAGTTGAGGTGTCATTGACCAGGATGGCTCCACAGTACTTTTGATGTCTGAAGCCATATAATTCCACATCACAACCATCATCAGTGTGAAAGGTGGTGTTACACACTTAAAGTAGGTTACTCTTGTTCAGTTTCTCACAAGTGTTTCCATCTATCCTCAAGAGACAACTGTTTACTGCTATAATTTTCAGTTAACAATTCATACTGGCCTTTTTCCCCATCTTATTTCCACTCTTTCCTCCCTGGACCTGCCCCTCTTTATCACAGTTTTCCTGAATCTGCTGCCACAGTTAAATGAACAACACAATAATTCTGTATGGAACCAATTTCCTCACCCTGCCTACTAAACTAGTATGGTTGGCAGCAATTTTTATTTCATTTTACACTTCAAATAATTCATGTTGGACGGCCCTTTCATGACCATTTGAAACTGTCACCAGCAAGGTAGCATCACAGACAACACACTATTAAAAAGAAGTAATAGAAAATACAGCAAATGCCTCAACAATGGCCAAAGATATGTTGAAAAGTAGTGGAAATTACACTTGAAGCAATAAATTTACTATTACAAATCACTGGTAGCTGACTGGTAGCTACACTTAGTGTTTCAATCACTGAATGTGTGTATTTTGTGTGTTTTAGTATTCAACATACAGTGCAGTCTCTATTATCTGACCTAAACTACACCTGGACTATACTGGATAACTGAAAATATCAGATAAAACAGAATATTTTGGAAACTGGGGTAAATGTATATAGGTAATGTAAACTGTATTATTAAAATAATGTCATACAATGGAAAATCCAGGATGGAAAAACAACAATATTATGAAAAGTAACAATATTATGAGAAGGAAAGTTGCTATTCACCACATTGCAGAGATGCTGAGTCGCAGATCGGCATGACAAAAAGTTTTTCACAATTAAAACTTTCGGCCATTGGCCTGTGTCAACAAACCACAGTGTGGTTTCAGTTGCCTGAGACTGCAGTCGTGTGTGTGAGTTGCATTTTTTTGTTGTGCTTATCTGCGACTCAACATCCCCGCTATATAGTGAGTAGCAACTTTCCTTCTCATAATATTGTTACATTCCATTCTGGATTTTACATTGTTCAATATTATGAAAAGAATAGATTGCTACTCACCACACAAAGGAGGTGTTGAGTTGCAGACAGCCACACTCAAAAGACCACTAAACATTTCAGCTTGCAGCCCAAATGCATACATTCAAAACAGAAACCACACACACATTCGCACAAGCACAATTCACACACTCATGGCCACTGTGGCCAGACTGCAATGATCTTTTGGCCAAAAGCTTAAATGTTTAATAGCCTTTTGATTGTGCCTGCCTCGAACTCAGCACCCCCTCTATTTGGTGAGCAACAGCTAACCCATTACATAATATTGTTGTTGAAACAATGTCATGTTTTACATCATTTATTCAATTTGAAAGACTTTACATCTCAAAACATTGCAAAAGTCAAATATTTGAAGACTCTGCAGGAGAGTTTGAATTTTAAAGGAAAATGAAGCTTTTAATTATAGACCTCTACAGATCCCCCATTTTACACTACAGGATTTTCCTCTCCAGAGTTGAGACTTATTACAGATGGTCCTTAAGAAATGAATTTATTTTTATGTGGGGGTTTCAATATGAACTTTATGATTGATTCTCCAGAAAAAAGAAGGGGTACTTGGTACATATAATTTATTTTCAGGGAAACAGCAGCACAATCAGTCTTCAATGACTGTCCTCTAATTGACAGGTCCAGTGTGATGAAAAATATTAATGACATGTCAGATCATGATGCACAGGCAAAAGTACTAAATTATTGAGTTTTCTGCACCCACTTGTTGACAAACTGCTTGCTGGCTTCCGTTTCGGGTCCTTCAGCTGAAGTTTATTGATGATTTTCCTGAAGTATCGCCAGCACAAATGGCTGACATTGTCAAAGCTTTGCCCTCTGTTGTTGGTGGCAGACTGGAATTGAGCTTGTGGCCATGGATATGTACTAGTCGCACCAACATCTGAGCACTTTTCCTTGGTCATTTCCACTGTGGTTCTCCCCTTGCTACTGCAATAGTTGTTCATTGGAACATAGGAATCCAGGATCCATTCACCTTGAGGGTTTCCCTTTCTCGTTGAAGCTATTGTCATGTTTCTAGATTTTTGAGGATTCCCTAAACAAAAGGGCGTGGCAACTCTTCTCTACAGCAAGAACTTCCATGTCAGTGAATTTTATTACATTGTCAGTCTCACATAGCACCTGCTCTGCCAGAGCCGATTTCTCCACCTGTCAAACCTGCAATGCCTTTCACATTTGGTGATCCTGGTGTTGATTGAACATCCAGTCGTTCCAACATGGACTTTTCCACATGCACATGGAGTGCACTACACTTCCGACATTGCAAGTGGGTACTTTTTGTCCTCTGCCAATCTGAGAAACTCTTTGATCTTCTTTGTCAGTTTGTAAAGGATCTTTACACTGTGTATGTCTAACATACAATTAATTCTGCCCAGCACCCTGGGGATGTAAGGCAGAAAGGCCCTACCCAATACTTCTTCTTGCATCATGTCACTTCACCGAATGTTCGATTTCATGACACTTCTTATGTAACTGGTGGAGTACCTGTTGCTCCTCAGAATGCTTTCCAGGTGTTGCACCTGATGTCTGAGGAGCTGTGACTGACATATTCATCTTGCACACATTATGGGTATATTAATCGTCTCTCTTTTCTGGCTTGTGTGATAGTTTGACATTTTGTGAAGATATAGGTCCACGTCAGTTTTCGCTAAACATTGTGTCCTACGTTCTCACCATCCCTCATAGTCAGCATGTCTAGCAAGGGTAGCTGTTTGTCTTTTTCTACCTCCACAGTAAATTTTATGTTGGCATGCAGTCTGTTCAATGTCATAGGAAGTCACCAAGCTGTCCCTCACCATGGCTCCACACAATGAAGATGTCATCAACGTACCTGTACCACACCTTATGTTTACTAGGTACCAAGTCCAGTGTCGTGTTTCAAAATGTTCCATGAAGAAATTGGCCTCTTAAGGACCAAGTGGACTGCCCATCATGAAATCTTCCAGCTGTTTGTAGAAATTTCCGTTCCACATGAAATAGCTCTGCTAAGACTTCCATGGTAAAGCTTGGTGATGTCATGCAGGAAAATGGAGCCAATATGCTCCAGGGAGTCCCTGAGTGGTACGAGAAGATGCCTTGATTAATCAATTTCTATTTCATGTGATTCACTGCATTGGATCCAGGCATAGGTTTTAGTATGTCATTGGATCTAATAGGTCCTGAATCTTCTGCTCATAATCTGTAATGCACACATTTCTCTGTATTTCCAATGAGAGAGAAGACACTCTGATTAACTAGTTTGTATTCCATGTAATCCGATGCATTGGATCAACACTTAGGTTTTGATATTTCATTGGATCTAACAGGTTCTGAACCTTCTGCTCATAATCTTTGGTCACTGTTACAACAATCACATTTCCATTGTTGGCAAGCAGCACCAACACACTCTTGTTGGTGTTGGGGCAGTTCCACTGCAAACAGTATTCTGGTGGCCTCAGTAAGTATTTTCTCACCTTTTTTACAAGGAAGGGTCCAGATGATCACTTTGGTGTTAGCAAAAATATCCTCCATAGGCAAAGTTCTGAGGATGATGGTACGTTCACTCCTTTTTGAAGAACAGACCATCTCTCTGATGTCAACATTTTTCACTGAGGTTGACCACTGCACATAACACATTTGGAATTGACTTGTGGATCTGCTTTCTACTCTTGCAAGGCATCTACTCTTTCAGCAGACGTACAGAGTAAACTGTGCATCACAGAAGCTCTATCACCAAAAACCCATAAAAATAATACTCCACTAAGACCAATAGTGAGCACTACTGACTCACCAACATATAGACTGGTGAAACACTTTGTCTGTCTGCTTCAGCCCCAAGTGGGAAATACCAACACACACAAAAAAAGGCTAAAGACATTTCATTGAGAAACTGAAGAAACTAAAACTTAGACCAAACAATAATCTGTTCAGCTTTGATGTTGTTTCTTCATTTACCAAAGGGCAACTCAAGGATTCTTTGGAACATACCAGTTCCATTTTACTGCATGACATCACCAAGTTCTTCCACATATGTCTTACCATGTGCAATTTAATGTGGAATGGTAATTTCTATGTACAGCTAGAAGATGTCACAATGGGCAGTCCACTCAGTCCATTGGTAGCCAAATTCTTCATGTAATATTTTGAAACACAGGCAGTGGACTTGGTACCTTGTAAACTTAAGGAGTGGTACACGTATGTCAACAACATCTTCATTGTGTGGAGCCACCATAAGGACCAGCTTGGTGACTTCCTAAGATATCTGAACAGTTTGCACGCCAACATAAAATTTACTATGGAGGTAGAAAAGGACCAACAGCTACCCTTTCTAGAGATGCTGGTTATGAAGGATGGTGAGAACCTGGGACACAATGTTTATCAAAAACTGACATGTACTGATACCCACACAAAATGTCAAATCACCACCCAAGCTGGAAAAGAGGGGTGATTAATATGGTCGTAATGCTTGCAAGATGAATATGTCAGCTGCAGCTCCTCAGATGTGAGGCGCAACACCTGGAAAGCATTCTGAGGAGCAATGGGTATACCACCAGTAACATAAGAAATGTCACGAAATCTAACATTCGGAAAAGAGACACATTGGAAGAAGAAGTGTCAGGTAGGGCATTTCTGCTACATGTCCCCAGGTTGATGGACAGAATTAATTGTATGTTGAACGACACAGTGTAATGATACATTTTAAATGGACAAAGAAGATCAAAGAGTTTCTCAGATTGGCAGAGCACAAAAACCCATTTGCAATGTTGGGAGTATAGCGCACTCCATGTGCACTTGGTAAGTCTCTGTTGGAGTGACTGGACGATCAATCAACACCACGATAACCAAACATAAATCGCATTAAATGTTGCATCAGGTAGAGAAATCAGCTGTAGCAAAGCATGTGATGTGCAAGATTGACCGTGTAACAAAACATGCCAACATGGAAGTTCTTGCATTGAAGAAGAATTGGCACACCCATTTGTTTAGGGAAGCCTTAGAAATCTAGAAACATGACAACTGCTCTAACAAGAAAGAGGAAACCATCAAGTTGAATGGATGCTGAATACTCACGTTGCAGTGAACAACCATTGCGGGTAGCAATGGGGGAGAACCACAGAGGTAATGAGCACGGAAAAGCCCTCAGATGTTAGTGTGATAGGTACATATAATCTGTGGCTGTGAGCTGGATTGCAGTCTGTCACTAGCACAACGAGGAAGACGTGTTGGGTATGGCCTTTCTGCCATATATCCCTAGGATGACAAACAGAATTAATTGTATATGGGAGAGACACGAGCCTTGACAATGCCAGCCACTCATGCTTTCAGAATGTCAGAAAAATCATCAAATAAATCATCAAACACTTGTTGGCCGAAGAATCTCAGACAGAAGGTTAGAAACAGATAGAAATGCTAAAAGGAATTGAGGCATAGCGATATCCCAAAGTAGTAAATGAAAAAGTTAGAAATATGAGCCCTTTTGCAAAGCATATATTTAAAGTGAACCCTGAAGGGCAAACTTGGCAAGAAATCTACAATACAGCCAATTTGAATGACATATAATATGTTTCTACAAATGTTTTTTACTTTCTTTGACACCTCTTCCACATTAAAAACTGTGGGCACTGTCTTCAAGAGCCAAGACCCAACTGCGACCAAGTCGATTAAATGGTAAGAGTAAATAAGATACCGTCCTTAGATTAGAACAACGAGGGATGTAGAAGGATAAAGAAATCAATAGTTGCGGTCAGGTCAACCCCACACCACCGTGGCTGAGACTGTTGTCGGTGGCGACCAGCCGTGTCCACTATGGTGTAAAATGGTGATTCTATAGAATAGCATGTTCCACCTTTAACCACTTAGGTAGATGAAAGATGTTCATTGAAACTGAAAACACAGTTTAGATAGTTGTTAAGTGTTGAACAATGCACTGCATTCACCCTGATTTGATGTATGTGCAGATGAATGTAATAGGAAGTACCTCAGCACAATGACAAAGCACGAAGGAAAATGCACATCTCCATCTGGAGTGGAGGCCTGCTTATGCTTTGCTGTCATGGCTTGGTGGCATCCCTGAAGTCATGGAGAATGGCAAGAGCAAGAAGAAACAAATGAAGAAATACATGAGAACTGTAATTATGTTCTGACATTTCAAATCAGAAGATCAACACGTCATGATCTGCTTGGGACTACTGGTTAAGAGAGATCTGTTGCTCCACAACTGTAATGGAAATTATGCAACAGAAAAGTTACCACAAAATTCTTTATATCATTTAGTAGCTTGGGTATATCAGATCTCTTTCACAGCACCCGCCCCACTGCAAAAGGTGAAGAAGTTATATGGCACAGTCCACTGCACTGTGTAGTATGTCCACTATAGAAAATAACCTTGAGAATGGTGACAGCAAGATATTATGGTAAAAGTTGGCAAACAGACTGTACAACAACACCAGTTACTCTTCACTGCTCAAATAAAGATCTGGATGTGGGAGGATCTTTCAGTGATTGCTGATGTGCATTACACACATTTTGGAGCTGTTGTTGTTGTTGTTGTTGTCTTCAGTCCTGAGACTGGTTTGATGCAGCTCTCCATGCTACTCTATCCTGTGCAAGCTTCTTCATCTCCCAGCACTTACTGCAACCTACATCCTTCTGGGAGCTAGTGAATCGGAAACCATGGGACAGAGTCCAAGACTAGAATTTCTTCAAGGTGCCTTGTAGTTGACATTTTTGCAAAACTTAGGTTTGAAGAACTGTAAGGTGAAGGTGAGACTGTAATTCCACAGTCTCTATTAGTCTGTTAAATGCTACTGGAATAAGGGTTATGCTCGAAACGGAACCTTGTGGGACTTGGTTTCTCTGAGTGTGAGGGCCACGTACTTGAACACCAAAGGATTCGTAAGATAAAAATTTTTAAATAAGAATCAGAACAGCACCTCTAAAGAAGAATATGATACCATCTCTAGTAACAACATGAGACCACCAAACAGTGACGTAGGCTGGTTGCAGCTCAGCAAAATCAAAAATAGGACAACAAGGTGTTGGTGGCAATTGAAGGCCATTCTAAAATCAGATTCTGAACAAATTAGGTGGTCACTGGTAGGCAAGGCCTGCCAAAATCCACAATGAAATTTGGATAGAATCCCTTAGAAGAGTTGAAACAAGCTGTCTGTGAACCATTCATTTGAACCACTTGCATACAACATTTGTAAAACAAATATGGCAACAGTTGCCTTTGTCATGTGGATCTTTTCTTGGTTTTAAAATTGGGATAACTTATGCTTTCATTTTACTCAGACGGTGAGGGGGAACACGGTGGAGAAAGAGGGAAGGCGGTGAGGGGCAGGAACTCACTCTCACACCAGATGCAACTAAAAAGTGCAATAATATGATGTTTGTATTCTAGGGGTAAATGAGGTAGGATCTGGTTAGGTATGTGATCAGGGTCTGGGGCTGTGTCATGGCATTGTGTCAGGTTACTAAGAAGTTTCTATTCATGGTACGGGTCATTGTATGCTTCTGAAGATTGAGAAATAACTGATAGGTAAAGACTTTCCCCTCATCTTTTATGGAGGTGAAAGGGAGGGGGAGGGAAACTTGCACATGCTGAGACTTGGTCAAACTGTGTTGCTAGTTGATCAGCAATGACAATGGCATCAGACTGAATGTAGCCATCCTGATCTACAGCCAGGACACTGCCTGTAACTGCAGTATAGTTTATCCCATAATTGGGGGGAGGAAGTACAGGTTCCAAATGTGATTACAAATCTTGCCAACACTCCTTGCATATTTTAATTAGACAGTAGGCCTGGGCTTGGAAATTCTTGAAGGTGACAAGTGTATCTCCATGGGAGAGGAGTTCAGGATTCAAAGAATTGGTGGAGTTATGTGAATCTGCTTTCTTTAAGTCCCAGTGTGGAGGGTGTTCTAATGTTCAGTACAGTAAAGAAAGAATAATCAGAAAGTGGTTGCTGTCACATAAATCATCATGCACCTCCCAACAAACAGAGACAGGAAGGCTGGATTACAGATTCTTAGACTGATAGGCATCATGTTCTGGGCTGAAGTAAGTTGGAGATCTGGAACTTAAAATATAAAGATTAAAGCTCCATTTTTCCACAGTCACAGTTATACAAGTAATATAAGCTATACACAGTCACAATAGACCGTAAACAACCTATGTTAATCATGAAAAATACCTGCTCTGGTATATTGTCTCACTAAGAGTCTTTGCAATTTAGTACTGGAGGGCAGTGTGGAGGGTAAAAATCGTAGAGGGAGACCAAGGGATGAATACACTAAGCAGATTCAGAAGGATGTAGGCTGCTGTAGGTACTGGGAGATGAAGAAGCTTGCACAGGATAGAGTGGCATGGAGAGCTGCATCAAACCAGTCTCAGGACTGAAGACCGCAACAACAACAACAACAACAACAAGAGTATTTGGAACTGCTCCACAAAGGATTTTGGGTATTAAAATCCCCTACGAGGGAAAGGAGTGGAGGCAGACGCAAGATTATATCTGTATCATATAGTATGTGATATCCTCATCCAGAGCTACATAAATTTTACGCGGTGTCAGATAGATGATATGCATAGCTGACACTTTTAGTGAAGTATTCAATGGAATCTCTTCTCTAAATATGGTCTTGTGAACCAATGTATAATCCCCATCCAGTGTCAGCCCAATTTTTGTAATGTGCTTTGCAATGTATGAGAATAGGGGCGTAGCCTGCTCAAAATCAGGTTTTCTGTAGAGCTATGTCAATCACTGGCAGTCTGCTATCAGGCATTTAAGTACAGAAAGGTGATGAAAGTAGATATTGCAGTTCCGTTAGATAACGGCTGTGTGCATTTTAGGTGGAAGGACAGGAGTGGTACCACCTGTTGTGAGCGATTGTTATCAATTTGCTTAATACCTGCAGGTTGTTTTGGGGAATTCAGGGCTGTTAACATTGGAATTCCAATTTAGTTTTACAAAGAGTACTTTTCAGCATTGGCCCCTAGTGACTGGAAACAAAAAGAACAGCTGACACCCACATGTAAGAAGGATAAAAGAATGGACCCACAAAATTACAGCACAATATCCTTAACATCAGTCACCTGCATAATGCTTGATCATATTCTAAGGTCAAATATAATAAATGTTTCTTCAGAGAGAGAAAAGCTTCTATCCATAAATCAACATGGATTTACAAAGCATTGTCCATACAAAATTCAACTTGCACTTTTCTTGCACTAACTATGGATGAAGGCAAACAGGCAGATTCCATATTGCTAGAATATCAGAAAGTGTTTGACACAATGCATCAATGCAGACTGTTAATGAAGGTCTGGGCATACAGAATAGGTTTCCAGATATGTGAGTGGCTTGAAGACTTCTTCAGAAATATCTCACAATACATTTCCTCAATGGTTAGTGTTCGTCAGAGGCCAGGATATCGTCAGAAGTTCTCCAGGGAAGTACAATAGGACTGCTCTTGGCCTCTATACACATAAACAATCTATATCTAAAAACAAAGATGATGTGACTTACCAAACGAAAGTGCTGGCAGGTCGATAGACACACAAACAAACACAAACATACACACAAAATTCTAGCTTTCGCAACCAACGGTTGCTTCGTCAGGAAAGAGGGAAGGAGAGGGAAAGACGAAAGGATATGGGTTTTAAGGGAAAGGGTAAGGAGTCATTCCAATCCCGGGAGCGGAAAGACTTACCTTAGGGGGAAAAAAGGACAGGTATACACTCGCACAAACAACACATATCCATCCACACATATACAGACACAAGCACACATATACAGAGGCAAAGAGTTTGGGCAGAGATGTCAGTCGAGGCGGAATTGCAGAGGCAAAGATGTTGTTGAATGACAGGTGAGGTATGAGTGGCGGCAACTTGAAATTAGCGAAGATTGAGGCCTGGTGGATAACGGGAAGAGAGGATATATTGAAGAGCAAGTTCCCATCTCCGGAGTTCGGATAGGTTGGTGTTAGTGGGAAGTATCCCGATAACCCAGACGGTGTAACACTGTGCCAAGATGTGCTGGCCATGCACCAAAGCAAGTTAAGCCACAGGGTGATCCTCATTACCAACAAACACTGTCTGCCTGTGTCCATTCATGCGAATGGACAGTTTGTTGCTGGTCATTCCCACATAGAATGCGTCACAGTGTAGGCAGGTCAGTTGGTAAATCACGTGGGTGCTTTCACATGTGGCTCTGCCTTTGATCGTGTACACCTTCCGGGTTACAGGACTGGAGTAGGTGGTGGTGGGAGGGTGCATGGGACAGGTCTTACACCGGGGGTGGTTACAAGGGTAGGAGCCAGAGGGTAGGGGAGGTGGTTTGGGGATTTCATAGGGATGAACCAAGAGGTTACAAAGGTTAGGTGGACGGCGGAAAGACACTCTTGGTGGAGTGGGGAGGAGATCCATCCTTCATGAAATCCTCCCCACTCCACCAAGAGTGTCTTTCCGCCGTCCACCTAACCTTCGTAACCTCTTGGTTCATCCCTATGAAATCCCAAAACCACCTCCCCTACCCTCTGGCTCCTATCCTTGTAACAGCCCCCGGTGTAAAACCTGTCCCATGCACCCTCCCACCACCACCTACTCCAGTCCTGTAACCCGGAAGGTGTACACGATCCAAGGCAGAGCCACGTGTGAAAGCACCCACGTGATTTACCAATTGACCTGCCTACACTGTGACGCATTCTATGTGGGAATGACCAGCAACAAACTGTCCATTCGCATGAATGGACACAGGCAGACAGTGTTTGTCGGTAATGAGGATCACCCTGTGGCTAAACATGCCTTGGTGCACGGCCAGCACATCTTGGCACAGTGTTACACCATCCGGGTTATCTGGATACTTCCCACTAACACCAACCTATCCGAACTCCGGAGATGGGAACTTGCTCTTCAATATATCCTCTCTTCCCGTTATCCACCAGGCCTCAATCTCCGCTAATTTCAAGTTGCCGCCACTCATACCTCACCTGTCATTCAACAACATCTTTGCCTCTGCAATTCCGCCTCGACTGACATCTCTGCCCAAACTCTTTGCCTCTGTATATGTGTGCTTGTGTCTGTATATGTGTGGATGGATATGTGTGTGTGTGCGAGTGTATACCCGTCCTTTTTTTTTCCCCCTAAGGTAAGTCTTTCCACTCCCGGGATTGGAATGACTCCTTACCCTCTCCCTTAAAACCCACATCCTTTTGTCTTTCCCTCTCCTTCCCTCTTTCCTGACGAAGCAATCATTGGTTGCGAAAGCTAGAATTTTGTGTGTATGTTTGTGTGTCTATCGACATGCCAGCGCTTTTGTTTGGTAAGTCACATCATCTTTGTTTTTAGATATATTTTTCCCACATGGAATATTTCTCTCTATTATATTCACATAAACAATCTGATGGACAACATCACCAACAATCTGGAACTGTCTGCTGATGGCACTGTTGTGTACAGGAAAGTGTCATCGTTGAGTGATGGTAGGAGGATACGGGATGAATGGGAAAGAATTTCTATTTGGTGTATGAATGACAGATTGCTCTAAATGTGGAAAAAAGTAAGTTAATGTATATGAGTAATGAAAACCATTCCTGTAAGGTTTGAAAACAGTATAAGTGGAGTGTTGTTATCACAGTCATGCCAATTAAATATCTAGCTGTAACATAGCAAACAGACATAAATGGAACAAGCAAGTACGATCAGTTGTTGAGAAGGTGAATGGTCAACTTTGGTTTTTTGGGAGAGATTTAGGAAAGTGTGGTTCATCTGTAAAGGAGACCGCATATAGAACACTAGTGTGACCCATTCCTCAGTACTGCTCAAGTGTTCGGGATCCGCACCAAGTCAGATTAAAGGAGGCTATTCAAGCAATTCAGAGGTGTGCTACTAGATCTGTTACTGGTAGATTCGATCAGCATGCAAATATTATGGAAATGCTCTACAAACTCAACTGAGAATCCCTGGAGGACAGAAGATATTATTTTTGCAAAACACTATATTGAGAAAGTGTAGATAATTTGCATTTATTCCAGACCGCAGAAAAATCCTACTACCATCAATATACATCTCAGGTAAGGACTGTAAGGACAAGAGAAGAGACATCAGGACTCATACAGAGGCATATACACAGTCCCTGCCTCCATTTATGAGAGGGACAGGACAGGGAATGACTAGTAGTGGTGTGAAGTACACTCCACAATGCATCATGGAGGTTTGCGAGTATGTATGTGGGGGTACATGTAGATTTTTTCCTTTCTTTTCTTTTCCTGTTGAGATTTTTGTTCATGTTGAGGAATGCGTGTCTGTATTTCTGGAACTTAAGATGTAGGGGGCATTTTACAGACTATTTCCCATGCCTCCTTCAGGCACTGGCTGTTGTCGGGTCATAGGCCGATGGGAGGTTGTATTCTGTGCCTGGGAGTGGGACGAAGCTATCCCTCAAGAGGGATGTGTTGAGGACAATACTACTCTGCTTGGTGAGAAGAGACCAAAATCCTCAAGGTAAATGTAGAAGGGATAATATGGGGTGGAATACTCTTTTCTCCAATGAGGCATGCTTGTGAGACTATTTCAGCATAGTTTTGAAAGGGGAGCGTCGGCACTCTTCTGCTGTAGATGAACCTTGGTTACTACTTGCACAAAATTTGTCACTGTTTGTACAGGTTGTACATTATAGTAAATCAAAGGTTTTATATTATTATATTTTGTGTTCTTACATGAAGGCATGAAAAGGCAGTTAACACAAATCGGTGTTTTTGTCACACACACAGTGTTCTCGTGTAATAGTCAGCCACAGTATCCACAGACTGGTTCAAGATAGTGAAGGCAAGGTGTCAAACTCTAGAACTGTTTCTCTACTGTCTGTATTTTAAAAATCTAGAGCAACTTTTTTATAAAAGATTTTCTAATTTCTTAAATAAAAATAAAATATTAATAGAACCACAAAATGGTTTTAAAAAGGCAGTGCTTTTTTCTATACACACTATACAGGCAGGAACATACCTTAAGCATTTCCTAATCTTAGCAAAAGTCCCTGATGCCATCAATCATGATAAATTACTTAAAAAAAGTAAATGGCACAATCAATACCCTCCAGTTAGATTTATTACTAGACAAACATGGAGTTCTCAGAGGTTCCATATTGGGATAAATCCTCTTTTTACTATATGTAAATGCTTTAGAGACAACAGTAGTAACATAAAACTATACCAATTTGGAGATGACATCAGCACCTTAATTACAAGAATTACCAAAGAAACCTTTCAAAATAATGTTACAGTCATCACAAAGAATATAGTGCAGTACTGTCACATAAACAGCTTGATTATAACACTGGAAAAACTGTTACAATGCACATATTTACCACTCAGAATAAGACACTGGCTAATCTTCATACTGAAATAAATGGACAAAAAACTGGAAAACAGTGTACAAAATTTCTTAGTACATGAATACAACAGAACATCAAATGGAACACACATGTAGACTACATAAACAGAAATCAGCAAAACAAGTTTAATAATAAAAATACTATCCATATGAAAGCTAAAAAGCCATATAATATATGATAACCTCAGGCTCATATCTTCTGCATAAAGCTCACTAAGAAACTGTGTATCACATGATAATCTCAGGAACATATCTTTTGCATAAACGCACAAAGAAAATGTACATCATACAATAATCTCAGGTCTGTACCTTCTGCACAAAGCTCACTCAATATTGAAATGTGGTGTGGAATTTTGGGGAAACTGTGGGGCATGTCCGAAATCATTTAAATTACAGTAAAAGATTATTAGTTATGGAAGGTGAAAGCCAATGATAATTACACAGGAAACTATTTACGAATTTGTACACAGCAACCACACAACACAAACAAATGTAGGTGTACAACAGACAAATACAGCACTCTTACAGAAAGGAATATTCCATCCCAGCATCAAATAGTATAACGCAAATCCACAAAAATTATGATGGACTGGAACAATTTAAAATCAACAATGAAGAATTACTTGGTCAAGCTCTGCTTCTACACAGTAAAGGAATATCTATAAAAACAAAACTGTAGACCAATTAAAATTTTATTTGTAAAGTGTGTAGTGTAAGAAAATATTGTGTAATATTACATAATGGTAAAATGATGTGTGTAATAATTTCAAGAAACGTGTACAGCATGAGTATTTAAGGAATAGTCCAGTGTTTTTTGTACACTGTGCACTCCTCAATTCACACGACCAGTAAATAAATAAATCACCACTTTGTTCTGCATGCAGACTATGGAGGAAGTAGGGTAGAATATTTACATAACTATCCTTAAATCTATTGCTTAAATTCACACAAGGCACTCGCGTATGCAATACTACCTGTTGTCCTGAAGCACCCTCTTGTAAATATCAATTGCTTCTTGATAGTGAGAACGAAGATAATGTATTGAAGCTAAAGAAAGCTGATCTTCAACAATGTCTTCTAATTCCTGATGATGTTCCATTAGTTTTTTCTCATTTCCTAGTTTATGAGCTAAATGGAAAAGCAGCCTTGTCTTCAGATTAGATGTAGGTGCCTTATCTAGAACCTGAAACACAATTAGTCACATTGTGTTTTCTACTTTTTATGTTACAGTGTTTGATATTGTACATTAACATCCTCAGGCTGTATTTTTATTACTTCTTTTATACAGACTTTCTGTTAGTACAGGGCCTAGTAATATAAAATACACCTCAAGGGAAAATACCCTGCAGATGTGGCTAAAACCAGATTTAAGATTTGAATTATGATATAAAAACAATGAGCTCAGTGAACAATAGGGAAAAATGCAGAAGAGTAAGTTAGAGGGAAAATAAGGAGGAAGGGGGGGGGGCAGGAGGGAGGGGGAGGCGTGGGGATAGTGAGAGGAGAGGGAGGGAGAGAGAGAGAGAGAGAGAGAGAGAGAGAGAGAGAGAACTGTACAGCAAAGATGCTGGTGAAAAATAAGATCATGCAAGACTGTCAAACAAACTTTTTGGGGCAGAGAAATATAGATTAGTAATAATTTAAGGAGGGGACAATTCACAGTGAGGAAGTTCTACAATCAGAAGACTGTCACTAAATGTCGTTGATTTAGAAGTATATGTAGATAAAAACCATGAGCAGAGAGCAGTAAGCAGTAAAAGGAGTTGAGTTTATTAATATCGACCAATGAGCACAGCCTAAGAATGAGATCTGATAAATGTGGGGGAGAAGTTAAAATTTCGGATGGCAGAAAAAAAATGGTTTCAATACAGGATTCATTCAGAAATTTGTAAACAATTATCTGTTACACCCATACCAGACGAAATAAAAATATATAGTAATAAGCTGAGTGTGGAAAACTCAGAACAAATGGAATCATTATTTTATTTTGCCATGTTGTTGTTGTTGTGGTCTTCCATCCTAAGACTGGTTTGATGCAGCTCTCCATGCTACTCTATCCATGCTACTCTCCCAGTACCTACTGCAACATACATTCTTCTGAATCTGTTTAGTGTATTCATCTCTTGGTCTCCCTCTATGATTTTTACCCTCCACACTGCCCTCCAATACTAAACTGGTGATTCCTTGATGCCTCAGAAAATGCCCTACCAACCGATCCCTTCTCCTATTCAAGTTGTGCCACAAATTTCTCTTCTCTCCAATTCTATTCAATACCTCCTCATTAGTTATGTGATCCACCCATCTAATCTTCAGCATTCTTCTGTAGCACCACATTTCGAAAGCTTCTATTCTCTTCTTGTCTAAACTATTTATCATCCACGTTTCACTTCCATACATGGCTACACTCCATACAAATACTTTCAGAAACGACTTCCTGGCACTTAAATCTATTCTCGATGTTAACAAATTTCTCTTTTTCAGAATGCTTTCCTTGCCATTGCCAGTCTACAGTTTATATCCTCTCTACTTTGACCATCATCAGTTATTTTGCTCCCCAAATAGCAAAACTCATTTACTACTTTAAGCCTATCGTTTCCTAATCTAGTTCCCGCAGCATCACCCAATTTAATTCGACTACATTCCATTATCGTCATCTTGCTTCTGTTGACGTTCATCTTATATCCTCCTTTCAAGCCACTGTCCATTCCGTTCAGCTCCTCTTCCAGGTCCTTTGCTGCCCCCGACAGAATTACAATGTCATCAGCGAACCTCAAAGTTTTTATTTCTTCTCCATGGATTTTAATTCCTACTCCGAATTATTTTTTTTTTTTTTTTTCTGTTTCCTTTACTGCTTGCTCAATATACAGATTGAATAACATCGAGGATAGGCTACAACCCTGTCTCACTCCCTTCCTAACCACTGCTTCCCTTTCATGTCCCTCAACTCTTATAACTGCCATCTGCTTTCTGTAAAAATTGTAAATAGCCTTTCGCTCCCTGTATTTTACCCCTGCCACCTTCAGAATTTGAAAGAGAGTATTCCAGTCAACATTGTCAAAAGCTTTCTCTAAGTCTACAAATGCTAGAAATGTAGGTTTGCCTTTCTTTAATCTATTTTCTAAGATAACTTGCAGGGTCAGTATTGCCTCACATGTTCCAACATTTTTACGGAATCCAAACTGATCTTCCCCGAGATCGGCTTCTACCAGTTTTTCCATTTGTCTGTAAAGAATTCATGTTAGTATTTTGTAGCCTTGGCTTATTAAACTGATAGTTCGGTAATTTTCACATCTGTCAACCCCTGCTTTCTTTGGGATTGGAACTATTATATTCTTCTTGAAGTCTGAGGGTCTTTTGCCTGTCTCATACATCTTGCTCACTAGATGGTAGAGTTTTGTTAGGCCTGGCTCTTCCACGGCTGTCAGTAGTTCTAATGGAATGTTGCCATACACTAATCATTTTGCTATATTGGCTTTGGTGCCAGACTGACTAGCATGCACTCCTGTAATGGGACGGATACTTATGGGCCCAGCTATGGAGTTAAATACAGAGAACTACCCACAATACCCCAGCAACTGGGGACTGCTATTTGATTTTTTATTGTAGACACTTGAGTTTAGGCTTTAATTACAAGTCAACCAATACACAAAATGAGTTGTACCAGTATTTTTCTTGCATTATTTTGCATTAGGCTATATGCAGCAATTTGGTTTTAAAGTTCAATATATATATTTCATTTTATACTGCAGTAAGGATTATCTGGTTTTGGACATCTTCACTAGGAACTGTTCATTCTTAAAACTGTATAGCTTGAAATATATTTGTTCGATGTTAATGAGATTTTAATGGATTATAGGCACATACGTTGGTAGTGGCAGTCTGAAGTTCCAGGATTTTACAGTAAACCAAAAAAAAGTTTTTATGATTTTTCTAAAGTAACTTTTTCTCAGTCCAGGACAAACATATAACAGAAAGAGTGGGTTTGTTTTGAAGGTCTGTTTCGTGGTTGTAAGAAACTGAAACCACTGTGACCAGGGTGTCCAAAAATCCAACTAATACGAAGAACAGTTCACAATTTTTACAGAAATAAGGTATTCCCCACAATTAAAATCCTCCACCTGAAACTGATAGAAAATTTCCTGATATTTCAGTCTCTATTCTTTTGAAAGAAGACTGGGATTCCATTTCAAAAAACTAACAGAAAACCAGTGTTGATGGAGGCTGTGACAGCTGCTGTATACCAACATACATTCCTTAGAAGACTATGAGGGCTACGAACACAAGGCCATGAGATCTTGTTTACAGATGAGTTGGGGTGCAGACAGAATCACACAATGAAGTATCGGTGACAAGAAAACACCATTAAATCTTTAGAAAATAGCTTTAAAAACTATAATCAACACTAAGGATACAGTTAGATAATTTACAATTATTGTGGAGGATTCAAGACAGTGTCTGGAGCTGGGAAATGCACCATAATTTTGTACATTGGAAATGAAAAAGGATTTCTTGGCAGAGCAGAACTTCGTTTTACTGGAAAGGAAGGAATAGGAGATTAACAAAATGAAATTAATTCTATTCATTATGAAGAACTGTTGAAGAAAGTCCTCTGCTTATTGCCTTATAGGTCAGCCGTTGTTATAGGTCAAACACCATATCATATGATGGTTGATCGTCCAACTAAAAACCTGAGCATGTCTTGGCTGAATGGTGAAACCATATCTTGAATAGCGTCAAAGAATATTTCACTCCCACCTGGAGTTTAGCAAACTGACTACAGCAAAGCTGATACTCACAGCCAGTCCTTATTTTCAAACACTAAAAAAGAAACTGGAATATATAACTAAACAACTTCGACCAGACATAAAACTTGTTTGGTTACCTGTGGCTCATTGTGAGCTTAATCCAACTAACTCATATGGGCTTATGTAAGGAAAAAAGTAGCAAAAACCACTAACACATCAGAAAATGGTAGCAGTATTCAAGTATTAAAGCTTTATACCGAGAATCCTTATATGCTGCAACTCCATACGAG
Source organism: Schistocerca cancellata (assembly GCF_023864275.1). NCBI lineage: Eukaryota > Metazoa > Arthropoda > Insecta > Orthoptera > Acrididae > Schistocerca > Schistocerca cancellata. The sequence goes on along the minus strand of NC_064632.1, from coordinate 292,853,893 downwards.
CCGCAACTCTTATACCTGATCATGAACATAGCACCTGATTCTGCTTCCGCGCCTACTGCTAATCACTCTTTCTAATAGGCACACAACCATTCTTCAATAGTACTCTTTATAAAATCCATATCACACTGTATTGTCACAGTGGTTGCAGCTTCTCACAATCATGAAAGAGAATACTGAACTTTAAAACCAAAATACTCCATATAGCCTACTGCAGAATAAAATAAGAAAAATATTGGTACAACTCATTTTGCAATAGGCCTATTAGGTCGCTTGTAATTGAAGCCTAAATTCAAGCCTCCATAATAAAAAAATCCAATAGTAGAGTCTCAATGGCTGGGGGACCAGAAAGTTTTAATACAATCACAAAAGGACAGTGCAGTGTAGCATTGTTATCTGAATTTGAAGACAGCCATATGAAATGTGTTGCTCTGTTAAAAACAACAGTCTTTGCATTCCTTTGGGAAAGAGTCCTTGGTACAGGTGAAGGTGGTTATATTTTGATTCTATTTGGAAGTCTGAGAATTGCTTTATTTGGGAGTCAGTTTGGACTAAAGTTTGCTGAGAGTCTACAAACCAAGTGTGTTATTTGCATAGTATTAAAAAAGTATGAAAGCTTTAGCATATTGCTGTCCTTATACTATACACTGTTTGTGAATGAATAAATAAATTTCATCATGAAAATGTCAACAATGGTGATTTACACTGGCCAAAAAATATACAGGTTGTCTCTAATATTCCACAGGTAGTTTAAGGTAAATAAGAGAAGTTTTTTTGCAACTGATAGTATGTAATTAAAAGTAGGTTCTGTTGCATGTTCTGTATTTAAATTTTTTCCTCTACTGAGACACTAACAACTATGGTTTTCATATAGGCAATTATATGGAAGAAAACCTTTCATTTTAAGAATTTTATCATTATGAAACTTCTCACATGGCCAATTTAATTGTATTTGAATTACTAGTTATGATATAGAGATACATTTAAAAGAAATTGATTATTTTTTCCCTTTGCCAAACTTGTATGGCAACCTTACGAGTAACACTGGGGCTCTATCAATTATTGTATTACTTAGAGCATAACAATCTAAGAGGGCATACTCAAAAATAATGCCACAGATTTTTTTATGTGAAATCTCTTAAAGCTTTTTAAATAAAACAAATATTATTAATATTTTACATCTTTGTTCTTCATGTCTGTATGCTTATTTCTCAACATAGTCACCCTGGCGATGAACACATTTCTCCCAAAAAGAGACCAGTTTGTTGATAATATCACCGTAGAATGTTGGACTGTGTTGATGGAGCCACAACTCCGCCTATGCTTGCACCACTTCATCACTACCAAAGTGAAGTCTTCAATGGTGTTCTTTAAGTTTTGGGAACAGATGAATGCTGGATGGAGCTGAGTTGCATCAGACTGTTGCAGATGTCTCTGTTCATATGTAGTCTGGCACAGTCATGCTGAAGAAGAGGGTGCTCAATTTGTGGACAAACTCTTCACATTCGAAACTTGATTACAGCATGCTGTTTCTCATGCACTGCACCTAAATAGTTATGTTACACACCGACATGTTACATACTACAATTCGGAGCCCTCTAGTGGCAGAAGGCTGCAAATATGTCGACATGAAGAATAATGATGTAAAATGTTAATAAAATTTGTTTTATTTAAAAAGCTTTATGAGGTTTCACATAAACAGTTTGGAGGTACTACTTGTCAGCATGCCCTAATATGTTTTATCAAGGACACAATTTATCATAAGTATCACTATCCATCAATATTTGGTGGTACTGTGCTCTTTATTTCACAATATAATTATGCTTGTATAAATACATTAATAATGTATAAAAGGACAAATTTATTTTTTAACATCAACTACATGATTTTTTGATGATTTTTCTTTTTGGTGTACACTTACTTCGTAACTTATACTATCTTTGTTTATCCTTATGTACAGAGGATAGGCAAAATAATGTGAACAATGGTATAGTAATGGAATGGTTATGTTTGATGGTCAACAACGGAGGTGAGGCACACGTCGTGCTGGATTGTGTGTGTTCAGTATGGACTAGGCATCAGTGCAGGTTGTTTACAAGTAGTGCACATTTCATATTTGCATCCAGGGACTAAGGTTGACATGCAATCAAAGACCTAACAGAGTTCCAAAGAGGACCGATTGTGGGGGCACAATTAGCTGGAGCATCAGTAACCAAAACAGCCAACTTTTTGAATGCTCCAACAGCAACTGTTTCAACAGTGCAGACAACCTTGTAGGTGGGGCAACCCCAGCTGTGAGTATTCAACTTGGGTATTAGTAATCGCTTCAGCTGTATTCTGGTCCTTTATTACTGTACCACTACCAGTTTCCTGGTGTTAAAGCCACATCTTCAGGTGACATATGATTAAAACATTAGAGCGGAAAAGCTCGGAATCTTTTTTCCCAACATTTGTTGTCTATCAAATGCAAAACACCGCTAAGAGATGGTATGTCATGTGTTTTAGCCATGTTTTGTATTTGACAGATAACGAATGTTGGGAAAAGAGATTCCAAGCTTTTCCACTCTAATGTTTTAATCACATGTCACATGAAGATGTGGCTTAAAAAAAAAAAACACCTGTGGTGGTACAGTAATAGAGGACCAAGATACAGCTGAAGCGATTATTAATACCCAAGATGTTTCAACAGTCATGACAGCCTACACAAAACATGGAAAATGTAAATGTAATAGTGAGAGTAAATCAAAACTAAATGACAGAGGTCGAACGCTAACACGAATTGACTCAAATCAATACAAAACTAAAGTGAATGTTCATAGATGAGCTGCTATGCCAAAACCATTAGTGGCGACAAATAACGCAAAGAAGCGTAAAACTTGGTGTCAGGAGCATAAATCCTGGACAGCTGATCAGTGGAAACATGCCATGTGGACATCTTTGTTATTTCCAACAGCGAGCCAGGTTTATGTCTGCAGAACACCAAAAGAAGCTTCCAATCCTGATTGCTTGATTCCTATGGTTAAGCATGGATGTGGAAGTGTGACGGTGTGGACAGCCATATCATGGTATTCTGCTGGTCCCATCATTACTCTCAAAGGCTGTGTTACAGTCAATAATTGTGTGAACATTTTAGGTGATCAGGTGCACCCCATGATTCAAATGTTGTTGCCCAACAATGATGCCATATTTCAGGATGACAATGCACCCATTCACACAGCTAGGACAGTAAAATCATCGTATGAGGAGTAGGCTACTGAACTGCAGCGTCTTCCCTGGCAGCACAGTCACTGGACTTGAACATTATCAAAACCTTGAGGGCGGTATTGGAGCACAGACTCTGGAGCAGATTTCTGCCTCCCTTGTCAATATAGGAGTTAGAAGAGGTTTTGATCGAAGAGTGGCATAACATTCTTTTATATCTTCAAATTTAACACATATTTCGGACAACAACACATATAAGTCACTGAGTAAGTTGACCTGTGTACAAGTCGGCATTCGATTAAACACTGAGTCTCAGTCTAGCGGCCGCTGCTCGGCTGGCCGCTTAGGTGGCGCAGCTGCTGCGTGGCTGGCAGACAGCGCCGCACGTAGAGGACGTGCGTAATTGCGCGGCGGCACTTTGAATAATCGGCAAGTCACAACACTTTTCCCCCCTTTGAAATTGTTGCACTGGTCTTGATGGAGGTGTCCTGGAGATGGCTAACGTCCATAGGCGTTGTTTGACTCGCCGTAAAGTCTCGAGGAGGAGGCTTCCCGTACGGACGGAAGTGTCCCCGATGATAACAGGTTGAGATGACAGGAGACGTAGGGGTTGAATCTGCTGGGGGCCCCTGCACCAATCTGCCCGTTGCGGCAAGTCCAGTTGATATGACAGGAGACATGGGCGATGTGTCGGCGTCTGTTGGAGGAGGAGGCGAGTAGATGTACTCTGACAGAGGACGGTCCTCCGGTTCCTGCATGGGCACGTCTCCTGGTGGCGTCCGTTCTGGTGCTGGCATCGCGATGACGGTGAGAGGGCTGCATTGTGAGTATTGAGAGATGCCAAGATCCCGAGCAACAGGTAGAGCCAAAGGTGGTGTGGCGGCATTCGGAACAGGCGTTGCTGGCACCCGAGGCCGAAGCTGGTCCGAATGACGCACTGCAATGCCCGTGTCCGTCTGGATTTCATACAGGCGTCTGCCACGGTGTCGTAAGATGCGGCCCGGGCTCCATTTTGGCCGCCTGCCATATCCCCGCACCCAGACGAGGTCGTCGGCGGTGAACCGGCCAAGTGAAGGCACCCGCGGCCGTGAGGTGGGAGGCCGCAGAAGATGAAGTAGCGTGCGGGGCTGTCGGCCATGTAAGAGCTCAGCCAGGATGTGATCGCCCATGGGGGTGAAACGGTAAGACGCCAGGAACTGGAGAAGCGCGTCATCAGCAGCAGAAGAAGTCAGAAGTTTCCGCATCTGAGCCTTAAATGTGCGGACCACTCGTTCAGCCTCACCGTTGGATTGTGGATGGAACGGCGGGGCCGTGACATGCGTAACGCCGTGACGAGCACAAAAATCCGCAAAGTCGGAAGAGGCAAATTGCGGACCATTATCAGTAACAAGAGTAGAGGGTAGGCCTTCCAAAGAAAAAATGCGGGCCAGAGCACTGGTGGTTGCCGCGGTGGTAGGCGACGTGCAACGGACAATGAAAGGAAAGTTAGAATAGGCGTCAATTACGAGGAGCCAATAAGTACCTATAAAGGGTCCCGCAAAGTCAGCATGAATGCGCTCCCAGGGCTTCTCAGGCGAAGGCCACGGTGACAAAGATGACTTCGGGGCAGCGGCCTGTGACGCACAAGGGCCGCAGGCAGCGGCCATGTATGCGATGTCAGAGATGATGCCAGGCCAGTACACATGACGGCGTGCCAGATATTTTGTGCGAGACACACCCCAGTGCCCCTGGTGAAGGAGGCGCAAGACCAAAGCACGCTAAGACGCAGGTACCACAACACGCGGCGAAGCATTGTCAGTGGAGAGGAGGATAACACCATCCCTAGCCGTGAGGCGGTAGCGCAAAGTGTAGTAGTTCCGCAACGGATCAGAAGTCTTAGCGGACGGGCGATCTGGCCAACCCTTCTGAATACAGCGTAAAACCCGGGAGAGGGTAGGGTCAGAACCCGTAGCAGCCGCCAGCCTGTCCCCAGTGATGGGAACCCGTCCACAACCCGCTGCTCAGCAACATCCAGGTGGAAACACAAAAGTTCGTCCCTATCGAATGCCTGATCAGGACCTATGGGAAGGCGAGACAAAGCATCAGCATTCGCATGTTGAGCCGTTGGCCGGAAGTGAATCTCATAATTGAAACGGGACAAGTAAAGAGCCCAACGCTGGAGGCGGTGTGCAGCCTTGTCGGGAAGTGATGTTGATGGATGAAACAAGGAAACAAGCGGTTTGTGATCCGTAACAAGATGAAATTTTGAGCCATAGAGAAAAACATCAAACTTATGAAGAGCATAAATGATGGCCAAAGCTTCTTTCTCAATTTGAGAATACTTTTGTTGGGCATCCGTGAGCGTTTTGGAGGCATAAGCGATGGGTTGTTCCGAACCGTCAGAAAAACGGTGCGCAAGGACTGCACCGACCCCGTATTGAGAGGCATCTGTGGCAAGAACAAGATGTTGGCCAGGTCGATAAGTAGCCAGGCACGGGGCCTGTTTCAGCATAGCCTTTAATTTCCGGAAAGCTGCGTCACATGACGCGGACCAGTGAAAAGGCACGTTTTTATGCAACAGGCGATGCAACGGCTGAGCCACCGACGCCGCAGACGGTAAAAACTTGTGATAGTATGCTATTTTCCCCAAGAAAGCCTGCAATTCCTTAACAGATGTAGGGCGAGGAAGGGCATCGATCGCAGCAACAGTGTGTTGAAGCGGACGAATACCATCCCGAGAGAGTTGAAACCCCAAGTACGTGATAGATGCCTGAAAAAATTGTGATTTCTGAAGATTACACTTAAGACCGGCAGTCTGTAAGACATTAAAAAGTGCGCGGAGATTTTGAAGATGTTCTTCAGTGGTGGAGCCAGTGACAACAATGTCGTCCATGTAATTGATACACCCCGGGACAGGGAGCAATAATTGTTCCAAGAATCGCTGAAAGAGAGCAGGAGCGCTGGCAACCCCGAATGGCAATCGTTGGTATTGATAGAGGCCGAAAGGTGTGTTAAGGACCAGAAACTGCCGGGAAGCAGCGTCAAGAGGAAGTTGATGACAAGCTTCTGACAGGTCAAGTTTAGAAAAATACTGGCCTCCAGCAAGTTTAGTGAACAATTCTTCAGGTCGAGGCATAGGGTAAGTGTCGATAAGGCATTGTGCATTTACAGCGGCTTTGAAATCACCACAGAGACGAATATCACCATTTGGCTTAGCAACGACAACGACAGGAGAGGACCACTCACTGGAAGTGACAGGAAGCAAGACCCCCGAAGCAGTGAGACGATCCAGCTCCCGTTTGACCTGATCATGAAGTGCCACAGGAATGGGCCGAGCCCGAAAAAACTTAGGCCGAGCAGTGGGTTTGAGCGTGATATGAGCTTCAAAATCGTTTGCACGGCCTAACCCAGGAGAAAAAATGGACAAAAATGTCGTCGACAAGGAATCCAATTGAGCATAAGGAATAGCATCAGAGACGATATTGACCGAGTCATCTAAGGAGAAACCAAAAACGCGACAGGCATCGAAACCAAAAAGATTCACCGCGTTACTATGGTCGACCACAAAATATGCGAACAGTGCGAACGACAATTTGTAAGATACTTCAGCATCAAATTGTCCCAAAAGATAAATCTTCTGTTTATTGTAAGTCCGTAATTGCCTAGTGACAGGTAACAGATTGGAGAACCCAGCTGAAGATACGTCTGAGAATTGATGATAGTGGCAGCAGAACCAGTATCCACCTGCATGCGAACATCTCGACCAAGTATTACAATTGACAGACAACACAGAATCAGAATCAGCGTCATGTTCATGAACATCATGTGTGCGGTCGGATTTGCAAACGGATGACACATGACCCTTTTTTTTTGCATTTGTGACACACGGCCCAACATTATGGACAATCTTCTCATGAATGTTTCGTAAAACACCGCGGACATGAAAGAAGTTGCCGTGGGTTTTGCTGCAGTTTCTTAGAGGTTTGTTTACGGTTAGGCTGAGGCTGTGCTTGGGAGCGTACTGTGGCCACGTTGGCTGGTGGGGACATGCCACACGCTTCGCCAACATCACACAGAGGTTGTATTTCCCCCGACATCGCCAAATGCCTCTATTTGCGCTCCAGTGGCGCGAGTAGTTTCAAAAGACTGAGCAATGGATTGGACTTCATCTAGAGTCGGAATGCCAACTGAAGGGCACGTTGCCTAACTTCTTTGTCGGGTGCCGATCGGATAATAGCATCCTGTACTATGGAATCGGCGTAGGATTCTTTGTGAACTTCAGTAACAAATTGACACTTTCTACTGCGGCTGTGAAGTTCAGCAGCCCAAGAGCGATAGGAGTGATTCAGTTGTTTTTGACAACGATAAAAGGCAACACGAGAGGCTACCACATGCGTTTGATTTTGAAAATAGACAGACAGAAGTGAGCACATATCAGCAAAGGACAAAGACGCAGCATCTCTCAAAGGAGCCAATTGCAACAACAACTGATACATTTGAGGTGAAATCCATGAAAGGAACAGAAACTTACATGTTTGTTCGTCTGCGACATGAAATGCCAAGAAGGATTTGGACAGTGAGGAATAACTTCCCTGAAAGGGAAGAAGTGCAATTGACAGACAACACAGAATCAGAATCAGCGTCATGTTCATGAACATCATGTATGCGGTCAGATTTACAAACGGAAGACACATGACCTTTCTTTTTGCAATTGTGACACACAGCCCAACGTTGGGGACAATCCTCGCGTGAATGTTTCGTAAAACACCGCGGACATGAAGGAAGTTGCCGAGGATTTTGCTGTAGTTTCTTAGTGGGTTGTTTATGGCTAGGCCGAGGCTACGCGTGGGAGCGCACTGCGGCCACGTCGGCCGGCAGGGACGCGCCGCACGCGTCGTCAACAGCGCACAGAGGTTGTATTTCCCCGACCTCACCCCACGCTTCTATTTGCGCCCCAGCGGCGCGAGAAATTTCAAAAGACTGCGCAATGGAGAGAACTTCATCTAGAGTCGGATTCGCCAACTGAAGGGCACGTTGCCGAACTTCTTTGTCGGGCGCCGACCGGATAATAGCATCCCGTACCATGGAATTGGCATAGGATTCTTTGTGGACGTCAGTAACAAATTGACACTTTCTACTGAGGCCGTGAAGTTCAGCAGCCCAAGTGCGATAGGACTGATTTGGTTGTTTTTGACAACGATAAAAGGCAACACGAGAGGCTACCACATGCGTTTGCTTTTGAAAATAGACGGGCAGAAGTGAGCACATTTCAGCAAAGGACAAAGACGCAGGATCCTTCAAAGGAGCCAATTGCGACAACAACCAATACATTTGAGGTGAAATCCAGGAAAGGAACAGAGACTTACATGGTTGTTTGTCCGTGACATGAAATGCCAAGAAGTGCTGTCGAAGACGTTTTTCATAATCAGACCAGTCTTCCGCCGTCTCGTCATAAGGTGGAAAAGGAGGTACAGCCAATGACGAGAAATGCCCTGCATTTGATGCCGCGATGAAATCGCGAATCGCCGCAGTTAGAAGCGTTTGCTGATCGCGAATCGCCGTCGTGAGAAGCGTTTGCTGGTCAAGGAGATTTTGCAAGAGCTGCTCGACAGTAGCCATGGAACCCTGTTAGTCAACGGTGAAAAGGAAAAATCCACTACCTCGTCGCCAATTTTTATATCTTCAAATTTAACACATATTTCGGACAACAACACATATAAGTCACTGAGTAAGTTGACCTGTGTACAAGTCGGCATTCGATTAAACACTGAGTCTCAGTCTAGCGGCCGCTGCTCGGCTGGCCGCTTAGGTGGCGCAGCTGTTGCGTGGCTGGCAGACAGCGCCGCACGTAGAGGACGTGCGTAATTGCGCGGCGGCACTTTGAATAATCGGCGAGTCACAACACATTCTGCTGGAGACTATACAATCATTATATGCCAGTATTCCAAGAAGAATCACAGCTGTATTATGAGCAATTGGGGTCCAACCCCTTACTAATAAACCATTCGCAAATAAGTGCAGGTCTTCATATTATTTTGCCTATCTGCAGTACATATTACAGTGCTTGTTTACCTAGAAAATAAAATCCAAGTTCATAGAAAATAAAAATCCAAGTTCATCATGTTCAGCTGTTTATTTGTCAACCCAAAATTAAATAATTACAAGAGGTTATAGGCCCACAGCCATGAACCAATCATATTTTATGAAAAATTAATTTTGGACTTTAGTAATAGTCCATTTAAAATTGTGGCAAGTAAAGTTACTTTCCCAACCATAAATTAAGAGAAAAATAACTTCAAGGTGGTTATGCATGTTAATTTTTTATTTTGTCCTGTAAATTCGTTGTTTACAAGTAGTGTAGTAGTAATTTAGGATAAATCTGGTGACAGAATACATTGTTACATGAGCAAGATCTCATACATGTACTACTTTACCCTTTACCTAATAACAATTGGTTGGGCATTATATTACAACCTGTGGTTCACTGGCAGAACTTTAAGTAAATGCTTAAAAGTACAGAGTAACTGAAAGTACATATTTGTATCCTAATGTCATAAATTTTTATCATCATGAATGAAAGTAAAAAAACAACAAATTTATCTTCAGACTTCAGTAAAAGCAGCACTTTTTTTTAAGAGTGTGTTTCTTACCTATGTGGTTTCCTGTATTTCTGCACTAACAGTATCCAGTCAAATCTTTATGACCACATAACGTGCCTCATATAATTAAGGATTGTTACACAGGTGACTTGTCAATTCTAACACTATACACACACTAATAAAAATTATGTAATGTTATAATACATACACTATTACTTTTTCAGACATGTACTTTTTACATGGTTATCATTTAAAAAATCTATGGTATACATATGTCATTGCTTCTTTAGACATATACTATTTTACACAGTTATCATTCAAGAAATCATCTACACTATAGTAGCATTCAATTTTCAATTATTTTTCTCTGTCTTCTTCAGTATTTTTTAGATTTGGGTTACACTTCCCCTTCCAGATTCTATTCATAAATTTCAGCCCATGTTATGTAATGATATAAATGGTAATGTTCAGTTGGCTCGGTACTGTAGTATCGCTACCTAGTTTTAAGTGAAACTTGTGACAATTTGTAAGAAGCCGCCATGGAGCATTCCATTAGCTACCACTGACTGGTAAGCGCTATGTGGCAACATATAGGTTACAGCAACATGTACATGAAAGGATTGTGAAACAGGCTAGCCATACTCAGTGAAACCTGCACTATGCAGAAGTAATAGCCAGAGTGGGCAGGACAGTATCACCACACCAGGGCAAGAACCATGTTACGAGCTATGTGGCCAGAGGGTGAGCAATAGTGCAACAAATGTGCCATGGAGCTGTAAACAGTGAATTTTGAGGCTGATTCATTCAGAGTCTGATGGCACTACCATGATTCCAGGGCTACACTATATGATGAGACAACTGAGCACTGCCAGCAAAGCTATGGGCTCAGGACCATGTCGGTGCAGCTGCCTCCCTCGCCAAGTCTACTCTGTGGGACTTGGTGCCTTAGTGATGCCCACCTGCCGTCCTCACATTCTGCTGCCAGGCTCCTACTAGGTGGCAGCAGGTCATGTCTCATGCATGGCAGTCTTCCCTCATCACAAAGGCGGATGCAGGCTGGGCCTGAGACACCAAGGTGTGGCCATCTGCAGCAGAATGCCATTGCATCACTGTGGATGTCAGGGCCTTGACTGACTGACTTGCCATTGGGCTGTTGCCTGCCATATGTCAGCATCCTAGGGGGCTGATACGTATAGCTCTACATAGGGGCACAAGCTGGCCATCTGCTGGCCATTGCCAGCCTGCCACACTGGAGTTGTCTCTAGTTACTCGACACTTGGTGAGTTACAACACACTGTATATTCCAATTTTGGGGCAACTTACAGCTCCCACTGTGTACAAATCTGTGGTTCATTCCCTGACTTTTCTGGTACTGGGTGACTCTTGCACTAACAATTTGTCTGGTCTGGATGCTTTCAATGCCTTTGGTTTGTCCACTGTGGATGTGGTGCACCTTGTTCCTGACCAGATGCCTTACCAGTAGTTAGATTCTCCATTTTCTAAGTTCTTGCCTTTTTTTCAGATGAGCTAGGTTCTGTCACTAATTTTACAGCCCAAATTACCCTGAAACCTACGACCCAGCCGTCCTTTTTCCACGTGTGCCCTATTCCAGTGGCCTTGTGTGATCAGGTGAAATTAGAATTCAACAAGATGAAGTTATTGGGGGTCATAAAGCCTGTTATGTCAAGTGAGTCGTCTGCCCTTCTCATGAGTGTTAAAAAATCGAATGGTCAGCTTCATCTTTGAGGCAACTTGAAAGTTTCTGTTACTCCTCAGTGTACCACTGACACCCACCCTTTGCCCTATAAGGATGAGGTGTTGACCAAACTTGCCAGTTTTTCTCTGAAATTGATTTATCTGATGACTATTTACAGGTTCTGTTGGATGAGGATTCGAAAAAGCTCCTTGTGATTAGTATGCCCTTCAGGTTTTACCAATATCAGTGCTTCCCACTCTGTGTGGCTACTGCCCCGGGAATTTTACAGCACTTTTTTTTAGAACAACTGACAATGTCCATTCCGAGGTGCATCAACTATATCAATGACATTGTCATGAGGGGTGCATCCATTTACACACCTGGTTCACAGTCTTACACACTGCATGGCTGAAATGCAGTCATCCATTGTGTATTTGGTGTTTGAGGTTTCTCAGGGTAGTGTAATGCCTTTATTTCAGCATGTTGCTGCCATTACAGCTGTGTCTTACTCTTCCAGTGTCAAAAAACCCCAATCATTTTTAGGGAAAACTGCCTCCCACCACAAATTCATTCTGGGTGTGGCCATGTTGGCCCATCCCCTCCATGAACTGCTCCATAAAAACGTTCCTTTCCAGTGGATGCTGGCCTGTGAATGTGTGTTCATGCTTTTGAAATCAAATTGCATTCTGCTCCTTGTTTGGCTACCTTCTATCATGGCCAACACCTGGTCTCAGCTACAGACACCTCTCAGTATGGACTTGGGGCTGTCTTGCACATCGCTATGAGGACTGTTCCGAATGTCTGATATCTTATGCATCAAAGACACTCAAGTCCACTCAGCAGCACTACTCCCAAGTTGAAAAGGAAGTGCTTGATATCATCTATGGCCTCAAGAAGTTTCATGTATTCTTGTATGGATCTAAGTTCCACCTCATTACTAACCACAAACCCTTGGTTTCATTGTTTAATCCTTCTGCTTTGTTGCCCAGCAAAGCAGCACATCACCTCCAGATATGGCCCTGCTTCTGTCTCACTACAATATGAAATACATTTTCGGCCCACCATGCAGCATGCAAATGCTGACGGGGCTGGATCCCTGTTGATCAGGATGATGATGGTGCTGTGAAGCCTTCCTCTATTATAAAGACAGCATAGCTGGTGTTACTTCTCAGACTGTGTTCTGCTGCTTAGTGTACTGTTTCTATGTTTGTCATTTACTTGAACTTGGATTATTAAACTTTTGTTCTTAGTGGCTGCATTATTGGTTGTGTCTAGCATTATGACAAAGACATTGGTTAACATTTGTGATCAATTCATTTATTGATAGGTTGGGAAGCAGCAGTTCCCGAAACCATATTGATAGCATAAAATATGCTAGTTTCCTTTTGAATATCTGTACATTATTAATTTCCTTTTTTATATTGATGTAAAGATTACTGTATACTTTCATTCCTGACTCTGCAACACTCTGGTGTATTTTTATGAGAGTTGCAGAGACTAGATAGTAATTTTTCATCTGTCTTGAGTCACAGTTGTGAATGTGTCAATTTGTCTTATAGAATCCCCTAATGTTAGCTATAACCATCATCAGTGAGTGTATATACTTACCCATAAATGTAAACAAACCCCACATATTACTCTAACTGTTCATTTTTGAAGTATTAAAACTTTTTCAGTTCCTGCAGCATTTCCCGAGAAGATTATACCATAGGTGATTACAGGAAGGAAATATGCAAAATATGACAACAGCATGAGAAATGGCTCTCACAAGGAGAGATCCCCAGCGATGTCATCAATTTTTTGAAATAATATATATGGTGAGGAAGGTTACGGTCCAAGGAATCAAACCCTGCAGCCATTCATCCCAGTAGGTCCTCATTTGCAAGTAACCATTAATAAGAAATTTCAAAATTTTGTGTGATGCTCTATAATGTTAAAAATAGCAACAATTTACAGTATGTTTGCATAGTGTAATGGTTAAGGTACTGATCTCACATACAAAAGGTAATGGGTTCAAACCTTATCAAAAGCTTTCAATTTTTTTTATTTTTAAATCTATATCAAAGTGATTTTGATCATTATTATTATTCAATTATTTTATATATATACTTATATGTAATTTTCTCTATTCCTTTTTCGCTTCATATTAGTCATCATATGAAATACATCATTTGCTCTTTCTTCCTATGAGTATTTTTTACATTTGAAATCCTTGTTCATGTGACTTTGATTACTGTTATGTATTAACTTTGATTTAATTTCTTCCATTTTATTAATTTACATTTTCATCCTTGTTATTGCAGTCATTACTTCTACTTCTCATTTTGCCTGTATTTTGTTTTACTTATAATCCCTGCTTTTGTCGAAATCATCACCTCCGTTATTCTGTCCATAGTACAATAAAAATTTATGTTCTAAATGTTTGTATGACGATTACCATCCAAAAAGATGAACATCTTATAATGAAAAATACATTCTTGACACCACAGCACAGGCAATATAAATGAATTATTTTGTTTTGTGTTTTTAAATAACAGATTGGCATTTTGAATGTTTAAACATAATGATAGATAAATAAAAATAATTAAATTCACATGCACAAAAATTCCAAGTGCAAAAAGAATGATAGGAGAAAAAAAAATAGTGCAATTGAAGAAGTTAATACTTTGTTTAAAATGACATGACAAAGGAACACAAATAAAAAAAAATTCTTACTATTTTTAAAGCTATACAACATTATGTGAAATTCTGAAATGTTTTTTCATCGACTATTTGCAAAACAATGGCTTACCAGGGTGAACGGATGCAAGGTGTAATACCTGGGACCTTAACATACATCAGCGTATAGATTGTTTCAAAAAGTCAACACCATCACTAAGGACCCCTTCTTGTCAGTGCAAAGCATGCTGAGCTAAGTTTCTTGAGCAGCTGATCAATTTCCTTGTTGCATCTTAACTGCAGCCTCCAGTTTTTCCGGCAGTACAGGACGCCGCGACCGCAGAATGGACATTCGACTATGAAGTGCAACGCTTTACTCCGTGTGCTACTAATACACCGGGAATGTTCGTATCTCTGGTGTCTGCCTCGCCTGGCCATCCGACTCTAACCTCTGCTGGCATACCACACTGGGCACTGCACACATCGACGCGGACACCTTCTATGGTATTCTACGCTCGACAGAATGCTCCTCCAGCACAAGGTCCCGGAAACCCCTCGCCCGAGTTGCTACCGCACAACATGAACCATGCGACTGTTCAGTTTCAGGGTCCACACGCATGGCTGCCCCCTCCTCAGAGTGGCCTGCCATTTAACGTGTCCCCCTCTGGGCCAGTCAAAGGGACACTTGCGCCAACTGCGCCGGGCCATTTATACGCCTATCCATCCTGCTGCCCCGCGCACACCTCGGGCGATGCACCTGCCGTGGTTCCGTCCCATCACTCGGCACTCAATCGCAATCTCGCGCCTCTGCTCGAGATTTCGGCTGCATCAGCGGCTGATCCTTCCACCCCTGCCGCGCCATGCTGGTCGTGTGGCCGTACAGATTCCCTGCCTACAAGGACTGGATACCACGTCTTGCCTACACTGCTAACGGATGTTCAACGCAACACATCGCCCGTCACTGAGGCACAGTTCGCACCAGTGAAGACTGTGTGCAGAATCCCTGTATGTTTCGTGCCTTTCCTACAGCCCCGCAAGCACTGGCCACCAGTTGTTTTCCTTGCTGCTGCCGTTACAACCGGACAACCCAGTGACGTGGTTTACCTTGGTGGACAACATGTTGGACATACACGGTATTGCGGACGACAGCACTCATTTTGTGTGTTTAGTGAACCACCTGCATGACCACCCTGATGTCATCAGTGGCTTGTTGCTGAACCCACCAAAAAGCAACAAATATTCCGCTGCTCGTGCATTACTCATAGAATGCCTCTCTTGTCTACCAGCCAATACGATTCACAACATAGTTTACGACGAGACTTTAGGAGACAATACCCTCACAGCTGTGGCGACGCTTGCATGCACAGGTCAGTACTGAGATCTTGCCGAACTTAGCGCTCTGGGCATTGTTGTTGGTGAAGCTGCCGCAAGAACTACAGATACATTTGCTTCCACATACTGCGGTGTCACTCGAGGATAAACTATGGCTGGCAGAGAAGGCATCCGCCATTATTCGACACAGCCACCTCCCTCTGCACAGCACAGTGCCTAATACCGCTGAGTTGGTAATCCTGTGATTATACTTCCACCGTCGAGCAGTAGAGGCCAGGCACATGCATCTTGCAGACAGCACACGGAACAGCAGCCATCTAGCGGCCAAGACCTGGAACCGCCAGTGGGTCGGGAACAGCCTCTCCCCACCCCAACCGAGCTAACGCCTGCCCGCCCCGCCATCCCCTCGCCTGACGCTTCGGCTGGTGGGATGAGTACAGCTGACTCACGCATATGCTGGTTCCACTCCACTTTCAGGGACGCCGCTCGCAACTGCCATCTGCCCTGCGCATTCCCAAATGCCGCACATGGCCACAGTAGGCACCATGGCTTGCGGATACATACAGGGGCGCCCACAGACGTTGCATTCTGTCAGATCCCCCACCTCACGAGGACGTATGTACACCTTGGATTTAGGTTCACGCCGGTATTTTCTCGTCGATACTGGAGCAGACGTTACTGTAATATGTCCCACATTTTCTGTAAAGGACACACCACCAACCAAACTGTCCCTTCGAGCAGCAAATAAGTCGCCAATTTGTGTCGACGGTTTGGCCAAGTTACCTATTGAACTCATACCTGGCAAACAGTTCACTTGGTCCTTCTACATGGCTGACATCGAAGATCCAGTATTAGGCATTGACTTCCTTTTCCACTTCGCACTGTCTCCAGATCTTCAGTCGGCGGCATTATTGCACCACGCCTCGTCCACTCATATTGCATGTTCAGTCGCCTCTTCGGCCCCCCCCCTCCGCCTCAGCTTCCCGACTACTTTGACACAGCTCCCATCGAGTGCTCTTCACTGGCGGACAGCTTCACAACTTCCATTGCCCAGCTCCAGCCTGAACGCCCTGTGGTTGACGATCTCCGTGCTCACATCACCGAACAACCGTGCCATATCGTCGACTACGCAAGCCCTCATCGAGGCATGATGCCTAGTACAATGCCTGTCAACGCCGCCACCATCTGACACCGGAGACGCACCTCATGGAACTTTGTCGCCACTGACGCAGACAGCTTCCCCGGCACATCAGGTTAGTGACTTGTGTGCTACCGATCCCCGTTCACGACGGCTCCCGAGTGAGTTCGCCAGCCGAGCTGAATGCTATCATGAATGGCATGACACACAAAATTGTCACAACAGATGGGCCACCAGTGCGGCATAAAGCACGCCAACTGCCACCACATAAACTATGGCTTGCTAAAGCCGCAGTGGAGGAACTTCTAAGGGCAGGTATTGTTCGCCTCATCAGACAGTAATTGTTCCTCGCCCATACATTTAGTCCCCAAAAAGGACGGCACAGTGCACCTCTGCGGCGACTATCATCGCCTCAACGCACGGACAGTATTAGACAATTATCTGATACCTCACATACAAGACTTTGCACAAGTACTTAGCGGAGCACGCGTCTTCAGTGTCTTGGACTGCCGCAAGGCATATTTACAGATACCAATGCAACAGAGTGACATACCAAAGACAGCAGTGATCACACCTTTCGGCTTGTACGAATTTTGTTATATGCCTTATGGTCTCAAAAATGCGGCCCAAATTTCGCAGCGTGTTATAGACTCACTTCTCTTTAACTGCACGAATTGCTATGCATACCTCGACGACATACTAATTTTTTCCCCCTCTGACAGCGAACATGAACCCCACCTAACCACGATACAGGACTTATTGACACGTAAAGGAGTTGAGATCAATAATGACAAGTCACAACTCCGCTGCACCGCTGTCACTTTTCTGGGGTACACTGTCTCCTCGGATGGTATATGCCCCCCGCAGGAGCGGGTTGACTGCATTCGCACTCTACCTCTCCCAGGTCGTTTCGTGAATTACACCGGTTTTTAAGAACTGTCAATTTCTACCGCTGTAACCTGCCGATGGCAGCAGCAATTCAAGCCTCTTTGACTGATGCATTGGCCGGGAAACAAACCTCGGGCAGTCGCCAAGTACAGTGGTCTGACAACATGGTGAGAGCTTTTGAAGACCTTAAATCAGCGTTAGCACGTGGTGACACTCTCACCCACCCTTTTCCAGATGCCTGCATCTCTTTTACAGAGGATGCAAGGGATTTTGCAATCGGTGCAGTCCTCCAACAGCATGTCAATGAGACGACACAACCACTCTGGTTTTTTTCCAAAAACTATCTACAGCTCAATGTAAATGGTCAGCATTTGACAGAGAATTGCTTGCAGTTTATGAAGCTGTAAAATGTTTCTGCACAGACGTCAAAGGAAGGAATATAACAATTTTCACAGACCATCACCCCCTCGCGGAGGCTATCCGTAACCCCGCTGCTGACGTTCCCCCACGTATGTTTCGGCAAATGGACTTAATTTGCCAATACACTACAGACATCCATTACATTTGAGGTTCAGAAAATGTGGTGGCTGACTACCTATCACGTATCACTGCAATTTCGTCCCCCATTAATTTCGACGAATTGGCCCACTTACAGGACAGCGACACCGAATTGCACAACCTCTGACAGGACCCAGATACTTCCCTTCAGATTGTTTTGTGCAACCTACCAGGCTTGGCCAGGCCGCTGTGGTGTGATACATCCATGGGCACCACCCGGCCTATTGTTTCCCCTGCGCTGCATCGCCAAGTGTTCACTATGTTACATAACCTGGCACATCCTGGCGCTAAGGCTACTACGTGCCTGGTTACAGAACGCTTTGTGTGGCCAGGTGTGAAGAGGGATTGGCATACTTGGGCTTGTGCTTGTTTACAGTGCCATCACAGCAAACTCTGCAGGCACACACAACCCAGTCTAGGTAAATTCAACATCCTGAAAGGCCGCTTCCGACATGTACATGTGGACCTCGTAGGACCATTATCCATGTCTGATGGTTTCAGGTATATCCTGTCCGTCATTGACTGCGTTTCACGTTGGGTGGAGGCAATACCTCTGCAGGATATCACAGCGGATTCTGTAGAACGAGCATTCGTATCCTCCTGGATAGCTCAATTTGGCTGCCCTACATCCATCTCCACAGACCAGGGAAGACAGTTTGAATCCCTGCTGTTTAACAAACTCTGCGTCCTCTGTGGAGTGCATAGATTCCACATTACAGCTTACCATCCTCAGAGCAATGGACTGGTTGAGCGATGGCACAGGACTCTGAAAGCGGCACTCATGTGCCATGGTGGTGAGTGGTGCGATGCCCTTCCCTGGGTTATGCTAGGAATACGCACGGCTTACAAGACAGACCTCCAGGCTTCACTCGCAGAGCTCCTGTATGGCGAGACCCTAGTTCTCCCTGCGGAGTTCGTCAATGACGAAGCAATCACCAATCTATCCGACCTCCCCACACTAGTTGAGCGTGTCCGGACACACATAGCCTCGATCTGCACGCCTCCTCCAGGACCACATACACATCCTCGGGTATTCCTGCCTTCGGCACTGGACTCTTGCGAGTTCGTTATGTTATGGGATGACACAGTCAAACCGGCATTACAGCCACCTTAGTCTGGCCCGCATCAAGTAGTGGCTCGCACGGACAGTACTATGGACATTCTCATCAGTGGCCACCGGCAGTTTCCCTCCAACATGTGAAACCAACCTGGACGATCGAGGAATCTGTACCACACACCCTTGAGTCGAGTGTTCTTCCATCAGGTGACGACCCCGATCTCACACAGACCGCCCACTCCCCTGTGCCCCACCATGATTGTATGTGCACCGAGCCTACACCTGTGGGCAACTCGGTGGTTGTGTATGACGATACTCTACCCTCGTTTCACACAGGCACTGCGTGTGACAATCCACAACCTCAGGCTCAACCACATGTTGCATGTGACATTACCCTGTCCCAAGTGTTGGCACCCAATACCCCCACAGAGCGTTCCAGTGTTTCTCCTGAACTACGTTACTCCCCCCCCCCCCCCCCCCCAACCACCCTAGTGCCCCCTATATCCACTGTCAACGAAATTTGCATCTCAATCAGTGCCTCTGAGTGCCCATGCGACGAGCTTTCCTTGCAGCTCCATGAGGGATCTATCTTCGTCCTCCACATAGGGGACACCTCACATGGGTCCACACCCATGTCACATATCACGATCCTGTGCACAGTCCCTATCCCAAATGGGGTGGATATGGCTGCCATAGCTGCAACGTTCAGCACCGACGACATCTTCTGTACCAGTTCAGTTCACGCATGCAGGACAACCAGTCCCTCCCCCCGCCTGCTCCACTGGATGGCAGACTATACGAGTGCTAGTCCACCCTGCACAGACAGTATGGACTCTTAGCACATGCTGCTATCAACCAGCGAGCATCCCACAACGCCACTACAAAGGAGGACACCCACGTCCTTCTCCAGTGCTCCGCACTCCTGGGGAGGGGGGCTCTGTGGCGACAGTCGACCGCCAGTACCTTCACTGGCAAAGTGCAGAGTAAATGGTCTTTGGAGACTGGAGCATCTTTGGGCATTCCGTCTACTACTTGACTGAGTGATACGCGTGTCATGAATTTCTGCATTGTTTTTCTTGTGTTTTCTGTAATTATACGAACCTTAATAAAAGTGTCTTATCGTAATAAGTTGGAGTTTTCTGTGTGGTCTGTCGCTATAGCCAAAAAACCCACACAGTCAAAGGTATAAGAAATTGGAGTGCTTGGAAGTTTCAAGTATGTATTTAAAAATCCACACAATGCATGGACTGTAGTCTGAAGAAGCATCTGATAATGATGCATACTAAAAGCTGGCTGCATCTTGAACAAAGTGTGACACAACAGCTCAACAAAGAATAATAAAATGTAAATAAAAAAAAAGAACTGAACACTGTAAGCCACTGTTTCAACAATTAATAATCCTGTCACTACCCTGCCTCTATATAATGGAGCTAGCTTGTTTTACAGTACAGTACTTGGAATTCCTCCACAGAAATGCAGACTGCCACACACATGACACCAGAAACAAAACCCAATTACAAAGGACATAAAAACAAGCAAAAACCCAAAAATAATGAGAATTAAATTAAAGGAACTACTACTAAATCACTGTTTCTATTCCATATATGAAATTCTTGAAACTAAATTTTAATTACTTGTAATAAGCTGTTTATCAACTTGTAGATATTTCTACTTAGTAAGATAATTTAATTATTATATCTTATTTACCACGGACCTTGCCGTTGGTGGGGAGGATTGCGTGCCTCAGCGATACAGATAGCCGTACCGTAGGTGCAACCACAATGGAGGGTTATCTGTTGAGAGGCCAGACAAATGTGTGGTTCCTGAAGAGGAGCAGCAGCCTTTTCAGTAGCTGCAGCAGCAACGGTCTGGATGATTGACTGATCTGGCCTTGTAACACTAACCAAAACAGCCTTGCTGTGATGGTACTGCGAACGGCTGAAAGCAAGGGGAAACTACGGCCGTAATTTTTCCCGAGGCATGCAGCTTTACTGTATGATTAAATGATGATGGCGTCCTCTTGGGTAAAATATTCTGGAGGTAAAATAGTCCCCCATTCAGATCTCCGGGCGGGGACTACTCAAGAGGACGTCGTTATCAGGAGAAAGAAAACTGGTGTTCTAGAGATTGGAGCGTGGAATGTCAGATCCCTTAATCGGGCAGGTAGGTTAGAAAATTTAAAAAGGGAAATGGATAGGTTAAAGTTAGATATAGTGAGAATTAGTGAAGTTCGGTGGCAGGAGGAACAAGACTCCTGGTCAGATGCATACAGGGTTATAAACACAAAATCAAATAGGGGTAATGCAGGAGTCGGTTTAATAATGAATAAAAAAATAGGAGTACGGGTAAGCTACTACAAACAGCATAGTGAACGCATTATTGTGGCCAAGATAGACACGAAGCCCACACCTACTACAGTAGTACAAGTTTATATGCCAACTAGCTCTGCAGATGACGAAGAAATTGAAGAAATGTATGATGAAATAAAATAAATTATTCAGATAGTGAAGGGAGACGAAAATTTAAAAGTCATGGGTGACTGGAATTCGGTAGTAGGAAAAGGGAGAGAAGGAAATGTAGTAGGTGAATATGGATTGGGGCTAAGAAATGAAAGAGGAAGCCGCCTGATAGAATTTTGCACAGAGCACAACTTAATCATAGCTAACACTTGGTTCAAGAATCGTAAAAGAAGGTTGTATACATGGTAGAAGCCTGGAGATACTGACAGGTTTCAGATAGATTACATAATGGTAAGACAGAGATTTAGGAACCAGGTTTTAAAATGTAAGACATTTCCAGGGGCAGATGTGGACTCTGATCACAATCTATTGGTTATGAACTGTGGATTAAAACTGAAGAAACTGCAAAAAGGTGGGAATTTAAGGAGATGGGGCCTGGATAAACTGAAAGAACCAGAGGTTGTACAGAGTTTCAGGGAGATCATAAGGGAACAATTGACAGGAATGGGGGAAAGAAATACAGTAGAAGAAGAATGGGTAGCTTTGAGAGATGAAGTAGTGAAGGCAGCAGAGGACCTAGTAGGTAAAAAGACGAGGGCTAGTAGAAATCCTTGGGTAACAGAAGAAATACTGAATTTAATTGATGAAAGGAGAAAATATAAAAATGCAGTAAATGAAGCAGGCAAAAAGGAATACAAACGTCTCAAAAATGAGATCGACAGGAAGTGCAAAATGGCTAAGCAGGGATGGCTAGAGGATAAATGTAAGGTTGTAGAGGCTTATCTCACTAGTAGAAATCCTTGGGTAACAGAAGAAATACTGAATTTAATTGATGAAAGGATACTGCCTACAGGAAAATTAAAGAGACCTTTGGAGAAAAGAGAACCACTTGTATGAATATCAAGAGCTCATATGGAAACCCAGTTCTAAGCAAAGAAGGGAAAGCAGAAAGATGGAAGGAGTATATAGAGGGTCTATATAAGGGCGATGTACTTGAGGACAGTATTATGGAAATGGAAGAGGATGTAGATGAAGATGAAATGGGAGATATGATACTGCATGAAGAGTTTGACAGTGCACTGAACGACCTCAGTCGAAACAAGGCCCCGGGAGTAGACAACATTCCATTAGAAACTACTGACGGCCTTGGGAGAGCCAGTCCTGACAAAACTCTACGATCTGGTGAGCAAGATGTATGAGACAGGCGAAATACCCTCAGACTTCAAGAAGAATATAATAATTCCAATCCCAAAGAAAGCAGGTGCTGACAGATGTGAAAATTACCGAACAATCAGTTTAATAAGTCAAGGATGCAAAATACTAACGCGTATTCTCTACAGACAAATGGAAAAACTGGTAGAAGCTGACCTCGGGGAAGATCAGTTTGGATTCCGTAGAAATATTTGAACACGTGAGGTGAAGGTGGCTGGGGTAAAATACAGGGAGCGAAAGGCTACTTACAATTCGTACATAAATCAGATGGCAGTTATAAGAGTCGAGGGGCACGAAAGGGAAGCAGTGGTTGGGAAGGGGGTGAGACAGGGTTGTAGCCTATCCCCGATGTTATTCAATCTGTATATTGAGCAATCAGTGAAGGAAACAAAAGAAAAATTCGAAGTAGGGATTAAAATCCATGGAGAAGAAATAAAGACTTTGAGGTTCGCCAGTGACATTGTAATTCTGTCAGAGACAGAAAAGGACTTGGAAGAGCAGTTGAACGGAATGGACAGTGTCATGAAAGGAGGGTATAAGATGAACATCAACAAAAGCAAAGCGAGTATAATGAAATGTAGCCGAATTAAGTCGGGTGATGCTGAGGGAATTAGATTAGGAAGTGAGACACTTAAAGTAGTAAAGGAGTTTTGCTATTTGGGGAGCAAAATAACTGATGATGGTCGAGGTAGAGAGGATATCAAATGTAGACTGGCAATGGCAAGGAAAGCGTTTCTGAAGAAGAGAAATTTGTTAACATCGAGTATTGATTTAAGTGTCAGGAAGTCGTTTCTGAAAGTATTTGTATGGAGCGTAGCCATGTATGGAAGTGAAACATGGACGATAACTAGTTTGGACAAGAAGAGAATAGAAGCTTTCGAAATGTGGTGCTACAGAAGAATGCTGAAGATTAGATGGGTAGATCATATAACTAATTAGGAGGTATTGAATAGGATTGGGGAGAAGAGAAGTTTGTGGCACAACTTAACTAGAAGAAGGGATAGGTTGGTAGGACATGTTCTGAGGCATCAAGGGATCACCAATTTAGTATTGGAGGCAGCGTGGAGGGTAAAAATTGTAGAGGGAGACCAAGAGATGAATACGCTAAACAGATTCAGAAGGATGTATGTTGCAGTAGGTACTGGGAGATGAAGAAGCTTGCACAGGATAGAGTAGCATGGAGAGCTGCATCAAACCAGTCTCAGGACTGAAGACCACGACAATAACAACAACAACATATTTTGTCTGTATCTCATATATGTATTCTGCTATGTGAAGTATGCACCACAAAAATTTAATTACTTGTAATGCGCTGTTTATCCACTTGTATTTCTACTTAGTAAGATAATTTAATTATTGTATGTTACTCATATTCTGACTGTATCTCTTATATGTATTGTGCTACATGTAGTATGTACCACCACTGTCATCTCTCATCACACACCACCTTTTTTTATTTTGTATATATATATCCTATATGTATTCTGCTATGTGAGTTATGTACCAATACCGTCATCTCTCACCAAACACCGTCTTAACATAATTTTCAAATTGACTTGTCCTGTATCATGATGTGCTTTGCTGTACAATTTGTATGATCTGCAGGACCAATAATAAATAAATAAATAAATAAATAAATAAATAAATACCACAATGGTTGAAGAAAACAATATGTAGCATATTATGAACTGCAACATACCAAAAGAAATATGGGACAAGCTACTGTCTATTTAAAAATAAAAATCTGGAATCAGTGGTGACATTTTATTGGAGCAGTAGTATAGTTTACAGAAGAAGTCATCTGATGACTTAGCATCACAGAATGCTAGAAATCAGAATCTTGCACATTGTGTGCAGATTATCGGTGTGAAAACACCCAGTCAGATGATCATCACAAGAATTTTGATAAATCTACCAGTAGCTTACAAGTATTTTGACAGTTTGTGGGAATCTGGGCAAGCAAGAGAACATATGCTTGAGAATCTGGTATCCAGACTTGCCATTGAGTGACACAAGTTAAACAGGTTGTGACAAGTACTGGGATCAATTTTCCAGGTTAGAAGTTTCTGTGTCAAGACTGCATTATTAGTAAAATGTGTAAATTGCCATTTCCAACTAGTGATATCACATCAAAGCAAGTAGGTGGGCTTATGCATGCAGGTCTGAGAGGGAAAATGCAACAAGACTCCATGGGTGGTGCAAGATATTCCTTGTCTTGAATGACGACTATGGTCACTGGAGAATGTTGTTTTTCATGAAGAATAAATCAGGCTTTTCTGAATGTTTGAGAAATTTCTTTAAAATGAGTGAGAAATGCTTGTGCATAGACATAAGGGCAGTAAGATTGGATTAGCATTTTCTAAACAAGATGTTATCAATCTGACTAGTCAGCATGGCATTTTGCCTCAAAAACAGTGCCAAACAGCTCACAACAAAATGGACCTAATGAAAATGAAAACAGATCTGTTGCTGAGTTGGTCAGGACTTGTCTGCTTATTGCCACTTGAAATATGGGCAGAAGCTGTGAATTACATGATAGCATTTACATTGAACAGGACTGGGGGGAGGGGGGAATGAGTTGTGCCATTGGAATTGTAGCTAGCAAAGAAACCAAATAAAAGCCTTCAGAACTTTGGTTGAAGAAATCTGTGTTCCTTTCCTACAGAAAAGGAATGAAAATGGGATGAAAAGGATAAAAAGGGTTATTTCACTTGTTACAATAAAATCAGTAAAGATGATCAAAAAAAATGGCTCTGAGTACTATGGGACTCAACTGCTGTGGTCATAAGTCCCCTAGAACTTAGAACTACTTAAACCTAACTAACCTAAGGACAGCACACAACACCCAGCCATCACGAGGCAGAGAAAATCCCTGACCCCGCCGGGAATCGAACCCGGGAACCCGGGCGTGGGAAGCGAGAACGCTACCGCACGACCACGAGATGTGGGCAAAGATGATCATGTATGGTTTCCAGATCAATGACAAGTAAGATGCAATAGAGATTTTACATTTACAGCAAAACTACATGAGGCAAGGACAGCATCAACATGTTGTTGTTGTTGTGGTCTTCAGTCCTGAGACTGGTTTGATGCAGCTCTCCATGCTACTCTATCCTGTGCAAGCTTCTTCATCTCCCAGTACCTACTGCAGCCTACATCCTTCTGAATCTGCTTAGTGTATTCATCTCTTGGTTGCCCTCTACGATTTTTACCCTCCACGCTGCCCTCCAATGCTAAATTTGTGATCCCTCGATGCCTCAGAACATGTCCTACCAACCGATCCCTTCTTCTAGTCAAGTTGTGCCACAAACTTCTCTTCTCCCCAATCCTATTCAATACCTCCTCATTAGTTACGTGATCTACCCACCTTATCTTCAGCATTCTTCTGTAGCACCACATTTCGAAAGCTTCTATTCTCTTCTTGTCCAAACTAGTTATAGTCCATGTCTCACTTCCATACGTGGCTACACTCCATACAAATACTTTCAGAAACGACTTCCTGACACCTAAATCTATATTCGATGTTAACAAATTTCTCTTCTTGAGAAACGCTTTACTTGCCATTGCCAGTCTACATTTTATATCCTCTCTACTTCGACCATCATCGGTTATTTTAATCCCTAAATAGCAAAACTCCTTTACTACTTTAAGTGTCTCATTTCCTAATCTAATTCCCTCAGCATCACCCGACTTAATTTGACTACATTCCATTATCCTCGTTTTGCTTTTGTTGATGTTCATCTTATATCCTCCTTTCAAGACACTGTCCATTCCATTCAACTGCTCTTCCAAGTCCTTTGCTGTCTCTGGCAGAATTACAATGTCATCGGCGAACCTCAAAGTTTTTACTTCTTCTCCATGAATTTTAATACCTACTCCGAATTTTTCTTTTGTTTCCTTTACTGCTTGCTCAATATACAGATTGAATAACATCGGGGAGAGGCTACAACCCTGTCTCACTCCTTTCCCAACCACTGCTTCCCTTTCATGCCCCTCGACTCTTATAACTGCCATCTGGTTTCTGTACAAATTGTAAATAGCCTTTCGCTCCCTCTATTTTACCCCTGCCACCTTCAGAATTTGAAAGAGAGTATTCCAGTCAACATTGTCAAAAGCTTTCTCTAAGTCTACAAATGCTAGAAACGTAGGTTTGCCTTTTCTTAATCTTTCTTCCAAGATAAGTCGTAAGGTCAGTATTGCCTCACGTGTTCCAACATTTCTACGGAATCCAAACTGATCTTCCCCGAGGTCGGCTTCTACCAGTTTTTCCATTCGTCTGTAAGGAATTCGCGTTAGTATTTTGCAGCTGTGACTTATTAAACTGATAGTTCGGTAACTTTCACATCTGTCAACACCTGCTTTCTTTGGGATTGGAATTATTATATTCTTCTTAAAGTCTGAGGGTATTTCGCCTGTCTCATACATCGTCTCACCAGATGGTAGAGTTTTGCCATGACTGGCTCTCCTGAGGCCATCAGTAGTTCTAATGGAATGTTGTCTACTCCCGGGGCCTTGTTTTGACTCAGGTCTTTCAGTGCTCTGTCAAACTCTTCACGCAGTATCTTATCTCCCATTTCATCTTCATCTACATCCTCTTCCATTTCCATAATATTGTCCTCAAGTACATCGCCCTTGTATAAACCCTCTATATACTCCTTCCACCTTTCTGCTTTCCCTTCTTTGCTTAGAACTGGGTTGCCATCTGAGCTCTTGATATTCATACAAGTGGTTCTCTTCTCTCCAAAGGTCTCTTTAATTTTCCTGTAGGCAGTATCTATCTTACCCCTAGTGAGACAAGCCTCTACATCCTTACATTTGTCCTCTAGCCATCCCTGCTTAGCCATTTTGCACTTCCTGTCGATCTCATTTTTGAGACGTTTATATTCCTTTTTGCCTGCTTCATTTACTGCATTTTTATATTTTCTCCTTTCATCAATTAAATTCAATATTTCTTCTGTTACCCAAGGATTTCTATTAGCCCGCGTCTTTTTACCTACTTGATCGTCTGCTGCCTTCACCACTTCATCCCTCAGAGCTACCCATTCTTCTTCTACTGTATTTCTTTCCCCATTCCTGTCAATTGTTCCCTAATGCTCTCGCTGAAACTCGCTACAACCTCTGGTTCTTTCAGTTTATCCAGGTCCCATCTCCTTAAATTCCCACCTTTTTGCAGTTTCTTCAGTTTCAATCTGCAATTCATAACCAATAGATTGTGGTCAGAATCTACATCTGCCCCAGGAAATGTCTTACAATTTAAAACCTGGTTCCTAAATCTCTGTCTTACCATTATATAATCTATCTGAAACCTGTCAGTATCTCCAGGCTTCTTCCATGTATACAGCCTCCTTTCATGATTCTTGAACCAAGTGTTAGCTATGATTAAGTTATGCTCTGTGCAAAATTCTACAAGGCGGCTTCCTCTTTCATTCCTTCCCCCCAATGCATATTCACCTTCTATGTTTCCTTCTCTCCCTTTTCCTACTGACGAATTCCAGTCACCCATCACTATTAAATTTTCGTCTCCCTTCACTACCTGAATAATTTCTTTTATCTCGTCATACATTTCATCTATTTCTTCATCATCTGCAGAGCTAGTCGGCATATAAACTTGTACTACATTAGTAGGCATGGGCTTTGTGTCTATCTTGGCCACAATAATGCGTTCACTATGCTGTTTGTAGTAGCTAACCCGCACTCCTATTTTTTTATTCATTATTAAACCTACTCCTGCATTACCCCTATTTGATTTTGTATTTATAACCCTGTAATCACCTGACCAAAAGTCTTGTTCCTCCTGCCACCGAACTTCACTAATTCCCACTATATCTAACTTTAACCTATCCATCTCCCTTTTTAAATTTTCTAACCTACCTGCCCGATTAAGTGATCTGACATTCCACGCTCCGATCCGTAGAACGCCAGTTTTCTTTCTCCTGATAATAACGTCCTCCTGAGTAGTCCCCGCCCGGAGATCCGAATGGGGGACTATTTTACCTCCGGAATATTTTACCCAAGAGGACGCCATCATCATTTAATCATACAGTAGAGCTGCATGTCCTCGGGAAAAATTACGGCTGTAGTTTCCCCTTGCTTTCAGCCGTTCGCAGTACCAGCACAGCAAGGCCGTTTTGGTTAATGTTACAAGGCCAGATCAGTCAATCATCCAGACTGTTGCCCCTGCAACTACTGAAAAGGCTGCTGCCCCTCTTCAGGAACCACATGTTTGTCTGGCCTCTCAACAGATACCCCTCCGTTGTGGTTGCACCTACGGTACGGCCATCTGTATCGCTGAGGCACGCAAGCCTCCCCACCAACGGCAAGGTCCATGGTTCAGGGGGGGAGCATCAACATATAAAACAATAAGTTCTGCCCTACATGCAAATAAACTGTAACCTGCAGACGACATCCTTCAGAATGTTTCTGCGATTCTGTGCTGCAGTATTCTAAAGTAGGCACTGAAGAGAGAGACAATGGTATGCATCCCCATGAGGTCAGTGAGTAAAGAACACTAGGTGATGAAGCTGTCAAATGTAATAAGCAACATGAGTGAAGATATCACTGATTTCTAGAAAGATGTGAAAACCACATGTCTGTTTTAGATACTGTCGACTCAAAGAGCAGTTACACATGAGACAGAAAAATGAAAAAATCTTATTAATGACAATATTATTGCTTTTCGAGATAACCAATCATAGACTTTGGTTGATCATCATGCACTATGACAGGTCTCTGATAACTGATGTATGTACAAAATCAAGAATGCCAGTAATGATAACACTCCACATTAGAAGGCAAGACTTGTAGCTAGATGTTTCAAGCAAGTTTCAAGTATAGATTATAATGAAACATACAGCCCAGTGATTAGATAGTTTAATTCAGAAATTTCGGGCGTATTACAGTATTTGTGAGATCTAGCATCGCATTTTACTACCTGAATAGTGTAAATTCGCGTAGTTGTCAGTCATCTATTTTTGTTTTGAATGGTCAGTGTCGGTTGGTCACAGCCAGTGAGCTCCCAGCCGCCGTTGGATAAGCAGCTGCCAGCAGCAAGTTGCACTCTTAGCTCACTTATTTGCTTTATAGTTTAATTCTTAATTTCTTTGTGTGTTTTGGGTATTTGCACAGTTTAATTCACAAATTTCGGTCGTATTATAGGGTTTGAGAGTTGTAGCATTGCATTTTAGTACCTGTATAGTGTAAATTTGTGTAGTCGTCAGTCATCTGTTTTGTTTTGAACGGCTTGTGAGATAAAAGACAGGGGAAAAAAAAATGTTAGGGGTGGTTAGGGACTGCACCTGTTGTGTACGGATTCAGGGGGAATTGGCCACCAGTAAACAGCTGGAAGCTGTGTTGGCCATGGTTGACAGGCTCCAAGCTGTTGCCCTGGGCCGCGGTGACAATGGGACATGCGAGACGAGCGATTTGGCGCCTCTGGAACCTATAGCATCTGATGCCACTACGCCGTCAGATTCGGACATCCCTGCCGATCGACACTTGCCTGATGGTGATTGGCAAACCGTGGCGGGGTTGCGAATCTCTGGGCGGAAGGCGAAAGTTGGTGCTGACCACAAGGCTGTACCCTTATGCTTCCGTAACAGGTTTGAGGTACTGCCCACTGCTGAAAGTACTTCTGAGCCAGCAAGGGCAGCCTCGCCTGTTGCGGCAGTGGCCGGTCTTCCTGAGAGGTCCAAACAAGCACAGAGGGTGGGATTGCTTGTCACTGGGAGCTCCAATGTTAGGCGGGTGCTGGAGCCCCTTAGGGATATGGCAGCTAAGGACAGGAAGAAAGCCAATGTGCACTCTGTGTGCATACCGGGGGGAGTCATCCAAGATGTGGAAAGCGTCCTTCTGGATGCTACGAAGGGTACAGGGTGCAGCCAACTGCAGGTGATGGCTCATGTCGCCACTAATGGCATGTGTCGCTATGGATCGGAAGAGATTCTCTCTGGTTTCCGGCGGCTATCTGAGTTGGTGAAGACTGCCAGTCTCACTAGCAAGATGAAGGCAGAGCTCACCATCTGCAGCATCATCGACAGGACCGACTGCGCACCTTTGGTACAGAGCCAAGTGGAGGATCCGAATCAGAGGCTCAGACAGTTCTGCGACCTTGTAGGCTGCAGATTCCTTGACTTGCTCCACAGGGTGGTGGGGTTTCGGGTTCCGCTAAATAGGTCAAGTGCCCACTACACATAGGAGGTGGCTACACAGGTAGCAGGGGCTGTGTGGCGTGGACTGGGTGGTATTTTAGGTTAGATAGTCTTGGGTAAAATACAGGGAGCGAAAGGCTATTTACAATTAGTACAGAAACCAGATGGCAGTTATAAGAGTCGAGGGGCACGAAAGGGATGCAGTGGTTGGGAAGGGAGTGAGACAGGGCTTTAGCCTATCCCCGATGTTATTTAATCTGTATATTGAGCAAGCAGTGAAAGAAACAAAAGAAAAATTAGGAGTAGGTATTAAAATCCATGGAGAAGAAATAAAAACTTTGAGGTTTGCCGATGACATTGTAATTCCTTCAGAGACAGCAGAGGACTTGGAAGAGCAGTTGAACGGAATGGATAGTGTCTTGAAAGGAAGATATAAGATGAACATCAACAAAAGCAAAACGAGGATAATGGAATGTAGTCGAATTAAGACGGGTGATGCTGAGGGAATTAGATTAGGAAATGAGACACTTAAAGTAGTAAAGGAGTTTTGCTATTTGGGGAGCAAAATAACTGATGATGGTCGAAGTAGAGAGGATATCAAATGTAGACTGGCAATGGCAAGGAAAGCGTTTCTGAAGAAGAGAAATTTGTTAACATCGAGTATTGATTTAAGTGTCAGGAAGTTGTTTCTGAAAGTATTTGTATGGAGTGTAGCCATGTATAGAATGGAAACATAGGACGATAAATAGTTTGGACAAGAAGAGAATAGAAGCTTTTGAAATGTAGTGCTGAAGATTAGATGGGTAGATCACGTAACTAATGAGGAGGTAATGAATAGGATGGGAAGAAGAGAAATTTGTGGCACAACTTGACTAGAAGAAGGGATCGGTTGGTAGGACATGTTCTGAGGCATCAAGGAATCACTAATTTAGTATTGGAGGGCAGCGTGGAGGGTAAAAATCATAGAGGGAGACCAAGAGATGAATACACTAAGCAGATTCAGAAGGATGTAGGTTGCAGTAGTTACTGGGAGATGAAGAAGCTTGCACAGGATAGAGTAGCATGGAGAGCTGCATTAAACCAGTCTCAGAACTGAAGACCACAACAACAACAACAACATAGTCTCAGGAAAGATCAAAAAGGGCTCCAATCTCAAAGGGTACAGGGCAAAGAAACGACAAGAATCGACCAAGCAACAGTCGGTATTGTAGTTGTAGATTGTCGTAGTTGCGTTGGAAATGTACCAGAGCTTCGAGCGCTGATAGAAAGCACTGAAGCTGAAATCGTTATAGGAACAGAAAGCTGGCTAAAGCCCGAAATCAATTCTGCCCAAAATTTTTGCAGAGGCGCAAACTGTGTTCAGAAAGGATAGATTAAATAAGGTAGGTGGTGGTGTGTTTGTGTCTGTTGGCAGTAGTTCATCTTGTAATGAAGTTGAAATAGATAGTTCCTGCGAATTACTATGGGTAGAGGTTATACTCAACAGTCGTACCAAAATAATAATTGGCTCTGTCTACCGACCTCCCGACTCAGATGATATAATAGCTGAATGGTTCAAAGAAAACTTGAATCTCATTACAAATGAGTACCCCACTCATAAAGTTATAATTGGTGGAGACTTCAATCTACCCTTGATTTGTTGGCGAAAATACATGTTCAAAGCCGGTGGTAGACAGAAAACATCTTCCAAAATTGTACTAAATGCTTTGTCTGAGAATTACTTTGAACAATTAGTTCATGAGCCCACACGAATTGTAAATGGTTGTGGAAACACACTTGACCTCTTAGCCACAAATGATCATGATCTTATAGAGAGCGCCATGACGGATACAGGGATTAGTGAACACAAGGTCATTGTAGAGAGGCTCAAAACCATATTAAGCAAAACCACTAAAAATAAACATAAAATATATCTATTTAAAACAGCAGATAAAAATTTGCTTGATGCCTTTCTAAGAGAGAGTCTCCATTCCTTCCAAGCTAATTATGTAAGTGTAGACCACATATGGCTCAAATTCAAAGATATAGTATCAACAGCAATAGATAGATTCATACCACATAAGTTAATAAGATACAGGACTGATCTACCATGGCACACAAAAACCGTCAGAACACTATTGCAGAAGAAACAAAAAAAGCATGCCAAATTCAGAAGAACGCAAAATCCCCCAAGACTGACTAAGTTTCACAGAAGCTTGAAATTTAGGCAGACATCATTGCGAGACACTTTTAATAGTTTCCACAATGAAACATTGTCTCAAAATATGGTAGAAAACCCAAAGAGATTCTGCTCGCATGTAAAGTATACCAGTGGCAAAAAACAGTCAATACCGTCATTGCGCGATAGTGATGGAAATGTTACCGTGATGGTGCCACTAAAGCAGAGTTACTAAATACAGTTTTCCATAATTCCTTCACGAAAGAAGACAAAGTAAATATTCCAGAATTCGAAACCAGAACAACTGTTAGCATGAGTGGTATAAAAGTAGATATCTTAGGAGTCGCGAAACAACTCAAATCACTTAAGAAAGGCAATTCTTCCAGTCCAGATGGTATACCAATCAGGTTCCTTTCAGAGAATGGAGACACAATAGCACCTTTCTTAGCAATCATATACAACTGCTCACTTGACAAAAGGTCTGTTCCTAAAGACTGGAAAGTAGCACAGACCACACCAATATTCAAGAAAGGAAATAGGAGTAACCCATTGAATTACAGATCCATATCACTGACTTCAATCTGCAGTAGGATTATGGAGCATATACTGTACTCGAACATTATGAATCGCCTTGAAGAAAATGACTTATTGATACATAATCAACACGGATTCAGAAAATATCATTCTTATGCAACATAGCTCTTTATTCCCATGAAGTAATGAGTGCTGTCAAAAAGGAATCTCAGATCGATTCCACATTCCTAGATTTCCAGAAGGCTTTTGATACCATTCCTCACAAGTGAATATTAATCAAATTGCATGCACATGGAGTATCGTCTCAGTTGTGTGACTGGATTTGTGATTTCCTCTCGGAGACGTCACAGTTCGTAGTGATAGACAGTAAATCATCGAGTAGAACAGAAGTGATATCTGGCGTTCTGCAAGGTAGTGTCATAGGCCCTCTGCTGTTCCTGATGTACATAAATGATCTAGGTGATAGATGAGCTTCCCCTCTTAGATTGTTTGCAGATGATGCTGTAATTTACTGTCTAGTAAAATCATCAGACGATCAATTCCAATTACAAAATAATCTAGAGAGAATGTCTGTATGGTGCGAAAAGCGGCAATTGGCACTAAACAAACAAAAGTGTGAGGTCATCCACGTGGTACTAAAATAAATCTGATAAATTTTGGGTATATGATAAATCACACAAGGCTGTCAATTTGACTGAATACCTAGGAATTACAATCACGAGCAACTTAAATTAGAAAGACCACATAGATAATATTGTGGGGAAGGCAAAACAAAGACTGCACTTTGTTGGCAGAACACTTAGAAGATTTGACAAACCCACTAAAGAGACAGCCTACATTACACTTGTCTGTCCTCTGCTGGAGTATTGCTGCACAGTGTGGGATCCTTAACAGGTAGGGTTGACGGAGGACATCGAAAAATTGCAAAGAAGGGCAGCTCGTTTCATGTTATTGTGCAATAGGCATGAGAGTGTCAGTGATATGATACGCGAGTTGGGTGTCAGTCACTGAAACAAAGGCAGTTTTCTTTGCGGTGAGCTCTATTTACGAAATTTCAATCACCAACTTTCTCTTCTGAATGCAAAAATATTTTGTTGACACCCTCCTACGTAGGGAGAAATGATCATCATAATAAAATAAGAGAAATCAGAGCTCGAACTGAAAGATTTAAGTGTTCCTTTTTCCCATGCGCCATTCGAGAGTGGAATGGTAGAGAAGTAGTATGAAAATGGTTTGATGAACCCTCTGCCAGGCATTTAAGTGTGAATTGCAGAGTAACCATGTAGATGTATACGTAGATGTAGATCTGACTCAGTTCACATATAAGGGACGATCAAAAAGTTTCTGTTTGAGGCCATTGCTGCAGCATATATGCAGCACAGCATGACTACAATGTGGGTGTAAAAGCATTGACATGAAAGCAAGGGATTAGTATGGCT
Source organism: Schistocerca cancellata (assembly GCF_023864275.1). Lineage (NCBI taxonomy): Eukaryota > Metazoa > Arthropoda > Insecta > Orthoptera > Acrididae > Schistocerca > Schistocerca cancellata. Next base: position 292,818,841 of record NC_064632.1, on the reverse strand, counting down.
TTCACATCTTTCTGATGTGCATGTGGTAAATGCAGAAACATGAACTTGGTAATGTTATTACCAAATGTGTCCAAAGAGGACCAATGTGTTGTTACTCTTTTCTTGGTTGCCAGAGGACAAACCCTGATAGATATCCATCAGAGAATGAAGAATGTGTATGGTGCAGCATGTCTGTCAAAAACCACCACTGTGGAATGGTGCGCCAAGTTCTCCAGTGTCTTTATTTTACAATTACCACCATTGCCTACTTTATACTACGGTGGCCTTGAAGCTTTTCCCGACTCTAACATCTTGGCTTGGAAGACGTAGAGTATGGCAGAGAGTACAGGACTTCTTGCTAAGTTTCCTTATGGGACTTTGGTGCCAGACAAACCGTTTACTCGGTCTACAAGAAAAAAGAAAAAGCTCAATGCATATGGGTATCTGTTCCAGATAGGCGAGGATGTGCAGCAGGCACTTACAGACTTCAAGGAAACTTTTAAAAATTTTGATTACCTTTTATAGCATTATTCAGTGCTGTTCTTTAAGGAAATTTAGCTGAAACCACTCATACGAATTAACCACAAGGACTTGAAGATGTGACTTAACATGTGGATTGAAGTTTGAATGGCCTAAAACAAGCTTCAAGATACTATAAGCAACATTTCACAGTAGTTTTATGCAAGTTTGTAAACCACCCAACAAATGGAGATCAGTATGTATTCACCAACCAGGTCACAAATAACCTATTCATATTGGCAGTACATGTCAATTATGGTTGATAACTATTAAGAAGCCTGTTATTACTGACATTTTGCCAAGCAAACTATGTAGAGAATTTGACATCAGATCCATAAAATTGTTTGCAGATTTGAGCTTACAGGCAGAAAACTTAGCTGACATTTCTATTTTTCTGCATCACGAGGTGAACAAACCATGAAGATTCTGTGCCACTTCAGAAAGGAGGATATTAGTCCTGTGCAATACCAGGAAACCATCACTGTTATCATACGTGTGGTTACCGTATTTACTCGAATCTAAGCTGCACTTTTTTTCCGGTTTTTGTAATCCAAAAAACCGTCTGCGGCTTAGAATCGAGTGCAAAGTAAGCGGAAGTTCTGAAATATGTTGGTAGGTGCCGCCACAACTAACTTCTGCCGTCGAATATATGTAGCGCTACACAGGCATGCTTTACAGGCACAAAGATAAATACTGGCACCAAAACCTCTGCGTCAGTAAATAAATTTAAAAAAAAGGTGGAAGACGAGCTTTTTTCTCCGCCCCGAATTTCGACCACTGCATTTTCATACATTATCCAACGAAGTAAATACAAATTCCATATTGTTCATCTTCGAATGTAGCAGCTTTTCAGTGTACTACGAAAGTCCGACTGGCAAGACCGTTTGCGATGTTTGTCAGTATGGCCAATTCTACGTTCTGATTTTTTTTTCTACCTGTGAGAAGAGATGGTTGCTAATGGGAACTTTTGTGAATTCTGAATCACATGCAGTATTCTCTTCACCATAAGAATAATACGAATATAAACATTTTGCCATGTATTCTTTCGTGTTTGCTGCTATCTCATTTAAATCCTGTCTGCCTAATAAACTACGAAACTAGAGTGAGACAACACAAACGCGGAAGTATACACATATGTCATGTTCATATTCGTATTATTCTTATGCCTAATAGTGATACAGTCAGAAATGAAGCACGGCAATTGACTAGATTTTTAAATCTAAGATGACTCTAATTTCTGTGCAGAAAATCATGTACTAAAGAGGCGTCTGCAAAGATTTTCAAACGGAGAAAAATTTTCGCTAAACTCTCGTTCAGAACATCTTCTATTATACGCACTTTATTATTTGGTTCTTGTTGATCATTATCAAAGAAAGCAGCAGTGTAAATAACAACAAATAGCAGTCTCTTGCCATTGTTTCACTATTGAGACAATTACTCTCTTTTTTTTTATTGTAAGCAGCGGTAGCACGCACAAAAGCAAACCATGCCGCGAGCGGCGACAGGCCGTGAACATTCATTATCGGAATGCGACAAACAATGCATGACACAGTACAGTAATGCATTTTCAGCTTAGAGTGACGAAAACACCTATAGAAACAGAACGGCAATTATCAGATCAAAGAAAAATAAGTAATCAATTCAAACCAGACGAAGCATGTGAAAAACAAAGGGTACTCGCATAAATAAGGACGGAGCACCTGACGCATAGCAATGGCTACAGGGTAAAGCTTAACTGCTAAGCTTACGGCTCGAACCAAACTACTGTAGCTGTATCGTCATTCATTCGACCTGAATTGTGTCTCATATTACAATAGACCAACTTAGTTTCGATTTGGAGGTGCGGCCTAAAACTTTTCTCTCCCCTTGAATTTCGAATCTCAAATTTCAGCTGCGGCTTAGAGTCGGGAAATTATTTTTTTCTTTATTTCGAGTCTCATTTTTCAGGTGCGGCTTAGATTTGAGTAAATACGGTATACACATTTTAAAAAAAAACCCACAGGAAATCTGTGGGTAGTCTGATTATTTGCTGTTGGAGAATGGCCAGACATTACCTCTGCAGTCAGCATCTTAAGAAACAAATGAAGATTCATTGGAACACTGTGGAAAGGACATGAATCATATTAAGGGCACTATGAACTTTATATTTTCCTTCAAAACAGGAAAATCACCTTCAGACCTATAGTGATCCAGACTAAAATGGTGATGTGGAAACCAGGAAATCCACAACTGGTGTGCTGTTGAAGCTTGGTGAATTCACTGTTACATGGGGTTCACCAAAACAGAGTAGAAGCACACTCTATATGAGGTCAAACAGACTGCTGCCACTCAAACAATCAGAGAAATCGGCTGGGTTAAGAGTTTGCTCAATAGTGTGGCCTTATTTGACAACAAAAAAACAATGTTGAACATTGAAAATTTAAGTTCAGTGAAACTTATTGATAACGAAGACTTTCAACTAAGGCTGATGTGTTTTACCATCTTTTGTGCAATAAGAACAAAGAGGATGCATTTATACTAGGACATGTTCCACTTAAGGACCAGCACGCTGACTTATTAATGAAGCCAGTACCAAAGGGATGCTCCATACACAGAGAAAGAAGCTGAATGTCTAAAGTATCATGACATTTGAATGAGACTTCCAAACGCATAATAACAAATTTGAGTCATCTTTAGGAGGAGTACTAAAAATGGAAAATAAGGATGAATGTATTTTTTAACCTAAAGTCAATACTTTCTTTAGCGATTTCCATTTCTGGTTGGATATCACAAAAATCTTTGCAGTGTGCACTTTCCTTGTATGTTACACCATCTTTATATGTCACACTGTAAGTATTCCAGAGCTTGTGTGACTAGCAAATAAAAATCAAAATTCCTGATGTTTAATTTGCTTATTACCAAAGTACAACTAAAACAAGCAGAAGTTCAGTAAACATATCTCAATGAGGAACTTAAAACTTTCAGCACATGTCAGGAGCATCTAGAGGAATTCTGGCTCAAGTTTAAAAGAAATTGACCATGCACTGGACAGATATATACCCAGTAGAACAGTTCATAACGGGAGGGAACTTCCATGTTGTACAGTCACTGTAACAGGGTCTATAGGTGGACGATGAAAAAAAATACCTGGATTTACTGGTTAAAAATACACCTTATCCCAGGTGAAAATACACTTTTTCCATGTTAAGTGACAGTATACTTTTCCTTGGAACTGTAAAACTTATCAATCTTTTGAATGGTTATTGTTTTATACATTTTCCCAGCACTTCAGGAAACAAAACTCAGAGAAAAAAAAAAAACATGTTATGGAAAGATGTCTGATGCACAGCAATATGTACACTGCATATTTTTGTATTCCACCAAACACCACACGTTACTTCCCGATGCATTGAAATTGAGATTACGATGCGCTTTTGTAAGCCAGTCATAGCTCATGTCACATGATCTCACAAGCCAATGATAGTGGATATTCAGTACACATGACAAAGGATATTCAGAGCATAGGACACGTGATGTACTCAGCCAATAGCAACACCACTGTTAAGTAGCCTAAAGACATAAATTGGAAAAGTTAATGGTTTAAATTAATATACACAGTGTTGCTACAAGAAAAGAAAAGCTTTCACATATAATATTGGTCTCAAAGATTAATAAGCTGCAAGAGAAGCTAAGCTTTCACATATAATGTTGATCTTATTTGTGTGTGTTACACTTTAAGATACATCACACAACTGTGCCGGTAAAATTTTTAACAACGACATAAATGTCTGAGCTTCTGGGCTCGAAATTATTCTAAGTGATTGTCCTCAAAGAGTTGATTTTTAAATGAGAGTCAAACACTCTGTGATTTAAGAAATTCATCATACATTATCGCACATAGTTCATCTTGCGTAACAGGAAATTTTCTTTGAAAGTAACGCTTTTCAAACAACCATTCGCAATATTTTCCCACGACCTGTTAGAAATAGGTTTGTTTCGGCAGTTTCTGAGGGCATCAGATAAAAGGCATCATCTCACTTGTGCAGCTACGGTGATGCAGGAAGCCCGTATATTCGGACCTGTAAAACATTAAGAGATCTTAACATTATATCATAAAAGAAACAAGACATTAAGACGATACTCCAAGAGCATGGGAATTTCATGAACCATACTAAAATGCATAATTCAGCTTAAGGTACACATTCGTATGTCCAGATTGGGACATAAATTTTCTTGGAGTACCAGTACCATATTATCTCATTTTGGTTCTTTATTATGGCATAATGGCATATGTGCTTGAAGACGAAAATGTGCACTTGAAATGCAGCGAACAGTTTAAACTAGCCAACAGTGTGGGATTCAAACACTTTGTTTCAAATAAATTGACTGCCTCAGCAGAAAGGATTAATAAAAGCCTAATTTCTTTAGCAAACTGACAAAAATAACTTCATTGTTCTGCAAGGCGATTAAAGCTTGACTATCAGAAAGGTGGAAATAAAATCTGAAACTAATAACATATTTTAGCCTTCCATAATTATGTGAATGTATTTTAATTCACTCGATAGCTCCCAGCCACAGAAATCCATTTTGTTTTCACTTGACGTGAGAGCAATAAATGAAGAGGAAACAGCAAAAATACTAAATGTAAGCACGGGACATGTGGAGACTACCCACCTCCCCACTACAGCTCAGACTGGTCTGAGGATCAGCCCCGGATCTATGATATATCCAAACCCAGGCAATACTAGATAGTGCCCCCCCCCCCCCCCCCCCCCCCACCAGCCCTCTCTCAAGTGTTTGTGGTGGGATGCCAAAAATTTTAAAAATTTACTTTTCAAAAATATGTTCATTTTGTAGCACACATCTTTCTGAAGAGCCTGAGACATAAAACATATGTGTTCGAAGAAATGTAAGAATGTTATTTGGTCTTAAGTGTGCCAAAGTGCAGTACCACGCCTCTTCACACAGCATTCTTCTAACGCATGTCACTGTATTTTTGCTCTGTGGAATTCAAACGTGTAATATTTTGTAATGGGTGACATCAAACTATATTCAGGTCAGTGGAAATTGAAATGACCTGTGGTGCCTCTCCTGCTCCCAGTCGGCCGGTTTGAAATCCTGCTCCTCTCAAAAAAAAAAAAAAAACCTTGCAATTAATACTGGATTGGGATTATTTGTAACAGGGAGAACAAGAACTCTTCAGAAAATTTGCACTCTTTATTGCCTATTATCTAATAACTTTTTTTGTTCTGTGTGACATAAAATTAAATATAGGATATATAAAACCAGTAAAAACAATAGACAAGCAAGACAGTACGCATTTCTTCAATCCTTAAGTCCTAGCATTTTTTCTCTCTAATCTTGCCACAGCTTTACAGGGCATACTTTCCTTTCTGGGAAAGAATCTACTACCTCATCGAAGTTTGTCAGAGATTTTGCTACAAGAAAAAACAAAATGCCATTGTCTAATACTGAAAAAGCTATTAATACAAATAGTACTCAAGACTGGTTTGGTTTCTTGATATGATTACGTGTATTTTGTCACTGTCTGCTAGATAAAACGAAATAGGCCTGCCTAATATTGCAGCAATTGTAACACATACCAAAAAAATGAGACTGTTTTGGGACATATGGTCATTTTTATAACATGACAGAATATAATTCACAAAGTACCAACATCAAATGCCTATTAGGCATACTACAAGTAAACAGTTTTATGCCAGAAAACAGTTTCACATTTCATCCATATGCTCTAGCTTCTGAAGCCTGAGATCGAAAAATAGTAGCACGAAATTTTTATCATATTCATCCTTTATTTGAGTGATGTCCCTGTTTCTTCTCCTTCCTCATCCTACAATCTTGTCATCACTAATTCTGTAACTATTCCTTACAGTGTCAAAACTTATTCTCCAGTTAACTTTGAGGGGGATGTTCGGGTTGGTTACACCAAACAACACCCATTTAGCAATAGATCATTTAAAACTTCCTGGCAGATTAAAACTGTGTGCCCGACCGAGACTCGAACTCGGGACCTTTGCCTTTCACGGGCAAGTGCTCTACCACTGAGATACCGAAGCACGACTCACGTCCGGCACTCACAGCTTTACTTCTGCCAGTACCTCGTCTCCTACCTTCCAAACTTTACAGAAGCTCTCCTGCGAACCTTGCAGAACTAGCACTCCTGAAAGAAAGGATATTGCGGAGACATGGCTTAGCCACAGCCTGGGGGATGTTTCCAGAATGAGATTTTCACTCTGCAGCGGAGTGTGCGCAGATATGAAACTTCCTGGCAGATTAAAACTGTGTGCCCGACCGAGACTCGAACTCGGGACCTTTGCCTTTCGCGGGCGGACGCACGAACACCGGGGAGGGCTAAATTATGCAACGCATTGAAGACAGCTCGACGGAGCATGGTTATTTCAGTTTTGATTCATGCCCTTCAGTCTGAAAAACGCAACCCAGACCTGGCAACAATTCATCAATGAAGTGCTATTCGGAATAAAATTCTGCTTTGCATATCCTGGCGTGAGACAAAGCTTGTGAATCGTGCCGTTGGTGACGACGGGAATGTTGCCGGAAGCACGGGAGGCGGTTTGTTTACAATGTGAGGCAGGCGGGGCAGGCGAGGCGAAGTCATGGTGTTCGGAGCCACTCAGCGGATCCGACGGGAGCCGAGGCGGCGAAGTGTCCCAGGAGTCAACGTGACAAGATGGCCGCCGGCACAAAGCAGTGGCACCATGGTCGGGTGAGCTCAGTAGAGCTCATGAGCTGTTAGTGAGTCCATAGTCTGAGGGCGCGGCCTGTGGCAGCACGGTTGTGGGCGAAACGCTTGGCGTGAGTGCTCTGTTTGTGTTGTCAGTGGCAGTCGCACGGTGGCGCGCAGGAGTCGAAGGTGCATAGTGTGAGGTGCTGTCCAGGAGGGGCGGGCTAGGAGCCCTCAGTTTGGGAACACGTGACGCTCGTTGCGCATGCGCGCTTGTGTCCGGCCAAGTGTCAAACGCTGCCGTGTTAGGAGGGTGTGGCACTGCGGAACTGTCAGTACACGTTATGGCAGTCTTGATAGCACAGTTGCAAGGGGTAGCGGGAGGTAAACACATGGACACCCGATTGCTGGGATTGCAAGCAGATTCAGTGCACTTACTGACCTTGCTTTGTCCTTGCTGTAGTGTCTGTAATTCCTTTGCTGCATCAGAGAGCTGGAGCTGTGTTTCGTGGAGCCAGAGGGAGAGCTCAAAGTTTTCCTTGGGGACATGTTCCAGGTCGACAAGGAACTTGTGCATGGTTTCTTGTAACGTTGTCGACATAGACGAGCATGTACGGATGAGATGAGCCCAAACTGATGTGTCACGGGGGTGGGGGTGCCGGGGGGTTGCTTGACGGAGCACAGGGGAAGTGAGTCTTGGACGGATGATGAAACACGGTGTTTCGCACTAGGTCCGGTGAAAGTTTGTGGTGTCGCAAGAAGTCAATGCCTAGTATAGGTTTATCATTTTAAACACACTAAAAAAGTCCACTCGAGTTTGCAGTTTGTGGAGAGTGAGACGACATGGGACGTTGAACCCGAGCATTGTGGTTTAGTTGAACTCACGGCTTGCAGTGAAGTATGATGAGGGCGGATGTTCGAAAATGCTAAGGATGTAGGCAGCAATGAAACAAGGCACCTGTGTCCACTAGGAAAAGGTATCCCGATGAAATGTCTTTAATGTAAAGTCGTCCGCAATTATCCGGACGTTCCCGGACAGAATGGGGCACTGGGGGATGCCTGTCATGTTGTGCGCAGGAGGCGGCACCCGGACCTACCTGCGATTGGCGTTTGGTAAGTAGCAGGGTGGTCTGCAGTTCCGTGCCGCTTCAACAAACCGTGTGTGGAAGTAACAGTACGGGTAGTGCGGTTGCATTTCCTGCGGACAGTTCGTTGCCAGTGGCGGTGGCCAAGGTTTGGTGGCCACAGCAGGTTCGGTTGCAGGAGGGGGTGTGACCGTGGGTGGAGCCTGTGACATCCCAGTTGCTTGTTTACTGCTTCCCGGAGAGAGCGGAACAGTCGGCACAGTATGGCCCCGGCCGCATCCGGCCGCAGGGCGATGAGCCTGAACCTGAGACTTGTCAGGTAGGCAGTGGCTGGCGAAATAGAGCAGTGATGCATCGTGTAGCTTGTCAGCAATTGTCATTCTTTGCCCGACAGGTTCAGGAGACCTTTGAGCCAGAGCAAAGCGGATGTGAGGAGATAGTTTACCTGACCAGATGGCGAGGAGAGCTGTGTCAGAGAATAGATCGGCGCTGACCGGGGCATGTAGCCGTCTCCAGAGCTGGGAAGGTTTGTCGTTGCCTAGTTGCTCGACGTGGAGCACTTGCTGTATTGCTGCCTCAGTTGAGCGTGCAAGCCGATGTAGAACTGTCTTTTTGGCTAGAGTGTACCAGGTAGATGAGTCTGGGGCGTCAACCAGGTCAGCAATCAAGTCCTCCCGGTCAAGCAGGTGGGTGATGAGGCACAAAAACTTGTTTGACTCGTCGAGTTTGTAATGGTCAAACACTTTGTCCACAATTTTGAACCAGGTTGTTGCTCTGTCAGGATTAAACGGTGGCAGCGTCGGTAAGCGTTGTAGAACGTTCGGAAGAACAGGCTGAGTTGAGTTCGTTGGGGCACTGCCTGAATCGAGCTGTTCTTGCTGTAGTATTCCAGGAGAGAGAGAGCCTCCAGGGGATGTGGCAATGACAGCTGTTTGGACGGCAGCGTGAAGGTGACACGTTGTGGATGACTGTGATCCGTCGCGACGCAGAAGGTCGACGCGGATGAGACGCCGTAATGTGTCGATTGGAGTTGTGGATGCTCAACATGTTGCGGGTGTGTTCGGATTGTGTCACAGAAGACCGACGCGGATGAGGCACCAAGATGTGCCGAGAACGGTAGCGGAAGCTCGACCGGAGCCGGCGTGGGGGTGACAGGTGAGAAAAAGTTCAAAGTTTGAGAACATGTGTTAGTCTGCGGGAAGCTCGACGTATGATCAGAGCTGGGGCCACCTGTGCTGCAGGGAGGCTGCGGAGGTGCAGGCTGTCCAGAAGCACAGTGTGGGAAATGATGTCGAACGTGGGACGGAATGTGTGAATGTTCACTGTTCATAGTCACTCCACTCAAAGGTATTGCGGACAAGGTGAATGTCATGGCACGAAACACTGAGGCGTAGCAGTGGGACGGAGTTGGAGGTCGGGCACAGACAACAAGTTTTTGTTCCTGTTGCAGGCCGAGGTATCGAAGTAGGAAGGCATGTGCTGATGCTGAACAGAGGCAGGTGCGGGCGTGGTCGGATGCTGAGGAGGTAGACCTGTGAATGAAGCAGTTCTGGCCATATGGCAGGTATCCACGTGGTACTGCATGGATTGCGGCATGGCAAATCATTGTCCTGGCGGTAGTAGGTTGTCCAACAAAGCATTTGCAGAAATCGGCATTGGTCCCACACTGCACGGAGATCCGTAAGAGGTAACTGCACAGTCGATGAGGGAGGGCACATGTGGCGGGAACAAAGGCGTTTGATAGCCGGAGTCATGCGCACTCCTAACGTCACTTATTGTTGCAGGCTCGTAAACGTCCAGCGAAATCGGCGGAATCATTGTGTGAGAGGCATCGTGTTGCAGTCCTGGCGGTTGTACATCGTCCGCAACACGATGGATGTCGATCACAAAATCCGGCGTTAGGTACTGGGCTGAAGTCATTGTTCGAATGCTGTGTCGATGTAATACATGCAAAAATAACCGACGGGGAGGTCGCGGACACAGTAAAACGATGAAACTAAAGTTTTATTTTTGTTCCCCCCCCCTCTCGTTCATGTTTTATTGCTGCCGTATTATTCTGCAGGAGCAAGACATACTAATATTCTTTGTTAGGATATTGGTTCTTATCAGTCAAAGTTACAAAAATTTAATTGAAAACTAAAAAAATGAAAAATTCCTGGGTTTTTCCCCGTTTTCACCCGGATGAAAAAATTCCTGGGTTTTTCCCGATCTCCCCGTTGTCCCGGTTCGTATACACCCTGTGTAAGGAAACTTCTAAAGAAACAGAGATTACTGCTTAATAACTGTAAAACCTTTAAAATTGAACAACGCTCCAGGCCCCGATGGATGTCAGATTCTATACGGAATTTGCGGCTGAGTTAGCCCCTCCTCCAACTGTAATCTGTCGTATATCCGTTGGAAAAAGGCACAGGTGGCACCTGTCTATAAGGAGGGTAGCAGGAGTGATCCACAAAATACTGTCCAATATCCTTGACATTGGTTTGTTGTAAAATCTTGGAACATATTCTGAGCTCAAACACATTGACGTATCTCAAACAGAATGACCTCCTCAGTGCCAACCAGCATGGACTTCTAACACATCGATCATCTGAAACCCAACTCATACTTTTCTCACAAAACATACTGAAAGCTTCGGATCAAGGCAGTCAGGCAGATGCAATATTTCTTGATTTTCAAAAACCATTTGACTCAGCCCCACACCTACAGTTATAGTCAAAAGTACAATCATATGGGCTATAATGTGAAATTTGTGACTGGATGAGGACTTTTTGATATGGAAACAAAACATGTTTATCTTGGATGGAGAGTCAATGTCAAATGTAGAAGTAACTTCGAGTGTTTTCCAGGAAAGTGTGCTGGGACCCTTGCTGTTCATGTTGTGTATTGATGACCTTGCAGACCATATTAATAGTAAAATCAGGCTTTTTGCAGATTTTGCAGTTATCTGTAATGAAGTAGTATCTGAAAGAAACTGCATAAATATTCAGTCAGATCTTGATAAAATTTCAAAGTGGTGCAGAGATTGGTAACTTGCTTTAAATATTCAGAAATGTAAAATTGTATGCTTCACAAAAACGAAAAAATGTAGTTCCTATGACTATAATATCAATGAGTCACTGTTGGAACCAGGAATCAGCCAACCCACACAAATATCTGTGAAATGGAATGATCACATAGGTCCAGTCATGAGTAAAGGAAGTGGTAGAATTCTGTTTAGTAGAATACTGAGGAAGTGCAATCAATCTATGAAGGAGATTGCTTACAAATTATTTATGTGACCAGCTCTAGAATACTGCTCAATACTGCTCTTGACTTTAACAGGTTCTAAATGACAAACAGATGAGAAATACTAGTGAGATTAAGCAGGACTAACAGGGGATATTGAAAGTATACGGAAAAGTGCAGCACGAATGATCACAGGTTTGTTTAGTCCATGGGAGAGTAACACAGAGATACTGAAGGAACTGAAATGGAAGACTTTTGTAGATAGATGTAAATTATCTATTAACAAAGTTTTAAGAACCAGCTTTAAATGATTATTCTAGGAATATACAATAATTCCCTGTGTATCGCTCACATAGGGATTGCAAAGATTAGAATAATTACTGCACACACAGAGGTCTTCAAACAATCAGTCTTTCCATGCCCCATATGTGAATGGAACACGAAGAAACACTAATAACTAGTACAATGGGACATACACTCTGCCATGCAACTCATGGTGGTTTGCAGAGTATATATCTCACTAATTACAAAGATAAATATGTGGTGCAGCAAAATTTTTGTAGGATTAAAGATTTTAAACTAGTGCATCTACAGTGTATTCACATTTCCAAAGATACAAATTGTTAATGTAGTATTTAGGAATAAAGGAAGAGGAATTATTTCAGTGAAATTGCAATTATTTAATTAAGGTAAAATATGTGACACATTAATTAATGAACTATATAACAAATTACAACATTGTTCTTAGAACTGAATTGGACTGAATTGAATAGAAGAAAATAAACTGACCTATAAACAAAATAATCTTGACTTTAACAGGTCCTAAACGACAAACAGATAAGAAATACTAGTGAGATTAAGCAGCTAAGTGAAGCACCTGCGATTATTCAATATAAAATTTGTTAACAGGACAAGAGAGTAACTGCAGTAAAGGAGAAAATGGGACATGTAACATGGGTAATTTCCAACATGGCATGGATGGATTATGAGCAGCACCTGCACTTAGAAGTGGCATGCACGGGAACTGTGTCTGGACATTCAGTGCTAAGCTTGGCCTGACAGACATATGTTTATCAATTTCCATTATTCCAAGGTAGTTTATCTTCCTTCTTTTGTGCATGTGACACATCATGTTGCATCTTATAACTGTGCCTTCTTTAAGCAGGTGGTCTACAAAAAGTAGAGTCTCCTTTTCTAAGTTTCCATCTTCTATGGTGCTCCTTCAAGTGGGTGCAGATTGCCCTGTGAGACGGACGTATAAAGAATTTGTCACAATTACAAGTGATTTTGTATATTCCATTCTTTTCCAAAAACGAAGTGCTGTTTTTACCATTGGGCAAAAAGTATCGAACAGCGTTGTGCACATAAACTGTTTAAAAGTTACTGGATTTAAGCTTTCTGACTACTTCCAGCGAGACTTTTCCATTATATGGAATTGTGTACCATTTATCACATTCTTGAGACAGTGATTCACACATCTGCTGTTCCTGCTTTTCGTACATTATGGAGTTCACCAATGTTGCTGGGTAGCCATTGTTTGATGCTATTTGTCTGATTGTATTTAATTCAATTTGGAAATTGTCTTCACTAATGGAGTATTACATCACATCCGTAAATGAAGATGAACTACCTAGAAATAATGGAAGTTAATAAACATATGACTATCTGGCCAAGCTTAGTACTGAATGACCAGACACAGTTCCGTTACTCGCCATTTCTAACTGCAGATACTACTCATAATCCTAGCCATGCCCCTGTTACACACGTCCCATTTTCTCCTTTACTGCAGTTACTCTACTGTTCCATTAACAAATTTTATATTGAATAATCACAGGTGCATCACTTAGCTGCTTAATCTCTCTAGTATTTCTCATCTGTTTGACATTTAGGACCTGTTAAAGTCAAGATTATTTTGTTCAGTCACTCCCCTGGAACATATCACCAAAGTTTATTGATCAGTTTATTTTCTTCTAAGAACAAAGTTGTAATTTGTTATATAGTTCATTACTTAATGTGTCATATATTTTACCTTAATTAAGTAATTGCATTTTCACTGAAATAATTCCTCTTCTTTTATTCCTAAAAATTACATTAATAATTTTTATCTTTGGAAATGAAGATACTCTATAGGTGCACTAGTCTAAAATCTTTGATCCTACAAAAAATTCACTGCAGCATATATTTATCTTTGTACCTGATGTTGGTGTAACAGCCAAAAACCAGTTTGTGAAGTAAACAACAACTATTGTACAATGTTACACCAGTGTTGTGTGTGTTTTCATCCATAACAATAAAATATTCAAACAAGAACTGACAGAACAAATCAATCAACGTAATATCAAGTTATATATATATATATATATATATATATATATATATATATATATATATATATATAAGATGATGTGACTTACCAAATGAAAGTGCTGGCAGGTCGACAGACACACAAACGAACACAGACATACACACAAAATTCAAGCTTTCGCAACAAACTGTTGCCTCATCAGGAAAGAGGGAAGGAGAGGGAAAGACGAAAGGATGTGGGTTTTAAGGGAGAGGGTAAGGAGTCATTCCAGTCCCGGGAGCGGAAAGACTTACCTTAGGGGGGGAAAAAAGGACGGGTACACACTCGCACACACAGACATATCCATCCACACATATACAGACACAAGCAGACATATACAGAGGCAAAGAGTTTGGGCAGAGATGTCAGTCGAGGCAGAAGTGCAGAGGCAAAGATGTTGTTGAATGACAGGTGAGGTATGAGTGGCGGCAACTTGAAATTAGCGGAGATTGAGGCCTGGTGGATAACGGGAAGAGAGGATATATTGAAGAGCAAGTTCCCATCTCCGGAGTTCGGATAGGTTGGTGTTAGTAGGAAGTATCCAGATAATCCGGACGATGTAACACTGCACCAAGATGAGCTGGTCGTGCACCAAGGCATGTTTAGCCACAGGGTGATCCTCATTACCAACAAACACTGTCTGCCTATGTCCATTCATGCGAATGGACAGTTTGTTGCTGGTCATTCCCACATAGAATGCATCACAGTGTAGGCAGGTCAGTTGGTAGATCACGTGGGTGCTTTCACACGTGGCTCTGCCTTTGATTGTGTACACCTTCCGGGTTACAGGACTGGAGTAGGTGGTGGTGGGAGGGTGCATGGGACAGGTTTTACACCGGGGGCGGTTACAAGGGTAGGAGCCAGAGGGTAGGGAAGGTGGTTTGGGGATTTCATAGGGATGAACTAAGAGGTTACGAAGGTTAGGTGGACGGCGGAAAGACACTCTTGGTGGAGTGGGGAGGATTTCATGAAGGATGGATCTCATTTCAGGGCAGGATTTGAGGAAGTCGTATCCCTGCTGGAGAGCCACATTCAGAATCTGATCCAGTCCCGGAAAGTATCCTGTCACAAGTGGGGCACTTTTGTGGTTCTTCTGTGGGAGGTTCTGGGTTTGAGAGGATGAGGAAGTGGCTCTGGTTATTTGCTTCTGTACCAGGTTGGGAGGGTAGTTGCGGGATGCGAAAGCTGTTGTCAGGTTGTTGGTGTAATGCCTCAGGGATTCCGGACTGGAGCAGATTCGTTTGCCACGAAGACCTAGGCTGTAGGGAAGGGACCGTTTGATGTGGAATGGGTGGCAGCTGTCGTAATGGAGGTACTGTTGCTTGTTGGTGGGTTTGATGTGGACGGACGTGTGAAGCTGGCCATTGGACAGGTAAAGGTCAACATCAAGGAAAGTGGCATGGGATTTGGAGTAGGACCAGGTGAATCTGATGGAACCAAAGGAGTTGAGGTTGGAGAGGAAATTCTGGAGTTCTTCTTCACTGTGAGTCCAGATCATGAAGATGTCATCAATAAATCTGTACCAAACTTTGGGTTGGCAGGCCTGGGTAACCAAGAAGGCTTCCTCTAAGCGACCCATGAATAGGTTGGCGTACGAGGGAGCCATCCTGGTACCCATGGCTGTTCCCTTTAATTGTTGGTATGTCTGGTTTTCAAAAGTGAAGAAGTTGTGGGTCAGGATGAAGCTGGCTAAGGTAATGAGGAAAGAGGTTTTAGGTAGGGTGGCAGGTGATCGGCGTGAAAGGAAGTGCTCCATCGCAGCGAGGCCCTGGACGTGCGGGATATTTGTGTATAAGGAAGTGGCATCAATTTTCCCGAATTTCTCCGTCCTTTAACGTGATTTAGCGGCAACACAACCACCCAACCTTTTTGCACATCGCTGTCTACCAACCCAAGTTCAATACAAGATCAACTTAACCAACACTTTCGCCTTTTTTCATACCAGATCTCCAATTGCTTTCTAGTTCACCTTTATCTCTCCCCATATATTTCTATCTTTCTTTTTCATTTCAACCTCATGTTAAACTTTCCACCTTCTAATACTATGTCACACTCACAACACCCCCACAACGACCCCATTAAGTTTTATTTACATTCCCTCCGCAAACATGCCTTCACCCTAGCCAGATTACGCTCACATATTTTATTTTCTCAGGCTTGCCTGACATTTGGCATAACCCCCAAAGGCCTCACACTTAAAGTTCCCATCTCTGGCTGCAACCCTTCTTTCCATCAGTCCCTATACCAGTTCCAAACTGAACAATCCATTGCCCTCACCCACCTAATCCTTCACCTACACATCAACTCAGCCAATGAACACACCCGTCAACTCCTATCCTTAATAAAAGTCCTCAATCTTTCCTCTCCCACATCCACACCGGCTATTCAGAGCATCCTCCTACAGGCCAACCGCCAATTAGAACAGCATGCACCCTTCACCTCAACAAACTATCCAATCTCCTGGTTTCCCACCTCCGGAAAGGCAACTCACTTACCCTTCACAACCTTTCCAGCAAACCTCAACCACCTCTCATTGCACACAAACCCAGTCTCTCCCATCTACTCAATCTCCCACTTCCAGCTCCACTCCCTCCAAAACCTCAAAATTCCGATCAACAGAATCTGGCACCACAATATCCTAATTCAGTAGTTAACCTTTCCTCCAAACCTCTCTCCCAATCCGAAACCTCTGTCCTATCCAAAGGCCTCACCTTCAGCCCCACTCCCAGATTCAACCAAACAGCCCTCGTCAAAGATTTACTGTCCTACACTCGTACTCTCTGCTGGAAGTATCACTTTGCCACGAAGAAAAATGATCCTAATCCTACCCCTAATGATCCAACTCCCCAAGGCACTATCCAAATTGAACCCTGCCTGGAACAGTTCCGTCCTCCGTCACAGCGAGACCCACCTCCTCTTCCTCAAACTCACCCTCTCCAAACCTTCCAGGAATTTCTGACTTCCAGCCTTGCCTCTCAATCCTTCTTAAAAAACCTTAATCCTACTCCCAACATCACCACTGCTGAAGCCCAGGCTATCCGTGATCTGAAGGCTGACCGGTCCATCGTCATTCTTCCGGCGAACAAGGGTTCCACGACTGTGGTACTTGATCGTCGGGAGTATGTGGCTGAGGGACTGCGTCAGCTTTCAGACAACACCACATACAAAGTTTGCCTAGGTAATCCCATTCCTGATGTCCAGGCAGAGCTTCAAGGAATCCTCAGAACCTTAGGCCCCCTACAAAACCTTTCACCTGACTCCATCAACCTCCTGACCCCACCGACACCCCGCACCCCTACCTTCTACCTTCTTTCTAAAATTCACAAACCCAATCATCCCGGCCGCCCCATTGTAGCTGGTTACCAAGCCCCCACAGAACGTATCTCTGCCTACGTGGATCAACACCTTCAACCCATTACATGCAGTCTCCCATCCTTCATCAAAGACACCAACCACTTTCTCGAACGCCTGGAATCCTTGCCCAGTCCGTTACCCCCAGAAACCATCCTTGTAACCATTGATGCCACTTCCTTATACACAAATATCCCGCACGTCCAGGGCCTCGCTGCGATGGAGCACTTCCTTTCACGCCGATCACCTGCCACCCTACCTAAAACCTCTTTCCTCATTACCTTAGCCAGCTTCATCCTGACCCACAACTTCTTCACTTTTGAAAACCAGACATACCAACAATTAAAGGGAACAGCCATGGGTACCAGGATGGCTCCCTCGTACGCCAACCTATTCATGGGTCGCTTAGAGGAAGCCTTCTTGGTTACCCAGGCCTGCCAACCCAAAGTTTGGTACAGATTTATTGATGACATCTTCATGATCTGGACTCACAGTGAAGAAGAACTCCAGAATTTCCTCTCCAACCTCAACTCCTTTGGTTCCATCAGATTCACCTGGTCCTACTCCAAATCCCATGCCACTTTCCTTGATGTTGACCTTTACCTGTCCAATGGCCAGCTTCACACGTCCGTCCACATCAAACCCACCAACAAGCAACAGTACCTCCATTACGACAGCTGCCACCCATTCCACATCAAACGGTCCCTTCCCTACAGCCTAGGTCTTCGTGGCAAACGAATCTGCTCCAGTCCGGAATCCCTGAGGCATTACACCAACAACCTGACAACAGCTTTCGCATCCCGCAACTACCCTCCCAACCTGGTACAGAAGCAAATAACCAGAGCCACTTCCTCATCCTCTCAAACCCAGAACCTCCCACAGAAGAACCACAAAAGTGCCCCACTTGTGACAGGATACTTTCCGGGACTGGATCAGATTCTGAATGTGGCTCTCCAGCAGGGATACGACTTCCTCAAATCCTGCCCTGAAATGAGATCCATCCTTCATGAAATCCTCCCCACTCCACCAAGAGTGTCTTTCCGCCGTCCACCTAACCTTCGTAACCTCTTAGTTCATCCCTATGAAATCCCCAAACCACCTTCCCTACCCTCTGGCTCCTACCCTTGTAACCGCCCCCGGTGTAAAACCTGTCCCATGCACCCTCCCACCACCACCTACTCCAGTCCTGTAACCCGGAAGGTGTACACAATCAAAGGCAGAGCCACGTGTGAAAGCACCCACGTGATCTACCAACTGACCTGCCTACACTGTGATGCATTCTATGTGGGAATGACCAGCAACAAACTGTCCATTCGCATGAATGGACACAGGCAGACAGTGTTTGTTGGTAATGAGGATCACCCTGTGGCTAAACATGCCTTGGTGCACGACCAGCTCATCTTGGCGCAGTGTTACACCGTCCGGATTATCTGGATACTTCCTACTAACACCAACCTATCCGAACTCCGGAGATGGGAACTTGCTCTTCAATATATCCTCTCTTCCCGTTATCCACCAGGCCTCAATCTCCGCTAATTTCAAGTTGCCGCCACTCATACCTCACCTGTCATTCAACAACATCTTTGCCTCTGCACTTCTGCCTCGACTGACATCTCTGCCCAAACTCTTTGCCTCTGTATATGTCTGCTTGTGTCTGTATATGTGTGGATGGATATGTCTGTGTGTGCGAGTGTGTACCCGTCCTTTTTTCCCCCTAAGGTAAGTCTTTCCGCTCCCGGGACTGGAATGACTCCTTACCCTCTCCCTTAAAACCCACATCCTTTCGTCTTTCCCTCTCCTTCCCTCTTTCCTGATGAGGCAACAGTTTGTTGCGAAAGCTTGAATTTTGTGTGTATGTCTGTGTTCGTTTGTGTGTCTGTCGACCTGCCAGCACTTTCATTTGGTAAGTCACATCATCTTTGTTTTTAGGTGTATATATATATATATATATATATATATATATATATATATATATATATATATATATATATATATATATATATACACACATTTCCATGCCATCTACTGACTGATGTTGACTTTTCTCAGGACCTACGTTGCCCTCCCTGGTGTTGCAAATCACTGTCCTGTGACGACGTACATGCTGTTGAACAAACTTATATGAAGATTGTTACATTTTCATTATTGTAGAACTTATCAAACTGTGGATAATTTGTTTCAGTTATCCACAAAGTGTTTTACTTTTGTTAATACAATGAAACTGCACTGCCTGCATGTTCACTATGCACAAATTAGTCCAAGCAACTGCCTTGGTTGCTCTATGGGCATAATTCACATCACTGAGCTGCATGTAACTCTTCCAACACACCGTTTATTGACAATGTAATCTGCAGTAATTATGTGCCTTCTAAACATTCATCCAGCTGTTTATTGCTGTTATCCATGGTCAATAACAGAACTCAACATCCTTTTTAAAAATTATTATCTCCTGTAATAGCACAGACTTCAGTACCTGAAGCAATCATACATATGAATCCAACTTATTTGAAATATTTAAGCACAATGTTTTGTTCTGAAACGAAAAATAAAGTGACTTACCAATTCAAATAACATACTGAAATAGGAAAACAAAATGTGAACTACTCCAAAATAAATGCTGAAAGGTAGGATGGGCATTCTCAGAAAATAAAATAATAATCATGGTATTGCAAACAAGAAAAGACCAAATAATTCTTGATCTCAATCTTTCAATACCTAGTCTCTAATTAAGGAAACAGAGCAAACAAATATGTTATGAAGTGGTATACAGTGTAATGTACAAACATTTATCAGGAAGAAATTAGTTTGATTTCAAGTTTTACTTTCATGAGATTCTCATAGATATCTATTAATTGATTACTTGAGTATCCTAAACGTCAGTACTCATTTTGAAATGCTGCTACAAACAAAGGCAAAATGGCTCACCCTTAAAGCTTCTGGATACATTCCAAGATAAAAGTAGCAGCACGCAAGATTAACAAATACACCATCTGGAGGATTCTTTAAATGTCTCAAGGATTCATATACAGACATTGCTCTTTTGTAATCACCCAAATGAAATGCGCAATAGCCAATCCACATCTCTGTCTCTTCATTGTTTTTACGTCCTGTAAACTAGAAACATAGTTCTATGTAGCATCATAATATCTGAAGCACATATTAAATTACTATTCTATAACAGTTAATTTATGATAACTGCCCACTTATCTGTCTAAAGTATAAAGCTAATTACAAAGAAAACAGTAGAAAAAATGACAGAACAAAAGAAGATAATGCTGTCAACTCACCTCAAGAACTGTTAATGCTCCAGTATAGTCCCGTTTGGCCAAAAAGTCTTCTAATTTTGGTATTTCTTTTCGACCTGATGGCTGACTGCTTGCAGTGTGGGTAACACCACTAGCTGGTTTTGCTCTGGATAGAATCTGTAACCATTAAAGTGGTTTATTTCACCACAGATAGTGTTTAAAATACTGTGTTATTTTTTTGTTTCTATGAAAATGTAAATTTAAACTACAGTAAAATTGCATCACTATTCATAAAGAGATTCATTAAGAAAATAGACATTTTCAATAAATTCTTTTTTGACAAAAATACAAAATGCCACAAAAGGAATAAAACAATAACATATTTTTTTGATAGATGTTTTATATGTTTATGCCCAATGACATTTAAAATCTCAAAAAATTCAAGTATATATCGTTTTTCCACTTGCCTAAATTTATCTTATTATATCTGTTCTTAACATAAGAGTTTAATTAATACAGATCAGAGACTTCTAAGACTTGGGACATCAACCAGAGACTAAATCACTTCTGAAGTACTCAATATTTGTTTATGTACATTAGGAGAAAAAACAGATACTTTGAAGAAAGCCATTGCTTCTCTTCTTCTACTAATCAACTGTTGTCTTCATGTAACACTTCAAAGCATTTATATAACTTTACACAAAATACTATCAGTTGTTTACATCCTGGGGAAGTGAAAACTTGTTTAAACACTGTAGATATACAGAATTTACATCCCTGAGTCCAAATATTCTGACAAATTGCAGAGATAGTGGCTAGTGGCTTAATGAGATATTCTTTTACTTCTTTGTGTAATACATGGGAATTTTCAATTTTCTGCCTGTGTCTGCTGCAGAACACAATGAAAAAGA
This sequence comes from Schistocerca cancellata, assembly GCF_023864275.1. NCBI lineage: Eukaryota > Metazoa > Arthropoda > Insecta > Orthoptera > Acrididae > Schistocerca > Schistocerca cancellata. The sequence goes on along the minus strand of NC_064632.1, from coordinate 292,797,500 downwards.
TTTCACAGTGCAAAGCACACTTACGCATGTACTATTTCCACTTCAGTTTATTATCCTTCTTTATGCTTAGGAATTCCACACATTGTGTCTCATTCCAGTATGTGCTCATCAGTCTTTACTTCTGGTGCCTGTAAGCAACTCTGATTTGTCTAGAATTGCACGATAATCACAAGAAATGAAAATTAAGTCACCCCAGGAGATATCACACTAATATCATGAAGCACTCCCTCTAGCCTGATAGTAGCCTCAATTTTGTGAGGCAGAGAGGCCACAGGTTTCTTCAGGTATGACTCATTCATCTGAAACCATTCACTCATTGATGATCGGATTCCACAGAGCTATTGAATCGCATGGACGCTGATTGCTGTATTTCATCTACTGATCCAAATACTTCCGGACATTTTATATGGGGCTAAGACTGGTTGAGTTAGTTGGCTAGTTGAGGTGTGATAGGGTACCTCAGTGTGTGTCTAACCAGAAATGTATTCATGTAGTCAGTGTACACAGCTGTTGTCATCTTCGAAGGTGAAAGAGTCCATAGCATTCTCACCTTGATGCTGTAGAAGAAAGCACAACATGTAGTCACTAAAAATGTACAAATAAACAGTTTGGTTTACATTCATGGTAATCTGAATGACTGGGTCCAAGTCACTGAAAAAAAAATTCCCCAAAAACATTATAAAACCACCCCCAGGCTGAACTACACCTTCCACACAAAGAAGGTTATACATCACAATGGGTCATTAGTGTATGCAACACCTTGCATCATTTGAAAAGAGCCAAAATTGTGAGTTATCAGACCACACTATATGCCTCCAGTGAGTTACTGTATAGTTTTTGTGTTGCTTGTGCCACTGAAGAGGTGCAGTGTAGTGCCGTTTTTTTAGGGCCACAGTTTAATTAATGAAGATTTAATACTGTTTCTCTATTACCTTTGCTCGCTCAACCATGCCTTGTATGCAGCTATGAAAGACTTCGCCTTCTCCTTGTGTAGTTATTGCTACAAGAAAATGTAATACAGCTACTCTACTTATTTTAACAGTATATGAACACCTTTAGTATATATAATCTGTATTGTTCATAAATATACACAACATCAACTGAAACACACACACATTCACACAAACAAGCACATCACTTCCACCAGCAGCTCCAACCAGAATGCGACTTTTGTTAATAGCAATCTGGAGTGGGGCAGCGAAAGGGGAGAGACAGCAGGGTATGGGTGGGGGGAGGAGAGAGTGCTGCCTGGTGGGCGATGCATGGACTAGAGACTGGCAGGCACAGTGCCAGAAGATGGGGTGTGGAGGTTGGGAGCAGAATGCTCCCACCACCCGTAAGAGCCAGTTACAAGAGGATACAGCCTTCATCACCCTATACCATCCCGGACTGGAACAACTGAATCACAGCCTTTGTTATGACTTTGATTATCTATCATCATGCCCTGAAATGATGGACAGCCTACACAAGATCTTTCACACCCCTCCAAAAGTGGTGTTCAGTCACCCGCCCAGCCTCCATAACATCCTAGTCTACCCTTGTGCCACTCCCAGTCCCACCCCAGGGATCATATCCTTGTGGAACAGCCAGGTGCAAGACCTGCCCACTCCACCCACCCTGAAGCTCCTATTCAAGTCCTCTCACAGGCTTACCTTACCTCATCAAAGGCTGGGCCAGCTGCGAAAGCAGCCATGTTGAATACAAGCTCTGCTGCAACCATAGCACAGCTTTTTATATTGGTATGACTACCAACCAGCTGTCCACCAAGACGAATGGTCACCAGCAAACTGTGGCACAACATGCAGCTGAATATAACATGCTTAATTTCAATGGCTGCTTGAAAACCAGGCTGACCTGGATCCTTCCCTCCATCACCAGATTTTCTAAACTGCACAGATGCGAGTTATCCTTCCAACACATTCTCTGCTTCCGAAACTATCCCGGCCTCAACCTATGGTAACCTACCGTCCCCACACCCAAAAGCTTCAGCCCCATCACCATATCACTTTCTCCCTTTTCACATTACCTAATTCTCTTAGTGTGCCCCCCCATTCTCTCCCCTTCGTTGCTTCTCTCTCTTTCTACTACTCTCCTTTTCCGCTCCCTGCTTGCCCCCCACCCCTTTCACACACATCCCAACTCCTGATGTTGGGTCTAGCAGTCTCTAGTCCCCTGCATGTCCTGCCAGACAGAGCTCTTCTCTCCCCCCGCCCATACCATGCTATCCTTACCCCTTCCCTGCCCCATTCCAGATTGCTATTCACTTTACAGTTGCATTCCAGTTGGAAATACCAGTTGATGCATGAGGTTCACTTGCTTGCATGAATGTGAATTGCTCAAGAAGGTTTTGGATGAAAGCTATAATGTGTAACAGTCATTTTGTTGTACCTGTCTGAAACTCAACAGATTATATTTACAGTGAGTAGCATATCTACCCTTTTCTAAATATTGCTGATATTCCAACCTCTTGATATCCCAACCTGAAGTTTCCATTGTTTGATGCCAACATCAACTGAATAATACCAAACTTCTGTCAAATCATAATGTCCAGTGCAGAACCTCTACACAAAAGTATATACAAAGAATGAATGAATCTAAATGACATTTCATTTATCTGAAAGAACATCACAACTAGTGTCAAAAATATAATGTATATTCTCCAAGGACTTCACACTTCTCTAAAGTATGCTGGTGATGCTAGTAGCTTCTATATTCACACCCATGCATGTACTTTCTTTCACAAAGTTACTGCAACGACTGTCCAATCTCGAAGGCACTTGTTGCCCTTCAGCGTGCTTCTCCACAGGCAAATAAAGTAACAAATTCACACAATATTTGTGCTCTCTTCTATGATAACTTATTTTATGGTTTTCATTTGTGAGTATCATTTGCTGGTCAGTCCGCCCCGATAGCTGAGAGGTCAGCATGACGAATTGCCGTCCTACGGGCCCGGGTTCGATTCCCAGCTGGGTCGGGGATTTTCTCCATTCAGGGGCTGGGTGTTGTGTTGTCTTCATCATTATTTCATCCCCATCTGGTGTGCAGGTCACCCAAAGTGGCGTTGAATGTAATAAGACCTGCACCAAGGTGGCCAGACCTGCCCCGCAAGGGGCCTCCCGGCCAACGACGCCAAACGTTCATTTCTTTTCCATTTGCTGGTCAGAATGTGTGGAGATACACATCACTCTTCTGAAGTTGTATGTAGCACCACAACAGCTTAATGTGCTGCTCTGAGCAATGATCTTTTGTGAGACACCCAACTCCAAATGTTCATTATGCGGAGTTTCCTTCACAATGTTGACTAAGAAACTGGTTGAGATACACCTGCTTTTACTGACAGCAGCAATTCCTATAGGATTTCAAACCAATTGTCATTAACAAGGCATGGTACTCATCTTTGGTCTGTCAGTTAAGATCTTTTCATGACCAATGTTCTTACTCTGTGTTATATGTCTGCAAGTGGTAGACACAGACAGTCTGCACTGAAACAATAACAAATAATAATATTTTCATGTGGCTCAATGGTAGGATGCAAGCCTTTCACTTAGAACAGTTTCACTGACAGTGTGGTCATGGGCAAGTCTAAACATGATAGCCTGGCACCAGTTCTTCACAAGCTGCAGCACTTCAAAGCAATCAGTGTGCTCTTTTAAAGTGTGAATAATATTTTGTCTGGTGAGTTTATGAGTATTTATAAGATTAAGGGTTAAACTGTTTGCTGTGAACCAGTTGTAAGTTCATGCCACTATTCTCCTCGCTGAGTCTAGTATGGACATGCTTATGCCCTTTGTCAATCTACTACTGTCATCAGAAAACATCTCAGTTTTTGAAGAGAGCTCCATTATCCCAGGTAAATCGTTTGTGTAAGCCAATAAAAGGAGCAGGGCAAATGCTGAAACTCGCAGTCCATCATATTTAATGTTTTCCCACCCTGAATTTGATCTTGTTCCTCTCTATCTTCTATTGTTAAGATACAGCTCCATCCACTTTGAGGGAAAGCCTTTAATGTCATACTATTTTAGTTTCTCTAGTAGACTTCTATGATATACATAATCGAAGGTCTTGGTAAGACCGGAGGAAATGGTGAAAGGATAATTTTTCTTGTTTATTCTACTAGAAATGAGTTCATGATATTATAGATGGCTTTCTCAGTAGAGAAGCCTTTACAGATCTCAACCTGAACTGCTGTTAGTTATTCGCAGAGAAGTTGTTCAATATTTTGTTGTAAACTAGCTTCTCAAAAATCTTTGAGAACACAGGAAGGAGGAAGATGGGTGTTGCTTATTTCCATTTCTACATGTGAGTGGTACTGCTGCATTCGTGAGTCTTTCAGGAAGTACACCTGACTCATTCAAAGGTGATGAAGGTAACTTAAGGAGGGAGGATGTCATTACCAAGTCAGCACAATGAGTACATGACAAGTATCAAGTACATTAACAAAGCAGCAAGGTGAACGCCATTTCAAAAGGAGAATGCAACATGTAAAAATTCTGCTAAGAATATTAGCAATTCTTGGGTTACAATTAGAAACAAGAGTGAGGCCAACTACCAGCAGAAACTGTTATGGTAGAGTTAGGAAAGGTAACTCATAATTCCCGACATGTTGACCGAAAATACAGTCACAGCACTGGATCAAAATAAGGTAATATACGTCAAAAAGACATCACCTGCAGGGTGCCTGGAGCTCTCAAGGCAACTGTTTAAACAGTGAGTTTGGAAAGACATCAAACACCAAGGATTGCCACTGGTTAAAAAATGCAACACTGAGTTCTGTTCTAACAAAGAAAATTACAAGCAGGAGTTAAGAGCTGTTATTACAAAAATACTTTTTTGGATATTGAATATGGGAAAGAGGCAGATGCTCCATAATGGTACATATGATTTCAGCACATTACTTTCCTCTCTACAGGAGGAAATGATAGCATGAAGAAATTTCTTCTCTTAGTAGTCATTATACAGAATGCCAAAAGGCCCATAAGATTTTTAAACTAGAATATCTTTTCTCCACAGGGACCATAGTAGAAAAATATAAGTGGCCTAGAAGTCACATGCAATGTCACTACTCCTAGGAATTTGGTCAGAGCAAGTACAGTTGCTTGCTATGTGCCAAAAATGTTAGGTGAGCTAGCAAAAGCTATACAGGTTGTTGACCCAACAGTAGCAAAAGATGCACATGGTTTTTCATTGCATCAGAGACATTGTGGTATGGAGCACAAGGCACTGAAGGATAGCCCTTGTCACTGCTTCAGCAGCTAAAAAAAACATAAGTTTATAATGGGGCCTCAAATTACCCAGAACCACATATCTGCCAAGCATTTACATAACCCTCCCCCCTTTCCAGTTAGATCACCACAGAAGGGAACAAGATAAACAGCACTGACAATGAAAACAAAAGTTACATTGTTTCTAGAAATTTCAATCCATCACACTCAGTAGCACTTGTATCAAAAACATAAGTTTCAGAAAATATATAAGTAGACTGAATTACATGTCTGTTATACAATTATGTATTAACACACTAAACAAAGTGATGTGATGATGAACATGTATTTGGTGCAACAAATAATGTAACTGCTATAATGAAATTCCTAAGAGACTGGAAAAAGGATAAGCAATTATAAAACAGAAACTAATACAGCAAAAATGTATGTACAAGCATTTGATACAAATGATTTTTAGTTTCTTGGCCATTCAAATCTAAACTAAAAGTTTGGTTTGTGGCTGCAGGATGATATGTAAGCAGAGTGGGATACTACAGGTTGTTTGGTGACAATAATATGGGAGACCTGAGCACTGCATCAACCCACAAAGACTGTTCTCTCTTCAGCGCTAGTCATAAGCAAGCATGATGTAGAACTGTACACACCACTGTTGTGAAACAGATTATTGTCTGTTTCCTCACAAAGGAAGGTATCAAACCTTGTGAGATATTGCTGCACAATGAATTGTTCTTCTTGTCACTATCTTGCCCAGTGTTTGAATGTGCCAAAATATTTTGTAAGGGTTGCGATACTGTTCAAAACAAATCTCAGAAACTATGTTTATCGTCAAATGTAGTTTATGATAACACATTTGCCCTTTTGAAATCTTGTGGTAGATGACTCATATTTAGCCTCCTAAATGAGCAAGAGAGAAATATTCATTTAGGCACCTTCCAGCTGCTTTTGAGTCTGATAGATAACGAGAGATGCTTTTACAATGAGTTTTGAGCTGCAAGTATATTTGGCTACATCACTAAACATCAAAGACCATGATGACAAGTATGGATTGGAGGGAAAAAAAGGAGTGAGGGCCCCTGTAAAGGCCAGTACTTGTCTGTCAGCATATAAAGTTCTAATAACAATATTATGAAAAGGATAGTTGCTACTCACAGTATAGCGGAGATGCTGAGTCACAGATAGGCAAAACAGAAAGACTGTCACAAAATGAGGTTTCAGCCATCAAAGCCTTTATCAAAAATACACAACAGAAAAAGGCCTTTTTTGACAAAGGCCTTGTTGGCCGAAAGCTTATTTTATGACAGTCTTTTTGCTGTGCCTATCTGCAACTCAGCATCTCCGCTCTATGGTGAACAGCAGCTATCATTTTCATAATACTGTTACATCCCATCCTGGATTTTCTAAAGTTCTAATAACTGTCTTTTGGAATTTGAAAATATATGTAACTCAATGATTTTCCTCATGGTAACCACATACAGAACGCTTAACTTCAAGGAATACACTAGGCATCCCTTGAATCTTTCTTACAGACTGATTGATCCTCAAGTGACACTCAGATGTTTGTGTCCTGAAAGAGGTGTGAGGCGAACAAAACTTCATTGATGATGCAGCAGACCAGTATGTAAGCCATTATCTATTGGACTGTCCCTTTTATTTTGTGATGAAGGGATCATAAAGCTGTCTATTTAGTGGAAAACCTGCATTTATGCTGGAAGAAACCATACAGATAAATAATACACTACTTTTGACATGTCATAACCAATTCAAGCCACAAACAACTATATCTGGAACAGAACTATGCACAGTTTCATTGTTTATTAGATTTATCACCAATGTCAGTAAACTTGGTACATCAAATCCAGCAATTTTTACTTAGTAGGTAATTGATTGGTGGAAGGCAACGGCAAACCACCTCTGCTAGGACCTTACCTAGTCGGCAGTGTGGGTCTCCTCAGAGTATGGGACCTCATCATCATCATCAGGTAATTGATGGGCCAAATGAACATTTCTCTCTGTGTCACTAGGGGCATTTGTGTCCAGTCTTACTGATACCTCTTGATACCAAATGTGCAATTATCTTGAAGATCATGTCGAACATTTAATTAAACCCCTACCAAATTAAACGACTATTCCTAAAATATGAGCTTATCCAGAGACAATGAGTATCTCCAGCGGAATTCAGAGGACAAAAAAAAGGGTGGAACAGAAAATAAGGATAACTTCTTGCCAATTTCAAACATAATTCCTGAAATATGCACAATGATGAACAGCAGTTTAAGTAACACATAGCATTAAAGGGAAGAAAAGGGTCACAAGAACAACATGTTAAGTAGCTTCAGACATCTCAGAAGTTTTGGTGATCATGAAATTCTGGTTATAAAGCTCAATAAAGGGGGTATAAAGGACTTGTCAAAAGTGTATGCATCTGTCCTTATAAACCAAAATGTGAAAGGAGCATCCCCGTAGAGTGCAAAATTAAAATACTCAGGCATCCCCCAGGAAATTGTGATCCACTGATCAATCCTCCTATTCCAGAAGTACAAGTGAAAGATGAATTTAGTCAAATTGTTCCCTTTAGCGCTTACTGTAAGTATTACATCCATAAATATTGAAAGCTTGTCTACAGCTAATGGACAATTTTTCCACAACTTATGCAGTCGAGAAACACATTGAGTTTCCCTCCACAGATGTCCAAAGATTCGTAGATGATTCAAATCTACGCAATCAATAAGGGAGGTGCTACTCTTTGTGAAGCCAAACCTAATGGTAAGTTGTGTCTATCATAAGGAAACAAATGAAAATTAACTTACTTCATTTCTGTAGAGTTTAGCAACATTCTAGTTACTTCCATTTATGAACCTTCAAACGAAAAGTTTGGAATTATGCCACCTTTAAAATTTAATACAAACAAGAGATCTGGTGTGACAAGTGATTTGGCTCTGGTCCCTAATCCATGAAAGTGACTGCCCTCCATCATATGAGAGCCGAAGGCAGTAGAGGGATTATAACCCTTCACTACGTTGCTTTGCAGATGTGCAAAGCAAAGTTTCAACTCTCTTTTTGCTGTTGTTTTTGAAGTTTAACGCTTGAAACTGCTTTGCTGATGTGCTATGTTGTATTATGACAGTAACTGATAAGATTCTGCCACTAGAATGCACTACTGAGTGTATGACGCGACAATGTGTGTTTCTGTGAGTAGCATTGTAAGTCAGGCTGACATTTCTCTCTTTCGGTGGTGATTGTTAATAGTTGAATGGAAGAACATGTGAATGCAAAAAATTTGTAGTGCTTCTAGAACCTTTGGAGAGTATTCTGCTCCGTTCATTTTGTATTTGTGCTAGTAAATATGTGAGTAGTATACAAATCAATTTCGTTTGCATATGTGCAGAAGTGCGTAATAATACTTCTATCCACAATCGAATGATGAGAAAGTAGTGTTTCCTTCTTTCTGATTTTTTCTAGTTTATCGTGATAGTTCGAGTGCTGTAATGGAGTCATTCTCGTATTTTGACAATGGATGACATAAAGTGATGACATATGAAGAATTCATTGCCCTAGAATGCCCTTCTGGCAGTGAAGATGAGTTAGATTTTGACGATTCAGATGAAGACCCGACAATAAACGTAAATGATCTGGAATCTGCAGATAGTGATAGCGAGCCTGAGACTACTGTAGTTAATACACATAATTCTGTAATAACTTCAAGTTGAACAAATATATTTCAAGGAAGACGCGTATACATGAAAGTCACAGATCAAGTAAACAGAGTAAGATGTGTGTACACTTTAACAATCAAATCATAACTGAGTCAAGCCTAGCAGCCGCTGGCTGGCTGTCCGCTTAGGTGGCGCTGCTGCTGCATGGCTGGCAGACAGCGCAGCAAGTAGAGGACGCGCGTAACTGCACGGCAGCACTTTGAAAGATCGGCGAGTCACAACACCTTTCCCCCCTTTGAATTTGTTGCACAGGTCTTGATGGAGGCGGCCTGTAGATTGCTAACGTCCATAGGTGTTGTTTGACTGGCCATAAAGTCTCGAGGAGGCGGCTTCCCGTACGGACAGAAGTGTCCCCGATGATAACGGGTCGAGATGACAGGAGACGTGGGGGTCGAATCTGCTGGGGCCCCATGCACCAATCTGCCCGTTGCGGCAAGTCCGGTTGTTATAACAGGAGAAATGGGCGATGTGTCCGCGTCCGTAGGAAAAGGAGGCGAGTACAGTTGCTCCAATAGATGATGGTCATCTGGTTCCTGCATGGGCACGTCTCCTGGTGGCGTCAGTTCTTGTGCTGGCAGTGATATGATGGTGAGAGGACTGCATTGTGAGCAATGAGAGATTCCAGTATCCCAAGCGTCAGGTAGAGCCGAAGGTGGTGTAGCGGCATCCGGAACAGGCATTGCTGGCACACGAGGCCGAAGCTCGTCTGAATGACACACTGCAACACCCATGTCCGTCTGGATTTCATACAGGCATCAGCCATGGTGTCGTAAGATGCAGCCAGGACTCCATTTTGGCCGCCTGCCAAGCGAAGGCACCTGCGGCCGTGAGATGGAAGGCCGCAGAAGATGAAGTAGTGTGCGGGGCTGTCGGCCATGTAAGAGCTCAGCTGGGCTGTGGTCGCCCATGGGGGTGAAACGGTAAGAAGCCAGAAATTGGAGAAGCACATCATCAGCAGAAGACGTCAGGAGTTTCCTCATCTGAGCCTTAAATGTGCGGACCAGTCGTTCAGCCTCATTGTTTGACTGTGGATGGAACGGTGGGGCCGTGACATGCATGACGCCATGATGGGCACAAAAATCCGCAAAATTGGAAGAGGCAAATTGCGGACCATTATCAGTAACAAGAGTAGAGGGAAGGCCTTCCAAAGAGAAAATGCGAGCTAGAGCATTGGTGGTTGCCGTGGTGGTAGGCGACGTGCAACGGACAATGAAAGGAAAGTTAGAGTAGGTGTCAATAACGAGAAGCCAATAAGTACCTAAAAAAGGTCCCATGAAGTCAGCATGAATACACTCCTAGGGCTTCTCAGGCGAAAGCCACGGTGACAAAGATGACTTCGGGGCGGCGGCCTGTGATGCACAAGGGCCGCAGGCAGCGACCATGTGTGCGATTTCAGAGTCGATGCTGGGCCAGTACACATGACGGCGCGCCAGAGATTTTGTGCGAGACACACCCCAGTGCCCATGGTGAAGGAGGCGCAAGACTGAAGCACGCAAAGACGCAGGTACCACAACACGCCGCAAAGCATTTTCGGTGGAAAGGAGGATAACACCATCCCTAGCCGTGAGGCGGTAACGCAAAGCGTAGTAGTTCCGCAATGGATCAGAAGTCTTAGCGGACAGACGATCTGGCCAACCCTTCTGAATACAGCCTAAAACCCGGGAGAGGGTAGGGTCAGAACCCGTAGCAGCCACCAGCCAGTCCCCAGTGATGGGGAACCCATCCACAACCTGCTGCTCGGCAACATCCAGGTGGAAACACAAAAGTTCGTCCCTATTGAATGCCAGATCTGGACCCGTGGGAAGGCGAAACAGTGCATCAGCAATCGCATGTTGAGCCGTCAGCCGGAAATGAATCTCATAATTGAAACGAGACAAGTAAAGAGCCCAACGCTGGAGGCGGTGTGCAGCCTTGTCGGGAAGTGACGTTGATGGATGAAACAAGGAAACAAGTGGTTTGTGATCCGTAACAAGATGAAATTTGGATCCATAGAGAAAAACACCAAACTTATGAAGAGCATAAATAATGGCCAAAGCTTCTATTTCAATTTGAGAATACTTTTGTTGGGCATCTGTGAGTGTTTTGGAGGCATAAGCAATGGGTTGTTCAGAACCGTCAGAAAAACGGTGCGCAAGGACTGCACCGACTCCGTATTGAGAGGCGTCCATGGCAAGAACAAGATGTTGGCCAGGTCGATAAGTAGCCAGGCACGGGGCCTGTTTCAGCATAGTCGTCAATTTCTGGAAAGCCACATTGCAAGACGCGGACCAGTGAAAAGGCATGTTTTTACGCAACAGGCGATGCAACGGCTGAGCCACCGAAGCAGCAGATGGTAAAAACTTGTGATATTATGCTATTTTCCCCAAGAAGGCCTGCAGTTCCTCAACAGATGTAGGGCGAGGAAGGGCATCGATCGCAGCAACAGTGTGTTGAAGCGGACGAATACCATCCCGAGAGAGTTGAAACCCCAAGTACGTGATAGATGCCTGAAAAAATTTTGATTTCTGAAGATTACACTTAAAACCGGCAGTCTGTAAGACATGAAAAAGTGTGCAGAGATTTTGAAGATGTTCGTCAGTGGTGGAGCCAGTGACAACAATGTCGTCCTGATAATTTATACACCCAGGGACAGTGAGCAATAATTGTTCCAAGAATCGCTGAAAGAGAGCAGGAGCGCTGGCAACCCCGAATGGCAATCGTTGGTATTGATAGAGGCCGAAAGGTGTGTTAAGGACCAGAAACTGCCGGGAAGCAGCGTCAAGAGGAAGTTGATGACAAGCTTCTGACAGGTCAAGTTTAGAAAAATACTGGCCTCCAGCAAGTTTAGTGAACAATTCTTCAGGTCGAGGCATAGGGTAAGTGTCGATAAGGCATTGTGCATTTACAGTGGCTTTGAAATCACCACAGAGACGAATATCACCATTTGGCTTAGCAACGACAACGACAGGAGAGGACCACTCACTGGAAGTGACAGGAAGCAAGACCCCCGAAGCAGTGAGACGATCCAGCTCCCGTTTGACCTGATCATGAAGTGCCACAGGAATGGGCCGAGCCCGAAAAAACTTAGGCCGAGCAGTGGGTTTGAGCGTGATATGAGCTTCAAAATCGTTTGCACGGCCTAACCAGGAGAAAAAATGGACAAAAATGTCGTCGACAAGGAATCCAATTGAGCATAAGGAATAGCATCAGAGACGATATTGACCGAGTCATCTAAGGAGAAACCAAAAACGCGAAAGGCATCGAAACCAAAAAGATTCACCGCGTTACTATGGTCGACCACAAAATATGCGAACAGTGCGAACGACAATTTGTAAGATACTTCAGCATCAAATTGTCCCAAAAGATAAATCTTCTGTTTATTGTAAGTCCGTAATTGCCTAGTGACAGGTGACAGATTGGAGAACCCAGCTGAAGATACGTCTGAGAATTGATGATAGTGGCAGCAGAACCAGTATCCACCTGCATGCGAACATCTCGACCAAGTATTACAATTGACAGACAACACAGAATCAGAATCAGCGTCATGTTCATGAACATCATGTGTGCGGTCGGATTTGCAAACGGATGACACATGACCCTTTTTTTTTGCATTTGTGACACACGGCCCAACATTATGGACAATCTTCTCATGAATGTTTCATAAAACACCGCGGACATGAAAGAAGTTGCCGTGGGTTTTGCTGCAGTTTCTTAGAGGTTTGTTTACGGTTAGGCTGAGGCTGTGCTTGGGAGCGTACTGTGGCCACGTTGGCTGGTGGGGACATGCCACACGCTTCGCCAACATCACACAGAGGTTGTATTTCCCCGACATCGCCAAATGCCTCTATTTGCGCTCCAGTGGCGCGAGTAGTTTCAAAAGACTGAGCAATGGATTGGACTTCATCTAGAGTCGGAATGCCAACTGAAGGGCACGTTGCCTAACTTCTTTGTCGGGTGCCGATCGGATAATAGCATCCTGTACTATGGAATCGGCGTAGGATTCTTTGTGAACTTCAGTAACAAATTGACACTTTCTACTGCGGCTGTGAAGTTCAGCAGCCCAAGAGCGATAGGAGTGATTCAGTTGTTTTTGACAACGATAAAAGGCAACACGAGAGGCTACCACATGCGTTTGATTTTGAAAATAGACAGACAGAAGTGAGCACATATCAGCAAAGGACAAAGACGCAGCATCTCTCAAAGAAGCCAATTGCAACAACAACTGATACATTTGAGGTGAAATCCATGAAAGGAACAGAAACTTACATGTTTGTTCGTCTGCGACATGAAATGCCAAGAAGTGCTGTCGAAGACAGTTTTTCATAATCAGACCAGTCTTCCACGGTCTCGTCGTAAGGAGGAAAAGTAGGTAGAGACAACGATGAGAGACGCCCCGCATTTGATGCCGCAATGAAATCACGAATCGCATTTGTGAGAAGTGTTTGCTGTTCTATGAGGCCTTGCATTAGTTGCTCTAAAGTAGCCATGGAAACATGTGGGTCAACGATGGAAAAGAAAAATCCCATCCTCGTTGCCATTTGTGATAACTTCAAGTTGAACAAATATATTTCAGGGAAGACGCAATACATGAAAGTCACAGATCAAGTAAACAGAGTAAGATGTGTGTACACTTTAACAGTGAAACCTAGCTGGCCGCTTAGGTGGCGCTGCTGCTGCATGGCTGGCAGACAGCGCCGCATGTAGAGGATGCGCGTAATTGCGCGGCGGCACTTTGAAAGATCGGCGAGTCACAACAACTACTTCTAACATTCTGATATAATTACTGCTTTGTTCTACATGATGTCCTTATCCCAATAGTCAGCCACCCAGTCTGCCTATTACTGCTAGTGCCCTGTTTAGAATGTTGTAACGCAAAACAACTCTCAAAGAGCAAGAGAAATGTGTTAAGGCAAGCATTATATTTATCATCTATGTTATTGGCACTATAAACATCCTGCCACTCTTGTTCCTTGACAAGGTTTAGAAAACTCTCTATTGCTGTTGGATTAACTTTCCTACATAGTTTGTAATTATATGTGACATTTGTTTGACTATAGAAGCCTTTTAGTCTTAAAATATGTCCATCATGGTCTGAAAGGACATCCACCCTTTTACTAACAGAATGCTCATCTTGTAACGAAGATGAATAAAAATATTGTCTATGGCTGTGCTGCTGTTCCCCTGCACCCTAGATGGAAAAAACACAGTCTGCATCAGATCGTATGAATTTTGGAGATCTACCAACATCCTTTTTCTTGCACCATCATAAACAAAATTTATATTGAAGTCACCACATATAACTAATTTCTAGTACTTCCTACAAAGTGAATCAAGAGCCCTCTCTAGCTTGAGCAGAAATGCTCTGAAGTCAAGAGTTAGAGGACCTATGAACAACAACAATTAGTAGTTTAGTTTCACTTAATTCAACTGCCCCTGCACAACATTTAACTATCTGTTAAGTGCGCAGTGCCATGACACATCTATGGACTGAAATGGAAAACTGTTTTTTATGTACATAGCCACTCCCCCGCCTCGCTAGGAACTCTTGAAAATCAGCCAGCTAATCTGTATCCTGGTAAAGGAAGCCTCTGAATTGTCAAATTATTTAAGTGATGCTCCGACATACCAATAATTCAGAGTCAACCTCTAGCACCAACTACTACAGAATTTTTCCACCACCACCCACTACACTGTCACCTACAAGCTTTGCCAGCCTCCCCTTCCCATACCTATTGAGGTGCAGAGGTGCAGGCCATGCATAGTGAAACCCGATCTACTGATAGACCCAACTGACACCACTGAAATGTGACCCCTGCAATTTGCCATCAGTGCGCTCCCCAGCCCCATGTTACGAGTAACATGCCTAAAAGCCGCTTTAAGATGAGGCCAATCATGACGCTGAAACAGCTGCATGAAATGCACATTAGTGCCACCAGTTTGAGTAGCTATCTTTACCAGGTCACCACCTACATCATATTCCCCAACCCTATCAAGACTGTTCCCTGCTCCATCCACTTCACTACTAAGGACTGCTGTATGTTCTCTACATCTACAGCTACAAGAGGCTCCTCTCCGTTCAACTCTGACAGTTGGTCAAATCTATTGCATATATGCAAAGTATAACTGACTGAATAGCTCCTCCTCCTACCTGCCTTCTTGCCAACTGCCAGTTCCCATTCCCCACCACCCTTCACCCTCCTCAACCTATCTAATTCCTCCTTTGCGCTTTGTAACTGCACCTGAAGGGCACAGATCTTACGCACCTGCTCCTCTATCAACTTATTTCTACTGCAGATTCTGCATTCCCAGGAGAGGATCTCACTGGCTTCTCCACTGCATTCCCCCCAATGAACAAATCCCTCACCGTAACCCACTAGTCACAAACCTACGACAGAGCTCACACTTCTCACTCATGGTAAAATTTTACAGTTACTGAAAAAAACTATATGTCTGTGTTACCCAAGTTCAGTTACACCAGTAGAACTATTCATAGAACTAACAATAGCAGTCTCAAAATTCTCTGTCTACTAAGATAGCAACTACTTGTATTAATACTACTACACCACAACTAATACTAATACCAACAAAACTTCACAAAACTATTAGCTAAAATCAAAAATTCAAGCGGCCACTGGAACACTCAACAAAGTTAAAACACTGAATGAAAATTTTACTGAAATATTTCACTAGAAACAATAAGAAACATAAGCTGAAAACTAAAGCATGATATTTACTAAATGACTTCAATGCACAGAAAACTCTAAAAAATACAGCGAGCGAATGTTTCCAAAAATTTATTAAATCGTTATTTCGCCACAAACAGCACAAAGCCGAAAAATATTAAATTTAATAACTGTATAACAGTGCACAAATAACTTTGTCAATACTTAGCTTTATAGCTGCTACAGCTGCAACCCACACACTGCAAAATGTAAGCAGGTGATACCACAGAAAATGATGCCCTAGAATCAACTAGTGCTGGCACAGACTGGTATTGATGGTGACATTGCTCTTTTCCCAGAAATGGTCATCTCATGTAGTTTTGCTGATTTTGGCATCTGGAAGTATGGTGATGGGAAATGATTGTGATATATTGGAAACATATCAGCATGTTGTCCTTCTGTTCCCTAAGTCTGCTTTTCTGTGCGGTGATCGAACTGCAAGAAAACCGACTGCATCTCTGTTGTCAAGAACCTTAGATGTTATCTGATGATTGTAGCATAAATCTATGGTTTCATAGCCAACTCCTCCAAGTTGGTTTACCTGGTACATATCAGTACCAATGACTGATGACCTCCTTCCTCAATACTACTTCCTCCTGGCTGAGTTCACCATTCACTGCTGCTACTTCCAGCCTCTGCATTTGACACTGAAACATACGATAAACTGTCGTTTCTCATCTAATATTAGCAATTCTATTGGTCTTTCGTGACTCCCAGGGTATGACAATCTGAAGTCTGTCAAGCATCTTTTGTTTGGTATACTCATTTCTAATGCATTTCTTCAAGATGCTAGCACACTTGATGAAGTCCTCTGTTGTAATGGCATCCCTTAAAAAGAGTGCTTGTAGATGTCATCTTCTGCGCCATTCATCGGGTGTTAAATATTGTGAGCTGCTGTCATATTTTGGAGCACTGTGTGAGACACAGTCCTAAAACACTCTGTAAATACAGGTGTGTCATCTCCTACACCCCCCCCCCCCCCCCTCCAACCCACCCATAGCATTGGGCTCTGCTCTTGGGATATGCCACTGGTTGTCAGCAATGTCTTCTTAATTCTCACCTGAAATTTTTCCCAGTTACTGAACTTTTACTCTTCATTCTTGAACCGCTGCTGTTCTGTACCATCCAAATGAAAGTATACTTTGGCAAGACACATTGTGTCATCCCACCTATTGTATTTATTGACACAATCAAATACCTTTAGTGATTTAGTCCGATCCTGGGCAAATGTTAGGCCCTACATAACGCACCACTATACCCCTATCATCATCAGTGCACCCACCACAAAATATGTGTACGGTACACATGAAGAATTACTGTAAGTAGACCTTTGCATCATCTTGAATTTTCATGAGATTACTATCATGATCATAGCCATGGTCATCTTATGAGACTCATATAAAGGAAATAATATGTTGCTTACCTCTCCTTGGATCATGCTATATCAGTCAATGAATTCTTAGTCAGTGAAAAAGAGTCTCAGAAATGTTCAGCAATCTCCCATGTGATTCCAAATATGTTGGCATGGGTTGGTACCATGCGGCTGCCCATAGCCGTGCCAACCCATTCATGGGCCATCTAGAGGAATCCTTCCTATACACCCAGAATCCTAAACCCCTCACCTGGTTCGGATTCATTGATGACATCTTTGTGATCTGGATTGAGGGCGAGGACACCCTATCCACATTCCGCCAGAACCTCAACAACTTCTCCCCCATTTGCTTCACCTGGTCCTAATCAACCCAACAAGCCACCTTCCTAGATATTGACCTCCACCTCAAAGATGGATAGATCAGTACCTACTAACCACCAGCAATACCTCCACTTCGACAGCTGCCACCCATTCCATACCAAGAAGCCCCTTCCATCACCTAGCCACCCATGCTCATCGCATCTGTCGTGACAAGTGGTCTCTCTCGAAATATACCAAGGGTCTCACTGAAGCCTTCACAGACCATAATTATCCTCCCAATCCTGAACAGAAAGAAATCTCCCCTGCCTTATCTTTCCAGTCTCCCACCACATCCCAAAGTCCCAACGTCCGGCCACAGAGGAGCATTTCCCTCGTAACTCAGACCCCCCCCCAGGACTGGAGCAACTGAATTACATTCTCCACCAGGGTTTCCACTACCTCTCGTTGTGCCCTAAAATGAGAAATATCCTGCCCACTGCCCTTTCCACCCCTCCCACAGTGGTATTCTGCCGTCCTCCACACCTACACAATATACTCGTCCATCTCTACACAACCCCTGCTCCGAACCCCTTACCTCATGGCTCATACCCTTGTAACAGACCTAGATGCAAGACCTGTCCGATACATCCTCCCATCACCACCTACTCCAATCTGATCACAAATGTCACCCATCCCATCAAAGGCAGCACTACCTGTGAAACCAGTCATCTGATCTACAAGCTAAGCTGCAACCACTGCACTGCATTCTATGTGGACATGGCAACCAACAAGCTGCCTATACGCATGACCACCGACAAACTGTGGCCAAGAAACAAGTGAACCTACATTCCTGTAACCCTCTTGGCCTCAACCTTCGTTAGTCATTGTACTTACCCATCCAGCCTCCCTGTTCCCATTCCACCATTGCACCCAGTCTGTTTAGTTCTCTCCTTTTCCGCTACCCCGTCTCCCCACTTCTCCCCTATCCTCCGTGTAACCTCCCGGCTGCACATACCGTATTTACTCGAATCTAAGCCGCACTTTTTTTCCATTTTTTGTAATCCGAAAAACCGCCTGCGGCTTAGAATCGAGTGCAAAGCAAGCAGAAGTTCTGAAAAATGTTGGTAGGTGCCGCCACAACTAACTTCTGCCGTCGAATATATGTAGCGCGACAGAGGCATGCTTTGTATAATAGGCACAAAGATAAATACTGGCGCCAAAACCTCTGCGTCAGTAAATAAATTTAAAAAAAAAAAGGGCGGAAGACGAGCTTTTTGTTCTCCGCCCCGAGTTTCAACCACTGCATTTTCATACATTATCCAACGAAGTAAATACAAATTCCGTATTGTTCATCTTCGAATGTAGCAGAATTTCAATGTACTGCGAAAATCAGACTGGCAAAACTGTTTGGGATTTTTGTCAATATGGCCAACTCTACATTCTGAATTTTTTCCTACCTGTGAGAAGAGATGGTTGCTAATAGAACTTTTATGTATTGTGAATCACATGCAGTATTCTCTTCACCATAAGAATAATACGAATATAAACATTTTGCCATGTATTGTTTCGTGTTTGCTGTTATCTCATTTAAATCCTGTGTGCCCAATAAACTACGAAACTAGAGTGAGACAACAGCAAACGCGGAAGAATATAAGATCGTGTCATGTTTATATTCGTATTATTCTTATGCCTAGTAGTGATACAGTCAGAAATGAAGCATGGCAACTGACTACATTTATAAATCTAAGATGACTAATTTCTGTGCAGAATTTGATGTACTAAAGAAGCGGCCGCAAAGATTTTCAAACGGAGAAAAATTTTCGCCAACTCTTGTTCAGAACATGTTCTATCATACGCAGCCTATTATTTGGTTCTTGTTGATCATTATCAAAGAAAGCAGCAGTATAAGTAACAACAAATAAGTCTTTTGCCATTGTTTCGCTAATGAGACAATTCCTCTCTTTTTATTGTAAGCGGTGGTAGCGCGTACAAAAGCAAGCCATGCCGCTAGCGGCGACAGGTCGTAAACACGCACTATCAGAATGCGACGAACAATGCATGACAGTACAGTAATGCATTTTCAGCTTAGAGTGACATATACACCTATAACAAAGAAAATGGCACTTATAAGATCGAAGCAAAATAAGCAATCGATTCAAACCAGATGAAGCACGTGAAAAAGGAAGGGTACTCGTATAAATACGGACGGAGTGCGTGACGCATAGCAATGGCTACCTGATAAAGCTTAACTGCTAAGCTTACGACTCGAACCAAACTACTGTAGCTGTATCATCATTCATTCGACCTAAATTGTGTCTCATATGACAATGGACCAACTTTGTTTCGATTTGGAGGTGCGGCCTAAAACTTTTCTCTCCCCTCGAATTTCGAGTCTCAAATTTCAGGTGCGGCTTAGATTCGGGAAATTTTTTTTCCTTTATTTCGAGTCTCATTTTTCAGGTGCGGCTTAGATTCGAGTGCAGCTTAGATTCGAGTAAATACGGTAGCTGCCCTATCCTGTCCCTGCATGCTCTCCAGCAGCACTGCACTGTCCACCACCCCTACCCTACTATCCCCCCCCCCCCTGCCCGCCCCAGCCTCCTCCTTACCCCCACCCAGTCGCAACTCCCATCATGCACTGGTGCTGCTGCTCAGAGGGAACAGGGAAGGGGCTGGATGGGTGAGGACAGTGACTAAAAGCAAGAAAGATTAGCGTTTAACTTCTGGTAGACAATAATGTCATCAGAGACAGAGCACCGCTCAGATTACGATTGGAAGTCAGCCGGATGGCTGCACCTTGATTTGACCCGTTGTCCTTCAGGATGTTTAAGTCCAGTGTGCCAATTAAAGCACTGCAGTGTTCAAACCAACTTCCTTTAGGTGCTGACAGCTTTACTTTACATTCTGTCACACACTTTAAAGTGTGTGGCAGAGGCCATATGCAGAATTTTATTTCCATACCTACACACTGAATAATTTTTATGATTTGATGTGCCATTAAAAATGTGAAATGGAGCATTATAATAATTTTCATAAATATTTGTGGTTGTTGTTGTTGTGGTCTTCAGTCCTGAGACTGGTTTGATGCAGCTCTCCATGCTACTCTATCCTGTGCTAGCTTCTTAATCTCCCAGTACCTACTGCAACCTAAATCCTTCTGAATCTGCTTAGTGTATTCGTCTCTTGGTCTCCCTCTACGATTTTTACCCTCCACGCTGCCCTCCAATGCTAAATTTGTGATCCGTTGATGCCTCAAAACATGTCCTACCAACCGATCCCTTCTTCTAGTCAAGTTGTGCCACAAACTTCTCTTCTCCCCAATCCTATTCAATACCTCCTCATTAGTTGCGTGATCTACCCACCTTATCTTCAGCATTCTTCTGTAGCACCACATTTCGAAAGCTTCTATTCTCTTCTTGTCCATACTATTTATCGTCCATGTTTAACTTCCATACATGGTTACACTCCATACAAATACTTTCAGAAACGACTTCCTGACACTTAAATCTATACTCGATGTTAACAAATTTCTCTTCTTCAGAAACGATTTCCTTGCCATTGCCAGTCTACATTTTATATCCTCTCTACTTCGACCATCATCAGTTATTTTACTCCCTAAATAGCAAAACTCCTTTACTACTTTAAGTGTCTCATTTCCTAATCTAATTCCCTCAGCATCACCCGACTTAATTCGACTACATTCCATTATCCTCGTTTTACTTTTGTTGATGTTCATCTTATATCCTCCTTTCAAGACACTGTCCATTCCATTCAACTGTTCTTCCAAGTCCTTTGCTGTCTCTGAAGGAATTACAATGTCATCGGCGAACCTCAAAGTTTTTACTTCTTTTCCATGAATTTTAATACCTACTCCGAACTTTTCTTTTGTTTCCTTTACTGCTTGCTCAATATACAGATTGAATAACATCGGGGATAGGCTACAACCCTGTCTCACTCCTTTCCCAACCACTGCTTCCCTTTCATGCCCCTCGACTCTTATAACTGCCATCTGGTTTCTGTACAAATTGTAAATAGCCTTTCGCTCCCTGTATTTTACCCTTGCAACCTTTAGAATGTGGAAGAGAGTATTCCAGTCAACATTGTCAAAAGCTTTCTCTAAGTCTACAAATGCTAGAAACGTAGGTTTGCCTTTTCTTAATCTTTCTTCTAAGATAAGTCGTAAGGTTAGTATTGCCTCACGTGTTCCAACATTTCTACGGAATCCAAACTGATCTTCCCCGAGGTCCGCTTCTACTAGTTTTTCCATTCGTCTGTAAAGAATTCGTGTTAGTATTTTGCAGCTGTGACTTATTAAACTGATAGTTCGGTAATTATCACATCTGTCAACACCTGCTTTATTTGGGATTGGAATTATTATATTCTTCTTGAAGTCTGAGGGTATTTCACCTGTCTCATACATCTTGCTCACCAGATGGTAGAGTTTTGTCAGGACTGGCTCTCCCAAGGCTGTCAGTAGTTCTAATGGAATGTTGTCTACTCCCGGGGCCTTGTTTCGACTCAGGTCTTTCAGGGCTCTGTCAAACTCTTCACGCAGTATCTTATCTCCCATTTCATCTTCATCTAAATCCTCTTCCATTTCCATAATATTGTCCTCAAGTATATCGCCCTTGTATAAACCCTCTATATACTCCTTCCACCTTTCTGCCTTCCCTTCTTTGCTTAGAACTGGGTTGCCATCTGAGCTCTTGATATTCATACAAGTGGTTCTCTTCTCTCCAAAGGTCTCTTTAATTTTCCTGTAGGCAGTATCTATCTTACCCCTAGTGAGATAAGCCTCTACATCCTTACATTTGTCCTCTAGCCATCCCTGCTTAGCCATTTTGCACTTCCGGTCGATCTCATTTTTGAGAAGTTTGTATTCCTTTTTGCCTACTTCATTTACTGCATTTTTATATTTTCTCCTTTCATCAATTAAATTCAATATTTCTTCTGTTACCCAAGGATTTCTATTAGCCCTCATCTTTTTACCTACTTGATCGTCTGCTGCTTTCACTACTTCATCCCTCAGAGCTACCCATTCTTCTTCTACTGTATTTCTTTCCCCCATTCCTGTCAATTGTTCCCTTATGCTCTCCCTGAAACTCTGTACAACCTCTGGTTCTTTCAGCTTATCCAGGTCCCATCTCCTTAAATTCCCACCTTTTTGCAGTTTCTTCAGTTTCAATCTGCAGTTCATAACCAAGAGATTGTGGTCAGAGTCCACATCTGCCCCTGGAAATGTCTTACAATTTAAAACCTGGTTCCTAAATCTATCTGATACCTTTTAGTATCTCCAGGATTCTTCCAGGTATACAACCTTCTTTTATGATTCTTGAACCAAGTGTTAGCTATGATTAAGTTATGCTCTGTGCAAAATTCTACAAGGCGGCTTCCTCTTTCATTTCTTCCCCCCAATCCATATTCACCTACTATGTTTCCTTCTCTCCCTTTTCCTACTGACGAATTCCAGTCACCCATGACTATTAAATTTTTGTCTCCCTTCACTACCTGAATAATTTCTTTTATCTCATCATACATTTCTTCAATTTCTTCATCATCTGCAGGGCTAGTTGGCATATAAACTTGTACTACTGTAGTAGGCATCGGCTTTGTGTCTATCTTGGCCACAATAATGCGTTCACTATGCTGTTTGTAGTAGCTAACCCGCACTCCTATTTTTTTATTCATTATTAAACCTACTCCTGCATTACCTCTATTTGATTTTGTATTTATAACCTCTAATCACCTGACCAAAAGTCTTGTTCCTCCTGCCACCGAACTTCACTAATTCCCACTATATCTAACATTAACCTATCCATTTCGCTTTTTAAATTTTCTAACCTACCTGCCCGATTAAGGGATCTGACATTCCACGCTCCGATCCGTAGAACGCCAGTCTTCTTTCTCCTGATAACGACGACCTCTTGAGTAGTCCCTGCACAGAGATCCGAATGGGGGACTATTTTACCTCCGGAATATTTTACCCAAGAGGACGCCATCATCATTTAATCATACAGTAAAGCTGCATATCCTCGGGAAAAAATTACGGCTGTAGTTTCCCCTTGCTTTCAGCCGTTCACAGTACCAGCACAGCAAGGCTGTTTTGGTTATTGTTACAAGGCCAGGTCAGTCAATCATCCAGTCTGTTGCCCCTGCAACTACTGAAAAGGCTGCTGCCCCTCTTCAGGAACCACATGTTTGTCTGGCCTCTCAACAGATACCCCTCCGTTGTGGTTGCACCTATGGTACGGCCATCTGTATCGCTGAGGCACGCAAGCCTCCCCACCAACGGCAAGGTCCATGGTTCATGGGGGGGATATTTGTGGTATGGTTATATAAAGTTGCAGTAACAGTTAACTACATAAATTTGATAACTGAGTAGAACTGATGATGGGTGTGAAAACAGGTTCCGCTAACATCCTTCCTTATTAGTTCTCTTGTTTATAGACAGGGCCTTGCACTTACAAAATACTATCACATCATATTAATTTAGGAAGGCTTTTTTCTTTAAAAACACTCAAAATTACTATAAATTGAAGGATGGGCACTAACACAACTGATCCCCAGCTGTTTTTTTTTTTTTTTTTTTGTGTTTTCACATTGGTCTTCATTATTTTATGGAGCATATGATAGTGTCTTCAGAACTAATGGGGGCCAGATGGTGAAAAGTACAAATAAAGTTTCACTTTGTGATGTTTGCCTGCTTTATTTCTTCATTGATAGTCATATTCCACTGTTAAGTTGATGCATTGTTGTTAATTTAACCAATACATCATTCCTGTTTGACAATCGGCCGTGGACTGACTGTCTCGGGACCAAAAATTGGTCCCTTATACATCCTCGCAATAAAAGGCATTGAAACTATACACTGTTTGATGCTTAAGTTACATAAATTACTATTAAAACATAACTCATTCAATTAACAGAATACATCCACAAATTCCTTCTTTTTAACAGTTTCTTCTACTGCCAAGGTTAGGCCAAATTATTTGTGTAAATAATGAAATCAACAGATATAGTCATACAAACCGTAGCTTTGATAAACCTGGTAATTATTTTGGAATTAATTAAGGGCTGGCTTTGCTAATACGTTTTCAAATAGAGCCAAGTAAGTACTTTAAGACTCATAGTAGTTCTTCCTCCAAATGTTTATAATTAGTACAGAATTTATATTTGTTTATAAGTCAAAAATACAGCATAAGTCACGAAACAATTACTGCTTTCACCATATAATAAAAGGTATTAACTAGAAATGGTCAAAATAAATTAAGAGATTAATTACATACACAAAACTAAGAACAAAATTAGACCTGGTGCTACATTCCTTAAGACTGAGGGCCAACCTTTCTGTTTTATGGAAATGCAGATTATAATCATGCATGATAATGGTAATTAGGCAAAAATAAAAATAAAATGAATTTAAGGAGGCAGATGGCAAAACAAGAAAGGAAGTAAAGAGATCCCACCTTGCTTCATCACAACTTATCTTCCGAAGGGTGCTTGTATTATTATTATTTTCATTTTACTAGAATTTACGGACTTCCTGTAGTTGACATCTCACAGGGATGACTGTATGTTACTTAATTAATTTGGGGATCATATCATGTGTAAATCTGTTAACAAAGGACAAGAAAACCACAGAAACTTAAATTTATGATTAATGGAAAATCTCATATAAAGATGTGAAACAAATACTAACAAAGAGATAGAGGGGCTGGCCAGTACTTACCTCAGCTCAGTACAGCCGATAGATACACAAAAAACAGAACCGAAAATTTACGTTCCTGGCTTTCGGAACAAATGTTCCTTCATCAGGGAGGAGAGAGGGGAAAGAAGGGTTATGAAGCAACAGGGAAAGGAAAACAGATCCTTGCTACCCTCCCTGTTTTCCTTTCCCTGTTGCTTCATAACCTGGGTTGTGAGTAACTGAATCCACTTTCCCTTCTTCCCTTTCTTTCACCTCTCTCCTCCCTGATGAAGGAACATTTGTTCCGAAAGCTAGGAACGTAAATTTTCGGTTCTGTTTTTTGTGTATCTATCAGCTGTACTGAGCTGAGGTAAGTACTGGCCAGCCCCTCTATCTCTTTGTTAGTATTTGTTTCAAAACTTAAAATTTATGTACTTTATTAGCAACAAACTATTAAATAAAGCGAAGTACTATCCATGCTTGAGCCACCTCACTTTAAACAAATAAATGCTGCACACCTTAATGTAAGCTACAAAAGTCAATCACAGTGTCTACTGAAGAGAATGATCGCAATTCCGGAAGGAACTACAGGGGTTATCAATTTGGTTTAAGAAGGAACAGATCAACTACAGTAAATACCAGCTTTTCTACACTCAGACAGGTAACTGAGTAAGACTGGGAACATAACACTGATATTTACAAGGTTTTGTTCACTTCAGAAAAGTTTATGGCAGCCTACACAGTGATGCAATACTACTGCCTTGAAAGAGTTTCAACTTCCACAGAAGTTAATATGTCTAGTATAGATGCGTTTAGAGGACATCTATTACAGAGTAAAGATCATTACAGGAATGTCAGAGCATTTTGAAGTCAGAGCTAGACTTTGACAAGGAGACACATTATATCCAGTACCCGTTAATTTAATTTTCGGAAAGATACATCAAAAATTAAACCAATCTGGAATAAAATTGGGTAACAACACAATAAATCAGCTCGCATATGCAGATGATGATGATGTTATAATAAGAGGTAGTGAAGACAAATTGCTGCTCATGACAAGTTCTTACACAAATATTGCAAGGAAATGTATTTATTTATTTATTTACAAATTAATGAGGCAAATACCTAGTACATGGTCGTACTGACAGTTCATGAAGAAACTTTTAAAAGAATAAACATATTAAAACATTTAGGAAGCATTTATAGCGAGTAGTATAGTATGAAAACGGAGATTAAGGCAAGGATCAACAGCGGCAAACAGAAGCACATTTTTGCTTATACGTCATTCTCAAAAATTGTGCATATTTAGGTCCCAGGTAATAACATGCATTATTTAAATGCATTTAAGTTTTTTTTCAAACATCTTGAATTTAGTTTAAAACTATGTTAAATCATTAATTTACTTATTTTTAAATAAAATTATTCAATTTTGTTAAAAATTTGATTAATGGTATGAGAGATCTCACCTCCGTTACTCATCCCCTTCACCTATCTTGATTACATTACATTAAATTGTACAAGACATTATTAAGGGTTTTAATTTTTAAGCATTTTAACAATTAGAAAATTTATTCAGAGTAAAATATTACTGTATTTTTTAATTAAACCATTTTTTAAAGTTGTTTAAAAATTGTCAAACCGAGTCCCATGCTACAGCCTCACCTCCGTGAATAACAGCTATCAGTTCAATAAATTTTTCTCTTGAAGCTTTCTTCTTCATGTAAGGGGAACTGCAAGCAGCCATCTTGATTCTTGTGCAGTTATAGTGTGACTTGTACGATTGTAGCAGTTTGAGTTAAATTATTAATGATCATCACCTCCATTACACTATTGCTATATGTAAGTTTTAATAATTTATAATTGTTATTTTTATCAACTAATTACATATTAATTGTAGATTAACACTAAGGAAGCAGAAAAGTCTAACCTCAAAAGAAGCACCTCGACATCTAATTTTGTGAATGTTTCACACTTCCATTACTCTCACCTCCATTAAAAATGATCTTCACAGAGGCGAGAATGTAATAACGGAGTGTTGGTCAGTGATTAAATGATAAAATAAGCTCTCTTATTTATCAAATTAGAAAAGCTATGGCCACATAAGAGTGAGAAATCTATCTTTTAACTAGACATTGATTTTTTTAAGGACAGTTTAGGCTCTAACTTACGTTTTTCAACATATTAAAAGGTTAGCCTAATGCATCAAAATGATCTTATTTTCTTTACTTTTAAAAAAGTAGTGATGAGATTATCTAGCTTATATATGCTTGCTGAGTAGGTTTATATTAATGTTACATACAACAGCCTAATGGTTTTTAGTTTTTAAAGCTGTTCACCGCACTCAAAACCTTGCTTTGGGCTAAGGCCTGAGATTCTTAGGGTAATTTGTCTGTGTTCCCTGAAAATGAGGTCTCTCATGTAGAATGATGTGAAATCTTGACAGTTTTAAATCCACCAACCATCAATAAATGAGGACAGTACTACTTTGATGATTTGAAAAATTATAATATTTCAGCCTGATGTACCATCTGTATCTTGATCTATTCGTACACTAACAGCAAAAATAACAAATAACGATTCACTTTATTTTTCAGTGACCATTATTAACCTCTAACTTATCCAATATTCAGACATTTTAGGCAGTTATCATCTCCATTATTACCCTGCATTACTATTCTAAATAAAGTCTTTAGTTTTTTCCAAGAAGTGCAGTCTTTTTATGGAACCACTATTCGAGTATTTATTTACTTCACTGTGCTAACATGAAAATAAATAAAACATAATTCTTTTCGAAATTATAAAAAAAAATTACAAAATATGCCCAATTTTTTAGAATGACCGTTATGGGACACACTGTGCAGTAGTGCAGTTATGAGAAGTTTTATATCAGACTATACCAGTGTGTAGCTCTACATGGCTGTCAAACACTTATGTTAAGGAAAACTGATGACAAGAAACTGCTAGTCTTTGACAGAAAGATACTTAAAAGAATGTTTGGCGCCATCTCAATCACAGGAATGGAGGCTATACTGAAAAATCTGGGACTGGCAGACCTACATTCACAAGCTGATATTGTCCAAAGGGTGAAGAAAAGTAGATTGATGTGGACCAGATACCTAATTAGAATGGGAGAGGTAAGACTACCACGAGTGGCTTCTCAGGATCTAATAAACGCAGAAGGGGCTCTGAAAGACCACAGACAAAACTAAATAATGATATTAACTGGGATATGGGAGCAATTGGTATGGAAAATAGAGAAAGGTCCATAAAAAGCCAAAAACGGGCATGATTGGTGGAGGAATGTTGAGCATGCATATGGTTTCCAGGGCCAGGAGAAATGTTGATCAAGCATATTGTCTCCCAGCCCAAAGTGACAATATAGAAGAAGAAATCATAAATAAAACTGCTGCTTCCTCAGTTACAATGAATAGTTGCATTTGTCTGTTACTTGTAACTTAATGTTTCGGTCTACTGTACGTGCTTACAACGGCATTTTCCCACAAAAAAGAATAAAATAAAAAAACTGTGTAAATCTGATCTGTGTACCTCTAAGATTGGTTTTCATTTTCAGCAACAAAAACCATTAAGGAGTAAGAGTAGGAATTCCAAGATCCTTAAAAAGATTTCGGGAAGAAATACTTTACACATATTATTCCTCGGAATAAATATTTTATTTACTGCGTTAACTTACATGAAGTTCCTGACTTACTGAGCTACGTATCACGGTGCATGCTACAAATAATATGTCGTTTTGGAATCTTGTTTTGTATGTAAAATTCAATGTTTGATAGAGATTGAAAAATCACGTTTAATTACAAACGCATGACATTCTCTAAATGCCCAAGTATGAAGAAATGCTAAACTGGCTCCGTTACGTTACGTATTTTTTTTCTTTAAAAACTAGTGGCCTAATTCTTACCATACGTAATGAAAAATCGATCAGGTAGAGATGACACAAAAAGGTGACTGCCTTAGTACTTCCCAATCACTCGCACGTGCCTTCGGCCCAAACAACGTATCACGCGCACGCAGTCGTATTTCGCTCTGTGGAATTTGTTTGACAACCGTCTCCCATAGCAACGGCAACATTGTTGCCAACACGCTCTTCCAACTGCTTGTTGTTCTATAGTTTCTGTCTCAGGTCACACCACTGGCGAGATACCTTTGAGTGATCTGAGCCCGAAATATACAAGACGATCACAATGTTTCTCTAAGGCAGTGTGCTTAGTCCCGCTTTTTTTTTTCCTTTGGGGAACACCCAAGTACAGGTACATTCCAAACTCTCGCGACACATCTCTGATTTATTTTCTAAGTGGAGAAAGCAAACACGTTAAGTGCATACAATATATTTTTTTTAAAAAATAGTGGAACGACTATGAGATACAAATTTATTACGTAAGACTGTCGAATAGGAACAATTTTTTATGTTATAAATAATTTATCTACAGAAGATAAGAAGACACTAAAAATCTCGCTACTCAACTGACATGTAATCGTGACACACTAGATGTGTCACTTGCCCTCAGCGACAAAGAACCGTTTTGGGACTCCAGTCCCTAACTACAACGAAGAGACCCGAGCAGTGGCGATTATCCGAGAGTGCAGTGATAGCAGCGTACAGAATGACTGCAGACGGGAAGATGTGGTCACGAATTTCCCCACTTTATTGTAAACAACACGCAACTGTATTAATAAACAATTGATTACTAACTTAGTTATAATTTTTAAAAGGGTCTTTTTGTCTCAGCCGGGTTTCTCGCAAATTTAGTTTGTGTACTGCTCATTTGCTTACAAACTTCAGGTTGACTTTTTATGTAACGTCAGTTACTTCATTTCAGTCTTGGGGCAAGAAACATTCACTGTTGTTAAAGTATTGTGAGCAGAATGGTTAGAGTAGTTGTTTTCTCATATATTTGGGCTTTAGATGAGTGACTTATCGTTCTGTGTGCGGACTGCAGCAAATGTTGCTACCCAGCTAGCACTCAAGCTTATTTCAAGGTGCATATTGAGTTTAGGTTCAGTTGAAAATTAAAGATCGAAAAATCAACTTGTTTCAAGGTGGGTATTGAGTTTTGGTTCAGTTGAAAATTCAAGATTGAAAAATCAACCTGTTACACAGTTTACATCAAGCTGTAAAAATTTAGCTTGAATTAAAATAATTTTCCCAAGCTTGAAATAAACTGTAATTTCCCTGGAAGGCTGTACAGCAGATGCGCGCGCAGCATAGCTTCCATAGACGTCCACGGGAAGCGCCGCAAGCGTTTATAAGCCGTGACGTAAGGGTGTTGTCGTGTGTGACGTCATGACGGCGCGGAGTTTGGTTTGAGTGTGGCTGTCTCCAGTTCTGTTTTATCTTATTTTATTTACTTTTCTGAGCCTTGCTATGTTTACGGCCATTTTACCTTCGTGACGCGCGTTAATGGTTGTGGTTTGTTGACAAGTTTGTTTTATACTAGAAAACAGTTCGGTACGTTAATGTTACAAATGTTAAATATTACGTAACGTAAAGGAATACCATATTCTTTTACGTAGAAAAATTGAGCCTGGATAAAAGTGAAATGGATTAGCAGCTAAGAATACATATTACAAGTTGTTGAGCAAAAAGAGGTCATTTTAAACTAACACTCTAATACGTGGCACAAATAAATTAAAACTTAATGTTATTTTACCTTTTTAAACTCTCTCCTTTTTATATATATCGCCCTATTACATTTGTTTACTTGTAAGTACTCGCGTGGCACACACTATGAATGAATAATCGTGAAGTGTGAAAAGTTTCTTTGCGAATACAAATAGTAATAACATGGTGAACGGGAAAAAGTACATCAAGAACCAGTCACTACATATGTGTCAGTCTTTATTTACGTAGCTTTGTCTGCTCTTTACTTTCGGTAATATGAAACTTCTTCCCGTTAGTATGACACTCTTGCACAAAGTAAACATACTCAAGAAATTCAAGTCAAAGAAGTCTTAAAGGGGTCGACAGAAGCGTCCGATCCCACGCGGCGGCTTGTCCCGTTAGTGTCATTAGGCTTCTTGTGGAAAGTGTGTGTGTTTATTTTTGTTTCTGCCATATTTGTGACATCATGGGTCAAAGCAGATGGGCGGGATCGGACGCTTCCGTATTTCCTCTTAAAGTTGGGGCAACAGTAAAATCAGAGTTGCAGTCTGTTATTACGCCATCAGTCTTGAGAGATTTTGTTGAAGCTGTTAATTCTTTCATTGATGATGGACACAAAATTTGTGACTCATGCCTGGCAAAAGTTAAGCATATTAATTTTGGATCTGGGCTGTACTGTGAAGGATGAATCTATTGAGAATGATTGTAGTACTGTTGAGAAACCTTACCATATTCCAACATTTATGAACAACAGGGGACACTTCTCATTTGACTAGAACTTTAAAAAAATCTGAGTTTATTGTGAATGTTTGTACCTTTTTAATGTTGTATTTAGCTTAAATAGTGTGTGTTTAGTTGCACTACATATTGCAATTTAATATTCTTTGCAAATCATACAACAGACAATTTGTCCCACCCGTAACTATACAGTTATATATAGTGTCATGCATTGGTGCAACCTAATTCTTTTTCTAATAGCAACATGTTTCTTTAATAAACGAATGTAAGCTTCATTTGTATGTGGCTTGGCTGAATTGTGGACACTATCAAAGCAGAAATATTGTTCGGATGTCAAAATTGTTCAGTTCTGTGTCAGATTTGTCCCACCCATAGCACTGGTATTATGTATTGCATTACAGACAGTTCAGTATGTATATTTGAACACTGTATTTTTTTGGAATGAAGAGTATCAATTTGTTGCTTAAAACAGTAACTTCACTTAAAATAACTTAAGATTCCTAAATGTAAACATGAAAATACTAGCATAAATTAGTACAATGCCCCACCCGTAATGCTGGCATTGCTCTAAAATTTTCAACGAAAGCATGGAAGTTAATAAACAAATTTATACATGCTTAAGAGACATTTTTAATTTTATTTTTGCAAATATGGATTATTTAGAGGCCTGTATTAAATAGTAATTCAAATTAATATTCCATCATGTAACCATAAAAAAATATTAAATTTCACCAACAAATTCAGTTTATGAATGCTGAATAATAATAGCTCTATTTTTTCTTCCCTGAGACATCCATTGCTTCCATATGTATTTTTCCTTATTTTGTCAATCCCAACTAAATTATTCTGTTTTATTTCAGGAATGTCAAACAGGAAACTGTTCAATTCTCTTTCTCGGGAGGGGAAACGGAAACGGCTGTTGAAGCTTTATGAGAAAAGTGTAGGGCACTCTGCTGTAGCTGGTGAGAGAGATGTTTCCAATGATCCAAATCCTGGGAGTCAACTTCAACCATTATCGTGTAATAGTGCCACTGGATCATCATTTAATAGTGAACCTTCTGAAAGTAATGATAGGGCCTCAACATCGAACCAGGTTTTTGAGTTGTTGGATCAACATCCTTTATCATACGGTTCAGACAGTGATGACTGCTTTGATTCCAAGTTTCAAATGGAAGAGCTCAAATCTGAATTAGCTAACTGGTCTGTTCAGTTTAGCATTACAAATGTGGCATTGACAGCTTTGTATTCTTCGATCACATGACTGCTTTAAATCTCTTCCATCAGATGCAAGAACTATTCTAAAGACTCCAAGATGCATTCAAGTAAAAAATGTAAGCCCTGGCCAGTACTGCCACATTGGTATTTCAAACCAGTTAAAGAAAATGTTTGCTAGTGCACAACATATTTTCAGTTCTTTACAGCATATTGATTTAATGATTGGAATTGACGGATTACCTTTATTTCACGGCAATAGCGGTGAGCTGTGGCCAATTTTAGGCTCTGTATTAAATATTCCATCCTTGTCATCAACTGTTTTTCCTATTGGCATTTCTTTGGATTAAAGAAATCCAGTAGTTGTTTTGAATTTCTAAATGATTTTGTAGAAGAAATTGTTGTCCTAATCAGGAATGGTTTAATTTGTAATGGCAAAAATATAGCTGTCAGGATCAAGGGAATTTGTTGTGATGCCCCTGTCAAAGCTTTTATTTTAGGCATTAAAGGTCACAACGGATATTTCTCGTGCACCAGATGTAAACAGGAAGGGTCTTTCTTTGATAATAGGATGACTTTTCCTATATTTGACAGTCTGCCTCGTACCCATGAGGGATTTATAAACAAAGAAGACACAGAATTCAATACTGGTGACACCCCATTGACCACCATCCCTAGTCTGCATATGGTATCATCTTTCCCACTTGACTATATGCACTTCGTGTGTTTAGGGGTAATGAGAACAATGATTTATGTTTGGATGTTTGGACCTGCCCCTTTAAAACTACCTAGTAGGATTATTGATAGTATAAGTTCTAATTATTTGGTTTTGGTATCGTACCAAAACGGCCTTGCTGTGCTGGTACTGCGAACGGTTGAAAGCAAGGGGAAACTACGGCTGTAATTTTTCCCGAGGGCATGCAGCTTTACTGTATGATTAAATGATGATGGCGTCCTCTTGGGTAAAATATTCCGTAGGTAAAATAGTCCCCCATTCAGATCTCCGGGCGGGGACTATTCAAGAGGATGTCGTTATCAGGAGAAAGAAAACTGGCGTTCTACGGATCGGAGCGTGGAATGTCAGATCCCTTAATCGGGCAGGTAGGTTAGAAAATTTAAAAAGGGAAATGGATAGGTTAAAATTAGATACAGTGGGAATTAGTGAAGTTCGGTGGCAGGAGGAACAAGACTTCTGGTCAGGTGACTACAGGGTTATAAACACAAAGTCAAATAGGGGTAATGCAGGAGTAGGTTTAATAATGAATAGGAAAATAGGAATGCGGGTAAGCTACTACAAACAGCATAGTGAACGCATTATTGTGGCCAAGATAGATACAAAGCCCACACCTACTACAGTAGTCCAAGTTTATATGCCAACTAGCTCTGCAGACGACGAAGAAATTGAAGAAATGTATGATGAAATAAAAGAAATTATTCAGATAGTGAAGGGAGACGAAAATTTAATAGTCATGGGTGACTGGAATTCGAGTGTAGGAAAAGGGAGAGAAGGAAACATAGTAGGTGAATATGGATTGGGGCTAAGAAATGAAAGAGGAAGCCGCCTGGTAGAATTTTGCACAGAGCACAATCTATTGGTTATGACCTGTAGATTAAAACTGAAGAAACTGCAAAAAGGTGGGAATTTAAGGAGATGGGACCTGGATAAACTGAAAGAACCAGAGGTTGTACAGAGTTTCAGGGTCAGCATAAGGGAACAATTGACAGGAATGGGGGAAAGAAATACAGTAGAAGAAGAATGGGTAGCTTTGAGGGATGAAGTAGTGAAGGCAGCAGAGGATCAAGTAGGTAAAAAGATGAGGGCTAGTAGAAATCCTTGGGTAACAGAAGAAATATTGAATTTAATTGATGAAAGGAGAAAATATACAAATGCAGTAAATGAAGCAGGCAAAAAGGAATACAAACTTCTCAAAAATGAGATCGACAGGAAGTGCAAAATGGCTAAGCAGGGATGACTAGAGGACAAATGTAAGGATGTAGAGGCTTATCTCACTAGGGGTAAGATAGATACTGCCTACAGGAAAATTAAAGAGACCTTTGGAGATAAGAGAACCACTTGTATGAACATCAACAGCTCAGATGGAAACCCAGTTCTAAGCAAAGAAGGGAAAGCAGAAAGGTGGAAGGAGTATATAGAGGGTCTATACAAGGGCGATGTACTTGAGAACAATATTATGGAAATGGAAGAGGATTTAGATGAAGATGAAATGGGAGATACGATACTGCGTGAAGAGTTTGACAGAGCACTGAAAGACCTGAGCCGAAACAAGGTCCTCGGAGTACACAACATTCCATTGGAACTACTGATGGCCTGGGGAGAGCCAGTCCTGACAAAACTCTACCATCTGGTGAGCAAAATGTATGAAACAGGCGAAATACCCTCAGACTTCAAGAAGAATATAATAATTCCAATCCCAAATAAAGCAGGTGTTGACAGATGTGAAAATTACCGAACAATCAGTTTAATAAGCCACAGCTGCAAAATACTAACACGTATTCTTTACAGACGAATGGAAAAACTAGTAGAAGCCGATCTCGTGAGGCAATACTGACCTTACGACTTATCTTAGAAGAAAGATTAAGGAAAGGCAAACCTACGTTTCTAGCATTTGTAGACTTAGAGATCGCAGAGATGCTGGATGTAGTCCTGTGGAACGGCTTGCCATGCCATTTCCACCTGGCGCCTCAGTTGGACCAGCGTTCGTGCTGGACGTGCAGACCGCGTGAGACGACGCTTCATCCAGTCCCAAACATGCTCAATGGGGGACAGATCCAGAGATCTTGCTGGCCAGGGTAGTTGACTTACACCTTCTAGAGCACCTTGGTGGCACAGGATACATGCGGACGTGCATTGTCCTGTTGGAACAGCAAGTTCCCTTGCCGGTCTAGGAATGGTAGAACGATGGGTTCGATGACGGTTTGGATGTACCGTGCACTATTCAGTGTCCCCTCGATGATCACCAGTGGTGTACGGCCAGTGTAGGAGATCGCACCCCACACCATGATGCCGGGTGTTGGCCCTGTGTGCCTCGGTCGTATGCAGTCCTGATTGTGGCGCTCACCTGCATGGCGCCAAACACGCATACGACCATCATTGACACCAAGGCAGAAGCGACTCTCATCGCTGAAGACGACACGTCTCCATTCGTCCCTCCATTCACGCCTGTCGCGACACCACTGGAGGCGGGCTGCACGATGTTGGGGTGTGAGCGGAAGACGGCCTAACGGTGTGCGGGACCGTAGCCCAGCTTCATGGAGACGGTTGCGAATGGTCCTCGCCGATACCCCAGGAGCAACAGTGTCCCTAATTTGCTGGGAAGTGGCAGTGCGGTCCCCTACGGCACTGCGTAGGATCCTACGGTCTTGGCGTGCATCCGTGCGTCGCTGCGGTCCGGTCCCAGGTCGACGGGCACGTGCACCTTCCGCCGACCACTGGCGACAACATCGATGTACTGTGGAGACCTCACGCCCCACGTGTTGAGAAATTCGGCGGTACGTCCACCCGGCCTCCCGCATGCCCACTATACGCCCTCGCTCAAAGTCCATGAACTGCACATACGGTTCACGTCCACGCTGTTGCGCCATGCTACCAGTGTTAAAGACTGCGCTGGAGCTCCGTATGCCACGGCAAACTGGCTGAGACTGACGGCGGCGGTGCACAAATGCTGCGCAGCTAGCGCCATTCGACGGCCAACACCGCGGTTCCTGGTGTGTCCACTGTGCCGTGCGTGTGATCATTGCTTGTACAGCCCTCTCGCAGTGTCCGGAGCAAGTATGGTGGGTCTGACACACCGGTGTCAATGTGTTCTTTTTTCCATTTCCAGGAGTGTAGATTAGGAAATGAGACACTTAAAGTAGTAAAGGAGTTTTGCTATTTGGGGAGCAAAATAACTGATGATGGTCGAAGTAGAGGGGATATAAAATGTAGACTGGCAGTGGCAAGGAAAGCGTTTCTGAAGAAGAGAAATTTGTTAACATCGAGTATAGATTTAAGTGTCAGGAAGTCATTTCTGAAAGTATTTGTATGGAGTGTAGCCATGTATGGAAGTGAAACATGGACGATAAATAGTTTGGACAAGAAGAGAATAGAAGCTTTCGAAATGTGGTGCTACAGAAGAATGCTGAAGATTAGATGGGTAGATCACATAACTAATGAGGAAGTATTGAATAGGATTGGGGAGAAGAGAAGTTTGTGGCACAACTTGACCAGAAGAAGGGATCGGCTGGTAGGACATGTTCTGAGGCATCAAGGGATCACCAATTTAGTATTGGAGGGCAGCGTGGAGGGTAAAAATCGTAGGGGGAGACCAAGAGATGAATACACTTAGCAGATTCAGAAGGATGTAGGTTGCAGTAGGTACTGGGAGATGAAGAAGCTTGCACAGGATAGAGTAGCATGGAGAGCTGCATCAAACCAGTCTCAGGACTGAAGACCACAACAACAACAACAAGTTCTAATTTATTATCTCTAAAAGCAAGCATTCCAGTAGAATTTTGTAGAAAACCCCGAGGTCTTGATGAAGTGAAAAGATGGAAAGCTACAGAATTTAGGCAGTTTTTGCTTTATACTGGACCACTTGTTTTGTACGATATTTTGTTGCCTGAACAGAAAGAAATTTATAACAACTTTTTATCTCTCCATATTGCTATGACCCTACTCCTCAGCAAAAAATTTTGTTATCAACACCAGGAATATGCCAAAGGTCTTCTTCTTCATTTTGTACAAACTTTTCAATCATTATATGGGCAGAAGTATATAACACACAATTTTCA
Organism: Schistocerca cancellata; assembly: GCF_023864275.1. Lineage (NCBI taxonomy): Eukaryota > Metazoa > Arthropoda > Insecta > Orthoptera > Acrididae > Schistocerca > Schistocerca cancellata. Next base: position 292,760,144 of record NC_064632.1, on the reverse strand, counting down.
TTGACTGATTCATATTGCTGATGATATATCAGTATTTGGCCCTTTAGATGGATGCAGTGCCTTTAAATTTGAAATTTTTTTATTTTCTCTGAAGAAATGTGTTAGAAAAGGAAATAAACCTTTGCAGCAAGTTGTGAAACGTTTAGCTGAAATTTCTAACTCCACCATTAGTCCAGTCAGTGACAATGAAGTCAATAAACTTTATCCAATTTTCGAATGTCAATATTATTCTGGACCTGTTTTTGATGGTTGTAATCCTGATCAGCAGTACAACACAGCAAAATTTCAAAATTTTAAAATAACTACATCAACTCCAAACTCATGCTGTATGATGAATGATGGAAGTATTGTTATTGTTGAAAACTTCATCTATTCCAATTCCTTGTGTACAATGGTCATTCTTTGTAAACAGTTTATGACTGTTTGTGATTTTTTTGGACTCCCTTTTTGTAAAAGTTCAGATTTTAATATTACTGTTGTACGAAATATGTCTGATGTACAAATAAGGCCAGTCTCTGACATTAAGGAGAAACTGGTGCTTTTAACACTAGGCAGTAAAAATGTAACACTACCTCTGCTGCATACATAAGAGTGGACTAATACAAGTGATAAACAATTCAGTTCTACAGGATTTTCTGAAAAATTATCAGGAAACAAACTAAAAACTTTGGGAAACATCCAGAGTTTTATTCATCCACAAATTTATCCAGGTAATAAGAGATGTCATGTATTTTATTGTTTGTTGTGTAATTTAATAATATATTGGACTAAGAGGTTATTTTATTCTCTTTAAAAATGTTTTAAAAAATCAATTCTGTAAATATTGATAAGTTCGGGGACCTAGCTAATTAGATACTAATTTGGTCCAAATTTTGAATTGTTTTATTGCCATTCTGAAAAATTATCTGGAAACAAACTAAAAACTGTGGGAGACATCCAGAGTTTTATTCATCCTACTATGCTCATTCATCACTCTCACTAGTCATGCTCATTCAGTGAACATATTAGCCATGTGCTTATATTTTACCAGCTGATTATATTTTTAAAAGTTCTGTTGTTGGAGTTTAATTTTGAAATTTATCTCCATACATCCAGTATTAAAATTCTGAAATTTTAAACCCAAAATAAAAAATAAAATACTTAAAAATATAACCAGTTACAGTATATAACCTCCCTCGTGTCTTAAAATACTATCCTATAAATTTAATTATTTACTATAGGTATGTTTAGGTATAATGAAGTACTTAAGGTGTGTGCATGAGTACACACAGACAAAGTCTGAAATCAAAGTCAATCATTCAGATATTTTGTTCATTTTAATTACTGATGTTTTGTTTTTATATGGGTTAGAAAATGGAGCTGACAAATGAAAAATACAAATTTGCCATAGTAAAATTTCCTGAAGAAGATGATGCTCTAGGAATAATAGCCTTATGCTGGATTCAAAATGATGGGACCACATGTTTATACCCACCTGTGACCACTGATAGCAAAAGAAATAAATTATTGAGGGAAGAAGCCTTACCATTACAATCCTGGAGTTCTCATAAGATATCTTTAATGAAAAAATATGGTAAGTAAACTGGTTTTAAATACTATAGGCTTAAGTTTACAATAGCCGACACATGCATAGCTCAGACTCGACCAATGTTGGCAACAGCACTTTCTTCCCAAGAATATTGTTAGCCAATAGGGTGATAGAGGACAAGGGTATTACATCGAGAACCTGTCAACCATAGAGGAGGAACAGCGTGAATTCACTTTTCAAAATGTGCCACAAATTCAGAGTGCTATGTTGAAACAATGTTGCCAACTTTCTGCACTATGCATGTCGGCTATTCTGAAATTTTACCTTACCTAATCTAGGTAAATCCTAATGTCATTTGATCTCAAGAATCTAAGGTTATTAAAACTCAGTTACATATAGTTTGACAGTTTGAGTGTTTTTTTCTTGAAATCCAAGTCACATCATATAAATTTATATCTAAGCTTGTATAAGTGCGAGAAATAGAAAAATTGTATTATTCACAGTTTAGTTTTTGGAGAAACCTTCTTTTTGAATTTCCTACAATTTCCATCAAAAAACATGTATTTTATTATTACAGAGGTCAAACTGTGTAAAGTTCACTTTCATAAAACAATTATAGTGATGCAGTACATTTGAATTAGGCCTATAGTTACTTTGAGCCTGTTGTGGCAATTTAATGTCATGCAGTACCAGTAAATGTATTTATGCTTACTGACAACTGTTATTGCCACCAATAGCTTTTGACAAGGCTATTTTCTCTATGAGATGAAATTGCAGTTAGGGCTGTACACAAATTAAATTTATTCTTTGTATGAATTGTAGCAACATACAACGATGCAAGAGAGCATCTTCGAAAAGCTGAAGAAACATCAAACCTCGAAAGTGAAGAAGAAATTGGGGTGAAGAGAAAAAGGAAGGCAAAAGACATAACGTTACCAGGAGAAGAATCGAGCGATGAAGATTACATGCCGAAGAAAAAATGTAAGACCAACCGTGTCACAGTTCATCCGTATCCATCTCTTGATTCTTTTACAGCTTCATTCTCATCCTCACCATCTACTGGTATGGAAGCTCGTGAAATGTGGTCTTCCATCCCTCCAAATTCATTAACTCCTAGGCCTAGTTCATTCTCCAATGCCAAAATTCCTCCAGCACCACTTGCTTCAGCACACTGCCCAAGAAAAGAAAAATCTGCACCACTGGGTAAGTTTTTGTGTTATTTCTCTGTTAAATAATATTAGGCCTAGCAGTGAAACCCATTTTGTGTACAGTGTTTTCTTTTATATAACTAGCCTCAGTGACCAGCTTTACCTGCCTGCTTCTAGTAGCAATAGTGTGAAGTGGGTCATCACAGATACTTATGCCAGAATGTGTGTAATACAAAAACTACTACCTTTTTAAGGCATGTTCTAGGGAATACACATTATGTGTGTTATATATTTCAATTTAAGCATAGGAATTTAAATACTAACAATTTTTCAATTAATATTAATTTTCTGAAACATTTTTTGGGTTTAGTGGCTGCAAAGAAATTTAAATATAAAGTAGATGCTATTACGCTTGCTAAATGCTAAGTAAACTTGAGCAATCATCCACCTATGTTGTAGATGTTGAGCAGATCTGGCTAATTCTTGGCCAGTTACAAGCTGCAGCAGCTAGCCAGTCTGAGGAAATCTCTCAGCTGAACAGAAAAATTGACCTGTTATTGGCTCGAGGATGTGTCAACAGTACTTATCAGGAGGCGGATGAAAGTAATGAGCAGGCACTAAACAGTCTCCCTTTATCATCAATGGAAGAATTTGATGAATATAATAGAGGGAAACATTCCACATGGAAAAAATATATCTAAAAAGAAAGATGATGAGACTTACCGAACAAAAGCGCTGGCAGGTCGATAGACACACAAACAAACACAAACATACACACAAAATTCAAGCTTTCGCAACAAACAGTTGCTTCGTCAGGAAAGAGGGAAGGAGAGGGAAAGATGAAAGGATGTGGGTTTTAAGGGAGAGGGTAAGGAGTCATTCCAATCCCGGGAGCGGAAAGACTTACCTTAGGGGGAAAAAAGGACAGGTATACACTCGCACACACACACATATCCTTCCGCATATACACAGACACAAGCAGACATTTGTAAAGGCAAAGAGTTTGGGCAGAGATGTCAGTCGAGGCGGAAGTACAGAGGCAAAGATGATGTTGAAAGACAGGTGAGGTATGAGCGGCGGCAAATTGAAATTAGAAATTAGCGGAGATTGAGGCCTGGCGGATAGCGAGAAGAGAGGATATGCTGAAGGGCAAGTTCCCATCTCCGGAGTTCTGACAGGTTGGTGTTAGTGGGAAGTATCCAGATAACCCGGACGGTGTAACACTGTGCCAAGATGTGCTGGCCGTGCACCAAGGCATGTTTAGCCACAGGGTGATCCTCATTACCAACAAACACTGTCTGCCTGTGTCCATTCATGCGAATGGACAGTTTGTTGCTGGTCATTCCCACATAGAAGGCTTCACAGTGTAGGCAGGTTAGTTGGTAAATCACGTGGGTGCTTTCACACGTGGCTCTGCCTTTGATCGTGTACACCTTCCGGGTTACAGGACTGGAGTAGGTGGTGGTGGGAGGGTGCATGGGACAGGTTTTACACCGGGGGCGGTTACAAGGTTAGGAGTCAGAGGGTAGGGAAGGTGGTTTGGGGATTTCATAGGGATGAACTAAGAGGTTACGAAGGTTAGGTGGACAGCGGAAAGACACTCTAGGTGGAGTGGGGAGGATTTCATGAAGGATGGATCTCATTTCAGGGCAGGATTTGAGGAAGTCGTATCCCTGCTGGAGAGCCACATTCAGAATCTGATCCAGTCTCGGAAAGTATCCTGTCACAAGTGGGGCACTTTTGTTGTTCTTCTGTGGAAGGTTCCGGGTTTGAGGAGATGAGGAAGTGGCTCTGGTTATTTGCTTCTGTACCAGGTCGGGAGGGTAGTTACGGGATGCGAAAGCTGTTTTCAGGTTGTTGGTGTAATGGTTCAAGGATTCCGGACTGGAGCAGATTCGTTTGCCACGAAGACCTAGGCTGTAGGGAAGGGACCGTTTGATGTGGAATGGGTGGCAGCTGTCATAATGGAGGTACTGTTGCTTGTTGGTGGGTTTGATGTGGACGGACGTGTGAAGCTGGCCATTGGACAGGTGGAGCTCAACGTCAAGGAAAGTGGCATGGGATTTAGAGTAGGACCAGGTGAATCTGATGGAACCAAAGGAGTTGAGGTTGGAGAGAAAATTCTGGAGTTCTTCTTCACTGTGAGTCCAGATCATGAAAATGTCATCAATAAACCTGTACCAAACTTTGGGTTGGCAGGCCTGGGTAACCAAGAAGGCTTCCTCTAAGCGACCCATGAATAGGTTGGCGTACGAGGGGGCCATCCTGGTACCCATGGCTGTTCCCTTTAATTGTTGGTATGTCTGGTCTTCGAAAGTGAAGAAGTTGTGGGTCAGGATGAAGCTGGCTAAGGTAATGAGGAAAGAGGTTTTAGGTAGGGTGGCAGGTGATCGGCGTGAAAGGAAGTGCTCCATCGCAGCGAGGCCCTGGACATGTGGAATATTTGTGTATAAGGAAGTGGCATCAATGGTTACAAGGATGGTTTCCGGGGGTAACAGACTGGGTAGGGATTCCAGGCGTTCGAGAAAGTGGTTGGTGTCTTTGATGAAGAATGGAAGACTGCATGTGATGGGTGGCATGCAGTCTTTATCATAAACATTTAGCAATTTCATTAATGATCCTTGCTAGAAAACAGATTTTTTGACTTAACACGAGGTATCGCACTCATCTACACTCGCAATTCTTTCATATTTATTTAAAATATGCATTCACATGTGTTGCCAGTGTCTTAATATGAAAATATTGAATTATTTGTATTGTTTTGTTTCTTGAAGAATCTTAATGATATAACAGCTTCATCAAGAAAATTTATATTTTCAGGTGACGTTACTTGCAACCCTTGGGGGTAAAGATGCAAAATTGTTAATGTTCAATTGTATGAAACGATGCCTGATGTCAGAGATAGGAATGAAGTTTTCATATACAGGAAGGCCTCCAAAAGTCAAGACAAAAGAAAGGAAAAGAGCTTTCTGTCAACCTTGCTTTGTGCAGCAATTCAAAGTAAGCAAAGACTTAAAAAATATGCTGGTTTGGTTTATATATCGTGCCCATTTTTTCCAAATGCGAACTTCAAATTTGTTACTTCAAAATGTTTTAAACACTAATATATAAACACAAATATATGGACAGTGTTATGCATCATGAGACCAAGTGCCATTACTTAACATTTCCGATGTGAGTGCATTTAGTACTGTTAAGTAGGTACTTGCGGTGAGATTTTTGTACTAAGATAAAAAACACCAACCCTTCTTCAGTCCAAAAAGTTGAGAAACATTAATAAATACATATATTTTAAGGGAATGCAGACTTTAGGTTCCATTGTGTCACATATGACATATGGTGCTTCGACTAGCGATGCATAACACTATTCATATAGCCTTCCCAAAAAAGATAGATAATACCTTAATATAGGCCTCAACAGAATTAAATTTTCGGGAAGAATATAGATTAGCATTGGCATGGTTTTTGTGAAATTTGGTCAGATTCCACCTTGTGGATCCATCCCATTGGCCTTAAAAGTTGCAGTGTTTATCTTATGGAGAAAAATTTGTTTTGATTTGATCATATTATTTGGATATTTCATTTAAGTTAAGAAAACAACTGATGAATTCATACTTTTAGTATTATCAGGAAAGTAGTTATGTTTCATTGATGTTCAATGGGTTGGTTGTTATTAATCAGATGTTTACAGGGTTTAGAGAAATAACGGCTTACTTGAGAAGAGCATTTTCACAATGCTATGCGCACAATCCTCGTTGGTGAAAATCAATAGTTTACAGGCTGGCCTGATACAGTGGCTTTATAATTTCAACATTGTAAAAGTAATTTTTGTTCCAGTGTAAATCTCTAACACTTTCCACTACTTTTAATGATAAACTCACTTATGTTTTCAAGTTCAGTCAGAAAAATATTTCCTTTGACAACCGAAGAACAGTTTAAAACCAACATAGGACACTGGCTTCAACAGTCAAAAAACAGAAGTCAAACCCCACGGTAAGACTACACTAAATTACAATCGGTGATGGCTTAATTTTGTTGTTCCCTAGGTGAAATAATACTGCAAGGCCTACTGGTACTTCTTACTTTTATTGTTATTTGTAATGTGGCTAAAATCTAATAAAAGGCAATATTAAAATATGACAAGGAGAACATTTTTTGTTCTTTTACATTGCAGTTCCACTTAACTGGTAATTTCTTAAATTCATTTCGATGTCATCTTTTATTTTATTTTGATTCAGTTTTACTCACCAAAAAATAATTGTGGATAGAATAAAATGTCTACATTTTTCTAAACCGTAGTTTCCTTATAAGCTTACAGTATGAGGTGTGTATGATTTCAGGTAATTGTTTCTTTATAATTCAGATTAAATGGCCCTGAAACTATTAGAAATAGTGATGTGTGGCTTCTTCATGAAGTCATCGCAAAATTACCCAAATGTCATCTTTACTTTAAAAAGTTATTTTTCTGATATGGGGCATAAATTATATTTAGGTTGATTAGTTTCAACTTTTTACATTTTTTATGTTTAGGTACGGCTAACATTTTCTTTTACCTGTTACAGGACCATTATACCGGCAGAAGCCAGTGATTTTTGATCCTGCTCTGGTCTGTGTGCTGGGGCCGGAGGGGCTTCCGAATAATTAAATTTTAAACAGTTTGAAAATAAAAATTTTTAAAGATATATGTCTTCATAATTTTTTCACACCATTTCCATTCTGATATTTATTTAATTAATTAGGTTCAATAAATTCAGATTAATATTTATATAGCTTAAAACAAGCTGTAAATACCAGGCTGTATTCCATGTGTGTAGATACAGCTGGAGCCAAGCTTGATAAGTCAAGCTTGAAATATAGCTTGAACTCTGCCAACTTTGATGTTTGTTTCAAGCTTAAATCCAGCTAACAGGCCTGAATATTCCAGCTTTGATCAAGCTTATATACTTGAACTTTACAGCTGGGAACAAGTTTGAAACCGGCTTACTGTGCTATCTGGGTATTAAGGAAGCCATGAGCTTTTCTAGGGCTTCTAGTTCCTTAGCTGTATAGATATACTTTAAGAAGATCAACATTTTTGAAGCGATTCTGTCACTTCGTTCTGTCAAGGCCACAGGATGTTGGTTTTGACATGTATTGGCTTGTGCAAATACTCCTTTTCTTTCTTTCAAACTCGAGAGACTCTCAGTTACAGCTTATCGGCATTTTTCGCATTTGCTGGAGGCTCAGAGCCATCAGTACTGATTTAACACACGCTCTGCATGTGTTACTACAGCGTGAGAACAAATTTATGAAAAAACCAGAAAAACAACACATTACCATTACATCCAGTACGGTATAGCAACACAGTTGGCATTCGAAACACGTTCCAGTTGTCTCGAAATAGATAAATAAATGCCCTATATTGTTTTCAAGGGTATTTTGAACCATTCTTCCAGCGAAATAGTGGTACATTCAGGTAGCGATGATGGAAGCGGATACTGATCACGTTCCCTTCTCTCAAAACTAGATCATAAAGGCTCTATGATATTGAGATCTTGTGACTGTGGAGACGCGACAGTTCATCTTCGTGGTCAAAAAATCAGACCTGGACGATGGAAGCTGTGTGAACAGATGCCCTACCATCTTAGTACAACACCATTGCCGGCCAGAGTGGCCGTGCAGTTCTAGGCACTACAGTCTGGACCCGCGCGACCGCTACGGTCGCAGGTTCGTATCCTGCCTCAGGCGCGGATGTATGTGATATCCTTAGGTTAGTTAGGTTTAAGTAGTTCTAAGTTCTATGGGATTGATGACACCAGAAGTTAAGTCCCATAGTGCTCAGAGCCATTATGAACAACACCATTGAGGTGGACAAACATTTTAGCATGGAGTCAATCTGATCAGCCAAAATGCTCACATAATTCTCGGTAGTGATTCGACCTTGCAGAGTAACCATAGGGGTCCATGGAATACCACGATATGGCATCCCAAATAATCACTGAATCCCCAAACTGTGTTTCACCCTTGGGACGTCAACTTGGCCAGAAGTTGGAAACAGTGCGAAACAAGGCTTAGTCGACCAAATGACTTTCTTCCATTGCTCCATAGCCAAGGGTTGATGGCTTTGGCACCATGTTTTCCTCCTATGGGCTTTTGCATAACTGATGAGTGATTCTGGAATTCCAGCTGTAACGAGACATCCTCTTCTAGCGTACCTTTCCTAAAAAGTAGTTGTCGATTCCAGTATTATTTTTCGAATTTTGGACAGGTCAATATTACCTCAGTTGCTTTTCTGAAAACTATCATATAATTTTATGCATGTTGTTGTTGTTGTGGTCTTCAGTCCTGAGACTGGTTTGATGCAGCTCTCCGTGCTACTCCATCCTGTGCTAGCTTCTTCTTCTCCCAGTACCTAACCTACATCCTTCTGAATTTGCTTAGTGTGTTCATCTCTTGGTCTCCCTCTACGATTTTTACCCTCCACGCTGCCCTCCAATGCTAAATTGGTGATCCCCTGATGCCTCAGAACATGTCCTACCAACTGGTCCCTTCTTCTAGTCAAGTTGTGCCACAAATCCTCTTCTCCCCAGTTTTATTCAATACCTCCTCATTAGTTATGTGATCTACCCATCTAATCTTCAGCATTCTTCTGTAGCACCACATTTCGAAGGCTTCTATTCTCTTCTTGTCCACACAATTTATCGTCCATGTTTCACTTCCATACATGGCTACACTCCATACAAATACTTTCAGAAACGACTTCCTGACACTTAAATCTATACTCAATGTTAACAAATTTCTCTTCTTCAGAAACGCTTTCCTTGCCATTGTCAGTCTACATTTTATATCCTCTCTACTTCAGCCATCATCAGTTATTTTGCTCCCCAAATAGCAAAACTCCTTTACTCCTTTAAAGGTCTCATTTCCTAATCTAATTTCCTCAGCATCACCCGACTTAATTCGATTACATTCCATTATCCTCGTTTTGCTTTTGTTGATGTTCATCTTATATCCTCCTTTCAAGACACTGCCCAGTCCATTCAACTGCTCTTCCAAGTCCTTTGCTGTCTCTGACAGAATTACAATGTCATCGGCGAACCTCAAAGTTTTTATTTCTTCTTCATGTATTTTAATACCTATTCTGATTTTTTCTTTTGTTTCCTTTACTGCTTGCTCAATATACAGATTGAATAACATTGGGGATAGGCTACAACCCTGTCTCACTCCCTTCCCAACCACTGCTTCCCTTTCATGCCCCTCGACTCTTACAACTGCCATCTGGTTTCTGTACAAATTGTAAATAGCCTTTCGCTCCCTGTATCTTACCCCTGCCACCTTTAGAATTTGAAAGAGAATATTCCAGTCAACATTGTCAAAGGATTTGAAGCTAAAATTTATGAAAAGGAATTACTTTATAAAATATTTTAGTTTTGATTTTGTAATCGTTAAGCACTAGTTCTGAATGTACAGTTAAGTTTTTTTTTTAGAAACATTTGAAATTACGAAGTATTTGCACCCTTAAAATTTCTGTTATTAATTACGCAATCCTGTACTGTTTACTATACTTATTTCTGGCTTAATTTGTGAAATATTAATTGAAATTAATAATATAACGAAAACTAGTAGGAATTCATTTGTTAAGAAAAATTGTAAACCCTTTGGAATAATATTTCCACAGAGTGTGGGAGTCATAAGCTTGCCTCTGATGTGATCAGATGTATTTTTGTATAACAGGTGCAAACAACGTAATTTTGGCTTTGTTAATATGGAAAATTGAAATACTGTATGATATACTAAAATGTGAGAGAATCAGTGGAAAATATATTTCCATAGAGAAAATTGGACTACAACAATCTTCCAATTTATTCAGTTCAGACCAAACGTAAGGACCTGATGTTAGATTTTCAGCGGCAAGACTCAGACCCCTAGGCAAGAAGAACTGGAGCCATCTCAGCATGAAAAGTTAAGTAAACTTGCAAGTTTATTGTAATCTTCGCGCCTCTCAAATCTTCATAAAAGACTTTGTTTATTAATTATTTGGACTGGGCATTGATTAATGTGAGCAATAGATGGAGGAAGGAAGGACAAGGAAGATTACACAACTCACCCTGCAATTCTCTGCTTCTGGAATTACCTTGGTATTGTTTTGGCGGTGACAAGTTTTGCAAGTGCGATATTCAGTTCTGCAGTGCCTTTTGTAGCTGTCGTTCTCTTATTTTCGTCACAAACCTCTTCCATGACCGTCTATCACAATCACGCAACACACACTTTCGTCTGTTGTGATTAAGCAGAGGAAATTTTGCCCGCTTTCCTTGTATATGTGGTATAAATGTTCGATGTGGTGCCTCCTGAAAACACTTGGGCTGCCTTGGTTATGGAGCACCCACCTTGCCAGCACCAACAATTGCCTACGTTCGAATTCACTTAACCCCAACATAATGCACTCAAAGCGATGCAGATCACTGTTCTGACCATGACTAACGCTTGCAACGCATTAAGGATATTGCACAGATACTGTCTGTGGTCAAACAGTACAGCGTAACCTGTAGTCCTGGTTTGCATTTGTATTTGCGTTCAATAACGAAATTCTCGTGGTGTTTTATTCCAACAGCTGTACATGTTCAGTTTTCACAGGAATCGACATATGGCCATAAATATCTGTTGATGCAAGTGTTTTCTATTAGGTCACATAAATACACAGCACCACTCCACCCTATGTAATACACTATCTTTACATTTGAAGCAGATGATACTTGCCATCTACAGTCATCCACAGTAATCAAATCTTCATTACTGCACTGGATTTATCTGTGGGAAAAGTGCCCTGCAGTTTGTTTTTCAGTTTGGGTTTCAGAAGCACCATAATCCGATGAAACATCTTGTCTTGAACGAAAGACATAAGGCCAAATACGGCTTTATCCAGTAGCTTTATGTGGGTTTTCTCCATAGAGATATATTTTAAGGATCGGTGCATTCTCTCGCTGCAGTTGACAACTGCGTGTGGCTCAATAGCTACTCTTTTGATCGGAGTCTACTTTGTCGATACGTGTGTCCCTAATCTATCCCAGTTATCCAAACAGGGAAAGAGGTCCTATAGTTTAACATGGAACCCGAATCACGTGCTATTCCTGCTGACACACATACATCATTGTGAGGTGAAGTCTAGTTTAAACATAGACTAAAAATTTCGATGGTCCAACTGGGATTCTATTCTGCGCATGTTTGAGCTCACTGTGACTTGCAGTCAGTGCCAATATGCCCAGCAGTACTTGTAATGGACACAGATCTCCAGAAAGTAGGTCCCAAACTTTGTTGTATCAGAATCACATTTTAGGTTTTCAGTTACAGGTACAATAATCGCGAATACGTCAGCTTTTGTGTCAAGTACTTGCATAATGTGAGATGTTCTCTTGGTTTCGTACAGCTCTCCTCTCGGCCTTGTCTACATGCTATTTATAACAGAGGCTCGTTTTTCGTACTTCCACTGTACCCTTCAACGAGGTAAAGGAAGCTTCCGCTAAGTCTATCATAAATTTCAGTAAAAGCATCGCAAACCAGAAAAATAACGACAGAAAGTCTTAATTGTTGTTGGATGTGAGAAACCCAAGGGTAAATTCTTGCCTCACGTCATCCAATACCAGTTAATGTCGTAAATTCAAAGTCATAGTTCCACTAACATAAATTCCTGCACTTCAAAATATTTTCTTTGGCGTTTTTTCGTTATTAACATCAAGTCTGTACTTTTAAGCTCCCGAAAAATCCCCCTTAAAAATCTTTGTTTAGACGCGTTGTACAATTTACCATTAAAAAAAAGTATTGTATCAAATATGTGCAAACTCGGTGCAGTTGATATTTTAAATTTTTGAATTTGTTTTTGCAGGATGCCTGTGGTGCTAGTTTTGTTATGCATCTGATGGCTTTCTTTTGAAGTTTTAAAATTCTCTGAATGTGCACATCTGTTTTATACATTCACAATACAGTACAATATGTGTGGGAAAATAAGACCATAGTACATTTTACCAAGGTTCCTGTGTCCATTGTATAGTATTTTTTTATCATTAAGAATGTATTTGTACTTATTTTCGAACAGATCTTATCGATGTGGTTTTCCCATGTCAGATATTTGTCCATCTCTAATCCCAGAAGCATATTACAGATCAAATAAAGTCCTCTGAGCTGTTAGTTCTGTTTGTTTCAAATTTTATACACATTGTTTTCTTCCTGTTCAAATGTGTGTGAAATCTTATGGGACTTAACTGCAAAGGTCACCAGTCCCTAAGCTCACACATTACTTAACCTAAACTATCCTAAGGACAAACACACATACCCATGCCCGAGGGAGGACCGGCTGCACAGTCCATGACTGCAGCACCTTAGACTCCTTGGCTAATCCCAGGCGGTTTTCTTCCTGATGACCAATAAATTACTTTCTCTGAAAGACCATTATTCAGTCTGCATGTTTTCAGAAGCTCTCTTTTCCAGGTACTCACTAAGTTATTACATACTAGTAAGGTTGTGTCACTGCAAACAAAATCATTTTTCCATTTACTGCCGTGAGCATATCGTCTATGTAGAAGGTAAAGAGCAGAGGTCCTAATCCTGAACCCTGTGCCTCTTCATGCTTTACCTACTGAAAATCAGTGTAGACATTTTTTCTCTGTATTTCTGGGTTTATGTTTTATTTCAACACTCTGGCACGCTGTTGTGTGTTTTCAACAAAGGTTTTTATAATATCTGTAGTGTTAGCTCTTATACCATAGCAGTCCAATTTTTCTAGAATGCACTAGATACTTTTCTTTGACAATGTAGGACCTCAGTGATGTATGTTACGAAGATTGCCATGCAGTCTTAGTGGATCTCTCCTTTCTAAACCTATTGTGTGCTTCATTTAAGATGTTTCATTTCTCTAAGAAGTTTATAATTCTATCTTTAATCACTGCTCCTACTATTTTAGACAGATCAATTATGATTGTAATGGGCCTATAGTTTTCTGCATATCTTTTTCTTCCCTTATTTAAATGCTGACACTAACTTGCTCCTATTTAGACATTTTAGAAATACTCTTTCCTTCTCTGTTGAATTTATCAGGAATGTCAGAGGCTTTGCAAGATATCTAGCACATTGTTTCACTATTTTTCCTAAGATGCCATCCAGACCTGCTATATTTTTTTAGTCTTCAATTATTTTTGAAACTTTGAATTCATCTATATCGAGTAGGTATAAAGGCTCAGCCATGCTTTTGGAACTTTCCATACTCTTTGTTACTGTTATATTTCATTTTAGAAGAGTGTCCACTGTAACTATGTAGTGCTGATTGAAAATACTACAAATTTTTCTAATAATCTGTCATTTCTTCCCCACTCCCTGCATACATTCTGTTCTCATTTATATAATTCCAGTCTGTTTTAGAGACGTTAGAAGAATTATGTGTTTCAACTTTTTTGGCGGATAGCCTTTGCTTCTGTTATCATCTCATAATTTCTATGGTGTATAATTTTTTTGTTTTTTTTTACCCCTAATAGTTCTGCATATTTTCGGACAAGCTATGTCTATGTGTTGTCTTAATACATCACAGAAAGATTTGTAAACATCATCCTACTTTTCAGCATTTAGCAAAATTTCTAGCCTACTCAAATTTTCAAGTTTAGTCTGTCTAAACTCAGTCACAACGTTCTCATCTTTAGATCATCTTGCAATTCAGTTGTTTGTCCAAAACGGCCTGAAATAACAATATTTACAATGTGAAATTTTTGTCTGTTTGCAGGTATGTTTGAGAGAACATGGACTATGAAGTGGTTGATTTTTCTGTATATCTTATTGAATTTTTTACATGTAACTGGAGACTATCTCTCCTCATAATGTCATGAAAACTTCTTGTGTAGCCACTGTCATTCAGCACATCTATATTGCCACTATCACAATAGTGTATTTCTTTGTGTCTTTATGCAGAAGAACATTAACTTCCAATGAAAAGCTTTCAGTACTTGAGCTAGGTGATTGACTTACTCCTATTGCAAGGCATTTTTCTCCCATGAACTTTATTTGTACTGCTTCTGCTTCAATGCATACATCTATGCAATTTGAGATCTCATGTTGAATACAGTTCCCTACTTTACTGCTTACATATACTGCTATTCCCCAAGTTTTGTATTCAGTATAGCGATATTTATTTGTTAGCGAAGAAATATGTTCACATAAGCATATCAAACAATGTTTGTAATAGAATAAATAGAGCCTGTTTACCTTATCCATTATGTTTTTTTTCCAATTTACGAAACTGATTACGTCATAAGTACTTGCATTTTTCTCCTTTATTAGAGCTGACTTTTTCACTTCAAATTTTATTTAATGAAAACTCTTTCATCAAGTTATGTTCTTATTTACATGCATTGTGGACATGAGCTATGTCCTGTTATTGTGTTTTATTATTTTTCGCTTTCAGATCCCGGGCCTCGCTTTTGGCAGAGCACTCAATGGAAAAAATATCCAAATCGTCGTGAAACATTTGCAATTTGCCACGAAAACAAGTGGACGATAACAAAACAAAAGTTAAGAAGACAAAAAGCACAAATTAAACTACCATATAACCAATGAGCGCGACGACAATATATTTATTTCCGATGTCAGCAGACGCCGACGCCGTAAAGACTTTCTTGCCGAGAAACCTTGACGGGACGTCATGTAATGCGATGGTCTGTTGGCAGCCTATGTGAATTCTGCCACTTTAAACTCATTGTGGCAAGAATGAATGAATGATCATACGGCTTGATTGGACAGTAGACCCCGTATGGTCTACTGTAGAAAGTTTAGTAATGTCACGATGTGACAGCCAGTATGAATTGGCCTCTATCGGCAAACCGACAAACAATTTGTGCGTATGCAAGCTTGTTAGACGACCGGTAGACCAATTTTGCTTTCTACGGGGTTGGCCGAGTCTGATGATCCGACAGTTCTCCCCCCCCCCCCACCCACAATTACAACCAACAAATTATGCAACGAGTAGGACTGTTATCCCAACTGCCAGAGAAAAGTTCATACCAACTGTGCATGGGAATCAGTGCTATTGAAATATGGCAAACACGATTGAGTACAAGGCATACAAAACTTTGATGACATTTTCTGGAGAAATTTAACGACTTCAAATATTTGTGCAACAGGTTGCGCGAGGAGTACAGCAATAGAGATGCATTTCATTCGTTGTTAACGAATCCCTAATGGTTTCATGTGGCACACAGAGACAGAAACATTATGAAAACACCCCTTGACTATTATAACTGCCATCTGGTTTCTATACAAATTGTAAATAGCCTTTCGCTCCCTGTATTTTACCCCTGCCACCTTCAGAATATGAAAGAGAGTATTCCAATCAACATTGTCAAAAGCTTTCTCTAAGTCTACAAATGATAGAAACGTAGGCTTTCCTTTCCTTAATCTATTCTCTAAGATAAGTCGTAGGATCAGTATTGCCTCACGTGTTCCAACATTTCTACGGAATCCAAACTGATCTTCCCCGAGGTCGGCTTCTACCAGTTTTTCCATTCGTCTGCAAAGAATTCGTGTTAGTATTTTGCAGCCGTGGCTTATTAAACTGATAGTTCGGTAATTTTCACATCTGTCAGCACCTGCTTTCTTTGGCATTGGAATTATTATATTCTTCTTGAAGTCTGAGGGTATTTTGCCTGTCTCATACATCTTACTCACCATGTGGTAGAGTTTTGTCAGGGCTGGCTCTCCCAAGGCTATCAGTAGTTCTAATGGATTGTTGTCTACTCCTGGTGCCTTGTTTCGACTTAGGTCTTTCAGTGCACTATCAAACTCTTCACGCAGTATCATATCTCCCATTTCATCTTCATCTACATCCTCTTCCCTTTCTATAACATTGCCCTCAAGTATATCGCCCTTGTATAGTCCCTCTATATACTCCTTCCACCTTTCTGCTTTCCCTTCTTTGCTTAGAACTGGGTTTCCATCTGAGCTGTTGATGTTCATACAAGTGGTTCTCTTATCTCCAAAGGTCTCTTTAATTTTCCTGTAGGCAGTATCTATCTTACCCCTAGTGAGATAAGCCTCTACATCCTTACATTTGTCCTCTAGTCATCCCTGCTTAGCCATTTTGCACTTCCTGTCGATCTCATTTTTGAGAAGTTTGTATTCCTTTTTGCCTGCTTCATTTACTGCATTTGTATATTTTCTCCTTTCATCAATTAAATTCAATATTTCTTCTGTTACCCAAGGATTTCTACTAGCCCTCATCTTTTTACCTACTTGATCCTCTGCTGCCTTCACTACTTCATCCCTCAAAGCTACCCATTCTTCTTCTACTGTATTTCTTTCCCCCATTCCTGTCAATTGTTCCCTTATGCTGACCCTGAAACTCTGTACAACCTCTGGTTCTTTCAGTTTATCCAGGTCCCATCTCCTCAAATTCCCACCTTTTTGCAGTTTCTTCAGTTTTACTCTACAGTTCATAACCAATAGATTGTGGTCAGAGTCCACATCTGGCTCTGGAAATGTCTTACTGTTTAAACCTGGTTCCTAAATCTCTGTCTTACCATTATATAATCTATATGAAACCTTCCAGTGTCTCCAGGCTTCTTCCATGCATACAACCTTCTTTCATGATTCTTGAACCAAGTGTTAGCTATGATTAAGTTATGCTCTGCGCAAAATTCTACCAGCTGGCTTCCTCTTTCATTCCTTAGCCCCATTCCATATTCACCTACTATGTTTCCTTCTCTTCCTTTTCCTACTATCGAATTCCAGTCACCAAAGACTATTAAATTTTCGTCTCCCTTCACTATCTGAATAATTTCTTTTATCTCATCATACATTTCATCAATCTCTTCGTCATCTGCAGAGCTAGTTGGCTTATAAACTTCTACTACTGTGGTAGGCGTGGGCTTCGTGTCTATCTTGGCCACAATAATGCATTCACTATGCTGTTTGTAGTAGCTTACCTGCATTCCTATTTTCCTATTCATTATTAAACCTACTCCTGCATTACGCCTATTTGATTTTGTACTTATAACCCTGTATTCACCTGACCAGAAGTCTTGTTCCTCCTGCCACCAAACTTCACTAATTCCCACTATATCTAACTTTAACCTATCCATTTCCCTGTTTAAATTTTCTAACCTACCTGCCCAATTAAGGGATCTGACATTCCACGCTCTGATCCGTAGAACGCCAGTTTTCTTTCTCCTGATAACAACGTCCTCCTGAGTAGTCCCCACCCGGAGATCTGAATGGGGGACTATTTTACTTCCGGAATATTTTACCCAAGAGGACGTCATCATCATTTAACCATACAGTAAAGCTGCATGCCCTCAGGAAAAATTATGGCTCTAGTCACATACTGTTCAGATGACAATACACTTGATGCTTTAGGACTAAAACCGTTACAGGTTCCTGAAGTTTAATATTAGCTGCATCCCTTGCCGTCATTAATATGTCTTTCTTCTGAGACACAGTATCTATAAAATACCTACTTCATGAAACTTACTCTGTGTATGACTTCTATGACATTCATCCATTACAGGTAACAAAATTTTATGCAGCTCTTCAATACGTCTATGGAAGTGAATCAGCAGTATGCACGATCGCCATTTACAAGTTGGTGGTGCAGTGGGCCTGCGTCATTGCCACAGCCACGTATTGTGCTCGAGGTGTATGCTGTGATGGAAATTGACAAAGAACATGTCTGCAAAGTGATACATCTATTTGTATAAAGGAATACACTACTACTTAACAATATTTTCTGATAGCGAACGTCTGCACTCCGATGATTGACTGTAGTAACAGGCACAGCACAATATTTCTGCTCAAACACTGTTCCCAGTGGGTACACATCCCACAGTGACTGAGCATATTTGCCGATCACAAAACTGTGGGAAAACGATTTACACATGAGCGGATGAAACCTATAATCATCTTCTCAACTTGTACTGTGCATCGTGTTTCATGATTCCAATAAAACGAGATGGACGAATGGACATGTTGTGGGGAGCTCACACTGCGATCAACCGACCTGGCCCATGGCAAGCAGAATCAGACTCCTGCAGAAATGTTTACACCATTCCATTGCTCAGCTTGCACTGACCTCTCCTTTGTCTCCTGCGTGCCTGTGTCTGTCATACCATTGGCAAAATTTGGCCTAATAGTATATCTGCGGGTGCGATGTAGAATGCCAGGCACTGCTAACTCGTGCTGGCCGCAACTATAGCTCTAACTTTCATGTATTTCTCTGCATGGCTGCCATGCAGATTCCAAACTAGAAGAATTAGCTTGAGAGCTGTGTGAAGGAACTGGTGACCGGACACATTCACGATGTACTGCTGTTCATAGTTCATTGAGTTCATGGACACCATCTGACATGGAAACACAGCGGGGCACTCGATGTTCGAAACAGTGGAGGCAGGGGAAATGCCCAGAGCATCTTAATTCACGCGAGTACAGTGTTATTACGGCTAAAATGTGGGTCCCAGAACTGCAGTAGAGTAGCCTGCAATGTCTGTAGTTCGACAGGAATGCAAACACAGAAATCAGTGGGGCAGTTGATCTGCCCTCAGTGCCTAATGTGGTAGAGGCACAAGGGTGCAAATGTGGCAGAAAGCTGTCAGTGAGACAGGAGGTATGACTGGACCTCGACTGGAGATCAGCTGATGATGCAGTCCACTGGAGACAGGGTCTCTACAGCAAGCAGCTGCTTGTGGGCCATATTCTAACTCCATACAGCAGCTGAGGAACATCGATCTGTATCGCACGGTGTGTCGTTGTTATTACGCTACATGAGCGTTTAAGCAGATGTGGCAGCCAGCGTTTGTGACATAATCCACCAGCACCTGTAGTGGGTGCAGCCTGGGAAGGTTGCACTGGCTGCTTGGGTGAGTTTGGAGGAGGTTGAGATGCATGTGGCAGTGCAGTGATAGCTGGTAGCATCTGAGGATCACCAGTGGGTGGAGAAGCAAGCTCTGCGGTAGGGCTTCCTTGTATGGTAGCGGGGGAAGTGTCGTCCAGCGACAGACCATCTTCTGCAGGATTGAATAAATGACCAGCTGCAGGAGCTGACAAGACACAGACAGCTTGAGTCAGTCGACCTAGACTTTAGTTGACTTGCTGTTGTACTCAGTGTCTGGTGTTTTGTCGCTGTAGGTGGCCCCAAATAAGGCAGCTGAAGTGGTGACTCTACTGTGCTGGTGTGCAGCACTGCAGATCAGTATGTACGAAAATTTTTCTGGCGCCCTGCTGTGTCAGTGTGCATTGCTGGACGCTGGCCATATGGGTGCAGAGACATTATACCAATAGTAGGGTTGAGGCATCATGTGGTGGTTGTATTTCCTCCATGAAATCCCCAGGAATGGCGAGTTGTTCTCCATAGAGGTGATCGCCAAGTGAAAGGCCAATGTCTTTCCTTTGTTACTTGCAGACCGAGGAGTACCAGCGGGAGAGCTTCCTTCCAGGCGGTGTTGTAGCAGGTTAGGGAGGCTTTCAGTGTCCTGCAGAGTCGCTCGACCATTTCATTATGTACCAGGGATTGGCTAGCAGTTTTGTGGAACTGCACGCAACATAGTCGAGCGATGTGTGTGAACAGCATGCTGTAAAATTGGCAACCTCAGTCTGTTGTGGGGTGACAGGTGACAACAAGAGTGCCAGCAATGTTCTTGGCAGTGATATCCACTATGGGCCGATGAGTGAAATGGTTCATCATAGTCAGTAGGTACCACTTGCCATAGGACAGAGCAAGTGGGCGCATGATGTCCACGTGGATGTGTAAGGGAAGGTACTGATGTGTGCATGGGAGTGCCTCCCGACTTTGGGATGTTAGCATGCAGTGCAGGTTTGTGCACATTCATGGCAGTCTTTCCAGAGTTCTGGGCAGATGAATCTTGAGTCGACGAGTGACACAATTGAGATGACACTGTAGTGTCACAGTCCATGGATGTGGTCAGAGGTGCTGCTCTGGAATTTCTCTGAGAGAAATGGGTGGTATGTGCCTGTAGTTACGTCCCACCTAGTCTTATGGGTGGAGCCAGGAATGGACACTAGTTCGAGCCATAGGCCACTGGTGGTTTCATGGCGGAGGTTGTTCAGTTGTTTGTCACTCTCCTGTTCCTGTGTGACATCCTTAAATTTCACAGGTGGAGAGACAATGGCACAAGTGCAGGACAAGCTGTTAGCGACGATATTGTCTGTTCTGGAAATATGACGAATGTCCGTAGAGAAATGCGACACATACTCAGCTCGTCAGCTCTGAGCCACCTCCCTGCTGAGCCAAAAGGTCAGCAAGTAGCGCTGCAGACTTACTAAAGCGAGCAGCGGAAAGGTAGCACGAAGTCGAATTGACACATTGCTTGCGAGCCACACAGCTCACACTGATAGCTGGATTGGCAGCCACTATGACGCCCACTGCTATGATGCCCACTGCCCTCTGTCTGTGAAGCACTAACAGGTTGATTTGCATCCTGAATGGCCAGATTCTGTAGTACGTGGTGTAGGTCAGCATCCAAATTGGGAGGTGCAGTAGGTTCGTGTCGCCGCAGCGTGAAAGACGCCAGAGCTGTGGCTTCGTAGTCTGAAGTATTGGGCGCTGTTGTCAGCAAATCGTGCACCCTATTGAACAAGTAAGTGACAGCTTTCAGCTGCATGTTTGTCTGCACGACTATGACTGCGTGCACTTGCACTGGAAGGCTGTGCACCCAGACATCACACAGCAGCGAGTCCAGAATCATGTTTGT
Source organism: Schistocerca cancellata (assembly GCF_023864275.1). Lineage (NCBI taxonomy): Eukaryota > Metazoa > Arthropoda > Insecta > Orthoptera > Acrididae > Schistocerca > Schistocerca cancellata. The sequence continues at coordinate 292,738,755 of NC_064632.1, read as the reverse complement.
CTGTTTGAGGCTACAGATGGCGCAGGAACTGAGATGGTCTCTTGTCGCCGCATTCTGATTGGTGCAGCAACTGACGTACTCTTGTGACGACGAAATCCGACAGATCAACTCTTCCTTTAACAGCTTATTTAAGAAACGCGTTGGAGGGGTGGTGATTATGTCCCGAGATTTACCTGCATAGTTTTTGGACGAACTGGCTCACGACATGCCTGAGTTTAGCGAGTTTGTAGGTGATGTTGTTGCTCAGGAACACCACCTCCACTTGCTGAACCACATGGATGGGTCGCGAGTCCAAAATGGCAGCGACGAAACCAAAACCCACTCTGTGCTTGCCACCAATCCTGTAACATCGAGAGGAGTCGATGTGGTGGTGCTTTACACGCCGAAATTTTCCTGAGCTGTCTCTTCGTACCGGTGTGCGGAGTCCGTGCATAGATGGCGTGTCTGTAACTCGCTCTCCAGCCATTGGTTGCATCCTAGGAGTTCCTTTATCCTATTCTGTAGTTCCTCCAAAGTCGCCATCTTGGCTTCGAGTAAAGTTCTAGTGTAAGGGGAAAGTACACATAAAAATAACACGACATGAAAAGATACACACACAAAATGAACTTTTGAAGTTCAAATATTTTTCACACGTGTCTACAGAGAGCACTGAATTGTTTGTTCGCTAAAAAAGTACTGATCACACATGACGACGTTAGCGTCACTCCACTCGCGGTCCCATGTCACGCATGCCAATGAGAGTTCATACCATATGTTAGCCTATCGATCACCTCGGGGTCACCAGTGAAGTGCGAACATGCAGGATCACTGTTTACAAGTTAGTGGAGAAATGGGCCAGCTTTATTGTCACATCCACACACTATGTGATGGTGATGATAATTGACAAAGAATATGCTGCAGTGTGATATATTTTTTGTCATAAAGGAATACACTAACACTTAACAATATTTTCTGCTGGTGAAAGTCTGTGTTCTCATAATAACGGGAGTTGCACAGTAGTTCTGCTTAAACACTGTTCCTGGAGAGCGTACACTTCTCAGTGATCGAGTATGTTGCCCAATCGAATAACCACAGGTGAGTGATGGACATGTGGGCGGATGAAACTGGTAACTGTCTTCCCGACCTGCAGGGTACCATGTATGCCATGGCTGTGATGAAATGAGATGGAAAAATCGATGCTCCCATGTGCGTTGTGGGGAGCTCAGATTAAGATCGACCCATGTGGCCCAAGGCAAGCCGAGTCAGACTCTGGAGAAGTGTGTAAACTGTTATGTCGTTCTGTTCCCCTGCATGATGTGCACCTCGCATAGTGGCCAAAATTTGACCTGACGGTAAACACATGAGCACGGCAGCAAATGCTGGGCACTACAAATTGTGCTGGCTGTATTGGCCGCTCCTGCATTCATGCATTTCTCAGCACGGCTGTCACAGAAATCACTACCTTCACAGACTATATGTTCCTATGTACCAATATGTGCAGCAAGACAGACAAAATCCCAAGCAGTTAACGTGAAAACTGTCTCACATTCTCCTCCATCTGCAAACTGCACTCTCTTCTTATTATTATTAGGCGAAGTGAAACGTGTATTGATGATTTAAGGCTTCTTACATATACCTCAAAATCCAAGACAACATCTTCTATGGTAGATGGTTGACCCTATATACAAGGTGAATCACCTAAAACTTGCACTGGAAATACTGTGGAAATGGAAAGTGCTATTGATGTGTGGTTTTCACAGAATGGATTAGTGCTCACGGTCTCGTATTGCTAGCCACTCAACAGATTGTAATAATAAAGTTTTCCGAAACTCCTTCACAAAAGAAGACGAAGTAAATATTTCTGAATTCCAATCAAGAACACCTGCCAAGATGAGATACATAGAAGTAGATATCCTCGGTGAAACAAAACAACTTAAATCACTTAATAAAGGCAAGGCCTCCGGTCCAGGTTGTATACCAGTCAGTTTCCTCTCAGAGTATGCTGATAAAATAGCTCCATGTTTATCAGTTATATACAACCACTCGCTCACAGAAAGATCGGTACCTAAAGACTGGAAAATTGCTCAAGTCACACCAATACCCAAAAAGGGAAGTAAGAGTAATCCGCTGAATTACAGGCCTATATTACTAACGTCCATTTGCAGTAGGGTTTTAGAACATATACTGTATTCGAACATTATGAAGTACCTCGAAGAAAACGATTTATTGACATATAGTCAGCACGGATTCAGAAAATATCGTTTTTGTGAAACACAACTAGCTCTTTATAGTCAGCAAGTAATATGTGCTACCGACAGGGGGTGTCAAATTGATTCCATATTCTTAGATTTCCAGAAGGCTTTCGACACCGTTCCTCACAAGCGTCTTTTAACCAAACTGCGTGCCTACGGAGTATCGCCTCAGTTGTGCGACTAGATTCGTGATTTCCTGTCTGAAGGGTCACAGTTCGTAGTAATAGACGGAAAGTCATCGAGTAAAACAGAAGTAATATCCGGCGTTCCCCAAGGAAGTGTTATGGGACCTCTATTGTTCCTGATCTACGAGTATATTAACGACATAGGAGACAATCTGAGTAGCCGTCTTAGATTGTTTGCAGACGATGCTGTCATATACAGTCTTGTAAAGTCATCAGATGCTCAAAACGACTTGCAAAATGATTTAGATAAGATATCTGTATGGTGTGAAAAGTGGCAATGACCCTGATAAAGAAAAGTGTGAAGTTATTCACATGAGTACTGAAAGAAATCAGCTAAATTTCGATTACGCGATAAGTCACACAAATCTGAGGGCTGTAAATTCAACTAAATAGTTAGGGATTACAATACAAATAACCTAAATTGGAACGATCGCATAGATAATACTGTGGGTAGAGCAAACCGAAGACTGCGATTCATTGGCAGAACACTTAGAAGGTACAACAGGTCTACCAAAGAGACTGCTTACACTACGCTTGTCCGCCCTATTCTGGAGTATTGCTGTTTGGTGTGGGATCCGCATCAGGTGGGACTGACGGATGATATCGAAAAAGTACAAAGAAGGGCAGCTTGTTTTGTATTATCGCGAAATATGGGAGATAGTGTCACGGATACGATACGTGAACAGGAGTGGCAATCGTTAAAACAAAGGCGTTTTATGTTGTGACGGGATCTTCTCATGAAATTTCAATCACCAGTTTTCTCCTCTGATTGCGAAAGCATTCTGTTGGCACCCACCTACATAGGGAGAAATGATCATCACGATAAAATTAGAGAAATCGGGGCTCGCACAGAAAAATTTAAGTGCTCGTTTTTCCCGCGTGCCATTCGAGAGTGGAAAGCTAGAGAGACAGCATGAAGGTGGTTCACTGAACTCTCTGCTAGGCACTTTATTGTGAATAGCAGAGTAATCACGTAGATGTAGATGTATTTTTTGTTCAAACATACGCTTTTTAGATGGATAAATGCCTTTTGACAATAACAAACTAAAAGTAAGGTAAATTAGAATATCAGTGGTGTTTGCTGCCGTATTATAGCGCGAGTCGTTTACGAAATATCGTATTGTCAAAAGTTCCCACACGACACTTGTACAATACCTGAGGTAGCACACACTTAAGAACAACACAAGTGCGTACAGTAGTTATATGGATTCTAACCAGTAATGAGACGATCGACCATCATAGATTGTCTTCAAAATGATCACAGGCAGCTCCAACACACGTTTCCAGTCTGGTATGGAACGAGTGCTGCACATGTGCTAGCATTTCGGCGGAGATGTCTGAGCAAGCTGTAGAAATATGTTGTTGCATATCATCAGGTGTAGTTGGCATGTCCTTGTAGACAGCGTCTTTCAGATTTCTGCACAGAAAAAAAGTCTACAGACATCACATTCCAGGAATAGGCCAACCAAGGTACGGGTCCTCTGCGTCCAAACCAATGATTTGGAAACAATATGCGAGGACATGCCGTAGTTCTTCGTGCACTATGGGCTGGACAGCCATCATACTGGTACCACAAGTTCCTCCTATTCTGCAGAGGACTGTCTGTAGTATCCATGGAAGATGGTCTGTCAGCAGACTGCGATATTCATGCACGTTCAGAGTTCCGTCTACGAAACAGGAGCCTATAAGCTGATGGTTCACGGTTCACTATACCACACCACACGTTTACACTCCAAGGACAGTGACATTCCACCAGGCGAAACCAATAGGGATTGTCAACAGACCGATCGTGCATGTTTCAGCAGTCTACCTGGGCATGATTGGTAAATGTGGCTTCATCACTAAACAAGGTTCATGACACATTTGGAGCAGCCTGTCTTAATGCCAATGTATGTAAATGCTTGAGTAATGAATGAAGGTGCAACCTTCAAATTTTTTCGAAAGCACCTAGGAGAAGCCTGGGTGTTCGCAATTGTCTTTCTGCTTTCAGTTATCGCAATGTGGTCTGTAGCTGTAAATGATTTCATAATATGCGAGCTTATCTTGAGTTATTTATGTGTTTCTTTCTTATTAACCCAGTAGATCACATGTACATTTCATTATTTATTGTATTACGGGTTCTATTTTTCAAAATTTCTAGCAGGGAAGATGCAATACCTCGATGTGGCAACGATCTGCCGTTGGCGTAATTTCATTACTAATTTGCAGTGTTCTTTTTTACATTTTGTGTGTGCGGAATATGCAGTAAAGCCGAGAAGAAGTTCAAGTATTTCAAATCAGCCGTACAGCATAGGACAATTATTACCAAATCTCAACATACAGAGTAGATTATTTTCAAATTCCATCGGTCCACATTCTCTGTTGCACTGCTTCCAACACCAATCTGCGATTACAACCATTACACTCTTTATCCTGGTAAAAACATTTTGAGATATTTGGCTTGGAAAAGGTGGATGTCAACTCATATACTTTAGTCTGTAAGTTTGGATATCGTACACGCTGGAAATGAGGCATCATTATTAAAATTGTTGATTGTTCTCTTTATTTGATTTGAGATCCCTCTGGTAAGCATAAACGACATTGAAACAAATTCGCACTTATTGACGACATGATACCGATTCAAGGTTCTTTGTTCCAGAGATGGTACCACGAAGGATCTCGCCGCTCCAGTTGCCCTTACCATGGTGGTAAGAATAAGGGGAGATGGCGCTACGTATCCCAGCCGTACTACGTTTTGAAGCCATGGGGGCGTGGCTCGCTGCCATGACACTCTGACCAAAACATTGCCAGTGTGCTATAGCGCTGCGTGTATTACAGTCGCTAATTGCACCATATACGCATGTAACGTCATCAGATTGGTTGTTTCAAAGTTTTTGTTTAAAATAAAATCTCATAAAGGCGAAATTCCGCGTTTCTTCTGATTAAAGATAGTTTTTAATGTAGTATTACGAATAGCTAGTCTTCAATGTAAACGATACAATTTTGTTAATTCAGTAATAAACGTGTATCACAAACTAAATAATAGTAACTGAAAACTAAGTCAGCTATACCCTCCCTCCAAAGCCCCATAAATACATTTTGTTTGTAATATGTACTGGAACATTTCAGTTACGTTAAACTACTGGGAAACACTGTTCATTACCACTAATATTTACTGAAATACGGTACATGGAATGGCAAATCTACACAGTGTCCTGTTTAGACCTATACTTTACACCAGTTAATGTAGTGTTAGCTTTTAATTTGGTACGTGATGAAGACAAAGTGAGTTACTCAACACTTCGATTATCGACGATATGTACATATTATACCGAAGCGTGAACTTGAAAACTAAGAATTTAATTCTTTGAATTAACATACCTTTTGCAAATGTTTTGGGTGTGTAGGGAAAACTGATGGTACAGTATTTTCACGCAGCCTTACTGTTGAAAGGGAAATTCGGTCTATGTCATCTTCTCGAAAATGCTGAGAACATACAGAGCTCCATTTAGACGCACGACAATTCTTCCTCCTCACGGCATTCTACCACAGAGCTTTCCGACTTTCATTTTTAGGAAATCTAAAATCATACAGGAGAAAAATACGCTATAGTACAAGTACAGATGTAGCACACGTTCGTTCACAATGAAGTTGTAAAATCACACTTAACGAGACAACTTACATATGAAATGTTATTCCCTTCGATTTCGCATCACAATCAGAACAATTCGTACATCCGAACACCACACAAGTCACCATAATAGCGCAAAATCCTTCCAAAAGCGAGCGACAAGCCTATGCACACAAGCTTACAGCAGCAATCTTTTGTCGGATTGAGATGGCTACCCTCGGCTTCACATAGCTTCGCAACTGTGACGTCACGGCGTCTCCCTCTATTCTTACCTCCATGGCCCTTACCCTCCTTGGGTCAAACGTCACCTGCGTCGGGAAAGGAACCAATGGGGGTCGACGCAGCACTGCTGACGTCACCTCGGCGCCCGCAGTACACGACGATGGGGTCGGGACCTCTTCGTTCCCTCTTCGTGTATTTAAAATTGATATAATGTTATGTATGTAAAGCTAATATCAATGAATAAATAGTGTACCTCTGATAACTGGTATTCCAACTACGCAAATGCACTGCTGAGACGATTTTTGGACCTGATGATGATCTGATTCTAGACCGAAATCGAACGTCTCAAATAAAATATAATGTTACTGCTACATAATAAATAACCCAGTTCTTAACATTTATTATAGCTGTACAACATCATCTCCATGAAATAATACTGCTTACTTATTTTTACAAAAATATCTTTCCGATTTATCCTTGCTCATGCTAACAAGTTTCCTAAACTGTACACTATTATATATTAACTACCTGCAGAGCCTCCGACACTCTTTTAGCATATATATAAAATTGTAGCTGCTTGTGTTCTGCACTTTTTACTGAAGTCATTGGTATCTGCTGCACGCACATAGCTTAGGTAATTTCTGTTTGATCAATATGTTTTCCCCAGACGGCTTTGTGGCGCCTTACATAGTTGTCGCTATTCTTATTACCTTTACAGAGACTGATTTGTCACTTCTTTTACTTTCTAGATGACTTCAGTTCCGTATCCTCTTATGTTTTCAGTTCTTCTTCCTCATCTTTTATTCCCTTGTGTTCATTTGCCTGCTAGAATATCAACTTCTTCCTTTCCCTTTTCTTGTTCATTACTATAACATCTTTACTATCGTATATTTATAGGCTATTTGATCACATTCACCCTATACTTCATTGCATTTTAGAATATTATGGTTTCAAATTTCTTCTTTCCATATTTACTTATTGCTGTTTCAGGTTTCAGTGTACTCAGAACGATGACATTTTTATCTTCTTTCCTTGGTTTACCGTCATGGTGCACACTGTTTTGCCAGGCTGGCACAGGATAATGGTGAAGCATGGTTCTGCATTTGGCTTCTTTACCTCATCAGGGATTTCACGGCAAAGTTCATAGCACCAGTTAGTGAAATTTTCTTTGTTTGAGCTTCTTAGTAAATTGAAGAGACGTGAAGAAGTCGCCTGTTATCACGTTTCTTCCTTTTCTGATGCATGGGAAAGTATTACATATATATTTTGTCACTCTATCAGTACCATTTTAGACATTCATATCATTTTTTGTTGCATCTGTTGGTTATGAACCGAGTGAACCCGCATCTTATTTTGCTTGATAATAGTTGCTCGTCTATATTTTCTCCAGTGTGGTGAAATCGTATATTTTCTGTGAACTTTTCCCAAATTTCAGATACAAGCACCAATTTGTTTGCTAGAAGGCGTTCACTATGGGTTGTTTTTTCATTGAAATGGAGAAATCTGAGATGCTAATGAAGTCTGTTCCTTGGCTTAATGTCTCTGTGGAAAGTAGGTCCCCAAGAATGCGATCAAATAGCATCTGTAGACACATCATTTTATACAAATAACACCCTGAACATATTTGATGGCTATTAGTTTTTGCAGTTCCAGAAATGACACTGTTCAATCATTGATTTTTAATACTTTTCGAGTATTTGATTCTGTGACATAGCATTGATTCATCATAACTAATATAGAAATAAGGGATGACAGAGTTGTCTACTCATTGGCAAGTGTAAGTAGTAGGAACTCTTCTCACCTTGAGAACATTCACTGCTAACCTTCTTCAAGAAGACGAAAAGTTGGCAATCTCTCATTCAGTTCCATCTCTAGTGACCATCGTTGCAGAGGCCTACTGCAGTAGATGAGGACTGATGTAAATCGGTGTCTGAATCCTCCTCTACTAGTTGCTCCTCATTTATAATGTCTTCACCCTCACCTTCATTTGTCTCTGGTACAAAATATTCAACTACATCAGTGTAGTCAGTTTCCGATTCAACTTAAGAATTCTCTTAGAGACATAACATTTCATCGTCAGAATATACATGCTGACGAGACATGTTCGAAAACGTCTTTTATGGACAAAGAATATTATTGAATGACACGATATAAACTGTCAAAGATTGCAAAATATACCTGTCAAGGCGCAACAATGAGCAGCAACAACTCTGCACGATTTCTGACTGTTGCCACATTTTTGTATTATTACTTATATTCAGAGGAGAAAGAGCAGTATCACATTGACCCGTACCGCCATTCTAGATGTATCGAATGAAATGTCCAAGAAAATATAAATATTTTGTAAACCCAAATACATCATCGTAAAGAGGAGAAAAATTTGGGAAAATCGTATGACATCATAAACGAAGTAAAGAAATTGAATATGACACTGATGAAAAATTAATGACTGGGGTCATTTTGACTGCTTTCCCCATTCCATTGTTGATCTGTCCTATTGAGCTAACAGGTCATAAAAATGTAAACCTCGTGTGAATAGTCTCCCGTCGGGTAGGCCGTTCGACGGTTGCAAGTCTTTCGAGTTGACGCCACTTCAGCGACTAGCGTGTCGAACAGGTCATGAAATGCAGTGAAACAACAATGACAGTCCTCAAAGCACAACCAATCATATTATATTTTGCACTATTTGCATGGGTGCCTTATAAAGTAGCGGATTGTGTGTGTGTGTGGGGGGGGGGGGGGGAGGGGAATGGGAAGCTCATACCGCACTTCCGGTCCTGAGGGTGCTGGGGTGCCTCCATATGTTGAGGGCCTCAATATTTGGTGGCCTCTCAGGACCAAGCCAACCCAAGGTCAAAATCCATACATATTATAAAAATGGATATTTGTGTGTGTGTGTGTGTGTTCCGCACCTCCTCCTAAACCACGGGACCGGTTTCAACCAAACTTAATACACATATGCCTTACTGTCAGGCGACAATCGCTGTGTGGATGAGAACCATCTACCTATCAAAAAGAACCGTAGCTTGCGATTCGTGAACTCCCAGACTTCATTCATATAGTATTTGTGAATGAGAGCACTTAGTGACATGCGACACGCTTTGCACATGATTTAAAACCTTGGCCAAATTTTTACTCGCTAAAAACTCCACAAAATGGTAAACAGAAAAATGGATGTCGGTTACCACTTTTCTGTTGTTCATGAAGTAAAAGTGCCGCATCAGACACAGCGTATTAGTTTATTATTTCTTTAATATTAACTGTATTCACGACACAATTTAAAGACAATATGCACATATAACACTGAATGGAAGTGCAAATTTGTCATTGTTCGTCACATAGCCCAGGAGATATGACGTTATAAAGAATGAGATGCGTGAGAAATTGCCATATGACGTTTAAATTTATTACTTCTTTGCTACCAACTTTACTCCTAATAAATTTCGCAGACAATACATAGGCTGCTGAATGTACCGATAGTAGTACATCATTGTACAATACACAGTTCAGGAGATACGACGTCATAAACATGAAGCACAAGGTCAGACGCTGCGTGGTGTGGGCGTGGATGCACAGCTATAAACAGATACCTGAGCAGCGCCTGGTATCTCCGCTAGTATGTTCAATAAATAAGAGGCAGTTTGCAGTTAAAGGCCCCATGCACACGCAAAATACAAACATAGGTACCTGTTTACCTATTTTCAGGCCATGGCAGTTGTCAGTGGATATGTTCAGAAATTTTTGAATTTTTCTAAAACGTTGCATGAAACCTAAAAACTGCAGAATGACAACCAGTTGTCTTTTAGATGCAATTACTCTACATGAAATACTGTTATTGTAGCACTGAAAAATCTGGTAGAAATTTACATTGAGTCTGATAAGATGCAGGTGCTGGATGAAATAAAAAAACTATCCTAGGCAGTGAGTTTTTCTGAACTGAAACTAGTAAAAATTATCTCCACTTATGATGACTCAACAGCGATTAGCCAACATATCCATTTTATCAACTGAAAGAAACGTTTCAGATGAAATCGAATTTATTGATGTCATTGTGAATTTCAGTAAAATAAAGGCACAAGAACATGGACCATAATAATATCAATAGTAACTACTATCCTGTACTGAGGTTATGAATGTAACTGATAGTAGAATTGCAGATGATTTGTATTCAGACATTTAAAATAAAAGACCATCTTCTTGGTCTATTCTTTGTTATTTCTTAGCATTCTACCTGATGGCTGTTGTGTTAATTGCTGATTTGTATTCTGTTTCTCACCTATATTTTAAAATGCATAAATTACAATTAGCGCTGAGTGTACTCATTATAAATATTTGATTTTTTTCAGCCATTACATATATATTAATTATATTCTACAAAATGTGCACTACAAATACCTCAATTTTTAAAGCAGATGGGGGGCCACATTTAGTTCTGCTGTCCCAGGCCTCCGATGGTATTAGTTTGTTGTTGGCCTTATGGTCCGTTATCTTCTTCAGAAAGTAATTATCATCCTTTGGTTTTCTTTTTTTGCGTATGTTATGCTGTAAATCTCCTTAGAGCTACATAAATGTGTATGTGTGTGTGTGTGTGTTGAAATCTTATGGGACTTAACTGCTAAGGTCATCAGTCCCTAAGCTTACACACTACTTAACCTAAATTATCCTAAGAACAAACACACACAACCATGCCTGACGGAGGACTCGAACCTCCGACAGGACCAGCCGCACAGTCCATGACTGCAGCGCCCTAGACTGCAGCGCCTCGGCTAATCCCGCGCGGTGCCACATAAATGTAAGAAAAATGAATAATCTTTGTTTACTGGTCAGTTTGACATACTTTTTTTCAAATGCTTTTGAGCACATGACCTATAAGAGAAGATTAAAAGTACGCAACACTTTCCTAGAATTGGAACTATTAGTTTCTCAGGCTGGAGAAATGTATAGGTTTGGGATGGGTAGAAAAGGAAGGGTAGGACACTTAGACTTCAAGATGAGAGGGACCAACCTCTACTGAGGACATCCTTATTATGATCAACTTAGCTTTTAGCTAACACATGGGTTTGGACATTTCAAAAGCTAGGATAGTGATGTATACTTTTACGTGTCTATTGGCAGTAACAAATATTTCATTTTCTGAAGTTATGACTAGCAGATTTGTATCATAATTTAATAGTTTTCTTGCCTGACTTTCCTTTCGAGTACTAACTCATCATTCTGAGTAAAACATGTTAACTGCTGTTCAGGCTGGCATGTGAAGGATTTTTCATGGAGAAAGTGATACATTACCCTAGAAACTAAATCCTAAAGCTAAACACGGAAAATGATTGTGTTTGTATATTTTGTAGCTTCCTAAGGAAGTCATTTACAGTGTGCTTCATAAATTGTTGATTGCTAATACAGTGCACAGATTGAATTTTTAAGAGTTACTTCTCTTTTGTTAGTGTATACTTTAGCATCCTTGAAGGTTCTTGATGTGGTCTACAGCACACAGTTAATGATCAAAGTAATGGAATCATTAGTTAACTGATTCCAAGATAGTTTCACAGGAGATGAAATATAAAGATTTTGTTAATTATTTTTTGACCTCAGAAAATTTACTAGGTACAAGAAATACATGTTGTGGATTATAGTTACAACAACTGGGTTTTATAAATCTCAGAAGTTGTATTAATGTTTTTGTGAGTTGTAAACCATGTGTTGGAAGCTTTTTTCAAATGTAGAAAGTAAGTATATTTTACAAAATATACTGGTTTACAGAATTAGTTGATTCTTAAACAGCTTGATATTTTAATAGTTTTAGTCATTTGTGCCACAAACTCTGATACTGTGGGATGTCCTTTGACCAAGTAGACATTAAGAAATTACAAGAATAGTTTATGACTCTTTCTTTAACAAAGTTCAATAACACATTTTCAAGTGTAAGTGGCGCAACAATCTCTGGAAAGTGTAACAGTAAATTTGTTTTAGTGATGAGTTATAATTAGAAATAAATGCAGTATACAGAAAATAGTTAAAAAAGTAAGATAAAAAATACTGTGCTTCTTGTAAAATATCTATGATAAAGGTCTGTATACAGCACTTGAAAATAATAAGTCTAGTTACATAATATTATTATTATAAAAGAGAGAACATGTTTAGTTCTCTTTACATCCAATCAGTCTTTGTTGAACAGTAGTGGTAGAAACTGCATCAAATTAGAGTGCAGCCTTCTCTGGGGCGTGGAGGAGGAGGACCATGATGTGGTCCATGATGATGAGGGGGGCCAAAATGAGGAGGGCCATGGTGAGGTGGTCCATGGTGAGGTGGTCCATGGTGAGGTGGTCCATGGTGAGGTGGTCCATGGTGAGGTGGTCCATGGTGAGGTGGTCCATGGTGAGGTGGTCCATGGTGAGGTGGTCCATGGTGAGGTGGTCCGTGGTGAGGTGGTCCATGGTGAGGGGGCCCATGGTGAGGAGGTCCATGGTGAGGGGGCCCATGGTGATGGGATTCATGATGGTGAGGACCAGGCATTGTTTGATGCTCAGCTCCTTACTGTGAGAGAAATTCAAAACACATATAATTTGAATAATGAAGTATGATTAGGAAATATAGTATACAGAATAAAATAATAATGGAATTAATATTTCTCTGTGAAACAGAGTTTTCTGTGTTGATTTATATGTTATCTACAGGTCTGAAATTGAAAATGTAGTAAAGCGTCTGGTTTTTCAGCAGCTTTTATGAGGTTGCTGAGTCAAAAATGTAGGAACATAGGCACAAATAATTTTTAACTTCTTAAATTTCTCCATCTCGTTTTAAGAATCTCTCATATCAGATTTAATTTGACAGTCGGGATAATAATACAAGTTTGAATCAGATCAGTTTAGAACATTTTGCTGAGATCTTAAAATACCAGATTCTTCTGCTCAAACAACAGTAACGCCAACTTATCTTTTAGCTACAATATGTATTGGGACATTTCAAAGGAATTCTGTAATCACCAATATAGAAATGTGATTAGCTGTGAAGTCCTTTTCTTTGTAATGTACAGTATAATTATGTATCTATAATCCTCTTAGGATTGGAAAATCTTTGTTTCTTTGTACTACATTCACAAAGTGCTTTGTATGACATTGGCAATTCTTTCCTTCATAGCGACAGGCTGGCCTGGAGGGCATGTTGGAAAACATGTGGGTTAACGTTATTAGCGTTTTTTTTTAGTTAATGTGCACACCTTTCTGCTGCAGGAAAAGCAACGGAATAGGATGGATAATGATGCTCAAATCTGCTTTTTCAGGTTTCCTCAAGAAACACCAGACACCACATGTGTACTCTTGTGGCTCCCTAAGGTATTATGCCTAGAGATAGTCACTTATGTCACTGTGATATGCGTTTCTGTAGCTGCCACTTTCTTGTGCACTACTACGTATGTAAATGATCATAACTGGTATCAAGACATACTCCGTCTCAATTTTCACTGCTCCACAAATCAGGCTGAACGTGATGATTGATGAGATAGGAGGAAACCTGGAAAATGGCACCCTTGATCATAACATACATTTAAGAAGGTATCGATGGGCATGGTGGTCACTGTAGGTGCTACATTGGTCCTTGACTGGAGCTGCAGTTACTGTTCAATCTGCTGTGACTGCTCAATGGATGCAGCGCTCCAGACATGAATTTGTTTGTAGCTGCTATCCAGAACCTCAGTGAGGCATAGACACCTTCCTAAGATTATCAGCACCAACAGTGCTACTAACTTGACATATCACACTCAGTGTGTAAGATACTGTAGGTTTTCAAAAGGGCCACCTTGCTTAGTGCACTCTACAATAATACTGTCTCACTGAAATTCAGTTGAATGCATGGATTTTTTTTGATTAGCTGCGTCACTTCTTCCCTACAGTATTTAACATCTTAATATAATACTTGAAGTAACAACCATCCTTTCAGCAAATTAAAGAAATTCAGTTTTCATAGGAGTTATGTTTCATGATCTTTTATCATCTACACCATAATTTTTGGACCCATTGTTTTACTACTCTGCACCTACATCTACATCTATACTGTGCAGTTAATAGGGTTTCTTCTTACCCCATCCATGTTTAGAGCACAGAAAGAATGTTGTAAATAATCTAACCTTGCTTTTGTGATCCCTGTGGGAGCCATATGTAGGGAGTTATAATATATACCCATATGAGAATCAGGTTCCTCTCTGAACACGATGGCTCGATACCGTGGGTATGATAGGTGTGAAGGGTGAAATGGATGGGTAAAGCAGGGGAATAATGTAACAAAAAGACGCCCAGATACAAAGCAGTTCCTTTATTGGAACGATAACAGCAGAATTAATTGCAGAACGCATTTACAAAGGTAAGTTGCCATGAAAATGTCTATGAACAAAAACTATCAATTGAGTAATCCCCAGCACTCATGCAGGAGTTACAAGTGTCCAACATCCGTGTGTGGTGGTATCAGTTTAAATAGTTCTTAAGACATCATGAGAAACATCGTTAATGTTTTTAAAGTATGGTAAACTAAGCTAATCTAACACTGTGATCAAGGAACTATGGAAATACAAATACACTGAAGACCCAATGAAACTGCATAATATTGTGTAGGTGTCGTGGGAACCTGCAATGGTGTTCGCTTTATAAGACCGACTCACCACTGATGTCTTCATGAGCTGTGCATAAGCCGTTAAGTTCTGATAATGAAGTAACTTGCGCATAAAGTTAACACCAAAGCCTCGGCTAATGCGATGTTTCTGTCTCATTCTTTGAGGTGCCCATTTTCCACATTCCAGTGACGTATTTCAGTCTCAGAAACTAGAATGTTTCAGAACTATAAACAAATGAATGCTAGATAATGCTGGTACAAGCTGTTAAATTTAATTGTAATTCTATCTTGAGAGGACAGTCCCCTCTATGACAATCAGTGCAGATGTTCTCTAGATTGATTTTCTAAATTCAGCTCAGGCTCTTTATACTTGACATTCTAAAATCTTTGGAAAGGTAACTAGATAAATTCAGTGTTCTCTACACATTTAAAAATATTTTATCTAGTGGAAAAGTATCACCTGTTAATAAAATGTAGATTAAACTTTTATGAATCAGTCGCTAGTACAGAACAGAACCTATAGGACGTGAAAGCCAGAATAAATCATTTAAATAATAGGAAATTGCCAATTAAGGTGTGTGTATTGACAGTATGTGATCTTATGATCAACTCTTTGATATATACAAAAATAATGCCACTGAATACTCGAACATACACTAAATTGCTATAAATAATCGAAAACTGCCCAGTAAGAGGTATTAGGTCTCATCAACATTAACATCAAAGAGAATTCTGTCTAAGTGGTTCCCAGGCACCCGGGTGGATGGAACCATAGAAATCATATGATATTTTGGCGACCTACCCCATAGCTAAAATATCATTTAGATTTCTGCGGTTTCATCTAACTGAACTCTGAGAACAAGTTAGGTATGTAACACATAAGGAAAGATATAACAGATGTGTGTAAATCTCATAAGACTTCCTCACTGTCTAATGGTCCAGCCTGGTCGAAATTTTACATGGGCACAGGTCCCACACCTTCTGCAATTTGCTGCATTCGTCTCAACAGGCCCACTGCCTATGCACACAGCCACATTACTGGTGTGTCCCACATCTGAGCTCATTCTTTCAGCTGGGACTGTGGGTGGACCTAAGGCATCATCATCAGCCATAGGGGGCAGCAAATGTTTGAGGTCACGCCCAACCAAGTGCATCTAGTCAGGTAATGGAATCATTTCCAGTCACAATGAATTGTACCGGCACCCCTTCCATCCAGTTGTCGAGTCGGTGATATCTACACAACTATGAACGTGACATGTCTGCACAACAGCCTGCCTGCTACAGCTATAGCCATCACTCTCATGTTTGGTGTCAACAGGGGTCCGACAGCGACCAGTGATGGGAGCCAATGGAGGTGGAACCACTTCCGCACCCTAGGCCACATTTGGCATCCACTGATAGCAGAGATCCCTTTCAATACACAGTCAATGGAGGCGTAGCGTTTTCAGACTCAGGTGTCCATGGAGACCGAATTGTTGTTCCCATCCCCTATGCAGCAAGCACCAATTCCCCCGCACCTCACAACGCAATGATCAGTTGGCAATCTGATCACCTGCGCTGGCATCTGACGTAGCCACTCTCGTCCATGACTTTCCACAGGAACATTTGGTGGGGGTTTCCAGCATCTCTCTCTGTGTCACTCTCTCTGTCTCTCTCTCTCCTTCCTTGAGAAAGTCAGGATAGGCTGGGCCATTTCCGGCATTACGTGCCGTTTTTTTGGTGGTGGTGGGGGGGGGGAGGGTTAGTATCCGATAGTGATTTGGATTGCCCACCCAGCTTGATTATCGATATGCAGAACGGGTCTGGCTACATACTCCAGCCGCAAATTGCTTCGACGCAAGGTGCCGCCACAGCCGCAAGCATGTTACACGTAGCCGTCCATTGACGTGAGACTGCCTGTAAACACCGCTGCGTTAGTTCACTGAAGGGTTAACTATGTGCCATTGATTAGTAGAGTTTTGATCATGTCTGCATTACGTTTTCAATTCGAATTGCTCCTTGGACTGTAGGTATACGCTTAAGACGACTTTGCTATTCTCTGGGTTTGTTTTTGGTGAGCTATTCACTTCGTGAACTTTGCCGCATCGACCTCTGGAATCCGCTGTTTGTTTCATCGGCTTCTGTATTACCACGAGTATA
The DNA here is from genome assembly GCF_023864275.1 of Schistocerca cancellata. Classification (NCBI taxonomy): domain Eukaryota; kingdom Metazoa; phylum Arthropoda; class Insecta; order Orthoptera; family Acrididae; genus Schistocerca; species Schistocerca cancellata. The sequence continues at coordinate 292,721,770 of NC_064632.1, read as the reverse complement.
AGTGAATATAATACAGAGTAGGATGGGAAACCTACTTACTCTTGTTTCTTAGCTATAGGTGTGTTCATGTGTACTTCTTACAGTTAATGAATCAGTTGAAAGGAAGAGATACCATTATGTGCGCTAGAAGAGGGTAAAAAAAAAAGGTCAGAATCTTTCCAAATTGTATGGAGTGCAACACAGCACAATGGAAGAAGGAAAAAAAAATGCGACACCAAGAAGGAGTTGTGCAGCATAAACGAAATTTGGTAGGCGTGTTTCTACATCTGAGAGATGATGTCTATTCACATTTCGTGCCAGTCAAAAAAAGAGTCGCTCGTAGCGGCACTATGAGGATGCAAATCAGATTTCTGTTAACCCTTTCGTGAGCCGTAGGAAACATGCTTCCCACTACAATGAACTCGCTCCTAGTCCGGTGGGATTCACAGTTCCCACCTCTGTACGGTGCTACCACCTAGTGAACAGTATAGGGTACTACTTCCAGTCGGAAGTTCCCGCCGTTTTTGCTGTACCTTCACGCGGAGGCATTGTATAGCTGATTGTTGCTCTGTAGAGGAGCCTTTCAGTGCTGTTTGCGTGACATTTTGTGATTTTTTCCTCAAAGCTATAGTATAAAGTACATACTTTTGATTTACCCAAATTTATGAAGGAAAACGTAAAATTGGAACGAGGAGAATTCCAGTTTGAAACAAAAGGAGCCATTTCTGCAGTAAAATGGATGGATAACCGTCCAGTCACTTTCCTGTCCTCAATTCCATGACCCATGAGAAACAGCCACAGTGAAAAGGAAAAACAAGGATGTTACTAGTACAGAGATTTCTTGTTCTGATGTTGTGGCAGGATACAACAAAATAATGGGTGGTGTCGATAAGTTTGATCAATTACGGGAAATGTATGCTATTGGCAGATGTTCTGTGAAATGGTGGCACAAAATATTTTATTTCCTGGTGGACGTTGCTGCAGTGAACAGTTTTATCCTGTGGAAAATAAGTAAAAGAGAAAGTGGACAGCATGATCAGCTCACATACAGGATCCATCTAGCCAGACAATTGATCGCTGGCCTCTCATCCCAAAAAAGGCGTGGACAAAAACTTGTCTTTCTGGCAAAAAGGGGTAAAGTACCTGAAAACTTTCGTCATGTGGCTGTAGGGGAGCATCAACCCATTTTAGGAGAAACCTACTGGACGTGCCGTCATTGTAGTACCAAAGCTTCGGAAAAGAGCACTCGCTGTGTTTGTACATATTGTCAAATACCACTTTGCATAGACACATGTTTCAGAAAATTTCATGGCAAGTAATTGTGAACAATCATTGTGACAAGAGAAGTAAATTTATCAAATAAATATGACATATATTGAAAAAGTTATTTTTGTCATTTAACTCCAAGGAAGGGCAGTGGGAGGAACACTTCCCACGTTGTTGTGTGTCCTCACTTTCACAATTCGAGCAAATTTGATATTCTGTATGATAAATATTCCTATCTGTTAACTACTATCTGCTCTCCATTCATTAAAAAAAACTGCTCAATAATTTTGCCCACGAAAGGGTTAAACACACTCTGTCAACTGTCGTGGGCATTACTTATCTTTGAGAGTGGATGTGGTAAGTTGACGTTAGTCAAGAATGCCTTTAAGACGTCATTATCAACACCTCACTGAATTTGAAGAAGGTCGTGTAATAGGGCTATGAGTTTATTTTTCTTTCTGCCATACTGCAAGCAGACATGCCAGGAATGTAGCCACGTTACATGATTGCTGGCAGTGATGGTCACGAGAATAAGAGATTTTCTTAATCAGGCTCTGGTCGCCTAAGTGGCACTACCGAGACGGAAGACCATCGTGTTCGGCGTATGCAGGTGGTGCATCATACTGTACTTCCTGTAGCAATCTCAGCAGCAGTTGGTACCACAGTGACACAACGAAGTTGCAGATCGGTTAATTCAAGAACAGCTCCGAGCCAGACGCCCTGTAGTGTGGGTTCCACTGTCCCCAAACATCGCCCTTTACGACTTCAGTGGTGTCGAGCAAGAGCTCATTGGAGGGCAGAGTGGAGGTCTGTTGCGTTTTCTGATGAAAGCTGGTTCTGGCTCAGTGCCAGTGACGCTCTTGTGTTGGTTAGAAGGACGCCAGTTCAGGGCCTCAACCAACCTGTCTCAGTGGTAGACACTAGAGATGGGTAGTTCGCGAACGAACGGGTGCAAAGGAACGGTTCACCAAGATGAACGAAAGGATCGAGGAACGAATTCCAAGGAACGATCGGTTCATAGTTCACTTCGGTCGCGGCGGTCACTTCGGCAGTTCTCATTCCAGCCTCGGTCCCGTGCTCGTCTCAGTCTCGGTCTCCCTCGGCCGCACTCGTCATTCTTCGCATGACCACCTGTCTCAGTTCCACTGCCGACTGCTCCTAGTTAGTTCAGTATCCAGTTGTTCGTTTCGTTCACTGCGCTCGCCTATTTTACATGTCTTCCAAACTGTTCTTGCACTGGGTTCTGGCTATGCAGCGTCCACGACCGGTAATCAAAAAGTATTTTATAGTTACGTAAATTACATAAAAATTACGTTAAATGTAATAGGTAACAAAATGGCATATCAGCTCACTTCATTATATCGATGAACAGCAGAAGACATACTTATAACAAGGCAAGTTTTTTTTGTTATTCATATATTTTTTGGTTTCATCGACTTGATTTAGCAGCTAACTTTCAATAATTTGCTTAATTTTTAGTGTAAGAAAATTCATATGAAACGATTTTCGTGTATCTTTCATATACAAAACATTACATTTAGGAAGACCCTAATTATTTTTAAGTTTGGTTGTTTCCAATTTGCATTACCTACTAGTTTAGTTTGTTTGAAAAAAAAAAAAAAAGTGGTTTGTGGGTCATTTTGGCTCAGTAGGAAAATCGGTTCCTCTCCATTTTAAAAGACTGCCATAAAATCGTATTTACTTATTATCTCAAAAACATTTGTTAAGACGGAGCATTCAAACCAAAAACTTTATTACTGCGAACTTAATTATTACTATTATTGCTGCATTAACTTTAATAATCCAACATAAAAACCTAATTTTTACTAAGCGTGTGGCGCAAGTATGAGAAAACCACATTTTATTTTATGCTTCCATAAAGTCTCTACTTTGCCTACGAACTCAGAGACAACGTGAAGTATATATAGGGTGTAAACGATTATTGATTACAACGTAGCATAGCTATGTAGTGGAAGTCTAAACGAAGAATTTTATACTAGACACTTGTGGTCTATTACGTTGGGAAACAGCCAACAACAGGTTTACAAGACTACATGAGCTATAGCCCATGCGCATCGCGTGAGATTTTCACGTTCTCCTCTCCAGCTCTCTACACATCGTCATCGATCGTTTCGCAATTGTTGCTTGCATTAGCTTGTTATTTCTTCACTGCCTAATTATTACATGTTTGTCTGTTTGTTGTATCTGCTCGTAACGGGCAACACATCGTCCGTAATTGGCGAGCAGTCTGTACTCGGGGCCGGTTTTCCGTGCGCCACCCTATATTATTTCCCTGCGATCAGCCACACAAGGCTATAGTTGGCTAAGCGAGAGGTTGTGCAGAATCACAGAAATTACTTCTAAAAGTGTGTAAGAATTCTGTAATCAATAAAATATACTCCAGGGGGGAGGCAAGTGCCCCCTCTTGGTGCCCTCCATCCTTCAGTCACCTACACTACTAGTTTTTAGTTTTGTCATAAGAACCGCATACCAAGCGCAAATGAACGGTGAACGAGTAAAAATGAACGGTTCCCAAAAACGAACGATCAGCAGTGAACTAGTTCCCAAGGATGAACGAGTTTGCCCATCTCTAGCTAGACACACTGGACCTACACCTCGAGTTATGGTCTGGGCTGCGATATCATATGACAGCAGGAGCACTCTCGTGGTTATCCCACGGACCCAGACTGCAAAATTTGTACGTCAGTCTGGTGATTCGACCTGTTGTGCTGCCGTTCATGAACAGCATTCAAGAGGGCGTTGTCCAACAGGATAACGTTCGCCCACATACTGCTGTTGTAGCCCGACATGCTCTAGACAGTGCCGCCATGTTGCCTTGGCCTGATAGATCACCTGATCTATCTCCAACTGAGAACATGTGGGACATTACCGAGCGATTACTCCAACGTTAGCCGCAACCAGCATTAACCATCCCTGTACTGGATGACCAAGTGAAACAGGCATGCAACTCCATCCCACAAACTGACATCTGGCGCCTGTACACCGCAATGCGTGCACGTTTGCATGCTTGCATTTAACATTGTGGTGGCTATACCGGTAATTAACGTACCAACATTTCGCATTTGCAATGGCTTACCTCGTGTGTACGTTAATCAGTGAAGTTGGAATGTTAATCACTTGAACATGTTACCTAGACAAATGTATTCCCAAAATTCCATTACTATTCCTGTGAACATGTGTCCGGAAAGGCATCATTGTCACGATATATGGCGGTGACGAATGACAGTTCCTCTGACCACGTGCCGTGTGTTCCTTTTGTTAGGTTAGGTTAGTGTTTTTTAACGTCCCGTCGACAACGAGGTCATTAGAGACGGAGCGCAAGCTCAGGTTAGGGAAGGATGGGGAAGGAAATCGGCCGTGCCCTTTCAAAGGAACCATCCCGGCATTTGCCTGAAACGATTTAGGGAAATCACGGAAAACCTAAATCAGGATGGCTGGAAACGGGATTGAACCGTCGTCCTCCCGAATGCGAGTCCAGTGTGCTAACCACTGCGCCACCTCGCTCAGTGTGTTCCTTTTGTGTTGCAGGCTGTGTAATTGACGCAGCGTGATATTCATGTCGGGAAGAAGCCGAGATGGTGTCTGTGTACGGCCAAACAGATGGAAAAGACGGATAGGCAGCACGGCTATACCAAAACAAGTACCTTCACAGACACCAACCACATCACACGACATTTCAAGGTCTTTTTGGGCGTTCATGCGATCATGGGTCCTTTCAGACGAACGCGCAGGGAGGCGGCAGGCCATACATACACCAGATGGAGAATCGTGTTCTACAGGACATTGAGACAAAGCTTAGTACAAGCTCCAGTAAAGTGGCCCTCCAGCATGGTGTACGCTAGGGTACGATTATGTGGTATCCTGCATGACAACCGCTACTACCCTATCCCATGGAGGCCACTTTGAACATCTGTGGTAATGTAGATACGATGCAGTCTGTAGTCTGTTTCGGTGCGGTTTGTTGTCGTTGCACGCACACCATCCATTTCTGGACACATTTCATAGAACCTTTTTTTCCTCCGTTTCCAGTCAGGAATTCGTTCCAGCAGTTTGTTAGTTTTGTTAATGTTCACCCTGTACTAATGACTTTTAAGACAATACTAAAAGTAACATAGAGCTTTTTTGAAGGTCTAGCTGAAAAAAAGGCAATCGAATATCTACTCATATTGCAATGAAATTTTAAAGTGGTGCAAATATCGAAAACTTACTTTAAATGGAGATGGGACCTGCATAAACTAACTACACCAGAGGTTGTACAGAGTTTCAGGGAGATTATAAGGGAACAATTAACAAGAATGGGGGAAAGAAATACAGTAGAAGAAGAATGGGTAGCTTTGAGGGATGAAGTAGTGAAGGCAGCAGAGGATCAAGTAGGTAAAAAGACCAGGGCTAGTAGAATTCCTTGGGTGACAGAAGAAATACTGAATTTAATTGATGAAAGGAGAAAATATAAAAATGCAGTAAATGAAGCAGGCAAAAAGGAATACAAACGCCTCAAAAATGAGATCGACAGGAAATGCAAAATGGCTAAGCAGGCATGGCTAGAGGACAAATGTAAGGATGTAGAGGCTTATCTCACTAGGGGTAAGATAGATACTGCCTACAGGAAAATTAAAGAGACCTTTGGAGAAAAGAGAACCACTTGTATGAATATCAATGGCTCAGATGGAAACCCAGTTCTAAGCAAAGAAGGGAAAGCAGAAAGGTGGAAGGAGTATATAGAGGGACTATACAAGGGCGATGTACTTGAGGGCAATGTTATAGAAAGGGAAGAGAATGTAGATGAAGATGAAATGGGAGATATGATACTGCGTGAAGAGTTTGATAGAGCACTGAAAGACCTAAGTCGAAGCAAGGTCCCGGGAGTAGACAACATTCCATTAGAACTACTGACAGCCTTGGGAGAGCCAGTCCTGACAAAAATCTACCATCTGGTGAGCAAGATGTATGAGAAGGCGAAATACGCTCAGACTTCGAGAAGAATAGAATAATTCCAATCCCAAAGAAAGCAGGTGTTGACAGATGTGAAAATTACCGAACCATCAGTTTAAGAAGGCACAACTGCAAAATATTAACACAAATTCTTTGCAGAGGAATGGAAAAACTGATAGAAGCTGACCTCGGGGAAGATCAGTTTGGATTCCGTAGAAATATGGGAACACGTGAGGCAATACTGACCCTACGACTTATCTTAGAAGCTAGATTAAGAAAAGGCAAACCAACATTTCTATCATTTGTAGACTTAGAGAAAGCTTTTGACAATATTAATTGGAATACTCTCTTTCAAATTCTAAAGGCGGCAGGGGTAAAACACAGGGAGCGAAAGGCTATTTACAATTTGTTCAGAAACCAGAGGGCAGTTATAAGAGTCGAGGGACATGAAAAGGAAGCAGTGGTTGGGAAGGGAGTGAGACAGGGTTGTAACCTCTCCCCGATGTTATTCAATCTGTATATTGAGCAAGCAGTAAAGGAAACAAAAGAAAAATTCGGAGTAGGTATTAAAATCCATGGAGAAGAAATAAAAAATTTAAGGTTCGCCGATGACACTGTAATTCTGTCAGAGACAGCAAAGGACTTGGAAGAGCAGTTGAACGGAATGGACAGTGTCTTGAAAGGAGGATATAAGATGAACATCAACAAAAGCAAAACGAGGATAATGGAATGTAGTCGAATTAAGTCGGGTGAGGCTGAGGGAATTAGATTAGGAAATGAGACACTTAAAGTACTAAAGGAGTTTTGCTATTTGGGGAGCAAAATAACTGATGATGGTCGAAGTAGAGAGGATATAAAATGTAGACTGACAATGGCAAGGAAAGCGTTTCTGAAGAAGAGAAATTTGTTAACATCGACTATAGATTTAAGTGTCAGGAAGTCGTTTCTGAAAGTATTTGTATGGAGTGTAGCCACGTATGGAAGTGAAACATGGACGATAAATTGTGTGGACAAGAAGAGAATAGAAGCTTTCAAAATGTGGTGCTACAGAAGAATGCTGAAGATTAGATGGGTAGATCACATAACTAATGATGACGTATTGAACAGAATTGGGGAGAAGAGGAGTTTGTGGCACAACTTGACTAGAAGAAGGGACTGGTTGGTAGGATATGTTCTGAGGTATCACGGGATCACAAATTTAACATTGGAGGGCAGCGTGGAGGGTAAAAATCGTAGAGGGCGACCAAGAGATGAATACACTAAGCAGATTCTGAAGGATGTAGGTTGCAGTAAGTACTGGGAGATAAAGAAACTTGCACAGGATAGGGTAGCATGGAGAGCTGCATCAAACCAGTCTCAGGACTGAAGACCACAACAACAACAACAACAACTTTAAATCTAAAAATGGGAAATTATGCACATTCGAATACACAAAACTGCTGTATCCTAAAGCCAAAATATCAATAAGTCCCAACTGGAATCAATCAATTCACACAAATAAGTGGGTGCAACTATTTGTGGGAATGGTCACATAGATTCGGTCGTAGGTAAAGGAGGTGGCAGACACAGATTCATTGTAACAGACACAGATTCATTGGTAGGATAAAGGGAAAACGCAGTCCATCTAGCAGTCTCCGAAGGAAATGGTTTACAAAACGCTTGTGCGATCCGTCGTAGAACTTTGCTGAAGTGTATGGGAAAGAAACGAAGTAGGTCTAGCAGGGGATATTGAACTGTACGAAGAAGGGCACTACGAATATCACAGTTTTGTGTGATTCAGTGGAAGTGTAACGGAGAAGCTGAAAACATAACCTGGCAGATGAATGAAGATAGATGACAACTGTCCCGCAAAAACGCAGTTACAAACTAATCAAAAGCCATACTTATATGCTGAGTGAGGAATCTAGGAATACATTACAGCGTTCCATACATCGCTGCTATAATGTGTTTAAAGACAAGATTGCAGGAATTATCTCGAGCACAGAGATAGGTAATCAGTCATTCTTGGCGCGTTACATGCGCCTATGGATTGGGAAGAAACTCTAGTACATGGCGCAGTGGAAAGCTCCATCTGCCATTCACTTCACTTTGGCTGGCAGAGTATGGATATAGATGTAGATGATAAGATATCTAATGCGCGTTAATGCTCTCAGTTCAAAATTATTCGACCACATCGTGTTTCCAAGAGCACCCTCTGTCCTTACTGAATGTAAACAAGTCACTGAAATAAGTAGTTGCATTTTCAAGTGCATGCAAGACAATATCTATGGCGATACATCTTCTTCGTGACTGGCGGGGCTTTCATCTCATCAGAGTGCAGAGAAAAGGCACCATAGAAGATCACTGATCCGTTTAGTTCACTCAACAATGTTGCAGAAATGTTGAACTATGTCAGCTGACGGACATTCTTTAAACAATACCACATGATATGGAAAGGTGATCGCAAAATATACAGCGAGCAATGTGGTGAGCCTTCGGACCTTCCCACTGCGCGCGAAATGATCGCGGAGAAATGATTACACTGTTTACAGAAAAGATTCCAATACACCAAGAGACGAACTTTTGTTCAAATGCATCTTCCTGAACGCTGGACACTCGCGTGTTATTAACTGAATTGCGCACACCGAAACGTTGATCATAAACAGCCATCAAAGCAAATGAATACCAGCATAAGACTCACCACATCCATGTCACTGATTGAGCAGCAGCTATTCATTTCGCCACAGTTAGCCGTACTTATTTCCATAACTTTATTCGTCTGCACGTAGTAAGGGAAAGTGAGCTGGAAAAACACTGAACAATGTTTTCACATATAAAGATGCCCCATTTATGCACTTCCCAATATTTGTAGGAATGGGAGAAATTTTAAAGAGTAAATAAAGTCCTACCCGACCGAAGTTAGTGTTCATTGTGAAGAAATTGATGAAGGATATAAATTTCCTGGTATGACTAAATGACTAATGAAATCAAAATAAAACACTCTCATACTTGGTTAACGTCACACCTTTCGAGCGTTTTTCTGGTCGCAGTAAATAACTTCCCTCTAAAGGTAAAACCACTGAACACAGAGAACTCACCTGTGCGTGCTTCCTTTGCAGACTTCGGTGGCAGTTGCCCTTTTGCGGTGTTCAACGCCGATCATTTCCTGTGTGCGTTATCTTTCTTATCGCTCCGTAATCAGTGGGAACTCAGGCAAGAGGTAAGGGAAAGCCAATCGCACTGACGTGTGACATTTTGCAAATATGCGAGAAAAGTATGCTCTGTGAGACTGTTTGTTAGATCTTAAAAAACAAAACAAAAATAATCATAGTCGAAAGGTATCGTTCTTACGGTGACGTCTTCTTACTAGCTGACAAAAGTACGGAAATTGCGAAAACAGAGCAAATACGGTACGCTGTTGCTGAAAGTCAGCTCCTCACACCTGGCCTCGACATATGAGTGAACGTGGCATCTGTCTCACGCGATAGGAATTGAAAAGTTACTTCTTCAGAAATTAGGAATTTTATACGGCACCATTTGAAATTACGATATCAGTTCTTTTTGCAATCACCAAATTTCTCCTCCGGATGTGAAAAGATTTTGTTAACGCCCACTTACAGACGGCCGGGCGGAGTGGCCGTGCGGTTCTAGACGCTACAGTCTGGAGCCGAGCGACCGCTACGGTCGCAGGTTCGAATCCTGCCTCGGGCATGGATGTGTGTGATGTCCTTAGGTTAGTTAGGTTTAATTAGTTCTAAGTTCTAGGCGACTGATGACCTCAGAAGTTAAGTCGCATAGTGCTCAGAGCCATTTGAACTTACAGACGGAGAGATATTCTTCACAACAATATAAGAGAAATCGGAGCCCGGACGGAAAGATTGAAGTGTTCATTTCTCCAGCGCTCTGTTCGAGAGTGGAACGGTACAGAAATACGAGTATAAAGATGATTCAATGAACCGTCTGCCAAGCACTTAAACAATACCAAATACACTCTGTACAATATATACTACTCTATACAATACTATATTATATTATATTATAGTATAGCTTATTGCATTAACTTTTAGAAACTATCCTGTTGTAATTTGGTACACTGTCATGATTAAAGTGCATACTATAATGTATTGACACTATCTTTTTTATTATTAAGTATGTACTACTACATCCTGTATGATGAAACCAATATCACTGTAAAATGATCTATGGCGAATAAAATCCTGGATTCTTGATTCGTTGCAGAGTTCTCATGTGAATGTTGATGTTGATGGGTAAGTTGACGAAGACTCTATGACGACGAATTTCGAATTTCTCCGACATCTCTACAGATGATGCTACGTGCACTATGACACTGCTTCCCTAGCGCGTTCTGAAGGCACGTCTGTTGAACTAGACTCACTTGGTCATTTTTTGAGGTTGAGAACAGAGACGGAAGTTCACGCTGTTTTTGTATGTAAGGAAGAATGACTGACAGAAATGGAGCAAGGAATCATTGAAAGAGGCAGTGAAGCATTAAGAAATGGCAATCCTATTAATATCGTCGCTAGGAAGCTCAGCCTCCTTGAAGCTACATTACGTCACTATGTAAAAAAACATACTCATGAAGTAAGCTCTGCGTTTATTCCTATTTAAACATATCTGAAAATCTAATTTTAAGATAATATTTTATTTATTTGGTTTTCAAGGAAAATTAAAATAAAATCTTTGTCTTCTATTTTTTAGAAAATGTCATTGTGAACCCAATAATTCACACAGCTTATTTTATTTCAGGATTTGCCACAAAATTTGGGCAGGTTTAAAAATACATTTAATGAGGACCAATTACAAAAATTGGAGCAATATCTCACATATTTTGACAGAAGACCTTTTGGACTGACAAGGTCTGACTTCGCTCCAGTTGCCTGCGATTATGCTATATTTAAGAATATAGAGCGTAAGTTGAGCAAAGCTAAAAAGATGGCAGGGAAAGATTTTATTCAGAATTTCATGACACAGTTCAAGCTTTCTTTTGGTAAAATGTGCTGGCATAAGCTGTCGTCAACACACCAGTCGGCAAAGATGAAGTGCGAAGATCATTATGTAGGTGCAGGATCAAGTACGCTTATCATGAGATAGGCCAGAGAGACACACTGACAAGCAACTTGCCGCCAACGCCCTCTCAACAACATGTATTTAGCTGCCGCCCCTATCCAGAGGCCCTCACTGACTGGCTCACTCCAGCTGGAGTCTGTTAGTATATTAGCCAAGCGGGTCACAGGCTGCGACAGTACATACCGATCAGATTAGTGACTACAGTGGGACTTGTACATTACATCAGTCTGCAAGAGAACTATTACTGAGGAGCTTGTACCACAACACATGGACTCTATTTAAGTTCAGTAGATGTTCATGTAAATAAAGAACGGTATTAATCCACGTGTGTATTTGTGTTGTAGAAGGAGGATACCAGCCACCCATAACAACAGCCTCTCCCTTGCTTCCTTGCAGTACAAGACTCTACATAAACCAGCTAGACAGACTGCACTTAATAAATTGAATGTAGAGGAATTATTTAATGTATACAGAGAAATAAGAACAAAATACAGGTTTGGGCCTCGCGAGATTTTTAATGTTGGTGAGACAGGATTTTTCAACTGTTCCCACAAAGATACCACCAGTACCGAGTTCCACTGACAAGAGAAGAGTAATAAAGGTTTCCTCTGTTGTGAGGGGAACAAATGTCAGCGTTGCTTGCTGTGATAGTGCCACAGGTCAGTTAATACCTCAATTTTTTATTTATCTGAGGATTAGAATGCAGCCAGCTTATCTTGATGGTGCACCACCAGCATTTGTTGGAGTTGGCCATAAACATGGGTGCTGAGAGCTTTGTAAAATGGCTGGAGAATTTGATTAAACAAGTAAGATCACCAGAAAGAAATCCAATCCTTTTGTTTATCGATAAGCATACTTTTCGTCTCACCTTGGAAGCCGTTACTCTCCACAAACATAATTTCATAATTCTTCTAGGTTTCCTGTCTCATACAAGCCACTGATTGCAACTGTTGGATGTGTCATTTTATGGACCTCTGAAGACTGCCTATAGCAGATCTTGTACTGACTACCTTGTTAATCATCCAGGCCAAGTGATAACAATACAAGTCACTGCAGTACTGTTCAACATTGCCTTCAGCAAAGGTGCAGCTATAATGGGGTGCAGCCAACTGCAGGTGGTTGCTCAAGTCGGTACCAATGATTTGTGTCACTTTGGATCAGAAGAGATTCTCTCTGGTTTCGAGCGGCTAACAGAAGTGGTAAAGGTTGCCAGTCGTGCTTGAAAGATGAAAGCAGAGCTGACCATTTTCAGCATAGTCGACAGGACTGATTGCGAACCTCTGGTACAGAGCCGAGTGGAGGGTCTGAATCAGAGGCTCAGGCGGTTCTGCGACCGTGTAGGCTGCAGATTCCTCTACTTGCGCCAAAGGGTGATTGGGTTCCGGGTTCTGTTGAATAGGTCAGGTGTCCTCTATAAGCAACAGGCGGCTACATGGGTACAGGGTCTGAGTAGCGTGGACTGGGTTTTTTTAGGTTAGAAGGTCTCCGGAAAACACAAGAAGGGCTTTAGGCACAAAGGGTGTAGGCCGAACACAGGAAGAACGTAGACAGAGGGACCATCGGTATAATTGTTGTAAATTGTCGTAGCTGTGTTGGGAAAGTACCAGAGCTCCAAGCGCTAATAGAAAGCACTGACGCTCAAATCGTTATAGGCACTAAAAGCTGGCTAAAGCCGGAGATAAACTCTGCCGAAATTTTTGCGAAGAACCTAATGGTGTTCCGAAAGGATAGGCTAAACACGGTTGGCGGTGCTGTGTTTGTTGCTGTTAGAAGTAGCTTATCTTGTCGCGAAATCGAAGTAGATAGTTGCTGTTAGTGGGCAGAGGTCACTTGGCAACGGGAATAAAATAATAATTGGATCCTTTTACCGACCTCCCAGTTCAGATGATACAGTTGCTGAAAGGTTCAAAGAAAACTTGAGTTTGATTTCAAATACGTACCCGACTCATACAAATTAGTTGGTGGTGACTGTAATTACCCTCGATATGTTGGCGAAAATACATGTTCAATTCCGGAGGTACCCATAAAACATCATCCGAAATTGTGCTAGACGCATTTTTTGAAAATTATTGCGAGCAGTTAGTTCTTGAATCCAAGCGAATAGTACACGGTTGTGAAAACACACTTGACCTCTTAGCAACAAATAATCCTGAGTTAATAATGAGCATCAAAACAGATACAGGGATTAGTGAACACAGGGTTGTCGTAGCGAGATTGAATATTGTAACCCCCAAATCCTCCAAAAACAAACGAAAAATATACCTATTCAAAAAAGCAGATAAAAATCCATTTGTCTCCTTTCTGAGACACAATCTTCACTCATTCCAAATTAATGATATAAGTATAGACCACTTGTGGCTTGAATTCAGAGAAATAGTATGGGCAGAAATTGAGAGATTTATACCAAATAAATTAACAAACGACGGAGCCGATCCTCCTTGGTACAAAAAACGGATCAGAACACTGTTACAGAAACAACGAAACAAACAAGCCAAATTTAAACAGATGCAAAGTCCCCAAGATTGGCGATCTTTTACAGAAGCTCGAAATTTAGCACGAGCTTCAATGCGAGATGCTTATAACAGTTTCCACAACAAAACCTTGTCTCGAAACCTGGCAGTAAACCCAAAGAGATTCTGGTCGTATGTGAAGTATGTTAGCGGCAAGAAACAATCAATGCCTTCTCTGCGCGATGGCAATGAAGATACTATCGAAGACAGTGCTACCAAAGCAGAGTTACTAAACACAGCCTTCCGAAATGCCTTCACAAAAGGAGACAAAGCAAATATTCCAGAATTCGAATCAAGAACAGCTGCCAAAATGAGTAACGTAGAAGTAAATATCCTCTGGTCCAGCCTGTATACCAATTAGGTTCCTTTCGGAGTAGCTGATGCATTAGCTCCATACTTAACAATCATATACAACCGTTCGCTCGACGAAAGATCCGTACCCAAAGACTGGAAAGTTGCACAGGTCACACTAATATTCAAGAAAGGTAGTAGGAGTAATCCACTTAATTACAGGCGTATATCATTAACGTCGATATGCAGCAGGATTCTGGAACATATATTGGGTTCGAACGTTACGAATTACCTCGAAGAAAACAGTCTATTGAAACACAGTCAACATGGGTTTAGAAAACATCGTTCTTGTCAAACACAACTAGCTCTTTATTCGCGTGAAGTGTTGAGTGCTATTGACAAGGGATTTCGGATCGATTCCGTATTTCTGGGTTTCCATAATGCTTTTGACACTGTACCACACAAGCGGCTTATAGTGAAATTGCATGCTTGTGGAATATCGTCTCAGTTATGTGACTGGATTTGTGACTTCCTGTCAGAGAGGTCACAGTTCGTAGTAACTGACGGAAAGTTACCTACTAAAACAGAAATGATTTATGGCGTTCCCCAAGGAAGTGTTGTGGTGTCACCGCCAGACACCACACTTACTAGGTGGTAGCCTTTAAATCGGCCGCGGTCCGTTAGTATACGTCGGACGCGCGTGCCGCCACTACCAGTGATTGCAGACCGAGCGCCGCCACACGGCAGGTCTAGAGAAACTTCCTAGCACTCGCCCCAGTGGTACAACCGACTTTGCTAGCGATGGTTCACTGACAAAATACGCTCTCATTTGCCGAGACGATAGTTAGTATAGCCTTCAGCTACGTCATTTACTACGACCTAGCAAGGCGCCATTACCAGTTACTATTGATATTGTGAATAATGTACCGTCAAGAGCGACGCTCATCATTAATGGATTAAAGTTAAGTATTCCACC
This sequence comes from Schistocerca cancellata, assembly GCF_023864275.1. Classification (NCBI taxonomy): domain Eukaryota; kingdom Metazoa; phylum Arthropoda; class Insecta; order Orthoptera; family Acrididae; genus Schistocerca; species Schistocerca cancellata. Next base: position 292,706,728 of record NC_064632.1, on the reverse strand, counting down.
AGCTACGTCCGTTTTTCTAAATTCTAATTTCCTTGTCCTGTTCCAGACCTCACGCCAGCCTGCGTGAGCTAAAACGCGTGCCTTTCGGCTTCCTCTAATAACACGGGGTTGGCTCTCCTGCCAACCCACAACAAGTGTTATAGGCCCTTTGCTGTTCTTTATCTATATAAACGATTTGGGAAACAATCTGAGCAGCCGTCTTAGTTTGTTTGCAGAAGACGCTATCTTTTATCGACTAATAAAGTCATCAGAAGATGAAAACAAATTGCAAAACGATTTACAAAAGATATCTGAATGGTGAGAAAATTGGCAATTGACCCTAAATAACGAAAGTGTGAGGTCATCCACTTGAGTGCTAAAAGGAATCCGTTAAACTTCAGGTTACACGATACATCATTCAAATATAAAGGCCGTAAATTCAACTAAATACCTAGGAATTACAATTACGAATAACTTAAATTGGAAGGAACACACAGAAAATGTTGTGGGGAAGGCTAACCAAAGACTGCGTTTTATTGGCAGGACACTTAGAAAATGTACCATATCTACTAAGGAGACTGCCTACACTACGTTTGTCCGTCCTTTTTTAGAATACTGCTGAGCGGTGTGGGATCTTTACCAGATGGGGCTGACGGAGTACATTGAAAAAGTTCAAAGAAGAGCAGCACGTTTTGTATTATCGCGAAATATGGGAGAGAGTGTCACTGAAATGATACAGGATTTGGGCCGGACGTCATTAAAAGAAAGGCGTTTTCCGTTTCGACGGAATGTTCTCACGAAATTCCAATCACCAACTTTCTCCTCCGAATGCGAAAATATTTTGTTGACACCGACCTACATAGGAAGAAACTATCACCACAATAAAATAAGGGAAATCAGAGCTCGTACGGAAAGATATAGGTGTTCGTTCTCCCCGCGCGCTACACGAGATTGGAATAACAGAGAACAGTGAAGGTGATTCGATGACCCATCTGCCAGGCACTTAAATGTGATTTCCAGAGTATCCTTGTAGATGAATGCGATAAAGGGCTTTATGGACACAGGAATTGAGTCATTAAATCCATAGATACTCAGTGATGAACACTTTGCACCCTCACTAACAGTGGACAATGCCACCAATGAAATTTTGTCAGCGATATATGCTGTACCTGGGATATCAGCAAACCAAACAGCAAAAGATACACTAGCAGGGCCTTCACCTAACTCTACAACTGCCTCTATTTTACCTCCGTTACCCCAAGCAGAACTTCTGCCAGGGTCTTTAATTGACCCTACACCTACTTCCATTTTATCTCCATTATCCCATGCAGAACTTGGTACATTATGAGTGCCCTCAGATCCCTCTAATTCTACATTTACTTCTGCTTTACCTCTGTTACCGCAAGCTGTGTCTAAGTGAGGTCAAAACGAATGAAGAAATAAGCTGCCATCTCTACACACAACCCATGAAAATAGCTCTGGAAGAAAAGAGACAAAAATAAGAGGACCATGGGAAGAAGAGACAAGAAACAAAAATGAGGAGAGTTAAAAAATTAAAAATGAAAGCAAATGCAAAGGCAAAAAAGAACAAAGGTCCTAAATGTAAACTTGTTTTCAATATAGAATTTGGAATGAAACAAAAAAAAAAGAATCCTAGAACAGACTTCTGCGACACATCTTCAAATATATCCATCAAAATTGATTACATTGATTGTGAGTCTGAATACGTTGATGAAAGAGGCTGCTTCCTTTGTGATGAGTTTTGAAAGACAGAGATGTAGTATCAGTGTTCATTATGCCAACAGTCGGCTTGTGCGCAGTGAACGGGCTTAAAGTACTGGGAAGCAAAGGAGAAATGTTAAATTTGTGACTTTTATGGCAAATACATAACCATCAATAAAATAGGCAAAATGTGCTTTTCATCGTCTTACCAATACCCCAAAGTCATCTGACCCTCCATGTAGGATGAGTTCACGAATGGTACTATCACTAACAAAAATAGGTCTATCTAAAAAAATCCTTCGTTTTAGGATATGTTTAAGAACTTGAATATGAAGCGAAGATCTGAAGTACAGATTTTTTCTTAAACAAACTATTTGAACTCAAAATAAAGGCCAGGGAAATCATAATATAACTTACTGTTGGCAAATTACCTGACAGTCTCCTAAATTACAAAGAGAAGAACTCTAAGCTCACTCTACATAATATTAGTAACTCCACTAACATAGCATACTGGTCGCTTCGGAGTATTGCAAACGGAGTAGAACTGCTACCAGGTGCTCATGTGAGCCCCCACCACTGAAGTAAATCATGGCAGCGAGGTGGTGTTTATGTGCATGTCGGCTGCATGCAATCAGCGCGCTAAGGGCCCCTTCAGACGTAGCCAATGAGCAGTGCTGCCAATGGCGAACGCTGCAGGGTGCATGTGCCGTTTCACACGCAGCCACAGCTACGAATGGTGGCGCTCCAGGCTGTCTCGATGGTCCGCTTCGCCGCCAGCGGCGACCGCTAAAGTGGCGCCACTTGTGGCTCTGCAAGGAACTTCATGGTAGCATTCAGAATGCTCCACACCCACACCAAACGCGCGAGCCTAGCGCTGATGACACTCCCGAGACGTGGTCCGCTTTGTTCCTGATGCAGTGTAAGGCGGAAGCAGTTGGTTGTGCACTATCTTAAGACACTGGCGGTTGGATATAGGAATTCATGGATCAAACATCAACACGGAAGATTTTGTTATTGAGATTGAAACGTGGCCCGCAATATGACATCTGAAACCGGACGATTACAGCAATTCGATCTCAAAGAGGAATGCGTGGTAGTCCATTTACCAGAAATTCGAAACAAATTTCACTGATATGTCCCCAATAGAAAAAAGTAAGGAAAGTAATGATTCTTTCCACGAGAGATCAATAATATGGGAAGTACTGTAGTGGATAAAGTGCTTTACAAATTCAGTACATGCAAAAGTGTATCCCAGTCAACCATCTCAGATGCATGTTAATTCCTATTTCCAATGTAATGTACGTTTAAATTATTTCCAAGACCCTTCATTCATGAAATAATCAACAAATGCTGTTTGGATGCATTTACTGCAGTAGCTTTTCTAAGTAGAGAGATGCCTACTGCCATCTCATTCTCTAGTCCAGCAGCACAAAGTGTGTCCGACATATTCCCCTCTCTTTCCCTGCTAGAGTTATACAAAGGCCAGTAAGTTTCTACTGTAATTTCTGCCAGATCATCTTGAACATTAAATGAAATATGCTCCACGACTGAGCAATGCTGCATAGTGGCCCCATCTGAAGCCAGCATAAGATGGCAGAAAGGAGAAATCATGTTCGTACCTGTCCATGAATGCATCGCGAATGAAGCTGCCCGGAATTTTGTTGGAGGATCAACGCAGACTGTCCAGAATGTCTACAAAGAGTGGTGTAAAACTCCCAGTCATGTAACTCACAAAGCTACCCAAGGGATATACTTAGATTTTGATTGGCTTTGAATATGTTGTAGTGTAAAGCAAAATATGAGACACACGTTTCTTTATACATATCCATATTTCCATTAAGGGGGTGAAACACCCGTTTGAATATAAACTAACGCTAAATCACGGTAAGACTCAGGTTTAACAGTTTCTAACACACAATTCAACAAAACCTGGCGTTTTAATTTCACAGAACGGGCATATGATTAGTGAAACTGAACAGTTCCAATTTCTAGGTGTTCAGATAGATAGTAAGCTGTCGTGGAAAGCCAACGTTCAGGATCTTGTTCAAAGACTTAATACTGCAATTTTTACTATTTCAACAGTATCAGAAGTGAGTGATCACTCGACACGAAAATTAGTGTACTTTGCTTATTTTCATTCACTTATGTCGTATGATATTTTATTTTGTGGTAACTCTTCTCATTCTAAAAGGATATTTTTGGCTCGGAAACGGGCGGTTTGCGCAATAAGTGGAGTAAGTTCACGAACCTCTTGTCGACCCCTGTTCAGAGGTCTGCGTATTTTGACATTCCTCAACAGAGAGAAACAGCAAGCTGTGATCGAGTTTTGAAGTTTCGGAAAGTCACCATTTGTATGAAGCAAAACCACTTCTTCCAAAGTTACTGTTAGGACTATGGCGTGCAGCAGAGAAACTACCAATCATTTTTCGTGCGAGAATCGATAACTAGTGAAAGTTACGTTACAATTTTGGAACAATTTGTCACCACACATTAAGTGTTGGCCTGATGAGGGACTGAGCAGTTCATGCAAGATAGGTCCCAACCTTACTGCACCAGTGTTTCACTTTCTTGATGAATACTTTTGGAATAGAGTCATTTTGTTTGCTTGTCGCAAATTTTCTGGTGCTGGCGTCCATTGGCCTCCATACGCACGAGACCTCGCTTTATATGACTGCTTTTTGTGGAACGCATTGAAGGATACTGTATACCTGAACTACAATACCACGTTAGACGAGCTGCAATGGTCGATCCGTGTGGCAACTGATCTGTTGAGACACCACGACATGTGATGGCGAATTTCACTGTTCGTTTGCGTAATTTCTCTACTGCAGGCGGTGGATCTTTTGAAAAGATTGTGGTGTGATTGCAAGAACTCCTTGCAGAGGACGAATTAATATGTGCAGACCGATATTACCTGAACAGCTCCATGTGTTAGCAGCTTGCAACTACTATTTCGAAACTTCTGTATCAAATTCTTACAGCCTGCACAAGAAACACACTCTTCATTGCATTTTTCTATAGATAATGTCAAAATCAGGGAGTCCTTCGTTGGACACCCTTTGCGACTGTGATCCTGACATCCAGACATTCTACAACTTGTTGTCAAAGTGACTGAGATTTACTACTATCAGTTCGATCCGTAGAATCACAGACAACAATCTGCGTAACAGTGTATTACAGTCCGCACCACGAACGTGCTAACACTTATGGTACAATGCTTCGCTAAATTCGAAAAGAAGCCTCCACTTTTATTCTGAAGCGCCGAGGAAACTTGTATAGGCATGCGTATTCAAATACAGAGACATGTAAACAGGCCGAATACGGCGCTGCGGTCGGCAATGCCCATATAAGTTAAAATGTGTCCGCGGCAGTTGGTAGATCGGTTACTGCTGCTACAATCGCAGGTTATCAAGATTTAAGTGAGTTTGAACGTGGTGTTATAGTCGGCGCACGAGTGATGGGACACACTTCCACCAAAGTAGCGATGAAGAGGGGATTTTTCTGTACGACCGTTTCACGAGTGTACCGTGAATATCAGGAAGCCGGTAAGAAATCAAATCTCCGACATCGCTGCGGCCGAAAAAAGATCATTCAGGAACGGGACCAATGACGACTGAGAAGAATCGTTCAAGTGACAGAAGTGCAAACCTTCTGCAAATTGCTGCAAATTTCAGTGCTGGGCCATCAACAAGTGTCAGCGTGCGAAGCATTCAACGAAACATTATCGATATGGTCTTTTGGAGCCGAAGGTCGCCACTCGTGTACTCTTGATGACTGCACGACACAAAGCTTTATGCCTTGCCCGGCCTGTCAACACCAACACTGGACTGTTGATGACTGGAAACATATTGCCTGGTCGGACGAGTCTCGTTTCAGATTGTATTGAGGGAACGAACGTGTAAGGGTATGGAGACAACCTCATGAATCCATGGACCCTGCATGTCAGCAGGGGATTGTTCAAGTTGGCGGAGGCTGCGTAATGTTGTGTGGCGTGAGCAGTTGGAGTGATATGGGGCCCCTGATACATCAGGTGACACGTACGTCAGCATCCTACCTGACCACCTGCATCCTTTCATGCCCATTGTGCATTCCGCCAGATGTGGGCAATTCCAGCAGGACAATGCGACACCCCTCAGGGCGAAGGTTGCTACAGAGTGGCTCCAGGAACACTTTTCTGAGTTTAAACACTACCTCTTGCCCCCAAACGCCCCAGACATGAACATTGTTGAGCATATCTGGGATGCCCTGCAACGTGCTGTTCAGAAGAGATCTCCACGCCCTCGTACTCTTACGGATTTATGGACAGCCCTGCAAGATTAATGGTGTCAGTTCCCTCGAGACTTTAGTCGAGTCCATGCCACGTCGTGTTGCGGCACTTCTGGGTGCTCGCGGTGGCCTTACACGATATTAGGCAGGGGTACCGGTTTCTTTGGCTCTTCAGTGTAGTTTTGCCAGAAGTGTGTTGGCCCCTAAATTTTATAAACACCTTGTATTAAGTACTATACTTGGCGTTAGTTAACATCGACATTTACATACAGAGTTTGGACAAAAATGTGGGAACACAACAAGAAATAATTCAAAAGCCAAGATCGCTTGAACACTGTTGACTAGATGACCGGTTTCAACACACTAAAGGTGCCATCATCGGATCTGTGAAGATATAACACAACACGTTTGAGGGAGGTCTTACATGAATTACACTATATACATTACTATTAGTACAGTACCATATACCTGAATATAGCTTAACATGTATAAATCATTTGGATATAACGATACATGAAGCAGACCAGCTGATATAAAATCATTGTCGCAGAAATAAAAACTAAAAAACAACTGCTCTCATGTTCATTCTACAACAGAGTGATCACCCCACAACACATATGTGTTCACTGCAAAACCACAAGATATACATGGTTTCTCGTAAACGTACATGCTAGACAAGCCTGTAGGTTACGCTGCTGTATTTGACAATGAACGCACTTGTGCAGTATCGTCAGTATGTTCTAAGCGTCAGTCGTATCAGGACGGTGTTCTGTGTGCATTATGTCGGAGTTAATTGAACAGAACGTCGGCAAATTGTTGGTTCCCATAGGGTGTATGCTTCGATAACGAAGGTAGCCGAAGTGTTTGGCGTTTCATGAGGCACCGTATGGAAGATTTGTACCGCGTACAGGGAAAGTGGAAAAACAACATCCGACAAGTCACAGCGCGGACGAAATTGAGTGTTGAGTGATCATGACAGATGGTCATTGAAGAGGACTACGACGAAAAATAAGAGGATGACAGCTCAAAAAGTCACTGCAGAACTGAATGTCGGACTCGCTAACCCTGTCACCACCAGCGCCACATGAAGGGAGCTCCATCAGCTGGAAATTGCTGGGATTCCAAAACCAATCACTAGTAATACACATGCCTCTAATAGGAAAACGTGATGTTGAAGCCATCAAACCTGGACTATGGGGTAATGTTTCCAACTTCTGGCCGAGTTTACGTCCAGAGATTGAAACGTGCTAGACGTTCGTTGATGATTTTGGCAGCCATATGGTGGTATTCCATGGGCCCCCTGGCTACCCTCCAAGGTCGCATTACTGTCTAGGGTTATGTGACCATTTTGGCTCACCAGGTCCACTACACGGGACAATGTTTGTTCTCCAGCGGTGATACCGTGTTTCAAGACGACAGGGCGCATGTTCACACAAAAATGGCTCTGAGCACTATGCGACTTAACTGCTGAGGTCATCAGTCGCCTAGAACTTAGAACTAATTAAACCTAACTAACCTAAGGACATCATACACATCCATGCCCGAGGCAGGATTCGAACCTGCGACCGTAGCAGTCCCGCAGTTCCGGACTGCGCGCCTAGAACCACTAGACCACCGCGGCCGGCATGTTCACACAGATTGCATCGTCTATTACTGGTTCTGGGAGCACTAAGATGAATTGTCGCATGTCCCCAAGCCACCACCGTCACCAGATCTCAAAACTGTTGAGCCTTCGTGATCTACTTTGGAAAGAAGAGTGAGTGGTCGGTATTCACCTCCACCATCGTTACCTGAACATGACACTGATTCGCACAGAGAATGGTACAGGGTTCCCTTGAAAACTAACAGAACCTGTACTTATGCATTCCGAGACAGTTGGAAGCTCTTTTGAATCCCAACGATTTTGTTGCTACTTATTACGTATTGCGATGTACTATGTTTTTGTTGTTACATATTTTCGCCCAACCGCTGTATATAATCTGCAGCTTTTTTACAGTTCGTGGCGGAGGATACTTCGCACCAAAGTGTGGGAATTTATTCCCTAATCCGTTCGCTTACTGGTGTGGGAAAAATGAATGTCTATATGGTTACATGCGCCTCCTAATCTTCTTTAATTTATTCTAGTGGTACTTGCACGAAGTATACGATGGCGACAGAAAGAATATTAGGTTTCTCAGATATTAGTTCTCTAAATTTACGAATCAGGCTTTCGCGAAAACAACGTCGCATTTCTTCCAAAGATACGCATTTAAATTTCTGTAGGATAAAGCATTTTCTGTCACGATTCTTGAATCCACACCTGAGGAAACAGAGAATGAAACATACACAATGTTTATCTGCATCTATCTTTTGCAAGACATCGTGTGTGAATAAAAGAAGGCGTGTTTCACATGAGAGATTTTTCTTACATTAGCAGTAACAACTATATTCAGATACATGTGTTACTGCAGAATGTGTCTGCACAGGGATAACATGATTAATGTTGAAATATGAATTAATAGCTTCCAAGAACGTTGCGCACTTCCGGTGCTTACATTCACTTGTCAGTCAGATAAAAATTCTTGTCTGTTAAGATTACACATTCTGCTGTTAAACTGACGTGTAAGCGCACGTGATAATCGCAGAATGAGTCAAGACTGGAATTACCAAAGATTAGTCGGGAACGTGACTGCGGAGAATGCGAGTTCATTCCTCGAGGTCAAACAAAGCGAACGAATGCCTGGCAATAGTGAAATAACAATGAAACCAGTTTTTTCGTGGAGGATGAAGGGCGACCGATTATCTGTGTCAGCGACGCCTCTCTACATGGACAATTTTTACGGAATTCTGCTCTTGTACATAAGGCACTTCAGTACAATTGTTGGCCACACACAATGTCAAAAAACCAAGAATATAACCGCTACAGAATCAAGGAGAAGTTTACAATTCTTTCAATTCCTAAAAGAAAAAATAATAAAAAGTAAAAAAAAAAAACTGGTGAGTAAACCTACCCAAAGGACACACTTCGATTTTGATATATGCCCATAGGGTGGTTAAGAGGGTGAAACATTCCACTGAAAAAAAGTGTGTTTAATATTTGTGAATGAATAGTATTAAAAAGGTAACAGATACAAAATGAAACATTTGAAATAAATGTTAGTTTAAAATATATGTTACAAAGATGCACCCAGATTTGTCAAAATTCCCTTCCCTCTCGTATTTTGTTTCTCATTTGAATGCTTGACGAATACCAAAATGTATAGCAACTTCAATACCAGACCAGGAATATATGATAAAGTGGTATTCAAAAGAGGCATTTGTCATAAATAAGCTAATGTATGACCGCTTCAGGGGCAGTTGTCATGTTGAGTTGTTATAAAAGTATTTCCCAGATAAATATATTCTAACTGTATATTCTACATGTACATATATTTTTAATTTTATTTGTGTTTCACTATTGTGTTGCATTTGAGTTTTCCTTTTTCATTTGTCTTTTTTTTTCAAGTTGTAACATTTACAGATTTAATTGTTTTATATTTGATATTGTTTATACATTGCAATTGTAGAATTATTGTAAATATAAAAAATAATAAGAAACTGCTGAGTTGTTTGAGTTAAAAAAATACTGGATTCACTTTGCACATCAAGCACAGGTGATTTCGAGAAAAATAACCTTTTTGAAAAACCTGGGTGCACCATTGTAACACACATTAAAAACTATGGAACTTTTATTTGTCGATTTTTTGTATCTTTTACCAATTCAACAATTTTCATTCAGATATACTAAACTAATTTTTTTTCAAAGGGGTGTTTTATCCCCTTAATGGAAATATGGATACATACAAAGAAACATATGTCTCATATTTTGATTTACACTACAACATATTCAAAGCCAATCAAAATCTAAGTATATCCCTTGGGTAGCTTTTTGAGTTACATGACTGGGAGTTTTACACCACTCTTTGTAGACATTCTGGACAGTCTGCATTGATCCTCCAACAAAATTCCGGGCAGCTTCATTCGTGGTGCATTCATGGACAGGTACGAACATGATTTCTCCTTTCTGCCATCTTATGCTGGCTTCAGATGGGGCCACTATGCAGCATTGCTCAGTCGTGGAGCATATTTCATTTAATGTTCAAGATGATCTGGCAGAAATTACAATAGAAACTTACTGGCCTTTGTATAACTCTAGCAGGGAAAGAGAAGGGTATATGTCTGACACACTTTGTGCTGCTGGACTAGAGAATGAGATGGCTGTTGGCTTCTCTCTACCTGGATAAGCTACTGCAGTAAATGCATCCGAATAGCATTTGCTGATTATTTCATGAATGAAGGGTCTTGGAAATCTTTTAAACGTACATCACATCGGAAATAGGAATTAACATGCAACTAAGATGGTTGACTAGGATACACTTTTGCATGTACTGAATTTGTAAAGCACTTTTTCTGCTGCAGTACTTCCCATATTATTGATCTCTCGTGGAAATAATCATTACTTTCCTTACTTTTTTTCTTTTGGGGACATATCAATGTAATTTGTTTCGAAATACTGGTATGATGGACTACCACGCATTCCTCTTTGTGATCGAATTGCTGTAATCGTCGGGTTTCAGATGTCATATTGCTGGCCACGTTTCAGTCTCAATAACAAAATCTTACGTATTGATGTTTGGTTCTTGAATTGCCATATCCAACCACCAGTCTTACGACAGTGCACAACCAACTGCTTTCTCTTTAACAGCAGTGTTGATCGATTCCAACAGTGACTCATTGATATTTTAATCATAGGATACTACGTTTTTTCGTTTTGTGAAGTGCAAACTTTTCGATTTCTTAACATTTAGAGCAAGTTTGACAATCTCTGAACCACATTGAAATCTTGTTAAGTTCTGACTGAATTTTTATGCAGCTTCTCTCAGATGGTACCTCATTATAGATAACTGCATCATTTGCAAAAATTCCTGATTTTACTATTAATATGGTCAGCTAGGTCATTAACTCACCACATGAACAGCAAGGGTTCCTTCACATTTCTGTGGGGCACACACGCAGTTGCATCTACATCTGACTATGACTTTCCATCCAAGACAGCATGCTGTGTCCTCCATACCAAAAAGTCCCCAGTCCAGTCACAAATTTCACTTGATCCCTATATTATCGTACTTTAGTCAATATGCCTAGGTGCCGGACTGAATAAAATGGTTTTCGGAAATCAAGAAATACTGCATCTAAAAGTGAGTGTGAATTGAGTTTCACATGATCGAGGTTTTCGAAAACCATGCTGGCTGGCATTGATGAGGTCATTCTGTTCAAGATGCCTCATTATGTTTGAGCTCAGAATATGTTCTAATATTTTACAACAAATCACTGTCAAGGACATTAGTCGGTAGTTTTGTGTATCATTTCCATTACCCTTCTTGTAGGCGGGTGTGACCTGTGCCTTTTTCCAAGAAGTGGCCGCGGTGTTTTGTTCGGCGGATGCACGATAGATTATAGTGAGAAGATGGGGTAACTCAGCCGCAAATTCAGTATAGAATCTGACAGTGAACTTTGTTCAATTTTAACCATTCCAGCTGTTTCTCAACACCACTGACACTAATACTTATTTCATTCATCTTGTCAGTGGTACGAGGATTACATTGGGGCAGTTGCTCTGGGTTTTCATTCTGCAAAAGGAACATCTGAAAACGGAGTTAACCATTTCAGCTTTTGCTTTGCTAACCTCAATTTCAATTCCTGCCCTATTACCTAGGGACAAGGCAGTAACTTTGGTGCCATTAACAAACATTACAAATTAACACAATTTCTTCGGTTCCATTAAAGATCATTTGAAAATATTCTACTACGATACACAGTTAAGGCATTATGCGTTGCTCTCTTGACAGCCAAACACGTTTCATTCAGCATCTCTCTATCTATAGCCCAACGCTTTGATTTACACCTATTATGCAGTAATATGTTTCTCTAGGAGTTTGTTTGCAGTGACTTTATACCTTGGAGGTTCTCTCCCATTATGAACTGTTCCACCGGGTATGTATATAACCAGTGCATGGTCAACTATCTTTTAAACTTGAGCCAGAATTGCTCTACATGCTCCTGCCCTGTGCTGAAAGTTTCAAGTTCCTTATTGAGATATGACACTATTTACTTTTTATCTATCTTTAATAAGATGAAAAATGCATTCTGTTCGAGAGACATTTGTTTAAACACAAAAATGAGGTTGCTAAGATGCTATGTATTCTCAAAATTACTATACGGAATGGAAGCGTGGACATTGAAAAAGAAGGACATGAACAGTTTAGAAGCTTTTGAAATGTGGGCATATAGAAGAATACTTAGAATTAGTTGGGTGTCGAGGATTACTAATCAAGATGTCCTAAGAAGAATGGGAAAGGAAAAAGAATTAATTAAAACTATTAAAGTAAGGAAGCTACAATATTTAGGCCATGTTATTAAGGGAGTAAATTACAAAATATTGCAAATAATACTAGAAGGGAAAATTTGTGGGAAGAGAACGAGGGGTAGAAGACGGACATCCTGGATTGACAATTTAAAAAATTGGTACAACTGCTCAACGTCAGAACTCCTTAGATCAGCCAAATCAAGATCAGAAATTGCCATGATGACAGCCAACCTTCTTAGAGGAGACGGCACATGAAGAAGAAGAAGATATATATCTTCCTGGTTGTTTCAGTTGTCCTTTGTACTTTGGTAATCATTGTCGCCACAACCGTGTCATGGTCACTGATACCAGTTTCGATGTGGACATCCTCAAAGAGCCCAGGTCCATTTGTTGCCATTAGATCTAATATGTTGCCATCATGAGTGGGTTTCCTAACTATCTTTTCTATATAGTTTTCAGAGAAGGCATTTAGTACTATTTCACAGGATATCTTATAACGCCCACAACTAACAAAACTGTTATTTTCCCAATTAATTGTTGGATGATTAAGGTCTCGACCAATGATTACAATATGACTGTGCAACTTACATACTGGTGAACTGAGGTTTTCTCTGAAGTTTTCGGTTACATCAGGAGAGGCGTCAGATGGGCGATACAAGGATCCAGTTATCATTTCATGCCCACCCCTGATACTGAGTCTTGCCCAAAGAATCTCACATACAGCTTGAATTTCTATCTCTGTGGATTTGAGTTTTTTTGTCTACTGTGACAAATACACCACCCCCATTTCCCATTTGCCTACCCTTTCGATATACACTTAAATTTTCTCCAAAAATCTCATTGCTATCAATTTCAGGTTTCAACCAGCTTTCTATACCTGTTATTATGTGACTTTCACTGCTTATTACGAGCTCTGCTTCGGCAATTTACCATTAGGATTTTAATACTGTCACCTGTGAGAAGCATTTCTTTCGATCTTACGCTGATACTTCTGGGTTTCCTACAGCTATCGTTATATATTTTGGATAGAGAGTCGCATAATCTAAAAAACCTTGCCTGCACTCCACACACAGTCAGCTATCTGAGTAGCAGCGTCTGATGTGTAGTGTACACCTGACATATTTAGGGGAACCCTACAGTTCTCAATCGTATGGTGGAAATTCAGGAAGTCCGAGCCTAGCTTGTCACAGAACTTTCGAAGTCTCTGGTACAGACTTTCGAAGTCTCTGGCTCAATCCTTCAGAACCAAAGGGCTACGATCACTTCTGGGGACAATGCTGCAAATTGTCAGCTTCGTCGAAACTCCACACGTAAGGCTGGTCTTCTCAACCTCCTCCGTCAGTCGCTGGAATGACCCAAAAATGACTTCGGACTCCAGATGGCAGGCATCGTTTGTTCCAACATGCACCACAATCTGCAGTTGGCTGCAAACTGTTCTCTCATAGGCTTCTGGAAAAACCTCTTCAACATGTTGAATCAGGCCCCCAGGCAGACACACTGAGTGCAGCTGTCCTTTCCTGTCTGATGCTGCCATTTCCATAACGGCTACCATCATTCGCTGTACGGTTGAACGACGATCAATACACCCCTATCCTTTTGCGTTTGCTTCCTCCTGAAACCAGACAAAACGGGTTTCCCCATAACAGGTAAAGAGAGTGCTTGTTGGTTAGGGGGATCGGTACAACACCCTGCGTCCTCCTTGGTCCTCGTTCACCCCGTACAGGACGCCTAGATCTACCACTGAAGCGGCACTCGCAGTCAAGTGGACGGGTAATGACAGATCCTGTAATTTCTACAGAGGGGATAGGATCCACAGGAGAGGATAGTACTTGCAGTACCTCCAGTACGGGTGTATCACAAGTACACGACTCTCGGGAGCTCTGCCAACACACTAATTCGCAGCAGCTGTCAGTCGTTTGACAGTAATCAGGGCGATTCCCAGCTGCTAGAGTGTATTTAAAAAGTATATTTAAAGCAAACCTGATTTGCATCCTCTTAGCGGCGCTACTAGCGCCATCCTTATGCGAGTGGCGCGAAATTTAATAATCACCTTTCAGCTGTAGAAACACGCCTACCAACTTTGCCCAGTTGGCTCAAAGTTATGAAAAGTACTGTGAAAGTAATACGCATCACTAGGACGGAGTGACGTGGTATGGGAGAGACGACTTCTGCAGCCTGCGAGAATTAAGTCCACCGCGAATTAGAATTTTTCAGTGAGTGTGAACTTAGGTGGACTTTAAAATTTTGCAGGGAAGTGGGTTAACACACATTAACGATTTGCTCCATTAATCGTGTATTGCTGGAGACACTTTGAGTACGCATTGTGATGTTGACTGTCTGCTAAACGTAAATAGAGTTAGGTAGTGTCACTAGTACAGTTGTATTACGCCCACCCGGCTAGCTGCGCAGTGTAACGTGCCGCTTCCCGTGCGGGAAGGCGTGCCGGTCCCCAGCACGAATCCGCCCGGAGGATTAGTGTCGAGGTCCGGTGTGCCGGCCAGCCTGTGAATGGTTTTTAAGGTGGTTTTCCATCTGCCTCTGCGAATGCGGCTGGTTCCCCTTATTCCGCCTCAGTTACACTATGTCTGCGGTTGCTGCTCAAGCACTGTCTCCACGTACGCGTACACCATCATTACTCTACCGCGCCAACATTTGGTGTTACACTCGTCTGGTATGAGACGTTCCCAGGGGGGTCCACTAGGGGCAGAACCGCACAATAACACTGGCTTCGGTGTGAGGCGGTGGTGGGGTGGGTGGACTGCTATGGCCTGTTGTGGGGTTGTGAACCACTGAGGGCTATGGCGGGACGAAGCCTCTCCGTCGTTTCTAGGTCTCCAGTTTAATACACAATACAAACACACAGTTGTATTTGCGATGAATAAACAATTCAGGTTTAAACTTATAGTGTATATACAACAACAGGTAGATTATTTTGCAATTAAATTGCAATTTACAGCTCTGCAAAGAAAATATAAAAGTGTAAACTTTAAAAAAGGGAAATGTTTTGCAGCAGATCGCTAGACTACATGTGACGATCCAGAATCAGGTAAATCTGATCGTGCATTTACTTTCCCACCCCAAGATAACATGTATCAAAACTGGGAGGCAGCTAACAACACAACAACCTAGCCGAAGCCTGCATCTGTACTGGCTCTCCGGTGTGAGAAGGTATTACTTACCATTGTGGCCTGCACAAAGAATGCAACAATTCAACAAGGATAGCATCGTATAAACTCTGCAGTGGCGGTCTGCTGCAGCGCCTGCACAAAACGCAATCGCTGCTTCGTGCAGTGAAATCCTACAGATGCATATCATCCTGTTTCGAGGCCAAATGGGGACTGTCGACGTCTACAGGCGTAGTCAACGATGACAGAAAGTTATGGGAGAGGACGAGCTAATCGCAGATAACGCGATCGCTTTGGTGACAACAGAGGCCAGCGTCATTGATTGGCGAACGCTTTACCAGAGCGGCTGGATCAAAGAGAAAGGTTTTACCGGGAAAGAGACGAGAAAGCGAGAGTTTCTGAGGAGACCCGTTAACAAGCTGACAATGCGAACGGGTCAAAGCTACTCATAAATACTATACGACGTTCACATGAAGAAGTCTTACACGTTTGGGATGACTTAATTCAGGCAGAAGAACAGATCACGAAAGACTTATTGATGCCAATCTTAATAGCTGAGATATGTACTGTAATAGATAGTGTGTGGAAATTAGAGAGATAGCATCCACACTATAACCTATTACAGAAGAGGCTTTAAGTTTTGTTTGTGAGTCCGTGAGTTCGAATATGTCGTTGTCGTCGTAGATAAATTTGGCACGAATTTCGTGTTCGCTGTTTGGGGAGTTGAGAGCAAAGTCAGATTCTGATTTAGGGCGTCTAATTTTGAAAGTCGCCGGTAGTTTGCCGATAAAAGGCTTCATAGATAAACGAGTGGAAGACGCCGAGTGCCCTGTTTGGTGGACATGTTAAGTACGGAAGAATTCGGAAATTGTGGACGTGATTAGTGCCGAGATACATGAATCTCACTGGCTTGAAGAGAAATGCAGTGACGACATCCGCATTTGCTTGAAGCAAAGTACAGTGACGACATCTGGACACAAATTCATGAGGAGATCACGAAACATATGAAACTATCACAAGCACAAAAGCAAAAACTCGCAGAAGTTTTGAGGTGTAATTAGACAGTCATTTCAAAGAAAGCATGAAGAATGTGTGATGCACCAGACATTTTAAAGTGCCTGCAGATGAGCCATTTCACGCCAGGTCTTCCTCGATACCATCTGCTACGTGTTCTGACACGTAAGCTGAACTACCACATATGCTACAACAAGAAATCATTGACCATTCTAGTAGCAGCTATTGCTTATAGATACAGTGAAAGATGGAGTAGTGACATCGGTCATCGATGGGAGAGCGATAAATCGTTAAATTTTGCATCAAAGAGATCAGACTCGAAATCTGGAACAGTTGTTGCTGCAGCATATGAAATGAGCGAGATATGTATATAGCTAATCAAGATCTTACGGGTGCTATTGGCAATCGGAATTAGCACCAGGGGTGAGAAAGTATACAGCTTTTGTGTATAAAGAAAGGAGCTGCATCTTAAAGTAATACGTTTTGGCTTGTCTGCATCAGCAGTATTGGATGAGGTGCAGATGATGATATTTACATAATACAGGATGAAGATAAAGTCTTCAATGATCACAGAAATTTATTTCCAAAAAAGAATACTAGACACAGCTATGCGGTTTGATGCAGATGATGGCTTGACTCTTAAATTTTTTTTATGGGTACACTTCCACGAGTTCTCTGCATGTTTTCCATAGATTGTCTTTGCGATATTCAAGTTCCTTCCAAATCTGCCAATATCTCTTCTGTCGCAAGATTCACAACATCTCGCTTTCGTGCCATAACAGTTTGCACATCAGGAACTGGTAAACTGAACGCTTTATCCTCAACATAATTCCCACAAAAAAGTGAAGAGGCATTAAGTCTGGTGAATATGGTGACCATGATGTTGGACGATCTCTTCTGATCCATCTGTCTGGAAATGTTTGATGCAAGAACTGGTGAACAAATAACTGCGAGTGTGGAAAGTTGAACCATAGCCCATGGTTGAAATTTCTGTAACGGAGTTGCAACGTGAAGTTCCAATATATCCAGTTAAAGTGTTTCCGGAAAGGTAGTCTCACTAAAAAAAGAATGGTCCAATAATTTTGCTGGGCATTAAGCCTCACCATACATTCACTTTCGGGCTGCTCCTTATCTGCCATACCACAATGTGTGGGATCTCTGAGCCTCAGATCCGGACATTATGTCTGGTTGTTTGATTTGGAGGAAGGGACCAAACATTGAGGTCATCGATCCCATAGGATTAGGGAAAGATGGGTAAGGAACTCGGCTGTACCCTTTCAAAGGAACCATCCTAGCATTTGCCTGAAGAGATTTGAGGAAATCACGGAAAACCTAAATCAGGATGGCCAGACGCGGATTTGAACCGTCGTCCAGAGTCCAGTGTACTAACCACTGCGCCACCTCGCTCGGTGGACATTATGCTGTCTACTTTCCCAGAGTTGTGAACAGTCGCTTCATCCAAAACAGACTTCACGAAAATGGTAACTGTCATTCGTTCTTGAATGTTCCCGGCGAATTCAGCAGGTCTGAACCTATTATCTAGCTACAAAGCTTGTGGAGACTGAACTTTGTCAACCATGGAAATGTAGCCATTTGCCTAAAATTTTCACCGCATTGCCCCAGAGTATGCCTGTTTTTCTGGAAATACGGTGCGTCGTTTTCTGTGGACTGTGGTGAAATGCTGTGCACACGGTATCAACAGCGTCGCCATTCACTCCATATGTATGCAAACTAAAAGAAGACAAGAACATGCTAAATCAGTCCCCTATCCAATACTGTCCTCTATCGGCTGATACATAAACTATGTGCGCGTCCAGTCTCGCGTCACCATCTGACACTATCCAGCTCTGAGACACATCTCCCACTTAACCGCCTCCAAGGCAGGATCGTTATACGGCGCTATGCCTCGAACATCTTCCCCAAATTTACCAGAGAATAGTGCTGTCATCAAGGAATGTGTAGAGTCACGCTAGAAGTTGACTGATACCTTCTTTCACACTTTAAACGATCTATTTCCCTATACAAAGTTCCACTATCAGCTTGAACTTTAGCTGCCTCATCCAGCGAATGATGAATTGTCACCTGGGTTGTCACTCTCGTACTGACGGGCATTTTGCTTACTAATGCCACCAAAACAGTACAGTGTACCCGCTGGAAAAACGGAAGGGAAAAAACACAATCAGACTGGCCCAAAAGAACTTAAAAGTCGGCACTTACTTGAATTCTTGAGCTGACTGATACTGATGCTGCGTCCTTTTCGTTTCTGCCAGACATTGGTCCATCATTACAGCCTCCCACAGTTCGTGTGACACCAAATGTAATGGGAGCCAATAGGAAGATGTGAGCAATGGGCTGCCTGCCAGAGATGAATGGAAATGCTCGTGATTTAGTAACCATCTTGTTGCTAAAATCCTTTATTAACAATGATAGACAAAGGTAGAGCAATGTGTCTTCAGCGGCACATAGCAGGAGGCAGACGATAGCCCTCAGACCTGAGTGCACTGGCACAGATGAATCGACAGATGTGTTCTTCGAGGATAGCAGAGCAGAGCTTCTGTAACCTCTGCATCGTGGCTAGCAGCTGGTGACTACATCAGTACGGCAGGGTGGTTGAGCGGCTACTGGTGACCTTAGATAGGCAAGCTCACCCAGTGGGACTGCCCTACGCATTGTATATGGACTCCACAGGCTGGGGAATGGCAGTGCCGAGTTGGTTGGATCTCACTGTGTGATTCGGAACAAGTGACAGTGGCTACCAGGAGCCCAGAAGATCAGTCAGTGGTCGGTGGTCCTCGTCCAAGAGATGGTGAAGACGGCTGCATCGTAAGTATGGCACTGCCCAACGTAGACTAGAGTCATACTAACCCCCTGTTGTTCGAATGATGATGGGCTGGTCCTGGGGGGTTTAAATACTACTGTCTGGCACTGACTGCAAAAGAAGCCAGATTTTGTCATATCGAAACGTCTCAAAATGGGCAAGTGTCCTGGGTGTGGGTGTTGTCACTCTGAAGTAGGTGGACACGAAAGTAGCCCAACAACGAAAGTTATTGCATTAACAGGTCTCCCCTTCTGTGGTTGCTGATGGTGACAGTAGCCTGGTTACAGCTCCTGCCTGTGGCGGAAATTCGTGCCGTTACAAAAGGATGTAATATATGTATGGGTGTCAGTTTATTCATTACTTGAAAGGATGCTGCATGGCCTAGCTTGTCTGCATTCTTAAACGTTTGCTCTTGCTAGTGAGTGCCGTTATAAAGTTAAACTGTTGGTGGGCAATTGTTTAATAGCATTTTGGACATTTGATTATTTCGAAAAAATGTATCTGTTGTTGGCACTGAATTATCACATTTACATCTATAAAGGTACTCCTTAAGCCATCGTACGGCGCGTGGCGGAGAATACCCTGTACCACTACTACTTATTTCCTTTTCTGTTCCATTCGCAAATAGAGCAAGGGAAAAACGAGTGCCTGTATACCCCAGTATGAGCCCTGGCTTCTCGTATTTTTGCGTTTCTGAAGTCGAATGTATGTTGGCGCCAGTAGAATTCTTCTGCAGTTAACTTCAAATGCCGCTTCTCTGAATTTTATCAATAGTGTTCCTCAAAAAGAACGGTGCTTTCGCTCCAGAGATTCCCATTCCAGTTCCCAAAGAATCTCCTTAACACTTACTTGTTGTTCGGACCTACCGATAACAAATCTAGCAGCGCACCTCTGAATTGCTTTGATGTCTTCCTTTAATCCGACCTGGTACAGGTCCCAAACACTCGAGCAGTATTCAAGAATTGGTCGCACCAGCGTCCTACGTGCGATCTTCTTTACAAATGAACCACTCTTTCCTAAAATTCTCCCAATAAACCGAAGTCGACCATTCGCCTACCCTACCACAATCCTCAATGCTCGTTCCATCTCATATCGCTTTGTATTGTTACGTCCTGATATTTAAACGACATGATTGTGTCCAGCATGACACTACTAATGCTGTATCCGAACATCATGGGTTTGTTTTGCCTCCTCATCCACATTAACTTACATTTTTCTACACTAAGAGCCAGCCGCCATTCACCACACTGACTAGAAATTTTGCTAGGTCATCTTCTATCAACTTACAGTCACTTATCTTCGACACCTTCCTGTAGACCACAGCATCACCAGTGGACGACTGCAGATTGCTGCCCACCCTGTCTGCCAGATCATTTATGTATATAGAAAACAGCAAAGTTCCTATTACACTTCCCTGGGGCGCTCCTGATGTTGCCCTGTCTTCGATGAACAATCGCCGTCGAAGACAACATAATGGGTTTTCGAACCAGTCACGTATCTGGGAGCCTATTCCGTATGCATATACCTTCGTTAACAGTCTGCAGTGGGGTTCCGTGTCGAATGCTTTTCGAAAATCTAGAAATATGGAATCAGCTTGTTGCCCTTCATCCATAGTTCGCAGGTATCATGTGAGAAAAGTGCAACGTGAGTTTTGCACGAGCGATGCTTTCTAAAACCACGATGATTCGTAGACAAGCTTCTCGATCTCAAGAAAATTTATTATAGTCGAAGATTCTGCAGCAGACCGAAGTTAGGGATACTTGTGCACAATCCTGCAGGTCCGCTTTCTTACCCTGCTTATATACTGGAGTAACTTGTGCTTTTGTCCAGTCACTTGGGACTTTGCTCTGGGCGAGGGATTCGCGATAAGTGGGAGGGCGGGGGGGGGGGGGGGGGTGGCCAATGACGTAGAATACTCTTTGTAAAACCAAATTGGGATGATACCATCAGGACCGAGTGGCTTATTTACTTTCAAATGTTTCAGTTGTTTCCTTACGCTAGAGACGCTTATTACTATGTCGTCCATACGGGAGTCTGTTCAATGGTCGAATTATGGCATGCTTGTATCTTTATGCTGCATGAACTATTCCTTGAACGCGAAATTTAAAACCACAGCTTTCGTTTTGCGGAAAGACAAATCCACTTAGCCGCGGATAGTATCATTTTACTGAGAGTTTTAAGACATCACAAATGGGCTGCACTCCGGATCCCATATTATTCTGACATTAATACATTTACTGTGGGTAGCATTTAAACTTAATGATTGATAAAAAACTGATTTCTCGGTCTCTTGTGATGGTAGCTTGATCTCCTAACTCGGAAAAAGAAATGAGAATAATGATTTAAACCGCATACACACACGCACACACACACATACACACACACTAGATACCTGTTATTATCAGCAATATTTCCATGATGCAGGTTTTTGCTGCTGCTGCTGCTTCGGTGTGGAACACTTCATAGCAGTGTTAAGCCTTTGGCGTTCCCTTTTTAACGGAAAACGTTCTTTACATATTATTTTTGTCTCGGAAGGTGGGTAACCCCACGCCGACAAAAGGTATGTGCTAAATTCAGCCCAGCTGGTAGGTGGGGTCTATTTTTTGTGTATGAATCTATGGAGAAGGATTATAACCTACTTTTCCGCTTAAGAATCTATTCCTACCTTACTGAATGTGACACAACTGACACATATCTTTATCTCCTTTTAAGGGCGCGTTTTCTCTCCACGGGTGGGTGTTTATCTAAGAGGGAAACTATCACTGGGTGGTTATCGGCTTTGAGTTTCTTTATTTGCTCATTCACTTTACTAATTTATTTTTACAGGTATCATAAATGTTGTATTAGATTATATGAGATCTGAATCAACAAATTCTTTCTTTACTGCTTTGGTAACTTTTGTAGCTAAACTGATATCTAAAAGTTTCGACCTTCAAAGCTAATTTTTTCAATACATTTGTTTGTTAAGGAAGGTAGAGGGATATCTTGGACTGACTGCACAGCTCCCTGTCGTACTGCCATACTTATCTATTTTGTGTGTGTGGAATGACTTGAAACTTTATATGTAGATAAAAAAACTTTTGGAAACTTGTTGAACGCTTCTCGTCTCAAAATGTCACTAGATAATTGAAAGTATGTGCGTTCTGGCGAGCTTGGCACTCTGTGTCGCAACAAATAGCATGACTTAAGTGCATTGTACTGGCAGAAAGTGGAAAGCAGTCTGCAGAAATAGCTCTTTGGGATGCACCCAATGACTCTTGCAGAGAACAGTCCCGTAGATATCGGCATGATCGCAATGGGTTCATGTGGCTAGTAAGAGCATATGTGCTCTGAGGACATCTGATGCATGGCCGGCAGTGTGAGCTGCTCGATGTCATCTGTGACCATTGGGGTAGCCGGGTAGCCTGTGTCAGTTACAAATATGACCTTGGAGTGGCCGACTATCACGGCATGACCCTGCAGCTGTCGGGCTGGGCAGCCAGCGGTTGTCGGCCTGCTGCCCAAGTCATCAAGGTGGCGTAGTGTACACACACTCGGTGGTAGCCGTTTAAACAGCTTCAGCTCACACAAAAGGCTGAACTGATGGTGGCTATGGACTCTGAAGTGTGGAAAACTGTTCGTACATTAAACATGTTAGATACCATTAAATCAGTTGAAATTATAAATGGCAGTGCCATTTTATCTTATCACAAGTGGATTTCACACCATTTTAACTTGTCACATGTGGGTTTCTTAAATTTACCACATACACAAGTGGAATATTGCATGTTTTATATTTCCCACAATTTCTCGTTCCATGATCTTGAATTGTGATATTGGAGGAGGGGAAAGTGCAGGGGGTGACTGAGGGAGCAAAACTGACAACATGGCATTACATCATACGGAAAGTAGGCCACAGTAATCTGCCAACAATACAAGCTGTAATTGTACTGACCGGAACACCCTACTCACAGCTGTGTTACTCTTTGGGTCACAGTGTGGGGAACCATTAGATATGACTTGAGGTCACAGATGGTAAGGATTGAGGGGACCCAGGGGGGCACATTGGTAAATCACAGACGACCTACATCATATTGTATTACCTCTTGTGTGACAGATCTGTGGAGCCATTTTGCAACAGAACATTGCTCATCGGCACAGGCACGTGTCCCTGTGAACTGTGGCCCATGGCCAGCAAGATCTCCAGATCTGTCCCGATCTGAACATGTGTGGGGCCAGCTGGAACGTTAAGGCCGTCTCAGAGGTAGTATCCAGGATATCGAGGACCAATTACAACAATTGTGTGCACGCTTACCTCAGGAAAGGATTCAACAGACTTATGAAACACTTGCCAACAGAATCGGTGTATCTAGGCCAGAGGGCGTATAATTTCATACTGATAAGACTGTTAGTAGAGCCAAGTTCTTTGAAAATTTGGCCCGATTTTGTAGTCAACCCAACATCATTCTCTCTGTTAGCAAGTGGAATATCACGTCGTTCCTTCCTCCCTTTCTGGATGCTTCACTTATCTGCCAGGAAATGTGTGCTTTAGGCAACAGCTAAAATTAAGGCAGGGGCTACAGGCAGAGTGCTACTGCTAATAGAATAATGGAAACTGTATTGAGATCTCGAGATTGCCACCTATTGTTTACTGCTTACACATTCTATAGACATCAAAGAATTGCAAGATGTAGATCCAGAGTTAACTGGGACTTTCAGTGGTTTTATGTGTCTGTAGATTGGTCAAAGGAGGCAGCGATTCTCGAGATCTGTACCTATCCAACTCATGAAACCATTATGTGGGGAGCTACTCAAAATAACAGGACTGATTTTTTCATTGTTGAAGGAAGGCCCATTGCTGCCAGTCCGTGCCAAGAGTAGAAAATCTTTTTGTCATACCTTTCACAACCAGGTGTAACGTAGCAAATTATTACGAGTTGTCACATTGCACTGAAAGGGTAGCTTGCCGTGGAGCCGGGAGGAGAGCAGATTTTGGTTCTCAGGCTCGCACAGCTGCGTAAAATACGTTACATATACTTTCTATGAATCCGAAGAAGTAGTATTAAATATTAATCGATATTTTTCATACCAAGTATACTAAACTCTGTAGATAATACAAGCATACTGTTAAATTTTCAAATCATTAATTTCGGAGATATAAATCATTACCTAAAACACACAATAATACTGCTGGTAAACCGAGTGAGGGACTCCACTGTATTCGTCTATAATATCTATTGCAACTACAAATAGGAGGTTAGGTTTATACACTGAAGTGCCAAAGAAACTGATACACCTGCGTAATATCGTGTAGGGCGCCCGCGAGCACGCAGAACTGCCGCAACACGAAGTGGCGTGGACTCGACTAAAGTCTGAAGTAGTGCTGGAGGGAATTGACGCCATGAATCCTGCACGGCTGTCCATAAATTTGTAAGAGTACGAAGGGGTGCAGGTCTCTTCTGAACAGCAGGTTGCAAGACATCCCAGAAATGCTCAATAATGATTATGTTTGGGGAGTTTGGTGGCCAGATGAAGTGTTTAAACTGAAAAAAGTGTTCCTGGAGTCATTCTATAGCAATTGTGGACGTGCGGGGTGTCGCATTGTCCTGCTAGAATTGCCCAAGTCTCTCGGAATGCACAATGGACATGAATGGATGCAGGTGATCAGACAGGATGCTTACGTACATGTCACCTGTCAAGTCGTATCTAGACGTATCAGGGGTCCCATATCACTCCCACCGCGCATGCCCCACATCATTACAGAGCCTCCGCCAGCTTGAACAATCCCCAGCTGACATGCAGGGTCCATGGATTCCTGAGGTTGTCTCCGTACCCGTACACATTCATCCCCTCAATACAATCTGAAACGAGACTCGTACGATCACGCAACATGTTTCCAGTCATCAACAGTCCAATGGTGGTGTTGACGGGCCCAGGCGAGGCGTAAACCTTTGTGTCGTGCAGTCATCAAACCCATATAGATGATGTTTCGTTGAATGGTTCGCACGCTAACACGTGTTGATGGCCCATCACTGAAATCTTCTGCAATTTGCAGAAGGGTTGCATTTCGGTCACGTTGAACGATTCTCTTCAGTTGTCGTTGGTCCCGTTCTTGCAGGATATTTTTCCGGCAGTAGCGATGTCGGAGATTTGATGTTTTACCGGATACCTGATGTTCACAGTACACTCGTGAAATGGTCGTACGGGAAAATCCCCACTTCATCGCTATCTCGGAGATTCTGTGTCCCACCGCTCATGCGCCGACTATAGCACCACGTTCAAATTCGCTTAAATCTTGATAACCTGCCATTGTAGCAGCAGTAACCGATCTAACAACTGCGCGTGACACTTGTCGTATGTAGGTGCTGCCGACTGCAGCGCGGTGTTCTGCCTGTTTACATATCTCTGTATTTGAATACGCATGCCTATAACAGTTTCTTTGACGCTTCAGTGTGTAATATAATTTTCTGAACTTTTCTTTAGTTTCATTACCACAGATTTCTGGCGTAATAAAAAGTACCTAGGAAAATTACTATTTCATAGTATTTGGTCGTGTGAGTGTTTTGGAGAGACCGAGAGAGACAATGGAGGACATGCGTAAAGTAAGAATGTGATATTTCATTAAATATTTTATTAAAACTATGTAAATGTATGCATGAGAAAGTTGTTGTGCAGTAGGTTGCTTTATGACGTATGTCCGTGTGAGTTTGATTTTGTAAAAGGCAGCCAGAAGGGGTGTGGAGAACTAAATTTATTAGTAATTTGTTTTGAGGAAACATGCTTTTTTTCATAAAATATTGTTTAGTTTCGGAGTTATGAGATTTCTAGTCTAAATTACTTGTGGTAATCTGATTGGCTGACATTAGAAATACCGCAAGTATAGAAGTGTTCGAGATAATCTGATTGGCTGCTTAACATACTAGCCAATAGGGAGTCAACGTTTCCCAAACGTTCGTTTGAGAAGGGCTTTTGCCTGAGATTTATGAGTCGAGATAGTCGCTCGGGAAGCATCTTCTGCAAAACATTTTTGCTACATCGCGCTGATCAAATTTGTACTAATATGAGGAAATTCGCGTGTTTGATGGACTCTCGTATCGCTGACGAAAAGCGACTACAGAGTTGAGTATTTTGTGATAGTTCGGACTTTGTAAGTTGTTTGTTTTAGGAGACATTCACGTGTGAACATTTCAAGTCGTACATAAACTCCGCGTGGCGTGTTTCGAGCAGATTACGAGACATTATGGCGAGCACTTCTTTACAAGAAAACTACTGAACGACTGAATGTGTTAACTCGCAAGTAGCCGTGGGTCAGTGACTTTTTAGGACGTTAAAAACATCGGGTCGGACTAACTATTTTCTGGGTGCTTTCAAGCGTGAACTTCTTACAGTGACGGTCAGTAACATTGTATAATTAAGGTCGGGATATTAAATACGAACTTGATAGCCGTTTTCCTTGTTTTAAAGATAATAATACAACTTGAAGGAAATTTTAGATATTTTTTTCTTCAAACGACGCTTACAAGAATCCCGAACGCTCTATAATTTAACTAACTTTCAGCTACTGCTCATGGACTGGAGTTATGTGGCCTTTGCTTGGTAAATATTTAGTCTAATTTTTGCCAACGCTGCTTTTGTCGGCTAAACCAGTATCTAGCATTACAGAGTGAAGGGGCAGACAACGTGAAACATAACCAGATAGGTGGATAGATTGTTCAAAGGGCAGTAAGAGCACAACCCGCCCCACCGCACAGGATATCAAATTGCATATTCCAGCAGCATAATGTGAGACCTCACACTGCAGTTCACACCATAAAGCCCTTAACGTAGGTACAGACCCTTGAACTGGCCCACCCAGTCTTTTAATTTGTCAACATATTCTTTAATACCAGCCTCCAATTTTCAACAACTGACGTAATTTGTGTTTCAGTTATGACAAGAAATTTCTCAAGAAACATTCAGAGGCAGTTTACTTCCATGGAACACTGAGTACAAGAGTTCATTCGTGCCTGTGAGGGTTACAACTCATACTGTTGTTGATGATTGACACCAGTTCTGAATTGAATCAATGTCTAACCATTTAATATCCTTTATATGATGAAAATCTCCAAGAAGTTTGATAAATATCCGACTGCTGTTTCATGACATAACACCTTTCATTCCCATCAGTGTATTATGAGTAAAGTCATGATCACATTTATGTAAGAACCATGTTATTGGGTAAATATTTTCGTTCCACCAGGAACTGTCTCCAGTGAATATGTCAGTCATAGTGTAAGGATGATTTTCAGAAGAGAATAAGATTATTATTCTCAACTGGCCACCTTGTTGGACTGGACCTCAATCCTGTTGTGTACTACTTCGTATACAATGGTAAGGAGAGGTGGGCTACAGGGTGCTGCATTAGCCATCATCATAGGAAAAATGGGC
Organism: Schistocerca cancellata; assembly: GCF_023864275.1. Lineage (NCBI taxonomy): Eukaryota > Metazoa > Arthropoda > Insecta > Orthoptera > Acrididae > Schistocerca > Schistocerca cancellata. Next base: position 292,679,013 of record NC_064632.1, on the reverse strand, counting down.
AGGAGCAGAAATGATTAGCGAGCAAGTAAATACAGTAAGCAGAAGCTTCACTTAACTGGCAGCTTTCTCTTACAATACAAATACTGTTTGCAGTTGAATACGGAGCAATAAAGGGCAACTAATACAATAGCAACAAGAAGATCGCAGGGAGAGGCTCTCTTAACTAATGCACTAACAATAGTGTCAGTTGCGACTGGGCTGCGTCTCGATGCAAATGGGCTGGCTGGCTGCCGTCGACCTTTCTGTATTGTGGCAGCAGAGGGCGCTCAGGGTACAGAGATGCTGGAGGCGTGGCTCAGCAGGCGTGCTCCATTGGGTCCGGCAGATCTCGAAAGGTCACTATAGACATGTGACAGAAACTTGCACTGCCGTTACCATCTTTGGGACGCCAGTAGAGTAGTATCTATCCACGATAACACATCCCTCCCCCACCCCTACCCCAAACCTCCTCACCATCTTCGTGTTGCATAGATGAGCGAACGACGATGGGAGAGGGGGGGGGGGGAGGGCTGAATGCAGGTGACAATGAGAGAGGAGCTGAAACTGAGGCTGGTGACAAACTCTCGCCTGCGCCCCAGTATTCACCTTGAGCCTGCCTGGGAATATCAGCCAAAAAATCAGACAGAGGGCACACATTCACATCCGGACGTGAACCAGCAAACAAAGACAGTCAGTAGAAAGAAGGGCCCATCCCCAGACGACGGTGGCTGTCGAGACGGCGACGACAGTAAAGGGCGTCAATTTCCATCAGCTCCAGGACCAGCGCCGACATTGTGATGCCCACGGGAGCCAGATGCAGCGAGGGATGCTGCGTTGAGGCAGGTACGTGGTCTGAAAGTACAGAGCCTGCAGCAGGATCACACAGTTCACATGTACGTATTTGATTCTGGTGGCATTGCAGCAATCTTCTCTGTCCCCGCAGTAAAAACATAGAATGTCCAAGAAGTCGTACAACTGTGCCTCGCTCCCAGCGCCTCCTCCCGCCTTACAATCTGTAAAAGACTCGTTAGTGTGATACCTTGATTGTCTGGGTGCAATGGGCGCCACCCACCGGGGTGGGTGTAACAACTGAGCAAAGGTATGATGGTGCCGTCCATGTACGTAATAGCACCACTGGCAATGGTCCATCGCGTGGCTGTGAGCGGTAGGAAGACAAGAATAGCAACTTAGCTTGATCTCGGGTGTCCATCTGTTGCTTAAATGTTCGTACGAGGCGTTCAGCTTTGCTGTTGATTGCGGGTGGAACAGTGCACTCGTGATGTGCTTGCTGCTGGAAGCGACGCAAAATTGTTTAGACACGGTGGCAACAAATTGAGATCAGTTGTCAGTCACAGTCACATCAGACGATCCCTCGAGCGAAAGATCGACGACAAGGCCTGGATTGTGGGATGAACCATAGTCGAGTGCATAGGAACCACGAAGGGAAGTTTGCTGAAAACGTCAATGATGACGAGCCAACGTGTATTTGAAGTGTTGCATGCCGTTTTGGCAAACGACTTTTCACATTCCTTGTGTAGACCAAGTCAAGATTACCGTGGCAGAATAATATTAGGTAGGGAGTAAGTCATCTACTGTACACGGTTATTTGTTTTCGTATGTGCAGATATTAAACGGGAGGCGTGGAATATGAGAAAACGGCAAGGCGTGACGACAAGTAAACGGCTTCACCTGCTGTGGACGGGACCTTTTACGTTTTGGCGTCGCAGCTTGGAGGTGGCTTGACAGTCAAAGAGCAACCACACTCTCCAAGAATGAAAACAAGAAACAAAAAGGTTTTGTGAAAAATAAAATGTATTGTAAGCTTGGATGTTATGTTGAGCCTTCGAGGCGTACGTCGTATGAAAAGTTGTGTTCTGTTCCAATTCACGAGCCACTTTGATGATCTGTACACCCATCCAAGGAGATATATGTTTATGAAACGAAAGTAGTGGACGTGCTTTTTCGTGTTATGAGCAGAAGTTATCTTCCTTTGATCCAATAACGGCTGCAGAACGTGAAGAAGTCAAGGCTTTTCTCGCCTACACACGGGATTTCAGAGGCACCGATTAACGGGACCCCTACTTCAAGAGAATCAACTACGGCAGCCGGATTAAAAAAAAGAGAGAAAAAGATGTAAATACGTCAAATATTACATCGGGTGACAGATCTCATGAAGTGTTCTGACTCAGCTACATCTACAAGAAGCGAGTCAGTAGCTACATAAAACCCTAAACCAACAAGAAAGACACTTCATATTCCAGTAAGGACCCGCAAAATCCAAGTGCAGGCGTTGTCAACGTGTTTGAGGTTTGGACTGTCAGCTGTTCAGTTTGTGCATCCAGACCATGCAAACTGCTCGATGTGAACGACGCCCCAGTGACATTGGTGTAGCAAACGAAGCACTCCAGGCTAGAGAGCCTGCGATACCACAACACGTGACTGGTCATTATCGGTGGGGAGCAAAATGACACCTAGTTGAGCTCCAAGAGGGAGCCGACGGTCAAAATATCGACGAACCACTATACTAGGAATCTGTCTGGCTGAAAGCAGTCAACCAGTGTGTATGTAGTGCAACACTATCAGCAAATCAGGATCCGCAGCTGTGGCCTAGACAATTTTCCGGTGATTAAGCGAAAAGCAATACAAAGCACTTGTGTCTTGTGCTTCAGCGTAGCAACAAGAAGCAGAGGACTCGTCAAATGTTGGATCTGGTCCAACAGGGAGGCGAGAGAGCATTGGCGTACTTAGTAGTGGGCCGATACACGGTTCCATATTGGTAATTTGACACAAGAAGAGTCCACCGCTGCAGCTTCTGCATTGTGTGAGTTGAGACTGACGGAGAAGCGTTAAACAAAGACTGTGGAGGTTTATGGTCAATCACAAAGTAAAATTTTCCGCCGAAGAGATATTTGAGAAACTGAGTGACACCGGAGACAATGACAAGAGCCTCCTTTTCACTTTTGCGAATAATTACATTGAGCTTTGTTCAATAACTTCAAAGCAAAGTCAATCGACCTGTCAACAGCAACAAATTTATGCGAAAAAAGTTCTCCAATACCGTAAGAGGAAGCATCCACAGCCAAGACCAAAGGTTTGGCTGGATCAAAATGAACATGGCTTCAACCATTAAGCAAAACATCTTTCAGCGTTTGGAAAACAGACTGACACTCTTCTGATCAAACAAAAGGAACGTTCTTCCGTCCTAACTACTCAGGTTCAGTCTCATAAAACACAGGTTTGTCTCTGTTACATCTGAGTCCAGCTGTAGACAACACCTGAAACAGAGTGCAAGGATTGTGAACTTTTGCAGTGAGCTGTTCCAAAAAGCGCTGAAATATGGCGGATCCAGAACCATTACCAAACGGCAATCTCAAAAACTTGAAGAGACCCAGATGAGTGTTAATGACAGAGACCTCTTGCGGCTGCTCATCCAGAAGGATTTGCAAGTAACTGTCACACAAATCAATTTTGAGAAAGTAATGACATGCACCACGTTTATCCATCAGTTCTTCCAGCAAAGCAAGACATAACTGTCAATAACTTTTTGAGGATACACAGCTTTCTTAAAGTCAGCACACAACTGGAGTCTACCAGATGGCTTCTTTAGAGTAACAAGAGGGAACACCCAATGAAAAAAAGTAATGATTGCTACAAGCCCACTGTCTTGCAAAGCAGTAACTTCCTGAGTCATCTGGTCTCGAAGAGCATGAGGAACAGGACCAGCTCTAATTAAAAAAAAAATGGCTGTGAATTGTCCTTCATTGTGACATGGGCAATAAAACTATTGTCTTTGTCTAAACCCACAGAAAACAAATCCAGAAAAGTGGCACATAACTTTGCAACACTGTCCCGAAGATCAAAGGAAGAAACAGACAGTACATTGTCCTTAATGTTTGACTCAGACAAATCAAAAGAGTCTAGACCAAAAATATTAGCATTATCTAGGGAGGAAAGCAATGTAGCTATCTGTATCACTGTCTTTGGCAAATTTCGAAAAGTTGCAGGAATGCTACAAGTGCCTAAGCCAGGAATGCCTTGACTGTTATACAGTGTGTGATTCAAACATTTCAAGACTTAACTCAGAAATTTATTGGAAACTTAAGTACAGCGGACTAAAATTCTTCAAAATATGATCCTTCAGTTTCTACACAGCGCTGCCAGCGCGTCTTCCACTGTTTGTAGCTCTTCTGGAAGGCCTCGGGCGTCATGCAGTCGAGGGCTCTCATCGAAGCCTGCTGGATGGCGTCAATGGAGTCGAATCGCTTCCCTTTTTGGCCTGTCTTGAGTCGGGGGAAGAGGAAAAAGTCACTTGGAGCCAAGTCGGGTCTGTAAGGTGGCTGCGGCAGTGTTGTCACGTTGAACTTGACCAAAACTTGGACGCGCGACGTGTGAGCGGGCGCGTTGTCGTGGTAAGGAATCCAGGCGGACGCGGTGAACTCGATACATCAAGCGGCGGAGAACTCCAGCCTAAAAGTCACCTGTGACAGTCTGTCCACGAGCAACAAACTCCTTGTGAATCGCTCCTTTACCATTAAAAAGAAATCAGCTTACACTTCACACACAACTTACTGATGCGAGTTTTCTTGGGCTTTGGCGGGGAAGCAGTGTGCCATTCTGAGCTTCTACGCTTCGACTCAGGATCATACTTTTAGTCCCAGGTCTCATCACCAGTAACCACTTTCTCCAGAAGGTTCGGATCAACATTCAGTTGTTGGAGCATTTTCTGGCAAACAGTCATGTGCCGTTTCTTCTGATCCTTTGACAAAACTTTTGTCACCAGTTTGGCACACACTTTTCACATCATCAAATTCTCCGTCTCAACCCTTCATACCATACTCTGAGTCCCAGTTCATCGGCAATTAATCTAGTACTAAGACAATGGTCATTGTTTAAAAGTTCCTGCACTCTCTCCACATTTTGATCCGTTCGGCTTGATGATGGCCTCCCAGAGCGGTAGTGAACATTCCTGCGGCAATCTTTGAAACGTTTGTGCCACATGAAAACCTCTGCATGGGACATGGAATCTTCCTTAAAGGCCTCTTGAATCATACCGAAAGTCTCCGTGGCGGTTTTGTTCAGTCGCACGCAAAACTTAATCGCATAACGCTGCTCCAACTGCTGCTACATTTTCACCTCTCCCACTTTTCGACCGAGGTCAACGACATCCACTCAAGCTGCAAGCGATGCGCACTCTACAGCGTTCCAGAGGCAACTGCCGCAGCGTCAGTTCGTTCCCTGAGACGCCTCCCCCCCCCCCCCCCCCCCCCACTACTTCAACCAACCGGCGGAACCGGTCCGCGTGCGCTCCCCTTCTCAGAAAAGAATCAATCTTGAAACTTCTATGACTGGGTGTTGTGTGATGTCCTTAGGTTAGTTAGGTTTAAGTAGTTCTAAGTTCTAGGGGACTGATGACCATAGATGTTAAGTCCCATAGTGCTCAGAGCCATTTGAAACTTTTTTTTTTTTTTTTTTTAAACTTCTGAATCACTCCTTGTGTATCGTCGGCGTATGGCGCGATGCGCACAACTTAGGTTTTGCCAAGCAATTCGTATGTGCTACAGTTGAGCAAAGTCACTGAATCTCCAGTGTCAAGTTGCAAATGGACTGACTGCCCAACAACAGACTCAAAAGGTTTGTCACTGTGGATGAGCTGGGTGCCATTCCTGGACGGCTACTACACTGGTGTTTTGCACTAACGACACTGTTGAGCTTTGAAAACACTCTACACATTTTTTGTGACTTAAGACTTGCGTGAAGGAGTAGCAGAAAGTGATGCCTTACGCTTCTGTGAGCACACAGGTTGTACATGTCCCTGTTTGCTACAAAAAAAGCAAGTCCCTTCTCGCGGGAGGCAAGATCGGTGATCATGTGCCGCATTACAGCAGAGGCACGACGCAATAGATGTGTACATGAGAGCTGTGGCTGAGGTCTGTTTGCTGTGTTTCTGTACCGAACAAACAGGCACTACCTCAAAATTATCTGCTGCGCTTTCGCAAGAATCTTGTAGTCATAGATCTGCAGAACTTCTTGCAGGGAAGGGTCTTGGTATTTAAAAATCTATTCCCGAATTCGAGAATCAGCCACATTGTGCGTGTTGGCATCAGGAATCATTGCATCACCGTAGCATTTGCTATATCACATTTTAATCTACACTGTCTAGTAAGTCCTTTCAATTAAGTCACCCACTGACGGTATGTCTGTTCTTGTGCTTATGCAGCCTAAAGAATTTGTAAAGGGCAGCAACCACTCCTGTCCTCAACTGCTACACCACAGAGATGACATGCTACAGACGAGAAATTTAACCGACAGGAAGAAGATGGTGTGATATGCAAGTGATTAGCTTTTCAGAGCATTCACACAAGGTTGGCGCCGGTGGCAACACCTACAACGTGCTGACATGAGGAAAGTTTCCAACCGATTTCTCATACACAAACAGCAGTTGACCGACGTTGCCTGGTGAAACGTTGTTGTGATGCCTCGTGTAAGGAGGAGAAATGCGTACCGTCACGTTTCCGACTTTTATAAAGGTCGGATTGTAGCCTATCGCGATTGCGGTTTATCGTATCGCGACATTGCTACTCGCGTTGGTCGAGATCCAATGACTGTTAGCAGAATATGGAATCGGTAGGTTCAGGAGGGTAATACGGAACGCCGTGCTGGATCCCAACGGCCTCGTATCACTAGCAGTCGAGATGACAGGCATCTTATCCGCATGGCTGTAACGGATCGTGCAGCCACGTCTCGATCCCTGAGTCAACAGATGGGCACGTTTCCAAGACAACAACCATCTGCACGAACAGTTCGACGGAGTTTGCAGCAGGATGGACTATCAGCTCGGAGACCATGGCTGCGGTTACCCTTGACGCTGCATCACAGACAGGAGCGCCTGCGATGGTGTTCTCAAAGACGAACCTGGGTGCACGAATGGCAAAACGTCATTTTTTCGGATGAATCCAGGTTCTGTTTACAGCATCATGATGGTCACATCCGTGTTTGACGACATCGCGGTGAACGCACATTGGAAGCGTGTATTCGTCATCACCATACTGGCGTATCACCCGGCGTGATGGTGTGGGGTGCCATTGGTTACACGTCTGGTCACCTCTTGTTCGCATTGACGGCTCTTTGAACAGTGGACGTTACATTTCATATGTTTTACGACCCGTGGCTCTACCCTTCATTCAGTCCCTTCGAAACCCTGCATTTCAGCAGGATAATGCACGACCGCATGTTGCAGGTCCTGTACGGGCCTTTCTGGATACAGAAAATGTTCGACTGCTGCCCTGGCCAGCACATTCTCCAGATCTCTCACCAACTGAAAACGTCTGGTCAATGGTGGCCGAGCAACTGGCTCGTCACAATACGCCAGACACTACTATTGATGAACTGTGGTATCGTGTTGAAGCTGCATGGGCAGCTGTACCTGTACACGCCATCCAAGCTCTGTTTGACTCAATGCCCAGGCGTATCAAGGCCGTTATTACGGTCAGACGTGGTTGTTCTGGGTACTGATTTCTCAGGATCTATGCACCCAAATCGCGTGAAAATGTAATCATATGTCAGTTCTAGTATAATATATTTGTCCAATGAATACCCGTTTATCATCTGCATTTCTTCTTGGTATAACAATTTTAATGGCCAGTAGTGTATTTTGTGAGGGCCTGCAGTGTGTCCTCGTATTGTACCATCTCAGGGCACAACATGGAAAAAAACGTTCACACACAAGCGATACACAGTCACTCCCATTGTGTACAAGAAATAAGAATGCCTGTAAGTACCTGGTATGTGATGTGCTGCGATGTGCGCATTGAACTGTGCGAGGTAATCCATCCAGTCTTCTTTCCCTCGTCAAACTCACGAAATGGAGGCACATATGCAAGCAGTGGCGCTGTCATTGGTTCCGGCGCCTTCTGTAAAGTCTTCTGTGCCCTCATGAAAGGATTCATCACGAGAAGCAGTTGCGCCATTTGTTGACTCCGAAACTGAATAAACTGAGTTAGACCAACTGCAGGCGGCACTGCAGGCGACTGTCGTAGCCGTACTAGCTAAGCAATACACAAATATAAACAGCAAGAACATAAAATAGCATAGAGGGAAAAAGGGAAGGGGTGCAAAATCAGAAACATTAGAACCTATAACATAAAGAGAACAATCAAGGCAAACACTGGGGCACAAAAGACAAACAACCGATAGAAAAAAGGACCAAAAAGACGACAGAACTGGTAGAAGTCAACAAGACTTGAAGCCTGCAACACTAGGAACTACTTCTCGTCCCCAGGTTTGTCGTATACTCTGAGCACTATGGGACTTAACTTCTGAGGTCATCAGTCCCCTAGAACTTAGAACTACTTAAACCTAACTAACCTAAGGACATCACACACATCCATGCCCGAGGCAGGATTCGAACCTGCGACCGTAGCGGTCGCGCGGTTCCAGACTGTAGCTCCTAGAACCGCTCGGCCACTCCGGCCGGCTGTCGCGTAGTACTTCGTACACAATGGTAAGGAGAGGTAGACTTCAGAGCGGCGCAGCAGCTGTCGTCATAGGAAAGCTGGATAGGAGCAGAAATGATTAGCAAACAAATAAATACAGCAAACAGAAGCTTTATTTAACTTGTAGCTTTCTCCAAGCGTATGAAGACTCTTTACAAATGAATACGGAGCAATAAAATCCAGTTAATACAATAGCAACAAGAGTATTGCAGGGAGAGGCTTAAGTAATGGACGAGTGAATATCAGAGCTGCGACTGGGGTGTGTCTCGGTAGCGGCTCCACTTGTACTGTATCGCTCCTCATTGCGAGTGACCGGTGTGGCTGCCACCGACCGTCCTGTATCACGGTAGCAGAGGCCTCATGGTACAGAGCCGCTGGAGGTGTGGTTCACCAGGTGCGCTCCATTGGGTCTGCTGGATCCCGTACGAAGCTATCGGCGGCTGACGGAAATTTGCGTTGCCGTTACCAACTGTGGGACGCCAGTGTGGTAGTATCGAACCACACTGGTGTCCAAAATTAAAGCAACAATCTTCCGTTTCCCCGTCCTGCGTCTAATTCACGATATAATAACACGAACTGTCAACAGATGTCCATACGATCGTGTTCTGTGCGGAAGATAGCATTCCGGTCAATGGACAACCACTCCAACAATGATGTCAGGACAGCTATCAAACTGGCTAGTGTTTGCCATACAGTGCCACATCCACAATCGCTGTGTTTACAGTCACAGTACAGTCACAGCACAGGGTTAGGCTGGGGAAGGTTAAAAAGAAAGGGCAGGACACTCAGACCCCAGCATGAGCTACACCCACCTCTAGTGAGGACATTCCTTTCATAACACACTGAGCTTTTAGTTAAAACATATGCTTGGGCATTTCAAAAGCTATGACAGTGATGTGTACTTTTACTTTTTATGTGGGTATTGGCAGTACTAAATTGTCTTATAATTTAATGATTTTCGTAGCTGATTTTTCCTTTGACGAAAAAAACCACTGACTCTTTATTCTGAGCAAAATGAGTTAATTGCCCCTCAGTTTGGAATTGTAAAGAACGTTACAAAGAGAAATAATGTAATACCCTACAAATGAAATCCTGGCTGATCTAAACATCTGGCTGATCTGACCTTCTCAAATCATTAGCTGTGAGGTTCATGAACAGTTTATCGCTAATAGAGCGTAAAGCTTATATTTCTCAAAGCTGCTTCTCTTTTGTTAAACTATACTTTGACTTGTTTAACAACCTTGAAGGTTCCCCTTTATGATAAGAGGAATGGAGGAATGAATAAGGTCATTAGTTAACAGAAGGATCTGAAGACGGTTTCAAAGGACATACAAAGGTTTCATCAATTATTTTGTGATCTTGGAAAATGTATTCATATGGTTCAAATGGTTCTGAGCACTATGGGACGTAACATCTATGGTCATCAGTCCCCTAGAACTTAGAACTACTTAAACCTAACTAACCTAAGGACATCACACAACACCCAGTCATCACGAGGCAGAGAAAATCCCTGACCCCGCCGGGAATTGAACCCGGGAACCCAGGCGTGGGAAGCGAGAATGCTACCGCACGACCACGAGCTGCGGACTGGAAAATGTATTGGCTACAGGAAAATATGAAGTGTTTAACACAGTAACAACTGGATTCAATAAGTCTGAAAGTTAACACTGTTCACATTTTGTGTGTCGGAAATGGTGTGTCCAGTTTTTTTTCTTTCTTTTTGCAAATGTAGAAATGAAGTACATTTCATGATATATTGACAAGTTTACAGATTTAGCTGATTCTCAAATGGCTTCACCTTTTAATAAATTTACTCATTTGTGTCATATAGCCTGACATTATGGGATATCCTTTGAAGAAATAGACAGTAACAAATTTACTAGCACAGTTTTATGATATTTCCTTTAAAAAAATTCAATAAACACTGTATCAAGTACCCGTAGATCTTGACAGAGATACAATAATTTTGATTTAAGAATGAGTTGTAATTAGCATACATGAGTTTAATTAGCATACACAAAATTATAAATAAAATAAAAAATATCCTGTACTTCTTTACAAATGCCTATGATAAATGTCTGAAGACAACATTTCAAAACCATAAATTCAGTGATACACTCATATTATAGTTTTTGGAAACTGTTGTAGTATCACTAATCAAGGGAATATGTTTACTCCTTTTTATATTCCATAAGTCTTTGTTGAACAGTTGTGGTAGAAATTCCATCAAATTATTGTGCAGCAGCACGAGTCAGGTTCTGGAGGAGGTTCATGATGTGGTCCATGGTGAGGTGGGGGTCCAAAATGAGGAGGGCCATCATGAGGTGGTCCATGGTGTGGTGGTCCATCATGTGGTTGCCAATCATGAGGTGGTCCATCATGTGGTGGCCCATGATGAGGAGGCCCATGATGAGGGGGCCCATCATGAGGTGACCAATTGTCATGAGGACCAGACATTGTTTGATGCTCGGCTGCTTACTATGAGAGAAACACAAAAGATGTATCATCTGAATAATCTAGTACAGTTAAGAAATACATGCCAAAGAAAATAATAGTGGAATTCCTTTTTCTTTGTGAAACACAATTTTATATTTTGGTTTACATGTTACCTACAGAAGTGAAACAAAACTCATACTACAGCTTTGGTTCTTCAGGAGTTAATATTAGACTACAGAGTCAAATGAGTAGTAACAAAGGTGCTTATAATTTCAGCTTTTTTATTTTTTCCCACTTTGCTTTCAGAATTTCTTGTACTTGGTCTAAAATGAGAATCTGAGTAATAATGCAATTTTAATGGATATCAATACAAGCTATTTGGAATTACTATGCTAAGATATTAAAAGAACATGTGATGTTTTCACAGAAACTTGATTGTTCAAACATAAACAGCTCCACAGTCCATAGGAAAGTAAATAACAGAATCTGTTCTGTATAGTTTTACTGCATATTCTAACATAAGCTTCTTCTAATCAAATGACAGTAATATAAAATTATCTTTTACTTATCATGTATACTTTGACGTTTGAAAAGCAATGTGTTAGCATTAACATAATTATGTCAGGCTAGAAATCCATATCTTTCTGGTGTATAGTATCATTATGCAGTCTACAATCTTCTTTAAAATTGAAAAATCTTTTTTTTCCTATATGACATTCAACATATTATTTGTGTGACATGGACAAGCCCAAAAGTTATGTTGGCCAGGACGGTATTTTGAGTAATATGTTGGTTAATGTGATTAATGTTTGTTCTAGTAAATATGCACATCTTGCTGATGCAGCAACAGCAACAGAACACCCTGAACACGTTGTTCAGTTTCCGATAAGAAACATCAGACACTACACATGTTTTACCGAGGCTCCCTACAGAATTATGCCAAGAAAAAAAAAACACACACACACACACACACACACACATGTCAATGTGATAAACATGTCAATAGTTGCCACATTCCTGAGTACTAATGCATTTGTAAATGACTATAGTTGACTCCAAGATATAATCAATCCACAACTTTCACTCTTTGATCATTTAGGTTGAATGTGATGACATAGGAGAAAACCCAGCAAATGACACCCTCGCTAAAAACAGATTTAAAAAAAGTTTTTAGTGGTCCTGGTGGGCACTGTAGCAGCATTGGTGCTAGTTTATGTTGTAATGGCTGCTCATTTCATTTAGCACTTCTAGTTTACAGTTGTCTGTGGCTGCTATCAGGAACCACAGTGTCTGGCATAGACTACTTTCTTGAATCATCAGCGCCAACAGCGCACATATATCACATACAATGTGTAAGATAGGTTTTCACAAGGGCAGCCTAGCTTAACAGCACCCTAAAATGCCGTCACATTATAATTCAGCTGAATGCACAAATTGCGTTAACTGTCTCTGTCGTGTCTTTCCTGTGGTGTGTAGTATCCTAATATAAACTGCAATAACAGCTCACTCTTTCAATCAGCTGAATGGATGCAGTGTTTGTGGGATCTTGGAACCATTGTTTTACTGCTCTGCATCTACATATCTCTGGAAACTACTGCGAAGTGCATGGCAGACAGTATTACCCATTGTAACAGATATTACAGCTTCTTCCCGTTTCGTTCACTTGCACAGAATGGGAAGAATGATTGTTTAAACATCTCTGTGCGTGTAGTAATTAGTCTGATCTATATCTACCTCTACATGATTACTCTGCAATTCAAAATTAAGTGCGTGGCAGACGGTTCATCGAACCACCTTCAAGCTATTTCTCTGCCGTTCCACTGTTGAACAGCTTCTGGGAAAAATAAACACTTAAATCTCTGATTTCTGTTATTACTCGTGTTCTCAGTTGTTCTTGTTCCGAATTCTAGGATATTTACTCCGTTTTCTTTGGTGAAGGAAATTTCAGAAAAACTCCGCTTTACTGACACTATCATCTGTCATGTCATGTTAACATTGGTGTCACGCAATGGAGGTATTGATTGTATCTGGGAATTTGTGTACTTTACATACGACGAGAATCTCTTTGGGTTTTCTGTCGGGTTTCTGGACCGAGTTTCATTGTGAAACTGAAGTTCGTGCTAAATTTCGAGCTGCTGTAAAACTCACCAAGCCAGGGTGGCCGAGCGGTTCTAGTGGCTACAGTCTGGAACCGCGCGACCGCTACGGTCGCAGGTTCGAATCCTGCCTCGGGCATGGACGTATGTGATGTCCTTAGGTTAGTTAGGTTTAAGTAGTTCAAAGTAGTCCAATAGTGCTCAGAGTCATTTGAATTTGAAAACTCGCCAATCTTGTGGGTTTGCGTTCTTTTAAGTCATGGTATGTTTTTTTCGTTGCTTCTGCAACAATGTTCTGATCTGTGGTGTATTATGGGAGATCAGTACCATATCTCATTAATATATTTGGTATGTTTCAAATGTAGTCGACACTATTTCTTTGAATTCAAACCGCATCTGGTCTACGGTTACCTAATCAAACTGGAAGGAGATGAGACTGTCTCTTGTTTTTTTAAACAGATGTGTTTTGCGATTTTTTCGGTGGGTTTGCATGTTAAAGTATTCACTCTCGTTACAACAGCCTAGTGGTCACTATTCCCTATATCCATCGTATTGCTCCCTATCTGCTCAGAATTATTTGTTTTCAAGAGTTGAATATGTTTTCGCAAACATTTACGCTTTGGGTAGGCTCCTGAAATAATTGTTCAAAATAATTTTCTGTGAACGCATCAGTGTGGTTTCAGACGACATTTCATGTATACCACCGACTTGAAACATGCATATTCGTCAACATATAGAGGGTAAATTGAAGTTGCCACCCGCTGTAGTTGTACAGGTGGTGTGCCTATTTGAAATGAGACATGAGACTTAAGTTTTCTTTGAACTGTTTAGCAACTATATGATCTGAGTTGGGAAGGGGGGGTTGGTAAAAGAAATCAATTATTAATTTATTCCAGTTGTCACATATAACCTCTACCTATACTAACTCACAGGAACTGTCTACTTCAGTTTCATTAAAGGTAAACTATTTTTGACAGCAATAAACACTTCACCAGTAGCTGTATTTAATCTATCCTTTCTGAACATAGTAAAGTCTTTTGTAAAAATTTTGGTTGAACTTATTTCCTGCTTTAGGCAGCTTTCTGGACCTCTGATGATTTAACCTTCAGTGTTTTTTATTAGCACTTGGATCTCCAGTTCTTTTCTAACACAGCTTCGACATTTTCGAACTACAGTACTGACTGTTGCTACATCTACCTTCCTGTGTTTGACCTCCATCCTTTTAGACTAATATCCTTTCTGTAGTTTCCCGAAACCCTCCTACCCAAAAAGCGGCCAGTTCCCTGTACACAGCCCCGCAAAATGTGTAGCCATTTCCTGTGTATAGTCGATCCCTGACCTATCGAGTGAAACCCCGAAACCCTCATTCCTGTGGCGCAGGTTGAGAAATCTGCAGCCTACACCATCGCAGAACCGTCTGAACCACTGATTCAGGTCCATCAGTCTGCTCTGTACCAAAGAACCGAAGTTGGTTATGTCAACAGTGCGACAGATAGTGAGCTCTACTTTCATCTCGCAAGCAACACTGGCAGTCTTTACCACTTCGGATAGCTATCTGAAACCAGAGAAAATATCTTCCAATCCAAAGCAACACACATCGTCAGTACCGACATGTGCCACCACCTGCAGCTGGCTGCGCTGTGTGCTCTTCATGGTATCTGGATGCAGCCTTTCTACATTTGGAATGACTACTGCCCCCATGCACACGGAGTGCACACTGGGTTCCTTCCCCTCTTTGACAGCCATGTCCCTAAGGGGTCCCATTACATGCCTAACATTGGAGCTCCCAGCTGCCAATAAATCCACTCTATGTGCATGCTCAGCCCTTGCAGGGCGAGAGGCTCCCTCTGGAACAGTGAATGCATCTGATTCAGAGACTTTGTCAGCCATAGATAGCGCCTGAAATCTTCTAGGCAGACGAACTGGGGAGGCTCTCCAATTGGCCCCCAAGAAAGCCTTCTGCTGTCTGCCACGCCTTGGAATGACGTCCTACTCGACGACAGGTGAGGGATCATCCTCAGTAGTGGACAGTTCAGGGGACGTGGAACATGCTCAATGTCCCTCAGATCCCCATGTCTGGTCCCCCATAGAGGTGCCCATCGGCACTAGCCTCAAGATGTATGACTGAAGTCAACACCGCCTGGTGCTATGAATGAAGGATAACCAATCTAGCTCACACCTGAACACAGCAATCAGAGTCGCTATCCATACTAAAGACCACAAAACTCCAAACTGTTATTGCGCCTAGTAAGCATACAAACATGCAAGAAATAAAAAAAATAACCAATAAGCACACACATAACTGAAAATAAGTCGCTCGTAAAAATAGTTCACAAACGAACAGTGTACTCCCCTTATCTGCAGCAGGAATGCATCTACATCAACATCTATGTAGATACACCGCAAGCCACCATACGGCTCATGGTACAGTGCACCCTGTACCACGACTTGTCATTTCCTTTCCTGTTCCACTCGCAAATAGAGCGAGGAAAAACTACTGTCCGAATCCCTTTGTATAAGCCCTAATTTCGCAATGTACGTTGTCGGCAGTAGAACCGTTCGGCAATTACATTCAAATGTCGGTTCTCTAAATTTTCTCAGTAGCTACAATGTAGGCTTTCACGGCCAGTACTGTCTTCACTTAAAACTTCTGAGCTGATAGGGCGTGGTCGATGTATAAAACTCTCCCCTGACGTTTCGTCTCCGACTGTGGGAGACATTCTCGGAGGCAAAGCGGCGAGCTGCAAAGAGAACTCGAGGAAGCGCTGTTTATATAGGCAGTGCACAGGGTCACCACTGTCCATCACGTGGCGTCTGAGACTGTCTCTGTACATACCAACATTCTCGATTGAAAGTAATCGATCGTCATGCTGACATCCAAATTTTATGCAGTTTGACACCTTCCTCTTTCCTGATAAACACCGCAATGATTTTAACAGCAAAGAGGAAGGTGTTAACTAGATAAAATTTGTATGTCAGCGTTGCAGTGGAAGCGTGACGATCGATTACTTTTAATTGAGAATGTTGGTATTACCAGAGACATTCTTATAGTCGACGCCACGTGGCGCTCCCTGCACTGCCTATATAATCAACGCTCCCTGGAGTTCTGTTTGCAGTTCGCCGCTTTACCTCGGAGGATGTCACCCGCAGTCGGAGACAAACGTCAGGGGAGAGTTTTATATATCGATCACGGCCTGTCAATCTGGAAGTTTTAAGTGAAGGTTTCTCAATAGTCTTTCTCTAAAAGAACGCAAGGTGTTGCTCTCTCGCGGTCTAACTGACACTGAACTGAGCTGTTCTAAGTGAAATAGACGCAGCCTGTACGACAAGAGGCTCTATAATAGTGACGGTACTTTACATTACACTGCCATTAAAATGAAAAACTGTGACTAGTAAACACTCAAATACGCAATAAGTTAAGAAACTAAACAAGCAACCACACATATAACTGAAAATAAGTAGCTCCGCTTTGAAGCTCGTAAAAATAATTCACAAACGAACGGTGCATTCGCCTCATCTGCAGCAGGAACGCAAGTTGCTGTCACACGGACGTTCTAACCGACACTGAGCTGTTCCAAGCCTCTGGGTTTATTCCATTTTTGACCTGTTTCCGGGCAGAAAATTCGGCGCTGCAGTCATGGGCTGTGCGGCTGTCCCGGCGGAGATTCGAGTCCTCCCTCGGGCATGGTTGTGTGTGTTTGTTCTTAGGATAATTTAGGTTAAGTAGTGTGTAAGCTTAGGGACTGATGACCTTAGCAGTTCAGTCCCATAAGATTTCACACACATTTGAACATTTTTTTAAAATTCTGAGTCAGCACTCTCGAAAACAAACAGAATACTTGTCAAAAAAATTTCTACAAAACTTTCCGCTATTTGGTTACTTGGAGCACTATTTGACTGGGCTGGTGTCATTTCCATAATTTTACTGATCTCCCGTAGTAATGCGAAGTGAACTGAAAAAATGCTAAACAATACTGCCACATATAATGATGTTCCATTTATGACTCAAAAGTCTGTTAACATTTGAAAATGCACTGATTCACGGAATAATGTAGGTAAAGAGGTAAAAATTGATACGCAAGCCTGAAATTTCATGAGATTTTATTAAAATCAAAAATGGGTGATAAAACTGGCCAACAGATGGCGCTGGACAGCAACATGTCAGAGACGCAGTGTGAGAGTCCTGTATAAAATGAGCTGTAATGAGATGGGGGTCAGAAGCGCGAGCAATCGCGGCATATTGACTGTACCAGAAAAGGCACTTTTAGTGAAGCTTGAATATCAGAATGGATAATACTGCAGATTTTTGATCCTATCGCCGTAAGAAGGGTATTCGAACGGATAAAGCCGGCAGGTGTGGCCGAGCGGTTCTAGGATAACGAACGGATAAAGGTGCTGCGGTAAATATTGCTGTGAAGAAAATGATAACAAAATTCGAAACCACGGCTTGTTCAGACGATTGGCCCCGTAGTGGGCGACCAGACACAAGTGCTACTGTCTCTGGGACACCTCGGGAAGAAATGAAGACATTAGCAGGTTCATCTCTGCACGGTGAAGTCAGCATTCGTGAAGCTAGACGTTGCACCGGCATTCCACACACTATTATTTGGAGAGATTTAAGGAGTATCCACCAATGCTATCCGTAGGAAATCCGGCGTCATCATAAACTATTAGTCACCGATTTTGTGACGCGGAGAGCATTTGCGGTGTGGGCACTTCGAAAAACGGGGGAAGATTACGATTGGTTGTCTAACGTGTTGTGGACCGACGATGTCCATTTTACGTTCTGAGGGACTGTCAACACCCACAACTGCAGAATTTGGACTACCTAAAACACTAGAACTTTCAAGGGAAGGCCATTGCAGGACGAAAAAGTCACGGTGTGAAGTGGATTTACCATACAATTGTGATCGGAACCTTGTTCTTTGAGGAAATCGGAATGAGGGGGGGGGGGGGGGGTGCTTTTCGAAGTGTCACTGCGACGGGTGCAAAGTACGCCTATATGATACAGAATTAGATCATATCTAGCCCGGGTGATAAACACATGCTGGAAGGTACGACTTTTATGCAGGATGGCGCTCCACCACATTTTGCTACACATGTGTGAAAGATCTCTTGCGTTCATGATTTGGCGAGGATCGCGTGCTGAGCCGCCGCTTCCACCATGCTTGTCCTCCCAGTCATCAGACTTCAATCTGAGTGATTATTGCTAGTGGAGTTACCTGAACTCGCAGTTCTACAATGATCGTCGGAGCTCATTAGAGATACTAGAAGACATCATCCGACTGCAGTTTATCATCACACCTGCTGATACACTGTACAGTGCTGTTCACGTCATTGTCCCTCGACTACAGGTATTGTTGATGAATGACGGTCGACGTGTTGGGCATTTGTTATAAAGAACATTGCGTTTACTAAAAATTAATCGTTTTGCTAATTATTGCTCTTGAATCATATAAAGCGCTTTCTTTTGGTCATTTTGCGATCTTTTTGATTTCAATATAACCCCATGTCATTTCAAGCACGTGTAGGGCATTTGTTATAAAGAACATCGCCTTTGCTAAAAATTAATTGTTTTGCTAATTATTGCTCTTGTATCATATGAAGCACCGGTCATTTTGTGTCCTTTTTTGTGTTCAATAAAACCCCATATCATTTCAAGCACGTGTATCAATTTTTACATCTCTACCTACATTATTCCGTGACTATTCAACTTTCAAATGTTAACATACCTTTGGGTCACCTTGTGCATCCGAATGCTTGTCAGAATTGCAGAAATTTTGCATAGTACTCAGAGTCCTGTTCCGTCACTAACTGCAGTGCCCAGCGCTGCCCAGGATGTTTAATGCCGGCCATACAAAGTGATTGGCCCTGTGCCTTGGGTGACTTTTAGTGGTACTATATCAACGACCAGCCTTGGCGTTTGTACGGCACTGAGGATTTTAATAAAAGAAATAACTGTGAAACACGGACTACAGTATCTTCTAGAGTAGATGTCATACGGGGGCTGCCCAGAAAGTAATGTACCGCATTTTTTTTCTCGTCCTAAAAGAATGCCACGAATGCGATACGTTACGTACGTATTATTTGAAGTCTCCTGAGTGAGTGCGCCAAGTTTCCGTCACTTCCGACAGATAGCGTAGCTGCGGCACAATTTCAAATTGGTGTCTGCAGGTGATGTACGTTACAAGCAACGTGCCCTCATTGAATTTCTCACTGCAGGGAAAGAAACTGTGGGGAATATTCACGAACGCGTGTGCAAAATCCATGGAGCGCATGCTGTCTACAGCAGCACAGATAGTCGCTGAGCACGGAGGGTGAGGTCATCAGAAGGCGGTTCGGCGGAGCTCCACAATTTGCAGCGGTCGGGGAGAACACCTACCGCTGTCACACCTGACACACCTACCCTAGCCCCCTCGGACCTCCATTTGTTTGGGCCATTAAAGGATGCCATTCGTGGAAGAAAATTGAAATTTGTGGTAAGTTCCTATGGGACCAAACTGCTGACGTCATCGGTCCCTAAGCTTACACACTACTTAATCTAACTTAAACTAAGTTACGCTAAGGACAACACACACACCCATGCCCCATGGAGGACCCGAACCTCCGATGGGGGAGAGTCGCGCGAACCGTGGCAAGGTACCCTAGACCACGCGGTTACCCCGCGCAGCGTTCGTGGAAGACATTTTGAGGACGAGGAGGAGGTGATTCACATAGTGAAGTACTGGCTCTGCCTCCAGGACAAGGATTGATACCGACAGGGCATACACGCCCCTGTTTCACGCTGGAGGAAGGCAATAGAACGGGATGCAGATAACGTGGAAAACTAGGTCGTGTAGATAAAACTCCGTGCTTTCGGGTGTGTAATACTCATTATGTTCAATAAAGTCCGCCTGCGTAGCTGAGTGATAACGTGCTTGCCTCCCATGCAGTGGGCCCGGGTTTGATTCCCGGCAGGATTGGAGATTTTTTCGAGGACTGGGTGCTGTGTTGTCCTCATCATCTTTTGATCCTCATCACCGGCACCCAAGTCGCCCAATGTGGCTTTGACTGAAATAAGAGTTGCACTTGGCGGCCGAACTTCCCTGAATGGGGCCTCCTAGCCAACAATGCCTCGCGATCATTTCATTTTTTTTTTTTGTTCAATAAAGAATCTCTGAAAAAAAATATAAATGCCATGCGTTATTTCCTGGGCAACCCTCGTACTTAACTACAACAACTAATCAACAGTTTAGAGTTCGCAAACTGTTTCTGTCACATTATCGAGCTTTTACTTGTCCTGCGATCTACTAAAGTGTGATGGTACTGACTCCAGGGCAGGTATTAGCACGGTAATTTATTCTCGAGATAGGAATTACATTCAGCACCTTAATATATTTCGTTTTTAGGCATTTAATTTTTCGTTAATATTCATCATTCATTGTTTCATCTGAATATCAAACATTTGGGAAGACATAGGTTATATATTTTTAACAAACACACCTACACACAAACACTCACACACACACATATATATACGAGGGTTGGAACTTTAATAGTGGCAGCTATTTATTTACAGCTCGTACAAAAGAGATACGTGTTTCAAAATATTACTGACCTTTAAAGTAGTCACGAGCAATGTGTATAACCCGTTGCCAGCGATGTGGAAGTCGTAGGATACTCTTCGCAGTGCCAGTTGTGTTGACAGTTCGAGGTCTATTGCCCGGCGAATTTGTAGCAGTTCTGAAGTGAATGCCGTGAAGTGTTTCCTTCAATTTAGAAAACGAGTTGAGCCTACGAGGGCTTAAATCAGGGGAGTGCAGTAAGTGGTATAGCACATAGCAGCCTCATCACTCAAACAAATCAGTAACAGCTTGCACTGTACGTGCTTGAGCATTTTTCTGCAAAATGATAGTCAGATCGTGCAGAATGCGTCATCATTTCTGTCTCTATGCTGTTTATTTTTGTAACACCTACGACCAGCTTAGAGAAAGAAGTGTGACACTTTTTGCAGGACCTGACCATCATCTTGCAGGACAGTGCTCAAGCACACTGATTTGTTTGACTGATGGGGCTGCTAAGTGTTATACCACCTACTGCACTCGCCTGACTTAAGCCCTCGAGAGTTCAACTCGATTTCTAAACTGCAGGAAACACTTCACGGCATTCGCTTCAGAACTGCTACAAATTAGTCGGGCAGTAGACCGCGCCGCTCGAACTGTCAACACAACTGGCACTGCTAAGAGTATCCTAAGACATCCTCATCGCTGGCAAAGGGTTATACACAGTGCTGGTGACTACTTTGAAGGTCATTAAAACTTTGAAACACGTATCTGTTTTGTACGAGCTGCAAATAAATAGTTGCCAATATTAAAGTTCCAAACTACGTATATATACGAGGGGTGTTTGAAAAGTCCGTGCAAAGTTCGATAGATAGCACCACCGGCGGGTATCGAGGTCATGTTTAGTTAGTAGCAACTTAGGAAAGAATGCACACCAAGTTTTAGCCATATTGGTCTTTTTCTTTGTATTTGGCATTCGTGTGAATCAAGGTAGTCGAGCGATTGTCAAAAAAATTGACGAAAAAGAATTTCGCGTTGTTATTAAACATTACTTTATGGAAGACAAAACACCTCAGGAGATTAAAGAGAAGCTTGTTAATTTTAGGGTGACTCTGCACCTTCGATTAGAACAGTTTATAAATGGTTTCAAAATTTTCGGAGTGGCCATATGAGCACAAGTGATGCTGAACGTTCTGGACGCCCTGTGGAGGTTACCACTTCAGAAATCATTGATAAAATCCATGATATAGTGATGGAAGACAGAAGAGTTAAGGTGCGTGAGATTGCTAGTGCTGGGGCATCTCGAATGAACGGGTACATAATATTTTGCATAAACATTTGGACATGAGAAACCTATCCGCAAAATGGGTTCCGCTATTGCTCACGCTTGACCAAAAACGGAATCGTTTGAAGTGTTGCAAGGATGGTTTGCAGCTGTTCAGGAAAAATCCGCAGGACTTTAAGCATCGTTTCGTCACTGTGGATGAAACATGGATACATTACTATACTCCTGAGAGCAAAAAACAATCTAAACAATGGGTTACCACGGGCGAATCTACACCAAAAAAGACGAAGACCATTCCTTCGGCCGGAAAGGTTATGGCGACTGTCTTTTGTAATTCACAAGCGATAATCCTCAACGACTATCTGGAAAAAGAGTAAAGCTATTACAAGTATATATTATTCATCCTTAGCGGACCGGTTGAAAACCGATCTGCAAGCTGTAAAAGTTATATATATGGTTCATGGGGTTATATATATATATACCCATGAACCATGGACCTCACCGTTGGTGGGGACGCTTGCGTGCCTCAGCGATACAGATGGCCGTAGCATAGATGCAACCACAACGGAGGGGTATCTGTTGAGAGGCCAGACAAACGTGTGGTTCCTGAAGAGGGGCAGCAGCATTTTCAATAGTTGCAGGGGCAACAGTCTGAATGGTTGACTGATCTGGCCTTGTGACACTAACCAAAACGGCCTTGCTGTCTTGGTACTGCGAACGGTTGAAAGCAAGGGGAAACTACAGCTGAACGGAATGGGCAGTGTCTTGAAAGGAGGATATAAGATGAACATCAACAAAAGCAAAACGAGGATAATAGAATGTAGTCGAATTAAACCGGGTGATGCTGAGGGAACTAGATTAGCAAATGAGACGCTTAAAGTAGTGAATGAGTTTTGCTATTTGGGGAGCAAAATAACTGATGATGGTCGAAGTAGAGAGGATATAAAATGTAGACTGGCAATGGCAAGGAAAGCGTTTCTGAAGAAGAGAAATTTGTTAACATCGAGTATAGATTTAAGTGTAAGGAAGTCGTTTCTGAAAGTATTTGTATTGTGTGTAGCCATATATGGAAGTGAAACGCGGACGATAAATAGTTTAGATAGGAAGAGAATAGAAGCTTTCGAAATGTGGTGCTACAGAAGAATGCTGAAGATTAGATGGGTAGATCACATAACTAATGAGGGGGTATTGTACAGAATTGGGGAGAAGAGAAATTTGTGGCACAACTTGACTAGAAGAAGGGATCGGTTGGTAGGACATGTTCTGAGGCATGAAGGGATCACCAATTTAATATTGGAGCGCAGTGTGGAGGGTAAAAGCCGTAAAGGGAGACCAAGAAATAAATACACTAAGCAGATTCAGAAGGCTTTAGACTGCAGTAGGTACTCGAAGAGGCTTGCACAGGATAGAGTAGCCTGGAGAGTTGCATCAAACCAGTCTTTGGACTGAACCCCCACAACAACAACATACACGTTTCAAGTCAGATTACGAAATTTTATGTACACTGCGATCTATCTCTTGTTTTGAAGGTAAAGTGTGTAAAATTTCATCAAGATCGGAATAAAACTGTAGATTTGCATGAATTACAAACAAACATACAAACAAACGGACCCACTTTTTCACATACAAAGATTGTGGTGTCCAGTGCGCAGAAACTGCTGAAAGTTATACGTTTAGTTCAAAGATTAAATTACTAATGAAACCGACATAAAAATGCCTTCGTGCTTATTATTCAAGGCACACATTTCATCTCTTCTCGTCGCAGTAAGTAGCTAATCTCAGGACTTACCGCTAAAGACCAAACCGATGAGCTCAGAGAACTGACCCTTGTGTGCTTCTTTTGCAGACTTGGCTGGAAATTGCCACTTTTCTCAGACTTTAGCACCTTTCATATCCTGCGTCCGCTATCTTTCTTATCGCTCCGTAATCTGTGAGACCACAAGCCGAACGGAAGGGAAACCCAATCGCGTTGACTTGTGACATTTTCCAAATATGTGATAACAGTGTACGCCGCGAGAAAGTACGTTAGATTCGACAGAAACTAACCACAGTTGAAATATATAATTTCCAGGGACTAATTTTGCTTATGTATAACTGACAAAATTGCAGGACAAGAAAAGGAAAGTGGGTCTACGAAAACTCGCTATTGCAGTTGTAAATTGCTCCAAGCGATTATAGAAAGTACTGAAACTAAAATCGTTATAAGTACGCAAAGCGTACTAAAGCTCGAAATTCGTTTAGTCAAAATTTTTACAAATGACCTAACTAACTGTGGTACAGAAAGCAGTTTGTGGCGGGGCGTTTATTGCTATCAGAAGCAGGCATAAAATGTCGTCTAAAATTCTTGCGAATGCTTTCTCAGAAAATTATTTTCAACAATTAGTTCAGTTGCCCACTCGAAGTGTAAATGATTACGAAAACATACTTCATCTCTGAAGAGTAAATAATCCTGAGAAAATCGAGAGCATCATGATAGATACAGGGATTTGTGATCACAATGTTGTTGTAGCGAGACTGAATAAAGTAACATCCAAAGCCTTCAAAAATAAACGCAAAATACATCTATTTAAAAAAGGCTGATAAAAATTGGCTCGCACAGGCACATAGACACGACAACAGCAAAGTTCACCGCGCTGGATGAATATGTGGCTGGTTTTATGAACACTCCCTCACCCTGTTACAGCTCGACTAGCCTGACTTGAACCCCAAAGAAAATCTTTGGGACGTATTGGAACAGCGGGTAAAACGCCGACATCAACATCCACGGAATGTGGTAAAGTTGCGCTATCAAATCTGCAACGTATGGCTTTGGGTGTACAATTGATGAAAACTTGAACTGGAAGAAACGTATTACTGAGTTTCTCAAACAATAAAGTTCAGCTACTATTCCTCTTCGTATCATTGCTTATCTTGGAAACAAACGCATCATCCTCCTGACATAATTTGCGTATTTCGATTCAGTAATGTCGCACGGAATAATTTTCTGGAGGAACTCATCACTTATAAAGAAAATATAGATTGCATAAAAGAGAGCAGTAAGAAAAATATGTGGTCTTCACCCACGGACGTCGTGTAGGCAACTCTTCAAGGAACTAGACATTTTAATTGCGCCATCACAATACGTGATCTCGCTAACGAAATTCGTCATAAATAATCCATCACAATTTGAAGAAAACAGTGATCTACATACCTACAACACTATAGAGAAAATGACCTTCATTTCCCATTGTTAAAGCTATCGGTGGCTCAGAGAATTCAATATGTGCAATAAAAACTTTTCACCGTTTGCCCAATAACCTAAAATGTCTGACAGGCAGTGAAGCAAGTTTTAAACCTAATTTAAAACCATGTTTTATAAATAAATCCGCCTTTTCTTGCTGCAACGTAATTTATTTTTCCCAGATGCGTTCCGCCTTGTTCTTGCTCTAAGGCATCTTCATTGGGATTGTTTGCTGTGATCTGCGTTTCCTCTCATCTGGTATGGAGGTCGCACCACCACTTTATTTTCGAAACATAAGCACAATTTTATATTCCGAACTTTTTCATACTGTTCACCATGTTTCTCCTTCTTTCTTGTGCTGTACTGCTATTCTTTTTCCAGTACATAATCATACATACATCAAAAAGAGCACCTCAGTTCCGAGAGTTCCGGAACCTGTACAGAAAATTGGAATAGAGATCATCATAAATATTATTTCTGCCCTTTTTATTGCTAATAAAAACCACACATTGCATGTTATACCATCATAGAGGGAGACCTTCAGAGGTGGTGGTCCAGATTGCTGTACTCAACGGTATCTCTAATCCCAGTAGCACGTCCTCTTGCATTGATGCATGCCTGTATTCGTCGTGGCATACTATCCACAAGTTCATCAAGGCACTGTCGGTCCATATTGCTCCACTCCTCAACGGCGATTCGGTGTAGATCCCTCAGAGTGGTTGGTAGGTCAAGTCGTCCATAAACAGCAATTTTCAATCTATCCCAGGCATGTTCGATAGGATTCATGTCTGGAGAACATGCTGGCCATCTAGTCAAGCGTTGTCGTTATCCTGAAGGAAGTCATTCACAAGATGTGCACGATGGGGGCTCGACTTGTCGTCCATGAAGACGAATGCCTCGCCAATATGCTTCTGATATGGTTGCACTATCGGTCGGAGGATGGCATTCAGCTATCTTACAGCCGTTACGGTGCCTTCCATGACCACCAGCGGCGTACGTGGGATCCACATAATACCACCCCAAAACAGCAGGGAACCTCCACCTTGCCGCACTCGTTGGACAGTGTGTCTAAGCCGGTCAGCCTGACCGGGTTGCCTCCAAACAGGTCTCCGACGATTGTCTGGTTGAAGGCGAATTCGACACTCATCGGTGAAGAGAACGTGATGCCAATCTTGGGCGGTCCATTCGGCATGTTTTTGGGTCCATCTGTACCGCGCTGCATGGTGTCGTGGTTGCAAAGATGGACCTCGTCATGGACGTCGGGAGTGAAGTTGCGCATCATGCAGCCTAGTGCGCACAGTTTGAGTCGTAACACGACGTCCTGTGGCTGCATGAAAAGCATTATTCTACATGGTGGCGTTGCTGTCAGGGTTCCTCCGACCCATAATCCGCAGGTAGCGGTCATCCACTGCAGTAGTAACTCTTGGGCGGCCTGAGCGAGGCGTGTCATCAACAGTTCCTGTCTCTCTGTATCTCTTCCATGTCCGAACAGCGTCGTTTTGGTTCACTCTGAGACGCCTGGACACTTCCCTTGTAGAAAGCCCTTCCTGGCACAAAGTAACAATACGGACGCGATCGACCCGCGGTATTGACCGTTAGGCTTGGTCGAACTACAGACAACACGAGCCGTGTACCTCCTTCCTAGTGGAATGACTGGATTTGATCGGCTGTCGGACCCCCTCCGTCTAATAGGCACTGCTCATGCATGGTTGTTTACAACTTTGGGAGGGTTTAGTGACATCTCTGAACAGTCAAGGGGGCTATGTCTGTGATACAACATCCACAGTTAAAGTCTATCCTCAGGAGTTCTGGTAACCAGGGTGATGCAATATATATATATATATATATATATATATATATATATATATATATATATATCGATAGAAGCACAGTGTTCGGACAATTAGATATATCTAGTGACAAAAGAATACTAGTACACAACAAAAAAGAAGGAGAAACATGGTGAAGAGTTTGAAAAAGTTCGGAATACAAAATTGTGCTTATGTTTTCGAAATAAAGTGGAAGTGCGACCTCCAGACCAGATGAGAGGAAACGCAGATCACAGCAAACTATCCCATTGAAGATGCTTTAGAGCAAGAAAAAGGCGAAATGCATCCAGGGGAAATATATTAAGTTGCAGCAAGAAAAGGCGGCTTTATTTCCAAAACAAGTATTTCTGTGCTTGCTGCGGATGATGGCCACACAAACAAACTTGTTAATTAAAAACCACTTCTCCTGGACAGCTCATGCTATTGCACTGACGATTTTCTACTTAAAAACTGGTAGCCAATATATATAAAAAATAAATAAAAAGAAAATAACTTTTTGAGGATCATTTGTAGTACGTACATTGAACATCCATATAAATATGACAATACTACACTGCATTTGAACTACTTGTAAACTTCTCCATGGGTATGTAGAGGACAGATGACAGCCATTTTGTCACTGTCTTGTGGACTGAAGTACCTCATGGACAAGAGCAGTGGTCTGTAAAAATCGCTCATGTACACATTTGCAAACAGGCAGCACCCTCTACAAAAAAACTAGTTTCATTTTCACCTCAGTGTTGCCAGGTATTCATTCATTACATCTGACCTCGTTGAATGAACTCGTATTCTCCACATCCCTTAGTTTCATTCTCCGTTGCCTCAGGCGTGGAGCCAAGAATCGTTATGTCGACTGCTTTTTCGTTTCCAGGTCATGGCTTAATGGCTCGATTTGCACCTGTTCGACAGATAACGGGATGGGGATGTTGCATAATATAGCCCCAATCTGCATTCACTGTGCGAGTACCAGAAGAGCTTGCGTAATCGGCTTAGAAACGAAATGTGTTATCTTAACCTACAGAGTTTTATCTGACTTACAGCTGAATGAAAATAGCAGAGCTGCGCAATGTTCTTGGAAGTGATTCCATTCGTATATCGAAATTAATCACGCTATCTGTATCTAGCTTGTTATTGTAGTGACAATATCTAGTCACACGTACACCGGAAGATATTCGTTACTGGATGCTAATGTTTCACAACCCCTCGTGTGAAACACGCCTTGTTTCATTCACACACGATGTATTACGCAAATGGAAGATACAGTTGAAGAAGTGGATTCCGTTTCGTTAGATTTCTGAAACGTGTCCGATACTGTTTCGCGTCGTAGGCTTATAACGATCGGATGATGTACCTTCACAAAAAATTTTGTGTAATAGACGCCAGTACGTTGTGCTTTACGGCAGTATTCAACAGAACGAAAGTTGCATCATGTGCGTCGCAAATACGCATAACAGAAGCTCCGACGGGCTCAGTACATCAGGCAGAATCAACATCACCACCAGATTGTCCGCTGAGCATGCTACTGTCTACAGCAAAGTCTCGTCCCGAACAACCGAAAAGCAGATAGATTTGGACAGTTTCTACTTCGTGTAATGAAAGCCCTCCTTCGGTGAAGATAAATGCAATGTATAAAGGGGTACCAAAGCAAAATTGGAATAACATTTCCGTGGGCGGAGCTTGCGTAGTACGCATTTCTGCCGCTAGCCTTTATAGCGTGACTCATTGCCAGTTCAGCGCCGCCTGTGTGTGTCGACATGGCTTGTTCTGTTCATCTGCAGTGATTGTTTTTGCTACCGCTGATTTGTTCTTATTTCGTTTTTTATGATGACAAGTTTAAATGAACAAAAAAATGGTTCAAATGGCTCTGAGCACTATGGGACTCAACATCTTAGGTCATAAGTCCCCTAGAACTTAGAACTACTTAAACCTAACTAACCTAAGGACATCACACACACCCATGCCCGAGGCAGGATTCGAACCTGCGACCGTAGCAGTCCCGCGGTTCCGGACTGCAGCGCCAGAACCGCTAGACCACCGCGGCCGGCTTAAATGAACAACGTGCAGCTGTGAAAGTTTGTTTTCTACTCTGTAAAAATGCTGCTGAAACAGTTTAAATGTTCAAAACAGTTCAGCAAGATGATGCTTTGGGAAAACTCAAGTGTACGAGTGGTTTGCTCGATTTAAAAATGGTGACATGTCGATTGATGACAAACCTCGTTCAGGACGTCCATCAACTGCTCGAATCGACGAAAATATTGAAAAAATTCGAGAGCTTGTGCTCACAGACCGTCGACAGACAATTGGTCAACTGTCAGAGATTAGTAGGTTACCTTGGAGCTCGATTTACCGACTTTTAACAGGAGATTTGGGAATGAAAAGGGTTGCTGCCAACTTTGTTGCTCGGGTGCTGATTGACAATCAAAAGGAACGTCGAGTTGAAACATGTCGTGCTTCGAGACAACAGCTTGAAACAGATTCAGATTTTCTGTCGTAGGTCATTACTGGTGACGAGTCATGGTGCTATGGCTACTAATCAGAAGGAAAGCGACAGTCAAGCCAGTGGAAGACGTCATCGTAATCCCATCCAAAAAAAAAAGAGGTCGCCAAGTGAAATCAAACATCAAAACAATGCCGATTTGCTTTTTAGATGCCAAGGGCGCAGTTCATTCAGAGTTTGTTCCCCCAGATCAGACCGTCAATCAAACCATTTGTTTGGAAGTTTCAAGAAGATTTCGCAACAGTGTTATCCAAAAAAAGACCCGAATGTGACAGACAGGAAACTGGTTCTTCCACCACGACAACGCACCTGCACACACAGCCATCTCCGTTAGACAGTTTCTGGATAAAAATAGCATGGTTCCACTGCTCCTCGCACCTTACTGCCCTGATCTGGCTCCGTGAGACTTCTTCCTTTTTTCATACATGAAGAGGGACAATAAAGAACACCTGTTTGACAACATCGAAGAAGTCAAGAAAAAAGCGAGGGAGGATGACTACAAGAAATGTTTCGAACAGCGGAAGCATCGGTGGGGACAATGTATTAGTTGTAATGGAGAGAATTTTGAAGGGGATAACGTTGTTTTCTAGACAATTTGGAAATATATAGCTTTTAAAAAATAATTCTGGTTTTTATTGGGTACTCGCTCGTAATGTCCGTAACAAGGCAAAAGAACCCGATAGCGCCCAATTAGAGGAATAGAGGTGAACGCCTACAGCACGGCACATCATGAAATTGTTTAAGGATATAGTAAGAAGATATATAAATGCGACGAAAACGTAAAATAAATACTGGGGAAGATGAATGCAAGATGTAGATTTATTGGAAGAATTGTGGGAAATTACCGTGGATCTGTAAAAGGAAACAGAATACAAGACGCTCGTGCGACAAATTGCAGAATACTCGTAGTGATCCAGCGTCTGCAGTCCTCATCAGGTATACAAGTAGTGATAAGAGCGGAAATCGAAAGAATTCTGAGACGCGGCTCTAAAATTGTAACAGGTCAGTATAGCCCACACGAAAGTGTAACAAAAGTACATGGGATACTTACACTCCTGGAAATTGAAATAAGAACACCGTGAATTCGTTGTCCCAGGAAGGGGAAACTTTATTGACACATTCCTGGGGTCAGATACATCACATGATCACACTGACGGAACCACAGGCACATAGGCACAGGCAACAGAGCATGCACAATGTCGGCACTAGTACAGTGTATATCCACCTTTCGCAGCAATGCAGGCTGCTATTCTCCCATGGAGACGATCGTAGAGATGCTGGATGTAGTCCTGTGGAACGGCTTGCCATGCCATTTCCACCTGGCGCCTCAGTTGGACCAGCGTTCGTGCTCGACGTGCAGACCGCGTGAGACGACGCTTCATCCAGTCCCAAACATGCTCAATGGGGGACAGATCCGGAGATCTTGCTGGCCAGGGTAGTTGACTTACACCTTCTAGAGCACGTTGGGTGGCACGGGATACATGCGGACGTGCATTGTCCTGTTGGAACAGCAAGTTCCCTTGCCAGTCTAGGAATGGTAGAACGATGGGTTCGATGACGGTTTGGATGTACCGTGCACTATTCAGTGTCCCCTCGACGATCACCAGTGGTGTACGGCCAGTGTAGGAGATCGCTCCCCACACCATGATGCCGGGTGTTGGCCCTGTGTGCCTCGGTCGTATGCAGTCCTGATTGTGGCGCTCACCTGCACGGCGCCAAACACGCATACGACCATCATTGGCACCAAGGCAGAAGCGACTCTCATCGCTGAAGACGACACGTCTCCATTCGTCCCTCCATTCACGCCTGTCGCGACACCACTGGAGGCGGGCTGCACGATGTTGGGGCGTGAGCGGAAGACGGCCTAACGGTGTGCGGGACCGTAGCCCAGCTTCATGGAGACGGTTGCGAATGGTCCTCGCCGATACCCCAGGAGCAACAGTGTCCCTAATTTGCTGGGAAGTGGCGGTGCGGTCCCCTACGGCACTGCGTAGGATCCTACGGTCTTGGCGTGCATCCGTGCGTCGCTGCGGTCCGGTCCCAGGTCGACGGGCACGTGCACCTTCCGCCGACCACTGGCGACAACATCGATGTACTGTGGAGACCTCACGCCCCACGTGTTGAGCAATTCGGCGGTACGTCCACCCGGCCTCCCGCATGCCCACTATACGCCCTCGCTCAAAGTCCGTCAACTGCACATACGGTTCACGTCCACGCTGTCGCGGCATGCTACCAGTGTTAAAGACTGCGATGGAGCTCCGTATGCCACGGCAAACTGGCTGACACTGACGGCGGCGGTGCACAAATGCTGCGCAGCTAGCGCCATTCGACGGCCAACACCGCGGTTCCTGGTGTGTCCGCTGTGCCGTGCGTGTGATCATTGCTTGTACAGCCCTCTCGCAGTGTCCGGAGCAAGTATGGTGGGTCTGACACACCGGTGTCAATGTGTTCTTTTTTCCATTTCCAGGAGTGTATATGGGGAGAAATGCGACGTTGTTCTCGAGAAACCCTGTCTGGTGAGTTTAGAGAACCGATTTCGAGGAAGGCAAAATTCTGCTGCTGCCATTGTATACCTCGCTTACAGAAGCATATACACTACCTGATCACAAATATCTGGACACTTATTAGCGAACACTAATACGGGATGTGTCCACACTTCGCCTGTGCGAGGGCTTGGAATCTGCTGGGGACGCTTTCAATGAAGTGTCTGAATGTCTGTGAAAGAAAGATCCGTACCCAAAGACTGGGAAGTTGCTCAGGTCACTCCAGTATTCAAGAAACACAATAAGAGGAATCTAATAAATTACATGCCCATATCATTAACGTCGACATGTAGCAGGATTTTGAAACATATACTGTGTTCCAACATTACGAATTATCTCGAAGAGAACAGTCTATTGACACACAATCAACATGGACCTAGTAAACATCGTTCTTGTGAAACCCAACTAGCTTTTTACTCACATGAAGTGTTGAGTGCTATTGACAAGGGATTTCAAATGGACTTCATATTTCTAGATTTTCAGAAGGCTTTTGACACTGTACCTTACAAGTGGTTTGTAATCAAGTTGTGTACTTCTGGAATTTCCTGTCAGAGAGATCACAGGTCGTAGTAATTGGCGGAAAGTCATCAAGAAAAACAGAACTGATTTCTGGCGTTCCTCAAGGTAGTGTAATAGGGCCGCTGCCATTCCTTATCTATATAAAAGATTTAGGAGACAATCTGAGCAGCCAGGTTGTTTGCAGATGATACTATTGTTTATCGTCTAGTAAAGCCATCAGGAGATCAGAACAAACTGCAAAACGATTCGGGTAAGATATCTATATGGTGCGAAAATTTGTAATTAAGCCCAATGAATGGAAAGTGTGAGGTCATTCACATGAGTGCTAAAAGAAATCCGTTAAACTTCCGTTACACGATACCTCAATCAAATCTAAAGCCCATAAATTCAAATGAATACCTACGAATTACAATTTTGAGTGGAAAGAACACATTGAAAATGTTGGGGGGAAGACAAGCCAAAGACTGCGTTTTATTGGCGGAACACTTGGAGGAACCAACAGATCTGCTAAAGAGGCAGCCTACACTGTACTCTTTAGGAGTACCGCTGCGTGGTGTGGGATCCTTACCAGACAGGCTAAATGGAGTACGTCGAGGATGTCAAAGAAGGGCAGCACGTTTTGTATTATCGCGAAATAGGGGAGAAAGCGTCACGGACATTACACAGGATTTGAGGTGGACATCATCAGAACAAAGGCGTTTCTCGTTTCGGCGGAAACCTGTCACGAAATTTCTTTCATCAACTTTCCCCACCGAATGCGAAAATATTTTGTTGACGCCGAACTGCATAGGGAGAAACGAGCATCATAATAAAATAAGGGAAATCAGAGCTCGCACAGAAAGATATAGGTGTTCGTTTCTTCCGCGCGCTGTTCGATAGTGTAATAAAAGAAAAATATAGTGAAGGTTGTTCGACGAACCCTCTGCCAGGCACTTAAGAGTGATTTGCAGAGTAGCCATGTAGATGTGGATGTAGGAGGAATGGCAACCCATTCTTCCTAAGAGCCGAAACCAGAGAAAGTAGTGATGTTAGTCGTTGGGTTGTGGAGCAAACTCGATGTTCTGACTCATTCCAAATGAATTTCACTGGGTTCAGGGTGGGACTCTGAGCAGGCCAGTCCATTTCAGGAATGTTATTGTCCATTAGAACAACTGATAGCCTTGGGAGAGTCAGCCCTGACAAAACTCTATCATCTGTTGAGCAAGATGTATAAGACAGGCGAAATACCGTCAGACTTCAAGAAGAATGTACGAATTCCAATCCCAAAGAAAGCAGGTGTTGTCAGATGTGAAAATTACCGAACCATCAGTTTAATAAGCCACGGCTGCAAAATACTAACACGAATTCTTTACAGACGAACGGAACAACTGGTAGAAGCCGACCTCGGGGAAGATCAGTTTGGATTCCGTAAAAATGTTGGAACACGTGAGGCAACACTGACCCTACAACTTATCTTAGAAAATAGATTAAGGAAAGGCAAACCTACGTTTCTAGCATTTGTAGAATTAGAGAAAGCTTTTGACAATGTTGACTGGAATACTCTCTTTCAAATTCTGAAGGTGGCATGGGTAAAATACAGGCAGCGAAAGGCTATTTACAATTTGTACAGAAACAAGATGGCAGTTATAAGAGTCGAGGGGCATGAAAGGGAAGCAGTGGTTGGGAAGGGAGTGAGACAGGGTTGTAGCCTATCCCCGAAGTTATTAAATCTGTACATTCGGCAAGCAGTAAAGGAAACAAAAGAAAAATTCGGAATAGGAATTAAAATCCGTGGAGAAGAAATAAAAACTTAGAAGTGCGCCAATGACATTGTAATTCTGTTAGAGACAGCAAAGGACCTGGAAGAGCAGCTGAACGGAATGGACAGTGTCTTGAAAGGAGGATATAAGATGAACATCAACAAAAGTAAAACGAGGATAATGGAATGTAGTCTAATTAAATCGGGCGATGCTGAGAGAAATAGATTATGAAATGAGACGCTTCAAGTAGTGAGTTTAGTATTGGAGGGCAGCGTGGAGGGTAAAAATCGTAGAGGGAGACCAAGAGATGAATACACTAAACATGATGGTCGAAGTAGTGAGGATATAAAATGTAGACTGGCAATGGCAAGGAAGGGGTTTCTGAAGAAGAGAAATTTGTTAACATCGAGTATAGATTTAAGTGTCAGGAAGTCGGTTCTGAAAGTATTTCTGTGAATTGTACCTATGTATGGAAGTGAAACGTGGACGATAAATTGTGCTACAGTAGAATGCTGAAGATTAGATGGGTAGATCACATAACTAATGAGGAGGTATTGAATAGATTTGGAGAGAAAAGAAATTTGTGGCACAACTTGACTAGAAGAAGGGATCGCTTGGTAGGACATATTCTGAGGCATCAAGGGATCACCAATTAAGTATTGGAGGGCAGCGTGGAGGGTAAAAATCGTAGAGGGAGACCAAGAGATGAATACACTAAACAGATTCAGAAGGATGTAGGTTGCATTAGGTACTGGGAGATGAAGAAGCTTGTACAGGATAGAGTAGCATGGGGAGCTCCATCAAACCAGTCTCTGGACTGAAGACCACAACAACAACAACATTGTCCACAAACTACTGCTTCACAGATTTTACTTTATTGCTGGGTGAATTTTCATGCTGATACAAACAGTCAGCATCTTCGAACTGTTCCTCCAATGTTCGCATTTCTGAATGCTGTAAAATGTGTTCAAATGCTTCCTCGTTTGGCGTTTCCTGAATTGTAATGAGAGAACCACACACTAAGAATGAAAAACGCACCCATAACGTTACACCACCTGCTCCGTACCTCGCTGTTGGCACAACACATGACGGTAATGTTCTCCAAGCATTCTCCAACCCCAAACCCTTACATCGGATTTACAGTGGGTACAGCGCGGTTGAGGACTCCAAATCACTGGTTTTCAGTCATCTGCTGTCCAGTGGCGTCGCTGTTTGCAGCACCTCAAGCGTGGCTGTGCACTGACTACAGAACGTGTGGCTTATGAGGAGCTACTGGACCATTGCAGCCCATCCTTTTCAACTAGCTACGTACAATGAACGTGCCAGCTGGACTGCCTTGAAACTTACGAGTCACCCCCAACCGCTGATTTGAAGCGATTTTTCGCGGTCTTGGTTGACCTTGGTTTCTCCGTTCGCGTTTCACTTCTCAATCACATCACCAACTGTCCACTTGGACAGCTTTAGTTGAGTTGGAAAGCCCGTGGTGGATTTGTTAATCAGGTTCAGTCCAATGACTAGTCCACGTTCGAAGTCCATGAGCTCTCCTGAACTACCTATTCTGCTGCTAACGCTTCTCTGGCGACAGCATAGTACTGCATGCTTCCTTTTAATAGTACCCTGCCCGCCTCTCATGAGGTCTAGTTGTCAATTCCGCATTGTGTAGGTATGTGGTAAGTTCCTATGGGACCAAACTGCTGAGGTCATCAGTCCCTAGGCATACACACTAGATAATCGAACTTAAACTAACTTAGACGCTAAGTACAACACACACACCCATGTCCGAGGGAGGACTCGAACCTCCGACCGGGAGAACAGTGCGAACCGTGGCAAGGCGCCCAAGACAACGCGGGTACCCCGTGTGGCATGCGTAGGGATATGCGGTTGCTTTTGATCAAATAATATAGACATTCATTTTTCCCATGCCAATACGGGAACGGATTACGACAGAAATTCGCACGCAGTGATACGATCTGTACAATGACTGCAATGCATACGTAAATGGAAATGTATATGACGGGGCAAATAGAAATGGACCGGAGAACAGAGCTCCAGGGTACAGAGAAACACAGCGGAGGAAAGGAAATACGGTACTAATCTGACTATAGCAGGCGTTGAAAGTGACCGCCATTCATCTCTTGGCACTTATGGGTCCTGGTCAAGTGGATCGAAGTTGGAATTGCTGCAGTCTCATCCGAAATGTTCTGCTGCAGCTCTTCAAGACTGTGACGGTTGTTGAGATACACCTTAGAGTGCTCCTCGCACAAAGTAAACGCACACTGACAGATCAGCTGATTTGGGTGGCCAACTAGGGCCGTGAACAGAGTGACCTCTGCTAACAACACCGTCAGCTGTGAAGACTGTAAATGTGCTCCAAGGTTCGGCCGGCTGTACGAGCAGTTGCTCCATCCTGTTGGAAGTAGCTGTAGGTCTTTTCCTCCTCCGTTAATGCTGTCACAAATGGTGTCAAAATGTTTGCAATGTAGCGTGCCGAAGTCAGATTAAATGGTTCAAATGGCTCTCAGCACCATGGGACTTAACTCCTCAGGTCATCAGTCCCCTAGAACTTAGAACTACTTAAACCTAACTAACCTAAGGACATCACACACATCCATGCCCGAGGCAGGATTCGAACCTGCGACCGTAGCGATCGCGCGGTTCCAGACTGTAGCGCCTAGAACCGCTCGGCCACTCCGGCCGGCGCGCCGAAGTCATCATCTGATGAAAGAAGATGGGTGGGACCAACAATGCGGCGTGCAAACACTGCACACCAAATCTCAACTTTCTCATCATGCAATCGTGGAAGTTGTGCGGATTCTCTGCTGCCCAGAACCAGTGATTCTGTGAGTTGACATAATCACGCAGGTGAAACCAGGCATCATGAGACATAAAGAACAAATCCAAGTCCAAGCCATTCACTGGGGCCTCAGTGAACAGCCACTCATAAAACTGGAGGCGCTGAGGAGCATCTGCTGGCTTTAATGCATGAACAACAGACACTCGGTAGGGACGTTTTAGTTCATGAACAACAGACACTCGTCAGCGATGCATATGCAGTCCAGTTTGAGAACTCGTCAACACTATTTAACACGTCGGTCTCTTGCGACAGGGGTCGAGTGGATTTGGTACGATTCTGGTGCATATTCTACTGAGCTGCAGCCACATTTTCTGGTGTGCGGGCAAATTTAGAAATGTTTTTTGACTTGTTTATAACAGATCCTCCGTGACGCCATTTTCGGACTATGCGTTGCATGACACGTTTTGCTGGCACTTTTGACAGCATTAAATTTCTCAGCAAACAACTGACCCCAGCGTTTCCTCGATATTGTTGTCACGAAACTTTCCACAATGAACACAGACCGTCGTCCGCTCTGCACTGCACCACTCACACTGACACAGCCCGCAAAACACTCCCAACTGGTGTGGAACACGTGGCGGGCGTACACGTGCTGTACGCGTCACAGGATGTGGTTATATGCATACATTTCAAAAATTCCAATGGCTCTAAGCACTATGGGACTTAACATCTAAGGTCATCAGTCCCCTAGAACTTAGAACTACGTAAACCTAACTAACCTAAGGACATCACACAACACCCAGTCATCACGAGGCAGAGAAAATCCCTGACCCCGCCGGGAATCGAACCCGGGAACTAGGGCCGTGAACAGAGTGACCTCTGCTAACAACGCCGTCAGCTGTGAAGACTGTAAATGCGCACCAAGGTTCGGCCGGCTGTACGAGCAGTTGCTCCATCCTGTTGGAAGTAGCTGTAGGTCTTTTCCTCCTCCGTTAATGCTGTCACAAATGGTGTCAAAATGTTTGCAATGTAGCGTGCCGAAGTCAAATCAAATGGTTCAAATGGCTCTCAGCACTATGGGACTTAACTTCTCAGGTCATCAGTCCCCTAGAACTTAGAACTACGTAAACCTAACTAACCTAAGGACATCACACACATCCATGCCCGAGGCAGGATTCGAACCTGCGACAGTAGCAGCAGCGCGGTTCCGGACTGAAGCGCCTACAGCCGCTCGGTCACAGTGGCCGGCATGCATACATTTACGTCCAATCGTATGCAATCGTCCAGGCCACTTTTATTTGCCCCCCTTATACCTTGTCCACTACCGCCAAGTGTGGTACTCAAAATAAAGTGTGTGTAAAATGTTAGGTGAACGTAATTTATGTTGCGGTCAATACACTTCTGGCAAGTATAAATGAAGGCTTCTTTTGGAACTCAGCGAAGAATTGCATCATAAGTCTTCGCATATTTGTGATGATGTGGAGTGTTATACACCGGTACGCGCAAGGTTAACTGTGCTACTACGTATCGAATTTTCTTTGATAACAATTTACAGACTATCTGGATCTCAGGGATATAATTTCAAAGGGCGTCCGACAAATGATTTCTTGGTATTAAAATTAAATAACATGAAAACATAGACCAATCACTTTTGAACATGACTGTTTTCCAGCAGCCGTATACAGGGTGTTACAAAAAGGTACGGCCAAACTTTCGGGAAACATTCCTCATACACAAATAAAGAAAAGATGTTATGTGGACATGTGTCCGGAAACGCTTAATTTCCACGTTAGAGCTCATTTTAGTTTCGTCAGTATGTTCTTCCACCTACACTCAATGGAGCACGTTATCATGATTTCATACGGGATATTCTACATGTGCTGCTAGAACATGTGCCTTTACAAGTACTACACAACATGTGGTTCATGCACGATGGAGCTCAGCACATTTCAGTCGAAGTGTTCGTACGCTTCTCAACAACAGCTTCGGTGACCGATGGACTGGTAGAGGCGGACCAATTCCATGGCCTCCACGCTCTGCTGACCTCAACCCTCTTGACTTTCATTTATGGGGGCATTTGAGAGCTCTTGTCTACGCAACCCCGGTACCAAATGTAGAGACTCTTCGTGCTCGTATTGTGGACGGCTGTGATACAATACGCGATTCTCCAGGGCTGCATCAGCGGATCAGGGATTCCATGAGACGGAGGGTGGATGCAGGTATCCTCGCTAACGGAGGACATTTTGAACATTTCCAGTAACAAAGTGTTTGAAGTCACGCTGGTACGTTCTGTTGCTGTGTGTTTCCATTCCATGAATAACGTGATTTGAAGAGAAGTAATAAAATCAGCTCTAAAATGGAAAGTAAGCGTTTCCGGACACATGTCCACATAACATATTTTCTTTCTTTGTGTGTGAGGAATGTTTCCTGAAAGTTTGGCCGTACCTTTTTGTAACGCCCTGTATAACTTTCAATGATTTTCAACTGGTTGCAAACAATTCTTTGAAACATTTACGTATGTTTCGGCACCTCTAAGGATGTCTTCATCAGAATGAAAATTTAAAAGCCCTAGAAAATAATACACGGAAAAATACATTTGACAGAAACATTACCCAAGATGAAAAATCTCATAACATAGAAAGGTTGCTTACGTAAAATTACATTGCGAGAAGATAGTAGTCAAAGTTTAGAGCAGACATGTTCAAGTCAAAAATTAGAAATTAAAAACGTTTCAGCCTTTGGTACTTCCCCGCTTGCAAGGAACATCATCAGAGTGAGCAGCCCAGTGGCTTACCTTGCAGCTATGAAAACAATATACAAGTTGCGCCCTCATCGAATGTGGACAGTGATATATGCCCATTTCAGACTTTATAACAGAAATAATCGAATTAAACAACAGTTAACTATAAACAACAAAATGCAAAGGATGAGAGCTTAATGTATTTTTGAACGATACAAAGTAGTCCAGTAAATGAAATAAAGCCATCTATAAGGCTTTACTGAAATGCACATTTCGAAAAGTACAGTGTATTGTAAAATATTTACACAAACAGCTGCACAGTCTGAAAACATCTGCGCGAAAGAAACTTTAGTAGTACAAATCTACACGAGATTTGGAGGAAAAGATGTTTCTGAACTAGAGGCAGAAAAACGTAGTAAAGAATAAAGGAACCAAAAATCCGCGAGTAGTGGATTAAAGCCATTGAAAAAGTTTTTGTTACGTAATTGTAACTGTTCATTGAGGATCAGGCCATTGTTCTTGGAAATGTGCTTGAAAATCTCCAGCTCTTAAGAGTACGTAGAGCCTATGACCTTACTTTACCCTATGTAAAATTTAAATTTCTTCAACACTTTTGGGTTTGTGACCAGAAATTAACAGATGATCAGCAGAAGTGGAATTATGTACATTAGTGCCTCCTTTCTCAATAAACGTTCCTTATATCTGACATTGAAAGATCTTCCATTTCGTTCTATATTATACTAAAAACAGGACACGTACCACTACTGATTCTATAAATTCCTAAACTGTATAAGGAGCAACTGTGGACTTGAGATTGTGAATGAGCCTTTTCTACAATGTATCGTTAGTAGAAAAGGCGAATTTGCGTACATATTTTTTAACTACAAGGCAACGAATTCTGTAAGAAAGAGAGCCCAAAAATGGAATCTAAAAAACTTTTTTGTCAGAAACGGCTCTTCAATAATTTTTCAGCTACTTACTTAGATATTCTGAGACTTTCTCGGTACGTAGGCGACATTTTGATCATATACACTGGTTCCCGGGAAGGTATTGAGCATTGGTTTGGAATTTTTAATACGCTTCATGAAAAAATCAGCTTCACTTGAGAATTAGAAAATAATGATCATCAGCTACATTACTTGAACCAACGACAGACTTTCCTTCGGCATTTTTCGAAAAGCCATTAACACATATTAGATTCTGCCGCTAGTTCAGTCCATCCTCATTCCCATAAGAAAGCATTTCTTTCCATTCAGCCATTCATCGTGCAGTTTCCGTACCTTCGTCACCAAACAAGCTTAATGATGAGATGAATTTAATAAAAACTATTTGTTAAACACAGTTATGATTCCTCATTAGTTGAAAACATCTTCAACATTAAAACTGACGCTTAAGTGACTACTTCAATCATCAATGCTGTTTCTGACAGAAACGAGTATAAAAAAGTTTTTCGATTCTATTTTAGGCCCTATTCGTTATAGAACTCTTCGTCTTATAGCTGAATAATATGGATGCAAAGTTACCTTTTCTACTAACAGTAACTGGAGAAAAACCTTATTCATAGTCTCAAGTCCAAAGTTGCTCTTGTATACAGTTCAGGAGTTTATAAAATCAGTTTTGATACGTGTCCTGTTTATTATATAGGAAAAAGAGGAAGATCTTTCAGTGTCGGATATAAGGAGCATTTATTGGGAAAAAGAGGCACTAATGTACATAATTCCACTTTTGATGATCACCTGTTAATTTCCGGTCACAAACCGAAAATCTCCAGCTCTTCGAACTGGAGATTTTCAAGCATATTTCTAAGAACGACGGCCTCATTCTCGACGGACAGTTACAATTACGTAAAAAAGCTTTTTCAATGGCTTTAATCCACTAATCACGGACTTTCTATTCCTTTATTTTTTGATGTGCTTTCCTGCCTCAGTAGTTCTGAAACATCTTTTTTTTTCAAAAATCTCATGTAGATGTGTACTACTGAAATTTCCTTCATACAGATGTTTTCGGACTATGTGGCAGTTTGCGTAAATATTCTACAATGTGGGGTTAGGGATGCCTCTGAATGCAGCCAACTTTGCTCATGTCATGATAGTCACGTCGGGACTATCAACAGATGGGGCTTCACACGGCATGGCCTACAGCTAAACAGGACTGAGAAGGGAAGATTGGTACAGCTGATTCATGAAAGTATAGGGGGTGGATCTCAAGCCACACATGGTCAAATACCTGTTGTCATGGGTAGGAAAATTAAGTCTTTTTAGGGTAACTACAGACAATATGTTTCCCTGACTAAAGAATATCTCCAGCAGTTTAAAAAACAATCACTCACAAGACAGATTTTAACATTCCAAATATCGCACCGACAAAGAAAAACATACAATTGAAAAGAGTAACATGGGGCATTTCACAGACTCAACAATCCTCCATCAAAACATACAATCAATAAAAAATAAAATACAACTATTAGAAGTTGATCTCCAATCTTTGAACTGCACAGTAGTTTGTGAGTTTGTGTTACTGAGCACTGGCGTGGAGACACAGAAACCTAACATGTAGTATTACCATTCTATGAAAAGGCAAACTCTTCCTGCAGAACTGCTTCAAAGGGTGGAGGATCATGCATTTATATCAGAAAAGGAACACAGTTCACATCAAGACATGACCTTAGTACAGTAAGTGAAGACAAACACCTTGAAATATCAGCTATTGAATTAACTGGGCTTGATATCACCAAGAAATTAATCATTTTGTGTGTTTATAGATCTCCCAGTTGTAGTGTGGACAATTTTTTCAATAAATTGACAGAAGTTCTAGATAAAGTCTCAAGTACAAAGGTCAACATATTTCTGTGTGGGGACATGAACATCAACACTAATATCATAAATGAATCCAGCAACACCTTCATAAATATACTTCAAAGTTTTGACATGTCCCTGTTGATCAATAGTGCAACAAGGTTACTACAATGATTGCATCAGTAATTGACCATGTGGTCACAAATAAGGACAGGGAAAAATGTGATGTAGCTGTAAAAGATCTAGGACTATCAGACTATCTCTGTCAAATAACAACAGTAAAATCAAGCATCGAATCATTCCCTAAGCCAGAAGCCTGCAAAAGACATCTATCAGAAATCGAAAAAAAAAGATTTTTCAAAGGAACTAGCAAAATAAAGCTGGGATGAAGTGTGTAAGGAAACCAATGTGAATACGAAATTCTCTAAATTCTCCACATTATTAAACTGAGCTTTGAGAAGTCATTTCCAAAAGTGTGCATGTCTGTATCAACATCTCACAAAAAGAGATGGATAACAGCAGGTGTTAAGAAGTCCTCCCAAACACTTAAATACCTCAGTTCCATGAAAAAGAGACACAATGATCCAGAATGCTTCAATTTCTATCATAGACACAAAAAGATCTATAGGAAGATGCTGACTGCTGCAAAAAAGTCATTTAATGACAAAATGATATATATAATGCAGAGAATAAAAGCAAAGCAGTCTGGGATATTATGAAAAAAAGGAAACAGGGAGAGGCAAACAAACGCAGAATAACATACCTCTTTGGAGCACGGTGGTATACATAGTATACCACCTTTTGAAAATTTTCTTGGCTCTTTGCACAGTGGTTTAACTGCACGACCACCACTCTAATATGCTCACCTAGTTCTCTACTTATCAGACAGATGGCACTCACTGCCTATAAGGAATCAGTTCCCGCCAAGAATTGCATAGATTACAACTGTGAAAGCTGCGTGCTGAGTTGTGCATGGTTTTTGCGTGTGAATAGTGGTTTATAACGAATTTCTTGTTGCGCCTGTGTTTTTTCCATATCTTGGACGTCACAGCTACGGTATGAACCCATGTATACATTCATATGCACAATCTTCCGTTATTTATATACAATTTATTTTGGTG
The DNA here is from genome assembly GCF_023864275.1 of Schistocerca cancellata. Taxonomy (NCBI): domain Eukaryota; kingdom Metazoa; phylum Arthropoda; class Insecta; order Orthoptera; family Acrididae; genus Schistocerca; species Schistocerca cancellata. The sequence goes on along the minus strand of NC_064632.1, from coordinate 292,635,387 downwards.
GTATATTATTTGTACCACCGTGCATGTAGCAGTATTCTATTGCATTTCGTTTCCTAGTATAAAATTCGAAATCCTCCGCTACAAAGTTTAGTTTTTAATTGTGTTGTGACTTATTTTAGCTCTTTCTCCATTTTGTTTTGCTTACGTATTCTTTACTTGGATTCAGGCTGTTGTTTGAAAATGAAAATGTCAAGAAGAGGCTTACGAGATGAAGAAATCGAACGATTATTGTGTGAAATTCCATCAGACGAGGATTCCACTGTTGACACCACAGATGACGAATCTGATTATGAAGCAAGCATTGTTGCGGAGGCTATTGTGTCGTCTGAAGGCGAAGTTTCAGAGAGCGAGGAAGAAAGTGAGTCCACTCCGCCAAAACGCGCTGCTGACACAGCGCCAACTTGGGGACAACAATTCAATGCTACCTCAGGAATGCAGTTCGACAGTGAATCAGGACCAAGTGCTTTTATTAGGGACATTGATGATCCAGAACCTATCGATATATTCGAAAAAATATTTCCAAAAGAGCTAGTTGAGCTAATCGTTTTCCAAACAAATTTATATGCGACGCAATCTGGCAAGTCTTTCACTCCAACAACTGACAATGAAATACGAACTTTCCTGGGAATCAACATTTTGATGGGTATAAAGCGTATGCCAGCATACAGAGACTACTGGTCTAGTGCCCCAGAACTTCATGATCGTTATATTGCATCTCTGATGGCAGTAAATCGGTTTGGATGGTTACTGAGGAACATTCATCTGAATGATAACACATTGCATCCAGAAAAAGGACACCCAGGTTATGACAAACTGTACAAGCTGCGACCAGTGATCAAGATACTATCTGAATCTTTTTCCAAGTGTTACCAACCCAGCAAACACCTAGCAATTGATGAGTCAATGATCAAATTCAAAGGCCGCAACAGTATGAAACAATACATGAGAGATAAACCCATAAAGCGTGGTTACAAAGTGTGGATGCTGTGTGACAAGACCTCTTACAACTTGAAATTTGATATTTACACCGGAAAAGTAGGTGACACAGTGCAAACAGGCCTTGGGGAGCATGTAGTGCTGAGTTTGTCCTCTGAACTCGTAAATAAAGGCCATTATCTTTATTTCGACAACTATTTCAATAGCTATAACTTGTTGGCTGGTTTACAGCAGAGAAACATATATGCCTGTGGGACAGTTCAACCAACAAGGAAACATTTACCCAAATTAAAAACAGACAAAGAATTAAGCAGAGGTGAATTTGACTGGAGGGTCAGCAACTGTGGCATCCTCTACTTGAAGTGGAAAGATAAGAGAGCTGTTCATCTCCTTTCAAATTTTCACAGTCCTGAAGTTACTACAGTGACTCGCCGTGAAAGAGATGGTTCACGCATAGAGCTACCTTGTCCTCAAGCAGTGATGGATTACAATGCACACATGAACAATGTCGACAAGTTCGACCAACTGAAAAAATCATATGAAATAAGCCGGAGAAGTAAAAAGTGGTGGCACCGAATATTCTTTCACCTGCTTGATGTCAGTATCGTCAACAGCTATATAATTTGGAAGGAACTAGGCGATAGAGAAAAAATGACTGCCAAAGTCTTCAGGATGAGTATCCTGCAAAGCTTAGTAACCCAGAAAACACCATTGAGGCCATCTAGACTTCATGAGAGTCAAGTCCACGTAAAGAAAAACAAGCCATATGTTTCCTCACGCCAGCGTCTCGACAATTCATCCCACCAGCCAGAGCGTACTACCGCCAGACGTTGTGCGAAATGCAGTACAAAAAAGAAGCAAGTGCGCACTTTCTGGATGTGCGCTGAATGCAAAGTGCCTTTGTGCCTTAGCAAAACAAAAAGGTGCTTTCAAGATTTTCACAAAAAGGAATAAGAAACATATTTTATTTGTAAGGTTTGTAATTTGATTTTGTATTGTAAATGACCAATTGCCAGAAATAAAATTATTTTACATTAATTATACTAATTATTACTGCTTAGAGTAGAATTTAAAGGTGAGTTACAAGCACAAACCAAGATATCTCAAAAACTTTAGGTACGGCCCTAAGTGGCATGGTGGTATATTATATATACCACCATCTAAAACCAAAATCAATACAATAAAAAATTTTAATTCATGTTTTCCTTTATTAGCAACCCCACCAGACATAGAAAATGCATGTTTTATTAAAAAATTAATTAAACATAAAATCTGTGCATCAAAGAGATACTGCTAAAGGCAAACTATGTAAACGAGCATTTTTCAAGAACTGCATAGAAGTTACAGCAAAATTCCCCAAAACAAATATAATACCTGTAAATAATGTTGCACTAAATATTATGATGTTACTTCCAACCACAGAGAATGAAGTCAATAAAACTATTCAAAAACTAAAAAGTAAAAAGACAGTAGACTTAGATCACGTACAAACGTTTTTACCAAAACAATGCATAGAGATTATACAAGGCCCCTTAACAAGTATAGTAAATGAATCCTTCACATCAGGGACATTTCCACAGCAGTTAAAACAGGCAAAAGTTGTACCTTTGCTTAAAAAGGTAATGCAGAAGACACAGAAAATCACTGGCCCATTTTCCTTCTGTCACTATTCTCAAAGGTAATAGAAGTGATTATGAAAGACAGATTAATGAATTACCTGAATGAATACAATCATTTAAGTGAATCACTGTTTTGGTTTCCGAAGTGGCAAAAATATGGAGTCAGCCATAGTAGAATTCACAGAAGTTGTACTTGATGCTGTTGACGAAGATGAGTGTGTCACAGGCATATTTTTAGATCTTTCTAAGGTCTTTGATACAGTTGACCACAAGATTCTATTAAATAAATTAGAAGCATTAGGAATAAGATGGGTAGCTAATGACTGGTTTCGATCATACCTACCAGATAGGGTACAAAGAGCAGAGATAACACATACTTCAAATAGATCCAAACATTTAGTAAAACACTTATCAGAACCAAAATACATTAATATAGGGGTTCCACAAGGTAGCATATTAGGACCAATACTATTCCTGATATACATCAATGACTTTCCCAGTAATGTTACTCATGCTGAAAAAGTTCTCTTAGCTGATGACAGCAATAGTATAGTCACTGAGAAAACGAGAGCTTTGTGCAGAGAAAGCAAATGAAACTCTCAAGGAAGTTTGCAATTTGTCAATAGGCAATAAAGTGATATTGAACATAAAGAAAAGTAATGCCATGAATTTCAGTTTGAAGAGGGAAAATGACAATATTAAATTAAACATAGAAGGCACCTCTACAGACTGCGTAACAAATGCAAAATTTCTAGAAATGAATATTGATTCTCAGTTGGAGTGGTGTGAACACACAAAGATACTTGCAAACAGAATGTCATCAGCATGTTATGACCTCAGAATCGTATCATCAGCGTGTAACATGGTCTTTTAATTACACACTATTCATATGTACACTCAGTTCTTACCTATGGCGTTCTTTTTGGGGAATAAACGCACAAAATATGAACATAATTTTCAAACTCCAGAAAAGAGCCGTGAGAATAATAACCACAAACAGTAGTCGAGCTCATTGTAAAGATCTGTTCAAAACACTGGGGATATTAACTGCTCCATGTGAATACATTTAACAGTCAGTTGTGCACATCAAAAATAACATTGGTACTTACTGCACAAGCAGCTCTGTCCATGATCGTGGGAAAAGAGCTAGACTCAACTTACATTTACCAAGAAAAAATAAACATAAAACTCAAAACAGCATTTTCTATCAAGTAATAAAACTGTATAATAAATTACCAAAAGTGATTAAATAAATAGCAAAAATACAACTATTTAAAAATGCATCTAAAAAGTACCTGTTATGCAATACATTTTATACATTGAAGGATTACTTAGATAAAACAGAGTAGGGGTTTCATAAAAAAATGTTATACAAATAAATAAAATAGTGATTATAAAACGTCCAACATTCCACACAACGCCTTCACACTATGTTTTTCTCCTTCTTTTTTTCTTTTTTAGAAAAACTTTTCCGCAAGCTGTGCATAGCACAATACTAACAGCTATTTCTGGGCTCAACATCTCACTCATTATAGATGGATGCTGACTCAGTTTTTCAGGATAGCAAATGGGAAGTTGCAGTACAGAAAATGGCTCCGAGATCACCAGCGTGTGTGCGTTTGTGTGTGTAGTGGATGAAGTGTTACAAAACAATGTGTGTATAGAGTGTACAGCGACTAATAGTGAGATATGAGTGAACAGTGTGGCATTACATTATTTAATAAGTTATTTGTAAAAAAGTATTGTATACCAGGAGTAAATCTAATGATTTTCTCTAACTAGAAGTCTAAATATAAGTGCATCCGAATTAGCTTATTTTAAATTGGTCTAAACTTGTAAATACTTTGACATGTCCTATATCTTTGTAAAAAGAGATCTACAGATGAATAAAGCTACTACTACTACTACTACTACTACAATACTCTGTATTTTATGTAATGGACATTTCAGTAAGGCCCGATTTATGGCTCTTACAAGTTTTACTTCGTTTACTTGACTACTTTGTGTGGTGTCACCGCCAGACACCACACTTGCTAGGTGGTAGCTTAAATCGGCCGCGGTCCATTAGTACATGTCGGACCCGCGTGTCGCCGCCATCAGTACTTGCAGACCTAGCGCCACCACATGGCAGGTCTAGAAAGACGGACTAGCACTCGCCCCAGTTGTACGGACGACATTGCTAGCGACTAGACGTACGAAGCCTTCCTCTCATTAGCCGAGAGACAGTTAGAATAGCCTTCAGCTAAGTTAATGGCTACGACCTAGCAAGGCGCCATTTGTAACATTGCATGTATCTTAATGAGTCTCCCTTGTATCATGAAGATTGCTGTATACCAAAGAATAAAAGTTAAGTATAAAGCAACTACGTACTTTTCTTGCTACCATTCTATAGTTATCCTGTTTCAGACTTCACGCCCGTCTGCATTACATCGCGTGCCTTTCGGCTACCTCCGAGTGGCGTGGCTCTTGCTATGCCACAACACTTTGTATTTTCAAAAACACATTAAGCTCTCATCCTTTGATTTTTTTATAATTAACTGTTGTTTAATTCGATTGTTTCTGTTATAACGTTTCAAATGGGCACATATGTCACAGGCGCCCTATATGTGACGAAACTTGTGTCTTGTTTTTATAGCTGCAGTGTAAGCCACTGGGCTGCTCATTCTGATGATGTTCCTTGCAGGGGGTACGTACAAAATTCTGGATCGTTTGTAATTTCTAATTTTTGACTTGAGCATGTCTGCTCTAAACTCTCACTATTGCCTTCTCACAATGTAATTTTACGTAAGTAACCTTTCTATGTTGTGACATTTTTCATCTTTGGTAATGTTTCTGCCAAACTTATTTTATAGGGCTCTTAAATTTTCATTCTTATGACAATATCCTTAGAGGTGTCGAAACCTGGTTAAATGAATTAAACAATTATTTGAAACCGTTTGGCTGTATTATTCCTATATTGAAACAGATCATTGTAAGGATGTAACGAACGGTATGTGTATTGTGAAAGCTGTAAGAATTTTAAACGGAAGTTTCTAAATAGAAGTTATAAAAGCTGTTAACAGATGGCATAGTAAGCTGTACAGATCGTATGACACACACGAATGAACTCGTCCGCTGCAAGTAGTCTTTGCAGTCAAGCCACAACCTTTTCAGAACGTCCACCACTCGCAATGCAGAGATTGGGCAAACCAACAGCGAAATTCGCCGTCATCAGTTGCCACGCAGATCAACCATTTAGGCTCGTCCAGCATGATGTGATAGTTCCGATTGACAATGTCTTTCTGTGTGCCACACAAAAAGAAGTCACATGGAGTGAGATCGCGTACATATGGAGGCCAACCGATGCCTTCGCCAGTAAATTTGGGATAATCCAACGCAATGATTCTATTCCCGAAGTATGCACCATGAAACTAAACACCTGTTCGGTGCGATATGGTTGGAACCTATCTGGCAACAACCGCTCGCTGCGTGGACAGTCCTCCAAAACATGCTGTGTGGCGACAAGCTGTTCCAAAGTTGCAACGTAACGTTCAATAGTTACCGACTCCCTGACAAAAAAAGTGGCGACAATGCCTCTGCTGCACACCACAGCTCTAACAGTAACTTTGGGAGAATGCAGTGATTTCACTTCACACACATGGGGATTTTCGGTTCCCAACATCAACAGTTTTGTTTATTTACGAATCCATTCAGGTCGAAGTTTGCTTCATCTATGACCCAAATTCAGCTAATATCAAATCCTTATTGACCACTGTGATAATCATGTCCGCACAGAAGGTAATGGTATGGCCCAGTGACTTTGCATTTTTAATATAAACATGTGTAGACCGTATCTCAGTATTGTGTGCATCCTGCAGCACTTCAAACCAGTGTGTGCTGGTATTCTTGTGACGCATTTCCTCGTATACTGCTGAATAAGTCCAGAAACTGATGCGACGTTGTCAGGAGTAAATACAATTGGCCAGAGGTCAACATTCCCCACCAGATCATCAGCCTCGTCGCCTCTCCGTCCGAATTTGCCACGCGAATGGTTTTCGTACTGGATCCTTTTGGAACATTAAATCCTGTTTGAAAACTGCGCCCTGTTGCTGTAATACTGTGTTCTACCTGTGATACTCCAGTACCAGAAACACACGTTGTTTAATGGAATACGTGATTTCAACCCCTTCGGTAGGATAACCTTCTTGCTCTGTTACTCGTTTAAACGGTGAAACTGGGCCACGTGGATTTCGAATTTTTAATTGTAGGTATTACGTCTTGCGATTATAGCACCATCTAACTACTGCTTTAAAATTCTTTGTAGACGTTTTACAACTCTGACAACAAATAGGCTTTACTAGATGGTAGAGTACTTGTCCGCGAAAGGGCAAAGGTCCCGAGTTCGAGTCTCTGTCCGGCACACAGTTTCAATCTGCCAGGAAGTTTCAATATACTAGTTGCTGCACTCTTCTGTTGATTTTCGTTTTCATGACACTTAATTTTACAATCAGGTTGTCGTTCATAGGACACCTAGTCTGAAAATGAAAGCTATATCAGTTCCCTTCCATGCTGCTTTCAGATCGTTAGTCGGTTTACGCGCCCCACGATTTTCCCCTTAACCGAATCTTTGTGAAAGTATGATCACTGAATTTGAAGGCGCCGACTCTACCGTACTGGCTAACTAAACAAACTCCGTGGACGCGACAAGTGTTCAGCCGTCTTCACATGGGACGAGTTACATAACGTTAATGTGGCGCTCTGCGAATATTGTGACGTCACTTCCTGCGTTTCCATGTTGAGGAGCCATTTCGTCACATGAAACACAAAATAAGTTCTCCGATATTCCAGAAACGTGCCACATAAAGTAGAACCAATAGGAAGCAAGAACGTTCCCTACATCACAAGCAGAAAGCGGGACGCCATATTGTATTTGTCGTGTTCAATAGAAGCTGATATTCGGTGGGTTATATGTCATTCCTTATTTTTAGTAACCCTATGAATATATGCTGTTTCTAAGCACCAACGGATTCAGTGTCCCACGAACGAATCATTAATAGTACCACTTCTTGTGACCAAATGACGGGAAAAATCATATTGAAATCAAAGAATTTTCGTATTTAGTTATTTTCGTAGAGATTCACGAAGAAAGTGTCGTTCTTATTATGATTTGTTATAATTAAAGCCAATTAATAACATTTAGGCGACTGAAACCTTTAAAGGTCCGTAACGTGCAATACAAGTTTGCTCCTTGCAGACTTTCAGCATAGCGTAGTTAGTGGGGCGCCAAGTAACGGAAATGAGCATACACGGACAGGGAGTTCATGTCCATTTCTTTATCTCCACGTTTTCTAAAAAGTTGTGTGACTTTCTTATGAAATTAATAAAAATAATTTCTGTAATTTTCTGTGTTATGTAAATACAACTGCGATCTCTGTCACAAGTGAATTTGTTCGATTTAGTGAACTTTTTCCTGACTAGACATTTACCTTCTTTTTTCTCTTATTACATGTTAACAAATATTGAGGTTTTTATTTACTCACACATCAAAAAAAGTTTTTCGTCAGCCCTGTTCCCAGAACTTCTGAAGATAGACGTTAACTGTGGATATTGTATCACAGAGACAGTCCCTTTGACTGTTCAGAGATGTCACTAAACCCTTCCAAAGATGTAAAAAACAATGCATGAGCAGCACCTATTAGACGGATCAATTCCAGTTATTCCACCAGGAAGGAGATTCACAGCTCACGTTGTCTGTAGTTCAACGATGCCTAGACGGTCAATACCGAAGTTCCATTGCGTCAACATTGTCACTTTATGCCAGGAAGGGCTCTCTACAAGGGAAGTGTCCAGGTGTCTCGGAGTGAACCAAAGCGAAGTTGTTCGGACATGGAGGAGATACAGAGAGACAGGAATTGTCGATGACATGCTTCGCTCAGGTCGCCCAAGGGCTACTACTGGAGTGGATGACCTCTACATACGGATTATGGCTCGGAGGAACCCTGACAGCAACGCCACCATGTTGAATAATGCTTTTCGTGCAGCCACAGGACGTCGTGTTACGACTCAAACTGTGCGCACTAGGCTGCATGATGCGCAACTTCACTCCCGACGTCCATGACGAGGTCCATCTTTGCAACCACGACACCATGCAGCGCGGTACAGATGGACCCAAAAACATGCCGCATGGACTGTCCCAAAGATTGGTATCATGTTCTCTTCACCGATGAGTGTAGAATACGCCTTCAACCAGACAATCGTCGGAGACGTGTTTGGAGGCAACCTGGTCAGGCTGACCGGCTTAGGCACACTGACCAACGTGTGCAGCAAGGTGGAGGTTTCCTGATGTTTTGGGGTGGTATTATGTGGGGCCCACGTACGCCGCTGGTGGTCATGGAAGGCACCGTAACGGCTGTAAGTTACGTGAATGCCAACCTCCGACCGATAGTGCAACCATATCGACAGAATATTGGCGAGGCATTCGTCTTAATGGAGGACGATTCGCGCCCCCATCGTGCACATCTTGTGAATGACTTCCTTCAGGATCGCTTGACTAGAGTGGCCAGCATGTTCTGCAGACATGAACCCTATCGAACATGCCTGGGATACACTGAAAAGGGCTGTTTATGGACGACATGACCTATCAACCACTCTGGGGGATCTACGCCGAATCGCCGCTGAGGAGTGGGACAGTCTGAACCAACAGTGCCTTGATGAACTTTTGGATAGTATGCCTAGACGAATACAGGCATGCATCAATGCAAGAAGACGTACTACTGGGTGTTAGAGGTACTGGTGTGAACAGCAGCCTGGACCACCATCTCTGAAGGTCTCGCTGTATGGTGGTACAACATGCAATGTGTGGTTTTCATGAGCAGTAAAAAGGGCGGAAATGATGTTTATGATGATCTCTATTCCAGTTTTCTGTACGGGTTCCGGAACTCTCGGAGCTGAGGTGAGCAGTAAAAAGGGCGGAAATTTTGCCTAGAACAGCATATGGAAGCATGTGCAACAGAATTAGATTTTCACAAAAAATCTTTCATAATATTAAGTGTATATCGAGCACCTGCAGGTAACTTTAATCTGTTTGTAAACCACCTTGAAGCTGTACTGGCCCATTTAACAACCAAAAACAAAGAAATAGTGGTTGCTGGTGATTTCAATGTAGATTTCCTTAAAGACTCTCCCAATAAGAACTTATTTGAGTTAGTAACACTATCATTCAACTTAATTCCCACAGTAAAGTTCCCCACTAGGATAGCCACTTGCTCACAAACAGCCATTGATAATATCTTTATAGAAAAGTCCAATGAACAAAATTATATTACAAAACCAATAGTAAATGGCCTCTCAGACCATGACATGCAGTTCCTTCTGTTAAATGTTAATACTGAACAGGATATAAAATCTGTTAAATCTGAGCTCAAGAGGGTAATCAGTAAGCCAAAAATTGATTATTTTAGGACACTCCTCAGAGACATTCACTGGACTGATGTTTACAGTGCTCATGGCATGAATGAAAAATATAACATTTTTGCTAATAAAGTGCTTACCTTATTTGAACACTGCTTTCCCCCAAAACTTACCAAGGTTAGAGCAAAGTCTACAAAGAAGCCATGGATTACTCGAGGAATAGGGGTATCTTGTAAAACAAAAAGAAAACTGTATCTGTCAATCCGAAACATTTCCAATGTTGATGCTATAGCACATTATAAGAAATACTGCAAAATATTAAAGACTGTAATACGGATGTCAAAGCAAATATATTACAAGGAAAAGATAGTCATATCAGATAACAAAATAAAGGCAATATGGGATATAGTGAAGGAGGAGACTGGTAGAACCAGACATGAAGAGGAACAAATAGCATTAAGAGTAAATGATGCATTGGTGACAGATGTGTATAGTGTTGCAGAACTTTTTAACAAACATTTTATAACTGTTACTGAAAAGATGGGGTTGTCAGGTTCGGTAGATGCTGCTATGGATTACCTTAGACCAGACATTTCAAGTAACTTCCATAATATGAATTTGACCCTCACTACCCCAACAGAAATAATGTCCATCATAAAATCTTTAAAATCAAAAACATCTAGTGGGTATGATGAAATATCAACAAAGTTAATTAAAGAATGTGATTCTGAGCTAAGTAACATATTAAGCTATCTGTGTAACCAGTCGTTTATCAGTGGAATATTTCCTGAGTGGCTGAAATATGCTGAAGTTAAGCCACTGTTTAAGAAGGGAGATAAAGAAATAGCATCAAATTTCCATCCAATTTCACTGTTGCCAGCATTCTCAAAAATTTTCGAAAAAGTAATGTACAGTCGTCTTTATAACCATCTTATCTCAAATAACATACTGTCAAAGTCACAGTTTGGATTTTTAAAAGGTTCTGATATTGAGAAGGCTATCTTCACTTACAGTGAAAATGTGCTTAATTCATTAGACAAAAAATTGCAGGCAACTGGTATATTTTGTGATCTGTCAAAGGCATTTGACTGTGTAAATCACAATATCCTTTTAAGTAAACTAGAATATTATAGTGTAACAGGAAATGCTGCAAAATGGTTCAAATCTTATATCTCTGGCAGGAAACAAAGGGTGTTATTAGGAAAGAGACATGTATCAAGCTATCAGGCATCATCCAACTGGGAACTAATTACATGTGGGGTCCCACAAGGTTCCATTTTGGGGCCCTTACTTTTTCTTGTGTATATCAATGACCTTTCATCAGTAACATTACCAGATGCCAAGTTTGTTTTGTTTGCTGATGATACAAACATTGCAATAAATAGCAAATCAAGTGTAGTCTTAGAAAGATCAGCCAATAAAATATTTGTGGACATTAATCACTGGTTCCTAGCCAATTCTTTGTCACTAAACTTTGAAAAAACTCACTACATGCAGTTCAGAACTTGTAAGGGGCGCCCCAAGAGTATATGTCTAACATACGATGACAAGAAGATAGAAGAAGTGGACAGTGTTAAATTCTTGGGATTACAGCTTGATAATAAATTCAACTGGGAGGAGCACACCACAGAACTGCTGAAGCGTCTTAACAAATCTCTGTTTGCAATGCGAATTTTGTCAGACATAGGGGATATAAAAATGAAAAAGCTGGCATACTATGCTTACTTTCATTCCATAATGTCATATGGGATTATTTTTTGGGGTAATTCATCAAGCCAAGCTAAAGTTTTCCGGGCACAAAAACGTGCAGTAAGAATTATATGTGGTGTGAACTCAAGAACATCCTGCAGAAGCCTGTTTAGGGAACTAGGGATACTAACTACAGCTTCCCAATATATTTATTCCTTAATGAAATTTGTCATTAAAAATATATCACTTTTTCAAACCAACAGCTCAATTCATGGAATCAATACTAGAAATAAGAATAATCTTCACAAGGATTTAAAGTCACTTAGTCTTGTACAAAAAGGTGTGCATTATTCAGGAACACACATTTTCAATAACTTGCCAGCAGCCATAAAAAGCTTAACAACCAATGAAATTCAGTTTAAGAGACGCCTAAAGGATTTATTGGTGGCCAACTCCTTCTACTCCATTGATGAATTTCTTAGTAAAACCAACTGATTTGTATATAAGTACAACATAACTTCTGCACAATTTCAGTGCAGTAATGTGTTCACTGAAAATTTGTGTGTCTGTGTCTGTGTGTGTGTGTGGTTGTGTGTAAGTATAATCTAACTTCTGCACCATTTCAGTGCAGTAATGTGTTCATTGTAAATAAGTATTACAGTAGTTGTATTACATGTTTATTACCTTATAAATAAATAAAAAACTTTTTTATTTTAAATTCAGTGCATTAGTATTTGTAAAATGACTCTTAGTGTTCATTAAAAAATGACGATAATTCCACTTGGGACCTGTGGAATGGTACATTAGCTTATTTGTTTTAGTTGTAAATATTTGTCATGTGTTGTTGTTTTTCTGACATGTTCCACATCCTGGAGGACCTCCTCACTACGGATCAATTGGAATGAAAGTAAATCTAATCTAATCTAATCTGTTTCCTGTTACAACCTTTCTCTTTGATCAAGCGGCTCCGGTATTGCATTCAGCGAACTACTATCTTGATCTCTCCTGCTAGCCAACTGGTCGTACTGTCTGTAATTAGCTCGTCTTCTACAGTAACTTTCATTCATCCTTGACTCCTCTTGTACATGTTGACATTCCTCATGTGGCCTTGAAACGTAATGATTTACATTCGCGGGGTATCACTGTTCGAATCCTCACGTTAGTTTGGTACAATCGCCGCAGCAGACCTGCATTGCAGAATTTACTCGATGTTTTCTTCTTTGAGTTTTTACAGCGTCACGAATCGCAGCGCTGTCGGCACATGGAACGAGACAGTTAACGTGATTTTGCGCTTTCAGCGATCTCCAGCGGCAGTTGTCGACTTTACTTGGCTCGCAAACCACACAGTTTGTTCACTAAAATGGACACGCATAAAATTCCTATGCTATCTCTTTTGAAATGCACTTGTCCTTCTTCGTCCATATGCTAGTCATGTTGTTCTGTCAGTGGTATATACACACATCAAAAAAAGTTTTGCATCACCTCAGCTCCGAAAGTTCCGGAACCCGTACAGAAAACTGGAATAGAGATCATCATAAACATCATTTCCGCCCTTTTTACTGCTCACCTCAGCTCCGAGAGTTCCGGAACCCGTACAGAAAACTGGAATAGAGATCATCATAAACATCATTTCCGCCCTTTTTACTGCTCATGAAAACCACACATTGCATGTTGTACCACCATACAGCGAGACCTTCAGAGATGGTGGTCCAGGCTGCTGTTCACACCAGTACCTCTAACACCCAGTAGTACGTCTTCTTGCATTGATGCATGCCTGTATTCGTCTAGGCATACTATCCAAAAGTTCATCAAGGCACTGTTGGTTCAGACTGTCCCACTCCTCAGCGGCGATTCGGCGTAGATCCCCCAGAGTGGTTGATAGGTCATGTCGTCCATAAACAGCCCTTTTCAGTGTATCCCAGGCATGTTCGATAGGGTTCATGTCTGCAGAACATGCTGGCCACTCTAGTCAAGCGATCCTGAAGGAAGTCATTCACAAGATGTGCACGATGGGGGCGCGAATCGTCCTCCATTAAGACGAATGCCTCGCCAATATTCTGTCGATATGGTTGCACTATCGGTCGGAGGTTGGCATTCACGTAACTTACAGCCGTTACGGTGCCTTCCATGACCACCAGCGGCGTACGTGGGCCCCACATAATACCACCCCAAAACATCAGGAAACCTCCACCTTGCTGCACACGTTGGTCAGTGTGCCTAAGCCGGTCAGCCTGACCAGGTTGCCTCCAAACACGTCTCCGACGATTGTCTGGTTGAAGGCGTATTCTACACTCATCGGTGAAGAGAACATGATACCAATCTTTGGGACAGTCCATGCGGCATGTTTTTGGGTCCATCTGTACCGCGCTGCATGGTGTCGTGGTTGCAAAGATGGACCTCGTCATGGACGTCGGGAGTGAAGTTGCGCATCATGCAGCCTAGTGCGCACAGTTTGAGTCGTAACACGACGTCCTGTGGCTGCACGAAAAGCATTATTCAACATGGTGGCGTTGCTGTCAGGGTTCCTCCGAGCCATAATCCGTATGTAGAGGTCATCCACTCCAGTAGTAGCCCTTGGGCGACCTGAGCGAAGCATGTCATCGACAATTCCTGTCTCTCTGTATCTCCTCCATGTCCGAACAACTTCGCTTTGGTTCACTCCGAGACACCTGGACACTTCCCTTGTAGAGAGCCCTTCCTGGCATAAAGTGACAATGTTGACGCAATGGAACTTCGGTATTGACCGTCTAGGCATCGTTGAACTACAGACAACGTGAGCTGTGAATCTCCTTCCTGGTGGAATAACTGGAATTGATCCGTCTAATAGGTGCTGCTCATGCATTGTTTTTTACATCTTTGGAAGGGTTTAGTGACATCTCTGAACAGTCAAAGGGACTGTCTCTGTGATACAATATCCACAGTTAACGTCTATCTTCAGAAGTTCTGGGAACAGGGCTGACGAAAAACTTTTTTTGATGTGTGAGTAAATAAAAACCTCAATATTTGTTAACATGTAATAAGAGAAAAAAGAAGGTAAATGTCTAGTCAGGAAAAAGTTCACTAAATCGAACAAATTCACTTGTGACAGAGATCGCAGTTGTATTTACATAACACAGAAAATTACAGAAATTATTTTTATTAATTTCATAAGAAAGTCACACAACTTTTTAGAAAACGTGGAGATAAAGAAATGGACATGAACTCCCTGTCCGTGTATGCTCATTTCCGTTACTTGGCGCCCCACTAACTACGCTATGCTGAAAGTCTGCAAGGAGCAAACTTGTATTGCACGTTACGGACCTTTAAAGGTTTCAGTCGCCTAAATGTTATTAATTGGCTTTAATTATAACAAATCATAATAAGAACGACACTTTCTTCGTGAATCTCTACGAAAATAACTAAATACGAAAATTCTTTGATTTCAATATGATTTTTCCCGTCATTTGGTCACAAGAAGTGGTACTATTAATGATTCGTTCGTGGGACACTGAATCCGTTGGTGCTTAGAAACAGCATATATTCATAGGGTTACTAAAAATAAGGAATGACATATAACCCACCGAATATCAGCTTCTATTGAACACGACAAATACAATATGGCGTCCCGCTTTCTGCTTGTGATGTAGGGAACGTTCTTGCTTCCTATTGGTTCTACTTTATGTGGCACGTTTCTGGAATATCGGAGAACTTATTTTGTGTTTCATGTGACGAAATGGCTCCTCAACATGGAAACGCAGGAAGTGACGTCACAATATTCGCAGAGCGCCACATTAACGTTATGTAACTCGTCCCATGTGAAGACGGCTGAACACTTGTCGCGTCCACGGAGTTTGTTTAGTTAGCCAGTACGGTAGAGTCGGCGCCTTCAAATTCAGTGATCATACTTTCACAAAGATTCGGTTAAGGGGAAAATCGTGGGGCGCGTAAACCGACTAACGATCTGAAAGCAGCATGGAAGGGAACTGATATAGCTTTCATTTTCAGACTAGGTGTCCTATGAACGACAACCTGATTGTAAAATTAAGTGTCATGAAAACGAAAATCAACAGAAGAGTGCAGCAACTAGTATATTGAAACTTCCTGGCAGATTGAAACTGTGTGCCGGACAGAGACTCGAACTCGGGACCTTTGCCCTTTCGCGGACAAGTACTCTACCATCTAGTAAAGCCTATTTGTTGTCAGAGTTGTAAAACGTCTACAAAGAATTTTAAAGCAGTAGTTAGATGGTGCTATAATCGCAAGACGTAATACCTACAATTAAAAATTCGAAATCCACGTGGCCCAGTTTCACCGTTTAAACGAGTAACAGAGCAAGAAGGTTATCCTACCGAAGGGGTTGAAATCACGTATTCCATTAAACAACGTGTGTTTCTGGTACTGGAGTATCACAGGTAGAACACAGTATTACAGCAACAGGGCGCAGTTTTCAAACAGGATTTAATGTTCCAAAAGGATCCAGTACGAAAACCATTCGCGTGGCAAATTCGGACGGAGAGGCGACGAGGCTGATGATCTGGTGGGGAATGTTGACCTCTGGCCAATTGTATTTACTCCTGACAACGTCGCATCAGTTTCTGGACTTATTCAGCAGTATACGAGGAAATGCGTCACAAGAATACCAGCACACACTGGTTTGAAGTGCTGCAGGATGCACACAATACTGAGATACGGTCTACACATGTTTATATTAAAAATGCAAAGTCACTGGGCCATACCATTACCTTCTGTGCGGACATGATTATCACAGTGGTCAATAAGGATTTGATATTAGCTGAATTTGGGTCATAGATGAAGCAAACTTCGACCTGAATGGATTCGTAAATAAACAAAACTGTTGATGTTGGGAACCGAAAATCCCCATGTGTGTGAAGTGAAATCACTGCATTCTCCCAAAGTTACTGTTAGAGCTGTGGTGTGCAGCAGAGGCATTGTCGCCACTTTTTTTGTCAGGGAGTCGGTAACTATTGAACGTTACGTTGCAACTTTGGAACAGCTTGTCGCCACACAGCATGTTTTGGAGGACTGTCCACGCAGCGAGCGGTTGTTGCCAGATAGGTTCCAACCATATCGCACCGAACAGGTGTTTAGTTTCATGGTGCATACTTCGGGAATAGAATCATTGCGTTGGATTATCCCAAATTTACTGGCGAAGGCATCGGTTGGCCTCCATATGTACGCGATCTCACTCCATGTGACTTCTTTTTGTGTGGCACACAGAAAGACATTGTCAATCGGAACTATCACACCATGCTGGACGAGCCTAAATGGTTGATCTGCGTGGCAACTGATGACGGCGAATTTCGCTGTTGGTTTGCCCAATCTCTGCATTGCGAGTGGTGGACGTTCTGAAAAGGTTGTGGCTTGACTGCAAAGACTACTTGCAGCGGACGAGTTCATTCGTGTGTGTCATACGATCTGTACAGCTTACTATGCCATCTGTTAACAGCTTTTATAACTTCTATTTAGAAACTTCCGTTTAAAATTCTTACAGCTTTCACAATACACATACCGTTCGTTACATCCTTACAATGATCTGTTTCAATATAGGAATAATACAGCCAAACGGTTTCAAATAATTGTTTAATTCATTTAACCAGGTTTCGACACCTCTAAGGATATTGTCATAAGAATGAAAATTTAAGAGCCCTATAAAATAAGTTTGGCAGAAACATTACCAAAGATGAAAAATGTCACAACATAGAAAGGTTACTTACGTAAAATTACATTGTGAGAAGGCAATAGTGAGAGTTTAGAGCAGACATGCTCAAGTCAAAAATTAGAAATTACAAACGATCCAGAATTTTGTACGTACCCCCTGCAAGGAACATCATCAGAATGAGCAGCCCAGTGGCTTACACTGCAGCTATAAAAACAAGACACAAGTTTCGTCACATATAGGGCGCCTGTGACATATGTGCCCATTTGAAACGTTATAACAGAAACAATCGAATTAAACAACAGTTAATTATAAAAAAATCAAAGGATGAGAGCTTAATGTGTTTTTGAAAATACAAAGTGTTGTGGCATAGCAAGAGCCACGCCACTCGGAGGTAGCCGAAAGGCACGCGATGTAATGCAGACGGGCGTGAAGTCTGAAACAGGATAACTATAGAATGGTAGCAAGAAAAGTACGTAGTTGCTTTATACTTAACTTTTATTCTTTGGTATACAGCAATCTTCATGATACAAGGGAGACTCATTAAGATACATGCAATGTTACAAATGGCGCCTTGCTAGGTCGTAGCCATTAACTTAGCTGAAGGCTATTCTAACTGTCTCTCGGCTAATGAGAGGAAGGCTTCGTACGTCTAGTCGCTAGCAATGTCGTCCGTACAACTGGGGCGAGTGCTAGTCCGTCTTTCTAGACCTGCCATGTGGTGGCGCTAGGTCTGCAAGTACTGATGGCGGCGACACGCGGGTCCGACATGTACTAATGGACCGCGGCCGATTTAAGCTACCACCTAGCAAGTGTGGTGTCTGGCGGTGACACCACACAAAGTAGTCAAGTAAACGAAGTAAAACTTGTAAGAGCCATAAATCGGGCCTTACTGAAATGTCCATTACATAAAATACAGAGTATTGTAGTAGTAGTAGTAGTAGTAGTAGCTTTATTCATCTGTAGATCTCTTTTTACAAAGATATAGGACATGTCAAAGTATTTACAAGTTTAGACCAATTTAAAATAAGCTAATTCGGATGCACTTATATTTAGACTTCTAGTTAGAGAAAATCATTAGATTTACTCCTGGTATACAATACTTTTTTACAAATAACTTATTAAATAATGTAATGCCACACTGTTCACTCATATCTCACTATTAGTCGCTGTACACTCTATACACACATTGTTTTGTAACACTTCATCCACTACACACACAAACGCACACACGCTGGTGATCTCGGAGCCATTTTCTGTACTGCAACTTCCCATTTGCTATCCTGAAAAACTGAGTCAGCATCCATCTATAATGAGTGAGATGTTGAGCCCAGAAATAGCTGTTAGTATTGTGCTATGCACAGCTTGCGGAAAAGTTTTTCTAAAAAAGAAAAAAAGAAGGAGAAAAACATAGTGTGAAGGCGTTGTGTGGAATGTTGGACGTTTTATAATCACTATTTTATTTATTTGTATAACATTTTTTTATGAAACCCCTACTCTGTTTTATCTAAGTAATCCTTCAATGTATAAAATGTATTGCATAACAGGTACTTTTTAGATGCATTTTTAAATAGTTGTATTTTTGCTATTTATTTAATCACTTTTGGTAATTTATTATACAGTTTTATTACTTGATAGAAAATGCTGTTTTGAGTTTTATGTTTATTTTTTCTTGGTAAATGTAAGTTGAGTCTAGCTCTTTTCCCACGATCATGGACAGAGCTGCTTGTGCAGTAAGTACCAATGTTATTTTTGATGTGCACAACTGACTGTTAAATGTATTCACATGGAGCAGTTAATATCCCCAGTGTTTTGAACAGATCTTTACAATGAGCTCGACTACTGTTTGTGGTTATTATTCTCACGGCTCTTTTCTGGAGTTTGAAAATTATGTTCATATTTTGTGCGTTTATTCCCCAAAAAGAACGCCATAGGTAAGAACTGAGTGTACATATGAATAGTGTGTAATTAAAAGACCATGTTACACGCTGATGATACGATTCTGAGGTCATAACATGCTGATGACATTCTGTTTGCAAGTATCTTTGTGTGTTCACACCACTCCAACTGAGAATCAATATTCATTTCTAGAAATTTTGCATTTGTTACGCAGTCTGTAGAGGTGCCTTCTATGTTTAATTTAATATTGTCATTTTCCCTCTTCAAACTGAAATTCATGGCATTACTTTTCTTTATGTTCAATATCACTTTATTGCCTATTGACAAATTGCAAACTTCCTTGAGAGTTTCATTTGCTTTCTCTGCACAAAGCTCTCGTTTTCTCAGTGACTATACTATTGCTGTCATCAGCTAAGAGAACTTTTTCAGCATGAGTAACATTACTGGGAAAGTCATTGATGTATATCAGGAATAGTATTGGTCCTAATATGCTACCTTGTGGAACCCCTATATTAATGTATTTTGGTTCTGATAAGTGTTTTACTAAATGTTTGGATCTATTTGAAGTATGTGTTATCTCTGCTCTTTGTACCCTATCTGGTAGGTATGATCGAAACCAGTCATTAGCTACCCATCTTATTCCTAATGCTTCTAATTTATTTAATAGAATCTTGTGGTCAACTGTATCAAAGACCTTAGAAAGATCTAAAAATATGCCTGTGACACACTCATCTTCGTCAACAGCATCAAGTACAACTTCTGTGAATTCTACTATGGCTGACTCCATATTTTTGCCACTTCGGAAACCAAAACAGTGATTCACTTAAATGATTGTATTCATTCAGGTAATTCATTAATCTGTCTTTCATAATCACTTCTATTACCTTTGAGAATAGTGACAGAAGGAAAATGGGCCAGTGATTTTCTGTGTCTTCTGCATTACCTTTTTAAGCAAAGGTACAACTTTTGCCTGTTTTAACTGCTGTGGAAATGTCCCTGATGTGAAGGATTCATTTACTATACTTGTTAAGGGGCCTTGTATAATCTCTATGCATTGTTTTGGTAAAAACGTTTGTACGTGATCTAAGTCTACTGTCTTTTTACTTTTTAGTTTTTGAATAGTTTTATTGACTTCATTCTCTGTGGTTGGAAGTAACATCATAATATTTAGTGCAACATTATTTACAGGTATTATATTTGTTTTGGGGAATTTTGCTGTAACTTCTATGCAGTTCTTGAAAAATGCTCGTTTACATAGTTTGCCTTTAGCAGTATGTTATTCTGCGTTTGTTTGCCTCTCCCTGTTTCCTTTTTTTCATAATATCCCAGACTGCTTTGCTTTTATTCTCTGCATTATATATATCATTTTGTCATTAAATGACTTTTTTGCAGCAGTCAGCATCTTCCTATAGATCTTTTTGTGTCTATGATAGAAATTGAAGCATTCTGGATCATTGTGTCTCTTTTTCATGGAACTGAGGTATTTAAGTGTTTGGGAGGACTTCTTAACACCTGCTGTTATCCATCTCTTTTTGTGAGATGTTGATACAGACATGCACACTTTTGGAAATGACTTCTCAAAGCTCAGTTTAATAATGTGGAGAATTTAGAGAATTTCGTATTCACATTGGTTTCCTTACACACTTCATCCCAGCTTTATTTTGCTAGTTCCTTTGAAAAATCTTTTTTTTTCGATTTCTGATAGATGTCTTTTGCAGGCTTCTGGCTTAGGGAATGATTCGATGCTTGATTTTACTGTTGTTATTTGACAGAGATAGTCTGATAGTCCTAGATCTTTTACAGCTACATCACATTTTTCCCTGTCCTTATTTGTGACCACATGGTCAATTACTGATGCAATCATTGTAGTAACCTTGTTGCACTATTGATCAACAGGGACATGTCAAAACTTTGAAGTATATTTATGAAGGTGTTGCTGGATTCATTTATGATATTAGTGTTGATGTTCATGTCCCCACACAGAAATATGTTGACCTTTGTACTTGAGACTTTATCTAGAACTTCTGTCAATTTATTGAAAAAATTGTCCACACTACAACTGGGAGATCTATAAACATACAAAATGATTAATTTCTTGGTGATATCAAGCCCAGTTAATTCAATAGCTGATATTTCAAGGTGTTTGTCTTCACTTACTGTACTAAGGTCATGTCTTGATGTGAACTGTGTTCCTTTTCTGATATAAATGCATGATCCTCCACCCTTTGAAGCAGTTCTGCAGGAAGAGTTTGCCTTTTCATAGAATGGTAATACTACATGTTAGGTTTCTGTGTCTCCACGCCAGTGCTCAGTAACACAAACTCACAAACTACTGTGCAGTTCAAAGATTGGAGATCAACTTCTAATAGTTGTATTTTATTTTTTATTGATTGTATGTTTTGATGGAGGATTGTTGAGTCTGTGAAATGCCCCATGTTACTCTTTTCAATTGTATGTTTTTCTTTGTCGGTGCGATATTTGGAATGTTAAAATCTGTCTTGTGAGTGATTGTTTTTTAAACTGCTGGAGATATTCTTTAGTCAGGGAAACATATTGTCTGTAGTTACCCTAAAAAGACTTAATTTTCCTACCCATGACAACAGGTATTTGACCATGTGTGGCTTGAGATCCACCCCCTATACTTTCATGAATCAGCTGTACCAATCTTCCCTTCTCAGTCCTGTTTAGCTGTAGGCCATGCCGTGTGAAGCCCCATCTGTTGATAGTCCCGACGTGACTATCATGACATGAGCAAAGTTGGCTGCATTCAGAGGCATCCCTAACCCCACATTGTAGAATATTTACGCAAACTGCCACATAGTCCGAAAACATCTGTATGAAGGAAATTTCAGTAGTACACATCTACATGAGATTTTTGAAAAAAAAAGATGTTTCAGAACTACTGAGGCAGGAAAGCACATCAAAAAATAAAGGAATAGAAAGTCCGTGATTAGTGGATTAAAGCCATTGAAAAAGCTTTTTTACGTAATTGTAACTGTCCGTCGAGAATGAGGCCGTCGTTCTTAGAAATATGCTTGAAAATCTCCAGTTCGAAGAGCTGGAGATTTTCGGTTTGTGACCGGAAATTAACAGGTGATCATCAAAAGTGGAATTATGTACATTAGTGCCTCTTTTTCCCAATAAATGCTCCTTATATCCGACACTGAAAGATCTTCCTCTTTTTCCTATATAATAAACAGGACACGTATCAAAACTGATTTTATAAACTCCTGAACTGTATACAAGAGCAACTTTGGACTTGAGACTATGAATAAGGTTTTTCTCCAGTTACTGTTAGTAGAAAAGGTAACTTTGCATCCATATTATTCAGCTATAAGACGAAGAGTTCTATAACGAATAGGGCCTAAAATAGAATCGAAAAACTTTTTTATACTCGTTTCTGTCAGAAACAGCATTGATGATTGAAGTAGTCACTTAAGCGTCAGTTTTAATGTTGAAGATGTTTTCAACTAATGAGGAATCATAACTGTGTTTAACAAATAGTTTTTATTAAATTCATCTCATCATTAAGCTTGTTTGGTGACGAAGGTACGGAAACTGCACGATGAATGGCTGAATGGAAAGAAATGCTTTCTTATGGGAATGAGGATGGACTGAACTAGCGGCAGAATCTAATATGTGTTAATGGCTTTTCGAAAAATGCCGAAGGAAAGTCTGTCGTTGGTTCAAGTAATGTAGCTGATGATCATTATTTTCTAATTCTCAAGTGAAGCTGATTTTTTCATGAAGCGTATTAAAAATTCCAAACCAATGCTCAATACCTTCCCGGGAACCAGTGTATATGATCAAAATGTCGCCTACGTACCGAGAAAGTCTCAGAATATCTAAGTAAGTAGCTGAAAAATTATTGAAGAGCCGTTTCTGACAAAAAAGTTTTTTAGATTCCATTTTTGGGCTCTCTTTCTTACAGAATTCGTTGCCTTGTAGTTAAAAAATATGTACGCAAATTCGCCTTTTCTACTAACGATACATTGTAGAAAAGGCTCATTCACAATCTCAAGTCCACAGTTGCTCCTTATACAGTTTAGGAATTTATAGAATCAGTAGTGGTACGTGTCCTGTTTTTAGTATAATATAGAACGAAATGGAAGATCTTTCAATGTCAGATATAAGGAACGTTTATTGAGAAAGGAGGCACTAATGTACATAATTCCACTTCTGCTGATCATCTGTTAATTTCTGGTCACAAACCCAAAAGTGTTGAAGAAATTTAAATTTTACATAGGGTAAAGTAAGGTCATAGGCTCTACGTACTCTTAAGAGCTGGAGATTTTCAAGCACATTTCCAAGAACAATGGCCTGATCCTCAATGAACAGTTACAATTACGTAACAAAAACTTTTTCAATGGCTTTAATCCACTACTCGCGGATTTTTGGTTCCTTTATTCTTTACTACGTTTTTCTGCCTCTAGTTCAGAAACATCTTTTCCTCCAAATCTCGTGTAGATTTGTACTACTAAAGTTTCTTTCGCGCAGATGTTTTCAGACTGTGCAGCTGTTTGTGTAAATATTTTACAATACACTGTACTTTTCGAAATGTGCATTTCAGTAAAGCCTTATAGATGGCTTTATTTCATTTACTGGACTACTTTGTATCGTTCAAAAATACATTAAGCTCTCATCCTTTGCATTTTGTTGTTTATAGTTAACTGTTGTTTAATTCGATTATTTCTGTTATAAAGTCTGAAATGGGCATATATCACTGTCCACATTCGATGAGGGCGCAACTTGTATATTGTTTTCATAGCTGCAAGGTAAGCCACTGGGCTGCTCACTCTGATGATGTTCCTTGCAAGCGGGGAAGTACCAAAGGCTGAAACGTTTTTAATTTCTAATTTTTGACTTGAACATGTCTGCTCTAAACTTTGACTACTATCTTCTCGCAATGTAATTTTACGTAAGCAACCTTTCTATGTTATGAGATTTTTCATCTTGGGTAATGTTTCTGTCAAATGTATTTTTCCGTGTATTATTTTCTAGGGCTTTTAAATTTTCATTCTGATGAAGACATCCTTAGAGGTGCCGAAACATACGTAAATGTTTCAAAGAATTGTTTGCAACCAGTTGAAAATCATTGAAAGTTATACAGGGCGTTACAAAAAGGTACGGCCAAACTTTCAGGAAACATTCCTCACACACAAAGAAAGAAAATATGTTATGTGGACATGTGTCCGGAAACGCTTACTTTCCATTTTAGAGCTGATTTTATTACTTCTCTTCAAATCACGTTATTCATGGAATGGAAACACACAGCAACAGAACGTACCAGCGTGACTTCAAACACTTTGTTACTGGAAATGTTCAAAATGTCCTCCGTTAGCGAGGATACCTGCATCCACCCTCCGTCTCATGGAATCCCTGATCCGCTGATGTAGCCCTGGAGAATCGCGTATTGTATCACAGCCGTCCACAATACGAGCACGAAGAGTCTCTACATTTGGTACCGGGGTTGCGTAGACAAGAGCTCTCAAATGCCCCCATAAATGAAAGTCAAGAGGGTTGAGGTCAGCAGAGCGTGGAGGCCATGGAATTGGTCCGCCTCTACCAGTCCATCGGTCACCGAAGCTGTTGTTGAGAAGCGTACGAACACTTCGACTGAAATGTGCTGAGCTCCATCGTGCATGAACCACATGTTGTGTAGTACTTGTAAAGGCACATGTTCTAGCAGCACATGTAGAATATCCCGTATGAAATCATGATAACGTGCTCCATTGAGTGTAGGTGGAAGAACATACTGACGAAACTAAAATGAGCTCTAACGTGGAAATTAAGCGTTTCCGGACACATGTCCACATAACATCTTTTCTTTATTTGTGTATGAGGAATGTTTCCCGAAAGTTTGGCCGTACCTTTTTGTAACACCCTGTATACGGCTGCTGGAAAACAGTCATGTTCAAAAGTGATTGGTCTATGTTTTCATGTTATTTAATTTTAATACCAAGAAATCATTTGTCGGACGCCCTTTGAAATTATATCCCTGAGATCCAGATAGTCTGTAAATTGTTATCAAAGAAAATTCGATACGTAGTAGCACAGTTAACCTTGCGCGTACCGGTGTATAACACTCCACATCATCACAAATATGCGAAGACTTATGATGCAATTCTTCGCTGAGTTCCAAAAGAAGCCTTCATTTATACTTGCCAGAAGTGTATTGACCGCAACATAAATTACGTTCACCTAACATTTTACACACACTTTATTTTGAGTACCACACTTGGCGGTAGTGGACAAGGTATAAGGGGGGCAAATAAAAGTGGCCTGGACGATTGCATACGATTGGACGTAAATGTATGCATGCCGGCCACTGTGACCGAGCGGCTGTAGGCGCTTCAGTCCGGAACCGCGCTGCTGCTACTGTCGCAGGTTCGAATCCTGCCTCGGGCATGGATGTGTGTGATGTCCTTAGGTTAGTTAGGTTTAAGTAGTTCTAAGTTCTAGGGGACTGATGACCTGAGGAGTTAAGTCCCATGGTGCTGAGAGCCATTTGAACCATTTAATCTGACTTCGGCACGCTACATTGCAAACATTTTGACACCATTTGTGACAGCATTAACGGAGGAGGAAAAGACCTACAGCTACTTCCAACAGGATGGAGCAACTGCTCGTACAGCCGGCCGAACCTTGGAGCACATTTACAGTCTTCACAGCTGACGGTGTTGTTAGCAGAGGTCACTCTGTTCACGGCCCTAGTTGGCCACCCAAATCAGCTGATCTGTCAGTGTGCGTTTACTTTGTGCGAGGAGCACTCTAAGGTGTATCTCAACAACCGTCACAGTCTTGAAGAGCTGCAGCAGAACATTTCGGATGAGACTGCAGCAATTCCAACTTCGATCCACCTGACCAGGACCCATAAGTGCCAAGAGATGAATGGCGGTCACTTTCAACGCCTGCTATAGTCAGATTAGTACCGTATTTCCTTTCCTCCGCTGTGTTTCTCTGTACCCTGGAACTCTGTTCTCCGGTCCATTTCTATTTGCCCCGTCATATACATTTCCATTTACGTATGCATTGCAGTCATTGTACAGATCGTATCACTGCGTGCGAATTTCTGTCGTAATCCGTTCCCGTATTGGCATGGGAAAAATGAATGTCTATATTATTTGATCAAGAGCAACCGCATATCCCTACGCATGCCACACGGGGTACCCGCGCTGTCTTGGGCGCCTTGCCACGGTTCGCACTGCTCTCCCGGTCGGAGGTTCGAGTCCTCCCTCGGACATGGGTGTGTGTGTTGTACTTAGCGTCTAAGTTAGTTTAAGTTCGATTATCTAGTGTGTATGCCTAGGGACTGATGACCTCAGCAGTTTGGTCCCATAGGAACTTACCACATACCTACACAATGCGGAATTGACAACTAGACCTCATGAGAGGCGGGCAGGGTACTATTAAAAGGAAGCATGCAGTACTATGCTGTCGCCAGAGAAGCGTTAGCAGCAGAATAGGTAGTTCAGGAGAGCTCATGGACTTCGAACGTGGACTAGTCATTGGACTGAACCTGATTAACAAATCCACCACGGGCTTTCCAACTCAACTAAAGCTGTCCAAGTGGACAGTTGGTGATGTGATTGAGAAGTGAAACGCGAACGGAGAAACCAAGGTAAACCAAGACCGCGAAAAATCGCTTCAAATCAGCGGTTGGGGGTGACTCGTAAGTTTCAAGGCAGTCCAGCTGGCACGTTCATTGTACGTAGCTAGTTGAAAAGGATGGGCTACAATGGTCCAGTAGCTCCTCATAAGCCACACGTTCTGTAGTCAGTGCACAGCCACGCTTGAGGTGCTGCAAACAGCGACGCCACTGGACAGCAGATGACTGAAAACCAGTGATTTGGAGTCCTCAACCGCGCTGTACCCACTGTAAATCCGATGTAAGGGTTTGGGGTTGGAGAATGCTTGGAGAACATTACCGTCATGTGTTGTGCCAACAGTGAGGTACGGAGCAGGTGGTGTAACGTTATGGGTGCGTTTTTCATTCTTAGTGTGTGGTTCTCTCATTACAATTCAGGAAACGCCAAACGAGGAAGCATTTGAACACATTTTACAGCATTGAGAACTGCGAACATTGGAGGAACAGTTCGAAGATGCTGACTGTTTGTATCAGCATGAAAATTCACCCAGCAATAAAGTAAAATCTGTGAAGCAGTAGTTTGTGGACAATGTTGTTGTTGTTGTGGTCTTCAGTCCAGAGACTGGTTTGATGCAGCTCCCCATGCTACTCTATCCTGTGCAAGCTTCTTCATCTCCCAGTACCTAATGCAACCTACATCCTTCTGAATCTGTTTAGTGTATTCATCTCTTGGTCTCCCTCTACGATTTTTACCCTCCACGCTGCCCTCCAATACTTAATTGGTGATCCCTTGATGCCTCAGAATATGTCCTACCAAGCGATCCCTTCTTCTAGTCAAGTTGTGCCACAAATTTCTCTTCTCCCCAGTTGTATTCAATACCTCCTCATTAGTTATGTGATCTACCCATCTAATCTTCAGCATTCTACTGTAGCACAATTTATCGTCCACGTTTCACTTCCATACATAGGTACAATCCACAGAAATACTTTCAGAACCGACTTCCTGACACTTAAATCTATACTCGATGTTAACAAATTTCTCTTCTTCAGAAACCCCTTCCTTGCCATTGCCAGTCTACATTTTATATCCTCACTACTTCGACCATCATGTTTAGTGTATTCATCTCTTGGTCTCCCTCTACGATTTTTACCCTCCACGCTGCCCTCCAATACTAAACTCACTACTTGAAGCGTCTCATTTCATAATCTATTTCTCTCAGCATCGCCCGATTTAATTAGACTACATTCCATTATCCTCGTTTTACTTTTGTTGATGTGATTAGCAAAACGTGAAGCCTGTAATTAAAATTCCTAGTGCCCACTTCATCTGAGAAATACATTTATAGCTACAGCTTATAGCTCTGAGGAATTAGGAGATTGTCTGGGATTCATAATCAAAAACGATTCTCTAAAAATGTTCACTATATTCTGAAAGTCACAGACCAAAAAGAATCCACACAATCCAACTGAGCAGTTCAGAGTCTAATGCGCTGATACAACTATAACTGTTCAAATTAAATGTTTAAGTGAACGCTCGCCATAATTTGACGATAATGTCCATCAAACGCCACGCTAAATAATGGTAGAATGTCTGTCCCGCGACGGCACGTGAAAATACGACATACGAAAACTGAAGATAGATCATTAAAGTCATCCCAGAATTAACACTTCACTCGAAAACGATTTCATGGTTACGCGTATCCCGAGTAACTTAATACGGCATCCGAGGCTGTTTATAGCAATGATACCGACGCGACGCGACTCCCGACACAGGTGGTGTGCTATTCAGCGTCTGGAGAGAACTGGGGCCTTTTTTTCTCTCGCGCAGCGTTCTTATATATAAAGCCGCGGTGCGGACGGCTAAGGGAAAGCCTGATCAATTCCGCTCTACCGATTAGCCGCTGGGCTAGTAATGCACCACTTTAAGTTATCGGATAAATCACTGCTTCCTTTGCTGATGGCCGATGAAGCTCTCAATTTAAATGTGCATTCAGCACACAGGTAAGTAATCATAATAAAAGTCTGATGTGGCTAAGTCAAATATTTTGGGCGAGAGAATTAATTTAATTACACTACACGCAGGAGACGAGCTCTGAACTTGCTCTTTGGAGATACGCTATTGCTATAGTTTTATAGTTATTCAATTGAAACTTCTCACATCTTTATGATTATAGCGGATCTCCCTTCTACTTAAATTTAAACATCCTAGCCTTATGTATTCGCTTACTTAATCTATCTTGCTTCCTTAATCTCTAAGACAAAAACCAGAAAATCATGAATTTCAACTAAAATTTTAATTTGTGAGATCCAGAATACTGTTTCTACTA
Organism: Schistocerca cancellata; assembly: GCF_023864275.1. Classification (NCBI taxonomy): domain Eukaryota; kingdom Metazoa; phylum Arthropoda; class Insecta; order Orthoptera; family Acrididae; genus Schistocerca; species Schistocerca cancellata. Next base: position 292,606,284 of record NC_064632.1, on the reverse strand, counting down.
AATTATTATGCAAAAGGAATCCAAATATAAATTTTTAAGTTTCTAGCTCTTTTCTGTTGCGCCAATGATTTTTACAGAAAAACGTCCAAATTTCGAAAATGGTTAAAGTTATTGAACTGATATTCAACAAATATTGATTTAGAATTACTCCTGACATGCTAGAAACGTTTCAGGTTATTTACTTGATTTTTAAAGTATTGCGCAACATTTATGACGTCAGAGCTAGTTACATCGGACTAGGCTGGGACACAATGGAAAGACTGATGTGAATTTTATATGGCGTGAGTAGGCTGCTTCCCTACACTTTCTCTCCAGTCCTTTTCCAAGTACGAGTGTAGCTCCTCCTCTTGTGATTCTTGAACTGAGTATTCGCTGTTACTAGCTGAGATGTATTGCTGAAATCAATTAGTCTCTCTCCTCTCTCATTCCTATTACCAAGCCCATACTCTCTCGTAACTCTTTCTTCCTCTTCTTCCCGTACAGTCGCGTTCCTATTCCTCATGATTATTAGATTTTCATCTCCCTTTACATACTGCGCTACCTGTTCAGTAGCTGCACATTTTTTTCTAGCTTTTCATCTTCTGCGTGGGACATCGGCATGTATACCTGAACTATTGTTGTCGGCTTTGATTTGGTATCAATTCTAATGAGAACTACCCTCTCACTGACGTGTTCGCAGTAACTCACTCTCTGCCCTGCCTTCCTATTCATAACGAATGTTACTCATGTTAAATCATTTTCTGGAGTTATTGATATTAGGCCGAGCGGTTCTAGGCGCTTCAGTCTGGAACCGCGCGACCGCCTCGGTCGCAGGTTCGAATCCTGCCTCGGGCATGGATGTGTGTGATGTCCTTAGGTTAGTTAGGTTTAAGTAGTTCTAAGTTCTAGGGGACTGATGACCTTGGATGTTAAGTCCCATAGTGCTCAGATCCATTTGAACCTTTTTTTTGTTATTGATATTACCCTATACTCGTCTGACCAGTATTCCTTGCCTTCTATCCATTTCTCTATATCTAGGTTGAGCTATTGCATTTTTCATTTTAGATTTTGTAGCATTCTTACCACATTCAAACTTTTCACATTCCACGCCCTGACTCGTAGCATGCCACCCTTTCGTTGGTTATCCCAGCTTTTTCTTATTGTCACCTGCGTCTTGCCAGTCCCCTCCCGGAGATCTGAATGGAGGCTAATAGAGAATCTCTTGCCAATGGAAAGATCATCATGACACTTTACCATTACAGCGTATGGGGCTTTAATGCAGTGCTTTGGATTGCCTCCTGCACCCTCATGCTGTTATTCATTGCTGATTTTTCCTTGCCTCCACCCTCTTTGACAAAGCTGTTGACAGAACGAGAATCTTCGGCTACTGTTGCTCATGATTTTTATCAAATTTTAAGGAATGGCTAGGTTCGAACCCACAACCCAGAACTGTCTGATTACGAGTCAAAGACACTACCCTTAGACCACGGGTTCTGATTGTTCGATAACGAGCGAGAGAGGTAAACACCTGAGGGCACTGAACTTCGGGGCTGGTTCTAGCCCCTATATAGCTGTCTCCAGTCAGTCAGGGTTTGGCGTAGTGATACTTCCTGCAGGCCGTGGCTCAAGCTCCCCTCTGCAGGAAGTAGTGCTCGGAATGTCTGTTCCATTAGCTGGCATGTAAATAGCCGGTGTTTACCATGGTACTTTTGGTACGCCTTGGACATAGACAACCTCGTCCTCTGTGGTGTAATATGGGTTGCCGGCCCACAGGGGCTACCTTGGCTCCGGCATAACAAGCTGGACAGTCAGTAGCTCTATTTCTGGAGCCGACGTCCTGCCATCTAGTACGCGGATCGCCACTATGCGGCCAACGCTCACCTACCCCCTTCATCACTCAGCGAATGGACTTAGTACTTCTTGGAAGTGCAAGTTAACCTGATTAGTGGTTACTAGTGAAACATGGTGTCTAATGTCGGTGCTCTTCAGAAAGAGTTAAGTACTGTATATACACCGAGGTGAAAAAAGTCATGGGATACCTCCCAATATCGTGTCGGACCTCCTTTTTCGCAGTGATGTGCAGCAACTCGCCGTGACATGAACTCAACAAGTCGCTGGAAGTCCCTTGCAGAAATATTGAGCCATACTGCATCTGTAGTAGTCAGTAACTGCGAAAGTGTTGCCAGTGACCTCTTGATTGTGTTCGATGGGTGGCCAAATCATTTGCTCAAATTGTGCGTAATGTTCTTCAAGCCAATCGCGAACAATTATGGCCCTGTGACATTGCGTCTTGTCGTCCGTAAAAATTCCGTCGTCGAAAGGCTGCAACTGGTCTCCAAGTAGCCAAACATAACCATTTCCATTTATCTGTTCAATTGTAAACACAGCACACATCATTACGGAGCCACCACCAGCTTGCATAGTGCCTTGTTGACAACCTGAGTCCACGGTTCGTGAGGTCTGAGGAGTCCCACTCAGAAACTGATAACAAGAAGGATCAAATCTGGTCATAAATACTACTGCAATCCTTATCTGAAGAATACATATAGGAAGTCTTATTCCAGGAAGAAGAACAGATTACGAAAGACTTCTTGACGCCAGTCGTTGAAACACACATATGTGTATATACTTTCATGTGGTGAAGTTTCTTGGTGTGTGAGTGTTGCTTCAAATTATGTTTATAAACATACTTTAAAACAGTGCATAATACAGTCTTCGCTGCTGCATGATCACAGGCAGTCAGCACTGGAACTAATGGCGCGATTTTTTCAACGACAACTCCACCCCAGAGAAATTTCATCAGGTGAAGAAAAAAAAAACAAAAAGTGAAAGCTAATGTAAAATGTATCTTAACTTGAACTAGCCGTCTGAACATCATCCTTTCGGTTCGAAACCGGGAACTGCGCTTTTTAAATAAATAATTAGCATTGTAAAAAGTGGCTGGTTGCTGTTGTCTTCTCTGTAAGAGTCAACCTATATTTTTCACACAGCCACTGGCACAGAATGGTAGTTTTCGACAACATAGTATTTATGATATTTAATTTTTGAAGATGCTGATAAGGGCGGTAGGCTGCCGATCAAAGCATTTATAACTAAACGAGAGGAAGTCTCTTAGAACACTATTTGGTTTACGTGTTATGCAAGAAAGAAGTTGGAAGCTACGGCGGTGAATAGCAACAAGTGAAATGCACTGACGACATCTGGACTGTTCACTGGAAGATCACGATACTTAATGAAATGTGGCAAGCACTGATATAGGAACTCACAGAAGTACTGAGATGCAGTCGCACAAACTTTCTGAACAAAGCAGGTTCAAATGGTTCAAATGGCTCTGAGCACTATGGAACTTAACACCTATGGTCATCAGTCCCCTAGAACTTAGAACTACTTAAACCTAAAGGAAATCAACGGAACAAGCAGCACGGTGAAAATCAGCGAGATGGTCATGGATGGACGAGAGGAAGCGTTCGAGTGTGGCGCAGACCTCACGAACCGTGGACTCAGGTTGTCAACAAGGCACTGTGCAAGCTGGTGGTGGCTCCGTAATGATGTGTGCTGTGTTTACAATTGAACAGATAAATGGAAATGGTTATGTTTGGCTACTTGGAGACCAGTTGCAGCCTTTCGACGACGGAATTTTTACGGACGACAAGACGCAATGTCACAGGGCCATAATTGTTCGCGATTGGCTTGAAGAACATTACGCACAATTTGAGCAAATGATTTGGCCACCCATCGAACACAATCAAGAGGTCACTGGCAACACTTTCGCAGTTACTGACTACTACAGATGCAGTATGGCTCAATATTTCTGCAAGGGACTTCCAGCGACTTGTTGAGTTCATGTCACGGCGAGTTGCTGCACATCACTGCGAAAAAGGAGGTCCGACACGATATTGGGAGGTATCCCATGACTTTTTTCACCTCGGTGTATATACAGTACTTAACTCTTTCTGAAGAGCACCGACATTAGACACCATGTTTCACTAGTAACCACTAATCAGGTTAACTTGCACTTCCAAGAAGTACTAAGTCCATTCGCTGAGTGATGAAGGGGGTAGGTGAGCGTTGGCCGCATAGTGGCGATCCGCGTACTAGATGGCAGGACGTCGGCTCCAGAAATAGAGCTACTGACTGTCCAGCTTGTTATGCCGGAGCCAAGGTAGCCCCTGTGGGCCGGCAACCCATATTACACCACAGAGGACGAGGTTGTCTATGTCCAAGGCGTACCAAAAGTACCATGGTAAACACCGGCTATTTACATACCAGCTAATGGAACAGACATTCCGAGCACTACTTCCTGCAGAGGGGAGCTTGAGCCACGGCCTGCAGGAAGTATCACTACGCCAAACCCTGACTGACTGGAGACAGCTATATAGGGGCTAGAACCAGCCCCGAAGTTCAGTGCCCTCAGGTGTTTACCTCTCTCGCTCGTTATCGAACAATCAGAACCCGTGGTCTAAGGGTAGTGTCTTTGACTCGTAATCAGACAGTTCTGGGTTGTGGGTTCGAACCTAGCCATTCCTTAAAATTTGATAAAAATCATGAGCAACAGTAGCCGAAGATTCTCGTTCTGTCAACAGCTTTGTCAAAGAGGGTGGAGGCAAGGAAAAATCAGCAATGAATAACAGCATGAGGGTGCAGGAGGCAATCCAAAGCACTGCATTAAAGCCCCATACGCTGTAATGGTAAAGTGTCATGATGATCTTTCCATTGGCAAGAGATTCTCTATTAGCCTCCATTCAGATCTCCGGGAGGGGACTGGCAAGACGCAGGTGACAATAAGAAAAAGCTGGGATAACCAACGAAAGGGTGGCATGCTACGAGTCAGGGCGTGGAATGTGAAAAGTTTGAATGTGGTAAGAATGCTACAAAATCTAAAATGAAAAATGCAATAGCTCAACCTAGATATAGAGAAATGGATAGAAGGCAAGGAATACTGGTCAGACGAGTATAGGGTAATATCAATAACAAAAAAAAGGTTCAAATGGATCTGAGCACTATGGGACTTAACATCCAAGGTCATCAGTCCCCTAGAACTTAGAACTACTTAAACCTAACTAACCTAAGGACATCACACACATCCATGCCCGAGGCAGGATTCGAACCTGCGACCGAGGCGGTCGCGCGGTTCCAGACTGAAGCGCCTAGAACCGCTCGGCCTAATATCAATAACTCCAGAAAATGATTTAACATGAGTAACATTCGTTATGAATAGGAAGGCAGGGCAGAGAGTGAGTTACTGCGAACACGTCAGTGAGAGGGTAGTTCTCATTAGAATTGATACCAAATCAAAGCCGACAACAATAGTTCAGGTATACATGCCGATGTCCCACGCAGAAGATGAAAAGCTAGAAAAAAATGTGCAGCTACTGAACAGGTAGCGCAGTATGTAAAGGGAGATGAAAATCTAATAATCATGAGGAATAGGAACGCGACTGTACGGGAAGAAGAGGAAGAAAGAGTTACGAGAGAGTATGGGCTTGGTAATAGGAATGAGAGAGGAGAGAGACTAATTGATTTCAGCAATACATCTCAGCTAGTAACAGCGAATACTCAGTTCAAGAATCACAAGAGGAGGAGCTACACTCGTACTTGGAAAAGGACTGGAGAGAAAGTGTAGGGAAGCAGCCTACTCACGCCATATAAAATTCACATCAGTCTTTCCATTGTGTCCCAGCCTAGTCCGATGTAACTAGCTCTGACGTCATAAATGTTGCGCAATACTTTAAAAATCAAGTAAATAACCTGAAACGTTTCTAGCATGTCAGGAGTAATTCTAAATCAATATTTGTTGAATATCAGTTCAATAACTTTAACCATTTTCGAAATTTGGACGTTTTTCTGTAAAAATCATTGGCGCAACAGAAAAGAGCTAGAAACTTAAAAATTTATATTTGGATTCCTTTTGCATAATAATTTAGTAGAAACAGTATTCTGGATCTCACAAATTAAAATTTTAGTTGAAATTCATGATTTTCTGGTTTTTGTCTTAGAGATTAAGGAAGCAAGATAGATTAAGTAAGCGAATACATAAGGCTAGGATGTTTAAATTTAAGTAGAAGGGAGATCCGCTATAATCATAAAGATGTGAGAAGTTTCAATTGAATAACTATAAAACTATAGCAATAGCGTATCTCCAAAGAGCAAGTTCAGAGCTCGTCTCCTGCGTGTAGTGTAATTAAATTAATTCTCTCGCCCAAAATATTTGACTTAGCCACATCAGACTTTTATTATGATTACTTACCTGTGTGCTGAATGCACATTTAAATTGAGAGCTTCATCGGCCATCAGCAAAGGAAGCAGTGATTTATCCGATAACTTAAAGTGGTGCATTACTAGCCCAGCGGCTAATCGGTAGAGCGGAATTGATCAGGCTTTCCCTTAGCCGTCCGCACCGCGGCTTTATATATAAGAACGCTGCGCGAGAGAAAAAAAGGCCCCAGTTCTCTCCAGACGCTGAATAGCACACCACCTGTGTCGGGAGTCGCGTCGCGTCGGTATCATTGCTATAAACAGCCTCGGATGCCGTATTAAGCTACTCGGGATACGCGTAACCATGAAATCGTTTTCGAGTGAAGTGTTAATTCTGGGATGACTTTAATGATCTATCTTCAGTTTTCGTATGTCGTATTTTCACGTGCCGTCGCGGGACAGACATTCTACCATTATTTAGCGTGGCGTTTGATGGACATTATCGTCAAATTATGGCGAGCGTTCACTTAAACATTTAATTTGAACAGTTATAGTTGTATCAGCGCATTAGACTCTGAACTGCTCAGTTGGATTGTGTGGATTCTTTTTGGTCTGTGACTTTCAGAATATAGTGAACATTTTTAGAGAATCGTTTTTGATTATGAATCCCAGACAATCTCCTAATTCCTCAGAGCTATAAGCTGTAGCTATAAGTGTATTTCTCAGATGAAGTGGGCACTAGGAATTTTAATTACAGGCTTCACGTTTTGCTAATCACTTTCTGGTTGCCAATATTGTAGTTAGAGAGCCAGTGTTGAGAATGGCAAAAGACTGCATAAATAATAGGAACATTTTTATAACAATTAATTCCACCCGCCGCCCCACACATGGTTAATCGGCCGGGAAATGCATCTTTTCCACTTTACATTCTACACATATATCAACAATTATTCAACCCGCCGCCCCACAAAAGGTAGATTTTAGCAAGATTTCATCATGGCCAGACAGACATCCAGAAATCAGGTATTGGTTTGTAAGGTATACGCAGGATCAGATGTAGACTCAGGTCACAATTTATTAATGATGAACAGCAGAGTGAATTTGAACAGAATATTACGGAAGATGGATAATCGCTTGGTTCGTTGATTCGGGAGAGGGGACCTAACAGCTGGGTCAACGGCCCCATCGGATTAGCTAAGCATGGACAAGAAAGCCGACAGTGCCCATTCACAGGAACCATCCCCGCATTCAGCTGAAGCGATTTAGAGAAATCATGGAAAACTAAAATCAGTATGGCTGGACGCTAGTTTGAATCGTCGTCCTCCCAAATGCGATGATGATGATTTCGGTTTTGGGGCGCTCAACGTTGTGGTTGTCAGCGCCCCTACTAATTCCCAAATTTTTCACGGTCCAGTCTCGCTATTCTCCTGAATGATGATGAAATGATGAGGACAACACAAACACCTAGTCCCCAGGTGAAGAAAATCCCCGACGCAGCCCGGAATGGACCCCGGGACCATGTAACCAAGAGGCAGCAACGCTAACTACTTTTCTTTTTTTTTTTTTTTTGTTGATCCCATTTTGTTCGTTAGTATTCGTTGTATTTGTTCGGGGCGGACGTCCCATGATGCTCGTTCAAGTTCATCGTTGACTCATTGACTCAGTTTTTTTTTTTTTTTGTTACAGAAGTCAGCTAACCCTCTGACCGAACACGCTGAGCTACTGAGCCGGCTAACCACTTGAGCACAAGCTGCGGACTCCGTCTAGTGCGCTAACCTCTGCGCCACCTCGCTCGGTCAGTGTGGAAAGAAGTGGGATACTGGAGTACTGAGGAATGATGATACACCTTTGCAGTTTGCTAAAGATGTCGATACTGTGATAAGGAATACCACAGTAGGCAGTTCAGTTGAAGAGGAACGGACGTCTCTAAATGACTTACGTATGAAGTGCAGGAAAGCCAAAGCGAAATGGCTACAGGAAAACTGTGTAGAAATCTAAGAAGAAATGATTGTCAGGACTGACTCCGCATATAGAAAGGTCAAGACGACCTCTGTTGGAATGAAGAGCAGAGGCATCAACATTAAGAGTGTAATGGGAACTCCACTTTTAAGCGCGGAGGAGAGAGTGAATTGGTGAAAAGACTACACTGAGGTATCTGTGAGGAGGGCTTGTTCGACGACGTAACAGAAGAATAAAATGGAGTCGATATGGAAGTTCAGTGTTAGAATCGGGATTTAAAAAGAGGTCTGGAAGAGTTGAGATCAAGTAAGACAGAAGGGATAGATAATATTTCATTGGAATTTCTAAAATCATTGGTGGACGTGACAACCAAACAACTATTCAGTTTGGCGTGTGGCGTCTATGAGAACGGCGGCATACCATCAGACTTTCGGGAAAATATCATCCATACAAATACGAAGATGTCGAAGGCAAGTAAAAGCGAAAATTATGGCACGGTGAGCTTAACAACTCATGTATCCAACTTTAGTTTTGAGATACGTAGAGGCAATGTGTTTCGTGAAAGTAAATAAAGATTTATTAAGCAACAACAGCTGAAAACAATTCGGTTTTTAATTTTTCCTCTTTTTCATTTTTCTCCTCATTTGCCCACCTTTTTCGCTGTTTGGATCGAAAGTAATATTTTCCACCCTTTGCCATCCCTAAAATTTGTCGCCCTAGGCGGCTACCTAGTCTTGCCTTATTATAGAAATGGCCCTGCAGCTCCATTCTCGCCATTTTCCGAAGTCTTGGACAGGTATCATTCAAAGCAAAGTGACTGACATTTGCCTGTGTTACATTTTCTACTCGTATCACTTGCTGGGCCATACGTTCCAGAAGGCTTTCGATACCGTTCATTACAAGCGTCTTCTAGCCAAACTGCGTGCCTATGGAATATCGCTTCAGTTGTGCGACTGGATTCGTGATTTCCTATCAGAAAGGTCACAGTTCGTAGTAATAGACGGAAAGTCATCGAGTAAAACAGCCGGACAGTAAGCTGAAATATGGATCACTTTGACCCCATTACTTTCCATACCTTCATTCCACAACTTAGAAGTAAATTGTGCCCCATTGTCTGATAGAATCGCCTTGGGCTTACCAATATGAACAAAATAATCGTTCACAAGCTTGCTATAGACCGCTTTGGCCGTAGCTTTCCTAATCGGGTATAGTTTGATGAACTTGGAAAAAGCTTCTAGCACTACTAAAATGTAGGCAAAGTTTCCTGATGACTTGGGCAAAGGTCCGTACAAGTCCACGCACAGTAATTCAAAGGTGTCGTTAGGCCTTATACTTTGCATAGGACCACGACTCGTACAGTTGGTAACCTTCACCTTCTGACATAAATCGCAAGTTTTCACTCTGTCAGTAACGCGTTTTAACATGTTGTTAAAATGCACTACTTCACTCAGCTTTTCCGTACATTTCTCAGGTCCACAGTGACCATACGCCAAATGGTAGTAGTCTATTATTTCCGTGACGTATTTGGCGGGCCAGCATAACCGCCAAATATTACTATCTTCACCTTTACGTATGTACAAGATATGATCGTATATCTTGTAATACTTTCTTAATTTCTCTCCTTCTGAACTCCTTTCGTCATATCGGGTTTTCACCATATTTAAACAACCGTCCTCGTTCTGATGACAACGTAGATTCTTACAGATGTTCACTACTAATTTACGTCCCTCAACTTCTTTAAAGTAGTATAATTTGACCACTCCATCTGACTCATCTTTCAATACATCTTGATTAGACTCGGGCAACCGCGACAGCGCATCCGCTACGCAATTGTCGGTCCCTTTTACGTAACAGATGTCATAGTTAAATTGCTGTAAATACAGCGACCACCTAGTCAGTCTTTCGTGAAGTAGTTTACAATCCTTCAGATAAGTGAGCGCCTTATGGTCCGTATGAATAATCACCTTACGGTCCCATAGGTAACCCTTGAACTTCTTGAATCCCCACACGATAGCGAGACACTCTTTCTCAGAAATCGTGTAGTTTCGCTCACTTTTTGATAAAGTTCGACTCGCGAACGCTATCGTCCGGTGTTCCTTATCCTTTCCTTCACCAACTTCTTGGAACAGTTCTACCCCCACCCCGTAATTCGACGAATCCGTTCCCAGATGGAAGGGTAGCGATAAATCAGGATGAAATAGTATGTTAGATCTTAACAACTCGTCTTTTAATCTCTCGAAAGCGGACTGACACCCGTCAGTCCACACAAACGGAACGTTTTTGCGTAAGAGGTTATTCAAATTTTCATCATTAAACACTTGTCCTTTTACAAATTTGCGGTAAAATCCTGTTAACCCTAGAAAACTTTTTAACTGTTTCCTAGACTTGGGTGGAGGACAATTCCTTATTGCCTCTAGTTTCTCTGGGTCCTTCGTAATACCAGCAGTGGTAATTACATGCCCTAAAAATTTCAGTTCCTGCTTCACAAATTCGCATTTCTTTAACTTTAGAGTCATTCCGCCACGGCGCAATGCTCTAAGAACTTCATCTAACAGGTCACAATGGTCATGCCAAGTGGCATTGGCCAACAATAGGTCGTCAACATGTACAGTTAATCTTGAACTCAAAGCCGGTCCTAGCACTTTATCTAGGGCCCTGATGAATACGGACACAGATATATTAAGTCCAAACGGCAGTACTCTATACTGATAACACCTGCCCGCAAACAAGAAGGCGGTGTATGGCCTAGATTCTTCTTCGAGTTCTATTTGCCAGTAACTAGCCGTCAGATCGAGGCTAGTCATGAACTTAACGTCATGAAAACGTTGCAAAATCTCCTCCATACTCTCTGGTCTGTCTGTTTCGCGTTGAACGACCCTATTCAACGTGCGTGCGTCAATCACATTACGCACATTACCATCCCGTTTTGCTACAATGACCAAACCGTTATTGTATGGACTCGTACTTCTTTCAATCGATCATCTTATCTATCTCCCGTTGCACTGCTTCCTTTTTGGACAGCGGTATAGCATACGGTCTCACGAAGAATGGTTCGTGCGGAATTACATGCAACTTGCATTTATATCCTTCCACAAGTCCCGGTTTGTCTGAAAACACACTCTTATTCCTCATTATCACTTCATACAGGCCTCGTCTTTGTTCGTGTGTTACGTTTGACACACCGTCTACAATACTTTCCAATTCACTTTCTACACTATTGTCAATGCCGAGATTCCTCACATTACAGTAGTTCAAATTCATACCTACGTCAATAGCATCCGGCCAGTTAACAATGTGTATAGGCTGGTATTGCCTATGCACACCGTCTCCTGCCTCGTCAAAACTAACTACTATTGTTTTATCTTGTGACGTACATGTCAAAGTTTTGCTTTCGCAATTAATCACTGCACGGTACTTTAATAGCCAATCTAACCCGATAATTACTTCCGTAGTCAAGTCTGGCACGACGACAAACTCTTGTTGAAATCGTGCCCCACATATCTCGAAGTTGACAAAAATCTGTTTTGTGACCGGTTTACTGGCCTTCCCAGTAGCACCGATAATTTTCACTCCTGTTACTGGCATAACTACGATGCCAGGTCTGTCTTTCAGTAGCTCAAATATTTTCCCAGATACAGCACTCAATTCTGCACCGGTGTCAATCAACACGTTTAGTTGTAGGTCGTGCATATTAACAGACACTACTATCTGTCTACACTTGTCCTCAACTGTTTCTTTATTTTCCCACAATAAATCCTCGTCTACATCCAGGTCACTCCAGAAAAAACCATCCGGCTTTGATCCTAAATCCGGCTTATCTGGCGGCTTTTTCAGCCTCTGTTCACATACAGTTTTAATTTCAACACGTTTGTCCTGAGGCTGTAGCTTCGCCTCCAATACCGAAACCTTTTCCTGTAACTCGTCAACTAGTGAGTGTTGCTTTGCTATCAATTCATTAATCGTCACCTTCGTTGATTCCACTTTGGTCAGATTAATCTCATCCGCCAATCTACCTGGAGGAATGTGTCCAGTAGTTTCTGCAATTACTTCCGCTAGATCTGCGCAACCCACACTGCTATCGTCTGACCGTATGTCAGCTCTAACCTCATACACGCTGTAATCTATGTACTTTTCTACCAATCGTGTCCGACTATCACTAAAATTTTCGCAATCTTTCTCCTTAATAGTCTCGCAATGTTTAAACTGGAGGTTTGCGTCGGATGGGTCGGCTACTTCTAACACTATAACTTTCGGTAAAGTCTGCCGGTTAGGGCCAGAACTTTCCGTTACTACCTCAACATCCAACTCTTGCGGGACGAAACACGATGAATCTTGCTCGTGCTCCCCATTAACATCAACTGTTTCTGGTAAAGTCTGCCGGTTAGGGCCAGAACTTTCTATCATTTCACAAACACTATCTTCCTGCGGGACGAGACGCGGAAAATCCTGCGCGCGCTCCCCATAAACACTTCTCCCATACAGACCCCTATAATCTCTTAGTTCGTCGTATAAGCGACCGAACTGCCTTAACCAGACCTCATCCCTCTCTGCATCCCCTCGCTCGATGACGGACGTTTTATCCGACATCTGATATTCTCTCAACACTTGCGAATCATTCTTAAACTCAATCTCCAGTTCCGCTGTGGGTATTACAGCTGCCACTTTATAATCCATTTCCGGAACACTACTTAAATTGTTCTCACTGACAGTGAATGTACTTCCTACTGCCGTGTATACAGCTGATCTACTACTTGTGGGCGCACTCCTTTCTCCTAACACTGGCACACTCTCCCGCCGTTGATTATTCCACACGGAATTTTCATAACGACGACACCTGGGTTTTCTCCTGTTATTGGGCCGCCAAAATTTCTCCACGCCCGGTCGGCCCCTCACCGGCGCGGCTAATGGTTTCCCTGTCTCGTCCCAGCAGATACGGTCCCCGGATGCTGCTGAGGCGGCTCATCACACCCTCTGGCGTTATTACTATTCTGTGAGGCCCGTATCACGTTAGTACGATACTGGTTTCCGTCATTCCTGTTATTATTTGCATTGTACCGATTCTTATTACGGTCCGAACCATTATTGTTATTGCTGCCATGGTTGCGGTATGCATTATTTCAATGGTTATCGTTGTTGTGGTTGCTGTGGTACCCGTTGTTGTTACTACGGCCTCTACCACTGTCGCGATTATTGCGCCAATTGTCCTCGTCCTCAACCCTTTCCAGGAAATCATTGATTGTCCTGTAATTGCTTCCTACGTAGCGTTTTGTATCATCTGGAAGCTTCTTGTAGAGTTCCCAGACTATTTCGGATTCCGTGCGGCGATCACGCAAATATTCCAACTTGCGGATCCAGCCCTCACAAAACTCCCTCATCGAACCGCGCGAATTCGCATCGAAAGGCCTCGATACGACAAATTCGCGCCAGACACTTTGCTGTTTTTGCTCTGACCAGTATTCAGCCAGAAACAAATTTTTAAACTCGTCAAAAGTCAGGTTCGTAATGTTGAGGTTTAAGCCCCAACGCTTGGCATCACCAGCCAGCACATCAATAACCGCATTAATTTTTCTCTCATTAGTCCATGATCTGGGTAAAACTCTTTCACAATTTTTAATGAAGTCCGTCGCGTGTATACCGCCTTTTTTCAAGGGGTCGAACCGCTCCTCTTTCGTCAACAATTCCGAACTATGTGCACAGATTGGCACATAGCTCTGTTTTTCGTCAAGTTTCTTTTCTAATTCCGACACTCTCGTAATTACTTGGCAAGTGGTTGTCGCAAGCGTTTCCACTTCCCTCCTTTTCTCTTCGCAGGTATTAGCCTGCTCCCTCACTTTAGTGTCTACTTCGGACACTAAAGCCTTTAAAGTTTCCACCTTCTGTTGATCCTCTTTTTTCACTAATTGAATTTGTTCCGTCACCTTATTCTCGATGATCGGAGCAACTGCTTCTCCTACACTTTTCTCGATTCTGCTAATTTCGGAATCAAAACGAGTATTTATGCTCGCAATTTCCGCCTGAACGCCTATCATTTCCTGTTTAAGATTACCGATTTCGGTATTAATTACAACAATATCTTCTTTGATTTTATCAACTTTTGTATTAACAACTCCAACATTGTTGTTAACAACATTAATAGCTTTGTTCTGATTGTCTAGCTTTCGTTCAATTTTTTCAGACTGAGCTTCTTGCTTGGCAGACTGAGCTTCTTGCTTGGCAGACAGAGCTATAATTTCTGCCGATTGACTCTTGATTTTGTTAATCAAAACATTCAATAAATCTGTTAAATTCCCGGAAACTACCGGTTTTACTTCCGTAGCGGCTTCCTCTTTAGTTGTCCCCCAGTATTCGTCATCAAGGGATTCAGATTTGATTTTCACTTCCGATTCCGAAACATTTTCTAAAGTTTGGAATTCCATTTCTGCTCTTTGTTGCGTTTCGGCGGTCGCGTCTTTCATGCTAGCCGCCTGACCCTAAACAATGGGTACCGCGGTGCGCGTTTCCCACTGTTCGACCGATTGTTCCGTATCCAAGTCTACCAAATTTTGGTAATTGTTGCCTTCACTCATTTTAATAATTTTCAACATAAATGACAAATCTCAAATATAATTAGGATTACTCCCACTACTTATTCTCGCTGACGTAACGGCCTGTACGTAGCCAGTACTTTGTTACGAGATTTGCACAATGCAAAATTCGTGTCCAGAACAACCTCAAATCCGAAGATTGTCCTGTCACCAGGTCGCCACGTGTAACCTCCCCCTCACTTTCCGACCTTAATGACAGCGAAAAATGAAACCGCGTGTACCTAATGGGAGTTTTGGAAAAGCAATCGTCACCGAAGTTAACCTGTCGGTAAAGAGGGAGGAAAGGGTTACATCTAAATGAAAGGAAATGTGCTAATGAAACTGGTGGAAATTAATTTTGAAAAGGGGTAAAGTTAATAAAGGAAGTAAATGTGCAGCCGTTACGTTAACAATTAACTAGCGGTAATTAGGTATTTGAGATTTGGGGGGAAATCACGGTCGCCAGTCCTAAGGACAATTACTATAGTAACTGAAAAAGAAAGGTTATTACACATATAATTAGCACTAGAAGCGTGGCAACTGAAGGTTGACACGTGTAGTGTGAAAACTGAAAGTTTGTCAGAAGTAATAAATTTCGCTACACCCTGACTTAATTTAGCAAAAGAATTAATAAAACCGGAAAATCGAAAGTTAATTTAGTGACTGAAGTTAATAGTGAGCTTTCTTTCTGAAGCACATCGAAATTCAGTAAAATACGGTTAGTCTTGGACTTCCTCAACAATCATTTCAAAAACTACTTGAATCTACGCAATTTAGAAATAAGAGATTTAACTTTGAACTTGAATTAAATGATTCCGAACAATTAACAATAGTAAAATTTAGTACGTACCAAGCTGAGCTGCAGTCACAGGTCAGCTAAAATATGGTAACAAAACTCGCACTCTTAATTTGTGCTTGTGTAATCTAAATAGTGTAGCCAGCTATAAATACTTTAACCGAATTTTGAAATTAAAGCAGTGAAAACGAGTTAGCTATATTACTTTAATGCTGGCGTTTGAATTTCAACGACACTCGGGTTCATTTCGGAAAAGGGAGGGACTCTGCTTGGTAATGCAATTGGGACAATGAGCAACAAACTTTCATGCTAAGTTGCTGTAATTATAGTGACGAAAATGGAACAGTTTGAAAAGCTGAGGTCTGCCATACAGTTCTAAAACTTTACGTGCGTCCAGTCTTCCTTGTCGGTTGATTGAAGGTTTGAAGCCGTCGGTCGAGGAGGTGGCGACAGTCACTCATTGTCGGCCGTCGCTGTTGCAGAAGCTGGATGTTGGCGCGCCTTCTTCTCGACACGGTCACCAGACGAAACGGGCCCTTGATGTGCGCTAGTTAATGTTTCCCGTCCGCGACACCATGTCAGAAACTATCATCGCAAGTCGAGCGCAATTACATGCTGCCAAACCCCGAAAGCGCGGCAACTCGCGGGAGCGTCACACAACACACCTGCTCCACTCGCTACTCCAGCCAGACTCTCTCATGCTCAGCCCGCGCTCCACGCGACAGAGTTAACACTACCAAAGATACTACATACTTTGATTCTTCACACAACCTATCGATGTAATCGTTCGATAGCAGTTTTCCCTAGGCAAGACCCAGCGTAAAAATACAAATAATACTTACGAAACAAACCAATTATACATCGACATAAATGTATAAATATATATATACAAACAGTAAAACAATTACAATATACAAAGAGACAGAAATGTCATATCTTGAGGTAACAAAGCAAGGAAAAAAAAATAGTACAATAGATGGAAATAGGAGGCTATGCATTTCCGGCGTTACAAATTCCATTGTACTATGTGTTTCTTGAATAATAATCCTTCTCTCTAACAGTGTGCCGTACCGCATATTATTGCAACCTGGACTGCTTCAGCTCCTATCAACTCGGCCTCCTACTTTTTGCATTTAGTAACGAGCTGAAAACACCCACGCGTTTTGTGCCTCTAAACAATGACACACTAAATAGTGGAATTTAAGTGCTACTCTGAGGTAAGAAGATTGGCACAAGAGAGAAATTCTGAGCGAACTGCATCAAACCAGTTAGAAGACATATGAACCTCCTCCCTCCACCCCCACCCCCCAAAAAAAGAATCGACCATAAATGTCTTTGCGTACGGAAATATGCTTTAAGTTTTGATTGACAACAACGTTGACACCAGTCCAGGAGGTTTCTACAGACGTGGAAACGAAAAAGTGCCTGAACTTCGTTAGACCGTTTTAGAAAATGTGGTAATAATGGTAATGGATAATAATAATGAATATATTTTTGTTGAATAATTTCTTTATTATTTTCACCTGATTTTGTTTTCAGTAAACTTACTCTTAAAGCTATAAAATTGCACCATACTGACACCAATGAATTACAACTTATCATAACAACCTTACAACAAAAGTCTGTTCTCATTTAATATAAAGCATCCGTAAAACGAGAGTGTCTAAATTCTCATGAATTAGTAAAATACTAAATACTTTTGACGTTGAAACGGTCTGTGCACTTCTGTGTCACTTCCAAGTAGCATTTCATAGCTACCACGTAAGTATGGAAATGTAGCAATGGGATTAGACACTTTAAGAAATCCTGTTAACAAATTATCCCGTGCCACAATTTAATCCATAAAATTGCGTATTCATAAAAAAAAAACTAAAAATTGAGTGAACAGAAGCAAAAGAGATGGAGGTATTGACAAATTAACCTTTCTGCTATATCATAAGTTTTTAACCTTTAGCTGTACTGATTACTGAATGTAGTGAAAATATTCTGAATATTTATATCTGTATTGATTTTCAAACAGGTTGCATGTATCTTCCTCACAGATGAGGTAAAAAGCTGGTCTCAAACGAGATTGGAACTGACAGCTACGGTAGTGTTTGTTTCACAGTGTGGCCATGTTACCAGAGAATTAGCAATCAACAGCAGCGATCAGCACTTACTCAGTGCCCTAATGATGGCTAAAACAGGTAACTTGCAACATAAAAGACGACATTAATTGTGGTTGCTGTATGTAAAAATTTTCCTGGACTCAAAACATAAACTTGATGATTCGATGAAACCCCATAAGTGAAAACCGGTCAGAATATTTAATTGAAATGCAAAGAAAATATCAAGGTAATTCACAGGCAATCCGGGAATTATATCGACTATCACAGAGTTGCCAGATATATTCTTCAATGTTGCTAAGTGTTCATTACAGAAACAGCAGGAAGAATATGTTACCACAGCCAATTTTTTTCTTGACCAGGCTAACAATTCAGGAACAAAGCTTTCACTTCTACGACGCTGTGCCAACAGCCTCCAAACTGATGGAGGGCTGAAAGATGAAAAGTGTAAGCCAATGGTTGTGAGCCAACGAGAAAATTAATTGGGAGATCCTCCACTTCAACAGCTGTTATAATTACTTTTGCTTTAGTCTCTAGGACATCAGAATGTTCAGTGGAAATCATCGACCTGTAATTGTTACAACAGATTGCTACATTACGTGCAAATAATAAAATAATTTAGTGTTCATTCGCCTGAAGAGCTCAATGCCAAACGAACCCAAAGAATGTTTTAAAAAACGTAGCTTGAATTTGCGTTTATACATAGCAACCAACAGCAATGTTACGGAGAGGCAGACAGAGGAGCAGATGGTGCTGGACTATGTGGAAACTGTCCACATACCGCTGATTCAACACTCTTGTATCCAACACACACTACCAATTCCTATCTTATGTTACTTAATCATAACAATATGCCCCATGCTTACATCTTCCTTGCCGCGTGGGATTAGCCGAGCGGTCTGGGCGCTGCAGTCATGGTCTGTGCGGCTGGTCCCGGCGGAGGTTCGTGACCTCCCTCGGGCATGGGTGTGTGTGTTTGTCATTAGGATAATTTAGGTTAAGTAGTGTGTAAGCTTAGGGCCTGATGACCTTAGCAGTTAAGTCCCACAAGATTTCACACACATTCGAACATTTTGAACACATCTTTCTTCCTTAAGAGACAGTCAGACTCTTTGCGGAGACGAGCTTGATCAACCACTTTGGACCTCAGGTGTCTGTCGTATGAAAGTAGTATACTACTGAAATTAATCACCATGTATTGTGCTACTCTGGAAACTAGGACCTTCGTTCTACTGTCAACCAGGGATAACCACCGACTCTTTGATTCTACAAATTCAAAGCAGCCCTTGAGTTTGTTTATGATCTACGGATTAATACTATAACAGATGTCCTGACGTCACTGGAAACCCTCACTTCAATTCAAGGACAGGTGAGAAGAGTGGAATCTCATCACTGATAGGTGTATACAAACGGATGCGTCCAGCTTGTGAATCCTCAGCTTCTAGGAATTTAAATTCACTTGAAGATATCATAGTCTATTCTGTTGTTAAGAGCAGTCACTTTACAACTGAAATAATTAACTGATTAGGACAAATTGCTCCTCCATCAACTCATTCGTATAGACTCAGTAACGAAATCTCACACACTAGCCTCGTATTCGCAAAGCAGTCACCTACGATTTCTCATACAATATGCTGAATGTAGGTTGTCAGGGGACTTGTGAATCGTTTTCAATATCATACGTCATAATGTCAGTGACTCTGGGATTTTCACAAAGGCATCAGAATCTCAGTGTCGTAGAATGTTGTCTGAAATTTGTCAGTTGAGTGGAGGCAACAGTTGAAACAACAGAAAACCACTCTGGGCTATTCAAAGTGACACATTCTGTTAGCTTTGTGCGTACTACTCATTCATTAATTGGGTAACATTCTTCGACGTTAATTTGTTTGCGTCATGGTAACAAATCATGATGAATGGTTGGAGATTTAACCCAGAGGGCCATGTTCCCGTCATCAGCTTTTCTGACTGGAAGTTCCACTTTTCCCCCAAAAATTAAATGAAAAGCCAAGGTAAATAGAAAACTGTAAGTAGTGGACATCCAATGGTTCTATCCTCCCATCTCTACCATTTAATAAAATAATTAAAACAACCGATAGATGTTCTAGTAACTAATAAATAATAATAGCACTAATAATAGTATGCAAATAATTACTGTAGTTTGGCAGAGTCCATCAGTCTGCTGAGGATTATCAAAACCCAGCCTAGGTGGCCGAGCGGTTCTAGGCGCTACAGTCTGGAACCGCGCCACGGCTACGGTCGCAGGTTCGAATCCTGCCTCGGGCATGGATGTGTGTGATGTCCTTAGGTTAGTTAGGTTTAAGTAGTTCTAAGTTCTAGGGGACTGATGACCTTAGAAGTTAAGTCCCATAGTGCTCAGAGCCATTTGAACCAACCATTTTGATTATCAAAAGTTGCCTGTTCAGTCTACACAAAAACTGCGGAATGCACTCGGAGGTTTTCTTAAGATTCCGTAAACTGAATTTCGTTCATGTCCTTTTCAGCTGCGTTAGATAAGGGGAGAAAAACATCTGACTTAATTTGTACCACTTGGCTGCAACTGAATTCACACGAGTAAACGAGCGCGATATCTCAGAGCTATAACAGAGTCAACGAAAGAAGACACGTGCCGGTAATAGCTGCCATGTGCTTTTTGCGGCAGCTTCGCGCGTCTGTATCAGCCAATCACGTAACGCGATTATGTATGAGACTCCACGGCAAAATCTCAGTGTTGTCGCAGTTCTATAGACGACAGTTCTCGTTTTTCGCCTGCGTGCATTTGCACTTCGCAGTTGAAAGCTGGCAAAGGCGCTGCAAGATGTCAGGTGTGTTATGCCGACTCTACTGTATGATGCAACAATGCCGTGAACATCATCTCACTTTTGTATGAGGGACATTCAACACATTTTTTCTCTCGGCTAATTTCAGTTGAAAAAAGGTGGGATCTGTTGTGGAATGTCGTGAAACGCTCCTGCTTCAGCCGCTATGGCCGGCCACTGTGGCTGAGCGGTTCTAGGCGCTTCAGTCCGGAACCGCGCTGCTGCTACGGTCGCATGTTCGGATCCTGCTTCGGGCATGGATGTGTGTGATGTCCTTAGGTTAGTTAGGTTCACGTAGTTCTAAGTCTAGGGGACTGATGAACTCAGATGTTAGTCCCATAGTGCTTAGAGCCATTTGAACCATTTTCAGCCCCTGTGGTTTCACGGAGTTCTGATAGTTGGTAGCGGTATACACAGCCTTAAAAATGGCGTCTGTAACAAAGTTACCTTCCAAACAGAGAGCTGCCATTGAATTTCTTTTAGCGACAAACCAGAATACTGCAAATATTCATAGGCACTTTGAAAGGTGGCTACACTGAGCCACAGAGCCAGAAATCGCGCCAGAGAGTATTGTTCCGCCGCCTCCACTGGCAGTGATTATTGAGACGTAGCGGCAAGCAGTTCTTGCCGAGAAGTTGTGGTGGACACTGCTTGTACCTGAAGTTAGAGTGAGATGCGGTAGTGGAGAGTGTTGTTCCATGTTTATGCAGTTATTGATGGGAGAGATAGCAGATGTTGTTCCAATGGAGATATTGTAATGATCTGAGTGCTTTTCGTCAATATA
This sequence comes from Schistocerca cancellata, assembly GCF_023864275.1. Taxonomy (NCBI): domain Eukaryota; kingdom Metazoa; phylum Arthropoda; class Insecta; order Orthoptera; family Acrididae; genus Schistocerca; species Schistocerca cancellata. The sequence continues at coordinate 292,585,087 of NC_064632.1, read as the reverse complement.
AATTAAGGTAACTAACTACTGTTCTTTATTTTCTTATTATTTGTGTGTCCTGAATAATGCTTCATTACAGGTTCAGTCAACAAAACATCTGGCGTGTGTTCTTGTATTAGAGTGTAATTCTGGGTTTCTTGCACAATTATAGTATTTCTAATTTTCTTTTATCACGTCAGTATAAATGATATTTAAAAATTCTTGTCTTGTTGAAGAAGAACCGTGCCAGATGTGCGTTGAGTCATACTACCACATACAGAACAGCTACACTTGTGCTTGTTGTTTCGTAGGTTTTATAGTTGCTGGGGACTTAATTAATTAACTGTGTTAACGAAAATTTTCTTTCATTCTTTGTTGTCATTCAAAGCAGTCAGATTGCGTACTAAAACTAGTCAGGGCCAGCCGTTTACGAGACTTGCGTAATCGGACATACAACAACAACAAAAAATATATTTTCATTAATATTTAATAAAGCCCCCATGCACGTGGCGACCGCTGCTTCGGATCGTCCCTTGGAATTCTTCTGATTGTAAAAATAGTAGACAGTAGTATTGTTGTAGTAATTTGTAGTTTAGTAATTGTAGTCTATATTGCATGTGTAGATTTGGTAATTGTCATTCTTCTAATGGTATTTTTCAAAATTTATTTTTGTTGTTGTCTTGTATACGCGTTTGACGATTTAGTGCAATTATTTCAATTGTTCGTCAATCGTGTTTGAGGGAAACATTTCGTGTGAATGATATTGTTGATGATAAAGTGTCATTGTGTGTAATTTTCATATAGTGACGAGTTTTGTATATTTTGTAAATGATTACGCGATCAATGAAAAAGGCAAAAATGATGAATAGTGAGAATGACGAAATTGTTGGTATGGCGAACTCGCCAACACAGGAGAACAGTGTGATGAATAATGAAGTTGAAAACAATTTAATAAATCGGGAAAATAGTCCGGAACCATTTCAAAATTTTTCTCATTCAGAAAATTCACAGAATACGAGATTGACGATAGAAGATTCTGGAATAGTATCGAACACAGATAGCTTTACAGGTATGCAGAAGGAAGTTAGTTTTGTGGGAAATGTTAGGGGCGAAAAGAATTTCGAACCGGCTGATATGGAGCAGTTGATGAGTGCAATATTAAATTTGGGATCACAGTTACGGTCTGAATTAAAAACAGATAGGGAAATAATGGAAAAACGGTTAGACTCACTGGGATCACAAATGGGAACAATGGAAACACGGTTAGACTCACGAATAGGGACATGTTTCAAAAATATGAAAGATGAGTTAAAGAAAGAAATCAGAGAAGAAGTACAACCGATTTTGAACTCTCACAATAATAGATTAATTGCAGTAGAGATTAGACAAAGGGAACAGGATAGAGAACAGGAAGAAAGAGATCGCGTGATAGTACAAAAATTTTCAGAGTTAAATTTACAACGTGCACACGATAAGAAAGAAATATTTGAGAGAATCGAGAAATCCGTACCAAATGACAGAATAAATAACTTAACGCAACAGTGTGAACAGTTAACGACTAAATGTGACAATACCGAAACCCGAGTCGCGACACTTACGGAAGACGTAAATAAACAGAAAGAACAATTAGGTGATTTATCGGAAAGAGTTGAGGAGATTTCAGATAGATTGACAAGTCTTAGCTTAAATGGGGACAGAGATTCAGATGATACAGCTCCATTGCCATTTTCAGAAACCGAAGAGTACCAGAACATAAATAAACATGTTGAAAATCAGGGAAAATTTAATGAACGCGTGAAAAGGGAATTTGAGGCATTAAAAAAGCAAGTCAAACAAATTTAAGGCGAAATCGTAGGAAAAGACGGCAAAAGAAATTTAGAATCACAGATACCAGAGGGGTTTGAAGAAAGTAATTTGTTTCATTTACGGGATGCAACAAAAGAGCGCCAGGCGCGCGAACTTGACAATAATCGACATTGGGACTGGGACAGACGCGGTAGGTCTTTGTCGCCACGAGGCGAAAACTTTGACTATAAACACTTTTTGACTGTTCGGAAATTTAAGATCTTCCGCAATTCTAAGAATGACATACATCCATGTGCGTGGTTAGATCAATTTATGTACGCACTTCCACCAAATTGGCCACTAAGTCACAAACTGAAAATTATGTGCAGCTATTAAAGTCCTCAGGGGATTCACTACACTAAGTGAATATGTGCCGTAGCGTGCACAGGGCCTCGAGCTGTAGTGGTGCTATTTCTCTTTTAGTTTTCTGCACCGCTGCCTACTCTTTTACTATTCTTTGCATCTATCGAAACAACTCTTCAACTATCAATCTATCTAGACAGTAGTAAACAATAACCGGATATGACTATATTACCTAAAAGTGATTTCGGAAATTACCGTTTGGACTTACTGTATTTTCAGCAGCATTCATTCGTAGTTTAAATGAAATTTTACCTGTTTATCTTCGTGACAACATTACTTCATATGTTGACGACATTCTTATTGCTAAACATTCTTGGAGTGAGCACAACAAAATTTTGGATTCATTATTACGTATTTTTGCACGAGTTGGCATTACAGTGAACTTAGAAAAATCTGAATTTGGTCGTTCACAGGTGAAATTTCTCGATCACATTATTTCTACAGAAGGTCTTCTTCCTGATCCAGAGAAATTAGACGCTTTGCGTAATTATGCTGTTCCTACCACAAAACGTGATGTTCGTAGTTTCCTTGGCGTCTGTAATTTTCTTAGACGCTTTGTTAGATTGGACGATTTGGCCACACCTCGTTTTTGCGATCTATCTGGAAAGTTCTTTTTAAACGAAAATCGGTCGACAACTCTGTTTGGTTAGTTTGTATTCCTGATGAGTGGGTTAATAAGCTGATTTGGTATACGCATTTCAGTTATGCACACTTTGGTCCCAGAAAATGCTTTCATAAATTACGAGAAAATTGCTACTTCAATAATATGGAAAAACGTATTCGATTTGTTCTCGCCAAATGCAAATTATGTCAAAAGGCTAAGCCGCCGACAGTTTCTCACAGAGCACCGTTGTTTCCTATCATTCCAGCAAAATTAAAGGACATGGCTGCAGTTGATTTGTTCGGTGCAGTGGTTCGATCTACTAATGGTTTTGCGTACATTTTCGTAGCAGTGGAGTTGACATCAAAATATGTGTGTTTTACACCTTTACGTAAAGCAACAGCTCGTTCAGTATCTAATGCTTTCATCAAACATTTTCTTAAAGAAGTGGGTCATGTTGATAAGGTTATATCAGATAATGGATCACAGTTTCGTTCTAAAATTTGGCTTCGTACCCTACGGCGTCGTAAAATTAAAACAATTTTCATTTCACTTTTTCACCCTCAATCTAACGCTTCAGAGAGATGGATGAAGGAAATCAATAAATTGTGTCGTCTTTATTGTTATCAGAATCACAGAACTTGGAATCAGTATCTTCATATTTTTCAAAACATTCTGAATGAACTTCCTAACGACTCAACTTCTTTACCACCTATACTGATATTAAAAAACAAAGCACCGACAAATCGCATTTCTGAAATCGTTCCTTTTCTGCCTACACGGAAACTGCGGCATTCTGAAGTTGTCAACCTGGCTCTACAAAATATTGCATCTGCGGCTGCTAGAAGAGAGAAATCAGCTAAGCGTCCTGGTCGTTTAAAAATCTTGTCAGTTGGTCAGAAGGTGTTAATTAAGGCTCATCGTTTGTCTCACAAAGGAAAAGGCTTGTGTCGGAAATTTTTTCTGCTTTATAACGGTCCATATAGAATTCGCAAAATTATTCATGATAACACTGTCGAAGTAGAAACTCTTAAATCACGACGCTCTAAGGGAATACATCATATATCTAACGTTAAAATTTTTGTGGAGTGATATACTTTTGAAAAATTTTTGTAGAATGACATACTTTTGAGAAACTAACAGTTGTATGTAAACACACGGAGAGTACAAGGATACCGCGCTGTGTTTTGGCGGCGGCATATACTCAAAGCAACAGTCAAGTCTGCGCGCCGCACAAGGCAGTCGTTGACCGCAAACAATCACTTCCTACGTCACGCGCCTACAGCTGATCGAGCGCTCAGTGCGAATGCACTGACAGCCGTAAATAAATACACAGTCTAATTTCTGCGACTAAATTCAGTATAAAGCTATAGTGACTTAATGAATTCTGTTATTAACATTCAGTATTTTTCAGGATACGGTTCTATAAAATATTTAAGAACTTCAGGTAAATTCTGTGCGTGTCCGACGTTAAGACGACTTGCTATCGAGAAAATTTCAGGAAAAATGTCATTTCGAAGAAGAAACTAATAAACTAAAAAAAGGTAACTATTAATTGAGTTTATTTTTCAGGTAACATATTTCCACTTAGGTACGTACTTTAGACGTAATTTGCTGCTCGCGATTACGTGATTCATACTTTGTGCTAATTACATGTTCTATGAATTTGCTTGTGAAGCGACGTGCTTGCGTACGTTAACTGATTTGACAATGATTATTAATGAACTGAGTTGTAACTTGTGTATATTATGCATCGCTTGGCTGCACTGCTTTTTCACTGATGTCATATTTTTTAATTATGTGCCTGCTGTGCCTATTTATTTAAATTATAATTGTCACCTGATTAATTGTGTTGATGTGGTTAGGTATGTAAGTTATACTTTGTGATTTATCTGCTTGCGCCTTCATGTTTACTTATTTGCTTGCGCCTTCATGTTTATTTATTAAGATTACATATGAACATTTATTTGCTTACGGTTATACGATGGTGATGACCTGTTTAGTACGTAAGATATATGTTTACTGCTATGCGTATGGATTGCACATTTACACATTTCTGCTTGTTGTCATAACTATACTTTAATTTGGTATATAGCAATGCTGATGTACAGTGTACAAACATAGAGTTTAGGTTACACTATGGTACTAGTTACAGATTGTTTGCTTGGCAGAGCCTCGTTGTAAGAATTGTGCTGCATCCACTTGTTGACATTCTGTTCACTACTGGTATATTTACTCGCTATTGCTTGCCTTGCTTATGCTCAGTGCCTTATATTTTTAAGATAAGAAAATAATTCGACGAACGACATTAGTACAAGAAACTTCATAGAAGTCACATGAGCTGGAGGTTTTATGAAAGCTGTATAAATGTATGCCAATAGGAAGGAAGCTAACGACATGACATACCAACACAGTTATTACACTGCATTTTTCGTGAGCAATTGAAATAGGAAGTGACACTGAAATACTCCACATGTTTGCTTCTGTTTGCCATAATTCTTGAAGTGGTGTACACACTGTGAAATATTAGGATCATTCACACTCCGTAATCGTACTTAATTACTGAGAGTTATTCGAACTAAGTCTGTTAGAGGTCATGTATGCATTCTTTGTTTATAATTCATAATGAGTAGAAGATTTTGGTCAGATGGATTACACAGAGGTTGTGTGTTGACAGTGTGTCTTCAGATTGTATGGGATGAGGAGGTTTGCATTAGGATTTTATCTGTACTCGATCGAGGAGACTGACTAGAGGAAAGAGTTGTTATGGAAGTGAAATGATACTGGCAATGAGCTTTATATTTATCGACGTATTGAAGAGGCATTATGGAGGTATTGAGATTATATGAAGTTGATTGGAGTTATGGTGTATAAGAGGTAAAATAAGTGAGGTGCATATTTTTTTGTTGTTGTTGGTCTATATGGAACAAGGAGGATGAAGATAGCAGACTAGAACACTAAAATGGAAGGAAGATTGTCTACACACACTTTGTTAAATCACTAAGCAGTATGTACTTTTTTTTTGGAGAGAGGAAGTTGCATATCTTGGCACACTGACAGTTGTTCAGCAACCGTACATTTTGATCTGGCTTGGCAAACATTGGTCTTGACATGATGACTATGATGTTGACTTAACTATTATCGACTGTTATACATTGCTGTCACTACTACTTGATACACATGATGAACATGAAATTTTGACAGAAGTGGATACACACAGTTAACTCTATTCAATTACACAGTAGTACTTAATGTGGATGAAAGATGAGTGAGTGTGTTTTGTGTGTTTTCCTTTCCTAATCCTACCCACCTATCTCCTAAATATTATTTTATTTGTTTGTAGTGGCTTGCACTGACACCCATAAATATTATAGGTTTACTGATGTTTGTGTATTTGTAATAGTAATATGACAATTATCTGATATCATTTGTGTGTTTGTTATGATTTGTATGTTTAGTGTAAGAGCATTGTAAAAGCATTTGTATGTGCATTCAAACTATTGTTCATGCTTGAACTGTCTGATTAGTGATGGTGATATTATGGACTGTTACTTATACTTTTTCTACATGATTGGTGCCACCTGGAAATGTTTAATTACTGCTGATGAACTGTCTAATTAGTGATAGTGAATATTATGGACTGTTACTTGCACTTTTTCTACGTGATTGGTGCCACTAGGACATGTTTCATTTCTGCTGATAAACTCTGATCAACAGTGTGATTAGTGATAGTGAATATTATGGACTGATGTCTGCACCTGCTCAACATTGCTGGGTGCCACTGATGACTGCATCTATTGAAATAATGTCACTTGTTGCTGTAGCACCTGTTCAACATTGTTGGGTGCCACTGATGGACTGTTTCTACTGAGATGATGTCACTTGTTGGTGTCTGCACGTGTTCAACATTACTGGGTGCCACTGATGGACTGCATCTATTGAAATAATGTCACTTGTTGGTGTCTGCACCTGTTCAACATTGCTGGGTGCCACTGATGGAACTGCTTCTACTGAAATGGTGTCACTTGTTGCTGTAGCACCTGTTCAATATTGCTGGGTGCCACTGATGGAACTGCTTCTACTGAAATGGTGTCACTTGTTGCTGTAGCACCTGCTCCACAATGCTGGGTGCCACTGATGGACTGCTTCTACTGAAATGATGTCACCTGTTGGAGTCTGCACCTACTCCACATTGCTGGGTGCCACTGATGGACTGCTTCTACTGAAATGATGTCACCTGATGGTGTCTGCACCTACTCAACATTGCTGGGTGCCATTGATGGACTGCTTCTACTGAAATGATGTCACCTGTTGGAGTCTGAACCTACTCCACAATGCTGGGTGCCACTGATGAACTGCTTCTACTGAAATGATGTCACCTGTTGGAGTCTGCACCTACTCAACATTACTGGGTGCCACTGATGGACTGCTTCTACTGAAATGATGTCACCTGATGGAGTCTGCACCTGTTCCACAATGCTGGGTGCCACTGATGGACTGCTTCTACTGAAATGATGACCTGTTGGAGTCTGCACCTACTCAACATTGCTGGGTGCCACTGATGGACTGCTTCTACTGAAATGATGTCACCTGTTGGAGTCTGCACCTGTTCCACAATGCTGGGTGCCACTGATGGACTGCTTCTACTGAAATGATGTCACCTGTTGGAGTCTGCACCTGTTCCACAATGCTGGGTGCCACTGATGGACTGCTTCTACTGAAATGATGTCACCTGTTGGAGTCTGCACCTACTCCACAATGCTGGGTGCCACAGATGGAGCTACTTCTATGGAAATGATGTCATCTGTCGGTGTCTGCACCTACTCAACAATGCTGGGTGCCACTGATGAACTGCTTCTACTGAGAAATGTGACTTGTTGCTGTGTGTACCTCTTCAACATTGCTGGATACCACAAATGGAACTGCTTCTACCGAAATGATGTTACTTCTTGCTGTCTGTACCTCTTCAACATTGCTGGGTACCACAGATGGAACTGCTTCTACTGAAATGATGTTACTTCTTGTTGTCAGCACCTATTCAACAGTGCTGGGTGCTACTGCTGGAACTGTCAACTACTTGTTGTGAATATTTGTATAAACTGATTTTTTGTGTATTACTGTTTGTGAAAAGTTATAAGACTCTTACCTGCTCATATTCGTCATTGCTGACGCTATCGATTGAATTGTTTAACCACATGATATTTCTGTAAACTATTATGTAAAGTCATATGTATGAAAGAATTTGTATTCCTTACTGTATTTTATATATTAGGCTATTGTAAGGTCAGTGCAAAGCCAAAATTTTATCTAGTTATATGATACTTACGTATTAATATTATCTTTTATTTTTGTCTGTATTTTTTTTTTTTGACGAATTTGGTGGTATTTTCACCACCAATGCTGGCAAAAATACCATCAAATTCTAGCCCGTGGAGGAGGGGCATATGAAAGGTGGCTACACTGAGCCACAGCGCCAGAAATCGCGCCAGAGAGTATTGTTCCGCCGCCTCCACTGGCAGTGATTATTGAGACGTAGCGGCAAGCAGTTCTTGCCGAGAAGTTGTGGTGGACACTGCTTGTACCTGAAGTTAGAGTGAGATGCGGTAGTGGAGAGCGTTGTTCCATGTTTATGCAGTTATTGATGGGAGAGATAGCAGATGTTGTTCCAATGGAGATATTGTAATGATCTGAGTGCTTTTCGTCAATATAAATTAAGGTAACTAACTACTATTCTTTATTTTCTTATTATTTGTGTGTCCTGAATAATGCTTCATTACAGGTTCAGTCAACAAAGCATCTGGCGTGTGTTCTTGTATTAGAGTGTAATTCTGGGTTTCTTGCACAATTATAGTATTTCTAATTTTCTTTTATCACGTCAGTATAAATGATATTTAAAAATTCTTGTCTTGTTGAAGAAGAACCGTGCCAGATGTGCGTTGAGTCATACTACCACATACAGAACAGCTACACTTGTGCTTGTTGTTTCGTAGGTTTTATAGTTGCTGGGGACTTAATTAATTAACTGTGTTAACGAAAATTTTCTTTCATTCTTTGTTGTCATTCAAAGCAGTCAGATTGCGTACTAAAACTAGTCAGGGCCAGCCGTTTACGAGACTTGCGTAATCGGACTGACAGCAACTAAAAATATTTGCATTTTAAATAATTAAGCCCCCATGCAACTTGCAGAATGCCAAGGGGGAGCCTAGCAGTGAACAAAAGCATTGCGATTCTCTAGATTCTCTAGATTGTCGCACAGATGACAAAATGGTAGATATCGATATAGGCGACAGAGGGATAGAGAAACAATTAAAATCGCTCAAAAGAGGAAAGGCCGCTGGACCTGAAGGGATACCAGTTCGATTTTACACAGAGTACGCGAAGGAACTTGCCCCCCTTCTTGCAGCGGTGTGCCGTAGGTCTCTAGAAGAGCGTAGCGTTCAAAAGGAATGGGAAAGGGCACAGGTCATCCCCGTTTTTAAGAAGGGGCGTCGAGCAGATGTGCAGAACTATAGACCTACATCTCTAACGTCTATCAGTTGTAGAATTTTGGAACACGTATTATGTTCGAGCATAATGACTTTTCTGGAGACTAGAAATCTACTCTGTAGGAATCAGCATGGGTTTCGAAAAAGATGATCGTGTGAAACCCAGCTCGCGCTATTCGTCCACAAGACTCAGAGGGCCATAGACAAGGGTTACCAGGTAGATGCTGTGTTCCTTGACTTCCGCAAGGCGTTCGATACAGTTCCCCACAGTCGTTTAATGAACAAAGTAAGAGCATATGGACTATCAGACCAATTGTGTGATTGGATTGAAAAGTTCCTAGATAACAGAACGCAGCATGTCATTCTCAATGGAGAGAAGTCTTCCGAAGTAAGAGTGATTTCAGGTGTGCCGTAGGGGAGTGTCGTAGGACCGTTGCTATTCACAATATACATAAATGACCTTGTGGATGACATCGAAAGTTCACTGAGGCTTTTTGCGGATGATGCTGTGGTATATCGAGAGGATGTAACAATGGAAAATTGTACTGAAATGCAGGAGGATCTGCAGCGAATTGACGCATGGTGCAGGGAATGGCAATTGAATCTCTATGTCGACAAGTGTAATGTGCTGCGAATACATAGACAGAAAGATCCTTTATCATTTAGCTACAATATAGCAGGTCAGCAACTGGAAGTAGTTAATTCCATAAATTATCTGGGAGTAGGCATTAGGAGTGATTTAAAATGAAATGATCATATAAAGTTGATCGTCGGGAAAGCAGATGCCAGACTGAGATTCATTGGAAGAATCCTAATGAAATGCAATCCGAAAACAAAGGAAGTAGATTACAGTACGCCTGTTCGCCCACTGCTTGAATACTGCTCAGAAGTGTGGGATCCGTACCAGATAGGGTCGATAGAAGAGAGAGAGAAGATCCAACGGAGAGCAGCGCGCTTCGTTACAGGATCATTTAGTAATCGCGAAAGCGCTACGGAGATGATAGATAAACTCCAGTGGAAGACTCTGCAGGAGAGACGCTCAGTAGATCGGTACGGGCTTTTGTTGAAGTTTCGAGAACATACCTTCACCGAGGAGTCAAGCAGTATATTGCTCCCTCCTACGTATATCTCGCGAAGAGACCATGAGGATGAAATCAGAGAGATTACAGCCCACACAGAGGCTTACCGACAATCTTTCTTTCCACGAACAATACAGGACTGGAATAGAAGGGAGAACTGATAGAGGTACTCAAGGTACCCTCCGCCACACACCGTAAGGTGGCTTGCGGAGTATGGATGTAGATGTAGATTCATTAGGAGGCGTCTGTCATCATCGCAACAAAGTCACACGAACCAGTTCGACCTCCCGCGTGCCTTCCCGGGCGCACATACCTGATGATCGAGACGGATCACACTGAAAGATGTCACTAATCAACTGTACGTCTTTGTTGGTAGTGCTGACTCGTTCGTACACCAAGCGGGGTACTGAAAGGTGTGTGCCCACTGGTTCCTCGCCGTCTAACAGAACACGGTAAAGAGTAACGAACGACCATCTGTGCGGCATTGCTTATACCTTACTGGCCTGATTGTGAATTTCTTGTCGAACATCGTCACAGGCGTTGCAACATGGGTTCATCACTTCAAACCGAAACAAAACGGCAGTCCAGGGAGTGGCGCCACACCACATATCCTCTGAAGAAAAAGTTCAAAGCCGTACCCTCACTCGGAAAAGTCAGGGCGACGGTCTTCTGGGATTCTGAAGGGGGTATTCTACATCTACATTTATACTCCGCAAGCCACCCAACGGTGTGTGGCGGAGAGCACTTTACGTGCCACTGTCATTACCTCCCTTTTCTGTTCCAGTCGCGTATGGTTCGCGGGAAGAATGACTGCCGGAAAGCCCCCGCGCGCGCTCGAATCTCTCTAATTTTACATTCGTGATTTCCTCGGGAGGTAGAAGTAGGGGGAAGCAATATATTCGATACCTCATCCAGAAACGCACCCTCTCGAAATCTGGACAGCAGCAAGCTACACCGCGATGCAGAGCGCCTCTCCTGCAGAGTCTGCCACTTGAGTTTGCTAAACATCTCCGTAGCGCTATCACGCTTACCAAATAACCCTGTGATGAAAGCGCCGCTCTTCTTTGGATCTTTTCTATCTCCTCTGTCAACCCTACCTGGTACGGATCCCACACTGATGAGCAATACTCGAGTATAGGTCGAACGAGTGTTTTGTAAGCCATCTTCCAATGAATCTCAACCTGGCACCCGCCTTACCAACAATTAATTTTATATGTTCATTCCACTTCAAATCATTCCGTACGCATACTCCCAGATATTTTACAGAAGTAACTGTTACCAGTGTTTGTTCCGCTATCACATAATCTTACAATAAAGGATCTTTCTTTCCATGTATTCGCAATACATTACATTTGTCTATGTTAAGGGTCAGTTGCCACTCCCTGCACCAAGTGCGTATCCGCTGCAGATCTTCCTGCATTTCGCTGCAATTTTCTAATGCTACAGCTTCTCTGTATACTACAGAATCTTCCGCGAAAAGCGGCATAGAACTTCCGACACTATCTACTAGGTCTTTTATATATATTGTGAAAAGTATTGGTCCCACAACACTCCCCTGTGGCACGCCAGAGGTTACTTTAACGTCTGTAGACGTCTCTCCATTGAGAACAACATTCGCTTTGACGTCCTCTTTTATGGCGCAACAGTCAATTCTGAAGTGTATTGTACCACCCTCCGTAAACTGAAAAAACAACTTCAGCGTGTTTGTCGTCAAAAAGATGCAGACGAACTTCTCATTCTCCGTGACAACACAAGGCCCAAGGCTGAACACCCGTGAGGAGCTCACAGAACTATGTTGGACTGTTCTTCACCGCGCGGGATTAGCCGAGCGGTTAGGGCGCTGCAAACATGGACTGTGCGGCTGGTCCCGGCGGAGGTTCGAGTCCTCCCTCGGGCATGGGTGTGTATGTTTGTCCTTAGGATAATTTAGGTTAAGTAGTGTGTAAGCTTAGGGACTGATGACCTTAGTAGTTAAGTCCCATAAGATTTCACATGCATTTGAAAATTTGACTAGCGACCGCTACGGTCGAAGGTTCGAATCCTGCCTCGGGCATGGATGTGTGTGATGTCCCTAGGTCTGTTAGGTTTAAGTAGTTCTAAGTTCTAGGGGACTGATGACCTCGGAAGTTAAGTCCCATATTGCTCAGAGCCATTTGAACATTTGACTGTTCTTCCTCATCCACCCTACAGCTCTGATCTCGCATCTTCCGATATCCATCTGTTTGGCCCACTTAAGGATACACTCCACGGGAAGCATTATTTGTGTGATGGGTTGGTTACTACTACGGCAAGGCGTCGGCTCCGACTTCGACCATTAGACTGGTACCAAGCGGGCATACAGGTCCTCCCAGTAAGATGGCGTAAGGCCGTTGCATTGAACGTAGTTGATGTTGAAGGATAAGGTTTGTAGACAAAAGATTAGGGAATAATATGGTATATTGGAATCCTAAATAAAACCAACCTAATTTCATTTTTAAAAAAAGTGTGTGCGAGGCGCGACAATAAAGTAATGAGACAAATGTGAAAAAAAATTTTCCTTACCGTTTCAGTCAAGTTTAGTGTTGTCTCCTTCAAAGTAGTTCCCTTCTGATAAAACACACTTTTTCCAGCGCTTCTGCCATTGATGGTAACATTTCTGGAACTCATCTTCTGTAATATCCTTCAAGACCCTCGTCACAGCTTTATTGACATCTTGTGTTGTTTGAAAATGGTGTCCCTTGACCGCCGTTTTGACTCCTGGTAATAGAAAAAAGTCTCACGGAGCGTTATCTGGTGAATAATGTGGCTGTAGTAGTACTGAAATTCGTTTTGAGGTTAAAAATTGCTGTACTGACAGAGCAGTATGGGATGGCGCATTACCGTGATGCAGAATCTTCAGTTGTTATTAGACGAACCGTTTCTCGATTGATGCAATCATTTTCATGGATAATCTTCGATCAGATCGTACGAGTTCACGCATCCTGGCCAAGTTGACATCCTTCCGTGAGGTTGATAGTCGCCCACTGCGATCTTCATCTTCAACATTCGTTCTGCCTTCACTAAACATTTAATGCCAACGAAAAACTTGAGCTCTTGACATAACCTCCTCTCCAAAAGCCTTCTGAAGCTTACCGTAAGTTGTCGTCACGTTTTCACCCAATTTAAAGCAAAAAGACAATGGCATACCGTTACGCAATATTATCCGGTTCCATTTCCGTGACGAGAGACACAAACACGTGTTAACTTATTACAGCACAACTCACGACTGAGCAGTTGCATGAAAAAATGGTTAAAATGGCTCTAAGCACTATGTGACTTAACATCTGAGGTCAACAGTCCCCTAAACTTAGAACTACTTAAACCTAACTAACCTAAGGACAGCACACACGTCCATGCCCGAGGCAGGATTCGAACCCGCGACCGTAGCAGCAGCGCGGTTCCGGACTGAAGCACCTAAAACCGCTCGGTCACTAAGGCCGGCGTAGTTGCATCGATGTGCCGCTTGGACAAGAAGCAGCTTATAGACCAAGGTCAAAGATATTGTGCCTACGCAAGCCTGCAGGTTTGCCACATTTTGCAAAGAAAATCGGTCTCATTACTTCATTGTCGCACCTCGTATATTACTTATTAGCGGCAGCTAAGGTGGAAAAAATGGCAGATATCTCAGAAAGTGAAAGATGAGTGTGTAAAATGACCTTCTTGCTGTGGGCACCTTACATTTTCTAACGCATTGTCATTTATTGCCTAATAATTATTTAGAATACGTCAAAACTACAAGAAAGTAACTAATGAATCTGCAAGGATAAATTATTTTCAGTCCTGAAAGTAAGTCGACGATATGAACACGGAGGTGCCAAACCACATCCGAGATGATTCCAAGTGTCAGCTACTCCAGCAGCAAAAAGACATTTTTGTACAACTCTCAAAATCCCACTTTACTGCCGCTACACAAACCAATTATTCAATGCACCTGCAGAATACGCCATTGAGTTTTAAATCAATTCTATTTGATAATTACAATTATCTTCGTAGTTGTAGTATTGTAGAAATGTTGTAAATGCAATCAAAATATCTTGTGTTGTAACGTCATATAGTCGTCAATCGCTGTAGGTACTGTGCCTTCTGTACATTGACAAAAGCCTACGAGGTGCCGCTAATATGTGTGCATGAACAGTGCAAGATCCCCTCGCTTCTTAACTGCTACTGTTATTACTCAGCTTAGCCACGAGTCCTAGAGGGCGGTATATGTGACGTACAGTATAACTGGTCAGCATTTCCACCCGGAATTTGCGAGCGTAAGTCGGACCTTCCTTGATCCGCCTTGGTGGGTCGTGTCGTCGGATTTCCTCCTGCCTGTGCGCGGTGCAGCTCTCGTAAATGTCGTCCCGTGCAGGTTCTTCATTGGCGCATTGGATGTTTCTGTCGGTGGAAGCTAATTATCTGAAATTGCTATTGGTCAACTTTGGGGACTCTATTTACTCGAAATTAACATTCAGAATGCCGTAATATCACTTTTATTCCTATTACATCAATAATGAAACACTCATGTCACAAACTACTCGTAACCGAGAGCATGGCTACCATCGAACAAGACAGGAAGAGCTCTTAACGCCGACTGCCAACTTTGGCGCGCAGTCTGTATCTCTTACTAGTTTCGTCACAGTTCGTGGATTTCCGATCAAGTTCGTACTTACTAAGATACGCATTTATTAATGAACGGGTGTGAATTTTAACGAGGCAAAACTATGATAAATAGTTTTAAATGTCCAGAGGCTCCTCCTAGTATTCATGTTGTCATAAATGACTTTAATTATTAAATATAAATAAAAAAAATCGGTGACTTTGGTGCCAAGATGGCGGTACTTCCCGTCATATATACACTCCTGGAAATGGAAAAAAGAACACATTGACACCGGTGTGTCAGACCCACCATACTCGCTCCGGACACTGCGAGAGGGCTGTACAAGCAATGATCACACGCACGGCACAGCGGACACACCAGGAAACGCGGTGTTGGCCGTCGAATGGCGCTAGCTGCGCAGCATTTGTGCACCGCCGCCGTCAGTGTCAGCCAGTTTGCCGTGGCATACGGAGCTCCATCGCAGTCTTTAACACTGGTAGCATGCCGCGACAGCGTGGACGTGAACCGTATGTGCAGTTGACGGACTTTGAGCGAGGGCGTATAGTGGGCATGCGGGAGGCCGGGTGGACGTACCGCCGAATTGCTCAACACGTGGGGCGTGAGGTCTCCACAGTACATCGATGTTGTCGCCAGTGGTCGGCGGAAGGTGCACATGCCCGTCGACCTGGGACCGGACCGCAGCGACGCACGGATGCACGCCAAGACCGTAGGATCCTACGCAGTGCCGTAGGGGACCACACCGCCACTTACCAGCAAATTAGGGACACTGTTGCTCCTGGGGTATCGGCGAGGACCATTCCCAACCGTCTCCATGAAGCTGGGCTACGGTCCCGCACACCGTTAGGCCGTCTTCCGCTCACGCCCCAACATCGTGCAGCCCTCCTCCAGTGGTGTCGCGACAGGCGTGAATGGAGGGACGAATGGAGACGTGTCGTCTTCAGCGATGAGAGTCGCTTCTGCCTTGGTGCCAATGATGGTCGTTTGCGTGTTTGGCGCCGTGCAGGTGAGCGCCACAATCAGGACTGCATACGACCGAGGCACACAGGGCCAACACCCGGCATCATGGTGTGGGGAGCGATCTCCTACACTGGCCGTACACCACTGGTGATCGTCGAGGGGACACTGAATAGTGCACGGTACATCCAAACCGTCATCGAACCCATCGTTCTACCATTCCTAGACCGGCAAGGGAACTTGCTGTTCCAACAGGACAATGCACGTCCGCATGTATCCCGTGCCACCCAACGTGCTCTAGAAGGTGTAAGGCAACTACCCTGGCCAGCAAGATCTCCGGATCTGTCCCCCATTGAGCATGTTTGGGACTGGATGAAGCGTCGTCTCACGCGGTCTGCACGTCCAGCACGAACGCTGGTCCAACTGAGGCGCCAGGTGGAAATGGCATGGCAAGCCGTTCCACAGGACTACATCCAGCATCTCTACGATCGTCTCCATGGGAGAATAGCAGCCTGCATTGCTGCGAAAGGTGGATATACACTGTACTAGTGCCGACATTGTGCATGCTCTGTTGCCTGTGTCTATGTGCCTGTGGTTCTGTCAGTGTGATCATGTGATGTATCTGACCCCAGGAATGTGTCAATAAAGTTTCCCCTTCCTGGGACAATGAATTCACGGTGTTCTTATTTCAATTTCCAGGAGTGTATTTCCCAGGCTGACGCTTGTTGCTACGGTCCAGCGCCGAGCCCCACCCCACTACTCGCGACATATGGTCGCTTCGTCACCTAGCCAGCCAGCGTGGTAAATGCTCTCCGACTCATGGCCGGCTACGGACTACAGCACTTCCTAACTATCGTGAATACATCAATAAGAGACAATAATTTATTACAACTGTTAAAAGTGTCTTCCTCACGTAAGAGGCACCTTGCAACAGGAGCGTATCTCTCAGTAAATACTGTCAGGTGTGCGTAACATAAATATTACAACTACTGAAGTAACTACGAATGTCTATGTCCATTACATACATTTATTAACACAGATACGCAACTTTCATGGTGTCCTAGACTGTGTCAGTGTCCCGTTCAGAGACTGAGGACAAATTGGTGAATACATCTCCTTCCCTTCGTACACACTGCACTGTAGTGTTGCCTTGCATTGGCACTGCGCTGCTGATTTCACGTCGAACACAAGGTCAGCAAGTATGGCGATCCCTTCGGCGAACAGATGCTGTGATATGCAAATGATTAGCTTTTCAGAGCATTCAGACAAGGTTGGCGCCAGTGGCGACACCTACAACGTCCTTCTCCTCAGAAGGTGAAGGGTGATGCAACTGCTCTATTAGATGGAGCTTGTACTGCCTCCTAAGATGTGGAATATGGCTTATATCTTTGTTTGTGCAGTGATATGAAACTGCACCCAACTTGCTCCACCTGACTACTGACATGCGTCAAAGTTGCTGTTTTACTGGTGACCTCTGTCGCCAGCCACTCGAATGGCTACAGGTATCGCTCCGCCTGGCGAGTATGCTACCCCGCGCAACACGCAGTGTTAGAGGGACAGGGAGTTACGACTACACGACTCACGGTCACAGCAATGTAACTGTAGCATAAAAGCAATCGAAAGAAAATGAGAGAGTCTTTATAACGAGCATGGGGCAGACGTAGGTTACGCAGGGAAGTGTGCGTATAGAAGTGCGCTCTATTGGGAATCAGGCAGGAACAGCATGAACGTTCACAGCTGCGCCATTTGTCTGTTAAGTGTGCTGTGCGTGAGGTCAGACAGTTGTGTGTGTTTGACCGATTTCATAATGGAGAGGGGAATGAAGAACAGAGAGCTGTTTTTCAATATGAGGTTTTTCACTGTGGAAGATGTGGTGTCAACGTTAGAACCGCGCTAGAGGTTGCGATAATCGATAGCAGTCCAGCACTTGCAACCTCTCTGGACTCGCTGGCGCTGGCAGCGCCGCCGTATGGCACGGACAGAGACTTGCATATCGCACCGGCCGAGTCGGCTACAGGTCGTGAGCGGAGTCAGATTAGAGTAGCCTTCAGCTCGCTAGGTTCGCTGCCTCTAGTTCGAGCATGTATTACGCACGTAATACCAGAATTGTGTTATCTTGCTTTTTGTATAATTCAGTTAATGTTTGTTAATGAGTCATTTGTATTGACAAAAGATTGTTGTTATTAGTCATGTTCCTGCAGTGCGATAGCAGGACAAAGTTAAGTAAAAGTTATTTACAAAAGTATTCCAGTACTAATTATTATAGTATGTACCAGATTCCTACAACCACCCCACTCGTGCTAACCTCTATCCTTCCACTACAAATCAGAGGTACCGATCGAAAAGCATCCTGTATTTGTGTGAGGTCATGACATGCTGCCATCGACCTTCACATCAGAAGGAATGTCAGGAGATGATTTCGAGAAGCTGGGTGTCCTTGAAAGAAAGCTGTAGGCCAAGAGAGGCTCATCATGTCATTACCCATTCTGTCATTGCTGCTATATCATAAATGACTGACGGCGGACGATGGCAGACACCCAGCTCATTCTGGGGATCAGTCACAGGACCTCTGACGCCTTAGTGACAGAGCTTCTGAAGTTCCGGAAAATCTGTGCACAGTGGGTTCCCCACAACCTGACGGAGGACCAGGAGCTCAACAGAATGTCGACGTCACTGCTACATCTGGAACGGTATCCCGATGAAGATTATCGTTTCCTGTGTCATATGGTTACAGTAGATGAAACACAGTGTCATCATTTTGAGCAAGAATCAGAGCCAACGATGGGAGCACATGGATTCATCCCCTCAGAAAAGATCCGAAGTCATGCCCTCCAGCTCCGGGAAAGTCACGATGACCTTCTTCTGTGACAGCAAGTATCCGCTGCTCAATGAATTTGCGAAACCTAGCGTCACAGCCGCCGGTGTGGCCGAGCGGTTCTAGGCGCTTCAGTCTGGAACCGCGCGACCGCTATGGTCGCAGGTTCGAATCCTGCTTCGGGCATGGATATGTGTGAAGTGCTTAGGTTAGTTAGGTTTAAGTAGTTATAAGTTCTATGGGACTGATGACCTCAGATGTTAAGTCCCATAGTGCTCAGAGCCATTTGAACCATTTTTGAACCTAGCGTCACAGTTAACGCACAGAGGTACATGGACTCTTTGCAAACATTGAAGTACACCATCATGTTCGAAAGCCTAGGGATATTGACGGATGGCACCTTTCTGTTGCAGGGTAATGCCCACCCAAATGTTTGCCAAGGTCGGTTCGAGTACGCTGCAGACATTTCGGTAGGAATCCCTTACATATCCTCTGTACAGTCCTGATATTTCCCCGTTTGATTTTGTTATTTGAATACATTAAATGTATTCGCAACTCGGAAAATGGACAACCATCGGCTGTTGATTGGAATGGAAACAGTGAAGATTTGTAGCTGACCAGGACTGGAACCTGCATTTCCCACTCATTGAGAGCGGTCGCCTTACCATTTGGCTGTCCGTGCATGATTCACGGCCAGGCACAAACTTTTACATGTCGTCAACCATGCGTCTACAGCCTGTACTCGTACATTCATTATGTATATTCCCGAACAGGTGAGATATTTACTTGAAAGAGGCACTGTTGACGACGTATGGCAGTCTGGGTCTGGCCATGAGTCGTCCAAAGACAGTTCAGCGTGCAACGTAGGTCAGCGTGTTCGGTCAGAGGGTTAGCTGCCCTCTGTAATAAAAAAACTGAGTTAATGGATCAACAATGAACATGAACGAGCATCATGGGACGTCCGCCCCGAACAAATACAACGAACAATATACAACAAAATGAGATCGAGAAAGAAAAAAAAAAAGAAAAAGGTTGTCACGGGACGTCTGCCCCGAACAAATGCAACGAACAATATAGAACAAAATGAGATCAAGAAAGAATTAAAAGAAAAAGAAAAAGGTTGTTACGGTACATCCGCCCCGGAAAAAGGCAATGAAGAAAATGAAATTTAAAAAAAAAAGGCAAGGCGAACGCTCGAGATAAGCGGGAGATCCGGGTTCGAGTCCTGGTCTGGCACAAATTTTCATTGTTGTCATTCCATATACAGCTGATAGTTGTCCATATTCGCAACTGCGAATACGTTTGACGTATTTCATATCGGCTGTAGTCGCAGAGAGATAAATGTATTAACAGCTATGGTGGTATCTTTTGAAATAGTAAACAGTTTACTTACTTTTTTCCATCTGTCTCGTTTTCGCCTGTATGCCCTTCATAGTACACTACTGGCCATTAAAATTGCTACACCAAGAAGAAATGCAGATGATAAACGGGTATTCGTTGGACAAATATATTATACTAGAACTGACATGTGATTACATTTTCACGCAATTTCGGTGCATAGATCCTGAGAAATCAGTACCCAGAACAACCACCTCTGGCCGTAATAATGGCCTTGATATGCCTGGGCATTGAATCAGACAGAGCTTGCATGGCGTGTACAGGTACAGCTGCCCATGCAGCTTCAACATGACACCACAGTTCATCAAGAGTAGTGACTGGCCTATTGTGACGAGCCAGTTGCTCGGCCATCATTGACCAGACTTTTCAATTGGTGAGCGCTCTGGAGAATGTGTTGGCCAGGGCAGCAGTCGAACATTTTCTGTATCCAGAAAGGCCCATACAGGACCTGCAACATACGGTCGTGCATTATCCTGCTGAAATATAGGGTTTCGCAGGGATCGAATGAAGGGTAGAGCCACAGGTCGTAACACATCTAAAATGTAACGTCCACTGTTCAAAGTGCCGTCAATGCGAACAAGAGGTGACCGAGACGTGTAACCAATGGCACCTCATACCATCACACCGGGTCATACATCAGTATGGCGATGACGAATACACGCTTCCAATGTGTGTTCACCGCGATGTCGCCAAACACGGATGCGACCATCGTGATGCTGTAAACAGAACCTGGATTCATCCGAAAAAATGACGTTTTGCCATTCGTGCACCCAGGTTCGTCGTTGAGTACACCATCACAGGCGCTCCTGTCTGTGATGCAGCGTCAAGGGTAACCGCAGCCATGGTCTCCGAGCTGATAGTCCATGCAGCTGCAAACTTCGTCGAACTGTTCGTGCAGATGGTTGTTGTCTTTGCAAACGTCCCCATCTGTTGACTCAGGGATCGAGACGTGGCTGCACGATCCGTTACGGCCATGCGGATAAGATGCCTGTCATCTCGACTGCTAGTGATACGAGGCCGTTGGGATCCAGCACGGCGTTCCGTATAACCCTCCTGAACCCACCGATTCCATATTCTGCTAACAGTCATTGGATCTCGACCAACGCGAGTAGCAATGTCGACTTACGACAAACCGCAATCGTGATAGGCTACAATCCGACCTTTATCAAAGTCGGAAACGTGATGGTACGCAATTCTCCTCCTTACACGAGGCTTCACAACAACGTTTCACCAGGCAACGCCGGTCAACTGCTGTTTGTGTGTGAGAGATCGGTTGGAAAACTTCCTCAAGTCAGCACGTTGTAGGTGTCGCCACCAGCGCCAACCTTGTCTGAATGCTCTGAAAAGCTAATTATTTGCATATCACAGCATCTTCTTCCTGTCGGTTAAATTTCGCGTCTGTAGCACGTCCTCTTCGTGGTGTAGCAATTTCAATGGCCAGTAGTGTATATATTATTCTTTAGGGAATATTTAATTGTGTCATGAAAATTATCAAGGATGAAAGCTCTTAGGTAAAATTCTTGAAATGGATCATTCCTAAGGTGATGATAATTAGTCATTTACCTAGGACTGTAAAATGACCACGTGACCCAGCATCTCAGCTTTTGACAGCTTTTTGCAAAGGGATGCATCTTGTGAGTTGGAGCTAGTGTTAGAAAAGTGAACAATAGTCGGAAACGGGCTTCTATCATACATACTTTTACCGTACAGACGAACTGCGACTTAAAAAATAAATGAATGGGATTGATATCTCGACTTTGCGTTCACTACTTGTGAAAAATAATTTTTGTTTCTAAGAGCCTTTCGTGGGTTGTGAACAATAACGATAGGTGCCGGCTTCGACCTCTAGTGGGATACAAAAGCTTGCATCACATCATTTCAGGTTCCAATGTTGTGTAGGAAGCGGAGAGTCCATGCTGTGATACGAATGAGATTCCAGTAAGAGCTGAATTTAAGTAAGTTCAAAAGGCTGGTCCTCTTAGTGTTACAGAAAGTAAAAATGGGCTGCAGGTCAGTCCGAATGGGAGTCTGTTAAAACAGTATTCTGTTAGTTCGTCCGTCGTTTGAAGATTTCCTGTTTGATCCTGGACAATTTTGAACCAGAAAAATCTGGTCAATTTTTTGTCCTTTTCGTTCAAGGTTAATTGAAGGAAAGCTTGTGTGATGTCCGCGACGATAGCCGTAGAATATAGTCTGAATCGCAGTAAAATTTCTAGGATCTCTGGTAATAGGTTCGGTCCTACTTCTAATACCTCATTCAGAGAAGGTGCATTGTTTTCGTGAGATGAAGTGTCAAAGACTATTCTCCATTTAGTGGTTCCGTATTTCTCCTTCCTCACTGCATGATGAGGGAGATAAAATAGCTCCTTTCCTGAGAGTGGGGTGGGAGCGACCTCTACTTGCCCCTTCGTAATGCAGTTTAGCATAAGATCGAAATACATTTGCTTAAAGGTCTCCTGACGTTGAAATCTTTCCCTAAGGTGCTTGAATCGTTTTTCCGCGATAGGTCTGTTACTCGAAAGCACTGTATGTTGCCTTTTGGGAAGTGTAACCACTGCTCGATGATCCTTTATAGAGAAAGACGCTCTAAACTCTTCAAGAAGTCTCGTATCCTTGTTGTTCACAGGTAGATCCTGATCGGCAGTAGTCCCTATAGTTTCCAAGTCCCAAAATCGTCTGAAATCATTGTCCAAGTGCAGAGGAGATCGGTCAGTCTGAGCAAAATTTACCACGGTTGCATGCACACAGGCTTGTGACTTGTTACCACTAAGTATCCAGCCAAACAGAGAAGGAACTAACACTAAGGTTTCAGAGATGCGTATGGGTGAATTGTGCTTCACTATCTTCCAATAAAAATCGCCTCCTACAAGAATCTCCACGGGAAGATCTTCTGTTGAATCGATTTTCGGATCTGCAAGCGTAATCTTACGGGCATTTGGTAAACTCTTTATATGTTGTGGAACCGAAGGCTGGTGAGAAATAGCGTGAGTACTTTCGAAGGCAGTAAGTGGCACTGAAGAATTCTGCCAAAGCCCCTCCGTATTAAACTGAACAAGTCTGCGGTGGCGTAGGCGTGTAGGGTTTGATTCAAAGGAACAAACGGTTAGTTCTTGTCGGTCTACCGTTTGCAGTTTGAGATCATCAATCAGCGGTTTTGCTATGAAGCTGGACTGACTACCTGCGTCCAGTAGACATCGCGTTGTCCTGCTCAATCCTGTAGGTCCTGAGACGCATACTTGGGCTGTCTGAAGGTACGTGTATCCGTGGGGAGCGACAGATACCTTTCCCATGGAAGTAACACATGTCTGACCCGCAGGACTCCTAATATCCTTTCGTTCCTCACATATGGACTTATGATGAAGTCTTTTACAGTTAACACACCGAGCCTTTTTTTTTCTTTTTGCAATTTGACATTTTGTGCCCACGTTGAAGACAAAGAAAGCATCTGTTTGCTAGATTCAATTTATCTATTCGATCATTAACGCGTACGATCTTCTTACAGTCTTGCGCCCAATGACCACAAGATTCGCAAAGGACGCAGAATGGTTCCTTTACGCGGGTATCCTTCGGAGTCGATCTTTTAGATTTCGCGTGTACCTGAAGTGTGGACGCTGTGGGAAGTTACTAGAAGTGCTGGAAAATTCACCGCGTATCTACTGCGTGGTAAGCACCCCGTCGACTTCCTCGTTCAGGAACTCCATCAGTTGCAAAATGTCCCTTTCGGATATTCCTGTACGCTTGGCGTGAATTATCCAGCGGCGGCATATGTCATCCGGAAAAGCGCGTAAAATTTTCGGCGCGAGGACTTGGCCGTATCCGTTCACGTCTTCCCGAAGTGCCCGGAGAGCTTGAATACGTCGCTGGCATTCAATGAATGTTGAGTTAAGTTCCTCTGGGGTGGACAGCTGATGCAAGATCTTGAAGAATCCACGAGGGCAACAGATCGAAGCACCGCTGCCACCTGAACGAGTTTCACCTGCCAAACCATTTGCTGTAACCAGAATAGACTTTGCTGGCCCACTATTCATCAAAGTGGGGAAGGAAACGCACAAGTCATATATCACTCTTTTCACATGTGCTACCACACGAGCTGTACACCTCGAACTCTGTACAGACTTGTCAACGGACAAGTTTCTTATGGCACTTCAGCGATTCGCCGGAAAACGCGGACTACCCCACACGATATATACAGATAACGCGAAAACATTCCACGCCACGAATATGGAACTAGCCCAATTTTGGAAGGCATTAACTACCACAAAAACTTATCAGTTCCTCGCCCACCACGGTATTACTTGGAAATTCATTGTCTCCCGGGCGGCTTGGTGGGGAGGATGGTGGGAAAGAATGGTGGGCACTATAAAGCGTTGCCTACGGAAGGTATTGGGACTCGCGAAGCTCACTGAAGAACAACTGAACACCACCTCGATCAGTATTGAAGCCGAAGTGAAATCCAGGCCTATCACACCAGGAGATGATTGTGATGCACTCACACCTTCCCATTTTTTGACGGGAGAAAAACTTACGACTATTCCGACGGGACCAGAGCCTTCAGCGAACACCAATTTAACAAAGGAATTCCGACTGAGACAGCAACTCTGTGACAGTTTTTCGAACCGTCGGATTAAAGAATACCTATTGGAGCTCCGGAACTACCATGAAGTTAAACGCCCATCGGGACGAGTCATCCCCTTTCGCCCTGGCGACATTGTGCTGATCCAAGAGGACCTTCGTCCGCGACATATGTGGAAGAAGGCCAGGATAGAAAAGGTACTACCGGGAAGAGACGGCAGGGTAAGGACGATAATACTTCGGACACCAGGTCACATCATTAGTCGCCCTGTGCAGCTGGCCGTACCTTTGGAGGTCGACCAGGGTGGGGAGGATGTCACAGAGTGATGTACTTCGGGCAAGTGAGAGACTGTTTATTTACTCTTAGGACAGTGTATCTTTGACATGTTGTATTGTATGGTCTGTGACTATGTAATAAAGTGTTGTTAGACTGCTAATCGCTGCTCTACTGCGATTCACGACACAAAGTTCGTGTTTCGGCGGAGAGTTATCATATAAGCAAGCAGTTCTGCATAACTGCCGAACACGAAACATTTGCAAGAAGTTTGCGGTGTGATGAAACGGACTTTTCTCTTCTTTTATAAGAAGAACGACGGTTTACAAGCCAACATGTTAATAGTCAGGGCAGTCACGAAAAAACATGTGGCCGTGGTCCACGAGCTTTCATTGTCAAGGGTACGGACATATTGGAAAATATTACTCGCAATTTGGTGAACACGTTTCAGACAACGAGCAAGCAAACATAAAAATAGTCCAACAATAAATTTCCTACAGAAAGAGGTCCTACTAACTTTTTTTCTGGGATTAATAGTTTCCGCATTGAAGGGGATGGAAAAATCGCAAATAGTGTTTTAATGGTATAAAGTTACTGTTTGATGTTGAATGAAGTAAGTTAAGATGAATGTGTGTACCACATATAAGTGCAGTAGAGCCATATTAGGGGATAAATAGCGTTCTGGACGTGTAACAGGATGGAGGAGAGGCGTGAAGGATAGATGCTTGAGGGGTAGGTCGCCGAACTGGTCATGCAGCTCCTTCCTTCATTGATGTGCAAACTGAAGAGCTTGCAGGTGATTCACCATTTCCTCGACAGTCACAAAATACAACTCCAGTGTATTTCCCTCTGCAATGTGCCTGATGAGTCACTCACTGGTGATGCAGTGTGCAGCGTTGGCCAAGGGGTGCTCATTTTTCACAAAGGGCATTAACACTACATGAAATACAGTATGAGTTACTTTTTAATACGAACGCAAGAAACGCTTATGCACAGAATCGACATAAATTCTGCACACTGTTCTACACTGCCAGAAGGGAAACTGATTCTTAGTAATAATTTATCGCAATTGTAGTATTATTCCGGGAACGGCACCTTCCCCCTTTATGAGCGTTGCTCCATTTTCAGTTTACAGACACACTAAACCTCCTCAGCATTTCCTTACCAGTTCCCTTATGTGCGAAGACAGAGTAACTTCACACAGATCGTGTTCATGTACTGCAGTTATTTTCACTTTAATAAATGAGCAATTATTTGCAATTGTTAACTGAGCTTGAATGTGAAGTACGTCTACATCTACTACATCTACATCCATATTCCGCAAGCCACCTCTATCGGTTCTCCCTTCTATTCCAGTATCGTATTGTTCGTGGAAACAAAGATTGTCGGTATGCCTCTGTGTGGGCTGTAATCTCTATGATTTTATCTTTATGGTCTCTTCGCAAGATATACGCAGGAGTGGGCAATATACTGCTTGACTGCTCGGTGAAGGTATGTTCTCGAAACTTAAACAAAATCCCGTACCGATCTAATGAGCGTCTCTCCTTCAGAGTCTTCCACTGGAGTTTATCTATCATTTCCGTAACGCTTTCGCGATTACTAAATGATCCTGTAACGAAGCGCGCTGCTCTCCGTTGGATCTTCTCTATCTCTTCTATCAACCCTATCTGGTACGTATCCCACACTGGTGAGCAATATTCAAGCAGTGGGTGAACGACTGTACTGTAACCAACTTCCTTTGTTTTCGGATTGCATTTCCTTAGGATTCTTCCAATGAATCTCAGTCTGACATCTGCTTTACCGAGGATCAACTTTATATGATCATTTCATTTTAAATCACTCCTAATGCTTACTCCCAGATAATTTATGGAATTAACTGTTTCCAGTTGCTGACCTGCTATATTGTAGCTAAATGATAAAGGATCTTTCTTTCTATGTATTCGCAGCACATTACACTTGTCTACATTGAGATTCAATTGCCATTCCCTGCACCATGCGTCAATTCGCTGCAGATCCTCCTGCATTTCAGTACAATTTTCCATTGTTACAGCCTCTCGATATACTACAGCATCATCCACAAAAAGCCTCAGTGAACTTCCGATGTTATCCACAAGGTCATTTATGTATTGCGTGAATAGCAACGGTCCTACGACACTCCCCTGTGGCACACCTGAAATCACTCTTACTTCGGAAGACTTCTCTCCATTGAGAATGACATGTTGCGTTCTGTTATCTAGGAAATCTTCAATCCAATCACGCAATTGGTCTGATAGTCCATATGCTCTTACTCTGTTCATTAAACGTCCCTATAGACAGTGGCTGAAAAGTGTATAATTTGTTTGTGTGATATTGCCAGTGACCTTTTTCGTGTTGGTGGGAAAGGGACGGAACTGGTAACATGGCACCTTGCTGCTGTCTGTCATTGACAGTGTATTATAAAGCCATGTAATTGTGTTGTGCTCACTCAGTGGTGAACTAATGAAAGAATGGAAAGTTACTGTACTTGTCTCAATATTAGTTGTAGACTACATAAATCTCTTCCATTCGGGAATCGCTCGTACTTGTTCAGTGGGCTGCACTGAATAGATCCACTTAACATCCACACTATATTTTCCAATGTGGGTGTGAACATGCCTGATGGAATGAGACCGATCGTATTTAGGTCTAGAGCAGTGATCTGCTACAATACATTGGTTGACTTACATTGAAATATTTAAAATCCTGGGACACCTAGGTGACCAACTTCTGTCGCTGGTGGAGACAATTTAAACCTCTGGACCTCTTCAGGTGTTGGGAGAGCTGAACCTCGATACTCCTCGTGCTGTGAAAAGTATTACAGGCATTGATACAGGAGACAAGTTGCTGGTGGAGACAATTTAAGCCTCTGGACCTCTTCAGGTGCTGGAAGAGCTGAACCTTGAAACCCATCATGGTGTGAAAAGTATTCCAACCAGTGATAGTAGAGACAATGAAATTTACGTTGTCGATTTGACAGCATGTTACACTGGTACAGTGTTTGGTAGACACACAAAAGCTCCAGCTGTTGAACTTTTCTTGCATAATAACTCAACTGACAGCCGAAAATAAGCACTCGTTTTATAAACTGAAGGTATATCGGCTACTCACATAAGATAACTGGGCAGGAAATGCGGGGGAGGTATAATCTGTCTCTAAACCGAATATCGAGGAGTGTTCTTGGTGGGGTGGGAGGGGGGCGGAGTTGCCTCTCTCCCGGAAAGATGCTACAGGTGCCGTACAGGTTGGCTAAGAGTCAGTGTAGAGTAGTGTGCAGAGATTTATGCAGATTCTGAGAATGTACTTTACTTGCGTTAATATTATTAGCAACTCATATCCGTATATCATGTAGTGCTAATGCACTTTGTGGAAAATAAACATGTCTGCACACTGCTTGGTTTTTGCGACGTAGTGCGTAGAGAGAATGATGAATCACCTGTCCGCCCTTCATTTTGTAAACCTACACAGGAGGGAGTTGCATAACCAGTTAAGCCAGAAGCCAGCAACCTGCCTCGCCTAACAAGCTTGTAATCCCTCCCCCCCCCCCCCCCCCGTTACACACCCAGAACACACTTCATTTTACAGTAAACGATAATTAATACACAAACGCAATACAGACGTTGGCTGCGAGCGGGCGTTGACTGAAATCAAAATTTTCATATTTCCCCATTGATTTGAGTCAACGCCCTCTCACAGCGAATGTCTGTAAATCCTTTGTGTTCTGATTCAGAATGTCTGTTGGATCAAAATGGTATCTGTTCTTTCGTAAATGTCCGAAAGAACAGACACGACATATATGTAGCAAACAGTAAATTTATACCATTCAAACACTATTTTTACTAGTTTGCGGTTCTTCCATCTCCTTCATAATATTAGTCCTAGAGAAAAAATTAATTAGACCTTTTTTGTACAAAATTTAATGTACTTTAATTTTGCACCGGGAAATACATTTGCTAGAAGCTGCGGATTTCGAGTTATTTAAAAAAAATTAATTAAACTATCTTTAAAGGCCCTTCAACCCTACTCTCTCACCCCCACGCTCACACTGCACGCTCACGCATGTAATCTTACCCTTCCACACATCAACATTAAGCTTTCCGGTCTCTACATTAGTTTCAAAAGCTTCGAGAGGCGTAAGATACAAAAAAAAACTTTTTTACTTATCTCAATTTTCTCGTTGTTTGCTGCAGTCACGTCTAGGGGCAGATTCTTGAAGCTGAAATTTCTTTAACTTTGTGGGTTCCAGTTGACATGTTTGAAGATTTGCCTGTCTTACTCTTGAATATTATTTTTTTGTCACATTCTTTGAAAACCACACCGTCTTTACAATTTCCACTTCTATAACACCAAAAATTACATTTTTATTGCCAATCATAAAAATACGTCCGATTCCATCAGAGGCGTGCCCACTACTGCATTCTGCGATACTAACAATATTCCAAAGAGTTTACCAAACAAAAGAGTTTACAAACTTTCTTGACAAAAGAAGAATCTTCACCAAGTTATATCATTATTTTATAAATGAATCTGGAAATAAATTTAATAATCAGCGTTAGATTGTGCAATGAATGACATGAGTTTTAGGTGTGCCAGATATTTCCTAACTTCAAATATTTCTAAAAGAAGAATAATTTTGGCCGTATCGATTGTAACAAACTAATTTCTTTTTATACATTTTAGCCTGAAATCGTATACAGAATCATATTAAATCCTTTTAGTGAAACAGCTGACATAATTTTAACCTGTGCAAGATTCTAAATTATTTCTGGTATCGGCTATTTCTATTTAAAAAAGGCAATGTTACAGGAGGGTGTCCCATTACACGCTCCACTGAAAGAGATTTTTAGTATTTTTGTTCATGACACCCTCTCCTACCACTGTAAAAATCTTGCGAATACACGCATTTTTCCCCTCTTCGTCCTTTTTTGGTCTTGATTGACTCTAAAAGGAGGCAGATAGAACATGCATAAATTCTATGGCACTAACTACAGCAAAAGTGCGTTATTGTCAGCGAAACACAATGACACATTCACTCTAAATTAATTGCGACCATGTTGGACACTGTTGCGTATTCATATGCGACGTACACCACTTTCTGAGAAAACGGAAGAAACGATGTGTGAATTCTGGACAGTAAAGCAACAGACCACATGACTTACCACCGTGATAAATTCGTCAGTTTCACTGAACGGGGAAAGTCATTAAAATTAGCAGGTGATGGATATTTATTAAATGCTGGTTTCGGCACTGTACGCTTGTACCTATCGGAAGCGTGTGGAGAACAAGCAGTCGACTTGCACAATACGTCCTACATTCCAGACGTCACGTGTAATTTGATATCAGTCAGTCAAGCAACCGATAAAGTAGTGATGGTATCGTTAAGACAAGCTGAAGCTAGAATCATGAAAAAAAAAAACGAGGAAATAATCGCGAAAGCTTCAAGGAAAGGCAATCTGTAATACTTTAATGAAGACAAGTCAGTATTTCAGTGGTAAAAGTGGCTCTGTAACAAATCTTACCACTAGTTGGGAAATGAATTTATGGCACTGCACTGAAGGTTGGGCCACATTCACAAAGAAACAGCTAAGTAACAAGGCAATGGAATAACTCTCGAAGCGTCAAACGACCGGATAAATCACTTGTGCAGTATGTGCATTGAAGGCAAGATGAAAGTCAAGCCTTTCTCCAAAGAGACTGAAAACAGTACAAATGTACTACTACGATATTAGAATTATATTAATACGTTCAGCTACTGACGGGCGTTGATAGAAATATCCATATAAGTATAATGTACTACTAAGTTTGGGATAAATTGTGATGTGTGTGTCTGATCCGCAACCACTTGTTGGAGAGAAATGTGTTGTGAAATTCATTGATTATTGTAATGGAGTGTTACACTTATCCAAAAAAGTTAAGCGTATGCAGAAATTAAAAAAAGAAAAGGGGGGAACCGAACATCGTCTTCTGCTGTTATTCGGGTGTCTTACGTGGGCAAAAATGAAAGACTGACAGGACAAACTTGAAGCAAAAGGACATCCTCACGTAACGGTTGGATTTTCAGAAATCATGAAAGCCTACAGCTTGTGGATGGGTGACTATCTGGTCTGCCGAGCGCTAGTGGGGTGCACTCAGCCCTTGTGAGGCAAATTGAGGAGCTACTCGATTGAGAAGTAGCGACTCCGGTCTCGTAAACTGACACACTGCCGAGAGAGCGATGCGCTGACCATATGCCCCTCCGTATTGGCATCAAATGACGCCTGTGGGCTGAGGATGACACGGCGGCCGGTCGGTAACGTTGGGCCTTCATGACCTGTTAGGGCGGAGTTACAGCATGTGACAGCCAGAAACATGAAATCTCACGGTTGCCGGAGATATTGTATTTGATGAAAATATCTCCCCTGAAAAATTGGAGATAGGCATTAGAAAAATGATTGATCACAGACAATGAAGGAGCATTACAGAATGTAAATGTCATGGAAATAGGAAAAGCAAAGGACGGCGAACAACATGAAGATTTGGAAACATGCCTGCCTACCGAAAATATCGACGTAGAAAAGGAGATTGAAGGGGAAGATTAAACTACTGAGAATCACTACTTTACAAGAGATGATAATGACTGTAAACTATAAAAACTTCCAACAAATGAAAACTACTCAACACGTTCTGGGCGACAGATCAAACCACCATAATGCCTGACAGACTACACGACGAAAGAAAAGAAGGCGTGTGCAGTTGAAAAGGAGAGTACATCAAGAGAAAGAGATGCAGGAAGCACACAGCTAATCATAGAAACAAATTGTTAGAAGCCATGTCAAAAGAACTGGAAAACCTAATGCATAAAGGAACCTGGACATTTCTACCGCGCGCTAGCAACAAAAACACGATACCAAAAAAATGGATTTTCAAACGAAAATGTGATGAGAATGAAAGAACTGCCAGACAGACAGCGCGAATGTTGGTTTTAGGTAATAAGCAAAGAACAGAAAATTATTTCGATAAATATTGCAGCCCAGTTGTGAAAATGAAAGTTGTGAAGTTCATGTGGAAGTATCGACCGGTTTACAGATGCCAATGACAAACTAAGCGGAAAATTCAATGGCACACCAGATAAGGAGGAATTGCTCAACGGCGAGTGCATCTGCAGACTTGAAAAGTGGATATATGGATTGCATTAGCCTGGCAGAAGATGGAATGAAACACTTGACAAGTTCTGTGGGCAAGCAAGTATTGTTGTGGTCACTATTTGACTCGTGTGTTTCATACGATCTACGGCGTGAATTCATAGTAACTGCATGTAAGCATGATATAATGTTGTATGGAGAGAAAAATTACATAAAGAAATTGAAAAATATCTTACGCACCAAATCTGAAGTAAGGGACCTCGCAGTAGCACGACATGTGCAGTCACTTCGAGTTACGAAAAAAGATGGAACACTGATTATTGACGAAAAAGCACAAACAAAAGAAATCTTGAAAGAATTCTAAATGGAAAACTGCAAACCTGTGAAAACACTTCACATTATGGATGTAAATCAACAAAATGCGAGAGATTTAGCTTAGCCAGCGAAGTATTTAAGGCATTCTAGCAGCAATCCGAATGATGAGCACTGGCGTGCGGTCGAACAAACGCTACGTCATTCGGAAGGTAGAATAAAGGACTTGTTCGCTCACTGCAAGAAATTGAAATGTATACCAATGCAGTCTGGGGAGCTAATCCAAGTGCAGCTATAAGCTAGAGCAGCAGAAAACAAGGAACTGTTGCGATAAACACTGTTTAAATAGTTTGTCACACTGAGTAAATCTTTAAGAGAAGTGAAGTGAATGAATAGGTTTGTTCTGTCCCATTCTATGTAGATTTTCATCGATAATCAAGACATGAAGAAACTTGCTGAAAATCATGAGTCTTCGGAAAGAACCAATCATATATAGCTGAAGATGTTTTTCGTGTAAGAGGAGGTGGAAGCCAACAAGATAAGATTGTATTGCACATTAGAAGAACGTCGCTGACTGTCTAGCAAACGCCTCTGCAACCTGAGGTTGAAAACCTATCGAAGAAAGTTAATGGTGGTCAATGACCGGAGTGGGGGGGGGGAGAGGGGGTGGCAGTGATGTTGACTATTGAATGCTGTTGTACTGTGTTTCTTGTTGCCGTGTATTTGTGAAAGGTAGGTAGGTTGGTTGGTTTGGGAGAGGGGACCAAACAGCGAGGTCATTGGTCCCATCGGGTTAGGGAATAAAGTCGGCTGTGCCCTTTCAAAGGAACCATCGCGGCATTTGCCTAAAGCGATTTAGGGAAATCACAGAAAACCTAAATCAGGGTGGCCGGACGCAGGTTTCAACCGTCGACTTCCAGAATGCGAGTCCAGTGTGCTAACCACTGCGCCACCTTGCTCGGTCTGAAAGGAGGGAATCTGTCCCTGTATACAGGGTGTTCCGGAAATGTTGCGAAAAACTTAGAGGGGCTGTAGAGAGTGTCCTGAAGAACAAATTGGGAGCAGGAACACATGCCTGGAAACGTCATCCAACGACGCTACAGAGCGTCGAAATTATAGGTGCCAGAGCCTGTAGTAGGCCATCATTTCGGCAGCAAACGTGGCTTTTCACGCAGACGGACAGTAGGAACGTTGCGCAATGTCGTTTGTTGTTCAATGGTTGCGACTGAATTCAACGATAGCCAGTGGAGAAGACGGAGATAACTGCTGCGTAGACAGGCCTTGTCTCCTATGAATGTGATGCTCTGTTCCCTCAGTAGATGACGATGTCCGACGCGGGTTTCCATCTGCAGTCTATCTTCTCCTGTGTACCTAAATACACTGAACATTTTAGATGGTTCCAGGAGGAAACTAAACTGCAAAAGGAAACCCGTGTCTGAAACCGTCATTCAGCAACTTCTCCACTTTCGATAGTGGCATCAGTCGCGATCGCTAAATAACAAACAACATTGTGAGACAATCCACCTACAGTCTGTCAGCATAAGAAGTCACGTTTGCTGTCGAAGGGGTAGCCTAGTGGCAGGCGCCAGAGCCTATAATTTAAACGTTCTGTAATGTCGTTGGATGATATTCTCGGTCACGGGTTCCTAGCCTCGATTTGTTCCTCAAGACACTCTCCACAAGCCCTCGATGTTTGTCACAACATTTCTGGACATCCTTTATATGTTCAGATATAATACGTTCTTTCAACTGTGATGTACTGTATATTTGTGTGTGCTCCCTACAGTTTTCTAAAGGAGGTTAACAATGTATATCGAAAGGATGGTTTAGACACCGGTAGTTCGTTACCATAAAAATACTCCGTAATGATGAAGGAGATAAATATTGATTAAGTTGCTGCTGGAATACTGGTCATTCGTGGCGTTTTACTGTCCCTATATCGGGAAAGAAATGTCAGACTAGATTAATTTGGGAATGCTGTTTCTAATGGTCTCGTAACATGAATTTTATCCATAATGACTTCCAGTTTAAAAATCATTTTGTTTGTAATGGGAACCAAACCGACGCTTTCCGTCGACACTGTGCGTCGCAAGAAAGACGTGAGGAGCAGTAGTTGTTTGGGTTCACTCCAGTTACACAACGCAAAAACAAAATTACAAATCTGCCGAAACACCACTCTTAGGAGGGACACCTGTGTATCAGAGAAGAAAATGCAGTATGATCAGTCATTTCTTTACCACAGATATATAAATTCGAAAATGGCTCTGAGCACTATGGGACTGAACTTCTAAGGTCATCAGTCCCCTAGAAATTAGAACTACTTAAACCTAACTAACCTAAGGACATCACACACATCCAGGCCCGAGGCAGGATTGGAACCTGCGACCGTAGCGGTCGCGCGGTTCCAGACTGTAGCGCCTAGTACCACTCGGCCACGTCGGTCGGCAGATATATAGGTCCCACTTCAAAATACTGGTGGAAAACATGTGTCCCATCCCTCCCGGCGCTGGATAACAAAACGGCGGGAAACCTTTTTTTTTCTTTCGTAGCGTCATTTATGACTACGACATTGTAAGAATGATCTGCTCTGCTTGCTGGTGATTCGAGAGATGCTAAAAATCTAGAACGATAGTTACCCTGTTTTTCATAGAGTAGAAGCACCTTTCTCACTTCCTCAGATTCAGTGTATACGCAGCCTAATTATGTTGTCATCCAACAATAATACTTTTATTTTATGACAGAGGCACTTAATATTCGTAAACAGAGATTTTTCCTTGGTATGTAAATGGAGCTAATAAGAGTCACCTTTGGCGAGTAGTTTTAGTAGCTTGCATAGTGCTGATTATGTTGTACAGATAGTGGTTCAAAATTAAAGTGCACACCATTTTTAGTCTTTCAATGAGTCAAATAAATTTTTATTAAGTGTTACTACCACGTATTCCATGAAAGTAAAATAATACGAGTAAAACAATAAGAATACATGTTGCTATACAGTGCTATTGCATTTTCACAATGCCCTGTGCAGCTGGAAGTCACGAATTCCCATCCATACCTTCCGTTTCTTTCCCCATTCTTTTACTTCAAAACAAAATATCCATGATGCTCTCATAGCTTATAAGCGACAGGAAACTGTACGTAGCTTCGTTTACAGGTTAATCAGACGCAATATTTGCCACGTTTGTATTTCAGTGCTAATCAAAAAATGGTTCAAATGGCTCTGAGCACTATGGGACTTAACATCTGAGGTCATCAGTCCCCTAGAACTTAGAACTACTTAAACCTAACTAACCTAAGGACATCACACACATCCATGCCCGAGGCAAGATTCGAACCTGCGACCGTAGCGGTCGCGCGGTTCCAAATGGGAGCGCCTAGAACCGCTAGGCCACAACGGCCAGCCTCAGTGCTAATCGATCTACGAGAAAATATTTTGAATAACATTAATATTTTTCTCTAACAGCGTAAATTTTGACACCGAATGTTTGCCTGCCAGGTGCAACCACGCACTGCGTATTGATTGAATCCGTCCCTCCTTGAGATTAGAAACATTCCAGGAAGGGTAAACAAAACTTTTACCTGTTATCTCCGGAAAAAGAGCGGATAAGCAACGTGACTGCTTTTCACGTGCTGTTGAAACGAGACCTTAGTTAAATCTGGAGGGTATTTCTTATATTTTTGTTCCTGGTAAGTGAAAGGATCATTTGATAAAACAGTGCGTCAGCCAGATATGTTATCTGCCCCAGATAAGACTGGATTTTCCCTTTCAAATTCCAATAAGAGTACAGACTGTTGTTTCAGCCTGCCTGCTTGAAACCACACGTAAGTTCGCAAGCATGAGCTGAGGCCGCTCGCGCTGCTTTACTTGTAAATTAGTGAGTACCGTTTCTGCCTGTACCGCACTGAGAATCTAGTGTGCTCGCAAAGCGGCTGCTCGCGGCTGTCTTAAAAGTCTGGCGTAACACGTAAGACAATCGATTATTTGATACTTTACTGAAGCATACTACTGATTAAAACTATATCAGATTAAACACCTTTCAGCCGTCAAGTTTCCAACCTTATTTTATTTGGCAACCAGTTTCAGCGTTTTACTACGCCTTGTTCAGGCCCCTGGCCGACGTTCAGGAAGACTATACTTAAATTCCTACACGTCGGTCAGGGCCTGAAAATGGCGTAGTAAAACGCTGAAACTGGTTGCCAAATAAACTAAGGCTGGAAAATTAACGGCTGAAAGGTGCTTAATCTGACATCCTCTATCGAACAGCCGAGTCCCGCAACCATCTATAGAAAGATGGACATACAGAGATGAAAACTATGTTTCCTTTCGCAGCAACCGCGCGTCGCACAGTTTTAATCTGTCCGCAAGCCTCCGCTGTGGTGTGGAAGCTTTATTCAAGATAATGTATAACTACAGTCGGCATTTTGAGCTACTTGTTGCAACAGCTACAGTTCTCTTGCTCTCTTTGATTACTGAAAATACATTCTGCAACAATACCTATCATGTTTCAGGTAACGTGTCATAATGTGTGTCTTTTACAGTTGCGCTGCTGGCCTCATCTTTTTGACGGAGAGCTGGTTGCCGGTGATTTCTAGATTCTACATGTAAGTAATTAAAAAAATAACGATCCTCTTCTAAAGAAATTTGCTCATGTTTTGTGGATGCAACGATTTTCACAGTGGTACAGGTTTTGTAACGACCTCAACGTAATTTAAAAAATAATTTTTCTGTAAACATGACCATCTGATGTAAATGTAAATGTCGTGTGACTACGGCCTCCCGTCGGGTAGACCGTTCGCCTGGTGCAACTCTTTCGATTTGACGCCACTTCGGCGACCTGAGCGTCGATGGGGATGAAATGATGATGATTTGGACAACACAACACCCAGTCCCCGAGCGGAGAAAAATCTCCAACCGAGGTGGGAATCGAACCCGGGGCCTTAGGAGTGACTTTCTGTCGCGCTGGCCACTCAGCTACCGGGGGCGGACACCGCGTCATGATGAACCTACAATGACTTAGAAGCTAGATCATCTTTCAAACAATAAATCGAGATCGATTGCTCTTTCGGCCATTCTCTACTCACACCATAGTCGCAGTGTTCACCAACGTCCAAAATGGGCAAAATAAAATATATGTTCATGAGTAACATCTTCCTTTGGTTCGCCACATTACATTAGGACTAAATTTCAAGTTCTGGACAATTTTCTTCGTTGTCTTAATCAATAAAAGATAATGCCGTCAATGAACTGGCGGAAACACACGGACGAGAATGCTGTACCAGCGTACCCTGAGTCTAAGCTGGAGTTAATTATACTACATCGTCAAAAGCCTCAGGACCCACATCTCGAACTGTGGGGCATTCTTCCTTGTAAAATACCGAGTGAGGTGGAGCACTGACTTAGACGCTTTGTTGTTGTTTTGTTCGGGCAAAGAGCACGTGACAACCAGGTCGTTAGCACTCGAGCTAAGTTACTACAGCCGGCATGTGCGGCCGAGCGGTTCAAGGCGCTTCAGTCTGGAACCGCGCCACCGCCACGGTTGCAGGTTCGAATCCTGCCTCGGGCATGGATGTGTGTGATGTACTTAGGTTAGTTAGGTTTAAGTAGTTCTAGGGGACTGATGACCTCAGATGTTAAGTCCCATAGTGCTCAGACCCATCGAACCATTTTTTGAAATTACTGTATTGTCACACAAAGCTAAAATAAATCTACAGTGGTGTCCAATATTAAGGCAACAAACTTCCAATTTTGAAACGTTACGTTGATTTTGGCACAAAACAGTATAAAGAGATGATACTTTAGTAGAAACAATGCAAAGAAGAGAGAACGTAAACAACTGCAAGATGCATAACGGTACACAAAAATGTTCTTCGTTTTCTCAAACTTAACGGATTTGCTCACAAATTCCGACAAGTGGTTAATGTGCTCAGTATGGGCAGCAATACAGTCCCAACAACCACGGGACATGCTGTGAATGATAGCATCAAACTCGTTGTTGTTGTTGTGGTCCTCAGTCCTGAGATTGGTTTGATGCAGCTCTCCATGCTACTCTATCCTGTGCAAGCTTCTTCAACTCCCTGTGCTTACATCCTTCTGAATCTGCTTAGTGTATTCATCTCTTGGTCTCCCTCTACGATTTTTACCCTCCACGCTGCCCTCCAGTACTAAATTGGTGATCCTTTGATGCCTCAGAACATGTCCTACCAACCGATCCCTTCTTCTAGTGAAGTTGTGCCACAAGCCCCTCTGCTCCCCAATTCTATCCAATATCTCCTCATTAGTTATGTGATCTACCCATATAATCTTCAGCATTCTTCTGTAGCACCACATTTCGAAAGCTTCTATACTCTTCTCGTTTAAACTATTTATTGTCCACGTTTCACTTCCATACATGGCTACACTCCATACAAATACTTTCAGAATTGACTTCCTGACATTGAACTCTATACTCGATGTTAACAAATTTCTCTTCTTCAGAAACGCTTTCCTTGCCATTGCCAGTCTACATTTTATATCATCTCTACTTCAACAATCATCAGTTATTTTTCTCCTCAAATAGAAAAACTCATTTACTACTTTAAGTGCTTGATTTCCTAATCTAATTCCCTCAGCATAACTCGATTTAATTCTACTACATTCCATTATCCTCGTTTTGATTTTGTTGATGTTCATGTTATATACTCCTTTCAAGACACTGTCCATTCCATTCAACTGCTCTTCCAAGTCCTTTGCTGTCTCTGACAGAATTACAATGTCATCGGCGAACCTCAGAGTTTTTATTTCTTCTCCGTGGATTTTAATTCCTACTCCGAATTTTTCTTTTGTTTCCTCTACTGCTTGCTCAATATACAGATTGAATAACATCGGGGAGAGGCTACAACCCTGTCTCACTCCCTTCCAACCACTGCTTCCCTTTTGTGTCTCTCGACTCTTATAACTGCCATCTAGTTTCTGTACACATTGTAAATAGCCTTTCGCTCCCTGTATTTTACCCCTGCCACCTTCAGAATTTGAAAGAGAGTATTCCAGTCAACATTGTCAAAAGCTTTCTCTAAGTCTACAATTGCTAGAAACGTAGGTTTGCCTTTCCTTAATCTTTCTTCTAAGATAAGTCGTAGGGTCAGTATTGCCTCACGTGTTCCAACGTTTCTACGGAATCCAAACTGATCTTCCCCGAGGTCGGCTTCTAGCAGTTTTTCCATTCGTCTGTAAAGAATGCGCGTTAGTATTTTGCAGCTGTGACTTATTAAACTGATAGTTCGGTAATTTTCACATCTGTCAACACCTGCTTTCTTTGGTATTGCAATTATTATATTCTTCTTGAAGTCTGAGGGAATTTCGCCTGTCTCATACATCTTGCTCACCAGATGGAAGAGTTTTGTTATGGCTGGCTCTACCAAATTTCTCTGTAGTTCTAATGGAATGTTGTCTACTCCTGGGGCCTAGTTTAGACTTAGGCCTAGGTCTCTCAGTGCTCTGTCAAATTCTTCACTCAGTATCATATCTCCCATTTCATCGTCATCTACCTCGTCTTCCATTTCCATAATATTGTCCTCAAGAACATCGCTCCTGTATAGACCCTCTATATACTCCTTCCAACTCTCTGCTTTCCCTTCTTTGCTTAGAACTGGGTTAGACAATTACGCTCATTCTTCCTGCAGAGCTGCTAGCAGATCTTGGAGAGTGGTTGGTGGATGCTGACGTGATGCAACCCGTCCCCCTAGTGCACCCCAGACATGCTCTATGGGATTCAAATCGGGAGAGCGAACGGCCCAAGCCATGCGTGCAGTGTCTCCCATTTCCAAGAAAACATCAATCACCCGTGCTCTATGATGTCGAGCATTATCGTCCATCAGTACGAAGTCTGGGCCCACAGCACCTCCCAACAACCGCACTGACGTCCCAAGATCTCGTCACGATACCTGATATCAGTTAAATCTTGCCAGTTCACCCAGACAATTTCATGGAGAGGTGTTCGACTGGTCAACATAATCCCAGCCGATACCATTAAGAATCCTCCCTGAATCGGTCTCTTTCCACAATGTTTGGGTTCCGAAATCATGTTCCATGTTCCCTCCAGATGCGAATCCGTCGAGACACTCTCCAGACAAAATCGGGACTCATCTGTGAAAAAAACATTGGCCCACGGTTTGGCCTCCCAGGTGGCGTGTTGACGACTCCATTCTAGACGTTCTCCTCTGTGAAGACGCGTCAGAGGTAGACACACAGCAGGTCTCTGACAATAAAGGCCATCCTACAGAAGCCTTCTAAACGCCATTTGCCTCGATGCAACACGTCCAGTGGATGCTGCGAGGCCAGATACCAGTTGCCATGCAGTACTAAGGCGGTTATTTTGTAACAACACACTGTATCTTCAAGCTATACGACATAGATATACATACTAAAGCGGTACTGTCGTGCACTTACAGCCAAATAATGGTCATCTCTTTCTGATGTCACCTGGTCTTCGGGATACAATTTCGGTCTCTATAAACTGTCTCCATACCCGAGAAACAACAGAACGATTCACATTAAGCCACTGGGCCACATCAGTATGCTACTAACCTGTGCCAATTCTTCCTATGGCTCTCCACCGCAAACAGCCTGGTAGGCGTTTTCTCTGTGCCATTTTACACCGTCTGTGACTGTGTACACAGCGATTGTGAATGTGGGACTACCCGGGAAACACTGCCCCGTTTGCTATACGCCCTGACGTCATCGTTGGCGTGATTGCAGTTGACAGGAGTGCCGCCTTCCGCGCAGAACACGATCGTACGGACATCTATTGACAGTTTGTATGATTATATCGTTAATCAGCCACAGGTCGAGGAAATAGCGATTTGTTGCTTTAATGACACCAGTGCATAACAAAAATAGAATACAGACCAGCAACTACGTCGTGGTAAACTCGCACCAGTCAACTCTCTTGAAACTCTACGTCTTGCGAAAGGGGACTCTGAGATCTCACCCCTACGAAAATTCATCAATGCTGGTCTGTGCTGTCTGTCTGCTGTTAGGACTGCAGAAAGAGTTTGCTACAGATGCTACTGAACAATCTTTCTCGGCTGCTGCATTCGTCACGTCGCTGAAACGACTTCCCAGATGCCCTGGTACCCAATCAAATATTACGTCCTTCCCTAGATGTCGTACGTGAAGTAGGCACATGCAACTGATTCACACCAGAAATGAGAGCGCACGAGGAATTTCATGACTCCACGTGCTGCAGTATTCTCAGTTACACATTATGTTCACATCATAAGCCAAGAAGTAGTTGAGAGAGCGGAACTTGAGGACATAGTAGGAACAAATCACTGATCAGACAAGATTATCCCTCTTCATCAAGCCAGCAATGAAAACTGGAAAATAATTGTGGCGCAAGAATAAGATGTTATGCAAAGAAAATTTATAGGTGAATTCCAGAGCGTTTCCTCTTCTGTAGTCCAAGAAATGGGACCTATGACCTCGCTGTTTGGTCCCTTCCCCCGAATCAATGGAAAATAATTATGGACGCCTTGAAAGTTCATCCCTTGTCAAGAAAAGGAATCTGGTACACAAGAAGAGTCATTATATTCGTTTCTCTGCGAATAACAAAGGGCTTAATTTCCAGTGGTTAGCCACCAGCTAGATGGAATACTGCAGACATAAACATATATGCTTGAAGTACTACGAGCAGCTATCGCTAGATGGACGATGGCAGATCGCAAGCCTTCATATGAAGGCCGACAACGCAGCGCATACAGTGGGAACATGTGACCATCTTCTGTAATTTCGTAATTCGAATAAGTCTTGGTGATCCATACACCTGACACTCCTAATACCCAGGATCTGTGAGTAACGCACTTCAAGATGTTCTGTGCCTTTGGGGCACCTAATTGATTGCAACCGTAATATACTATTGGTTACTAAAATTACTACAGGAAGGATAGCAAATAACGAAAATTTTTACTTACTACGCGAGTGAAGTGTAGTAGTAAAAACACATGATTAAATTTGTAGGTGATATGGTGATATACAGCGTGCGAAATTTAGAACACAGAGCTTCCATCTCGGGCACAGACAGTGGTTGTAACTTGGCTGAGTGCTGAGTCGAGCTGGGCATGACTGGCATATACAGATAGGTCATTCCAAGCTGTTTTGACTCTGTGCTACAGTTCATTAATCTAAATGGCTGGAGACTGGCGAAGGCTGGTCTCTCGAGAATGCATGATCAGATGTTTTCATCGCGGAGAGACGTGGAATACTTGCTAGCTGGAGCAAGGTCAAACACTCCCTGTATCGAGATAGGTCAGGATAGCACAGGCAACATGCAGTCTTGCGTTATCTAGTTGAAAGACAATGTCATGGGGACGTCAAAGACAGGGAACAGCCACCGGCCTCAACACGCCACTAACGTAACGCCCGCTGCCCCAGTTGCCGATTATACGAATCAGAGCTGATTGTGCTGTGTATCTTGTGACACCTCGTACCATCACGTCAGGTGCTTGGTCTTTATGACGGTGACAAAAGCAGTCTGGCATCGTTCGTTCCCCTCCGACCCTTTACACACAGAAATTTCGTGCTACTGTACGTAGAACCGAGACTCTTGTGAAAAGACAGCGTTGTGCCACTCCTGGGGAGTGTCTAACGTCATTAAAACGTTTCGGACCGGAAGCCCGCATCACGCGACTAGATACTGTACGCATCTAGCTGCAGCGACAGATGGACAGCTGACTCGGAACTCCCTGCTGAGTGGAATGTGATTGTACACTGAAGAGCCAAAGAAACTGGTACTTCTGCCTAATATCGTGTAGCCCCCCCCCCCCCCCCGCGAGCACGCAGAAGTGCCGCAAAACGATGTGGCATGGACTCGACTAATGTCTGAGGTAGTGCTGGAGGGAATTGACACTATGAATCTTGCAGAGCTGTCGACAAATCATTAAGAGTACGAGGGACTGGAGACCTTTTCTGAAGAGCACGTTGCAAGGCATCAATAATGTTCATGTCTGGGGTGTTTGGTGGCCAGAGGACACGTTTAAACTCAGAAGTGTGTTCCTGGAGCCTCTCTATAGAAATTCTGGACGTATGGGGCGTCGTAATGTCCTGCTGGAATTGCCCAAGTCCGTCGGAATGTACAATGGACATGAATGGATGGAGGTGACCAGAGAGGATGCTTACGTACGTGTCACCTGTCTGAGTCGTATCTAGACGTATCATGGATTCCATATCACTCCAACTGCATACGCCTCTTACTATTAGCCTTCAGCAGCCTGAACAGTCCCTGCTGACATGCAGGATCCATGGATTCATGAGGTTGTCTCCCTATCTGTACACGACAATCCGCTCGATACAATTTGAAACGAAACTCGTCCGACCAGGCAACATGTTTCCAGTCATCAACAGTCCAATTTCGGTGTCGACAGGCCCAGACAAGGCGCAAAGCTTAGTGTCGTGCAGTCATCAAGGGTACACAAGTGGGCCTTCGGCTCCGAAAGCCCATATCGATGATGTTTCATTGAATGGTTCTCACGCTGATACTTGCTGATAACCCAGCATTGAAATCTGTAGCAATTTGCGGAAGGGATGCACTTCT
Source organism: Schistocerca cancellata (assembly GCF_023864275.1). NCBI lineage: Eukaryota > Metazoa > Arthropoda > Insecta > Orthoptera > Acrididae > Schistocerca > Schistocerca cancellata. Next base: position 292,541,098 of record NC_064632.1, on the reverse strand, counting down.
GTCGCTGAACGATTCTCTTCAGTCGTTGTCGGTACTGTTCTTGCAGGATCTTTTCCCGGCCGCAGCGATGTTTTACCGGATTCCTGATACTCACGGTACACTTCTGAAATGGTAGTACGGGAAAATCCCCACTTCATCGCTACCTCGGAGATGCTGTGTCCCATCGCTTGTGCGCCGACTATAATACCACATTCAAACTCACTTAAATCTTGATAACCTGCCATTGCAGCAGAAGTAACCGATCTAACAACTGCACCAGACACTTGTCTTGTATAGGCGTTGCCGACCGCAGCCTGTTTACATATCTCTGTATTTGAATACGAATGCCTGTACCACTTTCTTTGGCGCTTCAGTGTATATCTGAGGGGAATTACTTTGAAGGGGACGAAGTTGACGTTGATAAATAAATAAAGGTTCTTTTGATCATACCTCGTAGATCGCGTTACTCCCACCGCTTTTGCATACCCTGAAATGCTAATTTGCATATCGAAGTATGTAGCAAACTTCAGGCAGTTTGTCATTCGTTTCTCGCCGCGCCACGGTCTCGCAATTTCAATGCATGCTTATCTTCAGTTACCAGGCGAGAAGGCGCAGTGGACAGCACGTTAAGCACGCAAGGAATGGTATTCAAATTCCCATCCAGTCATTCAGATATAGCTTTCCCGTTGTTTACACAAAGCGATGAAGGCCAATGCTTGGATGGTTGCAAGGCCGATTTTGTTCTCCATTCTTGTGCAATCCGATCTTGTGGTCCGCCTCGAATGACGTTGTCATTGATGAGATCTTATATTCTTCCTTTTCCTTTCCTATAGTCTCTCTGTCTCTAGCGCCCTCTTCCACTTATTGCTGTGTGCGCAGTCTGTGTCTCCAATAGAGCTGTTAACGCACATTTACTCAGCTTGTTTGATCCTCAAGTCTCAGTAATTTGAAGAGTGTGCCAGAACCTTCACCTCGCAAACTTCCAACTGTTTATGAATTTTGCAACAGTTTCCACAAGTTGTGTGGAAGTATAAATACTACCTCTTCATATAAAATGACTCACTGCAGTGGCGGCTAGCAAAGCTACAGGCATGCACCGAATCACTCTGACTCCCACCCACCTGTTTTGTTGGTCGAGTCTCCTAGCTCAGTGGTACAGCGACCTGTAAAACCCACCTGCCTACCTTCACAGCACGAGCTCCTCCTACGTCACACACCTTCTGGTGACACGTTCGTGTCCTTTAAACGTAATAACAAGCCATAGAAGTCGTTGGTTCGCCAATATATAAGTAAGTAACTCTTCTGATAAATACAGACCATATAGTTGGGGTCTTGTGTCTTCGAATTAAGTTGGAATACAAGGCATCATAATTCTGTTTAAGTAATATGTGCGTGACACCAATTTAACTCTTCCTGTCAAAATATTCTCCCATGTCAGACTTCACTCATCAAACGCCAGAATATTGAAATATTGCTTAGCACAGTTCCATGAAGGATTCTCCTCTCCTCTAATGTGTACACGCTCAATCGCGACCGTTAGATTAGATTAGATTAGATTTATTTCATTCCAGTTGATCCGTAGTGAGGAGGTCCTCCAGGATGTAGAACATGTCAGAAAAACAATAATATGTGACGAATATTTGCAACTAAGACAAATAAAGACAAATAAGCTCATGTACCTTCCACTTGACAATTTTACAACACTCATTTACTAAGATCGCATTAATGCACTGAATTTAAAATTTAAAAAAATGTTTTTTTTTATTTATAAGATAATAAACATATGATAGAACTACTACAATACGTATTTACAATGAACACATTACTGCACTGAAAGTGTGCAGAAGTTAGATTGTACTACTTATATATACAAAAATCAGATGGTTCTACTGAGAAATTCATCACCGGAGTAGAAGGAGTTGGCTTCCAATAAATCCTTTAGGCTTCTCTTAAATGGAATTTCTCAGTTATTGAAAATGTGTGTTCCTGAATAATGCACACCTTTCTGTACAAGAGTAAGTGACTTTCAATCCTTGGCAAGATTATTCTTATTTCTAGTATTGATTACATGAACTGAGCTGTTGGTTTGAAAAAGTGGTATATTTTAATGACATATTTCCTTAAGGAATAAATTATATTGGGAAGCAGTAGTTAGTATCCCTAGTTCCCTAAACAGGCATCTGCAGAATGTTCTTGAGTTCATACCACATGTAACTCTTATTGCACATTTTTGTACCCAGAAAACTTCACCTTGGCTTGATGAATTACCCTAAAAAATAATCCCATGTGACATTAGCGAGTGAAAGTACGCATAGTATGCCAGCTTTTTCACTTTTATATCCCCTATGTCTGACAGATTTCACATTGCAAATAGAGATTTGTTTAGATGCTTCAGCAGTTCTGTGGTGTACTCCTCCCAGTTGAATTTATTATCAAGCTGTAATCCCAAGATTTAACACTGACCACTTCTTCTATCTGCTTGTCATTATATGTTAGGCGTATACTTGTGGAACACCCCTTACAAGTTCTGAACTGCATGTAGTGTGTTTCTTCAAAGTTTATTGACAAAGAATTGGCTAGGAGCCAGTGATTAATGACCACTTGATTTGTTATTTATTGCAATTTTTGTATCATCGGCAAACAAAACAAACTTGGCATCTGATAATGTTACTGATGAAAGGTCATTGAGATACACAAGAAAAAGTAAGGGCCCTAAGATGGAACCTTGTGGGACCCCACATGTAATTATTTCCCAATTGGATGATGTCTGAAAGCTTAATACATTTCTCTTTTCTAATAACACCTCTTGTTTCCTGCCAGAAATATAAGATTTGAACCATTTTGCAGCATTCCCTGTTACACCATATTATTCTAATTTGCTTAAAAGAATATGGTGATTTACGCAGTCAAATGCCTTTGACATATTACAAACTATACCTGTTGCCTGCAATTTGTTGTCTAATAAATTGAGTACATTTTCACTGTAAGTGTAGATAGCCTTCTCAACCCTTCAGAATTCCAAACTGCGACTCTGATAGTATGTTATTTGTGATAAGATAGTTATAAAGCCGATTGTACATTACCTTTTCTAAAAATTTTGAGAATGCTGGCAAAAGTGAAATTGGATGGAAATTTGACGCAATTTTTTTATCTCCCTTCTTAAACAGTGCCTTAACTTCAGCATATTCCAACCATTCAGGAAATATTCAACTGATAAACGACTGGTTACACAGATAGCTTAATATGATACTCAACTCATAATCATATTCCTTAATTAACTTTGTTGATATTTCATCATGTGCACTAGATGTTTTTTATTTTAAAAATTTTATGGTGGACATTACTTGTGCTGGGGTAGTGGGGGTCAAATTCATATTATGGAAGTTACTTGAAATGTCTAATCAGTACTGCGAATATTATGCAGCGAGATAGACCCACTCACTATCGTCGTCGTGAAAAATGACACAATGGCGTTAAGTGTGCTTTGTTTGTCATTACCTAATCACATCTAAAACTGGAATTATTTTCATAATAAAAATCAAATATTTGTTCATCACTGAAAGTCACTTCGAACTCGGTTTTACATATTTCACTTAGCAACATCCATTCTACATCTGCATCTAGATGGATATTCTGCAAATCACACTTAAGCGCCTGACAGAGGGTTCATCGGACCACCTTCACGATAATTCTCTATTACTCCCCTCTCGAACAGCGCACGGAAGAAACGAACACCTGTATCTTCCTGTGCGAGTTCTTATTTCCCTTATTTTATTGTGATGATCGTTTCTCCCCATGTAGGTCGACGTCAACAAAATATTTTCGCATTCGGAAGAGAAAGTTGGTGATTGAAATTTCGTGAGAAGATCCCTCTGCAACGAGAAATGCCTTTGCTTTAATGAAGTCAACACCAAATCCTGTATCATATCCGCAACACTTTCTCCCCTATTTATCGATACTACAAAGCGTGCTGTCCTTCTTTGACCTTTCTCAATGTACTTTGTGAATCCTATCTGTAAGCATTACACACCGCGCGGTGGTATTCCAAAAGAGGACAGACAAGTGAAGAGTAGTGTAGGCAGTCTCTTTAGTAGATCTAGTAGATCTGTTGGTTCTTGCAAGTGTTCTGCCAAATAAATCGCAGTCTTTGGTTCGCCTTCCTCACAGCATTCTCTATATGTTCTTTCCAACGTAAGTTGTTCGCAATTTAATTCGTAGGCATTTAGTTGAATTTACGGCCTTTAGAGTTGATTGATTTATCGTGTAACCGAAGTTTATCGGATTCCTTTTACTACTTACGTAGATGACCTTACACTTTTCATTACGAGCTATTAGGGTCCATTGCCAATTTTCGCAACATCTTTTCTAAATTTGTTTTGATTTTATGATGACTTTACTAGACGATAAACGACAGCGTCATCTGCAAATAACCTAAGGCGGCTGCTTAGATTGTCTCCTAAATCGTTTGTATAGACAAGGAACAGCAGAAACGCCTAAACAAATCTGTATTTGCAATTCGAGTGTTAGCAGACATAGGCGACATAAAAATGAAAAAGCTTGCATACTTTGCCTACTTTCATTCCATAATGTCATATGGTATAATATTTTGGGGTAACTCTTCAAGTCAAACAAAAGTTTTCAGAGTCCAAAAGCGTGTAATACGTATTATTTGTGGAGTAAATTCACGGGCGTCATGTAGAAACCTCTTCAAAGAACTGGGTATACTAACCACTGCCTCTCAGTATATTTACTCCTTAATGAAATTTGTCCTAAATAATATATCTCTTTTTCCAACAAACAGCTTAGTTCATACATACAATACCAGGAACAAAAATGATCTGCACAAAGACTTAAAAGCACTTACTTTAGTTCAAAAAGGGGTCCATTACTCAGGAACACTCATCTTCAATAATTTGCCAGCAAACATAAAAAATTTAGTCACAAATAAAGATCAGTTTAAAAGGAGCCTGAAAGACTTACTAGTGGCCAACTCCTTCTACTCCATTGACGAATTTTTTAATAGAAACAAATGATGTATTGTATATATTCATACTATTAGTATTGTTATTTCAGCTAAAAAAAATGACACGTTCCACATTCACGAGGATCTCCTCGGCATGGATCTATGGAACGAAAAACTAATCTAATCTAATCTAGAGGGCCTATAACACTACCTTGGAAAACGTCAGAAATCACTTCTGTTTTACTCGATGACTTTCCATCAGTTACTACGGACTGTGACCTCTCTGACAGAAAATAACGATTCCAGTCACATAATTGAGACGATACTCCATAAGCACGCAATTTCACTACAAGCCACTTGTGTGGTACAGAGTCAGAAGCCTTCCGGATATCCAGAAATACGGAATCAATTTGAAATCCCTTGTCAATAGCACTCAACACTTCATGCAGGTAAAGAGCTAGTTGTATCTCACAAGAACGATGTTTTCTAAATCCATGTTGACTGTGTGTCAATAGACTGTTTTCTTCGAGGTAATTCACAATGTTCGAACACAATAAATGTTCCAAAATCCTGCTGCATATCTACGTTAGTGATATGGGCCTGTAATTTAGTGGATTAGTCATACTACTTTTCTTAAATATTGGTGTAGCCTGTGCAGCTTTCCACTCTTTGGGTACGGATGTTTCGTCGAGCGAATGGTTGTGTACGATTGTTAAGTATGGAGCTATTGCATGAGCATACTCTGAAAGAAACCTAATTGGTGTACAGTCTGGACCAGAAGACTTGCTTCTATTAAGTGATTTGAGTTGCTTCACTCCTCCGAGGATATTTACTTCTACATTACTCATGTTGGCAGCTGTTCTTGATTCGAATTCTGGAATATTTACTTCGTCTTCTTTTGTGAAGGCATTTCGGAAGGCTGTGTTTAGTAACTCTGCTTTGGCAGCACTGTCTTCGATAGTATCTCCACTGCAATCGTGCAGAAAAGGCATTGATGGTGTCTTGCCGCTTGCATACTTCACATACGACCAGAATCTCTTTGGATTTTCCGCCAGATTTGGAGACAAAGTTTCGTTGTGAAAACTATTATAAGCATCTAGCATTGGAGTCCACTCTAAATTTCGAGCTCCTGCAAAATATCGACAATCTTTGGGATTTTGCGTCTGTTTAAATTTGACATGTTTGTTTCATTGTTTCTGGCTCGTTTTGTGTACCAAGTAGGATCAGCTACGTCGTTTGTTAATTTGTTTGGTGTAAATCTCTCAATTGCTGCTGATGCTATTTTTTTGAATTCAAGCCACACCTTATCTACACTTATAAGAAACGAGCCGGAAGTATAATTACAGAAAGCAGTACCTGTATGTTAGTAATATTGACCCTGGCTCTTGAGACACTTGTCCCACTGTGACACAACGCGGAGAATGGCTGTCTCATAAAATTCCTGGGGTTGCGATGTGAACCAGTTCCGCACGTACAGCTGGACGTCGTCGTCCACACGAGTGCAGGGAAGGTTATGTTGACGTTCTTCTTTGACCAAGATGGCCCCCTTCTGTTTCACTTTGTGCAGCACGGGAAAACAATGAATGCCCAGTGTTTCTCGCAAACCTTGACCACCCTTCACCAAGCGTTCAAATCAAAACTACCAGGCAATCTCACCTGTGGGGTCATTCTACTCCACGTCAATGTAAAGCCTCATACGGCCAACACAGTCGCGGCACTCCTACAGAAATTCAAATACGAGGTTCTCGGCCAGCTTCCATACAGTCTGGACCTCTCTCCCATTATGCCATTTTTGGTGCCCTTGAAAAGGCTATGAGGGGCAAACGATTCACCTAGGAACTTTTATGCAAATGCCCTGCCTGACAAAAAAAAAGTGAAACACTCAGAAGGGGAGGAGCAAACGAAATGAAGCTTCACCATTTAAGACGGTATCTGACGTTATTTCAGTGATTATAAAGTCGACACGGATCTACAAAGAGCTTGGCAGAAGCTCGAACCTTCTGATCATCATTCCTATTTTTCATATGCATTCATTTGAATGCAAGCCTAAATATTGCAGATTTTGTGAGTGGTGTTCAACATATTAGGACACGTTTCCAAAATCCCATCATCTGCAAATATCTCTTTGCTGTAGACACGAAATTCCTCATTACAGGGCATAGCTTCCTATCATTTGATACAGATTTTGCCCTTATAGGTTTCAACCAGGCGACTGGATTCCTGTCATTGCCAAAGGACAACAGATTCTTTGTTTGCAAGACGGCACCGGAGGATTGCAAGGATTTTGAGTGCACTAGAACAAGGGTTGCTCAGAGGCTCATTCAGAATAACTGAGGATGTCTGGCTACACATTACAGCTGACAACCCTACTACAGCAAGGCGAAGAAAAAATCGTAATATTCAGGAACCATGGATTTGTCAAAGCTTTGCAAAGAAGCCAAGAGCTACTGGGAAAAGAAATTTGCCGCTAGATAACATTTCAATTTTCCCTATCTTGTATGATATATTTCTGGCAGTAAAAAGTGCCAAGACGAAAGCCTTACTTGGCAAGTGACAGTCTATACCGCTTGAAAAACGAAATTTCTTTGAGCAAGTACCAAGTCAATAGTGGATTTGCACGCCTGTCTGGCAACATGCATTGAAAGACAGAATATGAAATGTTGATTGCACGTGTTTACTGTAGCTGAAACAGGAATAGTGTTAAAATTCTTCGTGTCTTCTGCTGCTGCGTGTGCGGATTTGTATTGCAATACACTGTGTGTTTCGATCCATGTTGTTGTGCTTTCTCGAACTAAGCTTTCTACTTCTGCAATAAATAAGACAGAAAAAGCACAGTGTTTCAGCAGCATAATATTGTAACTGCACAGGTTCAACATTTTCCGTCCAGGAAAATAAAAAATTGCTACTGCAAAAATATAGAAAATGGATTTTTACCTCATACACAACGCTTGCATCAAGAGAGCCCAAATAGGCTTGTGAAACATCCATACAGTGTACTTTAGTTATATCAATAACGAAATCCCATTTCACATTCATTAGTCGCTTGAACATAATCAATTAGTTCGAAATATGTGAACAGAAACAGTAACTGAATGGATGTTTCTTGAATGAAAGTGAATGAAAGTGTTTGTGTAGACACGACAAACTGACGTATAGTATAGACTACAGTATATAACTTAACTATGCCGCTGTCCTTCCCCCCCCCCCCCCCCCCCCCACCCATCCCCCATGAACCACGGACCTTGCCGTCGGTGGGGAGGCTTGCGTGCTTCAACGATACAGATAGCCATACCGTAGGTGCAACAACGAAGAAGGGGTATCTGTTGAGAGGCCAGACAAACGTGTGGTTCCTGAAGAGGGGCAGCAGCCTTTTCAGTAGTTGCAGGATCAGTAGTCTGGATGATTGACTGTAATACTAACCAAAACAGCCTTGCTGCGATGGTACTGCGAATGGCTGAAAGCAAGGGGAAACTACAGCCGTAACTTCTCCCGAGGGCATGCAGCTATGCTGTATGGTTAAATGATGATGGCTTCCTCTTGGATAAAATATTCCGGAGGTAAAATAGTCTCCCATTCGGATCTCTGGGCAGGGACTACTCAGGCGGACGTTGTTATCAGGAGAAAGAAAACTGGCGTTCTACGGATCGGAGCGTGGAATGTCAGATCCCTTAATCGGGCAGGTAGGCTAGAAAATTTAAAAAGGGAAATGGATAGGTTAAAGTTAGATATAGTGGGAATTAGTGAAGTTCGGTGGCAGAGGAACAAGACTTCTGGTCAGCTGAATACACAGTTATAAATACAAAATCAAATAGGGGTAATGCAGGAGTAGGTTTAAAAATGAATAAAAAATAGGAATGCGAGTAAGCTACTACAAACAGTATAGTGAACACACTGTTGTGGCTGAGATAGATATGAAACCCATGCCTACCACAGTAGTACAAGTTTGTAAGCCAACTAGCTCTGCAGATGACGAAGAGATTGATGAAATGTATGATGAGATAAAAGAAATTATTCACATAGTGAAGGGAGACGAAAATTTAATAGTCTTGGGTGACTGGAATTCGATAGTAGGAAAAGGAAGAGAAGGAAACATAGCAGGTGAATATGGAATGGGGGTAAGGAATGAAAGAGGAAGCCAGCTGGTGGAATTTTGCGCAGAGCATAACTTAATCATAGCTAATACTTGGTTCAAGGTTGTATACATGGAAGAAGCCTGGAGATACTGGAAGGTCTTAGATAGATTATATAATGGTTAGATAGAGGAACCAGGTTTTAAATTGTCAGACATTCCCAGGGGCATATGTGGACTCTGACCACAATCTATTGGTTATGAACTGTAGAGTAAAACTGAAGAAACTGCAAATAGGTGGGAATTTAAGGAGATGGGACCTGGATAAACTGACTAAACCAGAGGTTGTACAGAGTTTCAGGGAGAGCATAAGGGAACAATTGACAGGAATAGGGGGGAAAGAAATACAGTAGAAGAAGAATGGGTAGCTTTGAGAGATGAAGTAGTGAAGGCAGCAGAGGATCAAGTAGGTAAAAAGACGAGGGCTAGTAGAAATCCTTGGGTAACAGAAGAGATATTGAATTTAATTGATAAAAGGAGAAAATACAAAAATGCAGTAAATGATGCAGGGAAAAGGAATACAAACGTCTCAAAAATGAGACCGACAAGAAGTGCAAAATGGCTAAGCAGGGATGGCTAGAGGACAAATGTAAGGATGTAGAGGCGTATATCACTAGGGGTAAGATAGATACTGCCTACAGAAAAATTAAAGAGACCTTTGGAGAAAAGAGAACCACATGCATGAATATCAAGAGCTCAGATGGAAACCCAGTTCTAAGCAAAGAACGGAAAGCAGAAAGGTGGAAGGAGTATATAGAGGGTCTATACAATGGCGATATTCTTGAGGACAATATGGAAATGGAAGAGAATGTAGATGAAGATGAAATGGGAGATATGGTACTGTGTGAAGAGTTTGACAGAGCACTGAAAGGCCTAAGTCGAAACAAGGGCCCGGGAGTAGACAACATTCCATTAGAACTACTGATAGCCTTGGGAGAGCCAGGCCTGACGAAACACTACCATCTGGTGAGCAAGATGTATGAGACAGGTGAAATAGCCTCAGACTTCAAGAAGAATGTAATAATTCCAATCCCAGAGAAAGCAAGTGTTGACAGATGTGAAAATTACCGAACTATGAGGCTAATAAGCAATGGCTGCAAAATACTAACACGAACTTTTTACAGATGAATGGAAAAACTGGTAGAAGCTGACCTTGGGGAAAATCAGTTTAGATTATGTAGAAATGTTGGAACACGTGAGGCAATACTGACCTTACGACTTATCTTAGAAAATAGATTAAGGGGAGTCGAACCTACGTTTCTATCATTTGTAGACTTGGAGAAAGCTTTTGACAATGTTGACTGGAATACTCTCTTTCAAATTATGAAGATGGAAGGGGTAAAATGCAAGGAGCGAAATGCTATTTACAATTTCTACAGAAACCAGATGGCAGTTATAAGATCAAGGGAAGCAGTGGTTAGGAAGGGAGTGAGACAGGGTTGTAGCCTATCCTCGATGTTATTCAATCTGTATATTGAGCAAGCAGTAGAGGAAACAAAAGAAAAATTCGGAGTAGGAATTAAAATCCACGGAGAAGAAATAAAAACTCTGAGGTTCGCCGATGACATTGTAATTCTGTCAAAGACAGCAAAGGACCTGAAAGAGCAGCTGAACGGAATGGACATTGTGTGGGAAGGAGTATATAAGATGAACATCAACAAAAGCAAAACGAGGATAATGGAATGTAGTCGAATTAAATCGGGTGATGCTGAGGGAATTAGATTAGGAAATCAGACACTTGAAGTAGTAGATGAGTTTTGCTATTTGGGGAGCAAAATAACTGATGATTGTTGAAGTAGAGAGGATATAAAATGTAGACTGGCAATGGCAAGGAAAGCGTTTCTGGAGAAGAGAAATTTGTTAACATCGAGTATAGAGTTCAGTGTCAGGAAGTCGAGTCTGAAAGTATTTGTATGGAGCGTAGCCATGTATGGAAGTGAAACGTGGACGATAAATAGTTTAAACGAGAAGAGAATAGAAGCTTTCGAAATGTGGTGCTACAGAAGAATGCTGAAGATTAGATGGGTAGGTCACATAACTGATGAGGAGGTATTGAATAGAATTGGGGAGAAGAGAAGTTTGTAGCACAACTTGACTAGAAGAAGCGATCGGTTGGTAGGACATGTTCTGAGGCGTCAAGGGATCACCAATTTAGTATTGGAGGGCAGCGTGGAGGGTAAAAATCGTAGAGGTAGACCAAGAGATGAATACACTAAACAGATTCAGAAGGATGTAGGTTGCAGTAGGTACTGGTAGATGAAGAAGCTTGCACAGGATAGAGTAGCATGGAGAGCTGCAGCAAACCAATCTCTGGACTGAAGACCACAACAACAACAACATGCCACTGTATCTGCGATTGTCTATCTCTAGTTTTACATTGAAAATAACTCTTACTGCAATGCTAACTTTAAATGTGATTCTCACTGACTTCATAACGAAACACAAAATAAATACGAACTGCAAATTCGTAAAACGCACGGCCACAACGTTGTGTGTGACGCGTCGTAACTCGTCATGGCCAATTGTCAAAATATATTACTTATTTACTCGGGATTGTAAACAGATACAACTCTCCTGCCATCCTCAAAAACAATTTCGGTACCGCATGATAGCTACATTTCGTATGAAGAAATCTATGTCCTAAAATCTACCAAACGTGAACTGGCCAGTGACTACATTCTTCATTGCTACCTTTTCAAAATATGCCCGGTGGTATACTTGTTCGCCAAGTATCACAATAACTATGGGCGATAACGAAAATAAAATCAGTCTACTATCAAGCTGAGATGTCAGACTGCAAAGTGTGTATTTTTTTACCGAATAGTTTCCTCGAAATCGAACGAGAAAGAATGCGTAGTGGAGAAAAGATGAGAATCCGAACACAGCGATTTTTAATTTTTTACCCGAAAAGTAAAATTCTTACTGAGAAACTACCCACCGAGTCGGATGTAGCTTTAAACCATTTTGCATTTTGACACTTCGAGTGAGTGAGGATAACAGCGCGCGAGTTGAATTCCATCGCTTCGACTCGCTTCGGTGCGCCACTGGTGGCTACAAATGAGTACGAAAGGAAGTGTTTTCATGACTGTATATAGTATATAGCATAGTCTAACATTATGTTCGACTGTGGTAAATAGTCACAGACTGTGGCTACCATGGAGGTATACCTCCATGATGGCTACGCTCCTGTCAAAGTTACACTTTCGCTTTCACGAACGCGTCGGTAGATGTCTCTGGTGTCAAGTATCGTCGTATTCTAGCAGAGCAGACGAATTACTTTGTAGTTTGTATGTTCAGCTGGTGCATTTATAGCAATTTTGGAAACTATAGCTCTCTTTTGTTTCTTTGAAAGTGATAACCTGCCCACTTCATATCCATTATTTACCTAGCGGTGTGTAGGACGAAAACTACGATGATTAAGAAGATCCCCAAAGCAAAATAAATGTGTTGGTTGTGTCAAGTATGTTCTAAATTGTGCCAAAAATTACGGTTCAGTGCTGGACACGTAAATGTTTTCCTTTCCTTTTGAAAGTAACTGAAACAACGATTAAAAGAACAGCAGAATATGCCTGTCCCAAAATCAGACTACAGTTTGCATACGTGCTTTATTTGAAGACGTTCTTGGTTTTGAAAAAGAAGTCTCCTAAGAAACTAGCTCGTAAATTTTATTTTCTTTAATTGCCACTGACGGTGAGATTAAGTCTCCTCTTAATTCTTTCTTTTTTTATGACAATGAGTACTGGTTTGTTTTTACTAGAGAGTGAACGTGTTTACAATATACACCCGCATTTCCGAATTTCATGCTTAATTTGTAAATTATTGACAGTGACAGGTCCGAGACGCCATCCGAAACGTGAATAATAAAAGTTTCGCTGGTTGGAGTGGCCGAGCAGTTCTAGGCGCTTCAGTCTCGAACTAGAGGTGTACAAATTCCCCTTGCAGCCTGCTTGCCCCTAGCTCCTCTGCAACCATTCATGCAGGTCAGCCTGCTGCGACGTAAACACAAGAGTGCGCGTGTACTGAGGCATAGTGGGCAATGCGCCCGACACGGGCTCCCGCAAGCCCGGGCTACCTGGCTTCCCGCAAGCCTGCCAAGCTTCACGGGACCCGGTCAGCTTGCTGCGCCTGACAACAGGTTGCGCTGTCAAGCTACCGTGACTAGGGTAGCCAGGTAGTTAGCCTGCAGTTCATTTATCGCAACGGTGGAGGCAGCACAATGAATAGGTCGAACTTTAGTGAGATTGAAACAAAATTGACAACTGGCGAATACATGCTGGTAACGAAACAGAGCACAAGTGCAGCATGGGAAACGTTTTCGTGTGTTTATGAGGCCGCTTCAAATAAATCGGTAGGTGTGTCTCAATGCAAACTATGTAAAAAGCTCTTAAGTACTTATTCGGGAACCTCGAGTATGTTACGACATGTGTGCAAATTTGACAAGCAGTTCCCTCACTCCGTAAATATCTTGAAAGAGGATAAAGATTTAGTGGCCGAAAAGTGCGTCGAAATGTGTGCTAAGGACCTGAGACCATTTAGCAGTATAGAGGGAGGATTTCTTAATTTAGGGCAGACACTGATCGACATAGGTAAAAAATATGGCTCAGTTGATATTAAAAATGTTTTGCCTTCCCGAGTGACAGTAGCTAGGAAAGTTCAAACCTTAGCTGATAAAAGTGCGCAGCAAAATGCTCCCAGACATAGTGCATGCGATTCGTTCTGGTATATGCGCCAGTACAATTGATCTATGGACAGACAATTACAAAGGGGTGCATTACATGTCCGTGACAATGCATTACATAAATTCAGACTGGCGTTTGAATAAATATGTACTGATGTGCTCTGCGTTTCCTGACTGCCCAAAAACTGGCTCGAATATTCGAAACGAGTTGGAAGATCGCTTAGAAACTATGGGTGTTTCTCGTGAAGACATTGCCAAAATTACGTTTGTCACAGACCAGGGCAGTAACATTGTCAAAGCTCTCGAAATATATCAGCGTCTTCCATGCATGGCTCTTAGTACAAACACAGTCTTGAAACATGTTCTGAGCGAACAGTTTTTGAAAGAAAATGTTCCAAATATATTAGCCATTCTTAATACAGTGCGGGCTACGGTTTCGTACTTCAAGAGAAGAGGTCTCTGTGTGAGACTGAACTCATCTTTAAAGCAGTGGGTTTCAACTCGTTGGAATAGTTATTTTGACATGCTTGTACCAGTCCATTCTCAGATTGATTCAGTGAAGGCTGTTTTACATAATGAAGGTGCCTCTGATAAGATGCTGGGTTATGACCACCATATAACTGGCCAGCTTATAGAATTTCTTAAGCCGTTTAAAGAAACCACAGTTGATCTAGAGGCTGACAAGGATCCAACCCTACATTTAGTTCTACCGTGGTTTTATGCCTTAAAACTCAACTGTACCGTACGGGATAACGATGAAGAGGTTTGTAATTTTATTCCATCTGAATATTATAGAACCACTTGTGAAATATGTATGTTGAGAAAATGTATTTTCAGGACATGAAACCTTTGAAACAAGCCGCCGATGCCTTCCTAGAACAGAAAATGTGCGTCAGTATGTTGCATAAAATTGCAACGTTTATGGTGGCTAACTACCGCACATAAGGAAGTTCACCGAGGATGAAAAAATTGAAGTTAACCAAGCAGCACGACAGATGTGTGCCGAAGGTAAGTTCCTAAGATAATGCATATATTCTTCATCTACATGTACATGGTTACTCTGCAAGACGCACGCTAGTGCTTGGTTGAGGGTTCATCGAACCACTTTCAACTTATTTGTCTCCTTTTCTCGAATTTCGCGCGGGATAGAACATCTACATCTCTCCGTATGAGCGCTGCTTTTTTGTATTTTATTCTGATGATCATTTCTTCCAATGGAGATGGGACTCAACAATATATCTTCGAATTCGGAGGTGTTAAGTTGGTGATCGAAATTTCATATATAGATCGCGCCACGTCAAAAAACGCCATTGTTGTAATGATTCCCACCCCAACTCTTGTGTAATTTCCGCGACACTCTTTCCCCTGTTTCACGATAATACCAAACCAGCTGCCCTTATTTAGACTCTTTCGACCTCTTCCGTCAATAGTAAGGCTCTCCAACTTCGTAGCAATGCTCCAAAAGAGTGTTTTGTCATTAAAACGCCTACAGCATTTTCTGTGTGTCCATTCCTATTTAAGTAGGTCGTAATTGTAATCAGAGGTATTAAGTAGAATCTACAGCCTTTAGATTTGACTGGTTGATCTTGTAAACGAAGTTTAACGGACTTAGTTTAGTACACACAGGGATAACCTCGCTCTTGTCATTATTTATTGCCTACTGCTAATTTTCACACCAAAAATATATACCTTATTTAAATCGTCCTGCAGTTAGTTTTGATCTTCTGGTGACTTTACAGGACGATAAATGATAGCATAATCTAAAACCTATTATAATTTCAACTATGTGTAGTACGATCTTCACATTATTCTGCAAATATTAATTGGAACCTGTACAGTTTCAGTACAAGTTCCCAATCACAGCACCCAAGAAAGAAATCCAGGGCTGTACAAAACGGCGAAATTTGAGGACTGGGCAGAAGAGCCTCCTCTCCTACATGATGAAGTCAGCAGATACTTGCAAGAACACTGTGTGAACGAGGGAGATATTCTACAGTGGTGGAAAAATAACTCCCAACGACTTCCTCGACTTGCGTGTGTGGCAAGAAAAATATTAAATATACCAGCCACTAGTGCGTCTAGAGAGAATTTTTAGTTGCGCTGGAAACCTAATTAGCGAAAAACGATCACGTCTTAATGCAGACAGACTTAACGATCTCGTCATAATTAATTCAAACACTAATCAGCATACATATTAAGAATACAGTAGAACATTAATCAGGAAACTATGAGTTTGAGCGCAAATTTACTAATTAAGAGTGCACTTTTCTAATTGTGCTTTCTGGGCGTCAATTTCTGAGATAGAAATTTTGTAATGCATAGAGTTCATTTTTATTTTAGACTAAACTTTTTGATTTCAATCCTCCCAAGTGACATTTATTATTGTTTGTAAACCATTTTCTGTTACTTGTGTTTGCAAGAGTAGCCAAATATTTTTAGGAGTATCTGGTTTGGGTTAAATAATAGTTTCAGGGGAACTGAAGGAAAATTTGTAAATATTTTATGTTGAAAAGTGTTCTGCAAAATAAAATATTCATTTGTGGATTAAGGCAATACACATTATGAGTTTAAATTACAATTTATTTTGTTGAGTTCCACACACATTGCGAAATGTAATTTTATTCCTGTATTTCTATATTAAGGGGAATCCCACAAGCAGGGTCAAGATGCTGAAGACCTAGACACTACAAATGCTTTTAAAATGAAGAGCGTCTTTTTCCACGAATGTATTGTAGTAGGAATATAATGGAAACTTGGAGCCACTCTCCACAGCGTCTACGTCTGCGTCATGAGGATTCAGACTCGTCGTTTAGGTCTGCGTAATGAGGGTCTACAGTCGTCGTTTAGGTTCGCATCATGCAAGCAAACACTCGTCGTCTAAGTCTGCTTCATGAGGATCCGAACTATGGTCCCTATGACGCAGACCTAGACTACAAGTGTGGACTCTCATGACGCAAACGTAGACGCCACGAAAAATGGCTCAGAGTCGCCATTGTATTCCCAGTACTATAGTTTTTAGACGAACTGGATACGTAACAAGTGCTTCGATTTTGTTAAAATGCATTTTCGTAATTTAGAATGATTTTGACAACTTTGAATGAGTTCACAGAACCAGTAAAATACATCCTGGAAAATAGTTAAATATTTGTATAACTGGTGTCATACTTGGCTGAAACATACTAAAGTTAAAGAATCTAGACTTCCAAAATCTTAATTTGGTTCTCATTGCAGTACAGTGGTTATCAAGGGCGTAGATAATTTATTCTTCTGGGGAGGGGACCAATCTTCTTTTTGTTTTTGGGGGGGTGGAGGTTCGCTTCTTTAGTACAAATATCCATCCATTTCAGTGTTGAAACCTGCAACACAGACTGCATTGCGTTCCACTAAGTCCGCAGTTCGTGGTCGTGCGGTAGCATTCTCGCTTCCCACGCCCGGGTTCCCGGGTTCGATTCCCGGCGGGGTCAGGGATTTTCTCTGCCTCGTGATGACTGGGTGTTGTGTGCTGTCCTTAGGTTAGTTAGGTTTAAGTAGTTCTAAGTTCTAGGGGACTGATGACCATAGATGTTAAGTCCCATAGTGCTCAGAGCCAGAGCGTTCCACTAAAACAAAAAACACTATGTTCATGGGCTCGGGGGGCCAGGGGGGGGGGTACCTCTGCCCCCCCTTCCCGTTATCTACGCCCCTTAATTCTAGCTTTTAGTGTACAAAGGAACTCCATTTTCAGTGATTGTTCTGCTTGCTACACAAACCTGTTTGAGATGTGATCTGATGGTGGTTCGAATTGAGAATATCCAAAACTGAGAGATTGTGAAGTCTCGAAGAAATCCTTTTATATCTGACAACTAGCTGAAAACCGGGCGTTGCCTGGGCATTTATTTATTCCATACTCTAGTAGTCCATCTTCCCTCCCCTATTTTCTCTCTATCCATTTATTCCTCTCCCACTATCTCTATGTTCACCTCCACCCCTCCATCCCCATCCCTTGGCCCATCTCCCCCCACCCTCTATCCTTCTCCTCGTCCTCTCTCTGTTGGACTCCGCCACTTCAGTTCATCTCCTCTTCACCTATCTATGAAAACTCATATATATCTGTCAACTTTTGTGGTGGTCAGTGAAGCAGTGTCAAAGTTTATTGCTAGGCAGTATTTATTGTAATACTTTTGATACGCAGCATTGATAGTTTTGTTTTCTGGTGCGTAAACAAATGATGTTGAAGGTGTCCTGACAGGGGAATATGCGACGTACAATTGGCCATGTGAAAAACGTGATTCTCAAGATTGATGCCTCAAACATATAACGACTGCCCTTGCGATTTATCTATCGACATGGCAAATGCAAGCTGCACTGGAAATTATAACCGTTTAAAGCCGAGTGGCATGTCGGTCGGAATCATAGTGATACGTGGAATCAAACTGTCTTAACCTTTGTACTTTCCTTTTAAAATTGTGGCTTCGATTACGTTGTTCTTTAATTTCTTCACCGCAAGTCGGGTGCCATTACAAAGACGTGGCTGGTTTACCTTTCGCAACATAATGATTGCCGATCCGACTTAATTGCAGATTGGGAGGCGGAAATCCGGGCAAATCCAGCGAATTTAAAAATTCTGTAGGATAGTTGACTACATCATCTTGGTTAGTAACGGAATAAACCGACTTGTATGCCATCAATTTGTCAGGTATCATATTTTGAATCTGAAAATTCATTTCGTTAACATCAAGGTTTTTTGCAGCCAATATAACACATTCGCTCAACCAAAACTGGTTTGCAACTGTTAAGTGACATTTGCTGTGCGCGAATTGTCAAACACGATGACAGTGAATGTGTCAGACATCTCTCAAATTTCAAAAAGATCATAGACATTTCGTTTAAAAAAACTATGTATATACACATATGTACACACACGCACACACACACACATACACACACACACACACACACACACACACACACACACATATATATATATATATATATATATATATATATATATATAAGTATACACACACACACACACACACACACACACACACACACATATATATATATATATATATATATATATATATGTATATACACACACACACACACACACACACACACACACACACACACATATATATATATATATATATATATATATATATATATATATATATAAAGGTGCACATGGAAATATTCAAAAACCTTCTCCATGGAAACATGGAGCCAACTTTCATGGTAACCCGCAAACGATGTCAAAATCTTTTGTAAGGTACTCTATTCCATGCACCTTCCGAAATACTATGTAGACAGTGATGTTCCTCTTGATGGTCAAGTGTGCAAAGTTTCTTCAAGATCGGACTAAAACTGTAGGTTGGTGTAGAAGTGTGTAAGTAAAGTGCCCTCCGCCATGCACCATTGAGAATTTTAAGCAGACAGCGCCCTTCATCCTGCTTTGAATATCAAGTGTGCCAAATTTCATCAAGATCGGAATAAAAACGTACAATTTGTCGAATTCCGTTAGGTAAAGTAACCTCTGCCATGCACCCTACGAAATTTCATGTAGGCTGTGACCTTCCTCTTGGTTTCAAGGTATAGTGTACAAAATTTTATCAAGATTGTATGCAATACAAACACACGGACACAATGAAAACGCACTTTCAGTTTTTCTCAAATTTTCGAATTTTTCTGTAGATTTTCAAAAAATTTTATTTCATAAAAACCTTGTCCTGAGAATTACGAACACAACAAAAAAAATTGCCGAATTGGTCCAGCCGTTCTCGAGTTTTATGCTTATCAACATATTTGGCAATTCATTTTTATTTATATTGATAATAAGCCCGAAATATACGCGTAAAGGAAGAATGTACAAATAAAACGGAATATTTTTTGACCTGAAATTAATATATATATATATATATATATATATATATATATATATATATATATATATATATAATGTTGGGTTTGTCTTTTGGTGCTCAGGTAAAATAAAAACTTTTAATTATCGTTCATAATACGACAATTACTCGCGCAGACTAAACGGCTGTGTAGCGCAGCTCAGCAGTAATATGGGCAGGCAAGCGAGTTTCCCGCAGCCTGCCCGGGTTGGGTTCTGCTTGGCTTGGCTGGGAGTGAAGCAGCCTGCCCGTTCTGCAGACAAGGCGCGGCGGCCTGCCCGCCTGGCCACCGGGTAAGCATGGGCGGGTTAAAAGCGGAACGTGTACACCACTATCTCGAACCGCGCGACCGCTACGGTCGCAGGCTCGAATCCTGCCTCGGACATGGATGTGTGTGATGTCCTTAGGTTAGTTAGGTTTAAGTAGTTCTAAGTTCTAGGGGACTGATGACCTCAGATGTAAGTCCCACAGTGCTCAGAGCCATTTGAATAAAAGTTTTGTCGACGGCAGGACGCAAGCCAAAATGATCATAATCGCAATTCCACATCTTCACCCACTACTGCAGATTACCACTATGTTGTCTCCGTTTTCTTCGCTATTGCTCTCAGCAATGGACAGACGTTACGTAGAGGGCAGACAGTCCTCTGACTTGACACGCTGAACTACCACGCTGCTGGCACTACCACAGTTATACTGTGGCACTACGCCGCAGCGATAGTGTAGAACTTGTAATTTTGTCCTTTGTTACACACCTCCTGCGACTTTTAACGCCGATAATTCGTTATATGTCATTTAACATCAATAAACTGTACATCTTCGGAGATCCTCAATGTGCCAGTGTTTTGGAACAGCACTTATTTATAGGAAATAGGTTATAAAGTGGTTAGAATTTGCAAAACACCTAATACGATGTTGAGGAAATACAATATGGCTTCACCCAGATGCTTCAACCAAAATATAATTTTTGAAAGGGGAGCAGCTACAGTACCTATCGTAAAGCATATGTAAATAAAGGCAAGTCTACAAACGGACGTTGTGCGGGCTATGAGGCAATGCGCCTCCGCCACATCACCACTGTGTGATTTTGTTAATTTGTGGCTTGAAGCAGCGCCCCGTCCCCGTGAGACGCCCGTGCCACGCCATATCTGTGTGAATCGGCCCTAAGCATTCCGGCCATGGTACCTCTCCAAATGGAGCCGTTTGTGTTGTGGTGTTAACAACTGACAACATCGTGCCACTGTCACATAAAAAAAACTCACAAATCTGGATATTGCACGATTCCAACAGCCGACCAAAGGGACACCCACAATGTGTCCCCTTTCAAACCTTGTCAGGTGCTGATAACAGTGTCTTGCATGAGTATATGGCACTTAGTGTCCTTCACAGTGATAACTCAAGATCTGATGCTGTTTATACCACTTATATACCCTACCAAGCCAAGTAGCAACACTAAATATACCAGCCACAGAGAATTGTAACTCTAATTATTCACATACTCACTGATGGTATTTACATGTACGAAGTTATGTTGACATCCAAACATGTCTTCTGTGTACTTCACTTTTTTGTCAGGCAGTGCATGTCTGTGTCAACATACAAATAACTCTGGCAGAAAAGCAAAACCAAGCAATAATGACAGAAAGATTGAGGGCTAAGAGTAATGTGGGTATCATTGTTGTCAAAATCGAGTACAGTACTGTGAGTGAATGGAACAGGATTATTTCCAAACAAGCCACAGCACGTACCAATGGCAATTGCACTGATGTGCAAATATTTTATGTGCAATACAGAGACAAAGATAAATGGGTGTTAGAAACCAAATTAAATGCAATTACTGTTTAATGAGTCATCAGAGACCAGGGACCCCTTATACCAAAATACTCAGATAATATTCTTGAATAATTTCTGAAATGTTGTCAATAAGAGTTCAGGTTCACCCTGTACATTATTTATGTTTGGAGTGATACTAAAATTAAAGTAAGGGACTACTGCTGGATCTCCCTTTTTAAAGTAAAGTTTGAAACAGAATTCAGAATTTCTGCTTTTGCTATGCTGCCCTCAATTTTGTTTCCAGTGTTATCCTGAGAGTCTGGATATGGTGCCACTAATAGCTTTTACATATGATGAGAATTTATTTGGGTTTTTGAGAGGGCCTGTGATAAGACTCTGCAATGGTAGGCACTGAATACTTAACACACTGATCTTTTGACAGCCACACACATTTCATGTAGCACCTGTCTGTGCATAGCCTTATGCTTTGTTGTACACCTGTTGTGAAGTAGTTGCTTTTTCTTTAGAAGTTCACTTACAGTGACACTTTGTCATGGATGGTTCCTCTCATCATAACCTGTTCAATTGGGTACATATCTCTACAGTGCTTGGTCAACTAACTTGAGCCACAGTTCCTGTAAATGCTGCTGCCCAGTGCTAAATGTTTTGAGTTTCTCCTTGATGTATGACACCACTGCATCTTTATCTAGTACACCAAAAATTGGCCTTTGTACTTTGGTAATCATTATTGCTACAACTGTATCATGATCATTTATGGGTTTACCAGTTTCGATATCAACATCTTCACATTCACAATACATATGTCCTCCATTTAACACACAGCTGCAATGTGAAAGAGCAAAATTTATGCATATACTTTTGGAGATGCAGTACACGTATTGATGAGATGATAAAGAATTTCTGCACCAAAACTCTGATTTTTCACTTTATTTGGTACAACTACTCCTATGTGAATATCTCACTTTAGAATGTAGCTCAACATACAGCTCATCAGGTTCTCAAAATCTTGGTTTAGTCACTCAGAAACTATTAAATATGGCACAGCCACAACAAAGTCACAGCGATTTAGATGTTTTTGTAGTGTTTCTATATGTTTTTGATCACAAGAGGTTTTTGCATTTTATTTGGTTCCTAGCTTAGATCTCATGTAACTAACTGTGGCATGTGGAAATGATTCTTGAATGTATTTTTGTCTTCAAGTTTTTAATTTTTTATGATGCTTTAATACTCCTGTATAATTTGTGTCTGAAATCAATCCACATTTTGAACCAATGTTTGTGTTGCACTCTCTTCTTATTTAATATCTGACTTAGCTCTAATGCCATGGCCTGCACAACAGCTGTGCCTATCCATGATTTTAGTTAACGCCTTATTGAAAACTGTGTCTCCAGAATTCTGAGGCAGTTTGTGGAAACCGTAGTTAACAGTCACTGCAGATCAAAGTACAAGTTGTTACAACACACATGGTCTTGTTGGTTTATTGGCATATGGAAATCCAATTTTAAGGTAATAACTTGGGCAAGAAATGCAAAAAATAAACATTATTTATGGTTTTATGAATTGTTAAAATGTGAAAGTTTCCTGAACACTTTTGCTGTGCTTGTACTGTTTATTGTGTAGCTCCATTATCAAATTGCCTCCTGGTGGGACAAAAAAAAATCTTCTTTATTAATACAAAACCCTTCATTGTCTAGTAGGTTAGTGCAAATCAACAAGAAGTCTAGACCTGTATCAATACTCCACAAGCCATCTTACAGTCAAAGGTGCAGAAAGCTTCTGTATGAGCTCGAATTCCCTGATCTTCACATTGTGATCATTTCTCAAAATGTATGTGGGAAATATTAATTCCTTGACTGTCTCTGTGAGATGCATCTCTTCTCTTGTAACATCCACCACTGGAATTTGAGTGTTTCTGTATAACTCTCACATGTACTGTATGGATCCCCTATGGAAAGTGCCACTCTTCTTGGGATGTTTTCTATCCATGAATCCTCATACGAGCCCCACACTGATAAGCAATACTTAAGAAATGGTTGAACAAGTACTTTGTAAACCACTTCTTTTTTGGATGAATTACTTTTAATTAGGGTTCTTCCAATGAATCTTTGCATGGCTTTTGCTTTTTGTATGACTATATTTATTCAGTGAGATAACACTGATGTAGAATTGGGGCCAGGACAACTAAGCCTGGCACAAGCACCTCGCTCGCACATGCAGTATCTGGTTTCCCACACCACATAAGCAGTCAGCAGCCTGCTTCTCTAACAAGGACTCTGTATGTCAGTGTTAAAACCCCACTCTTTGGAACCTGTGCTTTTCAAATAAAGTATCATATAAATAGGCTAGCCACAGCAGGCAAGTCCAAGCCGCAACTGAGGATGACAACCAGCTATCTCCAGAAGATACTGTGCAGTTTAGACAATACCATCTGATGCTAAGCCCCTGAATCTTTCAAGTTATTTTTATATAGCTGTTACACTTTAGGTTAGTCTGGCCTGTTAGTCCATAGTATTTTAGAGCTTGTATTGTTCTGACTGATTTATTGCCATTAGTAAATTGAACAGCAGTGTGTCTTTCCAGCTATTTAGGAGGATGGTTTGATAAGTCTGGTAAATTTACATGAAGGAATGGAACATTTTTGTTGAGCCTTTAGGGTTGGTAAGCTTGATTATTCCAAGGACTGTACAACGAATTTTAACAACGTACAGCATACAGTGCATTGTTGACAGCCATCTGAATTGGTCAGTGCATTGAGTGTGATTGAAAATGGACCAAACCCAGTTTTGTGCTGTTATTAAACATTTTCATTTGAAGGACTGGACTGCCACATAGATCAAAACTGAATTGAATGAAGTTCATGGAGACTATGCACCATCATTGAAGACCATTTGCTTTTGGATTACTCTTAATGAATTTAATCGTGGTCAGACAAGCACTAAAGATGAAGTGCACTCTGGCTGTCCAGTTGATGTAACCAGAAAGGAAACCATTGACAAAATCCATGATATTCTAATGCAAGCCTGCCGAATAAAAATTCATGAGGTTGCTGAGACTGTAGGCATCTCAACTGACTGAGTGCATAATATCCTGAATGGAGAATTGGCTACAGAGAAGCTGTGTCCGAAGTGGGTGCCACGATTTCTCACAGTCGACCGAAAGTGCGTGTGGCACAACATTTCAACACAATGTCTGGTGATGTTTAACCACAATCTGCAAGAAATTTTGTGCTGATTTGTGACTGCTGCTGAAACCTGAATCCGTCATTGCACACCAGTGTCAAAATAGCAGTCAAAACAATGGACAAGAGCTGGTGAAAGTGCACCAAAGGAGATAAAGACTATTTTGTCAGCTGGAAGGTGATGGCCACTAGTTTTTGGGATTTACAAGGAATAATCCTCACAGATTATTTGAAAAAAGGCAGATCCGTAACTACACCCTATTAAGCCTGAATATTAGATCATCTGAAACTTGTGTTGGATAAAAAAAACAACCAAAGTCTGCACACAAAAAATTGCTCTTCCACCAGGATAATATACCATACCACAAATCACCAATAACAATGGTAAAAGTACATGAATTGGGCTTTGAATTGGTTTCTCATCCACCTTATTCATCAGACTTAGCCCCAAGTGACTTCTTCCTGTTCCCTAACTTGAAACTTTGTCTTGTTGGAAAGAAATTTGCATCAAATGAGGAAGTGATATTTCCAGTCAATGAGTGTTTTACAGAGTTTGCCAGAACCTATCTTTCTGATTATGAAACAAACATTTTTTTCTTCCTTTTTTTACCAGACTTATAAAACCACTCTCATTTGCGCAGTAATTCTTCTACACACGCATAAATCAAAGGCCCCTGCCACAGTTTCCATCTGCATGTAAAGGCTAAACTTAGGAACTACTGTAAGGATTTTGATATAGTTTTCACTAAAAGACAAACTGATTCATGAGGAGGGTTTGTGTATGTGATTTATAAATTGTTCCTGCAAAAGTTAGCAACTATGATGAATTAAAGTTGCTGCCACTATGAAAACAATGCTGTTGTGATCAAGTGAAGATGGCAGAATTGCTTGTAATCACCACACATATTACGGGTGTAAAGCCGCCTGATGGCAGCACCAGGCTAGCAAAAGCTATTATTGCCAAGAGGCTGGCATGAGCTACCACTGACTTTCTAAATGCCCTGTGATGCAGGGCATGTTAGATATTAAGCTGATAAGAACAGTTCTTTTGATGTACAGTTAATATATCAGGGATGTGAAGGGAAATGGAAGAGAAACTCACACCAAAAATTTAGCTCGACCCAGATGGGTGCTGGAGTCAGGCAGCTGGCAAGTGGCTGTAGTTCACCCCAAACACTGTTGGGGTTGGGCAGACCACAACATACTGGCACTGCTGTCATACAGCTGGCAAGTGCAATAGTTCACGCCGAATTTCTGTTGCTGCGGGTAGGACTGGATAGCGTGGTAGCTTGCAACTTTCATCACTGCCATGATATGTCACCCCAGTCTCAAATTAAATATGGAAGAGATAACATTAGTGCCTCCTAGCATGTGTTGCCTAAATTGTTTAAGTTATACTGTATGAAAGTGATTATAGTCGGTTACCTAACGTTGTTCTCTGAATCTTAACCATAACTGTACTCAGTAGCACATAAACAAAATTTTCACTATGCCAGGTAAGTCGCCCAGCCATAGATACTTAGTACTACCCATGATAAGGGTAAACTTCCAGTCCCTGCAAGAAATGTTGGTCTCCTGGAGGTCTTCCTTCATTTTGCTACAGTTTTCTGGCATTTAAAATTTCTTATTTAAGGCAGCATTATTCATGTACAGCATTCTGATGTTATTCATCAAAGCATGTAACCAACATAGATAGGAAACAGCTGTGACCCTATGACACTCCCTTAGGGTGGTCCCGAAGTTACTTTTTATATCTTATGATTTCGCCTCATTAAGGACATGTTGAGTTGTATTTATCTAATAGGAAATCCCAGATTCAATCACAAAGCTGTTCTGATGTTTCAGAAGTGAGTAACAGTTCCCTAAATGACAATGCAGAGCTGTGTGGAGTTCTTTCTGATAGTAAAAGAACACAGCATCTACCTGAGTCTCGCGGATGGACAAAGACAGAGGTGTTTCACAGGGTCTCTGTTTATGGAATCTATTTTTGTTGTCCAAAATGGTCATTATACATGAACATAAAATGTATTCCTTACTCACACGATTCTATAATAGACTGGCATTAGTGAACTAGTGACACGGTCATGTGCAACTATCCAATGACCCTTCTTGATAATGAGAATCTCCTGCCCCTTTTACCTGTCGATTGCAGACCTGTCCCTAAGACCTATGAAAACTGCTCCTAGAAAGGGAGCAAGATCTCTCCCATAGTGTATATAGAGCACCCAGTTATCTCATCATTTAGTAGTTTTTAATTCCACAGTCTCTTACCACTATAACTGATATTTTAGTATTTCTAAGAACTGTATTATGAAGAAACAATTTCAGAAGACTGAATTAAGTATTTTAGAATTCTTTCCACCATCCTCTGTTTCCGTATAAGTAAGTTCATTGAGCAACTATGTAGATAATTTTGATTTCTTTACTGCCTCCAGAACTAACAAGAGTATTTCAGCAGATGAGCTGTCAGAATTTTACTTTCACTATTTTACTTTTTTCTATTAATAATAAAGTCATGGACTGAAAAGTTCTGTTAGTTACATGCAGCAGTGTTCATTGCAAAGCTGCATGACAAATGATACTGCGCAGCAAACATAACTATGTATTCAGAGTAACTATTTTAATTGAAAAGTACCAGTATAATATAGTAAATATCATAGTAGGAGTCAGGGTGGATGGTGCAATGAAACACCTCAATACAGGTAGCAGTAATGGTGCACAGGATGGCAGGTACGTGGAGCCAGGTGGATATCCACTTACATATCGTAGAAGTAGAAGAGACATTCATTTATTTTTTCCATCACATGCAGAAGCTGTGTTGTTGCAGTCAGCAGCCACAGTTGAACAACGGTCCTGGATTGTAGAGACTGTGCTGAAATTATCATGTGGCCTTCAGAGAGAGCCAACTCACAACTCTGTGATGCAACAGAGTCACATTGTCAGCACTATATTGGGTGAAGAAGCACAACAGCAGAGCCCGGGCAGGGGCACAGGCATCTATGCCACCGTCTGCAGAAGTTGGCCCTGTTGGCTAGTGCAGATGTCAGCTCAGTGCAGGGTGGAGAGGGGCCCCAGTTTAGGCAGCAGTGACGGTGGCCTCCAGCGGTTAAGTGTGCCCACACACAAGGCAGGCCAGCAGCAGCAGAATGTGCCTGCACAACGCAAGCAGCAGCTCGATGGCTAGTCGGTCCCAGGTAGGAACCACGAACCACTAAGTAGTACCCTGCAGTTGACATAAGTCAGCCAGCAGGTGACCCATCAGCTGGAAGGCACCAGTTTAGCTCCCGGCAGCATCTGGATTTAGGTGCAACTCATAGCTCCTCAGCTAGTGGAAACAGTATCTAGTATAGCAGACTGGCTGGTGTGGAGTACCTCTCATAGCTGGCTGCAGGCAGACACACATACTGCATAGCTGAAATGGGCAGTATTTATAGTGGCATGTCTCACCCCTGCTTTGACAGGACAGCATCCTGCATCACACAGACCTCAGTAGAGCCACACTGCAGGGCTGGGTTGTGTAGTAATGTCACCACTGCTACAGTCTGGGTTGCATATTTTTGCTGCTGCTTTCTGACTTGGATGTGTGGCCACTTTTGCTACTGTATGGTCTGGTGTTGAGTCTTGCTGTGTCAGCACAGCCAACATGTAAGTTTCTTCTGAAAGAACCCCTTACTGGCTCCAGTCTGCCTCACTTCACTAGCACTAATTGCATCAGCCTGCGATGACACTTCCTGTTAACTCAATTGTGAAGAAAAGAGCCTCATTGGTGCATTACTACTAACAGGCGATACAAATGACTTTGTATAACTGAGGAGACATTAGGTGTTTTTCGTCTGGAAATTATACCTCTGGTATCATTGAAATTTTAAAGTACTAGTAATGAAATGTTTTACCAAAGGTTTAGTACTCAGACTCATCGCTCATGAACAAATTTAGCCACATACCAGGTGTGTTGATTTGACAGAGCAGTTCCTGGTAAAGTGAGTTACCCAGATTATGCTAGTAGCTGATGTTTATTGGTTGCTCGCTCTCCTACATTACCTGAAGAAAATGTTGTGGTAGTTTCTTGTTAATACACTGACCTACTAAATTTCTGTGATTAGCTTGTCTTTTCTTAATATATAGCTTGACTTGCTCCAGGTATTTAGAGAATATAATGAATGGAGGACTTAAATAATTCATTAATTATAAATGTACTGCGTAGGGAATTTTTAGCACCATATTTTCCACTAATGCTCACAAGTTCATTGACTTATCTAAAATTAAGATTTGAAAGATACCTTGATAATAACTGGTTTCTATTGTATTGATCTTTTGTGCCTGTTTGTGCAGTTGCAAATCACAGCCTTCACCGCTGCAATGATGAGACACCATATTTTCCACTAATGCTCAAAAGTTCATTGACCTATCTTAAATTAAGATTTGAAAGATACCTTGATAATAACTGGTTTGTATTGTATTGATCTTTTGTGCCTGTTTGTGCAGTTGCAAATCACAGCCTTCACCGCTGCAATGACGGGACACGGACACCACTGCCACCACGGTCCACCCCCACCGCCGCATCACCACTGTCCCCACTGCCCGCATCACGGCCCACCACCTCACCATGACGGCCCACCACCTCACCATCACGGCCCACCACCTCACCACCACCACCATCACCACGGACCGCCACATCACCACCATGGACCACCGCCGCCATCACCACCACATCATGATCATCACCATCACCACCACCACCACGGACCACCACCACCACCACCGCCGCTGCATCATCCCCACGGACCACCTCACCACCATCACTGAGCTTACCCTAACCTTTTCTAGTGGATACTAAATGCAAATTTTCATTCCTTCTATCCATCCTCCCTGAAATGTAGGTTATATTCCATAAAAAACCTAATAGTAGGTGCTAATCACACTGTAGAAAAATGTATCTGACAATTCTGTGTAAGATTATGTAATTACTGGATCTTAAGGAAAAGCATAAAGGGAACTTTTTGTAATACTATTTCATTTCTAAAAATATTGTGTCAGCATAATTAAAAAAGTGCTAAAACAAACAATCACCCAAAGTTTGCTGTACAACCAATGCAGATAACAACTAATGTTTTCAATATGTAATTTGTAAATAAACTGCTCTTCACAGTGGTTCACAAATATCACTTGCATATACTAAGTGTTTATAATCATCAAGATTCTTACTGAAATATGATCCTTGTGCATTTGTACCAATTAAATTTGTACATACCAGCTTAACATAAAAGATTGCTACAGTGTGTATAGCACACAAGTCATATTACCTCCTGCAATCACCAACAATGAAAATGTCAAGTTTTTGGTAAAGTAATTGAGATCATCTTCCAGCTTATATAATACTGTACATGGTATATGATGGTGTACAATCAATGATAATATCTTGTATGTGACTACATGCCACAATGAGTTAAATGAATAATGAAAATACAACGAATAATTTAAAAAAAAATACACGTCTCAAATGAATGACACTTCACAAAGACTACATCTGATTCCTCCTTACTTTTTTTTTTATAACACTGTGTATTAAAACATTTGGAATTTGATTTGTCACAAAGAAATAAGAAGAAAAACTTACACCAATATGGAACTGGGAACGCTCAGTGTGTGTTTTGATACATCTAGGACACATTGTTCATGACTGCTATTTAGGACATTTCTAATGAAGGCTTTTAGAGGAGAACTGCAACCATTTCTCACTTAGATGACATTAGGGTTTCCACCTGTTCCAATTTTGTAGGGATCGTCCCTCCTACATGACTATAATGGGACACCCTCAAGTTCCTATTTTTCTGGTTTACTTATACAGTTTCACTTTATATCGTATGGCATAATGTTTAATTTCATATTCTTAAGTTTATCATCTTATTCTTGTTAGCCAAAGCCACTATGTGTAAAACACACAAGGGAGCAGCAAAACAATGAGTTTCAAAGTCAACTATTTTGTTGCCTCATTTTCATAATAGTTGGTGTTGAAGAGGCAGTTGTTTATGTGATGTGACCAAGTGGAGGTGTAGTGACACTTTGTGTGCTATTGCTGTTCCATAAGAGCAAAACATGATTAATATTAAGGTGATTTTGGGGTTTTAAAATGATCAGCAGATCAATTGAAAATGCAAATAGCAGTAGCAGTCAGTGTAGTAATGACAATTATGTCAGTCAGAATGAAAACTGAAAGAAAACATGGAAAGAATGAGCTCATTTTGTAATGAATAGTTAGAAGATAAACACTTTAAAAGTTGGTTAGCTAAAGGGGATGGTGAAGCGACAGCAAACTGTACAGTGTGTACTGCTTCCTTTTCAATAAAAAGTAAGGGTATTGAGGCCATGAGATAGTTTTTGTTATGAAAGAAACATAAAAGTTCTGTAGAATTAATGTTCAAAAGTAAATTTATTGCATTTTTTTTTTTAAACATTCTTCTACTGACAATGAAGTTTCTACAGCCAAACTGCACTTGTATATCATGGGGTTATGCATAACTGTAGTTATCTTGCTACTGATTGTGAAATTAAGCTTGGAAGTACAATTTCAAAGTTAAGCCCAAAACTTTATTGTGGGTGTTCAAAACCCAAGATGCTGGTACAAAGGTATTGGCTCTACATTTGGTAGAAGTAATAGAAAAGGAATTAAAAGATGACACATTTCTTTCTGGTTCAACAGACGCCTCCAATAAAGGTAATTTCCTGTATCAATAAAATATTTTTCTGGGATATCTGGTCTGAAGGAGAGATTGCTAAGCTTCTACGAGTATAGCAACAATACAGCTGATTCAGAAAACTTAAGTTAATTTTAGATGATCACAGTTTTGAAGTTTCTAATATATCACGTTTTGGTGCAAACAGTGCAGCAGTGAACTATGGAAAATACCACTCATTTTTTTCCAAAATTTTGAACTGAAGCTAACTGTAACTGCACTGTTATTCATAATACAGACAAAAACTCATGCAAAATGATTAAATTCAACATTGAGAGAATAGTATTGAATGTCTTCAATGAGTTCTCATCTTCTAGTAAGAAAATACATAAGCTAAAAAAAAGTTGGAGTTTGTTGAATGAGGATATTAAACTTTGTAACAACATATTCCTGTACAGTGGTTGTTCTTGTTGCTGATTCTTTGAACATTTACTAAGACGTTGGACAGATATTCAATGGTACTTTCTCTCTCAAGAGGAAGAAAAGGCCAATCATGTGAATGGTGTGAATAATGAAGATGAATGGTCACATCTCTTTTTTCATATGTAGTTTATAGATAACTATATGAGTTTTGCTATATGAACAATTTTACAACATGAAAAATCAGAAAATGCAGCTAGAGATCTTGTATGTAAAATATGGTTTTCTAGGTTTTAATGTGGATCAAAACTTAAAGAGCTTGAGCATATCAGACAAAGACAAATTTATGAAATATGCTGCCAGTGTTCATCACAGAAGCCTAAACTAAGTGGTTTCTTTACAGATCTCACCTTTTAAGGAATTCGCTGTCCTGAGTGAATGAGATGACCTTTGACAGCCATAGATATTGTAAATGGTCACTGTATAAAAGTCAATGATGACAGATTGTACAATGAATTTGTGGCATTAAGAACTTCCGGTTTACCAATAGACAAAAAATAGGTTCATTCCTTTAGCAGAACTCCAGCCCCGAACTTATTAAAGATAGTGAAATTTGTGTTGTCTATTCCACTGAGCAATGCACACATAGAATGAGCATTTTCTCTGATGAGAAACTTTTTGTGGAGTGATTAGTGAAAACTGAACTTCTTGTTGAAATAAACTATAATATGAGCTACTCAGAGTTCTATCAGCATATTCTACATGAGAAGAAACTTGAAAAGGCTGCTACATCAGACGATAAGTATGTCTATAATCTACAGCTCCAAACCCACTGATTTTCATAAATATATACCGTAAACACTATTAACTTTTAAACATTTTAAGTTACAGATATGGTATGTGTAAACTTGTTTTGTAAATAAAACCACCTCTTCCTGCTGCCACTTAATTTATTTATCCTAGACACATTTCGCCTTTTTCTTGTTCTAATGCAACATCAGTGGGATGATTTGCTGATCTGCATTTCCCTTCACTTGGTCTGGAGGTCGCACTACCACTTTATTATTGACATATAAGCACAACTTCGTGTTCTGACTTTCTTCACACTGTTCACCATGTTTCTCCTTCTTTTTTGTGGTGTACTATTGTTCTTTTCCCACTCGATGTAACTATTTCGTCGGACACTGCTTTTAACAATGTAAATATTGCAACTCCATTACATGTTTCCTCCTCTTCCAAGTATTTCTATGCTTGCTGCAGAGGAGGGCCATGCAAACAAACTTGTTATGGTAAATGTAGTTTAATTTTGGTGTGAGGGTAAAACTGATGAAAGTTAATAGGAATTGCATATTTAATATATCAAGTGATACCTCTGTGTGAACTGCTGACTTGCCAAAGGTGCCAGTGTCCTGGCTTTTGAAATGCCAAAGGTGGCAACCTAGTTGGAGTATAGTGGCGTAACTAGGATAACTGGTGTCCGGAACACAGTCCGACTTGACCCTCACCCCACCCCCCCCCCCCCCCACCTAAATCTCACCACTGCTTAGCTTAATCCTTGCCCCCCTGTCATCCACCCATGTTATTTTGCTATATTTGAATTCATCAATAAACGAAAATTATTGTGTGGATGCTTTACATTAGTAGTTGAGTTTTTTTTTGCAGGAGAATGTTTAAGTCTGGAGCTCTCTGGTAAATATTTCGATAAGAAGTCACCAAACCTTCAGTGTCAAATTAGTATCCAATCACACCATCTAAACATGCAGGTATGTAAGTTGTAATGAAAAAGCAATGCACCAATGCTTAAATAATTGAGAATAATAAAGCATGTTTCCTGTGAGTTGCAAATTGTTAACTAGTTGCTATATTCTTCGACAACAGTAAACCTTAAAATTAAAGTCATATTCCCACAAAAAGAAAACACAATAAAATTCAGTTTTAAAAATCAATCTCTATAACATTTTAACACAAAGAGTATACAGTAAAACTAACTTTTATACAAAAATATTTTTTCTGTTACCTCCTAAGAGTTGTCAGGCATATTTTCTCTGATATTTCAGCAAATATTTGCAGTTTCATTTTTGTAATGTGTAGCTGAGGTCAACCCAAACAAATATTGCTCATCATGTCATTCATGCACTGCCCAGTGTTGACAGTAAACTTTGGTTTGTTTTCTGTTACAGACAAAATGATTTTTCATGCGGAATTTTACATGCCCACACACAAGAGTGCTCCCAGATTACACTAGCAGGATACTCATTTTATTGAAACATATTAACAAGAATTGTAAAACATTTGGAATAACCACTGCTCCTGCAGCGACAGGACCACCCAGGCCTGCACTGACTGCTACAGCCATGCAGCAGCACTGCTCGGTAGAATAAACTTCGAACAGCCGAGGACTGAACCCAGTCAATCCTTGTCTCTCCAGGTGGTCACACTATTGTGCAATCAGTCCAATAGGACAGCAGTAGTCATACTTTATGACTGCAAGTGGTAATGTATAACACCTCACAGAGCTGAGAAAAATCTCAATTCCAGGAGAAGATACCATTTCAGCCTTGAAATTTTACATTTTTTCCCCCTCTCTTCTACCACTTAAAATGGGAACTTCCCATTTTAACTGAAGCATTTGGACTCATAATGAAGTACAGATGGCTGTGCTCTTCAGAGTCTACAGCAATAGCTCTTCCAAGTAAAACTGAATGTGGGGTTTGAAAGCAATCACAGGTCTTCTTTGCTCACAAAGACAAATGGTAAACTAGTACTGAGATTCCACTGTGCAGCACGAGGAGGAACAAGTTGAGATTTTTAATGGGTAATGTATATTGCTGGCAAGTTTACGTTGTGTTAGCAATTCACTTGTAAGGATGTTGGACCAATCCCTTCCTGCTCCTCATAAGAGGAAGAGCCAGTGTTAATCAGCAGTAATGTTAAATACAGTCACTGCTACAAATGAATAAAAAGCCTGCACCCAGATTCCAGGAGGAGAAAAGACCACTTCTTGCCCCCCCCCCCCCCCCCTCTCCCAATCCTGCACCCCTTGCGGATACCTGCAGTGGTAAGTCCAGAACAGAACACTAAGAGCAGCAACAACACACAGTACAGATAACATTGGAACTCTCTTAGTTTTTCTATGATGATGCAGCATCAGTCTTACAAGTACCAAAGGCTTCCTAAAGGTCAGTAAGCAGGAGAGTATTTAGCCAGGAGTGCCTGCAGTTTAAGGTGGAATCATGAACAGTTGTAAATTTACATATACAGGGTAGGGCAAATAAAATTGGCCTGGATAAATGAATACATTTTGAAACCATTTGTTTCAGCATTAACGGAGGAGGGAAAGACCTACAGTTAATTCAAATAGGATGGAGCAACTACAAATAGAAATGGCTCAACCTTAGAGCACACAGTCCTCATGCCTGACAGAACTGTTAGCAGGGGTCAGTCTCGTTGTGGGCCTAGCTGGCTACCCTGATCACCTGAACTGTCAGTGTGCAGTTACTTCGTGTGGGGAGCCCTCAAGTCTAAAATGTATCATAAAAAATATCAGTATTTAAGAACTGGCAGAACATTACAGCAGTCCAGCTTCAATCTTCCTTCAGCAAGTTGGTGACCTGGGCCCAAAAGTGCCAAGTTCAAAATGGTTCAAATGGCTCTGAGCACTATGGGACTTAACATCTTAAGTCATCAGTCCCCTAGAACTTAGAACTACTTAAACCTAACTAACCTAAGGACACCACACACATCCATGCCCGAGGCAGGATTTGAACCTGCAACCGTAGCAGTCCCACGGTTCCGGACTGAAGCGCCTAGAACCGCAAGGCCACCGCGGCCAGCAAAAGTGCCAAGTGGTCACTTTCAACATCTAATATAGTCATGTTAGTACTGTTTCCTTTCCTCTGCTGTGTTTCTCTCTACCCTGGTGCTCTGTTCTCTGGGCCACTTTTATTTGCCCGACCCTGTATGAAAGGCACAGCCAAAAGTGGAAATTTTCTTAAGTGTCAAAAAATTATTCTAGCAAAATTCAGGAATTTAGTCTCATTGCGTTGAACCTGTAAGCTGAAGCCAATTGAGGAACAAAGGCATTTAATGATGTCAGTATAACTCTTAACAACACAAAGTCAATGTTGTTCTGACTGACTAGGCACCACAGTACTATTATATCATTTTTCAAACAAACAAAATGCGGAAGGTGGAAATTAGTATTGTGTATTGAAACTGAAATAATAGTCTGATTATGACAATGTGGTGAAGTGACAGGCATATGGTGTTTATTAATGTTCATATTCTCTGGAATTACTGTTTTCTCTCCTAAAAGAATTTTAAAAAACAAGAAACTAAGTGGGTTCACAGTAAAATGGTCTTAAAAAAAAAAAGGGTATACAGGATAAACATTGTGGCTAAGTGTGACACTTGTTGAAGGACTGATGCAACATAAAGGACACATTATGACATTGTTCAACAAAATGGAATATCTATGTGAACTTCTTTATTATTTTATGAAAAAGAGAACAAAACTTTGGCATCCACAATTTGGTAGCTACGTATCATAAAAACACTCTTAAGCCAGGTCCTGCAACAAATATTGTTTAGCTCTGCCCTGTGTTCAATATACAAACAACTATCAGCAGAAAAATAAATATTTTACATTTGTTTGTTGTGTAGCATTTAAAAAATGCTACACACCATAGTGGAATGGTAACAAAGAAGTAATCTCAATTCACTTTCTGAACACAGTACAATTAACCTCTTTCACAAATAATCTCTACAACACTAGGTTCCATGAGAACTGGGTCTAAACAACGATGGACTGTGCTGCTTAAAATATCATCCAAAAGACGATGCACTAAGCTGAAACAGATAGAGAAATACTGAGCCTGCTTTGAGTAATGGCTGACAATATTTCAAATGTAATTTGTGCAACATTTAATCAAATTTAATTTAAAAAAAATGAAAGTGAATACTTACTTTTCATCAGTAACAAAACGCCAGAGATAAAGTTGTAAGTAATGAGTATCAACTTGTATTTGTTGAAGCCCATACCGGCTAAATGTTCTTAACCGAACACATTCTAGGAAAGTCTGGAACAAATAGGTAAATTAACCATTTGACTTCGCAAGCATTTATATTTTTATTAACGATGTCACAGCACTAAAGGAAACAAACTAGTAGTTTGTATCACATGATAGATTCTTACCTTGAGACTTATTTTTATGATGCCAGTTAGTATAGAAACTTTTGAAAAATCAACAGATGAGAAGATTTCTATACGTTCTGAGAACAATTTTTGTATGTTAGTTACAATACTTGATTCTAGCTGGCTAGGGGCATATGATGACCAATTGGACCGATGCCTTGAAAGACTGACACTGGAAAATGAAATAAGAAAACAAGCCATTTAGTACAAAGAGACAAGAAACTATAGAAATCACAATACAAATACATTACACCAGAAGAACAGTTTTAACCTGAGAAGTAGCAGAAAGATAAGTAACATTTTATTGGATTATTACTTCACTGAGGAAAATAAATATTAAAAGAAGTATAACAGTCACTTGTCCCATACTTTGGTTATAATGTGTAAATAAATGCAAATAAGCAACAGAAGCAAATAAAAAGTGTCCAATTCCAAGACTAAATGTTACTTTGACATGTGGCAGAAAATACTGGAGGACAAATTTAATCCTCCCTGACCAGTTTCTAGTGAACACTATAAATGGAACTGATTGGAATGTACATTTAGACCATAGGTTACACTACAGGACCTTTTCCTCTTCTGCCATTAAAGTTGTCCAGATCCCATTTAAAAAAAAAAAAGTATCATTTAAAACAGTAACCAGAACCAAATGAACAGCAAATTTAGAGTGTGAGAATCATAATTATTAGCTGCTGGAGCACTTACAGCAAACTCCCAGTAACCACATCTCTCTTAGAAAGTAGTCACATCCAAACCATATTAGGAGCTGAAAGCTGTTTGAAAGCTGAAGAAGAGACAAAGGAAATTTTCAGCAATATGTGGAACATAAATTGGAAGGACAGATTAGATTTCCTAAGAGGGGGAGTATTTAGAGCAACAAGCTTATGTATCAGATTTCATGAAGTCCAGAATGAATTTGACTACAAAATACCATGGATATAAAGGTAAATGGGGTCGATGGACTTAGATGTTATTAACTGGATGTTTCTACAAACCATCACATTCCGACACAGTGGACATAGAGGCATTCAAAGATAGCCTGAGTATACAATAGATTCTGGTGAAAGATCTATCAGAAAACTCTGGAAATTTTGGCCATACGTTACATCTATGAATTGCTCCAGATTTCTATTCAGTCTTTTATGAATCCAGCTGATGTTGAAACTGAAGACAGAAAGCATAAATATTTCATTATGCATTTAAAAATGTATTCACAAATGTGGATACTTCTCTACTAATGCTTCACCACTGCACACACAAATGAACGAAACTGAAACAAGCATCATTGGTACCAAATAACAACTGAGGCTAGTCTGAGTGAATAAGGTACCAGGTATTAATAGAACTTCTTTTTGATTTTACACTAAATACTCTGTGAAGTAAGCCCTTTTCCCATGTCATATATTTCAAGAATATTTGTCATGCTGAATAGTTCCTTGTTCTCATGACTGGAGAAGAGAGCTGGTGATTGCACCTGTGGCATTGATAGGTCATATCGACCATGAATAACACAATCTTTGGGACTCAGATGGCTCATCAGAACCGCCATGTTAATTCAGTTTGTTCTTGTACCTTGTATTGTGTGCACATGTATGATCATTGTCAAAACATATTTATGTGCAGATATAAATGGGGACAGTTTATTCCGTATAAGCTACTTGTATCCTGTTCCCATACTGGTGACCCTGAAGTTTCTACGACTTCCGCGCCGGGTGTTGTAAATCAACAGGTTATGCACACGCCGCCATGGCCACCTCAGCCAACACTTTTTTCAAATATTTGGAAGCACAACAACAATCGCCATCTCCAGCCATGTTAACCTCAAACTTTGTCGATCTACAATGGTCGAGTGCCACACTGCCAACACAAACAGTGGACTCGGATTTCATGTCGCCAGACTACGCTCACCAACATGTGAAGTGTGAAGTGCATAATATTCAGAACTGTGTACCTACCGATCGAACGTATACTGCTCAAAGCGATCTACATTCGCACAGATACTTTGACTCTCAACGGTCTGCAACGACAGTTACTGTTGCGCCTTGTGCAGCGCCGCCATTATTGCAAAACGCACCTGGCCACTATCAAACGTGACCTGTTCCGGCTTTGCCTCATTTTCAAACTAATCAAGAACATTCTAGTGCACACATTTCTCCATGCTCACCCCCCAAACTGGTTGCTCAAGTTTTTGACCATGTTGGTTCAAGTGCATCATTCGGTGTTTCACCTTCCAATGGCGTCTTACCACACCGATGTGACTTCTCACAAGTTCCACCGGTCAGTTATAGTGTGACCTCTTGGGGCATGTTTTTAACGTGCACGGAGAACTTAAACTTTGGTCATACATGTTACCGACCCCACCCCCCGACGCCCTGCCCACCACCGCACTCGCAGGGGGGGCTGGTTCTGGTGGGGCGATACAACTTTTGACATCATTGTCAAAGACAGTCTGCAAACTGTTTCATTATACCGGCTCAAATCAGCATTCGTGGATCCTGACACCCCTCTGCTGGCTCAGTCTGATTCTCCTAATGACTCTCCCACCAGTCTCCCTCCCGCTGTGGTGTCTGACAATGTTTCTCCCCGGGCCACCATGCCAACCTGTTCACCCGATACCTCCCCGTCACCTTTCATGGGTTTCTCAGACACGTCAACCTCCACCCTCTGTGCGGGTTTTGCTGCTACCTCATCGACTACGGAGACACACTCTCTCATAGTCACCCTGTTCTGTAACGTACCCCCACAACACGTGGATGGCATTTCAATTGTCACTCTCGACGACAGAGTTCTCATTCTACTCACAGACACCGCAGCCTCGCTACTCAATGACCAGTTAAACGTCAGTGTTGTGCATAGCCTCACCCTCCCTCATGAGTGTGACCCGACGACAATTCACACCTTCATCTCACTGGACAGCTCGATTAGCATCCTGGCTTGTCACAACTACACCCTGCCATCCGCCATTCTGCCTGCCTGCTCTCGGGCTGGCTGCCGCATCACCCGTCCTTGCTGGCTCAACAACAATGAGGTGGACCTGCCTCCCGTCGCAATGCCTCCGCACCCCGCCCAGGTTCAAGGTGGAAATCCCGGTCGTGTGTCTACCATCTCGTACGACCACCAACAGCGTCGATGCCCACATGTTCTTCCCTCAAGACTTATCTGCGGTACTCCGTACTGCCCGGAGGGGGGGAGGGAGGGGTGTGAGGGGAGGTGGCTGTGTGGCATCGATAGGTCAATCGACCATGATGATTAACATAATCTTTGGGACTCAGATTGCTTGTCAGAGCCGTCATGTTAATACAGTCTGTTCTTGCCCCTTGTACTGTGTGCACGTGTGTGATCACTGTCGAAATATATGTATGTGCAGATATTAATGGGGACAGTTTATTCCATACACCACTACTCGTATCCTGTTTCCATTCACTGTTTACAATAAGGATAATACAAAAAATGCAGACAATTACATATCAATAACATCCATCCACTATAGGATTCTCGAGAATATTTTAGCTCACACTTGGTGCGCAAATGACACTCGATATATGATCAATAAAGATAATGGTAAGGAAAGTGGTCCTGAGTGTATGGGTTATACGTATCTCCTGGAAGTATAAATGATAATTTCTTACATAATATGGAAAAATGTTGATAGTGTACAAAGGAAATGTAGCAAGATAGGAATTACTTCAGCTGGCTGTTTAATACAGACTCTTAAACTACACAAAAGATTGTGAACAGCTGCATGGTACTCTGTGAAAACGAAATTTGTTATACAGAAGATTCACGGACCAACTAGACTAA
The DNA here is from genome assembly GCF_023864275.1 of Schistocerca cancellata. Lineage (NCBI taxonomy): Eukaryota > Metazoa > Arthropoda > Insecta > Orthoptera > Acrididae > Schistocerca > Schistocerca cancellata. The sequence goes on along the minus strand of NC_064632.1, from coordinate 292,500,412 downwards.
GAAAAGACAGCTCTACCTGAATACATTCTATCTATGTCACTTTAGGCAACTGTAGAGTTACTAAATAAACAGACACCTCTGTAATCAATTTTATCAGAAAACTGAAACACTGAGTGTGTTGAACTCACAAAGCAGGCATATGATGAAAGAAAAAAGACATGTAAATGAAAAATCTTTACAGAAGTTGGAGTCCTCATTGCAGTTTGAAACTTGGAATTCTGTATATCATGCAGACAAGTAACAAACACTTATGATACATTCTTTTTACATCAGAATACGACAAGTCAAATTACTTCCAAAAGAAAAAAAAAAGAATTAAACTAAGTAAGGCTGCTTTACACAGTAAAACAGCTGAAAGAGGAAAGGTTTATAACTTGAAAAATGTATTGAAAAATGCATTGTTTAAGGTACCATGCCAGTCTGTAAACAGTGGTCAGTTTGAACATTTGCTATGATACTTATGTTAGTTAAGTGGAGGCAAGTTGGTGTGCAAGATAATACTCATTTTTCATTTACTTTGACCTTTTTAGGACATACTGAAACATGAAACATGGACATGCAACTGTTTCATTTCTAAAGAAGTGCTGTATGGTATGTGAGCAAAGTATGATACATGTTTATGTGAAGCTTTGTTTTCCTTGTTATTGTGATGAACTGTTAGTCAAAACATTTTGTTTATTTATACATTTTCTATAAGTTATATTTCATTTTGAGTAATGACGTCCATATGTCAGATTTCAATTACGTTCCTGTAGTGTTAAAAATATGCAACTTTGATTCTTAGTTCCTACACACACATTCCTTTGTTCAATGGTGTCTTTCAGCTCTAGACTTTTGATCAATTTGTTATTCCACACCCTGTATAACAAGTTCTCTGAGACGATGTCTAGAGGTAGCAATGAAGCTTCTCAAATGTTATAAACACTTGCTTTGAGTACACAGCAAGTGTTTATAATGTTTTAGAAGCTTCATTGTACCTGTTGATATCGCTGGCCAGTAGGCCCTCTGGCACTAAACCCATTTCCCCATGGGTTGTCTAGCTGCAGGGCCACAGGCTCTTCTCTTCCACAGACATCAATCTTCTGTTAAACAGCAAACACATAGCGGTACTGTGACTGCAGACCATTTCTTCATATGTGGTCACGTGCCCACACATGCCTACAGCATGTAGACAAGTCCTGCTCTGACAATTACACTGGCCACATTCTGGTGCCCATTGACCAGAGCCAACTTGCACTAAGCACTGCACCCGTGCCACAGCGTGATCGCTGGGAATCAGCTGCATTCTTGCCGCAGCACTATGCCGGGCTCCTGGAAAGAGCATCCTGTTTCTTATCTAATGCACTATTATTGTAACTCATCTTGGTTATGCAATAAATTATTACAGATGTATACCTGGGAAACACTGTTTATTTCCTGTGCTCTTGGCATCACACAAGGACACAAAAGCTGGCAACAATGCAGTCTCATCAGCATTTCTTCACCATTGCTCCTGGACATGGCTGCGACTGAATCCATTAGCATCTCCTGCTGACATCCCATCTACCGCCCCCCTCCCCACCCCCCTAAAGTTTTGGCTGAGCCCTTTGGTGTCATCACATTTCCGGCAGCTGCCCTCATTTGAGCTGGCTTACAATCAGCTGCTGGTGCCTCACTGATGTCCAATCTATCTGTCTGCTTCCAGCCGAGCTCATCGGTCCCTGACATTCCACCAGCTGGTCGGCATCTGGCCAGTTTGAGCCCATGGCACTTCAATGTCTGCCTTGCGATTTTCCCCACCTACCTGGGTCTCTCACCAGTCTTTCTGGTGCTCTTCTATGTCATCTCCAGCATCCTGAACCCACTGCATGTTTTATGCCCACACTTCTCTACTGAGCAACATGCTTGCTTTCTTTCTTTCGGTGGTGTCCTTTCTGGTGCTTTCCACTTGGCTTACTCCTCTGCATGTGGCACCTATGCTGATGTCCTTTTCCACTGCTTTTGAACTCCCTCCCAGCCCTCCTTTTATTCTACACATGTTTCTTCACATGCTGTGCATTCAGACTGCCATTGTGTTTCAGCCTGCCCACTGCTGGTTGAACCTTGTCACTGTACAGCCATTGACACCTTTCCAACCTGTCCCTCTTTATCCCGCATTTCAGTGATCATGGAACACCCTCTGCCTAGGACCCTGTCTCCACCATCCAGGGGATTTCCTTTCCCCTTCCTGCCTCTTTCAGTTTCAGCTGAGATGACTCCACTGTCTCCTTCTGAGGGGGAAGGGGTACTGTACATGGCTGTATCCCCTGGCCAGTACAACTGCCCACACTACACCCACATGCTGCAAGTTGTCTAGTTGCAGGGATGTAGGCACTTCTCTTCCAGACTTCTCCTAAGCTAAAGGCTACACTACATGTGCACCGTTGATAGCAGCCCTGAGATCAAGGGCCATTCCTTCATCTGTGGTCATGTATCCACATGTGAATATCTGTTACCTGCCTATATAGGCTGTGATATGACCACTAGCACGCAGACAGACTCCATCCCGTATCCCTTCGATCAGAGCCAACTCGTAGCCTGCTCTGGGCAGTTACACTGGGTGCATCCTGTGGCCCATCAGTAAGAGCTGTATAGTCCACCTCATCTGCTCATTGGCACCATTCCATACTGGGCAGACACTACTTGTCGAGCACTGCCTCCCAGTGGCCACCAAACCTGTCGGCACCAGCTCGCCAGTGTCATAACATCAGAGCTACATCGACTGCCTTGTTGGTCCATCAGCTGTTGCATCTTGTGTGCGTGGCCACTGCTAGTTAGGTGCTGTTCCCAATGGCCACTGATGCCTGCTGCCACCATCATAGGCCTACTGGTTTCACCAGTGCTGCCAGTCTTGCTGGGCACCAGCCTCAGCAATGCCGCAGTGTATCACCAGGTGTCAGCTGTGCCCAAGCTACAACATCAAGCTACAACATCAGCGCCATGTGCCAGCTGCACACACACCACAGCATTACACTGGGTCCTTGGAAGGAGCATTCTCTACCGTCTTTTCTAATGTCTATTTTATCAATTCAGGTAGTTTATGTATGGACTCAAGTGTTTTTATTACAGGACTCATCAGTGTAAATGTATGAAACAGACACAACTGAAATAAACAATCATAAATAAAATTTAAGAACTTTCAACAGGATACAATGAAATAACCTCCATTACTTTCAAAAGATGCTAATATTCATTTATGTACTAGTTCACTTCTACTAACCCACTTAATTTACAATATCTCATGCATTTCTCTCCAACATATGTGAAGCCACAAGATTAACTGTTTCATCAGTTTTTAAAAGCTGTATTATTAATGATGCTAGTAATACCCCATATAATTGCTATTGTTCCTTTCAAAAAATGTAAATGAGAAAAGGAAACCATTCACATGAAGCTGAGTGATATATGTTGCATAGAAACGCATACTGTGCAAAGATGTTACTAGCTTTTGAGTTATCACTCTTAGTGGAAAGTAAGCACACAATCTCACACAAACAAGCACACAGGCATTCAAATACACCATTGCATACATCAAGAAGCACCTGATGTCAATGATTTAAATTATTAAAATACTGTGTCAAGAAGACACAAAAAACTTGTGACATACCCAAGAGAATATCATGCACTGTCGGTGACAGCATAACATGCAATCTTAATTTACGTCTACATCTACATGTATATTCTGCAAATCACACTTAAGTGCCTGGCACCTTTAGATTTGACTGATTTATTTTAGTACTCATGTGGATGATCCCTCATTTTTCACTATTTAGGGTCAACTGCCAATTTTTGCACCATACAGATTTCTTTTTTAAATCATTTTGCAATTTGTTTTGCTCTTCTGATGACTTTAATAGACAATAAATGACAGAATCATCTGCAAACAGCCTCAGACAGCTGCTCAGATTGTCTCCTAAATCATTTATACAGATAAGGAACAGCAGAGGGTCTATAATACTATCTTGGAGAATGCCAGAAATCACTTATGTTTTACTTGATGACTTTCCATCAGTTATTATGAACAATGACCTCTCTGGCAGGAAATCATGAATCCAGTCACATAACTGAGACAATACTCCATAAGCACACAATTTCACTGCAAGCCACTTGTGTGGTACAGTGTCGAAATCCTTCTGGAAATATGGAATCAATTTTAAATCCTTTGTCAGTAGCACTCAACACATCATGTGAGCTAGTTGTGTTTCACAAGAATGATGTTTTCTAAATCCATGTTGACTGTGTGTCAATAGATCATTCTCTTCGAGATAATTCATAATGTTCAAACACAATACATGTTCCAAAAACCTGCTGCATATCAATGTTAATGATATGGGGCTGTAATTTAGTGGATTGTTCATACTATATTTCTTGAATGTTGGTGTGACCTGTGCAACTTTCCAGTCTTTGGGTGTGGATCTTTTGTTGAGCAAGCATTTGTATATGATCATTAAGTATGGAGCTATTGCATCAGCATACTCTGAAAGGAACCTAATTGGTATACAGTCTGGACTAGAAGACTCACTTTTATTAAGTGATTTAAGTTGCTTCACCTTTCCCAGGATATCTACTTCTTCATTACTCAAATTGACACTTTCATAAACTATCCAGTGCGGCTGTTTTACCTTCACTTAAGTACAGGGGAAAAAAACAAGCAAATAATAAACCAGACACAGATGAAAACGATAAATTAAAAACAAATGTAGCCTTTGGTTGGTCCACTGATACAGTCAGTCATAATGTAGTCCCCCTCCCACACACTCGCGCTCTAACACACTCTCTCTCTCTCTCTCTCTCTCTCTCTCTCTCTCTCTCTCTCTCTCATTTTTAAAGGATATGAAAAGTAAATATGCAAGCAAAATATGATTTTACCTATGAGTTCGCCGACTGGAGTCTGAACTGTGTTCAGCTCGTGTACCCTCTTCAAATAAAGCACCCACTTGTCCATCTAGTGCTGCCACATCTTCCACAACACGCTTCATTACAGCACGCACTGTTCTGGGTTCTATTGTATGTAGCCAATCACGCGTTTCCACAGATTTTCGCAACATCTGAGATGCAGAATGTAATGTGTTTAAACACGATAAGATTTAAATTACATAATCAATTATAATCAATAAAAATCACAAAAATAAAAAAATAATAATATTGAGTAATAATATTTCAGGCAACTGAGGGGCAACATAGGGGTGTCTTTTCAAAACAGAGAAAACTTGAGCTAGCATAATATGTGCACAGTGCTAATAACATGATGAATCTTCAGCTTTGAGAATCTCTTAAAATGTCATTGGGAGACATAAGGAAGATGACAAATAAGTGGCTGCTACTATCTACTTATCAGGAGAGAGAGACAAGGTGCACAGATTGGGGGGGGGGGGGGGGGGTCAGCCAGAACTGCTGAATCCACCTTCACCTATGATGTTTCCTCACTCTCTTCCTTCTCTCTTCAATCTCCACAGAGTGTGTTGTCTCGGGGTATAAGTCTGGACAGTAGTCCCAGAAAGAAAGTAACTGTCTGTTGGGATATGACAGATGAGTAAAACTCTCTTTCAGGGGTAGAACACTGACGACCCTAATGCTGGTATAGTAGTGGGGATAGAGTGAGATGGGATCCTGTCACCTGCACATACATATGTATTCAGACAGCCATCAAGACCTGATAGTTACAAAGATGTGGGTATCTTCACCCTAGTTATAGCCAGAAGCTTCATATTTTTTCTTTTGTCAAGTGGCTCATTGCAATTAATCATCATTAAATGTTTGATAAAAAGCCAACCCTGTGGGTGATCGGTGACAGAGGCTGTGAGATGAAATATTACTCACCACTTTTGCCAGAAATCTTGCTGTCAGGATCTACTGGTCACTTCTTGTGAAATAAGACAGCAAATTAATGATGGGGGAGCTTCCTTCTTAGATAATACAAAATATAAATCTTTCAATAAAAGAAGTGAGCCCCTCTATTACTCTCTGCACCCACTTTGGGGATGGCTACTTTAAGGAAAGTCAGGTTATCACTAAGGAAGCCATCATGAGAAAAGTTATAGTTGGAAGAGACAGAGGCACTAAACACTTTGATATTTTGTATAAAGTGAAATAGATTTGCAATTATGAATGAATGACTGGATGAACTTCAGAGTATTCAAACATTGCGCGACAAAAGATAGACAACATTTGTTAACTATGGTATTACGGCTGCTTCTGCACCACAGCATTGTTTGTTTGCAAAATTTGGCAAAATCTGAAGTACGGACTTTGTCTGCATGAACAACTATGACCTCCACCAATCTGAACATGGGTAGCAGGAACAAATATCGGATATGCTCACATTTATAGTTGGAGAATAGCATACATTTTTTAAAAATACAAAAAAGATATTACCTGTGAAACATTAAGTCCTTGCATCCGCACATAATGATTTAGTAGGTCTTGTGCAGCTTCATGCATGGCTGCACACAGTTCAGAAGCTGGTGTTGTCTCATGTTGTTCTTCTATCCCAAACAGCTCATCAACAGTACTAAGCTAAAAATACCAAATATAGTTATTACTATGAATATGTGATACAATGTTTGATTATTTGAAAATATTAATTCACATAACAGAAAATTAGTACTTGGTGCAATGATCAGTGAATGAACCTAAATGTGCTAAAGTTGTGTAGTGTGCATAAGTAGATGAAACTTCCATAAGTATGCCTTGCTCTTAGTCCTGCCTACAAAATGATTTATTTAACAATGCAGAAAATGACAGATTGCTACTTACCATAAAGAAGACACATCAAGTCACAGACAGTCACAATTAAAGGACACTTACATTAAGCATTCAGTCACAGCCTTCATCATTAAGAGAGACATACATGCCATTCACACACACAAGCAAGCACACATCATGCACACGATTGCCAACTCCAGCATCTTGTCCTGAGATGCTGGAGCTGTCGATCGTGTCTGCATGATGTATGCTTGCTTGTGTGTGTGAATGGTGTGTGTCTCTCTTTCACTGATGAAGGTTGTGGCTGTCTTTTAATTGTGTCTGTCTGCAACCTGATGTGTCTTCTTTAGGGTAAATAGCAATCTGTCTTTTCCTACATTGTTGATATTCCTAGCTAGAGTTTCCATTGTTTGAAATGGTTTATTTATTTTCATGTCCTTTAAACCAGAAATTTCTTGAAAATAGCCCATAAAATGAACTCATTGCTAACTTTAAAAAGTTCTTCTAGTGTGCACACTTCATTCAGTAGGCAGCACTGCAGCAGGTAACCTGGGTCTTGCAACTTGCCACATTTGTAAGAAACATCTGTTTCATTCAGAAGGAACCTCCCCCCCCCCCTCCTGCGGCCCCCCTCCACCACCCAACTTCTGCTTGTTGGGCTTGAAGTGCACCACTCCCATTCACATCGAGTTCAAAGTACGGCAGCTTACTGCCAGAAACAAATTCCATTCTTGGGAGGATGTCTGTGTTCTCCAGCTCTATCACATGTCTTTGATTGAAGGTGCCTCCAAGCAGATTGCAATCTTTGTATTGGGTGGTGGGAGTCAGTTTCCATCTTCGTTCTCTCAGCATCCTGATCCGGGGTTCTGGATGACTTTTCTAAACTGTACCCCTAAAAACCTCTCCAGTCCTTTTCCTTCGCCTCTTTTCCTTCCCCTTCAATTCTTCCACCAGAAAAAGGAGCCACTGGCTCCAAAAGTTCGTAAAGGTTAAATCCTTTTAAGTGTGTGTGTTCCCCTGCTGCCACTCGGTGAGTAGATTTTTTTTATCTGTCCATTTACATTATAATGCAATGTCCTGCTGCACATGGACATGGTCTCAATGAGGGGTAGAGTTTCTGCACTAGTGTTGGTTTCAGGTATCCTGTGGAAATTTTCATTGACTCACTGACTGTGGTGTCGAGCTACTTCACCTACGCAGATGGCACAGACCCTGGCTTAGGTGTTGATACAATGTTATTTAAATGTCTGGATGCAATACTGGGTTGTGTGTTGATACACTAAGTGATCGAAAGTATCCAGACACCCCCAAAGACATACATTTTTCGTATTAGGTGCATTGCATTGTGCTGTCACCTACTGCCAAGTACTCCATATCAGCGACTTCAGTAGTCATTAGACATCATGAGAGAGCAGAAAGGGGTGCTCCGCGAAACTCACAAACTTAGAACATGGTCAGGTGATTGGATGTCACTTGTGTCATACATCTGTATGCAAGGTTTCCACACTCCTAAACATCCCTAGGTCCACTGTTTCCAATGTGATAGTGAAGTGGAAATGTGAAGGGACATGTACAGCACAAAAGCGTACAGGCCAACCTCGACTGCTGACTGACAGAGACCGCCGGCACTTGAAGAGGGCTGTAATGTATAATAGGCAGGCATCTATCCACGCCATCACACAGGAATTCCAAACTGCATCAGGATCCACTGCAAGTACTATGACAGTTAAGCAGGAGGTGAGAAAACTTGGATTTCATGGTCAAGTGGCTGCTCATAAGCCACACATCATGCCGGTAAATGACAAACGACACCTCACTTGGTGTAATGAGCATAAACATTGGATGACTGAACAACAGAAAAATGTTGTGTGGAGTGCTGAATCACAGAACACAATGTGGTGATCCGATGGCAGGGTGTGGGTATGGCGAATTCCCAATGAACATCATCTGCCAGTGTATGTAGTACAGCCAACAGTAAAATTCGGAGGTGGTGGTGTTATGATGGGGTCGTGTTTTTCATGGAGGAGGCTTGCACCCCTTGTTGTTTTGCATGGAACTATCACAGCACAGGCCCACATTGATGTTTTAGGCACCTTTGTGCTTCCCACTGTTGAAGAGCAATTCGGGGATGGTGATTGCATGTTTCAACATGATCGAGCACTTTTTCATAAAGCATGACCTGTGGCAGAGTGGTTACATGGCAATAACATCCCTGTAAAGGACTAGCCTGCACAGAGTCCTGACATGAATCCTACAGAACACCTTTGGGTTGTTTTGGAATGCCGACTTCATGCCAGGCTTCACCGACCGACATTGATACCTCTCCTCAGTGCAGCACTCCATGAAGAATGGGCTCCCATTCCCCAAGAAACCTTCCAGAACTTGGTTAAACATATGCCTGTGAGAGTGGAAGCTGTCATCAAGGCTAAGGGAAGGCCAACACCATATTGAATTCCAGCACTACCGATGGAGAGTGCCACAAACTTTTAAGTCATTTTCAGCCAGCTGTCCGGATACTTTTGATCACAGAATGTATTTTGGCTGTGAGCAGTGCTGGAGTCATTCACCTTCCCACATCACAGTAGATTCTCACCATGCTTCTCTTTTAATGAAACAGAAAATCAGGCATTTGTCTTGCTGGGACTTAGCTTCTGGTGGTTAGCAGCATAATAGAGGCAGAGTGTGTACACAGTTTGTGCCAATTTCTCTTCAATCCCAAAGAAGCCTGAGCCTTGCACTGCCACTGCTGTATCAACACTATTTATGACATGGCTAGAGTGATCTGGTATTGCCCGGTAATTTGTGTACACATTGTGCAATATTGGTGCCAGGATATTTCCTTCCCCATGGTAAACCATTCTTCTGATTCCTCCACCAACTGATCTTTCCATAGAGACTAACATAGAGTCTCTTGCTGAGGAGAACAGTGCCAACCAAGGATGTCAGATGATGGTCTCTTATCCGATCATATAGTTTAATCAGTGTACTGTCAATTAGATGAAGACCACTTCAGTAATCAACTTCTTTTTTCAAATCTGCCCTCAAGATGTTGTGTCCTGTTTAACAGATGGTCAGTGCATAACTTTAAATGTCAGAAACCTGCTTGCTGGTGTAGGGGTTACTCTTCTAGGATGCTTGTGATTCGATGAAGTATCAGGCATTCCATGATCTTCAAGGCATGGCAGAACACTGACACAGAACGGAAACTTTTTGGGTCATTTCACTCCTTTCTTGGTTTCAACAGTGTGGGTACTGTGGCCTTCTCTCCACATCTTTGAGATATACAACTTGACAATAAAGTTGTTCATCATATTCAGGTGTCATTTCCGTGTTTTTGGTCATATGTTTTCAGTTTTTTCAACCTTCCGTTTGTCAACACTAGCTGCTCTGTTGAGCTTCACATCATGGATGGACAATTCCAGCTCAGCCATGGTGACCACATTTTTGAGAAAATGTCTTTCACTCCAAAGATCCCATGCTATGTGCTCTTGAGTCTTTGTAGTTACTTTGGGGATATTGTTCTTAGAACATGCGGGATCTCTGATGAGGTTCTTGAGGAGCTCTGAGGCTCACCTCCTGTTCACTTCCATGTCATGACTTCCAACCATGTTGCTCCACTTTATCTTTTGGCTTTCAGCAATAGTTCACATCAGCTCAACTCTAGCTTGTACACTCTGTTCAGTGAAGAAGTTGTTCAGGTAGAGATCTTGATATTTTTTTTAGTAGAGGTTTGGCAGTCTTACATAGTTCTATTACATACTCTGTCACACAGCCTCATTGCCTGTTATCTCCTTGAAAGTCATATGGTTATGTCAATGAAGTGTTCATATCCTTGGACTCACATGGTGGATCTGTGCTGTGTGTGAAAACTCATTCATGTGTTTCTATCGAGGGAGGCGGTGCAGTGGTTAGCACACTGGACTTGCATTTGGAAGGACAATGGTTCAAATCTGCATCCAGCCATCCAGATTTATGTTCATGATTTCCCTAAATTGCTTCAGGCAAATTCCATGACCAATTTCCTTCCCTAATCCAAGCTTGTGCTCCATATCCAATGACTGTTGTTGACAGGATGTTAAAAATTAATCTCCTCCTACTCCTTGTTTGTTTCTCAAATTAAGCTCTGGTCCCAGAAGAGACAAATATGTTGTCAGGAGTGTACCCTATTCTACATCTATCACTTTTGAAAGTGAAGTTGTCATGAATCAGCTGAAGGTCATGAGTATGATCAGGGATGTGGAAAGTCTAGATATACATTAAGAAAGAAAAGTAGCAGTCAAACACTAATATTTTGTGTGCTTTCATTTCATTTAACAGTGAATCTTGTTATCACTTGTTCATGTTAATATAAAGATGGCCACCACAAAAAAACTCAACACAACGATAGTAAATTAGTTTCATGATGTTATATGCTTAGCACAAAATAAAATAACTGCAAGTAAATTATAACAAGTACCTGACATATATTTCAAAATGAGGTATCTTCTATTTTTTTATGGCTAACAGATTAAGTGAGTGTTGCATTTATGTTTATTATCTGCTGTCCAATGTCAGTAAATATTTCCTAATAAATATGAAAAATGGAAGTTTCCATCAAGGGAAGAACAATCTTAACATGTTACTAGCACTTTTCTGTGTCTCTCCAAATCATCAACAAGTATCAGAGCCTTGACATTAATCAACTCTAAAAAGCAGAAGATTTTTCCAAAGATGAAGCATATTACTTACCAAATAATGGACACTAGATGATTCCAGCTCAAGACAGGTCTTGGAAAGTAGCAAGAGCAGTGAGGGCAAAGGTACAGATTTCACTGAGTCACTGCAAAAGGAGCGGGCTGTAGCTGTTAAATGATGCAGGAAACCTACAACCAGCTCCTCTCGTACACTGTCCACACAGAATGCATCACGAAAGTGAGGCTTCAGCCCAAATGTCAGTTCAGGTTGCACAAATACCTGTAGACCAGAATATGGCAAAAAATCATTTTTATTCTTTTTCTGCAAATTAAAGTTTTTTACATTATTAATACTTATACACCATATTCTACTGATAATAACTAAAGAGAATTGCTTATAAGTAAGTAGGAGTATATACACAGATTATAGCTTAATAATAACTGATAAGTGATACCCATTCTAATTTTTGTGTGTGGTAAAATTTAAATTACTTCATTTCAAAAATATTTAGTCAAACTGAAGTCAGATCTTTCATCACCTTAAATTTAATTGTGATGGAAGACCACTGACATGACCTTCATGCAGATGTGTAAATTTCACATAGATATTAGAGACTTACGTTGACCTTGTGTCACTCATAAATACAGGTTCGAAATCAGAGACTTTCATTCACTAAATTTTTCCCAGGTGCAACAATTGTAAGTTTTAATGTAAATGGGGAGTCAAGCAGAATCAAAATGTGCTGCACTTCTCTTAAAAATGTGTAGGATAGCCTGAAACCATGCCCACAGATGCAGCTATCACAAAAGTTCAAAAAATAATACTGGAAAATCAGTATTTAAAGATGTATGAAATAGCCGTCACCATTAGCTTATCAAAAGAAAGAGTACAGTAAATATTATACGAGAGAGCTTTGTGTATGGTGGATGCTGCATTTATTGCATAATTTCCAAAAGCAAATGGGAAAATGAATCTCTCAGGAATGTTTGGACTGTTATAAAAAGATCGCTACTGATTTAGTCTGACTGACTGCTACTGTGGACATGAGACTTATGCAACACTTTACACCAGAAATGAAACCATAATTATAGCAGGTGATGGAAACTGGAGGCTCTGCATCATGGAAGGTGAAGTTTATTTCTGCTGAAAATATATTGCAGGTGCTTTCTGTGATGAAAAATGTGTTGTTTTTATTAAGTACCTTACAAAGAGGAAAACAATAATTTGTGAATTACGTGCAAGACTTATGCCCATTTGCATTTTATAATAGCTGTTTCACCATTTTAATGTATACCTTCACCCATTTCACATACCTGAAAGTTTTCCTTCATAGTGGGATTTATGGAACACAAGTAACTGAATAAATTAGTTAATTAATGAAGATAGGAATTTTGTTGGCCTTATCAAATAGTCTTCATGAAAAGAATTTATTCACTGGAGAAACACTGGACGAAGTGTATTAACATAAAAGAGTATTGTGTTGAAAAAAAGTGCATATTTCAATCCAAAATCTACATTCTTTCAATGGCAAGCCGAGAAATTTTCACATAGTCCTCGTAGATGATCCAATGTTCTGATGATGCACTGCTGAGGCATATAGTTATGAAGCTCAAACATATACATGAACAGTTCATCAACACTGATCCATAACTGAATGAAAGTTTACAAGTGATAAATCAACATACAACTGACACTTGACAAGATCCTTTATTATATTTGATCTGCATAAAATAGTGTGATATTACAGCCATATTGAATGGAAAAATAGACTTATGAATAAACAATGTGTTATGGGGTCAATAATAAGAATGAAAAAGCCATTCTATAAGGAAGAAAAGCAATAAACTGCTACCCATACACAATGCCATAATACAGAAGCTAACTTATAGTACTCGACTTTCAAGCATTGCTTTACATATTCTTAATGTATAAATATAATGAGGGAAACATTCCACGTGGGAAAAATATATTTAAAAAGAAAGATGATGAGACTTACCAAACAAAAGCGCTGGCAGGTCGATAGACACACAAACAAACACAAACGTACACACAAAATTCTAGCTTTCGCAACCAACGGTTGCCTCATCAGGAAAGAGGGAAGGAGAAGGAAAGACAAAAGGATTTGGGTTTTAAGGGAGAGGGTAAGGAGTCATTCCAATCCCGGGAGCGGAAAGACTTACCTTAGGGGGAAAAAAGGACAGGTATACACTCGCACACACACACATATCCATCCGCATATACACAGACACAAGCAGACATATGCGGATGGATATGTGTGTGTGTGCGAGTGTATACCTGTCCTTTTTTCCCCCTAAGGTAAGTCTTTCCGCTCCCGGGATTGGAATGACTCCTTACCCTCTCCCTTAAAACCCAAATCCTTTTGTCTTTCCTTCTCCTTCCCTCTTTCCTGATGAGGCAACCGTTGGTTGCGAAAGCTAGAATTTTGTGTGTATGTTTGTGTTTGTTTGTGTGTCTATCGACCTGCCAGCGCTTTTGTTTGGTAAGTCTCATCATCTTTCTTTTTAAATATTCTTAATGTATAAGTTATACACATGAAATGCTGTTTGTGCAGTAATGCCCTCTGTATTTTTGCCTTCTGGAATGCATTTACTAGAGGCAAAAAAGGGCAACTAGTGAGTTTTCATTTCCTCTCACAGAGTTCTGTTCCCTGTTCGGCCCGTGAAGTACCTACGCTGACTGTGCAGCGTAGAGACATTGACATACCAGTATAGATACTAAAGTGGTGGTGAAGGATATCCTTATGCATGAGATGCCCCTATTTTTTGTTTCCTTTACCTAGTGTTAATTTTGGACTACCTAGGACCCAGAATTTCTGCAATGCTGACAGGAACAGTCATGCCTAAAAAGGAACAAAAGCAGCAGCAGCTACCTCTTACGTACACATGCTAATTCAGGGCATAATCGTCCAGTTAGTGCCTGATCCCAAAGTTCCTAGCAGGGTGTCGACCTATTCCAATTCTTCTTTAGCCTTCACTGCTCAGATTGCAAACTTGCATGAGCTGATGGTGGCAACAACAGATATTCTTTCTGATAACTGGCAGGTGGCTCACTTAGGTGCATATGATTAACAGCACCCGGTGCCTTGCAGGGTATCCCAGGTGGGCCTGCCACCCACCAAGTCACTGTTTGGTGATGATCCCAGAGCAGTGACATTGCGGCACTGCCTCTCTTCACCAGTGCTGAGCTCAGTGAGTTTGTGTCAGTTGCAGTGTTGTAATTTCCACTCACAGTGATCTTTGGGTCCTCAGCATTGTTCTCCTTCTGCTAATTGGATGAGCCAGTGGTCTAGTCACAACTGTCATTTGCTGCATGTTGATTGGGACTGCCTGTACCTGGAAGGCATGTGTGGGGTATGCTGCAGGATAGGCCATTTGCCAACTGTTTGAGAAAGTCAGCAAGCCATGAGTCATTCTCTGGATGGCCTTGTGTTCTCGCTGGACTATGGGGCCATCCCTGCTGCCCTGTATGGGTTATCACAGCCTATTTTGCTGAAATTGTTTGTGGAGGGGTGGCCGGTCAAATTTCATGTCAACATGGGTGTGACGATCAGCTCATTAATTGAGATACATACAGGCTCCTGGGGTGCCCAGACTTGCAATGGCCTCTGTGTCTGGTTGTGTCTTGTAGTAAACAGTGCACTCCTTTGTGGGGGAAATTCTTCAACGTGGAACAACAACTTACATTGTTAATAATAAATTCACCATTGGCATAAAATATTTTTGGGCCTATTCTGTTTTTGGCTTCCAGTTTGTTGGCAGAGTGCAATTAATGTCTCAATCCACTTATTTTCATGATTTGGACTCCCTACTGCAGTTTTATAACCCACTGTTTGAGAACACTTTGGGCTGGGCTGAAAATCTCAAGGCACGTGCTTCTCTTACACCATCAGTGGTACTGAAGTATTGTTGCCCCTGCCTTCATGATGCATGACAATACAAAGGTCAAGTTGCAGCACTGGCAGGATCAAGGCACCATATTTTCTATTCCATTGAGATCGTAGGCCATCCTTTTGGTGATGATGCACAAGCCCAACAGCACTATGTGATTTTGCAGTGATTTTAAACAGATGGTCAATGTGCAATGTGCCTTTGATTTGTATCCAACTCCACAGACACTGAAGTATTTGGTGAAGTTGTCTGTAGGCCAGAAATTTTTATGTTTCGGTTTGCACAATGTCTATGCACAGTTGCTGTGTATGCAGTCTCTTGGACTTTCTTGGTCCTCAACATCCTCTTTGGGCTTTACCAGATTAATCACTTGCCTTTGCATATCTCGTCTGCACTGGGAATTTATCAATGGTATTTGGAGCAGTTGAGTCAGGACATTCCCTGATGTGTCAATTACCTTGATGACATTGAGTAACATGCCACAGCAGAGAGGTTCATTTATGAAACTTCCAGTCAGTTTTCCACTTCCTCCTCGAGAATGGCTTTTGTTGCAAGCTGGAAAAGTGCTGTTTTTCTCCCCAAAAGTGTATTTTCTGGGACATGTGCTCACCAAAGATGGCATCGTCCTGACAGATGATCACATAAAAACTATTGTCAACGTGCGGGTACCCAAGAACCTAAAGGAGCGCCAGTCCTTTTTGGATAAGATTTTGTATTATGCTCAGTTCATTCCCTGGGCCACGAACATCTGCCATCCTCTTTTCCAGCTTCACCAGAAGTGCATTAATTTTGTTTAATCTGCAGACTGTCAATGGGTTTTACAGACCCTCAAGCACTGTTTGTGCTTTGCTCCCTGTCTGGCTTCTTTTATGCTAGGTAAACCTTTAGCTCTGGTCTCTGACAAAACCCAGTATATGGCACTGGTGTAGTCCTGATCTATCAGAACCCAGATGGCACTGAACAGTGCATTGCCTAAGCATCAGACACTTTCTGTTGTGCACTGTAATTACTCCCAAGTGGAAAAGAAGACAATAGCTAATATTTTTGGAGTTAATATGTTTCATATTTCCTTATATGGAGCGAGGTTCCTCCTAATCACAGACTACAAGCCGTTAGTTTCCTTATTTGGCCCTCATTCCAAGCAGCCCAACAGGACTGCCCACCAACTGCAGAGGTGGGACCTCTTTTTCAGTAATTATTGCTATGATATTTGTTAATGCTCCACTGCCCAGCATTCCAATGGTGATGCGCTATTGCATCTACCGGCAGGACCCAATCTAGAATTTGGTCAGCAAGAGGCTCTCATGTTCATGTCAGATGATGCCTTATAGCAAACCCTGTTGGATTTTCCCTTGTAGCACTGAAAGTCATGACCACCGTGGCGTCTGATCCACTTTTTCCTAAAATCATTTCAGTAGTCCAGATGGCCGGAGTGTTTCTCTTTGGGTGTGGATCCAGTGTGGCATACACTTTTTTCCTCCTGTGTGATCGACTCAACATTGTCCCTTGACAAAGAGGAGTAATGCTGTTTTGTGGTTGTCCCCCTACCATTGCACTCTCGCATGTTCCAGCTGCGGCATGCATTGCACTGTGATATGACTTGTATGGAGGCATTGGCGCAACGTCTCATCTATTGGTCTCCGATCGATTGTGACATCGAATGTCTGGTGCAGACTTGCGGGAATTCTGCACAGAAGCAGGTTGCATTGCCACAATAGTTTCCTCTTTGGCTACTCCCAGCACACTCTTGGAACAGGGTGCATGTCAATTTCAAAGGTCCGGTTTTGGACAGCAGTGACTGTTGATGGATGATGCATTATCCAATTTCCCACACGTAGCCAAGCTGGCTCCCACATCAACAACTGCCACTGCTCACGAATTTTTGGTTATTTTTGCCACTGATGCATCCCCTAGGACTATTGTGTCTGATACCGATAGGCAATTTGTGTCACAGGAATCCAAAGACTTTTGAATTTGTAACAGTATCCAGCATCTGGCTACTGCCCCAATTTACCTGGCTTTTAACTCAGAGGTGGTGTGCTTCATGCATACATTCAAGACCAAAATGAAGAAGTCAGTGTCTGCATCTTTGCATGAGGATGTGTTGTCATCAACTTTTCTGGCTATGCACTGGGTGACGCCAGTCAATAAATGCAGTCCGGGACAGTGTTTGCATGGGCACCAGCTGAGGGGTCTAGTGGATTTGTTGCACCCCAAGTCACATGCCATGGGCAACCATGGCCCACTGCATTTTCATCCTGGGGCTGCTGGTCCTTTGGCCAACAGCAGAGGTGGCTGCCTGGTGCCACAAAGGTCGGCAGTTGTTTGTGGTGGATGTCAGTAGGAAGAAGCTAACCTGTAATGCAAATTGTGGTGTCACCGCCAGACACCACACTTGGTAGGTGGTAGCCTTTAAATCGGCCGCGGTCCGGTAGTATACGTCGGACCCGCGTGTCGCCACTATCAGTGATTTCAGACTGAGCGCCGCCACACAGCAGGTCTAGAGAGACTTCCTAGTACTCGCCTCAGTTGTACAGCCGACTTTGCTAGCGATGGTTCACTGCCTACTTACGTTCTCATTTGCCGAGACGATAGTTAAGCATAGCCTTCAGCTACGTCATTTACTACGACCTAGCAAGGCGCCATTATCAGTTACTACTGATATTGTGAATCATGTACCGTCAAGACCGATGTTCATCATTAATGGATTAAAGTTAAGTATTCCACCAGCTATGTCCGTTTTTCTAAATTCTAATTTCCTTGTCATGTTCCAGACCTCACGCCAGCCTGCGTGAGCTAAAACGCGTGCATTTCGGCCTCCTTTAGTAGAACGGTATTGGCTCTCTTGCCAACCACAACATTGGTGACGAGGCAAAACCACGTTCTTATCGATATTGCCCTGATTTACTTGCGTAATGGCTTCGCCACAATCTCCAGATGTACTGTCCGAATTTTATCGCTTACAGAATCAGCAGATGCAGGCCTTACTGTATGCCCTTGGACAGCTCGTCCAGGGTCAACGTGCGATGCAAAACGATGCGGCAGCAGCCGCTCCACCGCTCACGCAGCCACAACACGCAGTTGCACCAACTTTTCGACCTTTTGATGCTGCACTGGAAAGCTGGACGGAGTGGTCACGCCAATTTGGATTCCATCTCGCTGCCTACAGAATTCAAGGTAACGAGCGGCAGCCCTTTTTGTTGTCTTCGGTAGGCATACATACGTACTGTGTGATAGTCAGATTATTCCCCCGACACGATGTAGCAACTCTGTCCTACGACGAAATTTTGTCTGCATTAGATGCATATTTCAAAGAATCAGTCAATGTAGTTGCGAAATGGTATACCTTCTTTCGTACAAAACATACAGCAGGTCAGACTAATCGGGAGTGGGTTGCAACCTTGCAAGGCCTTACTAGGGATTGTGCTTTTGAGTGTCAATGTGGACTCCCTTATTCAGATACTATGGTACGTGATGCAATTGCACAGAATGTTTCTGATGTTCGTATAAGGGAACAGATTTTGAAACTTGTCAATCCCTCCCTTCGACAAGTGAT
Source organism: Schistocerca cancellata (assembly GCF_023864275.1). Classification (NCBI taxonomy): domain Eukaryota; kingdom Metazoa; phylum Arthropoda; class Insecta; order Orthoptera; family Acrididae; genus Schistocerca; species Schistocerca cancellata. The sequence goes on along the minus strand of NC_064632.1, from coordinate 292,481,551 downwards.
GGACATATTGGATCGGCAGGACACACTTGACTTCGCTCAGGACTCATTTGAAACTTCACCAGCCGTGTGTCAGGTTAACCGGCCCGCCGGGCAAGCTGCACGGAACAGTAAACAGTCCTCGCGCCCGGCCGCACCGCTGCCGCCAGTCTCTCAGCCACGTGTACCACGCCAGCAAGCAAATGCAGTGCTAAAATCATGCCCGCGGTGCGCTACTAGACATTCGCGTGAGAATTGCCCGTCACGCCAAGCTATTTGCTTTTATTGTAATAAAAAAGCACATGTTCATAGTGTTTGCCAGAAAAAGCTCAGATCGGAAGCTCAAACCCATTCCAGGCCCTTTGCTTCGTGCCGGAATCGGAATCGAACCAAGGATATTCAGGCTCGCGAAACTTCGCCCATGGAAATTCATGTAGTTCATTCCACTCCGTCCAGTGTCACTCTCTCTAACAGTGACTGTGTTAGTCCCACAAATAGTGTGCATTGACATCATCAGAAATCCCGTCAAGTCGCAAGTGATTTTGTACCAGTGTGAGTTTACGTTGCACGAGACAGTCACTCTTGTTGTCAGCAGGACAATAAACTTTTTGTAGATTTCGACATTAACGGCAAAGTGATACCATTCCAGCTCGATACCGGAGCTGCAGTTTCACTGATCAATCAATACATGTACAAACAGCTGGGCACACCTCCGTTGCGTGCCACAAATGTTAAGTTAACTAGTTATTTAGGTCAAGATATCCCTGTGTGAGGACAGTGCAGCCTTCTTGCAACATACACAGGACAAACAAAACTTGTGTCATTTTACGTCCTTCATTCTTTTTATGCAGTGAACTTGTTTGGTTTCGATTTATTTCAGTTGTTTAACTTGTCTATAGTAAATCAAGTCCTATCAGTGAACCAGACTGTGCCTTCCGACAGTGTTTCTCATCTATGTGAAGAATTTGCAGACATTTTTGCACCGGGCCTTGGTTGCACTAAGAACTATAAAGCACATTTGGAACTGAAAGTAAACGCACAACCAAAATTTTTCAGAGCGCGCAATGTTCCCCACGCATTGCGTGATGAGGTCGCAGAAACTTTACACGATTTGGAATCACAAGGTGTAGTTGAACATGTGCAGGCTTCTCTCTGGGCATCACCCTTAGTAATTCTGCCAAAACCTTCCGGAAAATTGAGACTTTGTGTGGACTTCAAGGCAACAGTGAATCTACAACTAGTGATTGCAACTTTTCCTTTACCCACCCGGAAGATCTTTTTGACAAACTGTGCCCGAGTAAATTTTTTTCGAAGTTGGACCTGGCAGATGCGTACTTGCAAATACCGGTGGACGAAGAATCCCAGCGCGTTTTGGTGGTTAACACGCATCTTGGTTTGTATCGATTCAAACGACTGCCATTCGGGTGTGCATCCGCCCCTGCATTGTTTCAGCAATATCTACAAACTGTTTGTGCGTCGGTCCCTACTGCAGCAAACTATCTGGACGACATTGTGATCTCCGGAAAGATGGAAGAAGAATATTTAGCCAATCTCAGAACATTATTTCAGGTCTTGCGACAAAATGGTCTTCGCTTGCGGAAGGACAAATGTGTGTTTTTTGCTTGTGACTTGCCATACCTGGGACATGTACTCAATGCCCAATGTACTCAATGCATACATCCCAGTCCCGAGCACCTCCGTGCCATACAATACTTGCCTTCGCCGCAGAATTTGAAGCACCTACAGTGTGTGCTGGGAAAAATCTACTATTATCACCGATATGTTCCACATGCCTCTTCCATTTCAGCTCCGCTTTATCGCTTACGCCGTAAAGGTGTTTCGTTCGTCTGGACGACGGAATGCAAACGCGCCTTTCGCCAGTTGAAATCGGCGTTGCTTTCCAATACTTGCCTTACGCCATTCGATCCCCAGAAGCCCCTTTTGTTGATGGTGGATGCATCGGATTTCGAGATCGGTGCTGTGCTTGCACACAAAGATGGATCGCACAATCGCCCTATTGCCTTTGCGTCCAAATCGCTCTCGTCTGCGCAAAGAAATTATTCACAGATCGAGAAAGAAGCATTGGCTCTCATATTTGGTGTTACAAAGTTTCATGATTTCTTGTATGATTGTCACTTTACCATAATCACAGACCACAAACCTTTGACATCGCTTTTTCATCCGAACAAGCCTGTACCTCCATGTACAGCACAGAAATTCATTCGCTGGTCTATTTTCCTCTCACAGTACCGCTACGATATCTTGTATCAGTCCACTGCTAAGCACAGAAATGCCGATGCGTTGACCCGTTTGCCTGTTGCTGAGGATAGGGCATTCGATTCCTCCGAACTTGCTTGCATGTTCATTGATGCAAAAACCGATGACGTGGTGGTATCATTTCTGATTGATTTTCATCATGTAGCTACAGCCACAGCTGCTGACCCTGTCCTTGCTACCATTCTGCGTTTTGTTGCTACGCAATGGCCCTTGTCAAAGTCACGGATCAGGGACCCGTTGGTTCGCCGATTTTTTGCTCACAAGGAGAGATTTTTTGTTCGACGTGGTGTTTTGCTGTTGCGTTATGATAATGATCAGTCCAGGGTCGTGGTCCCATGTTCGTTACAGTCCTCTGTCTTACAGCTTCTCCACCAAGGACATTGGGGTATAGTGAGAACGAAACAACTTGCTCGTCAGCACTGTACATGGTTCGGAATCGATGCCGCGATTACGAATATGTGCTCTTCTTGCATGGTGTGTGCTGAACAACAATCAGCACCACTGTGGAAATTCTTTGCATGGCCAAAAGCCACTTCCCCTTGGCAACGCTTACACATCGATTTTACTGGTCCATTCTGGAATGCTCGATGGTTGGTTGTGGTAGATTCATTTGGTAATTTTCCTTTTGTTGTCCGGATGTCTTCCACGACGTCATCTGCCATCATCCAAGTGTTATCTGCTATCTTTTGCATTGAAGGTCTTCCACAGACTATTGTTTCCGACAATGGCCCACAATTCATGTCCACAGAATTTCAGTCATTCTGCAAGGCCAATGGTACTCAACATCTGACGTTCACGCCGTTTTCGCCACAGTCAAACGGTGCCGCTGAACGATTGGTCAGGATTTTCAAGTCACAGATGTTGAAGTTGAAAGAGTCGCATTCTCGGGAGGACACGTTATTGCTCTTTTTGTCCTCGTATCGCTCTCAGCCCCAAGATGGTCACTTGCCAGCTAAGTTGCTCCACGGTCACCCTCATCGAACCTTGATGTCTTTGCTACATCCGCCGCATCAGGTTCCTGTGCAGCGGCAGACACCTGCTTTTGCCCCAGGCGATGTTGTCTACTACCGCCACTATCGAGGTTCACAGCGTTGGCTCAAAGGGCTGATAACCATACAGTAATGTTAAAGGTGAGCTGCTGACAGAATTAAAACAACTTGACACAATACTGCAGAGTAACTGCACGTGTGTCGGAGAAGAGACTGTCAGCAACAAGATTGTCAGTCACAGATAAAACTTAATACATGCAAAAATAAACCATATAAAGTGGCGAGTCAGTAAATCAATGGTGTTCACAAATCATGGGGTTAATTATTTAAATGGAAGACTCAAAACAATAATTCCTCTGGGATTACAGATTTGAAATGAGTGATTGCTATGATTTGTCAACATGGAAACCCTCATCTCAGTTGAGCAGGTTGTCTGCTAATTGTATTTCCCCAGCCTCCTTGACAATTGAATCCCGGTAGGATGAAGCCACTGTCAATATCTTGGCTTTCCTATGATCCATGGAATGGTCAGTGGAATTACAATGTTCAGCCACTGCGATTTATTGGGCTGCAAAAGCTGGATGTGTCCCTGGTCTCTGTTGCACTGTCCTTGTACAGTGGGTAACTTTTACTAGACTGACAAGAAATTTCATAAATGCTCACCTTTAATAGAAGCACATAATCTTTTACAGATCACAGAAGATATGTCATCTTGGTCAGTAGATGAAAGATTGCATCTATTTCAAGCTTCTTCATTATTCTGCCGATTCTTGAAGAAACATTTTCCACATAAGGGGATACAAATCATGGAAACCATCCATTTCATGTCTATGCTCTCAGAGGAATTATTGTTTTGAGTCTTCACTGGCTAGTATTCAACATATGCCATCCTTTTTAAAGATTAATCACATCATTCATAAGCACTGGGTATTTGCTGACTCAGCACTTGCTATGTGTTATAACTTCAAGTTGAACAAATATATTTCGAGGAAGGCGCAATACATGAAAGTCTCAGATCAAGTAAACAGAGTAAGACGTGTGTACACTTTTTTAACAGTCAAATCATAACTGAGTCCGAGTCTAGCGGCTGCTGGCTGGCTGGCCGCATAGGTGGCGCTGCTGCTGCATGGCTGGCAGACAGCGCCGCATATAGAGGACACGCGTAACTGCGCGGCGGCACTTTGGAAGATCAGCGAGTCACAACACTTTTCCCCCCTCTGAAATTTTTGCACAGGTCTTGATGGTGGTGGCCTGTAGATTGCTAACATCCATAGGTGTTGTTTGACTGGCCGTAAAGTCTCGAGGAGGCGGCTTCCCGTACGGACGGAAGTGCCCCCGATGATAACGGATCAAGATGACAGGAGACGTGGGGGTCGAATCTGCTAGGGGCCCATGCACCAATCTGCGTGTTGCGGCAAGTCCGGTTGTTATAACAGGAGACATGGGCAATGTGTCCACGTCCGTAGGAGAAGGAGGCGAGTACAGTTGCTCTGACAGATGATGGTCATCTGGTTCCTGCATGGGCACATCTCCTGGTGGCGACAGTTCTTGTGCTGGCACCGATATGATGGTGAGAGGACTGCGTTGTGAGTAATGAGAGATTCCAGTATCCCGAGCGTCAGTTAGAGCCGAAGGTGGTGTAGCGGCATCCGGAACATGCGTTGCCGGCACACGAGGCCGAATCTGGTCCGAATGACGCACTGCAACACCCCTGTCCGTCTGGATTTCATACAGGCGTCGGCCAAGGTGTCGTAAGATGCGGCCAGGACTCCATTTTGGCCGCCTGCCATATCCCCGTACCCATACAAGTTCGTCAGTGGTGAACCGGCCAAGCAAAGGCACCTGCAGCCGTAAGGTGGAAGACTGCAGGAGATGAAGTAGTGTGCGGGGCTGTCGGCCATGTAAGAGCTTAGCCGGGCTGTGGTCACCCATGGAGGTGGAACGGTAAGAAGCCAGTAATTGGAGAAGCACATCATCAGCAGCAGAAGAAGTCAGGAGTTTCCTCATCTGAGCCTTAAATGTGCAGACCAGTCATTCAGCCTCACCATTTGACGGTGGATGGAACAGAGGGGCCGTGACATGCATGACGCCGTGACGGGCACAAAAGTCCGCAAAATCGGAAGAGGCAAATTGCAGACCTTTATCAGTAGCAAGAGTAGAGGGAAGGCCTCCCAAAGAGAAAATGTGAGCTAGAGCATTGGTGGTTGCCGCAGTGGTAGGCGACGTGCAACGGACAATGAAAGGAAACTTAGAGTAGGTGTCAATAACGAGAAGCCAATAAGTACCTAAAAAAGGTCCCGCAAAGTCAGCATGAATGCGCTCCCAGGGCTTCTCAGGCGAAGGCCACAGTGACAAAGATGACTTCGGGGCGGCGGCTAGTGACGCACGAGGGCTGCAGGCAGCGACCACGTGTGCAATTTCAGAGTCGATGCTGGGCCAGTACACATGACGGCATGCCAGAGATTTTGTGTGAGACACACCCCAGTGCCCTCGGTGAAGGAGGCGCAAGACCGAAGCACGCAAAGATGCAGGTACCACAACATGCGGCGAAACATTTTCGGTGGAAAGGAGGAGAACACCATTCCTAGCCTTGAGGTGGTAACGCATAGCGTAGCAGTTCCGCAACAGATCAGAAGTCTTAGTGGACATACGATCTGGCCAACCCTTCTGAATACATCGTAAAACCCGGGAGATGGTAGGGTCAGAATCCGTAGCAGCCGCCAGCTGGTCCCCAGTGATGGGGACCCGTCCACAACCCGCTGCTTGGCAACATCCAGGTGGAAACACAAAAGTTCGCCCCTATCGAATGCCAGATCAGGACGGAAATGAATCTCCTAATTGAAACAAGACAAGTAAAGAGCCCAACGCTGGAGGCAGTGTGCAGCCTTGTCGGGAAGTGACGTTTATGAAGGAAACAAGTGGTTTGTGATCCGTAACAAGATGAAATTTGGATCCATAGAGAAAAACAACAAACTTATGAAGAATATAAATAATGGCCAAAGCTTCTTTTTCACTTTGAGAATACTTTTGTTGGGCATCCGTGAGCGTTTTGGAGGCATAAGCAATGGGTTGTTCAGAACCATCAGAAAAATGGTGTGCAAGGACTGCACCGACCCCGTATTGAGAGGTGTCCGTGACAAGAACGAGATGTTGTCCAGGTCGATAAGTAGCCAGGCACGGGGCCTGTTTCAGCATAGTCTTCAATTTCTGGAAAGCCGTATCGCATGACGCGGACCAGAGAAAAGGCACATTTTTATGCAACAGGCGATGTAACGTCTGAGCCACTGAAGCAGCAGACAGTAAAAACTTGTGATAGTATGCTATTTTCCCCAAGAAGGCCTGCAGTTCCTTAACAGATGTAGGCCAAGGAAGGGCATCGATCACAGCGACAGTTTGCTGAAGCAGACGAATACCATCCTGAGAGAGTTGAAACCCCAAGTACGTGATAGATGCCTGAAAAAATTTTGATTTCTGAAGATTACACTTAAGACTGGGAATCTGTAAGACATGAAAAAGTGTGCGGAGATTTTGAAGATGTTCGTCAGTGGTGGAGCTAGTGACAACAATGTTATCCTGGTAATTTATACACCCAGGGACAGTGAGCAATAACTGTTCCAACAATCGCTGAAAGAAAGCAGGGGCGCTGGCAACTTCGAATGGCAATCGTTGGTATTGACAGAGGCTGAAAGGCGTGTTAAGGACCAGAAACTGCCGGGAAGCAGCGTCGAGAGGAAGTTGATGATAAGCTTCTGACAGGTCAAGTTTAGAAAAATACTGGCCTAAGTATTGGGTAAGTGTCGATAGGGCATTGAGCATTTACAGTGGCTTTGAAATCGCCACAGAGACGAATATCACCATTTGGCTTAGCAACGACAACGACAGGAGAGGACCACTCACTGGAAGTGACAGGAAGCAAGACCCCCAAAGCAGTGAGACGATCCAGCTCCCGTTTGACCTGATCACAGAGGGCCACAGGAATGGGCCGAGCCCAAAAAAACTTAGGCTGAGCAGTGGGTTTGAGCATGATATGAGCTTCGAAGTCATTTGCACGGCCTAACCCAGGAGAAAAAAGGGACGAAAATGTCGTCGACAAGGAATCCAATTCAGCATAAGGAATAGCATCAGAGACAATATTGACAGAGTCATCTATGGAGAACCCAAAAACACAAAAGGCATTGAAACAAAAAAGATTCTCCGCGTTACTATGGTCGACCACAAATATGGGAACAGTGAGAATGACAGATTTATAAGATACCTCAGCATCAAATTGTCCCGAGAGAGAAATCTTCTTCTGTTTATTGTAAGTCCGTAATTGCCTAGTGACAGGAGACAGGATTGGAGAACCCAACTGAAGATATGTCTGAGAATTGATGATAGTGGCAGCAGAACCAGTATCCACCTGCATGCGAACATCTCGACCAAGTATTTGGACAGTGAGGAATAACTTCCCTGAAAGGGAAGAAGTACAATTGACAGACAACACAGAATCAGAATCAGCATCATGTTCATGAACATCATGTATGCAGTCGGATTTGCAAACGGATGGCACATGACCCTTCTTTTTGCATTTGTGACACATGGCCCACCATTGTGGACAATCTTCTCGTGAATGTTTTGTAAAACACCACGGACATGAAGGAAGTTGCCTTGGGTTTTGCTGTAGTTTCTTAGAGGTTTGTTTACGGTTAGGCCGAGGCTGCGCTTGGGAGCATACAGCGGCCACATCGGCCGACGGGGACATGCCGCACGCTTCGTCAACATCACACAGAGGTTGTATTTCCCCGACGTCGCCCCATGCCTCTATTTGCGCTTCAGCGGTGCGAGAAATTTCAAAAGACTGAGCAATGGATAGGACTTCATCTAGAGTCGGATTTGCCAACTGAAGGGCACGTTGCCTAACTTCTTTGTTGGGCGCCGATCGGATAATAGCATCCCGTACCATGGAATCGGCGTATGATTCTTTGTGAACTTCAGTAACAAATTGACACTTTCTAATGAGGCTGTGAAGTTCAGCAGCCCAAGTGCGATAGGACTGATTTATTTGTTTTTGACAACAATAAAAGGCAACACGAGAGGCTACCACATGCGTTTGCTTTTGAAAACAGACGGGCAGAAGTGAGCACATTTCAGCAAAGGACAAAGACGCAGGATCTTTCAAAGGAGCCAATAGTGACAACAACCGATACATTTGAGGTGAAATCCATGAAAGGAACAGAGACTTACATGTTTGTTGATCCGCGACATGAAAGGCCAAGAAGTGCTGTCGAAGACGTTTTTCATAATCAGACCAGTCTTCCGCCGTCTCGTCGTAAGGAGGAAAAGGAGGTAGAGACAATGATGAGAGGCAAATGACTGACTTTGATTTATTGCAAGAATTCTACGAAATTGTAGCTTATATATAAAGGAGACTGCATATAGAACACTAGTGCAGCCATTCCTGAGTACTGCTGAAGTATTTGTGATCCACACCGGGTCAGATTAAACAAAGACATCAAAGCCATTCAGAGGCTAGCTGCTAGATTTGTTCCTGGTAGGTTTGACAAATGTGGAAGTATTACAGAAATGCTTTATGAACTCAATTGGAAATCCAAGGAGGTAAGATGACATTCTTTTTGTGAACAGCTATTGAGAGAATGTAGAGAACTGGCATTTGCAGCTGACTGCATAACAATTATACTGCTGCCAACATAGATTTCATGTAATGACTGTAAAGACAAGGTAAGAGAAATTAGGGCTCATATGGAAGGATATATATAGACATTTTCCCTTGCTTTATTTGCCAGTGTAACAGGAAAGGGAATGACTAGTAGTGGTACAAGGTACCTTCCACCATGCAACATGTGGCGGCTTGTAGTACATGTAAGTAGATGTAGACTGAAATACTCAGATATTAAATCTCCTTAAATTTTTTATCATCTTGACTCTGAATGGAAGCTCACACAAGACTGATTCATCAGTTATCGAGTAAACAAATCCAAGATCCCCACTCTCTACAACATATGATGTTTCTTCAATATTCCCACTTATGGTCACTAATCCGCTGATACAAATGACAGTACTTGATAAACAGCACAGCTAATGCCAGCCCAAGGACCTAAGTTTTCCAAAATCACACTTAGCCAAAACTTGCCATATCGCAAGTAAGTTGGACATTGGTGCAAATGGGATGACAGAGTGGCTGGGGCATAAGAACTCTTTGTAGTGTGCTAAGGATATGGTGAGTGTTTGACCCAGGAAGGAGTGAAGCATAATGTGTATTAATTGTCTTGCCTGTTTGATGGATATTTATTGCACTTGCTGTGTGCTGTATGACAAATAAATAATGATGATAGTCTAATTCCAACAATTACATACATCTATAAAAGCTGCTATGTAGCATTAAATTACACATAAGAAAATGAGAAACATACCAATAAATCCTGCAGGATGCCTTTCACTTTTTCGACAGTGGCAAGCACTAGAGAGGCCTGCATTTCAGGTAAGGAACTGGAGAGTGTGTCAACTTGCCCAGACCCATTGGCTGATCCAACTCTGGCCAGAGGTGCAGGAGATGCCGCGAGGCCTTGCCTGACCCGAGACAATGCATCTGCCAGGTGGGCCTTCAGAGCTTGCGAATGGGCTCGACATTGGCGACGTGCAGCCTTCAGTACTATCTCTGTACCTGTCCTAAGAAATTTAACAGCACTATGCATCAGTAACTGTGAAATCATTAAATACACATGGATTATAAACTACCAATTGATTACACTCTGTGTGAGCTGCAAATCCATATTTTTGCTACTAAACAGCACATTATCTGCTGAACCACAGCTCAAAATTTGTGTGAATACAGCTAATTACATCTGGTTCCCACTTAGGCCTATTGCTGTTGTGAAAATTTTCACCATCTCAAGACAACAGCCATTTATATGTCAACACAAACTTCCAGCAAGAAATTTCCAATTACTTTTCTGTTTTGGATGATAGCTGATTCATTACTGTCATTTCTAACAGTAAAATTCAGGATTCTTAATATAATTTTCTACAGAAATGCACAAATGTATGTTTTCTGAACCTTCAGTCATCTACTAACAGAAAAGGTACATACACATAATTTTTTTATTACAGTCTATTGTTGTATCTTTCTTTACAAAGTATTAAAAATAAAGCCGTTGTCACAGATTTATCTCCATCTGACACCATGTCAAGTTTTCACAAAAAAGGTACATATGCATTTTTTATGTATCTTCAACTGCTTCAGAGAAAATTGAAAGAAACAGTTTACTACCTATTTAAAAAAAAACCTAGATTAATGGCTTACTCTATTGATTTTTCTCAACCTTACCTCAGATTATATGCCCAATGAAGGTCATTTGCTCTTTATCTGTATGTTTAATAGTTTAAACAATTGAAACTCCAGGTAGAAATATCAACAATGTAGGAGAAGATAGATTGCTACTTACTGTAAAAAAGACACATTATGTTGCAGACGGGTAAAATTAAAAGACACTTACACAAAGCTTTCAGTCGCAGCCTTCAACAGCAAAACAGGAACAGAGAAACACACAGCATTCATACACTCAAGCAAGCATACCTGATGCGCACATGACTGCCAACTCCTACAACTCAGGACACAATGCAGCTATCACATGTGATGAAAGCAGCAATCTGGAGGGGGCGGGCAAGGAGAAGGCATAGTAGTGTATGGGTGGGGGGAGAGAGGAACGCTGTCTGATGGGAGTGTGCCAACAGGTGAAGTGTCAGGAGGGTGTGGGACAGGGAGATGGGAAAAAAAGGAACAAAAAGGAGAGGAGGGGGGAAAGACAGGCGGGTGAGTTGGCAGAGGGTGGCAAACAAAGAAGCTGGGAGATGAGAACGGGGAGGAGATAATATGACAGAGGGGTGGAAAATGTTGGTGGAGGGTGTGGGGACAGTATGATGCCTTAGGTTGTGTCTGGGTTAATTACAGGAGTGGAGAATGTGTTGTAAGGATAACTCCCAACTGTACAATTCAGAAAAGCTGGTCACATTTGGCAGTGGCTGTTCATCCTAGAGGACAGCTGGTTGGTAGTCCTACCAATATAAAAACCTGTGCAATGATTGCAGCACAGCTGGTAAATGACATGGATGCTTTCAGGGAGGCCTGGCTCCTGATGGTGTAGAATAAACCTATAAACCTGTGACAGGACTGGAATAGGAAGTGCTGAGTGCGTGGACTGGTAAGGTCTTGCACCTGGTTCTCCTCCAGGGATATGATCCTTGTGGCAAGGGGTTGGGATTGGGAGAGACACAGGGATGGACTAAGATGTTGTAGAGGTTGGGTGTATGACAGAACACCAGCTTAGGGAGGGGTGGGAAGCACCTCTGGTAGAATGTCTCTCATTTCAGGGCATGATGATAGATAATCCAACACCCTGGTGAAGGATGTGGTTCAGCTGTTACAATGTAGATGATACTGAGTGACAAAGGAGACACCCCTTTGTGGCTGGTTCCTGGGGGGCGGTGGGAGGATTGGGGGTGTGAGGAGAACAGGGATGGGGGATCGGTTTGTGGACTAGGTCTGGGGGATAGTGCATGTCTGTGGAGGCCTTGGTGAGACCCTTAGTATACTGAGCAAGGGAGTTCTTGTCGCTGCAGATACTTTGTACCTGGGTGGTCAGGCTGTATGGGGTGGATTTTTTGGTGTGGAAGGTATGACAGCTCTCAAAGATGCAGGTACTGTCAGTGGTTGGTGGATTTAATATGGACAGAGGTGCTGATGGATCCATCAGAGAGGAGGAGGAGGTCAACCTCTACAAAGGTGGCAAGTTGGCTTGAGGAGTATCAGGTGAAGCAGGTGAGAGAGAAGACGTTGAGGTTGTGAAGGAATGACAATAGGGTGTCTTGACCCTATGTCCAGATCATGAAGATCTAATCAATGAACCTGAAACCAGACTAAGAATCTGGTGTTTTGGGAGGCTAGGAAGGTCTCCTCTAGATGGCCCATGAAAAGGTTGGCATAGGAGATTGCCCACAGTTGTGTTGTGGATTGTTTGCATACCTCCCTTCAAAGGAGAAGTAGTTGTGGATTAAGATAAAGTTGAAAGGTGTATGAGGAATGGGGTAGTGGGTCTGTAGGATGTTGGGAAAAGTAGTGATCAATAGCAGTAAGAGCATTGGTATGAGGGATGTTGGTATACAGGGAGGTGACGTCAACAGTTATGACTAGGGATCCAGGAGGTAAAGGGGTGGGGATGGTGGAGAGTCAGTGAAGGAAGTGGTTGGTATCTTTGATGCAGGATGCTAGATTATGGGCAACTGGTTGGAGGTGTTGATCAATGAGGGCTGAAATTATTTCAGTGGGGGCACAAAAACAAGCCATAATGGGGCATCCAGGATTGCTGGGTTTGGAGATTTTGGGGAGCATGTAGGAGGTGGGTGTGTGGAGGGTCATAGGGATGAGGAGGGAAATGGGTTCATGGGAGAGGTTCTGGGAAGGGCCTAAGGCTTTAAGTAGGCATTGAAGGTTGTGATGGACTTCTGGGATGAGATCACTCTGGCAGAGTTTATAGGTGGAGGAGTCAGATAATTGGCAAACACCCTCTGCCAAATACTCACCATGATTCATAATGATGATGGTGGAACCTAACTGCTTCGCTGACATTTTCAACTTGCCACATCCCCTAAAACTCCCTACCAACACGCCACCAAATCCAGAGCTGAAACATTCCCGTAACACTGTCGTTAAACTTTCCTCCTTATCTATCAGCTTCACAGAAGTTTCAGCCCCAGCCAAAGACCTCATCATTAACTGAACACCCAAATTTAACCATGCTGGACTGATGAAAGATCTACAATCCTTCTCCCAATCCTTGCACTAGAAGCAGTTCACACCGCCATCCAATAGTGATCCTGTCTACCCCCAACTGCTCCCACTTTCCAGGAATTTCTTACCTCCAACTTAGCCTCACCATCCTTCCCCAGATCCCTTCTCAGAACACCACCCTTTTAGCAGAAGAAATAATAGCCATACACAACCTCAAAACACATCCTGACCTAACCATCCTACCTGGAGGCAAAGGTTCTACCACTGTTGTTACAAATTTGAGTGACTACCTAGCAGAGGGCCTCCACCAATTATCTGACTACTCCACCTACAAACTCTGCCAGAGTGATCCCATTCCAGCAGCCCAACAAAACCTCCAATACCTGCTTAAAGCCTCAGGTCCTTCCCAGAACCTCTCCTCTAAATCTATTTCCCTCCTTACCCTTATGACATCCTGCACACCAACCTTTTACATGCTCCACAAAATTCATTCTGGACACCCCATTGTGCATGGTTATTGTGCCCCCACAATTTTGGCCATCACTGACTGACAGCTCCAACCAACTGCCAGTAATCTAGCCTGCATTTTGAAAGCTGTCATCCCTTTCAAACTTAAAATCCCTCCCACACAGCCTGGCCACCCGGGGCAGCTTATCTGCAGTGACCAGAACTCTCTTGCTTAGTATGCTGAGGGTCTCATCAAGGCCTTCACAGACTGGCACTATCCCCCAGATCTAGTCCACAAACAGATCTCCTGTACCATTTCCCCTCACCTCCCCAATCCTCCCACAACCCCCAACAACAGGCCACAAACGAGCACCCCATTCATCACCCAGTACCACCTAAACTGGAACAACTGAACCACATCCTTTGCCAGGGCTTTGATTACCTATCATCATGCCCTGAAACGAAGAACATCCTACTCGAGATGTTTCCCACCCCCTCCTAAAGTGGTGTTCCATTGCCCACCCAAGCTCTACAACACCCTAGTCCATCACTGTGCCATTCACAATTCCAACTCCTTGTTATGAGGATCATACCTCTGTGGAAAACCCACGTGCAAGACCTGCCCAATCCACCCACCCTGCACTTCCTATTCCAGTCATATCAAAGGTTTATCCTATCCCATCATTAGATGGATCACCTGTGAAAGCAGTCATGTCATTTGCCAGCTATGCTGCAATCATTGCACATCTTTTTATATTGGTGTGAATACTAACCAATTATGATGAACGGCCACTGCCAAACTGTGATCATGAACAAAGTAGACCACCCTGTTGCACAATGTGCAGCTGAGCTTAGCATGCTTGATTTCAATGACTGCTTCACTACCTGAACCATCTGGATCCTCCCTTCCACCACCAGTTTTACGCAACTGCACAGATGGGATTTACCCTTACAACACATTCTCCACTGCTGTAATTATCCCAGCTTCAACCTATGGTAAATTACTGTCCCCACACCCTCCACCCAACAGTCCCACCCTCTCTGTCCTACCATCTCTTCCTCATTCTCATCTCCCAGCCTCTCTGTATGCTACCCTCTGCCAACACGCCTGCTCATCTTTCCGCATTCCTCTCCTATTTTTCCCCCACCACCCAGACTCACAACTTCCAGACACTGCACCTGTTGGCATTCTAGTCCTTGCACACTCCACCAGGCATGTTCCTCTCCCCCCACACATATACACTACTATCCCTTTCCCTTCCCTGCCCCCTCCAGACTCCTGCTTCCATCCCATGTAATAGTTGCATTGTGGCCTGAGGTGCAGGTGTTGGTGTTCACATGTCCAGGAGGTGTGCTCGCTTGTGCGTATGAATGGTGTGTGTTTCTCTGTTTGTATTTTGCTGATGAAGGCTATGACTGAAAGAATTGTTAAAGTGTCCTTTAATTTTGCCTGTCTGGTAAGTAGCAATCTATCTTTTCCTACATTGTTGCTTAATAATTTGCACATATTTGGAAAAAGTAATGTAAGGAAATAATGTTTCATTTTATTTGACTGGTGGTGGGTATACCTACCATGCACCATATTATATAAATACAGGTGATAATAAAAGCAATTTTATTGCATTTTATAGAGAACATGTAGTAGCTGGCAACAAATAAAATTCGAGTGCGGCTTAGATTCGAGTAAACACGGTAGTTAAACTTCCTGTTAAGTATGTTAAGTAGCAGTTACTACTCAGCACTATGCATTTTGCAATTTTGTCATATGATGATATGTTGGAGACCGTGGCTGTTTTTGAAGACAAATGTTGATGGTGTTAGGACAGCAACCAGCCACAAATTTACTTTGAGTTCCTTTATTCAAAGGAAACCGTTACCGGTTTCGAATCGTTGCGATTCATCATCAGACGGTTTACACGCTTTCTTTCTGACATTTGGTGTGTTTTTTATACATTAATTGTCCTAAAATATAAATAAAACATAATTACAAACACGCCACACACAGATGGTTGCGTGTTTGTAATTATGTTTTATTTATATTTTAGGACAATTAATGTATAAAAAACACACCAAATGTCAGAAAGAAAGCGTGTAAACCGTCTGATGATGAATCGCAATGATTCGAAACCGGTAACGGTTTCCTTTGAATAAAGGAACTCAAAGTAAATTTGTGGCTGGTTGCTGTCCTAACACCATCAACTATGCATTTTATTTTAAGAGAGAAATGATAATTGTTCTAAAGAGGCTTCTGAACATCACTTATTAACTGAACAAGGGGGGGAGGGGGGCAGGGTGTCTCTCAAGTTTGGATTTTTGACAACCTAAAGTTATCTGTCAGGAAACTGCCTCCTTTAGCCAAGTCTCAAATAATTTTCCCAGTTAGCTATTCCACAATTACAACTTCTTGGCACAGCTATGTGAAGTGGAGGGGGCAAGTCTGTTGTCAAAGCAATCAGGATGGGATAACGATCTGACCTCACTGAGTCATTTGAAACAGTCGAGTTTGTCTGATAAGATGGAAGTACCATCATGGACAAAATGTTGTATAACAACACAGCATTTTGCTCTTCCATTAGCGAAAGAACAGCCTCACTGTTTCAATCTGTTTCCTCACAGCCCCATCATGTATCACAAGAATTCAGATAACCACAAACTATTCAAGGTGGTTGGGTCTGGTGAAATTTCCTGCCATACACCACTTGATATGACTGATGTGGTAGCTACAGTATAAATATAAACTGAAATTCCTGATAGATTAAAACTATGTGCCAGAACGGGACTCAAACCAGGGTCCCAGGTTCACATCCCCATCTGCCACTATTAATTAGTAGAATTAGTAGTAGTAGTAGTAGTAGTAGTAGTAGCCGATATGCTATAATTTCATGCATGAATAGGGCAGTGCCACCCTTCCCATCAAACCTGTCTTCTGGAATTATTTTATACCTCAGATTTTGGCTTGAAACACGTCTTTACAATCATCAAAATTGATGGGATTGCCTGGAGAAGGCCTTCACCATCAGATCTGATTTATCATACATTCCACTGAAGGAATTAAGTCCCTTTCACAGACCTGAAATACAGAAGATTCAACCTCAAATGCTTAATATGGCATTTGGTTCCACTTGGGCTTCAGCAGCCACATATATTAATGCTACTATTCATATAAGGTTGCATATGTTGTCTGTCAGGTCTTGGGTGTTATTCTGACCAATAGTTGTTATTGCTTCACACTTGCTGTTCTGTAGAATCTGCCCTCTTTTGAGAGACTGGCGAACACCGGTTTTGGACATTTTGAGACAATGTGAACAGTTACAGTCAATATAAATGTTGGTAATATCTTTGGCAACCATTGTATTGCTTTGGAAATACTTGGTGCTGTGGAGGTCTCCTCTATTGTAGTCAGTTCACAACACCAGCTCATCGAGATTACTAAAATGCACACCCGTCTACATCTGTGTCTACATCCATACTCTGCAAACAACTGTAAAATGAACAGCAGAAGCTATTTCACAATGTATCACTTATTGGGGGGAGTCCTGTGCAATTTGAGAATGGGGTGTCTGTGCACACTGCAATTAGTCTAATCAAGTCTTCATGGTCCCTATGAGAGCCATACATAAGTAGATGATGTATATTTCTAGATTCCATGCCTACTACTGGTTCTTGAAACATGCAGAGCAGGTGAAAGCAAACTATAGTAGCTGCAGTGATGAAATATGTTGTTGACACCAGCTGTGCTGTATGCACCTGGGATTTAACTGCTGGTCACGATGGTCAGCCTGGCCATATAATGTTTATCTCTTGTAACTGATTTATTGTATGAATAAGAATCCACTGTAGCTACCTTACTTATCTTATTATAAGATGAAGTTTTTCCCATATTTGTCATTAAAAACATATGGAGTCATCTTATAATCACAGATTAAACTACTGCTGCTGAGGTCATCATTTTTACATTGTTTAACAGATTAATATAGGGGTCATCTTACATTTACAGATGAATTTTTGACTATTAAGATTTTGTAAAAATTTATTTTGTGTAGTTCCATAGGGTTGGGCTTAGCAAATGAGGCTTTCATGTGAATAGGCTTAAGATATCCTGACACAAGCACTCAATGCAGTATCAACCTTGCTGGAACAATCACATGACATTCCACTCGTGGTGCTAGTGTGAGGCATAGTAGAGAAACTATGAAATAGCTACAACAGCAGTCTAATGCTCTGCTTTAAAACTCACAATTTTTTGAAACAGAGGAGGCAATAGCATTAAATTACATCAACATACAAACTTTTATTTTATTTGAACAAATTTGCAATAAAAGTTTTCGAACATGTATGGGTACCAAACACATACATTTATGCGGCTTTTGAGGTAAAGATAACATTCATCTTGTCTTTCAAAAACCATTAATTGATTCTGAACCCAAGTCAATATTCTATTTGGTTATGAGCAATTGTAATGATTAACCAAGTGAGTTGCAAACAACAAATTCGGTTGCTGTCCACATATTAAATTACTGGGGGAAAATGTCACCAGCTTTTAATCATCTTTAGAACAATATGGTGACATTAAGATGAAATGAGAAAGAAAATTAATCCATAATTAAATATCAACAAATGAAATAAATCACATTAAACTGATGGCAATTGTCAATGCAACAATAAATTACAGCGTGAAGACACATTGTGAAGGTACCACCAACAGACTTCACTCTATCGCAGGAAGAGCAAAAGTTCAAGAATTGAACTGAACTGTGATTGCCATCTCTTACTTTTGTATTACTTGCTGTTGTTACATATGACCTACACCCTTGAAGATATTGCCATCCATGTTTCATTGTTATTTAAGTACATCACTATGGGAGGTTGGAGGGGGACCTACGATCAGAGTGGAGAGGGAAGAGGTGAGCGGGCAGCAAATTTTGCAGTGCTGCAAATCATGGGAATCTGTCCTGCATACTTCGACTTTTTCTGAATATGTGCCATGTTTAAACTACAGTTTGCCTGAACCCATTTGTACTTGGAATCAAATTGATTTTACAATTGGACAAATACTCAACAATAGCTCACATTTCCACAGAAAATGCCAAAAGTCTACATTGGGGCCAGTGGCATTATGACATTGTTTTGTGCAGCAATGTTGTCAACGCTCAGTGTAGGATATGACAGGAACAACTGGGTTTTGTCAGATGCTGCTTCTACACAGCCAATGAAAGTGCGGCGGGCAGATGAGATGGTCAGAAGCAAGAGACATTGTAACATTTTCACATTAGTATTGAAGCAAAATCCACTGTGTGTTCAGACGGAAAGAAACAAGGTGGCTGTATTCTCAGGTCCCACCATACGCACAACCTCAGACATTGCAACACATTCTTGTGGCAATGAAGATGTAAGGGTCTAAGCTGTCCTGTTAGGATGATGATGATGATGATGATGATGAATAAAAATAGTGATACCACAGACAACACGCTAAGTGAACAAAAAAGACAGTGAAGATAATTAATGAAAACAATTCCTTTTGTTTATTTTATTTCTCCTTGTATTATCAAAAAGTAGACAGTGAATAAAAGCTGTAAGTTTAGAATACGCGTAATATTAACTTTTTAGGCAGATACCTTACGTCAATAAAAGTTTGCAATTTTGATTGGGCAGAATATGTTAAAAAATAAATTTTTCTCAAGGAGCCTCTTAAAAAAAAGGAAGGGGGTCACCTTATATTCAGGGTCATCTTGTACTCAGGTAAATATGGTACATCTTCTCATAATCAGATTTCTTTTAATAAGTTGAGCAATATTGGTTTTGTTACTTTCCACCAATTCCTTGGTAAATCATTTGATGCTGTCATCAGGCACACAGCAGTTTTTATTTTATTTATTTATTTTGTGGTTATGCTTTTATTGACATTTCAAATGACTCTCTAATTATGATGAGCAGCACTTTAAACCACCAAGAAACCTTTCTCACTTTATAGTTTGAAGTTAAGAGTACTAGATAACACTTGCAATAAAGGAACAATGACGTCACTCAATAACTATGTGCAGGGTGTGAATCCTACCTGGTAGGAATTATTGAAACTTTATTTCATCCACTATGCATTTCATTGATCATGCTGTCATCATAAGGTGGGTTTCATTCTGTTTCATATATCTATTTTGCATTTGTATCATGCACATGTGACATGCTTTTAACAGCCAGTGATCATATGAGAAGATTAAGTGCAACTCTGCACTACTGGTGAGATATTAGGATTACTTATAGTTTTGAAAAGTGTAACACACATTTCTACAGAACTGAAAAATATCTACTTCCTGCATAGCAAAAGTGAAATAGTTACTGTAGTGATAAACACAAATGATGTACTATGACAGCATACAGTAAGTGTTTCACATCTGTTATACAGTACATAAGGATACTATTTTTGTAGAAATATACATAATAGACTTCAGTGCTGTAATTAAAATACATACTTTACAACTAGCGGAAGATGACACCTTACCTTCTCATCTCATTTTATCACTGGCTGCCAAAACACATCTGCATGTGCAACAAATGTAATTGTAGATGCAAAAAAGAATCAAACTCTCTTGACAATAACATAATACGAGGGCGTTCTGAAACTAATGCCTCCAAATTTTTTATTCTGTTCTCAAAATCGACTGAGGTATTAAACATCATGCACATTACTTAGTCCACTTCCCTGCTTTGCTGACAAGTTGCAACCCTCTGTCACTAGAGGGCTCCAAATTGTAGTGTGTAACACAACAGTATATAATGAAACTACGTCCATACATGTGAAACAGCATGTTGTAATCGAGTTTCTGAAAGCACGAATTCAAAGTGTTTGTCAACACATGGAGCACCCTCTATTCCGGTATGACAATGTCAGACCACACACAAGCACTGCGACATCTGCAACAATCCAACACCTTGGATTCACTATTATCAATCATCCTCCACACAGTCCCGACTTCGCCTCTGATTTTCACCTGTGTCACCAATTGAAGAACACTTTCGCAGTCTTCACTGTGATAGTAAGGAACCAGGGTAAGCAGATGTGAGGTTGTGGCTCCATCAACAAAGTCAAACATCCTATGGAGACAGTATTAATAAACTGGTTTCTCTTTGGGAGATATGTGTTTGACATCATGGTGACTACACTGAGAAGTAAATATGTGCACATGAAGCATAAAGATGTAGAATGTTAATAAAGTTCATTTTATTTAAGATTTTTCACATAAAAATTTGGAGGTACTGCTTTAAGTTGTTTTAAAATTTTCAGACTTGAGTCCAGTTGTTTCCTGGTTAATATGGGCACTGTACTAAGATTTTCTGACTCAGATTTTACAAATTTATACAAATCAGAATTATGCTTTCCTTGTCCCACTATCTGATCATTATAATTGTTTTGCAACTAACTGAAAGATAAATTACTTTCTTTGTTCATGGCAACAATAGGCAAAATGCATATGAACAGCCTGTCACTCTCCTTGTACATCTACTTTGCCACAGTACATCACATGAGATATGCCATGAGTGACAAGCTGTAGACCACATATCTTGGAGGCAGCCATAATAATGTGACTTGACAGTGGACATAGAAGTTATGAAATAACATAGAACATAATCTAATATTAATTAGGTAAATCTCAGATCTGAACTGAAAGAGACTAACCTGGCAAAGTCTGATTCTGCCAGAAGAGTATTAACAGCCTGAAGGCGCCGATGAAAACGATCAAGTGCACGGACCAAAACCGCTGTATCGCCTGTATCTTGTTCTTGTTCCACTCTGTTACTCATGAGCTCAAAGTAGTTCTGCATGTTTTGGAGCACAAAGTTGTTCAGTTGAGATGTTGCGACTGAATCTAAATCATCACTGGATTAAGTATTACACCATCAGTCTTGATATGATATCATTAAAAATATACTGACATTACAGGTGGAGAAAAGAATCGCATGCAGTTATCCTGGAGGAAACACACACAGTTCGGCTATACATATAATAGAAATACATATTGCACATCTTTTATCAACACCAACTAATTATCACTCATTTATTTGTTTAGGGCCCATTTTATTACATTCGTGATATAGAACTTTTATTTTATTAGAGTATCTTAAGTATCACAGATCTTTATGATCAAAATTATACAGACAGTCAAGGATACTAAACTCATTATTTCTAGTAAGGAACCAAATGTCAAAAATTAGTATTTTATGTGGTTCATCTTGAATGTGCAATGAGAGAGGAGCATATGTTTCTAAACGGCTTATGTTTCACAACAGACAAATACCTACAGCAGTAATACTGGTGAAGCAACATTGAAAAAGAATACACAATAGTCTGTGATACACGAGACAGGGTGAAGTTTTGCTACTTTTCATCAAAGATGGAGCATTACTCATTACGGAAATTTGCAGACACATATTTACTGTATGGTGCAGCAGAATGTAGTGTTTGTAAAGCTAAACACATGAGCAGAGAAACGTTTTGTAACAAATGTCACCCTACTTTGAAGGAATTTATTATCATACACAGAAACATCATAGAAATTGGTTTGATAAAGCTACAACGAGCTGGCTCGTAAAAAAAATGTTTGCACAGTAGAATTTGAGGAGATGGAATTGAGTCATGTGGAAGAAGACTCATAAATGAACACTTGTCAATTTGTCTGTGAAATGCATACTGCAAAAAATACACTGTGGAGAATATGGTGTAGCAGCAATTATTCCCCTATAAATAAACAATATGCGCAAGCAATGGGACAGTTTTGTCAATGGATTATCTGATACAATATTACAATGGCACACTTCTTACAGTTTGAACTATTTATGTAGCAACAGCCAGGTCTGGAGTAATGAAAATTCATACATAACTCATGTCAGATCACTAGCAGCAATTCTCTACAAACCTTGGGCTGAAATTATGCAACATAGATGAACAGGTCCTTATTTTCTGGCATCCATTTCAGTGGTCCACATTACATGGTACTCATTTGAAATGCACTGCTGTAGTTGTTGGGAACTTTAGCTCTTATTCCTCATGAGAGGGTGTGGTTTCAATGCAACAGGATGCTGTACAACTTCAGAATTAATATTCCTGAGCATCTTGATAACAGATAATCTCATTATTGGACTAGACTGGAATATTTCCCCCTTTGGAGTTACACAGAATCATTGACATGTGAAAAATCAGAAAAAAACTGGAGAGGAACTAGTTGGTAGTGTTCCATGTGCCTGTTACATTCTGTAACAAGACGAGAGGACAAACAAAATTTTATGTGCTGATGTAAAGCTTACACTGAGATTGCAGTTGTCACTTTGAACAGTTTCTTTGAACTCAAGTTGTTCATGACAACAAAAAATTTCCAGCCATTAGTTCCTAATATTAAAGTACTCAGTATAGTATCCTTTACAAGCTATGTAATTATGATCCTACATGTTGAGAACATCCCATATATAACACTTAAAAATATTATGAAAAAAAAGTCACACAAAGCATTAGCAAACATAAAATTAAAATTATTTTTCTTATTGCCTGCAAAGAACATTTGCAATGTATGAGTGAAGTTAATACACACGCACCAAAATAAGTTAGGATAGTACATTTAAAGTAATGCCATCAATTGTATACTCAGTTCAGTGTTTTGAGGAATGCCTAGACATTACTGCTACTTTGAATCTGTTACTCATTATGGTGCAATCTCCTGCACAAATTCAGCATCTTTATATAAAAACCAACACACACTTCACACTTTTCATTTCTACTACAACTACAGCATCTGTCACACAGAGAATTTAAAGTTTCCAACACAATATTTAACACTGGAGTATATGGAGTTAAAAACAACAATAAAATAAAAGCCAGTAATAAATTTAACACGGCGCAAAATTCCCTTAAAAGACTGGTCTTTACTCTTCTGGTGGAAAAATGTTGTTATTCTACTGACAAATTTGTAGACGACAGTTTCATAGTGCGAGTAAGAGAATTATTTATTTTATTTGTATAATGAAAACTAGTGTGTATTTGTATAGCTATATGTCAGAAATGGCTTTAAAATGGTGTAAATATTTTTATTTCTGTTAAAAAATGTTCTTATTGCAAATCCTGACATGTCTCCTACATATCAATCATATGATCTGAAAATTGTAAGTAACAAGATGAATAAATCACATTTCATGTTTCTCCAGAATTTCTCCACTGAAGATACACAAGATGAATTATAACAAGATAATGATCAATTACTATGTCAGAAAGGTGCACAGCAGAGGATGAAATATGGTAAAATATTTTATCTCCATAACTATCTTGGTATTCAACATTGAACATATTATACAACAAAAAACAAAAATAAATATAACATTCTGTTGATGATGAAGCCATATTGAACAACCACGGAAGGAACTCACTCATAACCTTTTGCAAGGAACTTTCTCAATAATCACTATAATCAATTCTGGGGATAGCAATTAATACCATTACCAGTCCTTAAAGTAACTTAAATGTAGTTGTTATATTTTCCTTTTTTATATGAAGATATTCGATTTACTTCTATAATATTCTGTAATAAGGTGCTATCATAATACTTAATCATTTAGTGTTATACCTCTGGTTGGGATCCTGAGAGCGTGGTCTATTCAGGAACATATCATTATATGATGCAACAACAAGGCAAAGGTCACTGAGAAATCCTGAACTACCAGCATCAACAAATTCTATCATATCCTAAAACAAACAAATTCAAAGTGCACGAGAATAAAACATTTACATACATAACAGCCTGCAACAGTAGGACATAAACAAAGATTAAGGTAACTCATAAACATAATATTATGAGTAATATGAAAGATACTATTGTTATACAAGAAGTCAGATCTCTAGTTCGTTTGTAGCAGCTCTTAATGGGCTCCCACCTTTTTTCATCATGATGTGATTTTTAAAATTACTGAAGACTAACAGGGAGTCTGCATTTCCTAATAGACAAAATATTTGTTAGCTGATATGACAAAGATAATTTTGAAGTTATAATACTGACAAACATTTGAGATTAATTTTTAAATTATAAACCAACAGTATGAAATTTTCTTAAAAAGTTATTTATTCAAGCAATTACCAGTTATGGATGTGTCTTCCAACCTTACTATGGTTACATATCCTATTATTACAAAGTGAATAAAAACCAGACATTTAGGTTTTGGCCAAAGCCTTCTTCAGAAAAGGAAACACACACACACACACACACATTCATTCACACAAGCAAGAACATGTCTTGCACACATGACTGCTAACTCCGTCAGCTTGGATTGGAATGTAACTGTCACGTTTAATGGAAGCAGCAATCAGGAGGGGGTGGGGAAGGGGAAGGAATAGCAGGGTACAGGACAGAGGAGAGTGTTCACGAACTAGAAGGATGTACAACAAGACTGCTAATAGATGCGGTGTTGCGAGGCTGCAGGGCATTGAGATGGGGAGGGGTTGGGGCAGGAAGGAGAAAAAGAAAAATGGGAGGAGCAGACAAAGGGAGAGGCAGGCAGGTGCATTGGTAAAGGCAGCACACAGAGAGGTTGAGGGAATGTAAACTGGGAGAATATGTTGTAAAGGTAGCTCCCATCTGCTCAGTTCAGGAAAGTTGGTGGTGGAGAGGGTGATCCAGATGGTCTGGGTTGTGAAGCAGCCATTGGTATCAAACATATTATGTACAGCTGCATGTTGTGTCACATGGCTACTTTGCTCTTGGCCACAGTTTGGCAGTGGCCATTCATCCTGCTGGAGAGCTAGTTGATAGTCATTCCAAAATAAAAAGGAGCATGGCTGGACGGTGGTATCAGCTGGTAGAGGCAGGGGGCAAAGTTGGGATTAGGTTGGATTTGGTTGGAGGGATTGATGGCAAAAAAGTGTTTCCATTGTAGAGATAAGGGAAAGAAGAGTAGGTCTTTGACAAGTCCAACCTGGTTACATTCATCAATTTCACCTGGGCCTCCACAACCCAGTGTCCCACCTTCCTGGACGTCGACCTCCTCCTCATTAATGACTCCACCCAAACCTCTGTCCACATCAACACCACAAACGATCAACAGCACCTGCATTTCAGCAGCTGTCATCCTTTCAACACCAAAAAATCCTTTACATACAGTCCGGCCATCCATGGACAGCATTTCTACAATGCAAGAACTCTTTTGCCCAGTATGCTGAGAGTCTCACCGCAGCCTTCACAGACAGGCACTACCCCTCTGAACTTAGTCTGTATACAGATCTCCTGTGTCATTTTTACTCACATCCCCTATCCTCCCACCTTCCCCAAGAACAAGCTACAAAGGAATGCATCCTTTGTCACCAACCAACAAAACCACACCCTTCTTATGATTTTTATTACCTATCATCATACCCTGAAATGAGAGACATTCTACCTGAGATACTTCCCACTCCTCATAAAGTGGTGTTCCATCACCCACCCAACCTCCCCAACATCCTAGTCCATCCGTATGCCACTCCCAATCCCAACCCCTTGCCACAGGGATCATATCCCTGTGGAAGACCCAGGTGCGCCAAATCCACCCACCCAGAACTTCTTATACCAGCCCTGTCACAAACTTATCATGCCCTATCAGAGCTCGGGTCACCTGTGAAAGCAGCCATGTTGTATACCAGCTCTGCTGGAATCATTGCACATCTTTCCCCTTCCCTGCTCCTCTCTTTTTCCTTTTCCACTCCCTGTCGTACCACCCCCCCACCCCCGCCCCCCTCCACCTCCCTGCCCCACAGCCTTGTGACGCTGCACCTGTTAGCAGTACCGCCATACTTCTAGTCCCTGCATGCTAGGCAAGATGCCACTCTTCTCTTCTGCCACCCTTATCCTGCTACCCCTTCTCATTCCTCACTTTCTCCAGATTGCTGCTTCCATTCAATGATAAAGTCGCATTTTTGTCTGAGCTGCTGGAGATGGCAATCATGTGTGCGGGAGGTGTTCTTGCTTAAGTGAATGATTGTGCGTGTGTTTCCTTTTTGGAAGAAGGCTTTGGCCAAAAGCTAAATATGTAACAGTCTTTTCATTGTGCCTATCTGCAACTCTGTGTGTCATCTTTATGGTGAGTAGCAATCCAGCATTTCCCTTATATCGTTGATATTCAAACAGATTTTTACATTGTTTGATTTTGCCTAATGGCTGTTCTTCCATCTCATGACTCTGTGATGTTTCCTTTGTTACTATTCTTTGAAGCATTACGCTTATCAGTGTCCATTCTTTCTCTTCTTTCTGCGTGTACTCATCACCTCCAAAACTGCATATGCTCTGACTTCTGAGCCACACTGTATCAATGATCTCATCCACACACAACACATGGCTATGTGACTGTGCAAATTGTTGATGCAGCATCTGATGCCAAAATTCTTGCCACAAATAATTACAACTGTTCCTATTGATCCCACTTTCTCCCTCATCCTCGTGTATTTTGGCATTTTATTTACCAAACCATCTGGTGCCACATGAACTTGCAATCCTTGACCTAACTAATCGCCCTTCCCCCTCTCTTCCCTTATCACAACACACACAAACTACCATATCTCATCCAACCCCCCCCCCCCCCCTCATGTTTTTAATGTATTTGTGTGTATTTTAATGCAGTATCATACATTTTTGCATATTTTTACATACCGATGAATATTTTGGCAGTATTTATGTATTTTTACATGTCTTTTCTGTTATGTAACTCCCCTCACAATCATCTAATACCTTCATTCGCCAATTTTTGCATCGTTTCCATTTACCCTACGCCATCCCTGCCACAATACACCCCTCTCCATCTTTCTGCGACAGTTCAGAAAAGTATCCCTCCCCTTCTACAAAACACAATTTCTTAAATACTACTTAAACCATGGCATCCCTCCCAAAGGCCTAGCCATAAAAATTTCCAAAAACTTCTCAGACCCACAGAAACTTAGTCCTATCCAAAGGCCTCACCTGTAGCCCTAAACCCAAATTTAACCTTGTTGGACGTGTCAAATAACTACTCTCCTTCTAGCGATCCCTACAATGGAAACACTTATTTGCCACCAGTCGCTCCCAAATAAATCAAACCTAATCCCAACAATGAATCCTGTCTCTCCCAGTTCACACTACCATCCAAGTGCAATTCTCCCCTCCCCTAACCAACCCCGGACTACGTTCCAAGAATTCCTTGGACTCACCCTCCTTCCCCACATCCCTTCCTAAGAATACCAACCCTTTAGCAGCACAAAGAACAGCCAGACACAACCTCAAAATGAATCCTGACCTAATCATCCTACCTGCAGACAAAGGTTCAGCCACTGTCATTAAGAACCGTGTTGACTATTAGGCAGAAGGCCTCTACCAATTGTTTGACTCTTCCACCTATAGACTTTGTCAGAGTGATCCCATCCCAGAAGACCAACATAACCTCCAATGCCTGCTTAAACCGTAGGCCCTTCCCAGAACCTCTCCCCTGAATCCCCTTTGTTCCTCATACCTCTGACCCTCCACACACCCACCTTCTGCATGCTCCCCAGAATCCACAGACCCAACATTGCTGGTTATTGTGCCCCCACTGAAACAATTTCAGCTCTCACTGAGCAACACCGTCAACCAAATGCACATAACCTAGCCTCCCACGTCAAAGACACAAGCCACTTCCTTCACCAACTCTCCGCCATCCCCACCCCTTTACCTCCTGGATACCTACTCATCACTGATGATGCCACTTCCCTATACAAGATGCTACTCAAAACATCTGAGAATTTCACAGTGCCAGTCAAACCAGTAGCAGTAAGGCATTATGCTGTTATATGTCTCAAGGTACATGTCTTAGTTATTGAGGCATAAAGTTGCGTCATCTTTGGCACATGCACTTGTGAGTTGTTGTGGTGTATGTCAGCACTTCTGCGAATTGTGAAATGGATAACATTGAGGAGCAACAGATTTGCATCAAATTCTGTTTCAAGTTGAAGAATACTGCAGCTGAAACCCACCGCATGCTGACAGAGGCTTTTGGTGAGAGAACACTGAGTCAAGCAAGAATATTTGAGTGATTGAAGCACTGAGGAAAGTCACGAATCTGTGGAGATGACAAACATTCTGGTCGACCATCAGCATGCTCAACACTGGAAATGATCATGAAAGTGCATGACATGATCTATGAAGACAGAAGATAGAAAATTCACAATGTCTGTAACAGACTTGGGCTGTCAAACAGTACATTATGGTACATGACAACTATTTCTAGCCAGTGAACTGAACATGAGACGAATTGCAACAAAGTTTGTCCCTCGTCTTCTCAGCATCAACTAACGAAATCTCAGGATTCAGACGTGCATTGAGCTGCACCAAAGAGCTTGAGAATGTCCAAAATTCTTTATCCTGAGTCATAACAGGTGATGAATCTTGGGTCTAGGATTATGACTCTGAAACGAATCATCAATCGTCATGATGGAAAACACCATCTTCTCCAAGATCTTCTGAAAAAAGCTCGTCAAGTTCACAGGAACATGAAGCCAATGCTGACCTTTTTTTTTTTTATGACATTTGGAGAGAACTTTGTTCCACCTCGTCACCCTGTCAATGGGCAGTTTTAGTGCAAGATTTTGCGATGACTGAAGGGAAATGTTTGCCACAAATTGTCAGAGTGGTGGAAAAAGGAAGACTGGTTGCTGCATCGTGGCAATGCAGCCACACAGACCTCACTCACTCTGAAGAAATTCCTGGGCAACAGCATTGGCAATAATCTCTCACCCTCCCTACTTGTCAGACCTAACCCCATGCGACTTCTAACTGTTTCCAAAGATGAAAATCACATTTAAAGGCCAGTGTTTTGAGTCGACTGAAGACATGAAAGTGGAATCACAATGGTGCTGGGGATGGCGGTCATGTGTATGGGGGGGTGTTCTTGCTTGAGTGAATGTGTGTGTGTGTGTGTGTGTGTGTGTGTGTGTGTGTGTGTGTGTGTTTCCTTTTTTGAAGGAGGCTCTGGCCACAAGCTAAATGTGTAAGTCTTTTCATTGTGCCTGTCTGCAACTCAACATGTCATTTTTACAATGAGTAGCAGTCCATCATTTGCCTCGTATTGTTTGAATAAGAATTAGTTATAAAAGGTACAATGCATGTTACAAACACATTTATTTAGGCTATCAAACTGCGTGAGCTGTTTCTTTCTTATCTGCAACAAATCCTGTAAAAACAGGTACATCTTTCTTTTTCCCCAGTACGCCAATTTCAGGTTATGACAAATTTTATGATGTTTTCCATTTATACTATGCCAGCATTGATTGCACTAATTAACATAACAAAACTCTTTGGTCAGTGGTTCAGCCATCTGCTGCTGGACTACCTCCACAGTAGTTCGATCTGAGCTTCTGCTAAATGCACATGTGTCTTTTCTATGTATTGTTATGGACAATAAAGTTTATATATTTCCAGCTTTCTGTCTCATCATTCAACAGTAATCATCTTCACTTGCATCCTCTTCACAACAGTGACGAACATCAACAACTACTAAGGATTATCCTGCATACTTCATCTCATCCCTTACGTGACAACAATGGAACCATTTCACAACTGTAGTACAAGGTAGTGATTATACAGTGTTCAGTTTAGTGCTTCCATCAATAGGAACAACTTTCACTTATTGTAAAACATGAAAGTGACGCTTTTTTTGGGGCTGAGCCGATGAAATCGATAATGACCTCCATATGTCTGAAGAATGTGTACAGACTACTGACCTTCTGGGTGACTTTGGTAATGAATACGTGAGAATGTCCAACAACTCTATCAATCAATGCCAAACCGAGTAACTGCTTGCATAAAGACCAGAGGTGGACTAACATTTTATTGACTTGCTCAATTTGTGAAGCTGTTTCTCTTGAATGAATCAGCCAATTTTTCTGAAATTGTAATCAGTTGTTTGACTTTAAATGTACATCACAACTAACAATTTCCATCCCATTTGGATACTTCCTTCAAGCTGTGTCTTTTTTTATCTATATTTAACATGATGGGATCAATACCATAAAATGTAATGTTTTGAACATACAACTGAGGTAACCTGAGAACCGCTTAATGCTTCACTTATTTACTTTACTTTGAGCCTTGAACCTTATTCACTTCCTGTATGGCATTTGATTGGCAGTGTCATTTATAGGTGTCCAAGAATTCAAAGGGGCAGTGCACATCTACAGCACTGTTACCCTAACACCAATACTGATTCTTTCATAAATGTCTGGGTGCAGTTCATAAATATGATGACTAATGTCCTTATTGTCCCAGTCTCTTTGTCACATAATAGTTCACTAGAACTTTTGTGATTTGATCCACTGTGGTTGCCTCATCTGCTCACTGTCTCCCTTTATATTTAGTTCACTAAAAATTTATTGGGTCATTTTTATTCTACAGTTTATTTCTTCTGCTATCCATCAAGTCATTGTCTCCAATGGCACTTATTATAAAAACTCAACTGTTTTACAATTTAACTGTTAGTTCATACTAATTTATTTTTAATATGTAGCTTATACATTATTTTAGTCCAAATGAAATTGATTTTCAGATCTACATTCAAAAATGCACTGTTAGATTCTATTCTGAGTTTGTTTTTAGTGTACCATTGCTGCATCAGCAAGATAACATTTATTGTTTTACCTCTTCCTTTAACCCTCGACCCATCATGTGGGGTCTTCAGAAGCCTAGCTTCTACATAAATGGTAATTACGTACTTTTAAAATTTTTTCAGCTATCTATTACTCTTGACAGCTTCCTAAAAGGAACAATACTTAACAACCGCACTGGCAACAATCAGTCTGTGGGTGTGTGTGCCATTTGGTGCAGATGTGTGTTTCTGCATGAGGCTTTGAGGGACCCCATGCAACGACTGGCGTAAGTGAAATTCTAAAGGTTCCTTGATTTGTTGTTGTTTTTTTGTTTCTTTTGTTACAATGTTTATATTAATGATTCAATTTGTTGTAGAGCAGTTCAAATAAAATAAACATGGACAAACGACAGCGTGAATGAATTCTGAGATGGCTGGAAGAGGAAAACGACAAAATTATTGAAGGTGAAGAAGAGAATGTCGATTTTCCAGAGGAAGTTAGTGATCATGACACAGTGTCACAGCGAGACTGAAAAGATGACAATCCTCAAGAACATCTTCAACTGCTAGAATCCTCAAATAGTGACGAAGATGACATTTCATTATCAAATTTATCATCGCATAATTTCTATTCTGTCAAAAAAAGACAGAGAGACGGAACGTACACTGTTCTTTGAAAATTGAAAAAAACTCCCTACTAACAGGCTGTCAGATGATGACTTCATCCCTACCAATGGGCTGTCAGAAGACAACTACATAATACTGCCACAGAACAACCAGGTCCCCAAGGCACAGCACGCGAGTTTAGAATCTTGGTTATTGTTTATTGACTTAGAAATGTTGCAGCACATGGTAGACTGGACAAATATAAAACTAACACTAATGTGGATAAATTACGACAGAGAATGAGACTGTGGGCTTACAGATTTGACTGAGTTGAAAGCTTTGTTTGGCATCATGTACATAAGTTGTCACATCCTTCGATTGATGACATTTGGATTACTGATGGAACTGGCCTTAATTTCTGTCATGCTGTTATGTCTAAACAGCAATTTTAGTTTTTGCTTAGAGCTCTTAGATTTGACGACATTCGCACACATGGAGGCGAAGTCTAACAGACAAGTTGGCACCAATGAGGCAGTTATAAATATCTTTGTCAACAATTGTGACAACAATTGTGAGAAACACTATAGGAGCAATGAGTAAGTTACAGTGGATGAGATGCTAGAGAATTACAGAGGATCACGGTGATTTCATCAATACATGCCCAGCAAATCTGTGAAATATGCAATCAAGGTGTTTTCTTTAGGGGATGCTGTTACATTTTACACCAGAAAATTAGAGATTTATGTTGGTAAACAGCCGGAAAGACCTTTTTATCAAGACAGTTTGACCAACGCACTTGTCAAGCAGCTAACTGCTCCCATATCAGGTACTGGACCAAATGTGACCATGGACAATTGGTTCACAAGCGTTCCTTTAGCAGAAGAACTACTGAAAGATCACAGATTGACAGTGGTTGGTACACTTCGAAAAAATAAACCAGAATTTCCAAATGAATTCAAGCAGAAGGGTATGCAAGAATGTTTAATAATTTTTGGCTATCAATCAACAATCACTTTGCTGTCTTATTGCCCAAAGAAGAACAAAACAGTAATACTTCCTTCAACAATACATCATACTGGTGTCAGATGATAGTGCCCACAGAAAACTTCTTTTAATTATAAGCTTTTACCATAAAACAAAACGGGGTGTTGATGTAGTGGACCAACTTATCCGCAGCTACTCTGTTGCATCAGTTTGCACACCCATGGCCACTGCAGCTGCTCTTTACTTTCCTGGACATTGGTGCACTGAATGCTCACATAATAATGGACACAGTCAATCAGGCATACAAAATGGAATGTAAAGTTTTCTTGAAAAAACTGGCATTTGAACTGCGTCGCCCTCAACTGCATTTACGAGAAACTATAACAACTTTACCTTGTGAGTTGAAACAGTATATAACGCGATTCATAACTGCTGTTCAGGATGTACCACCTGTGATGAGTTTGTACCAATGAAAAAGCTTTGCATTCATTGTCGAATATGAGCAGATAGAAAATTCAAATCTATTTGTCATTTTTGCAAGGGTAACCTATGCCCAGCTCATACCAAACCACTATGCATAGGCCGTATCCGAAACAAAAACTAGGCCCACTTAGATGTGTGAAAGCTTATACATTTTTTATCAGTTCATGTTACTTTCTAATTTTTATTAGTATTATGTCTGCATTGAACTCAATTAATTGTTAGATTTAAAGAAATTGCTTGGTTTTCATAAAGAAATAAATATCATGATAAACTTGTTCCAAAGAGACTATGTTTACATAGTGTAAATAAATAACTAACATATAATTACTTCTTTATTTCATTACAGTCCTCTTACATAACTAAATCCTATAAAATAATACCCAAAATATATGTTATAACAGCAATTAGATACTGTTTATCCTTTTGGGGTCTCTCATGACCTCATGTTACAAGAAATGCACGACAGGTTGAGGATTAACCTTAAGTCTGCTGAGGCAACTGCCAGTATGTCATGTGCATATGTGACATTATGTCTATATGATCATGCCCATTAAGTAACAGTTTCATCCCAACAAAAGGATAACAGACAGAATTTTCTGGTTAGCCTTTGATAATGGTACTTCTAGCTGCCCATCTTGCCACTCAAGAGGTTCGTTCACTGCAGCGGCAATATGAGATGCATCAAATGAATTTGTGAGTAAAATTTTGCTGAGTCATCTGATGAAACAGTTACATAATTCACAGAGTAAATACAGAAAAATATTAAAATATGTTACATTTGAAAAGTCTGTTAACTGCATTAGAAAATGAAAACATCAATAAAAACTGTCATCATAATCATATAAATTAAAATATCAAGTTAATTTTAATGTGAATATTGTAGCAATATCTTTTTTATTATGAAACTGTAATTATATCGTCTCAACCAAGAAGTAAATTTTGTGGATTGTTAAGACGTCATAAAGGTGATCATGGTTGCAACTGGGAGAATCAGTAAGCCGAGGTGCTTTGTTCAGTTCAGTTTTTCTTTCAATGTCAGTGAGATTATATGGTCTGTGAGCTACAAAGAGTTGTTATGAATAAATGATGAACCTAAAAAAGGGATTGAGTTATCACCAGACTTTTATTAAGCAAATTCATCATAATGACGTAAGGTCATTAAATTATACTAAAGAACACCTCAGGACTTCTGGAGCAAAGATAAATAATATTTAAATATGACCAAAAATCACCATCACCAGTGAGTCAACAAGTTAGGTAACTAATTATTTATAAAACATTTGCCTGCTACAAATCATTTTTTATCATTTTATAAGAATCACGGTATTATAATGTAAATACTGCAAATGATTAAAATATTTAAACTAAAATTTTTACTTTATTTTTGCATCTATAATGTGAGCAAAAGCAACTGACAGTACTTTTCATTTCAGCCAGTGTACAGGGAAAACAGAAAGTCTTACCTGATCTCTCATGTCTTGTAGCACCTGTAGCTGTTCTGTCATGCGAACTTGTGCATGAGCAAGAAAATCAGAGCACAGTGAATCTGGAGGTTCTTTCAACTGTAGCAATAAATCAACTGACTCAGCTAGCTCTTTTGGTGATGCCTGTATTCAGTTAAATTGAAGAAAAATTATTATTTCACCACTCGTAAATTACAGTATTTTTATTAAAAGTAAGTTAGGAGAAACTTCACAAGGCCTATTTGTATTAACCTAGACCACAAACCCTCAAGGCTGAGAATTTCTTCCAAATTACTGTAAATTTACACTTTCACCATACTCTTCATGTCTTACATATCCTTATCATTGATCCATATGGTCAATTACATCTTTCATAGAATAATGAATGTAAATAAGAGAAAATTACAGAAATGTAAACATAGCTGAATAGCACTAATTTAATACTGTGGAACAACATAAGAATTGAAAGATCAGATGCAAAAAATTGAAGGCACAGATGTATTGTGATGTGTACTAAATGTGTTATCGTATTGTTCATTTGTGGCATCTCAATCTTTTCCATTACACAGTTCCGGAACTTCATGCTTAAGTTTATGCACAGAAAATTAAACCTTTTATGTGTCAGAATTGTGTAGCTACTGGACAATTTGAATCAGCAGCAATCCTTAGGTACCCCTGCAAAAGAGTAACCGTTTGTACTGTTTATTTCAAAAAAACATAATTGTCTAACTGTTTGTGTTGTATTCAACAAATGCTCTTCGTTGGTTGGTTGACATTGGGGAGGGAACCAAACAGTGAGGTCATTAGTCCCATCGGATTAGGGAAGTATGGGGAAGGGCGTTGGCCATGCCCTTTCAAAGGAACCATCTCGGCATTTGCCTGAATCGATTTTAGGGAAATCATGGAAAACCTAAAGCAGGATGGCTGGACGTGGATTTGAACCATCTTCCTCCCAAATGCAAGTCCAGTGTACTGATCACTGCACCACCTCAGTCAGTAAAAATTCTCCTAGTGTCAAACACAAATATGTGGCATCAGTTTCATGTCTTTTTATCAAATTCTGTTGGTATCCTCTCAGGACATGAAGGGAATACCTTTGACTGTATTCTGAGTTTGGTGAAAACTTAAATTTACAACAAGCCACTTAAATTAATATAAGAACGTCACAAACGTGCGTACACTGATCTTTAGCAGATGGTATTGTATCAGATAGGTATGGAGAACTAAGTTATTGATGTGATATGGGTGCCATTTCTGTGAAACAATATGGCTATTTTTTCCAACTTGTACAAGGGCCTCTAGAGGGAAGCTTACTAATAACTGACTCAAATAACTATAGGTACTGTAATTGAATAATTTGTCACACGAAATTTTAATCTCTGTAAATTCAAGTTGTTATCGAAATGTGGTAGTTGATTGCTGTTCATTGTTTCTATTGGCAAGTCTACAAACATCTATGAAAAGTAGGTGAATTTTGATTGTTATAAACCTTTTAGTGTCTTTTAGAATGCAGCAAAATGTCTCTTTTGTCTAGCAAATACAGAAGAGTATCGCCATTATTTGGTTCAATAAGTAGCAAATGAAAGAAAGCTCCAACTGTTGCATGTGGTGTTGTCATAGTAAGTAATATTATTAGTTTTTTCAGAACCAAAGTCCCATAATTTTCACACAATCATTTTATGTATTTGATATTACAGATACACGTCAGCAATTTTGTGAAGGTTTTCACAAATACACCCATGAACAACTGAATTGGATACATTTACCTAGTCATGTAAAGGGCACCACCTTTCACCCTGTTGACATTTGCACTTCATTGTGTTACGGACAGCACTCCATATCGTGGCAGGAAGTTACTGATATCCGGCAGTTCTCCCGTGTTTTTATGGAACAATCAGTAGACCAGGAAAGCTTTAAACATCACTCCATATGATAATGAAAACATTGTTGAGTCATTCTGATATTGGACTGTTCAATCAGTGGTCACAACCCATTGTGACCGATCATAACTGGATCAAAGCATGTACATATCACCTTATTTGTCATTGATTTGTTCAACAGGACTCAGATCAGTTGACCTGAGGTGCCACAAAAACACCTTCATAACTGTGGAGAGAATCTCAAACCAATTTGAAACAGTTCAGGAGCATCCGAAATGTGCATTATCTTGCTGAAAGAAACGGTTCCCACCTGGGTGCTCTAGGCAGATGGACAAATGCACAGTTGACCAGAAGGTTCCTGAATCATTTGTTGGTGAGAGATGATGGCAGACGTGGAAGGATCCTATTTCATTCCCTGTAAACATCCTGAAAATGAGCATACCTCCACCACCTACCTGAACAGCATCTTGTTGGCAGGTGGGTGCAGCACTTCATGTGATTTTTGACATCTCATACCACGCAGTTGGTGTGTAAGAACTTAAATCATGACTCAGGAGTGCATGTGACCCTTTTTCATGTTTCAAGAAACCTTTGACAGTGTTTCTGTGTCCCTGAAAATCTCTGTTCCCTGTAATGTGGTAAAAGCAGAGGTATAGGCATGGGCATGTGGATTCAGTACTGCATTATGATAAGCAAGTTCCGGATAGTATGTCCACTCACCAGACATTGTCAAGCACTGAACTGGTGAGTAATTTGTTTCAGATTCTAACAGCAGGTAAATGAGATACAGTGCAATACTCAATGGCAACCTGTCATCAACATGTTGTTACTCATGGCAGATGACTCTTTACCTACAAGTACACACATGCAAATGAAGCAACAGAAATACAACTGTCTATATCTACCTCACAAGTCCTGATTTGTCTTATTCTGTCTTCACATACTTTCCATGAGATATATGTTAAGCATTTCCATAATACTTGCATGCTTATCAAATCTACTATAGCAAATGTAGCAGCAGACCTCTGAATTGCTCCAAAGTCTTTCTTTAATCTGCACTGGTGGGGATTCCCAAACGCATGAGTAGTACTCCAGAATGGGTCACAGGAGTTTTATGTAAACTGTCTCCTTTACAGGTGAACTACACTTTCCTATAATTCTTCCAATAAACTAAAGTTGACCTTTCACCTTCCCTCCGAAGAACATTATGTACTCATTGTGTTTTATGATGTTTTGTTATGTTGTGCTTGTGAGGTAACAGGTGAGTTGTGGTGCCCTGGAAATATTCTAAGTTCAGAGTTGGCGTGACCGCACAGGCCACTTGGCAAGCTGGGGCCTGGCAGCAAACAAGTGGTGCCGAATGTTAGCTGAGGTCCAGGAACCGAGTGGCTGGGAATTCCATGGTGACGCTGTGTCGATGAAAGACACTTGTATGCTGCGAGTGCCAAAGATGGTGGACTTCCTGAAACCTTAATGGCAGACATTTCACAGTTTGTATAGAAATTAATAGTAGCCAGATGAATCATGATACCTCAAAAAGAAACATCTACATTACCATTATTTGCAGATCTGACTGTAAATTATACAAGTAACACCTAGCAACGAATTTCCAAAATCTAAACAGTTCATCTGATTGTGTCGATCTACGTTTCTTTAGAAAGCGATTAGTGGAAACCTAAATTGGTACAAATTACAGGGATGTAACTTGAATAGTACAGGAGTTATTGTTGGTCAAAGTGGCTGATTACTATCAATCGTGTCAGGCCATAAGTACTCCACAGTTACACGAAAAAATGGTAGCAGCATGCTTATAAATATATTTATTCATCTATGTCTTTGTTTATATCCGATATATACTAGTCATAAAGAAATTGGTCAAATATTTACTGTGTTTTAGAAAGCACATAGACATTAGGCTACTGGCCTACTTTTGCTTGCTATTCCTTTGATATATGGTTATTTAATTTGTTTATGTATTTAATAATGTATGTTACAGCGTGTTATGGTCCAGCCGTAGGAATATTTACTTAATTTCAAGTTATTTAAACATAAATCCAGTGTTTTGAATGTGTTACATTATGTTTGTGAATGTGTGTTGGATTGAAGACATGGTGGGAGCGCTCTAGCCAATCATAGCACTTGTGAATGGGGAGACTGGATGGAAGTGGGAGAAGAGTACGGGCACAGGACGCAGGAAGTGCTGGCGGCGATGGCGTGACAGACGCATGGTCGTGGCAGGGACTTCGAGTGTGGAGCGGTTTGCGCATGGTCACGAGAGATAGAAATACTTCAGAGTGTGGACTTGTGAACTTGTGAGATTTCTGAGGTTTCTACAGTGAAGATGTAGTATGCGTTTAGAAGTGAATATCTCGTGAGCTATGTTGTCATTCATAACTAATTTCATGCAACAGGAATCTATTGTTTCCCTGTTATTCAACTTATATTTTATTTAATTGCTGGACCATCAACACCAATAAGTGTTTTGCAGAAATATACCACCCTCTCAAAAGTATCGCTACTATCGTACTCACCATTTAAAGTCGTTAAGATAGTTCCTGCAGATTTTATTTATTGCAATCTTTTCTTTATAAATTTATACATTAAATTTGTGATTTCCAAGTGATAGGAACCTTCGACCATTTGATTCATGTGTATATTCATATTGTATACTGTAGGCTCAGCAGTATTTGGCTTGTAATGCGGCAACTACGTATCCCAACCACTAGACAATGCAACCAGAAAAAACTTAATATTGCAACTTTGAGTCTATGGATACGCAGTTGACGGCCACACCATCATCACATTTAATATTTTTGAAAGCCCACATGCCTTGATGTTTAACAAAAGTGACAGTGTCAAGCAAGATACCTCTAATATTGTATTCAAACACTGTATAAATGTCTTTCCTTTTCTTCTTCATTAATTTAGAATCTCCCACATTTAGAACAAGCTGCCATTCATTACATCAAATAGAAATTCTATACAAGTCATCTTGTATCCTCCTACACTCACTCAAAGATGACAGTTTACCATACAATACAAAATTGTCAGCAAACAGTTGCAGATTGCTGCTCAGTATATCCCTCAGATTGTTTTTGTATACAGAGAACAAGAGTGGCTGTATTACATCTTGATCTCTGATGAATATTTGCCATCTGGTCATGGCAGTTTTCCCTGTATCTAAGCACTGACAGAATACCCTTGACACAGTAGCATCAAAAGTATCAGTGCCTGCACCTCAGAGAGGGATTGGCCAAAAATTTAGACACCTAAATCAAATGTGTGGTTGTAGCCAATTTTGACCAGCTAGGCATTCAACTGTCACACCAACAGTCACTACAAGATCTGACAACATACCAATCATGTGAAACAGGAAACAGGAAACAAGATTATCTGATCATAAATATCTATTAGTGGACATTAATAAGGGGTGTGTCCACTCTTTCCCTTTATAATGGCTTGAACTCTTCTGGGGACACCTTCAGTGAAGTGTCTGAATACCTGTGGAGGAATGGCAGACTGTTCTTCCTCAAGGGCCAAAACCAGAGAGGGTAGTGATGTCGGATATTGAGTTATAGAGTGAAATTGACAGTCTAACTCACCCCAAAGGTGCACTACGGGGTTCAGGTTGGGACTCTGGAGAGGTCAGTCCATTTCAGGAATGTTATTGTCCACAAACCATTCCCTCACAGGTATTGCTTTATGACAGGGTCCCCTGTCATGCTGATACAACCAACCATAGTCTCCAAAATGTTCCTCTGAGTATTCAGTACACAATATTGTAAAATGTGTTCATATCCTTCTGCATTCAGTGTTTTCTTAAGCGCAATAAGAAGACACTCCCCCCCCCCCCCCCCAAACCACAAAAGCACAACCATAACACCACCTCCTCCATGTGTTGGCACTATACATGATGGCAGGTAATGTTCTCCAGACACTTGCCAAACCCAAACCCTTTCATCAGGTTGCCACAGGGATAGCATGATTCATTACTCCAAATCACTCATTTAAGTCATCCACTGCCCAGTGGTGACACTTTTCACACTACTTCAAGTGTTGTTAAACACTGACTAGAAATGTGTGGCTTATGAGAAACTGCTTGACCATTGTAACCCATTCTTTTCAACTTCCTATGAACAGTCACTGTTCTAGCTGAACTGCTGGTAGCATTTTGGAACTCGTGTGAGATTCCTCCCACTGATTTCATGCCACTTTTTATACTTCCCACCTGCAGTGCTCAACTGTACATCTCAGTCAGTGCATGGGGTGTGCCTAGCCTTGGTTTAGTTTTGGTTGTTCTCTCATGTTTCCACTACACAATCACATCACCAACAGTCAACTTTAGCAACTTTAGAAGGTTTGAAATATCCCTGAAGGATACTCCCCACCTCCTTTTATACTGATTGATCTGCCTTTCGTGATAACCTAGTGGCCAATTCTACATTACATAGGGTGTCCGAATACTGTGATCAGATTGCGTATTTCATACACTGCAGTAAGTGTGCCCTGTCTCTAGCACAGTAGCTGCCTCTAATTCAGTTGTTCATGAGCAAATTAAAAGATTAATAATAATTTCATGCTTTATAGAAAAAGGTATATACAACTCTCTCTTATTCATTCTCTCTCTCTCTCTCTCTCTCTCTCTCTCTCTCTCTCTCTCTCTCTCTCACACACACACACACACACACACACACACACACACACACACACACAAACAAACACATTTTAATGATATTACATGTTTCATCTACATAACAAATAAACATACATCTTTACTCCGAAACTGCCCTCTTAAATGAGTTTTAAGTTCCTCCACAATTACTTCACAGTCACTCTGTATTCCATGGAAAGAAGCCATGTCTCCATATTGGCGCAGGACTCTCTGCGCATGGATGTAATCTTGTACTGCCTGTTGTAACAAAAAAGCAAGGACCCATTTGCATATAAAAGATCTGTTTTTCAAATCATATTGTTACATAAGTAATTCATCCTAAATCTTGTAGTATATTCACATTACTTGAAGGATATAACGACCAATAAATAGAAAAATGATACCTTAATTGAAACTTTCATAACATTCCATTTTCTTTGTTGAAATCTATACACACAGTGTTACCAGTGGTTACACTATTTGCTGCAATGCTCTGAGCCATTTTACTGCATTTTAACCATCAAATAACACACTCACAGAATACAATGACTGAGAAACAATTAGCAAGCAGAAAGTCTGAAATAATTTCACACCTCTTATTATTTAGCTCTGCATTACATTGAGGAAGAAAGAGGAGAACATGAAGCAAATATACATATCAAAATTCAAATGCTTATAGAGTGATAAGAACTGAGACAGGAGAAAGAAGACAAAATAATGGTCTTCTCTTGGAGTATAAGGTGTTGCTGAAAGCAAAAAATGTTTATTTGCAATAGTTTTCAACATGCATCTACATCTTTATAAATTAATTTGTTTCAAGAGTGGCTAAAATCTTCTCTGGTACTTTATGGAATGTAAATTCCTCCTTTTCCCTTAATCACTGTGTTTTGTAATCTCTCTTGTTCCTCAAATTTTAGTGTATCTAACTCATGCATAAGTAACAT
The DNA here is from genome assembly GCF_023864275.1 of Schistocerca cancellata. Lineage (NCBI taxonomy): Eukaryota > Metazoa > Arthropoda > Insecta > Orthoptera > Acrididae > Schistocerca > Schistocerca cancellata. Next base: position 292,439,481 of record NC_064632.1, on the reverse strand, counting down.
TTTTTGTTTATGATCATTACTCTCTTATACTTTGGTTGGGTCAACTTAGTCTCGGCCATTTAATAGGAACCTTATTCTTGATAGGTCTGTCAAAAAGCATACGATGCAAGATAAACAAAGACTATCACAGCATAAGTAGTGAGGAGGAAAGACATCAGAAGTCAAGAGCATTTATGAAACTATACTGAATTGACACAAGAGTAAAATCAAAATGTTTACTCAAGATAAACACTGAAGAAACATCTTGGATGATGACTTGTTATTCTGAAGATGAAAGGGCAGGGGGGAGGGAGGGGGAACTGAAAAGACCAATAAGACTTTGTCAATCAGAAACAACTGTTGCTACTCACTGAAAGATCAGATTCAAGCCCTAGTCTCACACAATGTTTCAACTTGTCACATATAAGGAATATAACATATTATCTTCTTACCTGAAGCAAGTCATGACACACACTAGTGAAACACCATTGATGGTGACATTACTCTGAAGAGAAAAAAAGGGGGAGGGGGGGGAAGAGGATTGAAAAAAACTATAAGGGTTCAGTCAATCTGAAATGACTATTGCTACTTGCTGAAAGACAATTACCAATCAAATGTGTATACAGCACACACAAATTATACACTAATAAGTCAAAATCTTCATTAAAACACAGTAATGCCACACACTTTTTTTTTCTTTTTTAGTATAACTGCATGTAAGTGAGCAGGTTCAAGCCCTACTCTGACACACTGTTCAACTTGTCACATATTCCTCCCACCATTCATCCCAAATGTTCTTTAATTTGCCTATAAGCAACATACACCTATCCTAAGACATGCATGCTTCCACAACTTTATATTTCTCCTCTAACCATTCCTGCTTTCCCATTTATCACTTGTGTTATCCAAGGATTTCTACTGGACTTCATTCATTTGTGTATTTGATCATCTGCTGCCCTTTTTTATTTGATCTCTCCCATTCACATTCTCTCATATTTCTTACACTTATTTCAGTCAATCATTGTGCAATGGTTCCTCTGAAACTCTCAACAATCTTTTGATAGATAAAAAAAACCTACTCACCAAGCAGCAGCAGGAGAACGGGAAGGAAGAGGGGTGCAGGAAAAGTGCTGCTGAGGTTCAGGAAAGGGGGTAGAGTTCAGAAAAGTTGGCCACAACCACAACTCAGGTGAGACTTACCATCCGGTAAGTTCCGGGTGACTTTTCAAAACTCTACCCCTTTTCTTAAAGCTCACCAGTCCTTCTCCTTCACCCCTCTTCCTTCCCCTTCAATTCTACTACCAGAAGGAGAAACTAGCTCTGAAAGCTAGGACACTGTAATACCGTTTAAATGTGCATTCTCTTGCTGCCACTTGGTGAGTAGATTTTTTATCAATCCATGTACTTATTTTTTCAAAAAATGATTATTTTTGTTGACATATCTCAACAATCTTTGTTTGTTTTAAATTATTCAAGGCCCATCTCCTTAATCTCCAACCAGTCTGTACCATTCTGGTTTCTAATTTAGTTTAGATTAAATCGTCATCACTATCTAACAGTACTTATAATTCACAACAATATCATCATATATTTTTGTGGAAGTATAATTTGCTTATATACAATTACATTTAAGTTATGAAAAGTGGAAGCCAATTTTGTTTCTTCCTAAAAAAACTGCTGTTATTTTCAAATTGTGCAGGCCAGTACCAAAGTCCCAACTCAGTCATCAGATTCACAAACATTTAGAAAAAATTTCCCTCACTTTCACATGAATAACACGCACACAGACAGTTCAGGTACACATAATCTGTCTTGTGGGCAGTAGGGTGGCAATAGGAAGGGTAACTGGCCACCCCTTAAATTAGCCATACCAAATCTGTTCATAATCATGCCGACCCTGTGCCAATAAGGGTAGAATAAGAAAATCAAAATATAACTTGCAGAAAATAAAACTTTAAGAGGTCAAGCTTGCATGTGACAATATTACAATGAATAAGGTTTAATCTGAACAATCAGTCTATATGGAACAAAAGTTAGCAGCTCGATGTATGGTCACTGAATGTGCAACAACCCATAGGTAACTAGGATAAAAGTTCAGAGCTTATGTATCTTTGTATCTCTACATATAAAAGCCAATGTCCTGACTGACTGACTCATCACTGCCCAGCCCAAACCATTAAGAAAAGAAACTTGAAAGTTGGAGGTGTGGATCTTATACTGTAGATGTCATTTAAGGAGAGATTTTAAATAATTATGTCGCCAAGGGTGTAAAATAGTGGATGAAGAGCTTTTCTGAAAAATGAGAAGGAAAATCTCATCCCGGCCGGTAAGTCTACCCTGACCCGGGGTTCCAGGTGACTTATCAAAATTGTATCCCCTTCTGTAAACCTCTCCAGTCCTTTTCCTTCACCCCTCTTCCTTCCCCTTCAACTCTTCCACGAGAAGGAGGAGCCACTGGCTCCAAAAGCATGAAAAAGTTAAATCCTTTTGTGTGTGTGTTCCCCTGCCCCTGCTTGGTGAGTGGATTTTTTTATCTGTCCATTTACATTATATTATCAATAATTGATTATTTTCATTACAATATACGAGGTGCATTCAAGTTCTAAGGCCTCCGATTTTTTTTCTAATCAACTACTCACCCGAAATTGATGAAACTGGCATTACTTCTCGACATAATCGCCCTGCAGACGTACACATTTTTCACAACGCTGATGCCATGATTCCATGGCAGCGACGAAGGCTTCTTTAGGAGTCTGTTTTGACCAGTGGAAAATCGCTGAGGCAACAGCAGCATGGCTGGTGAATGTGCGGCCACGGAGAATGTCTTTCATTGTTGGAAAAAGCCAAAAGTCACTAGGAGCCAGGTCAGGTGAGTAGGGAGCATGAGGAATCACTTCAAAGTTGTTATCACGAAGAAACTGTTGCGTAACGTTAGCTCGATGTGCGGGTGCGTTGTCTTGGTGAAACAGCATACGCGCAGTCCATTCCAGACGTTTTTGTTGCAGTGCAGGAAGGAATTTGTTCTTCAAAACATTTTAGTAGGATGCACCTGTTACTGTAGTGCCCTTTGGAATGCAATGGGTAAGGATTACGCCCTCACTGTCCCAGAACATGGACACCATCATTTTTTCAGCACTGGCGGCTACCCGAAATATTTTTGGTGGCGGTGAATCTGTGTGCTTCCATTGAGCTGACTGGTGCTTTGTTTCTGGATTGAAAAATGGCATCCACATCTCATCCATTGTCACAACCGACGAAAAGAAAGTCCCATTCATGCTGTAATTGCGCGTCAACATTGCTTGGCAACATGCCACAAGGGCAGCCATGTGGTCGTCTGTCAGCATTCGTGGCACCCACCTGGATGACACTTTTCGCATTTTCAGGTCGTCATGCAGGATTGTGTGCACAGAACCCACAGAAATGCCAACTCTGGAGGCAATCTGTTCAACAGTCATTTGGCGATCCCCCAAAACAATTCTCTCCACTTTCTCGATCATGTCGTCAGACCGGCTTGTGCGAGCCCGACGTTGTTTCGGTTTGTTGTCACACGATGTTCTGCCTTCATTAAACTGTCGCACCCACGAACGCACTTTCGACACATCCATAACTCCATCACCACATGTCTCCTTCAACTGTCGATGAATTTCAGTTGGTTTCACACCACGTAAATTCAGAAAACGAATGATTGCACGCTGTTCAAGTAAGGAAAACATCGCCATTTTAAGTATTTAAAACAGTTCTCATTCTCGCCACTGGCCGTAAAATTCCATCTGCCATACGGTGCTGCCATCTCTGGGACGTATTGACAATGAACGCGGCCTCATTTTAAAACAATGCGCATGTTTCTATCTCTTTCCAGTCCGGAGAAAAAAAATCGGAGGCCTTAGAACTTGAATGCACCTCATACATGTAGAACGTACGTATGTGGGTGAAGCTGCAGGTAAAAACCTAGTTAGTACTATACACAAAACTACGACATCACTCATCAATATTGTACAACTTTTCACATATACAATTTCTTGAAATTTGGTTCTGCAGTAGAAAGTGGTTAGTTTATAACCTCAACATACAGCATTTCTATCCAAAAGTTAATCTGGTGTTCAGAAAAGCACAATACATCAACAAGTTTTTCATTTCCTTTTTTGCTTAAGCAGTAGTTTTCTTTTTTTGTGAATTATATTAACTGTATGCTCCAATTTGCCCTCCTTTATATTGTTCAGAACTTCAGTGACTTTAATTTCTATCAATACTCTTTGACTGCAAGAACAGGTTAATCTTAAAAAGGCACCCAATGACACCAGTAACCAAAGGAATTTTATTACATATGATGACGGCTTCACTTATTTCCTCAGCTAATAAACCTGCTAATCAGTCTTTCAGCTCCCTGTTAAAATGTGGACTGCACTGGAGTATCTCCACCTCTCAATAGCACCATCACCCACAGTTACAGTGTGAGCTCTCACACAAGGTAGCGGCGACCTGTTCAGTCCCAGTTAACTCACTATACATCTTTGTTAGTCACGCTATTGCAGAAACTTCAGAAGTATTGAAAGAATAATATTTCAAATAAATAATAACAACAATGACAATACTAAAAATGTACATTAAATTATCTGTTTAATCAGCATGTTGTTTCATTGGTTCCTAACATTTATAAAAATGTTGTATATATCAAAATAAATTTCAAATGTCATTGAAACTTACCTGTGAATAATTTTCATCCTCTATATGTGCTTTCAATTGAGAAGGTAGTTTAAACAGAAACTGAAGCCTTTTTAACAATGAATGCACCCCGGAAAGTTCAGTAATCTGTTGCCTGGTCTCCTGCAACATTAAGAATATGAAATTAACATGAAGATGCAAAATGCTGGTGAAGATAATATTGTTTAGACTGATTTAAATCTATGTTTAGACCATTTTGTGATAAATGTAATTGTTATTATAAGTTATAAAGGTAATAAAATTCAAACTAATGACAGTTTGCTAATGCAAACAGATGCAACATTAATCTAGCAACAACTCATTTTTCGTATTCCCACTTTTTAAGTTTTGGCTGTACTTGTGAAATGTGGAACTAGCTTATCTTCTTGTATAGTTCGTATCCTTCCTCAACAGGTCTTGCAGGTTGTTCCAAACCTTTAGTTTCAAAAATTATATAGATGGTGTAGTATTAAGAAGTGAGTACTTTGAGATAAGGAAATAATGTCTTAGAAACAAATTTTCTGTTTTCTATTGACATAAATAACTTTCAGCTTAGAGCAATAATTTAAGCTTAAACTAACTGTTCGAGAAGTGATGATCGCCCATCTCAGTGCATGTATTACATATCAAATAAAATTTTAGAACACTCTCTCAAATATCCCTGTTGTCATTGTCCAAAGAGATAAGTAACTAGAAACCTATATAAAAGTTCTTCCATAGTTTCTATGGGGTTTTATACACCAATGATTTTATGTACTTCCAGAGAGAGAAATTCATAGGAGTGAGGTCTGATGATCATGCTGGCCAGGAACAAGACCTCTCCTTCCATTTCAATGATGATGACAATGATAATGATGTCTGCTATTCAGACGGCCATGTACGATAAAATTAAAGAGCAAGGAATGTACCACTGTATTGGAACCTCCATATGCCTGCAAATTCCTGTACTGAATAAGGCTTCAAAGATGTTGGCAATACACTTACTGTAAGGACCACTAAGATTTGCAAATTCCATTCACTACCTTTAATTATTTTAGTGGCTAAAAAGCTGCTGTACAAATAAAAGTTACTAGAAATTTAATCTTAGTGTACCTCCAGCTATAGTATACCTATTCACTGCAGTTAGTTGTCAAACAGTGTTAAGTTAGTCATACCATGGAAAACAAAGATTGGCACTGTAGTATTATATAATGGACATTCAAAAAGAAACAAGCCAGAGGTATAATTACGGAAACCAGTTCCTTTATGTTAGGAGTATTGACCCTGGCTGTTGAGACACTTGTCCCACTGTGACACAAGGCAGTGAATGGCTGTCTCATAAAATTCCTGGGGCTGTGATGTTAACCAGTTCTGCACGTACACCTAGACGTCGTCGACTGAGGTGAATTGTTTGCCCCTCAGAGCTTTTTTAAGGAGACCAAAAATGGCCACCTTCTGATTCACTTCCTGCAGCCCGGGACAACAGTGAATTCTCAGCATTACTCACAAACCTTGACCACCCTTCACCAAGCGATCAAATCAAAACAACCAGGCAACCTCACCCATGGGGTCATTCTGCTCCACGACACTGCAAAGCCTCATATGGCCAACACAGTCACGGCACTCCTGCAGAAATTCTAATGGGAGGTTCTTGGCCACCCTCCATACAGTTCAGACCTCTCTCCCTGTGATTAGTTCATTTTTGGTCCCCTTAAAAAGGATCTGAGGGGTAAACGATTCACCTCGGACGACGACGTCCAGCTGTACGTGCGAAACTGGTTAACATCGCAGCCCCGGGAATTTTATGAGACAGCCATTCACCGCCTTGTGTCACAGTGGGACAAGTGTCTCAAAGCCAGGGTCAATACTTCTAACATACAGGTACTGGTTTCTGTAATTATACCTCTAGCTCGTTTCTTTTTGAACGCCCCTCATAGTAAACAATAGTCAATATTTTATAAAGTGCTGATTTATAAATAATATCCAGGAGCTTTTAATCAATTTACAGAAAAAACAATAACTAATTTCATTACTTCATTTTATTAAAAAGTTTGTTACTCTAAATTTGTGTACCAAATGCAACTTACCCTACACTTAATCTTTGCTATAATGCCAGTTCAGTCACATATGGGAAACACCGTATTTGTTGAAAAATATTTAGCAACATAATATTTAGTTAATTCAGTAAGATTTAAATATTATATAGACATCTCTCTTCCATAATACAAGTATCATAAGTAAGTCATTTTCGATCAAATAAAAAAGGGAAAATTTTCTTCACCACAGTTTTTTGTTGATCGGCTATTACTAAACAAATTGTCTAGAAAACACTATGTTGTCAAAATAGACAAATGTGTAAACAGGCAAAGAAGTAAGAAATGTCAGTGTGAATGATGACTGAACTGTTCTCAAACCTATTAACTAAACAAGAGGCTCAAGTGAGGCTGCAAGTCTTCCAACTTTAATCTAGATGTCTCCAACAGCTTCACTCTTTCAAAAATGGTGTACAAAAGTGTCCAGACTACCCAAGGGGTTCAAAAAATGGTTCAAATGGTTCTGAGCACTATGCAACTTAACTTCTGAGGTCATCAGTCACCTAGAACTTAGAACTAATTAAACCTAAGGACATCACACACATCCATGCCCGAGGCAGGATTCGAACTTGCGACCGTAGCGGTCATGCGGTTCCAGACTGAAGCGTCTAAACCGCACGGCCACACCGGCCGGCCCAAGGGGTTCAAGAATACTCTCACAAAACGGGAAGAAAAGTGCATATTAAGGTTGTTAGTAGTAGTAGTAGTAGTAGTAGTAGTAGTAGCAGTAGTAGTCAGAAAGTTAAAGAGGCCAAGGGGTCCACCTGCTAGGAGTAACCACAGGGGACAATCGCCTGAACTAGTACAAAACTCCCTCAATAGTGCCTACCAAGTAAGCAGTATTCTTAAGGGAAATCCAGAGATAAGCAATATCATCTGCGAGTTACCATCTTTGAGAAGATAACATGGTAAAAAAGATAATGTAATGATTACTGGAGGGGGGGGGGGGGGGGGCACTGAGAACAGTTTGGACTGGAACCAATGCTACACGATTGAGGGCAACATTAGGCACCTTGTCAGGACTGTTCCTCCCAATGAATATGAAGATTCCATCACTGTTTGGGAGATATAACAAACCCTGGAAGAAGAATTCTGTCAAATATGTAAATGCAAATCTCCAAGAGTCACACAAAACAGTGGAGTAATCATACATGGGTGACTGGAAAAAAGCACACAACTCCTTTACATAAGAAAGGTAAAAGAATGAACCCATAAAACTACATACTAATATCCTTAACATCAGTTTGCTGTAGAATTTCTGAGCATATTCTACATTTGTATAAAAAAATTTCTTGAGAAAGGAAAACTTCTGTCCACAAATCAGAACGGATTTACAAAGCATGTCTCGTCCAAAACTCATCTTGCCCTTTCCTCACACAGTATCCTTCAAACCACGGGGGCAACAGGCAGAGTCCATATTCTTAGATTTCTGGAAAGCATCTGACACAGTACCCCACCGCAGACTGTTAACAAAGGTCCAAGTATACAGAGTAGGTTGCCAGATGTGTTACTGGCTCAAAAACATATTAAGTAATATAATCCAGTACATTTTCCTTGATGGCGAGTGCCCTTCAGAGACAGCGAAGTGTGAGAGGACTGCTCTTGTTCTTATATACATAAAAAATTCGGCAGGTAGGGTGAGCAGCATGATCTGTGATTGTTTGCTGATTACCCCAGACAGCTTTAGTCAGCCATAGTGCCAGTAGTGTCAGTGTCGTCGTAACTGCCATCCGCTTCACGTCTGCTGTGCAGCGAGCTACCTTAATTTAAGTATTAACTGTATTTTTCTTACTTGTCACTTCTTCTTTCGTGTGTTTTTGCTTTTAGGAAGCTTTAATTGTCGAGTGCTAGTAATAGTGTTCCATACATTTTGTGTTTGTTTTGAATACAGCCAGAGAAAGTCCCTTTAGTCAACAATAGTGCCAGTAGTGCTAGTGTTTGTTTTCAATACAGTCCAGAGACAGGTAGTCCTATTTTTATTGTTTTCTACAAGAAGTGTCTATCAACCACACTTTAATCAACTATCAGCCGCCTTTAGTGAATTAGCAGTCTAGTTAAAAGTCGATTAACTCTCTACACTAAATTGATTTCTTAGGATGGACAGGATGTGTGACTGCTGTGTACGGACACAGGAGGAGTTGGCCACTGTTCACGAACAGCTGAATGCGTTGATGGCCGCGGTCAGTGGTCTTCAGGCTGCTGCCTCGGTTTGTAGCGGCAGTGGGGAGTCTGGTGTGTCGCATCGTACACCCCACGTGTTACATGCTTCACCCACTGTCCCTGCTGTCGAGACATCTTCGTGGGTACCGGGCGCGGTTGGGCCACCCTCTCCCCAAGGGGAGTGGCAGGTTCAGCGGCATTCGCGACGCACGAGGTGGAAGGTCAATGTGGAGGCTGGCCATGTGGCATCGCCCGCTCAGCCTGTGAGTGGACATGTGGCCACTCCTTCAGCAAGTTCCGAGCAGGCACACGTGGGGAGGGGTTAATTAGTTATTTGGAGCTCCAACGTTAGGTGGGTGATGGAGCCCCTTAGGGAAATAGCGGAAAGATCGGGGAAGAAGGTCAGTGTTCACTCTGTCTGCTTGCCGGGGGGTCTTATCTGAGATGTGGAGGCGGCCCTACCGGCGGCAATAGAGAGCACTGGGTGCACCCGACTGCAAATTGTTGCTCATGTCGGCACCAATGACTCCTGCCGTCTGGGTTCAGAGGTCATCCTCAGTTCGTACAGGCGGTTGGCGGAATTGGTGAAGGCGGAAAGCCTCGCTCACGAGGTGGAATCGGAGCTAACTATTTGTAGTATCGTTCCCAGAACCGACCGCGGTCCTCTGGTTTGGAGCCGACTGGAAGGCTTAAACCAGAGGCTCAGATGATTCTGTGGAGATTTGGGGTGCAAATTTCTCGACCTCCGCTATCGGGTGGAGAAATGTAGGGTCCCCCTGAATAGGTCAGGCATGCACTACACGCAGGAAGCAGCTACAAGGGTAGTGGAGTACGTGTGGAGTGCACATGTGGGTCTTTTAGGTTAGAGAATTCCCTCTATAGGCCCGACAAGACGCCTCCTGAGACACGGCAAGGTAGGTGTAGGCAAAATGCAACAGGGAATAACAATATTAATGTGCTAATAGTAAACTGCAGGAGCATCTATGGAAAGGTCCCAGAACTGCTCTCATTAATAAATGGTCACAACGCCCATATAGTACTAGGGACAGAAAGTTGGCTGAAACCAGACGTAAACAGTAATGAAATCCTAAACTCAGATTGGAATGTATACCGCAGAGACAGGCTGGACAGTGAAGGGGGAGGCGTGTTTATAGCGATAAGAAGTGCAATAGTATCGAAGGAAATTGACGGAGATCCGAAATGTGAAATAATTTGGGTGAAGGTCACGGTTAAAGCAGGCTCAGGCATGGTAATTGTACGTCTCTATAGGCCCCCTCGCTCAGCAGCTGTTGTGGCTGAGCACCTGAAGGATAATTTGGATAATATTTCGAGTACATTTCCCCACCATGATATAGTTCTGGGTGGAGATTTTAATTTGCCGGATATAGACTGGGAGACTCAAATGTTCATAACGGGTGGCAGGGACAAAGAATCCAGTGAAATTGTTTTAAGTGCTTTATCTGAAAACTACCTTGAGCAGTTAAACAGAGAACCGACTCGTGGCGATAACATATTAGACCTTCTGGTGACAAACAGACCCGAACTATTTGAAACAGTTAACACAGAACAGGGAATCAGCGATCAGAAAGCGGTTACTGCATCGATGATTTCAGCCGTAAATAGAAATATTACAAAAGGTAGGAAGATTTTTCTGTTTAACAAAAGTGACAAAAAGCAGATTACAGAGTACCTGACGGCTCAACACCAAAGTTTTGTCTCAAGTACAGATAGTGTTGAGGGTCAGTGGACAAAGTTCAAAACCATCATACAATACGCGTTAGATGAGTATGTGCCAAGCAAGATCGTAAGAGATGGAAAAGAGCCACCGTGGTACAACAACTGAGTTAGGAAACTGTTGCGGAAGCAAAGGGAACTTCACAGCAAACATAAACATAGCCAAAGCATTGCAGCCAAACAAAAATTACGTGAAGCGAAATGTAGTGTGAGGAGGGCTATGTGAGAGGCGTTCAATGAATTCGAAAGTAAAGTTCTATGTACTGACTTGGCAGAAAATCCTAAGAAATTTTGGTCCACACACTCTGTGACCAAAATGGTACTGAAACAGAGGATGACAGACTAAAGACCGAAATACTAAACGTCTTTTTCCAAAGCTGTTTCACAGAGGAAGACTGCACTGTAGTTCCTTCTCTAGATTGTCGCACAGATGACAAAATGGTAGATATCGAAATAGACGACAGAGGGATAGAGAAACAATTAAAATCGCTCAAAAGAGGAAAGGCCAATGGACCTGATGGGATACCAGTTCGATTTTACACAGAGTACGCAAAGGAACTTGCCCCCCTTCTCGCAGCGGTGTACCGTAGGTTTCTAGAAGAGCGTAGCGTTCCAAAGGATTGGAAAAGTGCACAGGTCATCCCTGTTTTCAAGAAGGGACGTCAAACAGATGTGCAGAACTATAGACCTATATCTCTAATGTCTATCAGTTGTAGAATTTTGGAACACGTATTATGTTCGAGTATAATGACTTTTCTGGAGACCAGGAATCTACTCTGTAGGAATCAGCATGGGTTTCAAAAAAGGCTGTCGTGTGAAACCCAGCTCGCGCTATTCGTCCACGAGACTCAGAGAGCCATAGACACGGGTTCACAGGTAGATGCCGTGTTTCTTGACTTCCGCAAGGCGTTCGATACAGTTCCCCACAGTCATTTAATGAACAAAGTAAGAGCATATGGACTATCAGACCAATTGTGTGATTGGATTGGAGAGTTCCTAGATAACAGAATACAGCATGTCATTCTCAATGGAGAGAAGTCTTCCGAAGTAAGAGTGATTTCGGGTGTGCCGCAGGGGAGTGTCATGGGACCTTTGCTATTCACAATATACATAAATGACCTTGTGGATGACATCGGAAGTTCACTGAGGCTTTTTGCAGATGATGCTGTGGTGTATCGAGAGGTTGTAACAATGGAAAATTGCACTGAAATGCAGGAGGATCTGCAATGAATTGACGCATGGTGCAGGGAATGGCAATTGAATCTCAATGTAGACAAGTGTAATGTGCTGCGAATACATAGAAAGATAGTTCCCTCATCATTTAGCTACAAAATAGCAGGTCAGCAACTGGAAGCAGTTAATTCCATAAATTATCTGGGAGTACGAATTAGGAGTCATTTAAAATGGAATATCACATAAAGTTGATCATCGGTAAAGCAGATGCCAGACTGAGATTCATTGGAAGAATCCTAAGGAAATGCAATCCGAAAACAAAGGAAGCTGGTTACAGTACAGTCGTTCGCCCACTGCTTGAATATTGCTCACCAGTGTGGGATCCGTACCAGATAGGGTTGATAGAAGAGATAGAGAAGATCCAACGGAGAGCAGCGCGCTTCGTTACAGGATCATTTAGTAATCGCGAAAGCGTTACGGAGATGATAGATAAACTCCAGTGGAAGACTCTGCAGGAGAGACGCTCAGTAGCTCGGTACGGGCCTTTGTTAAAGTTTTGAGAACATACCTTCACCGAAGAGTCAAGCAGTATATTGCTCCCTCCTACGTATATTTCGCGAAGAGACCATGAGGATAAAATCAGATAGATCAGAGCCCACACAGAAGCATACCAACAATCCTACCTTCCACAAACAATATGAGACTGGAATAGAAGGGAGAACTGATAGAGGTACTCAGGGTACCCTCCTCCACACACCGTCAGGTGGCTTGCGGAGTATGGATGTAGATGTAGATTACACTGCTAGCATAAGGGAAAGTGTTGTCACTGTGTGATTGCAGGAGGTTACAGGATGACTTAGACAGACTATCTATTTTGTGAAGAATAGTATCTTTCTCTAAATGTAAAGAAATGTAAGTTAATGTGGGTGAGTAAGAAAAACAATCCTGTAATGTTTGAACACAATATTAGTGATGTGCAATCTCAGCAATTAAATACAGGGTGGTTATAATTAAACTGACAGTGTTCCGAGTGCTGCGCTGTGGGCTGAAACATCAAATGTATGTTCATTAATGGTCACATTTGTGAAGTATGCTGCAAAAAGTAATAGTTCCACTTTCTGCCACCATGTGAAAATATAATATGGCATTGTAAGCAGTCGGACTGTGAACCGTTTCCTGTTTTGACGTCAGTATGCTGTTTGTTGCTTATAAACGTGTGCTGATTACTCTTGAGAAGTGACAGTTGGTGTAAAGGGTTAAGAAGGTTGAGGTTTTCCATACAAAACACAATGAGTAGTGAGAAGAAAGACACTGTACTGCTGGTAAGATTGTTCCATCAGAACAGTAGCAATAGCAGTGCTGCATTGTGGGAATATTGCTGACAGAAACAGCTGCAAAATGGCCCTGTGTCAATAAATGTGCTAAAGAATGTGATCAAGAATCTGAAGGAACACGTGAACTAGGTGGTGCAGCAGGGAGAGGGAGGCGACCCATTCCCTTGGCAATTGCTGATGAAGTTGCTGTAACTATAGCCAACTGTGCAGCACATGTCTCAAATTCCGCAGCCTGTGCCTGAGCTGTGTCATGGGACTTGATTCTCCCTGGTCAACTGTTCAAAAGATTTTGTGGTGCATTTCACACTGGTATCCTTACAGAATGTGCACCAAATGGAGCCCCAAGATTGGCTACAATGCTGTGGCTTTGCCCTTCATTTTTTGGCATGCATGGAAATGATGACACATGGCTGAGGAATATTCTTTGGATGGATGAGATACATTATACTCTGCACAGTGCCATGAATATACAGAACTGTCGTTTATGGGATTCTACTCCATCACATGTAGTGCAGAAGCACCCACTACACTCAGCATTTGTGACTGTGCAGTACGATTTCACAAGCTCCTTCATTCTCAGTCCATTCTTCTTTGAGGAGATGACACCTTGCAGGCCTGTTATGTGTACAGTGACATCTGCAAGTTATAAGGACCTCCTTGTGCAACACATGATTCCAGCTTTGCAGGAATGCAACTGTGCCCACACCACTACTTTCAAGCAAGATGGGGCAACACCACATTTTGCTTACTAGTTGAAATATCTGTTTCAAGAAATCTAAATAATGATCACATCATCTCTAGGTAATCTCAAGATGTGTTGCCTTCCTGATCCTCCCACCTAAATCCATGTGGCATCTGGTTGTGGGGATATGTGAAAGATCATGTCTACCAGGGATGCATCCAGGCTCTTCCTGATCTGAAGCATACAATGACATATCATTCTGATTAAACTGGATATCCTACAATAACTGTTGACCATGCCGTGATATGGATGCAGCATGTTGGTGTGTTGAGAGACCATATGGAACACATTGTAACTCATGATCATATCCCAGTAAACATGCTAGAATCACTGTCATAATGTGTTTGATTATTTCTTCTCTTTTTCTGGACCCATACCACATTCTGACTAGTTACTGTGCCATATTTTTACCTGGTGGCAGAAAGTGGAACTATTATCTTTTTCAGCATACTTCATGAGTGTACCAGTTACTGAACATACCTATGATATTTCAGTGTCCTGTAACTTATAGGCATATAGCCTGCAGAGTAGCACTCGGCACACCATTACTTTAATTATAACCACCCAGTACCTATGCCTAATGCTCTAAAGCGGTATGAAACAGAATGAGCGGGTAAGGTCATTGTAGGGAAGGCAAATGGTCAACTTTGGTTTATTGGGAGAGTTCTAGGAAAATGTAGTTTATCCATAAAGAAGTCTGTTTACAGATCACTGCTACAGCCCTTTCTTCAGTATTTCTGGGGGATCCCTGCCATACATAGAAGTGATTCAGAGCCTTGCTACTAGATTTGTTACCAGTAGATTCAATCAAGATGTGAGTATTACAGATAGACTTCATGAACTCAAACAGGAATCCCTAGATGGAAGATGAATTTATTTCTGTGAAACACCATTGAGAAAATTTAGTGAACTGGCATTTGCAATTGACTGCACTACAATTCCACTGCCACCAACATACACTTTGCTTAAAGACCACGAAGGCAAGGCAAGAAAAATTTGGGATCACATAGAGCTGTAAGACAGTCGTTCATCCCTCAGTCCATTTGTGAGTAGGACAGGAAAGGGAATGACTACTAGTGGTACAACATACCCTTTGCTGTGCACCATACGGTGACTTGAGGAGTATGTAGATGAACATGTTTGTTGTTGTTGTGGTCTTCAGTCCTGAGACTGGTTTGATGCAGCTCTCCATGCTACTCTATCCTGTGCAAGCTTCTTAATCTCCCAGTATCTACTGCAACCTACATCCTTCTGAATCTGCTTAGTGTATTCATCTCTTGGTCTCCCTCTACGATTTTTACCCTCCACACTGCCCTCCAATGCTAAATTTGTAATCCCTTGATTCCTCAAAACATGTCCTACCAACCGATCCCTTCTTCTAGTCAAGTTGTGCCACAAACTTCTCTTCTCCCCAATCCTATTCAATACCTCCTCATTAGTTACGTAATCTACCCACCTTACCTTCAGCATTCTTCTGTAGCACCACATTTCGAAAGCTTCTATTCTCTTCTTGTCCAAACTAGTTATCGTCCATGTTTCACTTCCATACATGGCTACACTCCATACAAATACTTTCAGAAACGACTTCCTGACACTTAAATCTATACTCGATGTTAACAAATTCCTCTTCTTGAGAAACGCTTTCCTTGCCATTGCCAGTCTACATTTTATATCCTCTCTGCTTCGACCCTCATCGGTTATTTTACTCCCTAAATAGCAAAACTCCTTTACTACTTTAAGTGTCTCATTTCCTAATCTAATTCCCTCAGCATCACCCGACTTAATTTGACTACATTCCATTATCCTCGTTTTACTTTTGTTGATGTTCATCTTATATCCTCCTTTCAAGACACTGTCCATTCCGTTCAACTGCTCTTCCAAGTCCTTTGCTGTCTCTGACAGAATTACAATGTCATCGGCGAACCTCAAAGTTTTTACTTCTTCTCCATGTATTTTAATACCTATTCTGATTTTTTCTTTTGTTTCCTTTACTGCTTGCTCAATATACAGATTGAATAACATCGGGGAGAGGCTACAACCCTGTCTCACTCCCTTCCCAACCACTGCTTCCCTTTCATGCCCCTCGACTCTTACAACTGCCATCTGGTTTCTGTACAAACTGTAAATAGCCTTTCGCTCCCTGTATTTTACCCCTGCCACCTTCAGAATTTGAAAGAGAGTATTCCAGTTAACATTGTCAAAAGCTTTCTCTAAGTCTACAAATGCTAGAAACGTAGGTTTGTCTTTTCTTAATCTTTCTTCTAAGATAAGTCGTAAGGTCAGTATTGCTTCACGTGTTCCAACATTTCTACGGAATCCAAACTGATCTTCCCCGAGGTCGGCTTCTACCAGTTTTTCCATTCATTTGTAAAGAATTCGTGTTAGTATTTTGCAGCTGTGACTTATTAAACTGATAGTTCGGTAATTTTCACATCTGTCAACACCTGCTTTCTTTGGGATTGGAATTATTATATTCTTCTTGAAGTCTGAGGGTATTTCGCCTGTCTCATACATCGTGCTCACCAGATGGTAGAGTTTTGTCATGACTGGCTCTCTCGAGGCCATCAGTAGTTCAAATGGAATGTTGTCTACTCCCGGGGCCTTGTTTTGACTCAGGTCTTTCAGTGCTCTGTCAAACTCTTCACGCAGTATCTTATCTCCCATTTCGTCTTCATCTACATCCTCTTCCATTTCCATAATATTGTCCTCAAGTACATCGCCCTTGTATAAACCCTCTATATACTCCTTCCACCTTTCTGCCTTCCCTTCTTTGCTTAGAACTGGGTTGCCATCTGAGCTCTTGATATTCATACAAGTGGTTCTCTTCTCTCCAAAGGTCTCTTTAATTTTCCTATAGGCAGTATCTATCTTACCCCTAGTGAGACAAGCCTCTACATCCTTACATTTGTCCTCTAGCCATCCCTGTTTAGCCATTTTGCACTTCCTGTCGATATCATTTTTGAGACGTTTGTATTCCTTTTTGCCTGCTTCATTTACTGCATTTTTATATTTTCTCCTTTCATCAATTAAATTCAATATTTCTTCTGTTACCCAAGGATTTCTATTAGCCCTCGTCTTTTTACCTACTTGATCCTCTGCTGCCTTCACTACTTCATCCCTCAGAGCTACCCATTCTACTTCTACTGTATTTCTTTCCCCCATTCCTGTCAATTGTTCCCTTATGCTCTCCCTGAAACTCCCTACAACCTCTGGTTCTTTCAGTTTACCAGGTCCCATCTCCTTTTGCAGTTTCTTCAGTTTCAATCTGCAGTTCATAACCAATAGATTGTGGTCAGAATCCACATCTGCCCCAGGAAATGTCTTACAATTTAAAACCTGGTTCCTAAATCTCTGTCTTACCATTATATAATCTATCTGATACCTTTTAGTATCTCCAGGATTCTTCCAGGTATACAACCTTCTTTTATGATTCTTGAACCAAGTGTTGGCTATGATTAAGTTATGCTCTGTGCAAAATTCTACAAGGCGGCTTCCTCTTTCATTCTTTCCCCCCAATCCATATTCACCTACTATGTTTCCTTCTCTCCCTTTTCCTACTGACGAATTCCAGTCACCCATGACTATTAAATTTTCGTCTCCCTTCACTACCTGAATAATTTCTTTTATCTCGTCATACATTTCATCTATTTCTTCATCATCTGCAGAGGTAGTTGGCATATAAACTTGTACTACTGTAGTAGGCATGGGCTTAGATGACTGAAAGCATTAAGTGAAAACAGCACTGTAATCCAATACCTAATATTTTCATGAGGCCTTTTTGTGGCAACTGTTTCTGAAATACAGAGGTGCCAAATAACTAAAATCACACATGCAACAATCACTGGAGAAACAAAAGACATCAACTTTTGACAGCACAAAGGATAACAATCATAATACATTTGGACATTTGTATCACAACATAAGAAGCTTGTCAAGTAAGATAGATGAGCTTCTCATATCAGTCCTCTTAGTGTTATTTCCTGATGTATCATAAGACAGCAATAAACACCTTCCATCTGGTTCTACTGACAGTCAAATATTGCACTTCACTCCTATTTTACCAGCTTTGAGAGCTCCTTACTGTGCCATTCTTTTCCGGGTCTTTTTTGGGTAGCCATGACTGCATGTTCCTTGTAGGTTACAATCCATTGTTGCCTTTTCAACAACTCCATTTCATTTGTGTATTGTGTGACAAATCCACCTCCATTTCCAAGTGCTTACAGATTGGTCATTAGTTTGTTATCTCCCACAATTTGTCATTTGATATTACATCTGGTCACATCATACTTATAAGCTACCAAGGATACTGTCTAATGAAGACTTGCAGTAGATTTACAATCATGTTCGTTACCTTTCATGTTTTGCAATTATGCAGAAGGACTTGACTTTTATGTTGGTATTGAACACTTGCAGCTTGAAACTTCCTGGCAGATTAAAACTGTGTGCCAGACCGAGACTCGAACTCGGGACCTTTGCCTTTCGCGGGCAAGTGCTCTACCAACTGAGCTACCCAAGCACGACTCACACCCCATCCTCACAGCTCTACTTCTGCCTGTTCTGTAGAGTGAAAATTTCAGTTGCAGCTTGTTTGATCTTGAGATGTTCTTATTATGCTAGAGAGGGTATAGTTGGACAAAGGCTCCATTTGCCTTATGTATTCATTTCATTGCACCCTCCTCTGCCCCTCCACATTTCTAGATGGTACTTCCTAGATACACAAAGGAGTCTATATGTTTCAATTCCTCTCCATACACTGTTAGTTTTTCCTGTTTTTCGGGTAAAATTCTGATTTTCTTAGTTTTCTGAACAATTACTTTTAGTCCTCCAATTTCAGCTTCCTCTTGTAGTCTTGCCAGCTTTACTCCCATGTCACAATATTTTTGTGAGAGCAGATGGTTATCATCAGCAAAATCAAAATTTTCTAGCCTGTCTTGCATCACCCATTGAATACCTGTTCTCCAACCACCAAAAACTCTTCATTACGTTGACCGGCACCAACAAAAACAATGTAGGTAACAGAATACATATCTGCCTCCCCCCTACAGTTGTTTGGATAGGTTCAGTAAATTTCCTGTTGTACATCACCCTACTTTAACACTCCTCATACACTGCTTTAACAATATTTATAATCTTTGTGGTCCACGTTCTTCCAAGGTATGCCACCCAAATCCCCTATTAAGAGAGTCAAATGCCCTCTTGAAATCAGTGAATGTAAGGTAGAGTGTGTTCTGCCAGTCTGCACTCTGTTCAAGTATTGTACATGGAATGCTGATGAGTGTGACACAGCTTCGGTGTTCTCTCAATCCAGCTTGCTCTTTTCGTAGCTGTGCCTCTACAAAGTCTTTAATAAGATTTAGCAATAATCTACATAGTACTTTACTTGGTAGATATAGGAGGGTGAAGCCTCAGCTGTTATTACAGTTGATAGTATTCACAGTTTAATAATTAGCCCCTCTTTGCAATTTTTTGGTAGTTTCTCCTATGTTCATATCCTCTTAAACAATGGATAAGGTAGATTCATGGTGGTGTCAATGTCTGCTTTAAGCACCTCAAGTGCAATACTGCCCATTCCGGGAGCCTTCCTGTTCCTCATTTGTTTGAGGGTTATTTTGCATTAAGCCTTAATTGGTATATTTGAATTGATTCTCTCATTGGCATTTGCCACATTCCATTGTCTCGCCACCTCTTCAGATTGCTATCAGTTCAGGGCTTCAGAAAAATGTTCACTCCATCTTCTAATTTGGTCTCCTTCTGTCATCCACAATTGATCCTCCTTACTCTTCAAAGGTCCATTTTTGTTGAAAACTTTTGTTGACAACATTCTAGTGATGCTGTACAGTTCTTTAGCTTCAGCTCTTGCTGCAGCTGTCTCTGGTCTCAGCGCTTGTGTATCCATCCTCTTTCATCATTCCTCATACTCCTCTATATTACAGTCAGTAGCAGCATGCTTACAAATTATTAGAGATTTCTGTTGCCTTGTTTTACTCATATTCAATGTTTCCTTAATCTCCTCTCTACATGTACTCTTAGACATCTAATCTTTCTTCAAACAGTTTTTAAAGCCAAGGATCTGTTCACTAACATTGCAATACATGCCCTTTACCTCAGTCAATGTAGTATCAATATTACTTTGATCATTTTCCTGTGCTTCTTGCAGTGCCGCACAGCAGTTTCTTAGCTCAGTGTAGAATTCTTCTCATCTTGCTGTTATTCTAAGTTTTCCCACATAGTATTTTTTGTTCCATCATTCAAACTTCCTATTTGTAGTCACAATTTTCAGTCTAAAATTTGCAATAAGACGTGATGATCACTGCCAACATCAGCTCCACATTTAATCCTAATATCTATCAACAACCCTCTAAATTTTTTTCTCAGCACTATATGATCGAGTACATTTTCCACTCTGTGATCAAAGGACATCCATGTAACCTTATGACAATAATTGTATCACAGTATGAAACTGAAAAATCTAAAGGTATTTCTACAGATGTGCTGTGCATAACAGATGATCATCTGGAAAATGAGAGAAAGGTAACATATGTCTGGATGTATGCAGATTAATATCACAATATTACGAAAAGGATAGTTGATACCATATAGCGGAAATGGTGAGTCACAGATAGGGACAAATAAAAGTCTGTTAAACAAGTAAGCTTAAGGCCAATAAGTCCTTCATTGGAATTAGGTAACACACACACACACACACACACACACACACACACACACACGACCGCAGTCTCTGGCCAGCCAGAGACTGTGATCATGTGTGTGTGTGTGAGTTGTGTTTGCTTTGTATGTGTGTGTGTGTGTGTGTGTGTGTGTGTGTGTGTGTGTAGTCAAATTCTGATGGCCTTTTTGACCCAAAGCTTACTTGTTTGACAGTCTTTTTGGACGGTCTTTTTGTTGTCTCTATCTGCGACTCAGCATCTCTGCAATATGGTGAGTAGCAACTATCCTTTTCACAATACTGTCTTGGATTTTCCATTTTTCAAGTTAGTACACGTTACTGTAAATGAACTATATGGAAAGGGCAGGTAGTTATGCACACAATAATTGGAAAAAAATCCAATGCTAGAGACCTCCATGAGTCGTGAACTGTAAAAGTCTTTCGCTGCTGTACTTCAGTATCAGGCTTGGAAACAAACAAGTTAGCAGTTGTTATAGTGCACATCCTCCTCTCCCTTCCACCTAAAGTGTATAAACTTCATTAAGCAGTTACAGAGATTACTAAGAAGATTTAGTGCAAATATGTGGGAAGCATATATGGGTTTGAGTAACATGGTGCAAAGCAATACAAAATAAAGATGGAAATTCTCCCTTTTGCCCAACTCTGAAAACACGCAAAATAAAACACACCTTTAGTTATTATTACAAACATGTATATACCTGCAGTGTACATGATATTTGCTCTGAGAATGAAGTTATAGATTCCATGTTGGTAGAAAGCAGATCCATTTCATCTTCCATTTTTTTGAAATCAGTTTTCATCTGAAATAAATAATGATAATTATTAATGGTTATTATTAATAATTCAATGAGGAGTATGAAATACTGAAGTGCACTTACCTTTTTAATAGTATCTGTAGCAGATATAAATTTGTTGTAGTTTTCATAAACAAGAGTCTGCATATCAGAATGTAAGACTTGTGTATCTTGAACAATTTCAATTTCCTGGTCCATTATTTGTTTTAGTGTGCATTCCTGAAATCATTGTTGCAAATAAGTTATAGAGCTGCTTACTTGGGAAATTTTTATACAATATGCACCAATATCATCATTCAGATAACGACCACATGCAACAGTTGGTAAACCTTGGTCAATATCACATGATGACATAGTCATATAGTCACATATCCATAATTTATTTATTATTTATTTATTTATTTATTGGTAGTTGGCCTTGGGCACAGAAACATATGTTTACACACTTATCAATATTTATATAAGAAAACAGTGATACACAGAACACACACAGGCCTAATATGAACAAACAGTAAAGTGAAACCTCCTGGAAGATTAAAACTGTGTGCTGGACTGAAATTCAAACTCAGGACCTTTGCCTTTTGTGTGCGAGTGCTCTAATGACTGAGCTACCCTTCCTGAGAGTTTTACAGGAGAAATTCTGTGAAGTTCTAAAGGTAGGGCATGAGATACTGTTGGAAGTAAAGCTGTGAGGATGAGACATGAGTTGGTCAGTAGAGTACTTGCCCATGAAAGGCAAAGGTCTCAAGTTCAAGTGTTGGTCCGCCACACAGTTTCAATTTGCCAGGTAGTTTCATATTAGTGCACACTCTACTGCAGAGTAAAAATTAATGCTGAAAACAATCCCTTAGCCTGTGGCTAAGCTATCTCTCCACAATATCTTTCTTCCAGGAATTCTACTCCTCCAGGTTTCACAGGAGAACTTCTGTGAAGTTTGGCAAGTAGGAGACATGGTACTGGCAGAAGTAAAGCTTTGAGAAGGTGAATCATGCCTCGGTAGATTAGTCGGTAGAGTAATTGCTCACAAAAGGTAAAGGTCCCAAGTTCAAGGATTGGTCTGGCACATGGTTTTAATCTGCCAAGAAGTTTCATATCAGCACACGCTCTATTGCAGAAACAAATATTCATTCTGGAAACAATCCCCCAGCCTGTGGCTAAGCGATGTCTCTGCAATATCTTTTCTTCCAGAAGTGCTACTCCTGCAAGTTTCACAGGAGAACTTCTGTGAAGTTTGGAAGGTAGGAAATGAGGTACTGGTGGAAGTACAGCTAAGAGGATGGGTTGTCAGTCCGGCTTGGGGAGCTCAGTTGGAAGAGCACTTGTAGCAAAAGGCAAAGGTCCCGAGTTTGTGACTTGGTCCAGCACACAGTTTTGAGTTTCCAGGAAGATTCATATCAGTACACACTCTGGTGCAGAGTGAAAACGCATTCTGGAAACAGTAAAGTGTAGCCAGTGAATTCAATCAAGAAGGAAACTTTCACGTGGAATGGTCAGGAAAATATAGGCTACACATGAACGTGCCTTCTCACACATACTTAAATGACTGTCTTGTAATCTCACTTGGCATACTGATTAATCAATCAATACAATTGTGCATAGGTCTGATGAGGTCACTAGGTGTGGAATAGAGGAATATATCCTCCCATGCCAGGTCATATGGCAAAATACCTGTGCAAATTTAAAGGCTGCCATCAACCCCCTCAGCCTTGCTTATCACAACCAGCTAAAGTCCTTAGTATGCCTATTGAAAATGACCTTGTGCTAAATGGTTCTAATGGTGATTTGGACTTTGTTGTTACCTTTGATTGGCATTTAGCTTGCAGACAGACTGGCTTGTCTGCCTAATGTGGGACAGCCTTCGCTAAACATTCAATTGAAAGTTATATTTTCTGTAAACAAACCAATCGCATATGGGTACACTGTGAGCATGGTTCATATTTGAGTGCAGTAAGAAGAAATAGAATAACATTGCCATGGGCGGTGCTTGTGCAGTATGCATTCCCATCGCTAGGCATGTATAGCGCAACTCATTGCCAGTTCAGTGCTGCCTGTGCTGTTGACCTGCCTTGTTCTGTTCATCTGCAGTGATTGTTTTTGCTAGTGCTGTTTTGTTCTTGTTTCATTATTTAAGTGAACAGTATGCAGCTGTGAAATTTTGTTTTCTACTTTGTAAAAATGCAGCTGAAACTGTTTTAAATATTGGAAACAGCTAACCAAGATGATACTATGAGAAAAACTCAAGTGTACCAGTGGTTTGCTTGATTTAAAAATGGCGAGAGAAAAACTCAAGTGTACCAGTGGTTTGCTTGAGTTAAAAATGGCGTCATGTCAACTGATGACAAACCTTGTTCTGGATGTTCATCAACTGCCTGAATCGATGAAAACATTGAAAAAATTTGAGAGCTTGTGCTCACAGACTGTTGACAGACAATTGAGCAACTGTCAGAGATTAGAGGGTTACTTTGGGCCTCAGTTCAGCGAATTTTAATGGAAGATTTGGGAATGAAACAGGTTACTGCCAAGTTTGCTCCTCAGGTTCTGATGACAGTCACAAGGAGTGTTGAGTTGAAACATGTTGTGCTTTGAAACAACAGCTTGAAACTGATCCAGATTTTCAGTCAAAGATCATTACTGCCAATGAGTCATGGTGCTATGGCTGTAATCCAGAAACAAAGCAACAGTCAAGCCAATGGAAGACATCGTCACCCCACCCAAAAAAATGTCGTCAAGTCAAATCAAACATCAAAACAATGCTGATTTGATTTTTTTTTTAATGCCAAGGGTGTAGTTCATTCAGAGTTTGTTCCCCATGTCAGACCATCAATCAAACCTTTTATTTGGAAGCTATAAGAAGACAGTGTTCATCAAAAAGGACCCAATTTGCAGCAGATTTGAGACTGGTTCTTCCACCATGAAAATGCACCTGCACACAAAGACAGTTCTGTTAGACAGCTTTTGGCTAAAAATAGCATGGTTCCTCTGCCCCACCCACCTTACTCATCTGACCTGGCTCTGTGTGACTTTTTCTTATTTCCCACATGAAAAGAGGCATGAAAGGACACTGATTTGACAACATTGAGGAAGTCAAGAAAAAAATGGGGGAGGAGCTGTCAGCCATTTCTAAAGATGACTACAAAAAAAAATTGTTTCAAGTGGAAGCACCAGTGGGACAAATGTATTACTTGTAATGGAGAGTATTTAGAAGGGGATAAAGTTGTTTTGTACACAATTTGAAAATATATAGCTTTTAAAAAATAATTCCAGTTTTTTTGAGTACCCCTCATACAATGTTATCCAGCATGGACAGGTGAGTTATTCAATGAACATTCAGAGTACTGTATTGATTATGAGCATCCTCGTCTAGAAATCTTTTGTTTTTTGTATTTTCAGAAGAGTCAGGAACTGTTACCTTCTTTGATTTAATTGTATGTAAAATTGCTTAATAAAGTCTGTGTTTGTGAACAAGTAGACTTACAACAGTCACAATGAGGATTTTTGGAACTACAACCAACCCCGTATCAGAATAGGATTTGTCAGGCTGTTTTGCTGAGTTCTTCAACTTTTGGAAACAACAGCTCAAGTACAAATGAGCATGTGGAAATTCTTGTACAGATGCTGATGGATCCAGCATGTTTACACTGTTCCAGTGATCCTGGTTTTCCGGCTGTTCAGTGAAGCTCGAGAGGATTGAGAATTGCATCTAAAGTGTTTAGCATTGTATTTCCAGGCCAGTGACTGTAAATGCCTTGAGGGGCAGTGAATCCTTCTGTTGTCTACAAATCCAGTGATCTATAATCTTGTGCAAAACTGGCTTCTTTATATGACACTTCGCTGCTGCCCCTCCCCACTATTCACTTAGTTTTAAGTGAACATTTTGCTACAAAAATAGATATGGAATCTGTCCATTCAGAGTTCTCTCTACATCATAAGACAACATCAGATAGTTATGTATCATGAATCACAGACCGGCAAGGACTGTGTAGAAAATGCAAGTTTACATGTTTTTTGTAGACTATCACATGCAGAATAATTGATGCATGACATAGTGGTCTGATTAGCACTGGACAGTCAAATGCATGCTCAAGTGTTACAGCAGTAAGCTTCTTTTTTAGCTGAAGTTTTGTGTACTGCCAGGGCACTTGAGATTTCTCCAGCAGCTCAGGTTACTATTACCACAGATTGTGAAATATCAGAACCATCACTTTGATCACCAAATTCAGAGCACCCGAATCAATCTGGTGGTGAATTTGCATTGGAGTGGCTCCCACTTAACAGGATAGGAATCAAATCCAGCTCCACAATAATTTTCCCTCCAGCTCTGGTAAAACTTTTACAGACTGCCCAGTTGTCCTGACTGTTTTTTCTATGCACGTCAGACATAGTTGCCTACACTGTAATGATCCGGCTGTCAACAGTGTCACTGCCAGTCATACACAGCAGGCGTATGTCGGTACGGTCGGCAGTTGAGTGTGCTGATGCAAACAAAAAACATAACAGAGTCCAGGGTAGCACCACACTACCTTACACTGTTAGCAGTGGTTCATGGTATTACCATTTTATTTCTCATTGATATCAGGCCCTCGATCACAATTATTACTCAACCTGCATATCTTTAACTGGGTCTCCATCCTTAAAATCAGTAGTGGCTAAGCTGTGGACTTACACTCATTTAGAAATTTTAATGCTACACCAGGTAGTTCTGGAATTAACATACAAGCAAGTAAACAGAACCCTTCCTTTCTTTGCTGTAACAGAATCATCAATGGAAAATATTTTTGGCCTATATGAGTGTAGAAGCTTTGAGTTTTCTATTAAACAATAAGTTCAAGCAATTCAGAACACCACAACATGTGCAGAACTGAATTCTTTGTGTCCCCATTATGTTCTCTAGTTTTCTCCATGCCTGAGAATGATATCTACTTTTTTAATCACCATTACATTAAAAGAGTCAGCAGTACCGAAATTTTTCACAACGCTGCCCAACACCTTTAGTCTCACAGGATTCATAAAAGTAGTGCTGGATTACTCACATGAGTTAAAAGTCCTGTCTCTGATTCCCTATAGTAGTTGACCATCACCTTTAACCATTGTCTGCAAACCATTACACTTTTGTGGCGACTTCAAAAATATGGTAAATGCTCATCAAAATGTGGTCCTATGTCCCCTTCCACATCTTGATGAATTATTTTCAAAATTGGTAGTAGAGGGTCAGTATTTCTCTATGATTGATCTTTCATAAGCTTATTTTCAACTTCCTTTGGACAAGGCTTCCAAATCCATTCTGGTATTAAATGCTCCTTTTAGTTTCTGTCACTGTAACAGGTTACCTTACAGTGTTACTAGTGCACTGGAAATCTACCAGAAACTTTTAGAACAAACTGTTGCCAATGTACCATAATGCATAGTTTATCTGGGTGATATAGCAGTCACAGGCCAGAACCATATGTCAAATTTCCTACAAGCATTCTTAGCAAGGTGAATTAAAGTGTAATTTGTCCAAATACTCCTTCTTTCAGCCTTCCATTAAGTATATAGGATATATCCTTAACTAGGATAGCCTTAAATTGATATCAAACAATATGGCAACCATTTCCCATATTTCTACACCAAAGAACCTAACATATCTGCAGTTTCTTATATATATTATGACCTTTTTATCTCACAAATTGCAATGACACCCCAACACTTAAATCAATTGAGAGAAAAGTGGTCTCTTTAAGCTGAAGCAATGTCTCCAAACTGCTCCTTGCCTGATATTGTATCAGCCTCATTTACCTCTGGCGTTGGCCATGGATGATTCATTTCATGGTATCAGGGTTACTCTCTCTCGTGAGTACTTGAATACAAAGACTACTGCATTTGCCCCCAAGGTGCTCACTCCAGCACAAGGAAATCATTCCCAATTCAAGAAGGAGGGATTCTGACAGCCCGGGAGAAAATTGTAAAGCCAACAGTGAAAACATCCCACATCTCCCCATCAAAGAAATCCAAAGCTGTTCAAACAACTCACGGAGACCTGCTGCAACTGTGGGAACCCCTTTCTCATCAAGTTCCTCACCTGTGGAGCCATAATCAATGCACAGTGCTATGAAGACTCTTTGCGGTAACTGCAAAGTGCCATATCATCAAAATGCCCTTTCAGACAGAAACATCCTGTTGCACGATAGTAGCCGCCCTCAAACAGCCAATCAGACGAATGCTACACTTCAGTGATTTGGTTGGGAAATGCTGCAACATACTCCATACAGCATGGGTCTTTCACCATCTGATTTTTACATCTTTGGCGACCTGAAGAAAGACATATGTGAATCTCTGTTTCAGTTGGATGAGTAAGTGCAAAAGTAGGGGTGGTTTTGGATCTGTCAGCAACCGACCACGTTCTACGAAACGGGAATTGACCATCTCATCTCCGAGTGGGATAAATGTCTTAAAGCGTATGGTGACTACTTTTGAATGAAACCATTCCATGGTCCTATTGTGGAAGTTTTTTTTCCATAAACCACTTCCTCTTTCCTTATATTATCTATTTTTATTGTATTATGATGACAAATTCTACATCATTGTGAGAAGAACCCTGAATGAATGAATAAATAGATGAATCTCTGTTAATTGACTGACGCTTCTTACTGACAGCTACAAGAGCATCTACAGTTATTCAGCATCTCTACCTTACAGAAACAGTCATCCTAAAACGGACTAGTGAAAACACAGTACATCACAGGTATCTGACAACACCATTCTATTGGCTCTGTACTAAAACAGTCAATTGTTTTATGTACAAATCAATAAAACTCCTGAAGGTTATAGCTTAGCATATCTGGAACGTACCACTTCAGTAACACAAAGGTTAAAAAAGTTTATTTCAGAACTGTGTTTATGGAGTACATGAATCGCATGAGTCAATCATCCTTGCACTTGGTGACTGATGAAAGATGTCTACAATAATAGGTGCATTTCTATGTGATGAATGTTACAAATAAAAACAGTTATATATCTGCACCAAGAAATCTTCTTTTAACTTGATAATGTGTTAATCTGTGACTTAAAAATGGTCACCTAACCAAAGATGGTTATCTGTGAATTAATATACATTACAACAGCTTTAGGTGCTTCCATGATGCCAGTCTTCAAATAGACTGAAACTGTTTACAGAAAATGATAAAAAATGCTAGCATTTTTTGCAGCAAATTTGGTATTATGATGTGCCTATCAGACAAGTCAAGAGACATGATCCATAGAGTAATGGGGTAGGATCAGTAGGTGCATAGGGGAAGACATGGTTCTATATTTTCATCAACATTTACATACATATTCCACAGGCTACCACATGATGCACAGTGGAGGGTGCCTTATACCATAACATTTCCTTTCCTATTCCACTTGCAAATCGAGTGAGGGAAAAATAGCTGTCTGTATGCCTCCACACAAGCCCTCATTTCTCTTATCTTGTCTTGATAGTCCTTATGCAAAATGAACAGTCTGTCAACTTTGGGATAACTTTTTGATTTCACAACTGTAGAAATCAGATAATTTTGAGGTGAAGAACTCATCAAGCTATGTTTGGAGTGCATTTTCATCTAGGAAGGAAGTTCCTTGAAGGTTGTATGAAAGAGGGTGCAAAAGGTGAATATCTGAGGGTGAAAGATCAGGTGAATAAGGTGGGTGTGGAATGACCTCCAAATCCAACTCCTGCACCATGTTTTTGTCAGTCTAGCAGAATGTGGGCAGGCATTATTGTGGAGCAGCATCACTTCAAGCAGTCTTCCTGATCGATGTTCTTAAACTGTGTCTGCAAGACATTTCAGTTGTTGACAGTAAATGTCAACAGTGGTTGTCCTACCTCAGAGAAGCAATTTGTAGTACACCACACTGCCACTCACCCACCAGATGCATAACGACATTATCTATCATGAATGCTTGCAGGTCTTTGTGTGGGGGGTTGCTGCTTGTTTGGGCTCAGCCATTCCTTTCCTTTCCTTGTGTGAGCAAAAAGACACCATTTCTTGTCAGCAGTAACAATACAAGATAGGAATGGTCAGTGTTTTCATAAGCAAATTGATGATGAGCAAGCAGAGGTGAGCATATGACCACCTGCTGATTTTTGTAATTCTGGATTAGGGCATGTGGGACCCACACACTCAATTTTTGAACCTTCCCCACTGCAAGCAAATGTTGCGCTATGGTGAATTGATCACAGTCCTTCAAATTTGCCAGTTCTTGAGTACACTAATGTGGTTCATTGTGGAATAATATATTTATAAACGATCTTCATCAAACCGCAAAGGTCTTCCTGAATGTGGAGAATCACTAACGTCAAACGACTCTGCTTAAAATATGAAAACCATTTTCTTGTCATGCTTTGTCCTATGGTATTATCCCCATACATTTCTGCCTGCCTCTGCTGCTGTCACCCCTCTGTTGAACTTAAACAGAAGAATATGTCACAAATGTTCTGATTTCTCCACCTGGCACTCCATTTTCTAGCATCCACAGTTCCACTCACTATCTCCAAATGATGAAATGGCAATATGTAAACTCAAATAGCAACAGTGAACTACAAATAAAACTTGAGAATCGATAAAAAAGCTTATAGCAACTGGAACACCAACATGCGAAACAAAAACACAATATACTTATGCACCAACCTAATACATTGGTGGCAGTAGAATCATTCTGCCGTCACCCTCAAATGCCGGTTCTCTAAATTTTCTCAATTGTGTTTTTCAAAAGAATGTTGTCTTCCCTCCAGGGATCCCCATTTGAGTTCACAAAGCCTCTCCATAATAGTCGTGTGTTGATCAAACCTATTGGTAAAAACATCTAGCAGCATGCCTCTGAGTTGCTTTGAAGTCTTTCTTCAATCCGACTTGGTGAGGCCAAGCAGTACTAAAGAATGGGTCACATTAGTGTTTTATACATGGTCTCATTTATAGATAAGCTACACTTTCCTAAGAGTCCCTCAATAAATCAGAGTTAATCATCTTTCCTGCTACCAACCTCACAAGCTCTTTCCATTTCATATCGCTTTGCAACGTTGACATCTGTATCTTCAATCAGAGTGACTACATACTGTATTCAAACATTACAAGATTGTTTTTCATACTCATCAGCATTCATTCACATTTTTTCTACATTTAGAGCAAGCTGCCATTCATCACACCAAATAGAAATTCTAAGTCACCCTGTATCCTCCTACAGCCACTCAATCACACTTCCCTGTACACTATAGCACCATCAGGAAACAATAGCAGATTGCTGCTCACACTTTCTGTCAGACCATTTATGTGTATAGAGAAGAACAGTGGTCATATCACACTTACAGGGGCACTCCTGGTGATACCTTTGTCTCTGATCAACACTTGCCATCCAGGACAATATATTAAGTTGTACAATTTAAGACATATTCGAGCCACTCATATATATGGGCACCTATTCTGTATCTTGGGCTTTCGTAACAGTCTGCAGTTGAGTACTGTGTCAAATGGTTTCCAGAAATCTCGGAGTATGGAATCTGCCAGTTTCCCCTTCAGCCACAGCTCACAGGATTTCATGAGAGAAAAGGACTAGCTGAGTTTTGCACAATTGTAAATGTGTTCTCAATCCATACTGTTTTTTTTTTTTTTTTTTTTTTTTTTGACAGCAGCTTTCCTGTCTCAAGGAAATTTACTATATTCACACATTGAATATACTCCAGAAATATGCAGAAAAACAATGTTAAGGACACTGGTCTGCAATTTTGCAGGTCATTTCTTTTATCCTTATTATACTAAGTAGTTGCCTGTGCTTTTCTCCAGTCACTTGGGGCATTGTACTGGTGAGAGTTTCATAATAAATGCTAACTCAGTTAGGGGTCAATGTCGAAGTGTACTCTCTACAAAACCAAACTGGGATTCCATTCAGACCAGACAACTTATTTGTTTTCAACTCTTCAGTTTAAACTTCCTTGCAGATTAAAACTGTGAGTCGTACCAAGACTCAAAATCAGGACCTTTGCATTTCTTGGGCAACTGTTCTGTTGACTGAGCCACCAAGCATGACTCAAGACCTGTGCTGACAGCTTTACTTCTGAATGCACCACATCTCCTTCCTTCCAAACTTCACTTAAGTTCTCCTGCAAAAGTTGTGGTATTAGCACCCTTGGAAGAAAGGATATTTGGAGACATAGCTTTGCCACAGCCTGGGGGATCTTTCCAGAATGAAATTTTCACTCTGCAGTGGAGTGTTCACTTATATGAAGCTTCCTGGGAGATTAAAACTGTGTTCAGGGCCAAGACACTGGCAGAAGTAAGGATGAGTCATGAGTCATGCTTGTGTGGCTCAGTTGGTAGAACAGTATGAAGTTCAAGTCTCGGTCTCTCACACAGTTTTAATCTGCCAGGAAGTTTCATATCAATGCACACCGTGCTACAGAGTAAAAATTTCATTTTGGAACTCTTTCAGTCGCATCTCCGTTTCAGGGATACCTATTTTTATGTCCTCCATATGGGAGTCTGTGTGATGGTCACATGGTGTTTTGTCTGTGTCATATGATCCTCCAGCAGCAATGATTTTGTAAATGTGAAACTTAAGTTTTCTTAAAAATATTGGTTAGGCTATTAATGACACTTCTTGGGGTGAAGGGTGAGGGCATGGGGGAAGGGAGGAAAGAGACAGGAAGGATTATTAGGGTTTAATGCCATTTCAATGATGAGATCATTAGAGACATAACATTAGCTCATATTGGAGGAGGACAGGGAATAAAATTGGTTGTGTCCTATTTCAATGGCACCATCTGGATATTTGTCTCAAATGATGAATCTGGATGGCTGTATGCTCTTCCTGAAAATAAAAGAAATGACTTAACCACTTCACCACTTCCCTCAACTGTGGTGGGAAGTGTTGGATACGACGGCTACCCTGCTAGATACACCCTTTTGCATATCGCAGTGTTCCAGGTTGCTAGCTACACCTGTAATGCAGTGAGCAACATCAATCCTACGGTTTATCAACACAGGTCATCTATGATGGAGGAACTACTTTTTCTGCACATCCCACAGGTGTCAATCCAAGACTATGATGACACCATCTAGTCAGGAAAGCCGACCAGTGATGAGCTCGCTATCCCCAATGGCAGCAGCCAGTCATGCAACTCCAGTGTATTCATCTGTACAATATTATAACCCATGATTGAGGGCTGCAGAGGCAGACCCACCATGGAGTAAAATTCCAAAGTTATATCACAGAGTTGTGACCTGCAGTACTTTAGTTACAGTGGATTAACTGAGATGACATCCTGGAATATGCCTTAGCAGTGACGAACCGTTATTGTAACCAGCATAGTCAAATACTGTGTTGCTGTTTGGTCTTAGTCTCAGGCAGAGATTGTATTAATGGAAGTATCACATACTTGTGCTCAGAGTTCTGTTTGAGATATTGTGAGTTATAATACAATAGTGTTTCTGGGCTTTGACTAATTTATTGTGTAGTGATTTCGGAACACTCCACTAGCAGAGTCATTCAGAGTGACATAAGAGTACTTCACCTGCACTAAGGGTATGCCACAATAGTGGCATAGTTGGTATTGTGATTCAGTGCTTATACATCCACTGCATTTCTTCACATATTTGGCGGTACTATGGAGTGCCATTAGAGTGGTTCTGCTTCGTGAACACTGGATGGAACTTGTGGATGAGGTATTTTCTATAATATGGTGTCCTTCTATGATTTTTCCTGCCTTCTAATGTTGTTATCGAAACATTTAGTGCTCCTTGTGGATGGAGTGACCTACATTTTCTCTGAACTTCGTTGCTCTTCTGGAATGTTCCTTCGACTTTCCCTCATTGATGGGTGTTTCACACTGGGGTTATGACTTACATCACTGTTTATTCTCAGTTGCTTAGTGCACATAAAGGAAAACCAAGAAAGCTATAAACTGCACGAGTCTGTACATAGCCATGACACACGCCAAAGGCAGATGATGGACATCCCAGTTACTAGGCTTAAAAAAACCCAAAACAGTTACACACACACAGGGATACAATTATATAACATGCTACCGCCTACAGCACACAGTGTATCATTGAATGTCTTCAAAAATATTACAAAAAGGTGGCTTGGACAAAAAGCATTTTATACAATAGAAGAATTTAAAGTATGTAATAAAAATGATCTAATCTATTAAAACTGTTGTATGACATGACCACCATATTACATGAGCACTTCTGAAAATGTTATTGTATCATGTGGTTGTGCTTTATTTACATAATGTATTTTTACTCAATAGTTAACTGCTGTATGACATGACCACCATATTACATAAGTTCTTCTGAAAATGTTATTGTACCATGCTGTTGTGCTTTACTTACATAATGCATTTTCCCCAATGGTTAACATATATTAAGCCTGTCTCATTTATATTTTTTAAAATGTTTTTCTAAGCATGTGTATTGTGTTACACATACAGTATCTCCTTTTGTCATTCTGCACGGCACATTTATGTTTAATGACTACTAAACATGTGCAGTATAAAACATATTTACTCATTCAGAATGTTAAAAATGTATGACTTATTTTGTAATTATATAATGTATGTAAAATGATGACATCAATTGCATGAAAAATGCTTAAAGATGGATCAATAAATCAATAAATAAATCAATAAATAAATATGCACCTTGTAGACTTTTCTGTACAAACTTTTCAGTGCCTCACAATCACATTGGGCTATACTGTTCCAGATGGCATATCCACCTGATCTGTCAAGCTTCCTGCTGACACTCAGTGTGTCTTTGGATAAACTGAGTGCTACACAAGAGCAGTCACTGTAGCAGCTGGAGGACCAGGAACAACATTATCTGGATAGCTGGTACACACCACTGGCATTTCACACCTTCAACCCGATGCAGGAAGAGTGGTCCAATTATACGGATTGCCTTGAACAACAATAGTTGTGGCAAAGTGACATAACTTTCATCGTATGTCTACGAAGATTGGCCAGTTATATAAAGAATGGGTGGTTACTTTCCAAGACCTTGTCGATGAATACAAGCCATGTGCTCCTTCCCAGATACTGCAGTTAGGAATATGATGATTGTTTACACTCCAGATGCAGCACTCCAGAGGAACCTTATCCATCTGAATAACCCCTCCCTGAACAAGTGCTTGTCTGTCATCCACACGTTTGAGTGACCAAGCACACCAAACAAGTGGAAGGTCCACAGTTTTTCAGACATACAATCAACACCCTGCAGTAAATGTCAACTGGCACCTAGGCCTTGGGCTCCACTTCAAAACACTCTCTTCTTCCACAGCTGCTTCATCATGACCCAAATTCTGCTCCCTGTGATTCAAGACTCATGACAAGCAGTGCTACTACTTCAGACACATCAGTGTGTTTTTTGTCAGAAGTTGGTAACTAGGCTGAAGTTGGCTGAAGAAAGTAACTTGCACCATCAAGTGTTCCACTTATCCTGGTGACAAGAACGAGTCAGTGAATTCAGTTGATGATCCTCCAGGTGATTTTGAGAACGCAGTGAACATTGTTGTCTCCAGTGAGCATTCTCCTGTTGATGGGGTGGAATATCAAGATAGTAGTTTGTACAGTGTACTTCCCACAACAAAACTGTGGATGCTACCATCAATGGCCATACTATTCCATTCCAGCTGCACATTGGATCATCTAAGAAGATCATCAAAGGTGATACATATGCTTTAGTGGGAGCACCACAGTTATGCAGGTTCCATAGGACAATGAACAGTTACAGTGACCAAAGTATTTGCATCAAAGATCATTGTGAGGTGCAGATCCAGTGTAAGAACACCAGGTTGCAACCATTGCTTTTGGTGACACAAACAGATTTCCCATGCCATATCCTCACACAACCCAATCCTCCCACCACCTCCAAAAACCAGCTCAAAAGTGTGTCCACTTCATCAACCAATACCACCCTGGACTGGAACAACTGAACCACTTCCTACATCAGGGCTTTGATTATCTATCATCATGCCCTGAAATGAGGGACATCTTACACAATACCCTTCCCACCACTCCTAAAGTGGTGTTCTGTCACCCACACAAGCTCCACAATCTAGTCCATCCTTATGCAACTCCTAATCCCACCCCTTGCCACAAGGATCATACCCCTTTGGAAGACCCAGGTGCAAGACCTGCCCAATCCATCCATCCAGCACTTCTTATTCCTGTCCTGTCAAAGGTTTATCATACCCCATCAGAGGCCAGGCCACATGTGAAATCAGCTGTGACATCTGCCAGTTCTGCTGCAATCATTAAACAGCTTTTTATATTTGTACGACTACCAACCAGGAGCCCACCACAATGAATGTTCACCACCAATTGTGGCCAAGAGCAAAGTGGACCACATTGTGGCACAACATGCAGCTGAACATAATATGCTTGATTTCAATGGCTGTTTCACAACCTGGGCAATACGGATTTTCCCTTCCACAGCCAGCTTTTCTGAACTGTGCATATGGGAGTTATCCTTACAACACATTCCCCACTCCCAAAATCATCTTGGTCCCAACCTGTCTGTACCAACTCTGTCCTATCACATCCTCCCAATTTGCCTCTCCCCACCCTCACTGTGCTCCGCACTATGCCTGCCCACCCACCAGTCTTATCCCCTTCTCTGCTCCCATCTCCTGCCCCCTTTCCCTCTGCCACAGCATCCAGACGCTACAAACATGTCCAACAGAACAGATCCTACTCAGACATATACATTTCTGCAAGAATGCGATGGCTTCTCGATGTTGGATTCTGTGCGGACACACTAATTTCGTCTGAACTCCTATGGGAATCAACAATTTGGGAGAAGGAGGTTAATGGATGATGGACACTGCGTTGCAATGTGCGATATGTTGAAAATTTGTGTCAGATGGAAAGCATGTCTGGATGACTGAGGAGGCTGTGGTAAACATTCAGGAGAAGTGGAGTATCTGGGTTTGAGAACCGGTCCAGAACAGATTTTTCAACTTGCGCCATTGCATTATCACAATGCCCTGTGCAGCTGGAAGCCACGAGTTTCCCACTCATCCTTTTCCTTTCATGTCCAACAGAACAGACACCTCTCAGATATATACATTTTTGAATATTTTTTCTAGCTCACTGCTCACCCTTTCACTCATGCGCACGCACGACGCACTCTCTCTCTCTCTCTCTCTCTCTCTCACACACACACACACACACACACACACACACACACAAAAATCACACACACACAAACACACACACACAAAAATAACGAACGAAAAACAGTTTGTCATCTACTACATTTTTGCTATTCACGCAGTAAAACTACAGCATCAAGCAAGACATTTTAATTTATTGCTCCTTTTCTACTAACCCTATTTGCAACACATAATGCAGATAGTATCACTAAATGCACCTGCAAAGTTATATCACCGTATGATGCACAGTTCTTTGAGATACATTATCATACACATTGAGATGCTTGAAAAATGAACTTTTCTTAAAGTGGAGATGTTTACACAAGGAAGTTCAATTCTTTAATGAACTGGGGGGGGGGGGGGGGGGGTGGGGGGTGGGATGGGGTAAGGAGGGGGTTACCAGTTTGTCAACTATGACAACAGTTGCTAATTTGGTATCATTCATCTCAAAGGCATTAGATGAGAAAAAGAAATCTTGCAGTTTGTTTCTTGACCTCTCTAAAGCTTTTGACTGTATATGTCATGACACTTTATCACTATGGTGTAAGAGGAAAGTCAGCTAACATTGTAAAATCTGCTCTGTGTTACTTGAAGTCAAGTACGAAGTACCTAAGGGTTTTATGCTTGGACCATTTTGGACCACATTTCATTCTTTGCATAAATGACCTAAACATTGTTGAAGCTTACAAAGTCATTGTGTATACTGGTAACATTTTTGTTATTACTTGCTCTGACACAGTTGACGGACTTCAAAAACAAGTGACACTGAGTAACGAAAAAATACACCAATAACAGTAACAATATGTCTATAAATGACAGCAAATCAATGTACATGCACATGCATGCCAACAGAGTAGTCTATATTGACAGTTTTAGTCTTAGTCTTGGAAACTCAACCACACAGTAGACAAAATGGTTACCAATTCCTGAGTGTGACAGTGTATAGTTACACAACTTGGGAAAATCACATAGACAATATTTGCTCAAAAAACGAGCTCCAACACATTTCCTTTGATTAAAATGTCTAGTAGTATAAATGAAGACACTTTATTGAAAGTATACTATGGTCTCATATGTCTACACTTAGCTTCATTCATTCTGGTCTGGGCTTGCACTGCAAATACATACTGACTGAAAAAAAAGTGAGGAACCCAGAAGTTGAGGAGGAAATTGAATGAACCTTGATGGGTTAGGAAGGTATGTGATGTTATATCAGTGTTTACGAAACTGAGTCTTTACAAAGACCTTGGCAGTCTGATCCCAATTATGACATTGCCGCCCCCCCCCCCCCCCATGACCTCAATGCATGCACTGATTCAGCTGCGAAGAGTGCCAT
Organism: Schistocerca cancellata; assembly: GCF_023864275.1. Classification (NCBI taxonomy): domain Eukaryota; kingdom Metazoa; phylum Arthropoda; class Insecta; order Orthoptera; family Acrididae; genus Schistocerca; species Schistocerca cancellata. The sequence goes on along the minus strand of NC_064632.1, from coordinate 292,401,603 downwards.
GAAGTCATTGAATCCTCATCTGAGGCATGGTGGCCAACAACTGTTGTAACTAGTTCCCAACATTGTGGGTACCAGCACTGTGGCCAAGATGACGTCCAAGCTGGTCCCACCCATGTTCTATTGGGGACAGATCTGGATATCTTGCAAACCACAGGAGTACTTCAACATCACGCAGATGGTTCATAGATACACGTGCCATGTGTGGACAAGCATTGTCTTGTTGAAAAATGGCACCACGATGCTGTTACATGGGGGTAACACTTGGGGACATAACATGTATGTGATGTACCATTGTGCTGTCCCAATTTCCTCACTCACTATCAGCCATGATCTAAAGCCATACCCAATGGCTCCCTCCACCATGACATCAGGGGTAACACTGCTGTGCCTCTTCAAAACACTGGAAGAATGGGGTATTTCCCCAGGTCACCACCATACTCGCCAATGACAGTCATCTGGGATAATGCAGAACTGTGATTCATTGCTGAACACAATGTGATGCCAGTTACCTGCAGTCCATGCTTTCCTGTCACAGGACCACTCCAAACACAGCCGTTTGTGTTGTGGTGCTAATGGCTGTCTATGCATGGGACAATAATATGATAATATGGATGCTTCTGGTCTCTGATCATGCCGCAGAATGAAACAGAATGTTACAAGAAGTCCATTACCCCTTCTCAGATGGCAGACATAAATGGGAAGGGGTTATGATGTGCTTGGTGCACAATACAGTAATCATCCCTTGTGGTGGTCACACTTAGTCAACCAGAACATGACAATGAGTATGCCTGCCATCATGTTACCCCGCAGTCCAACATCATGGCAATGTAACATATCCAAATGTTCCATCTGGATATTACATAATTTGACCAGTCAGCAAAGTGCAGATTCACAATGAGGCCTCTCTCAAACTCTGTCAAGTGCTGATAAAGCTGTCTTGCTTGAGTATGAGGCATATTTGTGTCCTTCACAGTGAACACTCAACATCTGATGTTGTTCATGTCTCTTATGTATGCCACTAGGTCTGGAACAACACTATTTCACTCTGGTAGCTGTTCTACCAGTCAGAGAGAATTGCAACTCTAATAATTTACATACCCAACAATGGTGTGTACATGTACGAAGATACATCAACCTCTGACCATTTTTTTCTGGGTGTCTTTTCCCAGACAGTGCACACACATTATCAAAGCTTCAAAAGAAAGTCATGAGATATATTACAAAAAAATAGCCTAGAAATTTTTGCAGAGACAAATTTAAAGATCTTCATGTACTAACTGCCACAGCATTGGTGCGAATATGATGTCATTCTTTTCTTAAAGCTTCATTGGTCTGCCAATTTCAGTCATAACATAAATGACAACAACACTAGAAATAGTAATGAGTGTCACACACGATTTTCTCTCAAGTACAGATAGTGTTGAGGATCAGTGGACAAAGTTCAAAACCGTCGTACAATATGCATTAGATGAGTATGTGCCAAGCAAGATCGTAAGAGATGGAAAGGAGCCACCGTGGTACAACAACCGAGTTAGAAAACTGCTGCGGAAGCAAAGGGAACTTCACAGCAAACATAAACATAGCCAAAGCCTTGCAGACGAACAAAAATTATGCGAAGCGAAATGTAGTGTGAGGAGGGCTATGCGAGAGGCGTTCAATGAATTCGAAAGTAAAGTTCTATGTACTAACTTGGCAGAAAATCCTAAGAAATTTTGGTCTTATGTCAAAGCGGTAGGTGGATCAGAACAAAATGTCCAGACACTCTGTGACCAAAATGGTACTGAAACAGATGTTGACAGACTAAAGGCCGAAATACTAAATGTCTTTTTCCAAAGCTGTTTCACAGAGGAAGACTGCACTTTAGTTCCTTCTCTAGATTTTCGGACAGATGACAAAATGGTAGATGTCGAAATAGATGACAGAGGGATAGAAAAACAATTAAAATCGCTCAAAAGAGGAAAGGCCGCTGGACCTGATGGGATACCGGTTCGATTTTAGACAGAGTACGTGAAGGGACTTGGCCCCCTTCTTGCAGCGGTGTACTGTAGGTCTCTAGAAGAGCATAGCGTTTGGGACCGATGACCATCGCAGTCTGGTCCCTTCAATCTCACAAACCAACTGACCAGCATAGCATTCCAAAGGATTGGAAAAGGGCACAGGTCATCCCTGTTTTCAAGAAGGGATGTCGAGCAGATGTGTAGAACTATAGACCAATATCTCTAACAATGATCAGTTGTAGAAATTTGGAACATGTATTATGTTTGAGTATAATGACTTTTATGGAGACTATAAATCTACTCTGCAGGAATCAGCATGGGTTTCAAAAAAGACGATTGTGTGAAACCCAGCTCACGCTATTCGTCCACAAGACTCAGAGGGCCATAGACATGGGTTCCCAGGTAGATGCCGTGTTTCTTGACTTCCGCAAGGCATTTGATACAGTTCCCCACAGTTGTTTAATAAACAAAGTAAGAGCATATGGACTATCAGACCAACTGTGTGATTGGATTGAAGAGTTCCTAGATAACAGAGTGCAGCATGTCATTCTCAATGGAGAGAAGTCTTCCGAAGTAAGAGTGATTTTAGGTGTGCCACAGGGGAGTGTCGTAGGACCGTTGCTATTCACAATATACATAAATGACCTTGTGGATAACATTGGAAGTTCACTAAGGCTTTTTGCAGAGGATGCTGTAGTATGTCGAGAGGTTGTAACAATGGAAAATTGCACTGAAATGCAGGAGGATCTGCAACAAATTGATGCATGGTGCAGGGAATGGCAATTGAATCTCAATGCAGACAAGTGTACTGTGCAGCAAATACACAGAAAGAAAGATCCTTTGTCATTTAGATACAATATAGCAGGTCAGGAACTGGAAGCAGATAATTCCATAAATCATCTGGGAGTAGGTATTAGGAGTGATTTAGAATGGAATGACCATATAAAATTAATTGTCAGTAAAGCAGATGCCAGACTGAGATTCATTGAAAGAATCCTAAGGAAATGCAATCCGAAAACAAAGGAAGTAGGTTACAGAACACTTGTTCGCCCCCTGCTTGAATACTGGTCACCGGTTTGGGATCCGTACCAGATAGGGTAGATAGAAGAGATAGAGAAGATCCAATGGAGAGCAGCGGGCTTTGTTACAGGATCATTAATTAATTGCAAAAGCATTACGGAGATGATAGATAAACACCAGGTGAAGACTCTGCAAGAGAGACGCTCAGTAGCTTGGTACGGACTTTTGTTGAAGTTTCGAGAACATACTTTCACCGAGGAGTCAAGCAGTATATTGCTCCCTCCTACGTATATCTCACAAAGAGACCATGAGGATAAAATCAGAGAGATTAGAGTCCACACAGAGGTATCCCAACAGTCTTTCTTTCCACAAACAATACGAAACTGGAATAGAAGGGAGAACCGATAGAGGTAATCAAAGTACCCGCTGCCACACGCCGTCAGGTGGCTTGCGGAGTATGGCTGTAGATGTAGATGTAAGCATCTAAAACTGATGGGTAAAGACCAGAGACATGCAAGCAGCAGTTTTTAGAATAAGCTTCTACATGACATAAATAATAATAAAGTATTGCCTGCCCTGAAAATGAATAAAGCAGCACCTGACTCTGGGTTGCTTCTACACCTGTACCAAACAAATAAATTTAAATATGTGATAGCAAACAAGTTTTGCATAACACAGGTTACAAGAATGCTCATTGCTGCTAATTTTTTGTTTGTTTCCTGTTTTTGTCTGTCCATTTCCTCCTCCCCCCTCCATCTCATCCTCCTCCATCTCCCTATCCATCCCCTTCTTCCCTCTCCCATCTGTCCACTTTCCTCCCCCCCCCCCCCCCCATCTCTCCATCTCATCCACTCACCACTATCTGTCTATCTCCTCCTTCAACCTCTCTCTATCCATTTCTTCTCACCCCACTTCCTCTTCCTTCTGCTCATTACCCCTTCCATCTTCCACCTGCCTCCTATACCTTCCCTTCTCTATGCCCATCTCGTCATTTCCCCTCTCTCTGCACACACTCCACCTCTCTCTATCAATTCCCTCCTACATTTCTCAGTCCATCTCCTCCTCCATTCTATCTCCCTTGATCCATCTCTTCCTTACACCCTCATCTTTACATCTTCTCCTCCTCTTCTCTCTGTCCATTTCCTCCTCCCCATCTCTGTCCATCTCCTCTACTTCCCACCCAATCTCTGTCCATCTCCCCCCCCCCCCTGCATCTTTCCATCTCGTTCTCCCCTTCTCTCTTCTCCTGTGATTATCCACATTTACAGCCCCTGTGTCACATTCCAAAACTAACCATACAACACACTTGTTATGCAGGGCTGCCTAGAAGTCAGGGGTTACCAACTCTTCTAACCTCTTATTTGTGATGGACTTCACATACTGTTGTTAAAATGGTCTATGGTCAAACAAACAAACAAATTTCAAATGAGAGATGACACCTTTAGTTATCAGATAGAGCCCAACTCCATCAAAATACAAGGAACATTTTATATTTGGTGCATTAATTTTTCACTTCTGCTTGATCTGTTACATCACGCCTTCAAAGTGATATTGTGAGGGAAGGATAAGTGATGATTCTAGATTTTTTTCGAACTAATAACATGTTATTGCAAGAATGTGAATGTATTTTATTTAATGGCATATGGAGAGCTGTCAAAATTCTAATTATTACTTAAGTCATCATTGAGTTGTTTATCGTAATGAGGAAATGTTTATTAGGTCTACTGATTATCAGTCCTTATGACCGGCAAAGTAGTGAACTTTTTTATCATGTCTCATACCGATCTGTGATCAGAAAGGCAAAATGTGCCCTATAGTTTCCGAGAACTTTCATTTGAAATATTGCTCATAAATGTCAAACGTCACTTCTGTACGAGATAAACAAACAGGTTCCTTACTTTCAGAAGTCTCTGTAAATACATGTCCGCATTGAAATGTTGGCCGTTTATATCGTATGGATTGCCTGTACTTTCTGCCATTGCAATTGTTCACCAGTGCTTCGCTTATCACTTGCCACTGCACAGCTGTTCCGCTGTTGTTGGTAAACTGTTTGTTTGCTGTGAATATGAGCTTGAGCAAAGATAATGTCAATGTGTGTCGCGTGACAATTGCAGAGATTTCCTACAATAATGTTTCAGAAAATAAAGCGATCCGACACGAAATGTGTTGTAGAACTGCAGCATTCGAAACATTAATTTTTGTCTCCTCTTGCTGTGAGTCACTGAGTTATATCATGAAACATAGTCGTCATCTAAAATGTGGTCTATCATGACTCACGCTGCCTGCAAGGGATGGTGGCCTACTTGAATCTACTGGTGGAAGTGAAGCAGAGCGTTTGAAGATTAAATTCTGACTGTCAGGGGATGTACTGATAGCTTTTTTACTTCAGGAACGGACTGTTGTTAAATCTTACAACTGCAATAAAATGCAGGTTCGTAGGTACTTGGTTGTTCTCTTTTTCAGATACGGGACACGAGGATCCAGTGCCCTTATATGGTGCGTTTGCTCGTAATATGAAAATCGTTTTGCAGTTAGCGGCGAATGTGCCTCTCATTATTGTAATCGTATAGATCCTGACCGTAGAACTGTGTGTGACTGTTGTTCTAATAATGTGTCGAGAACGCCGTCGATTAACATCAGAGATGGAGAGAGGTGTGGTTATGCGAAATCTCACCATTGAGTAATGAATAAATAATTCCTTTATCGTAAATGACATTAATTTCAAGAAACTGTAAGGATTAGTTTGCACTACGAAAGGTACTATGCTGTTCTTTAGCCCCACGAGTTTCAGGTACAGGTGCTTGTATCCCAACTGTTTTCATAGCTGTATTCACTCTTTAGATGTTTACCACCGTAGCAAATTACACATCATTGTAGATGTTATAATATAACGTAGCACGTATTTTAGGATCCAAATGAAGATACGGAGTGGAATGCAGCGTTACGAAGACATGGTATTCTTCCTGCAAAGGAAAAGGAAATTACTGAAGAGGAAGTACTAAATATTGTTGAAGCAACTATAGAAGAAAAGCAGTCCAAAGGTAGGGCATGATTTTTTTACACTTAAATTAAATATTTCAATTTCAGAAACTTTCATGTGCTTTTCAAAGTTAATGAAAGTGTAGGAAATGTACAACAGAGGCATCCTTCACAAAAGGGAGGAAAGAAAAATAAAAGTTTATATTAATGTTAAAATTCTTTGTGACGTGCCTCCTGTACACTAATCATATGATTAGAAATTGTATGTTATGAGATGAATAAAACACTATTCACTATCCTACCGAATCGATTGCGCAGCTTAGAGACTACTGTAGGCCTTCTCTAAAAGATAACACATTAATGCATTGAACAGTTGATGGGTTAGCCATCTTAGATTTAACAGCTTAGAGTGCCTAAGCCAGATATTTAAATGCCAGTTTATCCAGTGGACCTTCAAGGAGGAAATTTACTGACTGTGCAGATAGTGTGAAATTAGAAAATGCCTACACTGAAAAAAAGATAGATGAAAGAAGATATTTAAATATTCATGTGGCAGCTACAACTGGTTTTACACTAACCAGATTGTTATTTATTTTAAGTTTACCTAGTCCCGTTTTATGCAAAATTTAAGTTACGTTCTGATTTTGAACATAGAGAGCAAACATATCTGGAAATGCTTGGCATCCTCTAGTGCACAAAGTGTTTACAGTTGTGAGGTTATTTGCTCTAGCTGTGGACTAATACTAGAGATGAGAACTTTTACTACTAAATATATGTAACAACAGCAGTGTTTTGGGTAGCTTTCTTTTTTATCCGCAATATCAGTGAATGTTTTCATTAAGAACTTCTTTTGTCTTTTAAGTCTTCATTACTGTTTATTGGTTACAATTTTTCATGTTCTCTTCATTGATACCAATTAACACTAGTCTAAACTTTTCAGTCAAAAACTTAATCAGAATTTTACTGTCTCAATTCATACGTAAAGATAAATGTACAGGAAATTTCAGTGTAAGTATGCAATTGAGACGCATACTAAATGTCATAAAAACCTACACTAATTTTAATTTACAACCTTCAGTACAAGTTTATTACATTATTCTACAAAAGCAGCTTTTCCCTCATTTAAAAATTCAGTGATTGAATAATAACGTTCTTGCACAAAGATGACATGTAATTTTCTTTTTACCTAACCCAGTTCCACACCATGAGACTTTTTTTTCGCTTTTAATGTTGTATAAATTTTTATAACCATCTAATGAGAAATTTGGGAATAACGTTTTAATCTATGAGATGTTAACATGAGTCTTGTTTGTTTTCTATTAACATATAGTCACTGATGAGCCAAGACATTATAACCACTGTTTAATAGCGTTTTGATGCACCTTTGGAAAGTGATACAGCAGCAACTCTGCATGGCATGGATCCGACAAGTACTTGGTTCGTTTCTGAGTTACATGGCTCCAGGTGTACATGCACAGGTCACACAATAACCGAAAATTGTGGGCCATTTGTTTGTGAGTATGGAGCTGACACCCAGTGGTGTCCCGAATGCACTCAGTCAGGTTTAGATCAGCCAATTTGGTGGCCGAAACACTGAGAGTTCACTATCGTGCTCCTCAAACTACTGTAGCACAATTCTGGTCTTGTGCCATGGATAGCTATCTGTTGGGAGATAAAGTTCCCAACAGGGGGCACAGAGCATAAAATGAGTGCAGGTGGTCCCATTAATCCCACGTGAATTTCCCCCATACATTATAATATCGTCCTCGCTAGTCAAGTTCCATGGCGAGGTGCAGATTTTGATCAGCTGTCTGCCGGTATGATGGCATATCCTGGCTCTTCCTTGTATGTGGTGTTACGAGAAATATAATTCGTCTGGCCAAGTGACACATCTCTGTTGATCTGTTGTCCAGTCTTTATATGATCTCAGTGTCGTTCGGTCATCATAGAAACACACAGGGATCGTCCAGTACAGACCCAGTGTTCCACAGTGTGCTCCGAAACATTTGTGCCTGTGCCAGAATTTTACTTCATCAGGGCTACCATAGATTACCACCTATCCTGCTTTATGTAGTGGGCAAGTATTCGGCCTTCAAGTTCTGTGCTGAGATGTGGACTTCAAATACCTTGTCACCTACTCATGTTTTCACTGTCAGTCAGCAACTGTCATTTATAACAATGAAAACAATCAATTTTTGACAAAATAATTAAATTGGATTGATAAAAAAACCTACTCACCAAGCTAAGACAGAACACACACTTAAAAGAAGGTTGTAATTAGGCAAGTTTTCAGAGCCAGTGGCTCCTCCTCCTGGAGTCCTCTCCAGTCCTTTTCATTCACCCCTCTTCCTTCCCCTTTGCCTAAAGGAGGAGCCACTGGTTGCGAAAGCTTGCCTAATTACAACCTTCTTTTACATGTGTTCTGCCGGTCCTTGGTGAGTAGATTTTTTTTTATCTATCCAATTAAACCACTATCCTTTGATACTCATGACAGTAGTACACATACAGCCGACCAATGTCGTGATTTCCAAGATGCTTGTTCCCAGGTGCTGCACCATAACAATCTGCCAGTATGCTAGTGGAAAGGGTACGACTAGTTTCCTTCCCTATCCTTGACAAAATCTGAGCTTGTGCTCCGTCTTTAATGACCTCGGTATACTTTTCTTGCTGCATCACATGTCCTAGTTTTGCAGTGGGCAGCGGGTATAATGTTTTGACTCATCAATGTATGTTGAAAATGGTTCCTATAAATAATTATGAATTGTTATGTACAGTAAGAATCAGTTTATATATGTTAATGTATGGAATAATTAAAATATGTAGAGTAATAAATAATAGTTTGTATGAATCCCTAGACTTAATATTACAAAAATTTCTAATAATAGTTCTTTGTAGTAATGACATCCTACGTACACTACTTCAATACCCCCAAAAGATTATTCTGAATCTTGCAACAGATTCAAAGTAGCTGTGTTAAACAATTTTTCTAGGACAGTATTGTCATTATGAACGCCACAGTGTTCAAGCTATTTGTCAAGTAGTTTATATGAGAAGACCACAATAAATGTTTCTCTAAAAATATTCCATGAATTTGACAGAATCTGTTTCCTTAAATTCCTGATTTTGATAGGCAATTTGCTAGTTATTTGAGTCTGATTTTTTTTGTTTTAAACTGTATTTGTTTTGTAAAACTTGCGTTTCGCCCATCAGTTAAAATGTTCAAATAATTTATGGGAAATCAGCTGGGTGACATCTTAGAGAATGATGGTTGTCAACAATGTCACCCTGCTACAGTTCTGTGACTTCTTGTGTTTTTACTACCTTTGTCATGTTTAATTTTAATCCATCTGTCAAACCAGTATACTAAGCTGTTTAGGGTATTAATTACTCTTTGGGGATTGTGTTTTGTGGATTCTCTTTCAATAACTACAGTTATATCACCTACAAATAAAATTGTGTAGGGTGTTATATTTAGAGATAAGTCACTGTCGTAAAATAAAAGCAGTGTTACAACCCCCGAGCTCAGGGGTTTAATATGTCAGAATGACCGAGAGGTATGGTTTGGGGGGAGAGGGTTGACTCACGCCGAAGCATGCAGAGAAACACAGGCAAGTGTGTCATTGACTTTATTACATCAAAGGTACACAGCAGCCTTCTGCTGAACTTTGTAAAGGCACTGCACAGCGTGTGTGCATGGGTCAGTGCAAATGCCGGAATCTGCAGCATCAGTGTGTGGTTGCCCAGCCTTGCAGGCATGGCAATCCCACTTGCGCCACGGCTAAGTGGCTGTCGTGTGTCTGTTAACTGTGCCAGTAGCCCAGAACATGGCTGACTGTTCCCACAAGTGCGACTTCTGGGCCCCATGTAGAGCGCCGAAGGGAAACAGCCGACCGCCATCATTGTAGTGAGCCTCAGCAGCTCCGACTGTCCACCCAGGGCAGCTCATTCCATAGATAGCTTTACACCCGGGAGGCTGTGAGTTCGTACCACGGCCCTGCCCCTGTGAACAACAGCTTGCAGTATGCCAGACGATGTACCCAGAGAAAGGAGGCCAGTAGCCTTCTTGCTTCTCATCCCGGTGTAGTTCCAAGGTACAATGCGTCCCGCCTCAGCAATGATGCATCCGTGCAACGTACCATATTTACTCAAATCTAAGCCGCACCTGAAAAATGAGACTCGAAATCAAGGAAAAAAATTTTTCCCGAATCTAAGCTGCAATTGAAATTTGAGACTCGAAATTCAAGGGGAGAGAAAAGTTTTAGGCCCCACCTCCAAATCGAAACAAAGTTGGTCCATTGTAATATGAGACATAATTTAGGTCGAATGAATGACGATACAGCTACAGTAGTTTGGTTCGAGTCGTAAGCTTAGCAGTTAAGCTTTACCAGGTAGCCATTGCTATGCATCAGGCGCTCCGTCCGTATTTATACGGGTACCCTTAATTTTTCAAGTGCTTCGTCTAGTTTGAATTGATTGCTTATTTTTCTTTGATCTGATAAGTGCCGTTCTCTTTGTTATAGGTGTTTAAGTCACTCTAAGCTGAAAATGCATTACTGTACTGTGTCATGCATTGTTTGTCGCATTCTGATAATGTGTGTTAACGACATATCGCCGCTCGCGGCATGGCTTGCTTTTGTGCACGCTAACGCCGCTTACAATTTAGAAAAAAGAGAGAGAGGAATTGTCTCATTATCAAAACAATGGCAAGAGACTGCTATTTGTTGTTACTTACACAGCTGCTTTCTTTGATAATGATCAACAAGAACCAAATAATAGACTGTGTATGATAGAAGATGTTCTGAACGAGAGTTTAGCAAAAATTTTTCTCTGTTTGAAAATCTTTGCAGACGCCTCTTTAGTACATTACATTCTGCACAGAAATTAGTCATCTTAGATATAAAAATCTAGTCAACTTCCGTGCTTCATTTCTGACTGTATCACTATTAGGCATAAGAATAATACGAATATAAACATGACATGATATGTATATTCTTCCGCGTTTGCTGTTGTCTCACTCTGGTTTCGTAGTTTATTAGGCAGACAGTATTTAAATGAGATAGCAGCAAACATGAAAGAATACATGGCAAAATGTTTATATTCGTATTATTCTTATGTTGAAGAAAATACTGCATGTGATTCACAATTCATAAAGTTCGTATTAGCAATCATCTCTTCTCACAGGTAGGAAAAAATTCAGAACGTAGAGTTGGCCATATTGACAAACATCCCAAACAGTCTTGCCAGTCGGATTTTCGTAGGACATTGAAATTCTGCTACATTCGAAGATGAACAATAGGGAATTTGTATTTACTTCGTTGGATAATGTATGAAAATGCAGTGGTCGAAACTCGAGGTGCAGAAAAAAGCTCATCTTCCACCTTTTTGTAAATTTATCTACTGACGCAGAGGTTTTTGCGCCAGTATTTATCTTTGTGCCTGCAAAGCATGGCCTTGTAGCGCTACATATATTCGACGACAGAAGTTAGTTGTGGCGCACCTACCAACATTTTTCAGAACTTCCGCTTATTTTGCACTCGATTCTAAGCCGCAGGTGGTTTTTTGGACTACAAAAATCGGGAAAAAAATGCGGCTTAGATTCGAGTAAATACGGTAGGTTGGAGGTAGCTTCAGCGGGCCGGTTGGCCGCCAAAGTCCATCACCAAAAGGTCGTCATGGTCGACCTGCAACTTAAACAATAGTCATTCTCTCCTGTTCTAGATGCAAACAGAATGGCAACACGAGTGCCCCTTTGAGCATCTGTGTTTCCTTATTTATATGTCTTTTCCCTACACCTCTGACATAGTTTCTCTGGAGGGGACAAGTAGTAATTACAAGGTCAGCTCTTGTCAGCCCACTTTGGCCCTTACACACAGTTCACTAGGTGCTGTTGTAACTGCAATGCATGGGTTCTTCACAGCATGTTGGTGCCCTGTGCTGCCCTGATTACTTCACGTTTGTGTACAGTGCGTCATCAGCCGTTCCTTCTAGCCTGCGAGCAGTGTCATAAACCTGTCTCGCAGAATCATTTGCAAAATGTCAAAATCACCCATGCCTGCCACCCGATATCCCAGTTGATCCCTTAATTACTGCCTTCCAGCCGTAGATGTGCAAAATTTCAAGAATTCCCCAAATGCACACTTGTAATTATTCATGGTGCTTCAACTGGACTGGGTCTGAAGTGGAACCTTGTGGGATGCTCCATGAAATAATTTTATGTACCTGATGTTGCAACTACCCTTTTCTTTCTCTCTATTAAATATGCTTCCATTTCAGAGCACTACTGTATATTACCCATTCTTTCTAATTCACAGAACACTAGCAAGTGTTTCACACAGTCATAAGCCTGTAGCAACCAAGATCATAGGTTAACGTTGGCTGCTGTAATTACATGAGCTGTCAAACAATTCACGTTCCAGGCACCAGAGACAATGGGTTTTGGTTTGTTCTCTGTGTTTAGTGTGATGTTCCATGAATTTTACATGATAATGTTAACATCTTTGCAATTATGGACAGTCTTATGTTGAACTCTTCTCTAGTGCTAACTAGTCTTAGGTATTATAAAGTATCTTTTCTGTGTTTATTTAATAAATGTTATTTGTTACTGGTTCACTAGAGGTCATATTTTGTACAGTGGGCTGAGTATTACAAAAGCGAAGTTATAGTTGTTCGGATGGTTAAAACCTAGAGGCACCAATGTTAGTGACCCCGACGTGATCTTAGCATATCTGATCAATCCACAAATCCAGAAGCAGCAGGAATAACTTTCAATAGGGAATGAATCCTTTTCACAAAATGTGAAACACATCAGCTGCTGAAGTACCTTCAGGATCATGACTCCCTGTAAGATTGCCACCATTCTGGCCTTGTAATCCTGCATTTGGTTTGTACAGATAGAAGTGAACTTTCGTTTTTACAAAATAGTTATGTATTCGACCAAATTTTCCTTGGTGGTTAGCCAGCTCCATCATCATTTTGCAGCTGAAGTCAAAGGTGTAATAACTGCGCCTCCTGAACGAGACTCCTATAACAAACTCGAGACCAAATTAATTCACAGGATTTCCACATCATAAGAAGAGCATGTGCAACAAGTCCTAATGCAAGAAGGTCGTAATATGTCAGGCACTTACGCAGTAAAGTCAATGCAGGCACTGTATGTGATACCTTACTATGTATGCTGTGGAGTGGCTGTCTTCCAGTGCAGGTGAAAGCTTTAATAATGTCCCAGACTGAAGTGCAATTAAATGCCATTGCGAATCTGGCCGATATGATACAATATGCGAGATTCTTGACTTCGATATGTGCAGCGGTAGCACAGTCCAACAGCGCTTTGTCATCAGTGGTGACTTGTGCAGATTATGATTACCTCGGAGATAAAGTGAATGCTCTTAGTAAACAGATTAGTTAACTGCTGTCTCATTGCAACTGGAGCAATGACAGGACGCTGTCACAAGGGATCGGATAGTCGCTCGTTCCTCTGCGAACTCCTAGGCTCCGAGTGTCGCAGAGCAGCAGCCTTCTGTTTGCTAGTCCCACAGGAAGTTTGTAGATGACGTGCACATGTGCACCTCCCTTGTGCGTACCCAAATGCGAGTGACAGGCAGACATAGGCACATCTGATTGCCGATTGCTGTCACAGCATCTCTCTTATCAGTGATCGAAAGAGGGGACAAAAATTTGTTGTTGACATTAGTTCAGACTTGTGTATTTATTCATGTATATTACTTTACAATAGCTGGCCACAGATTTCATTCTCCCTCTTTGCAGCAAGCAATTCATCCTTTGTGACTTAACGGCAGTCAACATATTGCCATAGACTTGGAACAGTGGCATGTCTTTCCCTGGAATTTCACTGTTGCCGATATCACGAAACCCATAATCAGAGAAGATTTCCCGGTGCATTATTATCTGTTACTGAATGTGACGAATGCAAGATTCATCGACAGCATCACAGGCCTTTAAACTGCTGGATTCTGATCCAACACAGTGCTACACAGCACCAAGTTCGTCTAGTTAGGAGGTTGTAAATACACCAAGCAACTTGAACATTTTCCAGCTATAATGTGACCTCCAGAGAGGTACTTCACAGTACTGTCCATTGCATTAAAACGACTGATGGCTCCAGTTTTGTGCAGACCTAGGCAAGTAGTTCCTTATGGTCTGGTCATCAAAGTCAGAATTCAACTCTGTGCTCAAAGAAAGTTTCATTTGGCCTGCTAACAGCCCATTATAACTTCTCGATCAAGTACCCAAGTAGTACGGTGTGTGGCGCCTGTGTGGTGGTTATGAAGTGCTTAATGCAAATACAGTGCCAGACAATTACCCAGTACCGCCGTTAAGGGATTTTAACTACGCTCTGCATGGGCAACCGTTTTTAGTGTGCTAGGCTGCGCAAAGGCCTTCGTGCAAATTCCTGTGGTGGATGAGTACATCCCGAAAACAGCCATAATCATGCCATTTGGCTTGTTTGAGAGTCTCTTCATAGCATTTGATCTGAGCAGTGCTGCACAGTCTTGGCAAAGGCTTACCGACTCTGTGCTGCAAGGATTGTCATTCTGTTTTGCTCACTATATGACACCCTTATGTTTCTGCCTCAGCCAATCAATTCCAGCAACACGAGGTGGAAGTCTGTAAATGATTAAAGTAACATGGTATGGTATCGAATACTACCAAGTGTGTATTTGGACAACCACAGGTTTATCTTCTTGGGTCATCTGATTTCATCAGCGGAGTCACTACTACTTCCAGAAAAAGTAGAAGCCATAATGAAAATTCCACGGCTTGAAACTTTCAGGGATCTACGCTGTTTCTGAGGAATGATAAATTTTTTCTGGCATCATCTACACCACCTGACCAAGTTGCAAGAACCACTGAGTGCAGCAGTTTCAAGTCCTAAAACTGGAGGAAATTCTCTGATTCAGTGGAGAGACAAGATTGAGCCATACTTTTGAAGTAACAAAATGTAGCAAATGCCGCACTTGTGGCACATCCCACATTGGACGCACCTCTTGTGTTGGTGGTAGGTGCTAGCCAGATTGCTATCATTGCAGCATTACAACAGCTAGTCGACAACACACTTGCCTTTTTTTCACTCGAGCCTTCACCACTGCTGCAAAAATGGAATGGTTACAATCATGAACTTCTTGCTGTTTATGAATCAATCAGGTACTTTTGCCCTCAGGTGGGAACCAGAGCGTTCACATTTTTTATTTGTTTGTGCTTTTGACAGAATGACAACTGCTATCCACATCAGTACAATCATTTAGAGTTCACTGCCCAATTGTGCATTGACATGCACCATATTGACATGCATTTACAACATTGTGGCCGACTGCCTGTCTCAGGTTAGCAGCATAGCAAACTCTGTTGACTTTGCACAACTTGCAAAGGCACAAGAATCTGACCAGGAATTCCGAAATCTAATGAAAGGTGCATCGTCCACCCCACAGCTACAAATGGCTGATGTTCCTGATGCATACATGATATTTCTGGTGGAAGGCCTCATCCTTTTCAGCCACCCACATTCCACAGATGTGCCTTTCATCAGAATTCACAACCTGTGCAACCCTGGTGTTAGATCATCAACTCACCTGGTTTCAAAACGTTTTGTATGGCCTGGCATGCAAAAGTATCATCACTAGTGGACTGACTGTACATTAATTGCCAGCAAAGCAATATATCCCATCACATGCATACACCAGTAAGAGATTTTCTAGACACAATTTCTGCACATGCACATTGAAGTAGTAGATCCTCTGTCTTCGCCAAATGGGCAGTTCTATTTTTTAACTGCAGTCAGTTTTTTCACTCATTGGCGAAAGCAATGACCGTCGACAACATTTCAGCAGAAACCCTAGCCTCTACCTTTGTACCAAATTGGATTTTGCACTTCAGCTGCTGTCTGCTGCATATAAGTACAGACTGCAGCCGATAATTTGCTTCAGAGTTACTTACTCAACTTAGTAGCAAATTCTGCAGTGCTATTCATTATTGGACAACAAAGTATCACCCAGTGAATAATGGCATGATTGAACATTGGCACCATTCTTTGAAAACTTCACTGATGTGTCATGACACTAGTTGGTTAACACCTTTATCCAAGTCCTTCTCGATCTTCGCAACACACCCAATGATAAGCCATAATATTACGACCACTGCCCACCATGACTTTGGATGCCACCTGGTGGCATTGCGTGCACTTAACGCAGTAACGAAAGTATGTAAGCAGAGCAGAAACGGATGGGAGATCACACTAGTGAATATATGGGCTGCAAGTGGGGAAATCCATTGAGATAAGGGACTTTGTCAAAGGGCAGATTATTATGAAGCTGGTCAAATGTTTATATGATACAGTCATGAGCTTCTATGGAAAGAGGTAGAGGGACAGTGAAACCACCACTATGCACTAAATGGTTGGACGCCCACAACTCTTCATAGAACATGGGGTTTGGAGGCTTTTCTGCTCTATAAAGTAAGATAGTTGATGATTTGTGGCACCTCTGCTGAAAGGGCAAAATACTGGTGCATGCACAAGTGTTAGAGTACACCATTCATCCTACATTGTTGATCATAGAGCTCTGCTGCAGGTCATCTCTATGTGTGCGCATGTTGACCCAATGAAATTGTCAGTTACGATTGCTGTGAGCACAGGACTATCTGGATTTGACTGTTGATCAATGGAAAAGTGTTGACCTTTGAATAAATCACATTTTTGCTACACTAGGTCAATGGTTGTCTCCACAAATGCCATCATTGAGATGAACGACGGCTCAAAACGTGCAGCACACCACAGATATGGGCTGGTGGAAGTAGTATTATGCTATGGGAACATTCTCCCGCACTTGCATTGGAGTTGTGGTAGAAATCGAAGACACGCTGACATCTGCGAATCACCTGCATCCCTTCATGCTTGATGTCTTACACGACAGTGGTGCCCATCTTTCAGCAGTATAACTGTTCATGTCTCAGAGCCAGAACTGTGCTATGATGATTTGAGGAGCATTATAGTGAGCTCACATTGATATCTTGGTGACCAAATTAGCCTTATGTAAATTGTATGGAATGCATCTGAGTCACTATTGGCTACCATCACCGTGTACGCAAATCAGCACCCCTTTATTTACATGAATTACAAGACCTGCGTGTAGACTTCTAATGCCACATATGTCCACAAACCTGCCAACAAACTGTCTGATCCTTGAAACTGAGAATCAGTGATGTATTTTGTTCCAAAGTTGGACAAACAAACTATTAAACAGGTGGTTATATGTTATGGTTCCCCAATGTATAAACCAGACTTGGATTTTTCATAAGCAGGGCTCATTTACAGTGAAGCTCTATGACTCCCTGGCGAATTAATTGACCCAAGTTCGATGCATCTTCCTGACCATGACCAAAAAGCTTTCATTTGTCACCTGAAGGAACAAATTGCGTGCATTCACCCCCATGAAACAAGTAGACATGGCACAAGGCCAGTCTGCATGCCTTGTGATTTACAAACATGCACGTGTCATGCTACACACAAACAGTGTCAAACCAGTGCTACAATTTGCCTTACACCGGCCCGCATTGTGTCATCAAAAGAGGAACACGAACTCTGGACATCATAGTGAATCGCAAAACTACCACAGGTTACATGTTCCCAGAGCTCACTCACACACACACACACACACACACACACACACACACACACACACACACCACCACACCACACCACACCACAGAGCCATCCTGAACCTCATTCATGCTCAAGCACAATCGCATCTGTCCAAAGCAGCCCCTTACCTGAATGTTGAACATGCTCCAGGTGTTGAGCGCACTACCCATTGCACAACCCCCAAGAAGTGACCAGGATCATCAGTTACTGTCAGCTGCTGTGTTTCGCACTTGAGCCACCAGCGGTGCTGCATTTTTGTTTGTTCTCTATGTGCAGTGCGATGTGCCATTGAACGTCACAGACGACACTAATATCTTGGCAATTATGGATAGTTGTGTCAAACTCCTCTCTGGTAGTAACTAATCTCAAGTATTATCAAGTAACTTTTTTCTGTGTTTACTAGTTAATAAACGTTATTTGTTCCTGGTACACTGGAATGCGTATTTCGTACACTTGGCCAAGTATCTCGAACACACAGTTATAGCTGTTCGGATGGCTAACACCTAGTTGTGCTGATATTTAGATGTAAATCACTTACATAAAATAAAAGATAGAGCTTGAAATGGAAATACAGGATTGAGCTTGAAATGGAACCATGTGGGATGCTCTGTGAAATAATTTTATGTATCTTTCTAATTCATTAAGTACTAGGGACTATTCTCACAGTTGTAAGCTTTTGTGTAGTCAGGTAATTCCTGTGATTTTTTTTTTTTTTGGGACTTGTTCATCAATATGCAAATTTTCTCATTAAATTTGTTGATGGTAAATTGATTTAATGTGATGATAATAGCTTTTGCTAAAAAAATTTGGGTCTGAGTTGCAACAAGATTATCAAATACTTTTGAAAAATTAAGAAACTACTTTGTTAGTCAGTAGTGTCCTGCATCTTCTTCGGATCTATTCGTGAACAAGGGCTTTACTACTGTATACCTCAGAGTATTACTCCAAATTCATTGTGAATGGGGTCCTGATATTTTACTAGTAACTATTTTAATTTCTCTAATGGATGTTTCATGTGATCCAGTTGAATTTTTATATTTTTAGAGATAATAATTCTTCTTCTACATCTTCAGCTATGATTCCTTAAAATTTTGTTAGAAGCTTTGTGTTACTCTGATCCCGACCAGGACATTAGGGATAGACTTTACCAAGCTAACCAATTTTTATCAATATCTGGATGCATTTACAAAAAGTTCATTGAAATATTCTAATATTTCTGAAGGATTTACAACTGTTTGTCACCTACCTCAATTTTGGAAATTTGTGGACTCCCAGCTGTGACACTTTGTGGTTCACTTGTGCAAAAATATTGGACATGCCATGTTATTATAGTTTAAGGGGAAAAGTGTATTTCAAATATATAGCCATTTACACACTTAAAGGCGTAGTTTGATGATAATGGGACAGATGATCATTTATGATACGGTGTTTCAGGAGTTTGTTGGTGTTCCAAGAAAACAGGAGGATGAGAATACACGAGGCAGACAGTAATCTAATAATATTATATTTGCAATTGTTCATTAAAAAAAATATATATATATCATTCTTCATCACTTATCTATGATGAACTCTTCTGCTCTGCTTACGGTATGTGTTCCATATTGTCCTAGTCACTTCATTTTACATCATTTGACAGCACTAATTTTGAAATATTTATGATACTTAGGTTTTTAATTTTTCAGCATTACCCTTTCACGTCCTGTGCTTGAAATATCTACTTTCATAAACTCTAGAGTCACATCTTCATTTGCTGATACAAGATTTATCTTTATGAAGAAAGCTCTTTTGTCCACACCTTTCCACCCATTTTGCTGTGCTACGTAATGTCAGTTGTTTCCCTATCATTCTGGTATTAATGTTATTGCTATTTATGTCTCCCTACCCGAGTTCGTTCTATATTTTAGGTCACTTTGCCTACATTTACTTTTCTTCTTACATCACTTCACTTGCTTTGTAAAGTATGTCTGCTGAGTACCAATTCTATGACAATAGCATACATTTTTTGTTCTCTGTGGTTTCCTTCCCTAATACATTTCATATGAATCCCCAATAAACTTTGTAAAGGCAGTGCCTCAGTTCATCTCCATTGCTATCAAAGCTGAACCAATCTTTCATCTTTAATGTTGTTGCTGCTGTGATACGCTGAATGCTGACAAAATAAAGTGTTATTTATAGTAATGCAATCCTTGCCTTGTCTTCTATTCGTGACTTAAGAAAAGATAAAACATGTCCCTCGTTTCTCTTCCCCTTGCCCCAAGCTCCTGATGCATTGATAATGCTTTTGAACTTTGTTACAGGAACAAAAAAATTAGAACAGTGTACTCTTGATGAACTGGATGAATTAGAAGATGAAGAAGATGAGAGAGTATTACTGGAGTATCGCAGAAAGCGAATTGCTGAGATGCAAGCAGAAGCTGCAAAGTCAAAGTTTGGTGAGGTAAAGGAGATAAGTGGAGAAGATTACATTCAAGAAGTCAACAAAGCTGGTGAAAATATTTGGGTAGTCTTGCATTTATATAAACAAGGGTAAGTTAGTTATCGAATGATCTAATTCATGAATAGTTCTTGGTTAATAAAAATACAAAGTTTCATTTTCCTGACTTATTTACAGCATCCCATTATGTGCATTACTCAATCAGCATTTATCGCAACTTGCCGCAAAATTTCCAGCCACAAAATTTTTGAAAAGCATATCAACCACATGTATACCAAATTTTCCTGACAGCAACTTACCAACTATTTTTATATATTATGAAGGAGAACTCATTAAACAAATGGTTGGGCCTTTAAACTTCCGTGGAATGAATATGACTGTTGAAGGTAAGGTCTTCTTTTATAGTGTATAATTTATAGTTAAGCATGTAGTAGTGCCACATTTACATTTACAATTTTACACATTGTGTGTTATGAATTATTTTTGCATATATTCTGTAATAATCATCTTTTCAACCATTAAAATTTTAGACACATTCTTCTTCACTTCAAAAGGTTTATTGGCTTTACATTTCAGATCAGTATTTGTTTTTGGTTCTCTCTTATACTTTAACAAAATAATGCTATTGTGTCAAATCATTGCTCCCACCCCTCCCCATTTTTTATTTTATTTTCCTGATCAATTTGATTTATTCATCCAGGGATAATTTCATAATGACGGAGGATTTGTCGTCGTAATACAATGGAAATAAATAGTTCAAAACACACGTATATATTATGTGTATAAGTATGCTTTCATGAGGATAGAATAGGATAGGACAAGTGACTGGACATGGCCTCGATGAAGGAATCTTCCTGGCATTTGCCTGAAATGATTTATGAAAACCACAGGAAATCTAAATCGGGATGGGTGGACATAGCAAACTCTATTCTCCTGCACTGCCTGTAGTGGGAGCTCCTGGCAACAGTTAACTATGACAAGCAGCCATGGCTGTGGCAGAGGGATTCACTTGGGAAGAGTCTCTGGATCAGACGTCCTTACACTAATGTCTGCAACACCTCAGCAGTCTCACCATAGAAAACAAACCATTCCAGTGCAGAAAGGTATGAACCCCAAGACTTCCGCTTCCTGGCCGTGGCATGAGAGGAAAGTTGATTCAAAAGAAATGGTGAGAAATACCATTTTCAGTATATAGTTTGTACCCAAAGAGCCTCTGTGCAGACTTGGAACAACATGGTATCAATTTTTTCTGCCCTGTCCAACAAGGGCCAAAAGACAATAGAGTAGATACAGGCTTTTATTTTAGCTTTCAAAGATGATATATTACCTGAAACAGTAAAAGCCATGTATTTAAAAGTTGCAAATTGGACGTATGACTTCATAGTGCATAAATGATCCCATCTGTAGATGGTTGCAGCATAAGAACACTCTAGCAGTGACACATATATATATATATGTCAGCTGTGGAGACCAACTTTTCCCTTGGTCTCTAAATTTCCCAATTTTAAAGAAGAAAAGAAAGATGCAAGAATATAAAACCTTTGACCATCCTTCATATTTTAAAACAAAAATATGTACTTCACAACCATGGTGACTTAGCCTCTAAGCAATGGTGAAGATGAACACATTTTCCTCAATTTCAGGCTTTGATGGCCACATGAATACATCTGTTTTGAGGGGCACAGGACCCCCCCCCCCCCCCAAATGCCTTGCGGAAGTCAAGAAAGACCCCTCGTGGCTGTCTTCTTTGTCTTCTGTAGTGCCTATAACACCTCATTGTGTTACCACACTGCTTGAGTGAGGGGGTTTCACATGCTCCTCCCAATTTTTGTTTAGAATGTTCTATTTTCTGGTTCTACATTTGAATTGGTGTGTCCTTAATACTCTTTGTTCACAAGATAATGGAGTCCTACTGGAGTCTGTGCTGAGAGGGACCTTTTTCTGGATAGCTGTCCTGTTAATCACTGCTTAAGGTCTCATTGTCCCTGCATGTTTTCAATTTTTGTATTTATTACAGTTCTTAAACCATGAGTGTTTTGAATGTTGGCCAAATGGTGCTATAAGAGAATCACAATACTGGAAACCTCATGCATGGCTTCCAATTTTTCACTGGCAAACATGTGCTATACTCTTCTGCCAACATAGAATTATTCATCCACATCCAGAACTTTACATTCACAATGAACTTCTCAATGGGGTAGAGTCATCTCACTTTTTGGAACTTTTATTTTTGCCTGATTGACTTGGTTTTCACATATTTGGCAGCTTAAAGAGAAGTGTCTGTTGAAACTCAACACTCCCTGCTGCATAAGTAAAAGATATTGGTATTGTGAACAGCTCCACCCTATTATTACTTTACAAAGTCATTCTTGACTGGATTATGGGAGTCTGGCTTCACAGGTATCTGGCTCCATCAGGAGGCAACTACAGGACCCTTATTGCTATGGGCCCCTTAAGGGCAAACCATATTGAGGCCCTCCTGGTAGAGGCTGGGATTTCTCCTCTACAGATCAGACATCTTTGAATTGTGCGGTATATGTCTGCAACTTCCCTGAACATCCAAATCACCATATCCATTTCCCCGACGGGGAAAGTCATCTCTCACAGAGGTGGCCCATGTCTGGCATCTAAGTAGCAGTTCATCGGTGTTTCTTCGCTCTGACCTCCTCCTCCCACCCACCTTCCCCCCATGTGCACCTCATTCTTCAGACTAAAGACTAATAGAAATAGTAAACACCTCTGCATTTCCACAGTTATTCAGCTCAATTCTTGGCAGATTTACTAGTTCAAAAGACATCTTTACTGACAGTTTAGGGGTAAAAGATCACATCGGCTATGCCATCACACTATCCGTGTGTCAAGAACAGCACTCCCTATCTTATAGGTGCAATGTTAGTGGCCATTATCATTCTATTATACTAGCACTTGGCCTTTTGAAAATTTCCTGATCTACAGTGACACTAAGGAGTTAATGGGTCAAACTGATGCTATTCTTGGAACCTGTTGGTTTTGATAGTGCAAAACCTTATTTGGAGCTTGATTGTATTCCTCTAGACAGCAAGCCAGATAGTGATTCCAGAGAATGAGCTAGCTGATGATCAGTTAGCAGAGGAAGCTACTGTGATGGAAACCTTGCAGATTTGGGTTGTTGTTTTGTCTTAAGTACAGAGACTGCTTTGATTCAGCTCTCCATGCTACTCTATCCTGTGCAAGACTCTGTATCTCCAAATAACTACTGCAACTTACATCCTTCTGAATCTGCTCAGTGTATTCATCTCTTGGTCTTCTTCTACAATTTCTACCCTCCACGCTTCCCTCCAATACTAAATTGGTGATCCTTTAATGCCTCAGAACGTGTCCTACCAACCAATCCCCTCTTCTAGTCAAGTTGTGCCACAAATTCCTCTTCTTCCCAAATTCTGTTCAGTAGCTCCAAATTAGTTACATGATCTACCCATCTAATCTTCAGCATTCTTCTGTAACACCACATTTTGAAAGCTTCTATTCTCTTGTCATCTAAATTATTTATCATCTGTGTTTCACTTCCATAGATGGCTACACTCCATACAAATACTTCAGAAAGGACTTCCTGACACTTCAATTGATACTCAGTGTTAACAAATTCCTCTTCTTCAGAAATGCTTTCCTTGCCATAGCCAGTCTACATTTTATATCCTCCCTACTTCAACAGTCATCAGTTATTTTGCTTCCCAAATAGGAAAACTCATTTACTACTTAAAGTGTGTCATTTCCTAATCTGATTCCCTCCACATCAACTGAATTAATTCACTTACATTCCATTAACTTTGTTTTGCTTTTGTTGATGTTCATCTTACATTCTCCTTTCAAGACACTGTCCATTATGTTCAGCTGCTCTTCCATGTCCTTTGCTGTCTCTGACAGAATTAAAATGTCATCGGCTAACCCACAAAGTATTAATTTCTTCCCCATAGATTTTAATTCCTGCTCCAAATTTTTCTTTTGTTTCCTTTACTGCTTGCTCAGTATACAGGTTGAACAACATCAGGGATAGACTACAACCCTGTCTCACTCCCTTCCCAACCACTGCTTCCATTTCATGTCCCTCGACTCTTATAACTGCCATCTGGTTTCTGTAAAAATTGAAAATAGCCTTTCGCTCCCTGTATTTTACTCCTGCCACCTTAAGAATTTTAAAGAGAGTATTCCAGTCAACATTGTCATAAGCTTTCTCTAGGTCTACAAATGCCATAAATGTAGGTTTGCCTTTCCTTAACCTATCTTCTATGGGAAGTCATAGGAACAGTACTGCCTTGCTTGGTCCTACATTTCTCCGGAATCTAAACCGATCTTCCCTGAAGTCGGCTTAAGTTTTTCCATTCTTCTGTTAAGGATTTGTGTTAGTATTTTGCAACCATGCCTTGTTAAACTGATAGTTCGGTAATTTTCACTCCTGTCAACACCTGCTTTGTTTGGGTTTGGAATTATTGTATTCTTCTTAAAGTCTGAGGGTATTTTGCCAGTCTCATACATCTTGCTCACCAAATGGAAGAGTTTTGTTATGGCTGGCACTACCAATGCTATCTGTAGTTCTAATGGAAGAGTTTTGTTATGGCTGGCACTACCAATGCTATCTGTAGTTCTAATGGAAGAGTTTTGTGCCATCAAATTCTGAGAAATAAATGATTGACTTAGTATACTGAATTAAATACTTAACCTTTAATTCTGATTTGGGTATATTTGTGCACATAATTCTGATTCAGATTTGCATCATTTATTTGTATACATATTGCACAGTAGTGTAGTGTTTCATATACTGCATGTTTCAGAGCTTGAGTGGATACTAGGAGAAGCTGGTGCTGTGAAAACAACACTTGAAGAAGATCCAAGACCTAAAATTAAGGATGTGCTCTTTTCTAAGCTAAAAAATACAGCTGATGATGATAGTGATAATAATGACTGGTAATAAAAGCAAGACTCAGTCTGTAATGTGTAATTAATTCTCCTTCCCTCCATCCTCATTTTTTACTCATATTATGCAAGATGATGTGCATAATTAATGCTTATCTGTGGACTGTTGAGAATGTAGTGCCTAGTGGGTATACTGGTTCAGGTAGTATAGTAACTGCTAAAGTTCCAAGTACAACAGAAGCAAGGAAACTGCACTGCCTTTTCTGTATTAGAAGTTATTTTGTTTGGTTGGTGCCTTGCAGTTAACCAAGGGCCTTAAGATTTTGCATGAACCGAGGTCTGGCAGCCACATCACACGAGAAAATGCGATAAATGTTAAAGTGTAGTAAAAACCTAAGAAAACTTCATGGTTTCTTCATTTGCTATCATAAAGACGGAATGCCAGATCGTCACATTCGTCGCTTTTCACTCGGAAATGTTTACATTTATCGTCTAGAAACTTATGTCGCGTGCTGAGGTATGCGGTGGCACCACTAGGTACAAACTAAAAGCTTCTAAATTGATGCAATTGGCAAGTAAGTAGTAGTTGTAGTCAAGTTTCAGTTATCCAAGACTCAAATATTCGCCGGTTTTTGTGCCTTGCAGTTGACTGAGGACCTTAAGATTTTGCATGTACTGAGAACTTGCAGCTGCATTGCACGAGAAAATGCGAAAAGTGTTAATATGTAGTAAAAACCTAAGTTAACCTCACGTTTTCGTCATTTGTCTTCGTAATGACATAATGCCACTTCGTCACATCGATCGCTTTTCTCTTGGTAACGTTTACATTTACAGTCTGGAAATTTGTGTCACATGCTGAGGTATCCAGTGGCAACTCTAGCAACAAAATACAAGTTTCTAATTTGTTGCAATCGGCAAGTAAGAAGTAGTAAATATCAAGTTTTAGTTATCGAAAACTCAATCATTGGCCGGTTTTGGTGCCTTTTAGTTGACTGAAACCCTCAAGATTTTGCATGATCCGAGGACTGGCAGCCACATTGCACGAGAAAATGCGAAAAGTGTTAATAGATAATAAAAACCTTGTCGAATGCTGAGGTATAAGGTGGCACCAGTAGGTACAAAATAGAAGCTTCTAAGTTGATGCAATCGGCAGATAAGTAGTAGTACAAGTCAAGTTTTAGCTATCGAAAACTAAATTATTGGTCGGTTTTGGTCCTTGCAGTTGACCGAGGATCTTAAGATTTTGCATGAACCGAGGACTGGTGGCCACATTGCACGAGAAGATGCTAAAAGTGTGAATATGTAGTAAAATCCTAAGAAAACCTCACTTTTTCGTCATTTGCTTTCGTGACGTAATAACAGATCGTCACATTTGTCGCTTTTCTCTCGGAAGCCTTTACATTTATCGTCTGGAAACTTATGTCGCGTGCTGAGGTAAGTGGTGGCACCACTAAATACAAAACAGAAGCTTCTAAGTTCATGCAACTGGCAAGTAAGAAGTAGTTGAAGTCAAGTATTAGTTACCGAAAACTCAATTATTGGCAGGTTTTGGTGCCTTGCATAGTTGACCGAGGACCTTATGATTTTGCATGAACGGAGGGCAGGCAGCCACATTGCACGAGAAAATGCGAGATGTGTTCATATGTAGTAGAAACCTAAGAAAGCCTGAGGGTTTCGTCATTTGTCTTCGTAAAGACGTAATGCCAGATCATCACATTGGTCGCCTTTCTCTCGTAAGCATTGCATTTATTGTCTGGAAACGTATGTTACGTGCTGAGGTATGCAGTGGCACCACTAGCAACAAAACAGATGAGTCTAAGTTGATGCAATCAGCAAGTAAGAAGTAATACAATTCACGATGTAGTTGTCGATAACTCAATTATTGGCCGCTTTTGGTGCCTTGCAGTTGACAGAGGACCTTAAGATTTTGCATGAACCGAATTCTGGCAGCCACATTAAATAAGAATATTCGAAAAGTGTAAAATAAGAAAACCACATGTTTTCGTCATTTGCTTTCATAATGCCAGATATTCACATTGGTCGCTTTTCTTTTGGAAACCTTTACATTTATCGTCTGGATATTTATGTCGCGTGCTGAGGTATGCAGTGGCACCACTAGGTACAAAATAGAAGCTTCTAAGTTGATGCAATCTGCAAGTAAGAAGTAGTTGAAGTCAAGTTTTAGTCACTGAAAACTCAATTATTGGCAGGTTTTGGTGCCTTGCAGTTTACCAACGACCTTGAGATTTAGTATGGACCGACGTCTGGCAGCCACATTTGACGAGAAAATGAGAAAAGTCTTAATATGTAGTAAAAAAATACGAAAATCTCACGTTTTCTTCATTTGTCCTAGTAATGACGTAATGCCAGATCGTCACATTGGTTGCTTTTCTCTCGGAAGCGTTTACATTTATCGTCTGGATACTTATGTAGCGTGCTGAGGTATGCGGTGGCACCACTAGGTACAAAATGGAAGCTTCGAAGTTCATGCAATCGGAAAGTAAGAAGTAGTACAAGTCAAGATTTAGTTGTCAAAAACTTAATTATTGGAGGGTTTTGGTGCCTTGAGGGTGACCGAGGACCTTAAGATTTTGCATGAACCGAGGTCTGGGAGCCACATCACACAAGAAAATGGGAAAAGTGTTAATATGAAGTAAAAACCAAAGAAAACCTCACGTTTTCGTCATTTGTCTTCATAATGACATAATGACTGATCGTCACATTGGTCGCTTTTCTCTTGTAAACTTTCATATTTATCGTCAGGATATTTATGTCATGTGCTGAGGTACCAAGTGGCACCACTAGCAACAAATAGAAGTTTCTAAATTGGTGCAATCTACAAGTAAGAAGTAGTACTAGCCAAGATTTAGCTGTCAAAAACTCAATTATTGGCAGGTTTTGGTGCCTTGCAGTTGACCGAGGACCTTAAGATTTTGCATGAACTGAGGTCTGGCAGTCACATTACACGAGAAAATGCGTAAAGTCTTAATATGAAGTAAAAAAAAATAAGAAAATCTCATGTTTTCGTCATTTGTCCCAGTAATGACGTAATGCCAGATCGTCACATTGTTCGCTTTTCTCTCGGAAACGTTTACATTTATTGTCTGGAAACTTATGTCGCGTGCTGAGGTATCCAGTGGCACCACTAGCAACAAAATAGAAGCTTCTAACTTGATGCAATCGGCAAGTAAAAAGTAGTACAAGTCAAGATTTAGTTGTCGATAACTCAATTATTGGACGGTTTTGGTGCCTTGCACTTGACGTAGGACCTTAAGATTTTGCAGGAACAGAGGTCAGGCAGCTGCAATGCATGAGAAAATGTGAAATATGTTAATATGTACTAAAAACCTAATAAAACCTCCCGTTTTCGTCATTTGCTTTCGTAATGACGTAATGCCAGATCGTCACATTTGTCGCTTTTCTCCCGTAAACGTTTACATTTATCGTATGGATATTTATGTCACGTGCTGAGGTATGTGGTGGCACCACTATGTAAAAAATAGTAGCTTCTAAGTTGATGCAATCGGCAAGTAAGAAGTAGTAAAAGTCAAGAATTAGTTGTTGAAAACTCAATTATTGGCTGGTTTTGGTCCCTTGCAGTTGACCGAGGATCTTAAGATTTTGCATGAAATGAGGTGTGGCAGCCACATTACTCGAGAAAATGCGAAAAGTCTTAATATGTAGTAAAAACCTAAGAAAACCACACGTTTTCGTCATTTGCTTTCGTAATGACGTAATGCCCGATTGTCACATTGGTCGCTTTTCTCTCGGAAACGTTTACATTTCTCTTCTGGGTATTTGTCACGTGCTGAGGTATCCAGTGGCACCACTAGCAACAAAATAGAAGCTTCTAAGTTGATGCAATCTACAAGTAAGAAGTATTACAATTCAAGATTTAGTTGTCGATAACTCAATTATTGGATGGTTTTGGTGCCTTGCAGTTGACCGAGGACCTTAAGATTTTGCATGATCCGAGGTCTGGCAGCCACATTACAGGAGAAAATGCGAAAAGTTTTAATATGTAGTAAAAACCTGATATCTGATGTTGCAAGTCACAAGTTCTTAAGCCAATGGACAAAATCTGAGTTGTGAATGTGGTGCTCATATTTTCCCACTAAAGGGCTCAGTTGTGCTACTAGATGTTTAGCCAGGTTGTGTGCTAGCACCCAGGTATTGCTAACTATTGGTCAAAGAGGCATGGTATCCTTGTGAATCTTAGGCGGTCCATATAGCCTGGGGTGAACAGGTGCCTGTGTATGGAATCTCTTGGCCCCAACCTCAGAGATCATACTCTTCTTGAGAAGTTCTCCATTGTTGCATCCACCCTCACGACACCAACCATTTTGGATATTATTAGGTCTGTTGAACAGGGAATCCCTAAATTGTCCAGGGATGGTGCCAAGGAAGTTAGAAGGAAGACTTGCTGTGCTCTGACATGGTCACCAGCACCCAAAATAACATTTTGACTGCAGAGAGGTCAACACTTCGATCCCTGCATGAGAATTCTAATATTGTAATATTACCAGTGGATAATGGCAATGCAACTGCTATCCTCTCTGTACTTAAGCAAGGTGTTCTAGTTACTTGATCACTCTGCATATTGCCTACAAAAAAAGGAGCCCGTGACCAAGGTACAATGGAGAACTTTAGAACTTCTCAAGAAGAGCATGATCTTTGAGGTTGTGGGCAAGAGACTGTGTACACAGGCACCTGTCCGCCCAGACTATACGACTGCTCCAGATTCATGGATATCATGTCTCTTTGATCAGTAGTTAGCAATATTGGTGCATCAACATACAACCTGGCTAAACACCTAGGAGTGCAGTTGAGCTTTTTAGCAGGAAATTGTGTGCACCACATTCGCAACTCAGAAGATTTTGTCCATCAGCTTAAGAACTTGTGGCTATATATTCTCATTAGTTTTTATGTGGTCTCTCTTTTCACTTGAGTGCCGTTACAGGAATCACTGTTCTTCATTGGCAAGAAACTGGAAGGGGAACTTGCTTATTTGTTTAAGTATGTGCTCACCACAGTTTACTTTTTGTTCAGTGACTAACACTTTGAACAGTCTGATGATGTCGCTTTGGGTAGTCCCTTTTCACCCACTGTGGCCAATCTCTGGATGGAAGATTTTGAGGAGAGAGCACTCCAGTCACCTGAGTTGAAACCTACATGCTTTTGGCGATATGTGGATGACACCTTTGTCATCTGGCTCCATGGCTCTGCATCACTGGTTTCATTTTTGCAGCACCTAAATGCTCTTCATTCAACATCACATGGATATGTGTGTGTGTGTGTGTGTGTGTGTGTGTGTGTGCGCGCGCGAGTGTATACCCGTCCTTTTTTCCCCCTAAGGTAAGTCTTTCCGCTCCCGGGATTGGAATGACTCCTTACCCTCTCCCTTAAAACCCACATCCTTTCGTCTTTCCCTCTCCTTCCCTCTTTCCCGACGAAGCAGCCGTTGGTTGCGAAAGTTAGAATTTTGTGTGTATGTTTGTGTTTGTTTGTGTGTCTATCGACCTGCCAGCGCTTTTGTTTGGTAAGTCTCATCATCTTTGTTTTTAGATATATTTTTCCTATGTGGAATGTTTCCCTCTATTATATATATATATATATATATATAAACAAAGATGATATGACTTACCAAATGAAAGTGCTGGCAGGTCGACAGACACACAAACGAACACAAACATACACACAAAATTCAAGCTTTCGCAACAAACTGTTGCCTCATCAGGAAAGAGGGAAGGAGAGGGAAAGACGAAAGGATGTGGGTTTTAAGGGAGAGGGTAAGGAGTCATTCCAGTCCCGAGAGCGGAAAGACTTACCTTAGGGGGAAAAAAGGACGGGTATACACTCGCACACACACACATATCCATCCACACATATACAGACACAAGCAGACATATTTAAAGACAAAGCAGAGGCAACCGTTGGTTGCGAAAGCTAGAATTTTGTGTGTATGTTTGTGTGTCTATCGACCTGCCAGCGCTTTTGTTTGGTAAGTCTCATCATCTTTCTTTATATATATATATATATATAATAGAGGGAAACGTTCCACGTGGGAAAAATATATTTAAAAAGAAAGATGATGAGACTTACCAAACAAAAGCGCTGGCAGGTCGATAGACACACAAACAAACACAAACATACACACAAAATCTAGCTTTCGCAACCAATGGTTGCCTCGTCAGGAAAGAGGGAAGGAGAGGGAAAGACAAAAGGATTTGGGTTTTAAGGGAGAGGGTAAGGAGTCATTCCAATCCCGGGAGCGGAAAGACTTACCTTAGGGGGAAAAAAGGACAGGTATACACTCGCGCACACACACACATATCCATCCTCATATACACAGACACAAGCAGACATTTTCCTGCTTGTGTCTGTGTATATGAGGATGGATATGTGTGTGTGTGCGCGAGTGTATACCTGTCCTTTTTTCCCCCTAAGGTAAGTCTTTCCGCTCCCGGGATTGGAATGACTCCTTACCCTCTCCCTTAAAACCCAAATCCTTTTGTCTTTCCCTCTCCTTCCCTCTTTCCTGACGAGGCAACCATTGGTTTCGAAAGCTAGATTTTGTGTGTATGTTTGTGTTTGTTTGTGTGTCTATCGACCTGCCAGCGCTTTTGTTTGGTAAGTCTCATCATCTTTCTTTTTATATATATATATATATATATATATATATATATATATATATATGGTTATAATAGAAGGAAACATTCCACGAAGGAAAAATATACTTAAAAACAAAGATGATATGACTTACCAAATGAAAGTGCTGGCAGGTCGACAGACACACAAACGAACACAAACATACACACAAAATTCAAGCT
Source organism: Schistocerca cancellata (assembly GCF_023864275.1). NCBI lineage: Eukaryota > Metazoa > Arthropoda > Insecta > Orthoptera > Acrididae > Schistocerca > Schistocerca cancellata. The sequence continues at coordinate 292,369,800 of NC_064632.1, read as the reverse complement.
TTCGCAACAAACTTGCCTCATCAGGAAAGAGGGAAGGAGAGGGAAAGACGAAAGGATGTGGGTTTTAAGGGAGAGGGTAAGGAGTCATTCCAGTCCCGGGAGCGGAAAGACTTACCTTAGGGGGAAAAAAGGACGGGTATACACTCGCGCACACACACACACATCCATCCACACATATACAGACACATGCAGACATTCATGAAATCCTCCCCACTCCACCAAGAGTGTCTTTCCGCCGTCCACCTAACCTTCGTAACCTCTTAGTTCATCCCTATGAAATCCCCAAACCACCTTCCCTACCCTCTGGCTCCTACCCCTGTAACCGCCCCCGGTGTAAAACCTGTCCCATGCACCCTCCCACCACCACCTATTCCAGTCCTGTAACCCGGAAGGTGTACACGATCAAAGGCAGAGCCACGTGTGAAAGCACCCACGTGATTTACCAACTGACCTGCCTATATATATATATATATATATATATATATCATTCCACGTGGGAAAAATATATTTAAAAAGAAAGATGATGAGACTTACCCAACAAAAGCGCTGGCAGGTCGATAGACACACAAATAAACACAAACATACTCACAAAACTCTAGCTTTCGCAACCAACGGTTGCCTCGTCAAAACCCAATCCTTTTGTCTTCCCTTCTCCTTCCTGACGAGGCAACCGTTGGTTGCGAAAGCTAGAGTTTTGTGTATATGTTTGTGTTTATTTGTGTGTCTATCGACCTGCCAGCGCTTTTGTTGGGTAAGTCTCATAATCTTTCTTTATATATATATATATATATATATATATATATATAGTTATAATAGAAGGAAACATTCCACGAAGGAAAAATATATCTAAAAACAAAGATGATGTGACTTACCAAATGAAAGTGCTGGCAGGTCGACAGACACACAAACGAACACAAACATACACACAAAATTCAAGCTTTCGCAACAAACTGTTGCCTCATCAGGAAAGAGGGAAGGAGAGGGAAAGACGAAAGGATGTGGGTTTTAAGGGAGAGGGTAAGGAGTCATTCCAGTCCTGGGAGCGGAAAGACTTACCTTAGGGGGAAAAAAGGACGGGTATACACTCGCGCACACACACACATATCCATCCACACATATACAGACACAAGCAGACATATTTAAAGACAAAGAGTTTGGGCAGAGATGTCAGTCGAGGCAGAAGTGCAGAGGCAAAGATGTTGTTGAATGACAGGTGAGGTATGAGTGGCGGCAACTTGAAATTAGCGGAGATTGAGGCCTGGTGGATAACGGGAAGAGAGGATATATTGAAGAGCAAGTTCCCATCTCCGGAGTTCGGATAGGTTGGTATTAGTAGGAAGTATCCAGATAACCCGGACGGTGTAACACTGCGCCAAGATGTGCTGGTCGTGCACCAAGGCATGTTTAGCCACAGGGTGATCCTCATTACCAACAAACACTGTCTGCCTGTGTCCATTCATGCGAATGGACAGTTTGTTGCTGGTCATTCCCACATAGAATGCATCACAGTGTAGGCAGGTCAGTTGGTAGATCACGTGGGTGCTTTCACATGTGGCTCTGCCTTTGATTGTGTACACCTTCCGGGTTACAGGACTGGAGTAGGTGGTGGTGGGAGGGTGCATGGGACAGGTTTTACACCGGGGGCGGTTACAAGGGTGGGAGCCAGAGGGTAGGGAAGGTGGTTTGGGGATTTCATAGGGATGAACTAAGAGGTTACGAAGGTTAGGTGGACGGCGGAAAGACACTCTTGGTGGAGTGGGGAGGATTTCATGAAGGATGGATCTCATTTCAGGGCAGGATTTGAGGAAGTCGTATCCCTGCTGGAGAGCCACATTCAGAATCTGATCCAGTCCCGGAAAGTATCCTGTCACAAGTGGGGCACTTTTGTGGTTCTTCTGTGGGAGGTTCTGAGTTTGAGAGGATGAGGAAGTGGCTCTGGTTATTTGCTTCTGTACCAGGTCGGGAGGGTAGTTGCGGGATGCGAAAGCTGTTGTCAGGTTGTTGGTGTAATGCTTCAGGGATTCCGGACTGGAGCAGATTCGTTTGCCACGAAGACCTAGGCTGTAGGGAAGGGACCGTTTGATGTGGAATGGGTGGCAGCTGTCGTAATGGAGGTACTGTTGCTTGTTGGTGGGTTTGATGTGGACTGACGTGTGAAGCTGGCCATTGGACAGGTGAAGGTCACTTCCTCATCCTCTCATACACAAATATCCCGCACGTCCAGGGCCTCGCTGCGATGGAGCACTTCCTTTCACGCCGATCACCTGCCACCCTACCTAAAACCTCTTTCCTCATTACCTTAGCCAGCTTCATCCTGACCCACAACTTCTTCACTTTTGAAAACCAGACATACCAACAATTAAAGGGAACAGCCATGGGTACCAGGATGGCCCCCTCGTACGCCAACCTATTCATGGGTCGCTTAGAGGAAGCCTTCTTGGTTACCCAGGCCTGCCAACCCAAAGTTTGGTACAGATTTATTGATGACATCTTCATGATCTGGACTCACAGTGAAGAAGAACTCCAGAATTTCCTCTCCAACCTCAACTCCTTTGGTTCCATCAGATTCACCTGGTCCTACTCCAAATCCCATGCCACTTTCCTTGATGTTGACCTTCACCTGTCCAATGGCCAGCTTCACACATCCGTCCACATCAAACCCACCAACAAGCAACAGTACCTCCATTACGACAGCTGCCACCCATTCCACATCAAACGGTCCCTTCCCTACAGCCTAGGTCTTCGTGGCAAACGAATCTGCTCCAGTCCGGAATCCCTGAAGCATTACACCAACAACCTGACAACAGCTTTCGCATCCCGCAACTACCCTCCCGACCTGGTACAGAAGCAAATAACCAGAGCCACTTCCTCATCCTCTCAAACTCAGAACCTCCCACAGAAGAACCACAAAAGTGCCCCACTTGTGACAGGATACTTTCCGGGACTGGATCAGATTCTGAATGTGGCTCTCCAGCAGGGATACGACTTCCTCAAATCCTGCCCTGAAATGAGATCCATCCTTCATGAAATCCTCCCCACTCCACCAAGAGTGTCTTTCCGCCGTCCACCTAACCTTCGTAACCTCTTAGTTCATCCCTATGAAATCCCCAAACCACCTTCCCTACCCTCTGGCTCCCACCCTTGTAACCGCCCCCGGTGTAAAACCTGTCCCATGCACCCTCCCACCACCACCTACTCCAGTCCTGTAACCCGGAAGGTGTACACAATCAAAGGCAGAGCCACATGTGAAAGCACCCACGTGATCTACCAACTGACCTGCCTACACTGTGATGCATTCTATGTGGGAATGACCAGCAACAAACTGTCCATTCGCATGAATGGACACAGGCAGACAGTGTTTGTTGGTAATGAGGATCACCCTGTGGCTAAACATGCCTTGGTGCACGACCAGCACATCTTGGCGCAGTGTTACACCGTCCGGGTTATCTGGATACTTCCTACTAATACCAACCTATCCGAACTCCGGAGATGGGAACTTGCTCTTCAATATATCCTCTCTTCCCGTTATCCACCAGGCCTCAATCTCCGCTAATTTCAAGTTGCCGCCACTCATACCTCACCTGTCATTCAACAACATCTTTGCCTCTGCACTTCTGCCTCGACTGACATCTCTGCCCAAACTCTTTGTCTTTAAATATGTCTGCTTGTGTCTGTATATGTGTGGATGGATATGTGTGTGTGTGCGCGAGTGTATACCCGTCCTTTTTTCCCCCTAAGGTAAGTCTTTCCGCTCCCGGGACTGGAATGACTCCTTACCCTCTCCCTTAAAACCCACATCCTTTCGTCTTTCCCTCTCCTTCCCTCTTTCCTGATGAGGCAACAGTTTGTTGCGAAAGCTTGAATTTTGTGTGTATGTTTGTGTTCGTTTGTGTGTCTGTCGACCTGCCAGCACTTTCATTTGGTAAGTCACATCATCTTTGTTTTTAGATATATATATATATATATATATATATATATATATATATATAATTTTTTTTGATACTTTTGATGATTTCACAAAGTTGTATTGAGGGAATTTGGTCCTTGAACAAGTGCAACAACTTTCTGGTATGGAGGAATACAGATAGTCTTTCCTTTCCCTCACTGCACCTGCGAATGGAACAAGGCTACTGTTTCCACGAACTATGAAAAAATATCACAACTGACATCTTGATCAGCAAATGTGGTTAAGTCTGTCTAACAGTAAAACTGCAAAAATGTTACGCATCCAGGTGGCAGTGGTGTGGCTACCACTCACCTGGACAAGAGTCAGACCCATCAAAACAGTTTTTCCACGTGGTTTCAAAGAAATTTTTGCAGACTGCCCTGGTAGTTTTTCTCTACACATTAGACATAGTTGCCCACATTTTAAGGATGCCTGTCAACAATGTTTTTGCTAGTGTCACATAGTGGATGTTTGTCAGATACGGCTGTGTCATCAGCAGTTGTGCATCAGTGCACATAAACAACATCTAAGAGCCATGGGTAGCATCATGTCAGAGCCGGTCACATCAGCCTTCAGGCTCACTCGTTGCTCGTTACCACTTTGAGCTGTACTTCCAGCAATGAGGGGCAATGGGGCTGGGGAGCCTCTCATGGTTCACCTGATACAAGTTTCCACTGCATTTATGAGACTTGTAGACACTCGAGAGCCATTTGTTACAGAACTATAATGATGAAAGAGGACATTCTGCGAATGTTATCAGATGGAATGTACAAGCTGGTGTAGTTCCTGCTGGAATAAGTTCAAGGTACTGTACTAGTTTAACTGTATTGGGAAATTGTATAATTTGATGTTAGATGAGTGAGGTAGCCCATTATAATGTTATCTGCTTTTCCTGAAGTTCACTCTTACAGGCATGTCAAACAAGAGTGCTCAAGATTTATTTTCATATCACTTTTACTTTCTGAACAGTGGTAGGTTAGAGCTTGTAATACATTATTAGAGGGCTCAGTTTATTTGTGAATGTTGTTATGAATGCAGACTTATGTGCTTGTAACAGATACATATGGTTTGCAAGTGAACCAAAGACACGTTGGGTTCAAACTTTTGTATTCCATGCTGCTAATTGCTTCCACTTGCTGACCAAAAAATCTTGTAAACTAAATTTCATTTAATCTTGAACTTACTTCTAATGTTCATTTTGTCTATTTCAGACTTCCTTGGAAAGGTATGATCTGTATTTGATAGTGGAAATAAATCACTGTCTATCAGATATTTTGAATGTACGATTTAAATTATAATGTCGACAAATAAGTTAAATTAATTAGTGATGCATTTTGCTGAATGCTCACTTTTTTGACGGGCCATCAACTCTGCTGAAGGAAAGTTTATCAAAGCACCTCTAGCTCTTAGTGTCTAAATCTTCTAAAGTGCCTTCTGCTCTAATGGACTAATAATAATGTCGTGGGTAGTGCAATGTTTCGTTATGTAGAGTGTTCTTATTAATATGTCTCCCAATTTAGAACCTGTGCTGTGTTTTTACAAGTCTGATACCAAATTTCTTTACATTTAATTCAAAGCTTTAGAAAATACAACTAACTTCAGATAGCCAGGACAAACTACAAAACTGATGCATTTCTTTAACTCATAGTCTAATTTTAGTTAACTCAGAACAACATACGCTGAAAAGTTTAGTCAGGACGAAGGTCACTTTTGAAAATATAAAAAAATAAATAAATAAAAAAATAAAAAAGGACAATATTTTTTTGCAAACAGAATTAGAAAATATTTTTCCTCACTACTGTACTGATGGGATTGTCCAACAGATTTCAAATTGAGACATTGTGGGAATAATAATGATAACATTTTCTGCTTCACTTTTCATTGCCTTATAGTTTCAAAAAAAAAGAAAAAAAAAAAAGCTATTTTCAACAGAACAGATGTTTATTACTGCTGTTTAGAATTCCAGGTAGTGGCTGGAAGGGATACTTGTGATTCTGTGGGTTATGTTCAGTGCCAAAGGGAGGACTTCAAAGCATTACTCGAATGTAGGGGAAGCACCATGAGCATTGAAAGACACACATGCCAAAGTATCACACATTTAACATCTACATTTTTGATTAGCAATAGAGAGACACTCAAGGATAAGTGTGTACAAATGTGTGCACCGGATCTACGGTTGTTCAACACTGTTAGTAGGTAATGGTTTGTTAGCCTTTCACATGGACTAATCCATATTGGTGCAAAGTACGGGACAGTGAGAGCACAAGAGATTTTGGCTTCTCCAAGACCTGTCTCTCAACATATACAAGATATTGCCAATCAAGCGAGAAGTGAGATCTCACCTTAAGTAAAGAAAGCTATTGACCAGAATCAGTGGTGTGTGATGTGCGATCTTTGGCAATTGTTTCAAATATATTATCTGTCTGTCACATTTAGTATCATCGTAGACTCTGAGGACAAGTGGGAACTGAGAAACGATGTGCTCCTCATAACCAAGTTTTCCGACGTTTTGAAAATGAGGGAAAATATTCTTCCACAGACTTACATGAAATATTGTCTGAGATAGATGTTTCTTCTTTGGTACTAAACAAAGTGACATTTGTGATGGATCAAGGGCTGAACGTAAAGAAAACTCTTCGATGTCACAAATGTCTGCCATGTGTAGTTCACTGTATAAACACAGTTCTAAGGCACACATTGGATAAGTTCCTTAGTAAAGAATTGTCTGATATTTATGAATCCATCCAGGTAGTGCATAGAACTGTAGGTTATATGAAGCTCCCTGGTTTGTTGGCAATATTAAAAAAAACATTACATCAAAATATTGAAATGAGATGGAGTAGCACCTACATGAGGTTAGATTCGTTCTATTCACCAAAAAAAAAAAAAAAAAAAAAAAAAAAAAAAAAAAAAAAAAAAAAAAAAAAAAACTGAGAATTTGCTGTAAAAAAAAGCACAAAGTGATATCTTTGTGTCAATCTGATGTAATGGAGGGTGTAATTAAATTCCTTGGATCTTTTAAAGAGGCCACATATGACCTAGAGGGTGAAACAGGACCGACCCTGCCTTTTGTGATGGTATGGGCATTTAGTTTACTAGATACATACCAAAGTGAAGATGGCAATGCAATAGTTAAATTGCTGAAAGGACATGCAGAAATATACCTAAAAGAGGAAGTTGTTAATTAATTACAGGCTTCTCCTTAATGGCTACAGCCTAATCAATTTTTCAAGGAACTCTTAGTAATGGGTGAAGAAAAAGAAGAGCCTATTCCCTCTCCCGTAAAGAAGTTCTGAGGCTGGCATTCATCAACTTCTAAACACAAAGATGAACTTGAGAAACATTTGAACATGGGTGCCCCAGGTGGTAACGTCAAGAATGTTTTGTCATGGTAGAAGGACAGTGCCTGTGCCTTCCCCAAACTATTTAAAGAGGCAAAAGTAAACCTCCGCATTCCCACCAGTAGCGGTGCACCCATTGTCTAGGGATAGCATCTTTGTTTAGTAATCAAAACGTCCTCTGTCCCACATTTGAACACTGCCACCACTTAATTTTGAATAAAAATCATTGGCAATGGCAGCTGAAGACTTTTGGCATAAGAAGCCACCCTCCTTCAGCCAACAGCCTTGGCAAATAGGGTGGAGGAACAGACAGAGGTTCAGGGTGCACTCTTGCCCTTGCAGTTGGAAACTGCCCCTAAAGGTGGAAATCAGCAATGAGGCATGAATGAGAATGCAGAAGGCAAAGGAAACCACTGCATTAAAAGCACATAATGTGTATCCGCGGGTCATGTAGCCTGTAATTAGAAAAGTGTCATCGTGATCTGTCCACTGGCTAAAGATTCTGGACTAGTCCCCCATTCCAATCTCCGGGAGGGGAATGCCAAGGGAGAGGTGAACATGAGAAAAAGTTTGCACAACCAACAAAATGATAACATTCTATGAGTTGGGGCCTGGAATGTCAGAAGTCTGAACACGGTAAGGAAACTATAAAATCTGGGAAGGGAAATGCTAAGGCTCACTCTAGTTATAGTGGAGTTTAGCGAGGTGGAATGGAAAGAAGACAATGATTTCTGGTCAGATGAGAATAGGGTAATATCAGTAGCAGCAGATTCATTGTGAATAGGAAGGTGGGGTAGATAGTTACTGTGAATAGTTCAGTGATACCATTGTTCGCATCAGAATAGTCAGCAAACCAGCACCTTCAATGATAGTTGAGTTACACATGCTGACGTCGTGAGCCGAAGATGAAGAGAGAGAGAGAAAGTATATGAGGATATTGAATGGGTAATTCAGGGAGATGAAAATCTAATAGTCATAGGGGATTGGAATGAGACTGTAGGACAAGGAGTAGAAGAAAGGGTTATGGGAGAATATGGACTTGGTTGTAGAAATGAGAGAAGAAAATGACTAATTGAATTATGCAGTAAATTTCAGCTTGTAATAATGAATATTCTGTTCAATAATCACAAGAGGAGGAGGTGCACTTGAAAACCGCCAATATGTACTGGAATATTTCAGTTAGATTACATAATTTTCAGGCAGAGATTCCAAAATCAGATATGGGATTGTAAGGCATACCCAGGAGCAGATATAGATTCAAATCCCAATTTAGTAGTGGTGAATAGTAGGCTGAAGTTTAAGAAACTTAGTCATGAAAAACCAGTGCACAAAGTAGTGGGATACAGAAGTACTAACGATTGAAGAGATATGCTTGACATTCTCTGAGACTATAGACACTGCAATAATTGATAGTTCAGTAGGCAGTTAGTTGAAGAGGGATGGACCTCTCTAAAAAGGGCAATCACGGACGATGGGAAGAGAAACATAGGTACAAAGAAGGTAACTGTGAAGAAACTATGGGTAACACAAGAAATACTAAAGTTGCTCGATGAAAGAAAGAAGTACAAAAATGTTTAGGGAAATTCAGAAATAGAGAAGTACAAATCACTTAGGAATGAAATAAATAGAAAATGCAGGGAAGCTAAGGCAAAATGGCTGCATGAAAAGTGTGAAGAAATCAAAAAAGAAATGCCTATTGGAAGGACTGATTCAGTAGATAGAAAAGCTAAAACAGCCTTCAGTGAAATTAAAAGCAAGGGTGGTAACATTAAGAGTTCATTAGGAATTCCACCGTGAAATGCAGAGGAGAGAGCAGATATGTGGAAAGAGTACATTGAAGGCCTCTTTGAGGGGGGAAAACTTGTCTGATGATATGATAGAAGAAGAAACGGGACTCGATGTAGAAGAGATAGGGGATCCAGTATTAGGATCAGAATTTGCAAGAGCTTTGGAAGACGTAGGACTGAATAAGGCAGAAGGGATAGATAACATTCCATTAGAATTTCTAAAATCATTGGGAGGAAGTTGCAACAATATAACTATTCATGGTGGTGTGTAATATGTATGAGTCTGGCAACATCCATCTGATTTTCAGAAAAAAACATCATCCGCACAATTCGCAAGACTGCAAGAGCAGTAAAGTGTGAGAAATATAGAACGGTCAGCTTAACAGCTCATGCAACCAAGTTGCTGACAAGAACAATGTACAGAAGAATGGAAACGAAAACTGAGGATGTGTTGGATGATGATCAGTTTGGCTTCAGGAAAGGTAAAAGTACCAGAGAGGCAATTCTGACATTGTGGTTGGTAATGGAAGCAAGACCTAAGAAAAATCAAGACAAGTTCATAGGATTTGTTGAACTGGAAAATGCATTTGACAGTCTCAAATGGTGCAAAATGTTTTAATTCTGAGAAAAACAGGGGTAATGTATAGGGAAAGATGTACGTACAAGAACCAGAAGGGAAAAATAAGAGTGGATTAAAAAAGGTGTAAGACAGAGATACAGTCTTTCACCTCTACTGTTCAACCTACACATCGAAGAAGCAATGATGGGAATAAAAGAAAGCTTCAAGAGTGGAATTAAAATTTAAGATGAAAGGTTATCAGTGACAAGTTTCGCTGTTCTCAGTGAAAGTGAAGAAAACAATGACAAGAAGGAGGAGCAGGATGACAGAACATATGTAAAGACATCAGGGAATAACTTGCATGTTGCTAGAGGGAGCTGTAGAGGGTGAAAACTGGTGGAGAAAACAGATTGGAATACGTCCAGCAAATAACTGAGGATGTAGGTTGTGACTTGGAGCAGCTCCAGTTCATTTTATCTTTGTCTTCCTGCTGCCTTCTTTCACTGGTGTCTCAATAGGCAGTGTGAATGTAACTTGATTGCTGGCTCAGAGTGTTTGAGATAGGCAGGCAGCGGGTTGTGAGGTGAGAATGGGCAGGAGGGGTGCAGTGTAAGAGTATCACCTGTGGGTTTTTGCATGCTAACTTGTCACTCCTTTGGTTAGTGGCAATCACACTGCTGTGTCGATGATTTCCTCCTACAGCCCTCAGCGGGTTTGCACTATCCTGTTTATCCTTGCTGTGCAGACCTGGATGCTTGCAGTTTTGGCCTCTATGTTTCCAGGTATTTAAGGACCACTACTGGAAAATTTTGCAGTCAATATTGCTCACACTCTGCTATCTGTGCTTCTGCTGTTGGTGCCTTATGGATCACTGGAACATTTTAATTTTTTGTGATTACTCCTGACCACAACTGTGTTGTACCTTCATATTTATTTCATTTGATGGAAATTTTGGGTGTAAATTAGTGGTTGTCCATGAGTTGGCAATAAAGTGTACCACTGAGACCTATACTCGCTGTGGATTACTGACGCCGTAAGCCATGCAGCACTTTCAAATTAAAATTCAGTGGTATACTTGTAAAACTTTAACTTTTGCCTCGTGTGTGGCAGTTTGCAGTTTGAGCTTTAGTGTTTAATGAAGTCCTTTATTCAGTTTTATTAACTTGGTCATGACTTGTGCGGTGCAATTCCTGTTCACTGAGTTTGAGTTCTTTTTACGTTTTGTAAGATTCTGAATTTTACTAATTTTTTTACACTCACTTACCAGTGGTTTAAGATCTATTTCCTTCAGGCAGTGTTTGAGGGTAATATTTGCTGCCTTATTTTATGATGGATTTTTAGGTCTTATAGCCATGATCTCTTAAGGTGGCATTGATTGTTGTTCACGTAATTTGTACTTCTGTAGCCTGTATCTCACCTAAGTGGTGTTTGTTATCAGCACCAGTCTTGTGAAGCGTGGGCCCAACATTTTGGCAGCTGCTGGCCACAAGAGCTTACGCTGTTCTGCCTGATCCGTACCTTCCGGCTGCGTTTCAGGCATGTCTGCTATTGCTATAGTGGAACTGTTCACCTTCACGGCTTGCCTTCTTTAAGTTAAGTTTCCTTACTTAAGGCTCTGATTACTTGCTTTAACTTCTAAATATTCTGCCTAAAGGCCTATATGTGAGTGATGTTGTAATTAAATGTTGACATAGTTCCTTTGCCTGCTCAAATATTTTTGTATATACTTGGAGTGCTGAGGAAAATTTTAATGTAATTTCCATTCTGATCGCCATCTCCTTAGATTTCTACTTTTAATTATAACTCACCATTCTTTGCTTGAGCCTAATTTGTCATTGTATCTGTTCTATGAAGGTAAGAAAATTTATCAGATCTGCCATGCTTGGGTGTTTATTCTAAATTACCAGTTCGTAACTTAACAACTGTGACTAAAAAGATTGTGGAAGAGTTATCTTTTACTTACTTACTGTTTAAGAGAGGTTTTATTACAATTTATTTTTTATTTGCTTCTGACACTGGTTCCTTGGAGCAGCAGGCATTGAAAGTTTAGTCATGTCAGTCTGTGGTTAAATTTCTAAAAGGCTTATTTTCCTAATTTAATAGGCTCTTATGTTCAGAGATATTGTATTTTATTTTATGCCATTAAATGCATTGTAAATAAATGATCATTCAAAGGATAAATGATGCAAAATTGTGGACCTACCCTTCCATGTTACTATTTTCCTATCCCAACCTGTATCTTGAGGTTTCAGTGGTATCCATAGAGCATAGTTATGTTCTTACCGCGTAAAGGGGGGGGGGGGGGAGGAGTTTTCTGCACCTTTAGCATCATTTGTCCTTCGAACTTGAAATTTATGTTCAAAACTGTTTCAGAGAACCATATTCGGGCATGGAACACAGAGGTTAATTAGGTGTATTGTATCTCAAGTGTGAGCATCTAGAATACGAATTATAGGTGCAAAGCATCCCTGTTGGAGGTGGTGTCAGGGAGCTAGCAGCCAGATTACTTACAGCATTAAATAACACTCTTCACATTTACCCTGACACCATTGGCGGAGTAGGTGCAGCTATTTCTACTGCTTCTGCGGCTGTGGACAAAATGTCTCATAATGTTCAGTTTTTGGAAGGTAATCAGCCCACTTGAAGGCAATTGTGTTGATTTTAGGTGCATTTGTTTCAGCGGAGTAATCGCCTTGCTGATTTAAATCATCTTGAGCTTAGTGATCAGCAAAAGGAGACTGTTAAGCAACTGCTTGTTCGAGTGAAAGATTTACAGGATAGTGCTGATTCATTGGGTTTGGATATTGAAGTGGTTAGTGTCTAAGAGGGCATTTTGGCCAGTAATCAGTCACAAAGTTTAAGACATGCTGATCAAGGCTTTGGTAGGTTGGTCTCGGGTCCATTTGCTAAATTGCATAATCCTATTATGTGTTTGTTCAGTGGTATTTCTGAGTTAGCTATTGATCAATTGAATCAAGTTTGTGAAGTAGTATGGTTGATTGTCCGATTTGAACTTCATGCTGATGCGTTGCGAATTTCACATTATGTTATACTTTACCCTTTGTTGAAGGGTTTGTTAAATATATTATTGTCCGAGATACTTGAGAATCAGGAAACTTTGTGACAGCTCAGGGCTACAATAATAGAGAGAAAGTTATCATCTCACATCCAGAATGAGCTTGAGTGTGTACATTATTGGCAAGTGTAATTACTTACTGAACCCTTGTTTCAATATATCAAGCATGTTCATAGTGCTGACTTGCAAATGAAAGCTACTGAACAAGACAGCGTTTCAAACCTTTTGGAAGGCATGACACCAGAAGATGGGTCATATCTTGTTTTTGCTCAGAAACGTACTAACTCTTCTGAGTTAAATGAATTAGTTACTTCTATGTTTGTGGATGAGCAACGCCATCAGGGTAAGGGCTTTCAATCAGTCCCTCCTACCTGAAGTAACAACTATTGTCAGTCATTTACTCATTATCTGGTAAATGTTGTTTTTGTTTTTGGTGTGTTTACCATAGGCATTTAGCACATGGATGTCGGGTTAGGTGTGGGCCTAGACCTAACAGCTGACATCACCAGGCACAGGCTAAAACTTCTTTGAATAAGCTTCTTGCACATTGTGCACATATTTGTGTTCTTGATGAACTTTCTGTTCCATATGTTTGTGGTGCCCACCACAACTGAGAACCCATTTGTGTTTGTTTGTTTGGTTTCATTGCTCGACTATAGTTGGTATCTCGAGTTTCATAATTTGTGTAAATTGTCTCAGATATGCCCCTCTTCCCAAGGTGTCGTGTCGCCAATGGGCAGAAGTTGCCTCTGGTGGGTGAGTTTATCCATTTGTAATTTTTCTTGACCTCTTAAACTCATTGTAGTTAAGAATCTGTCAGTGACTTTGCTGCTTGGGTGAGATTTCGTTCAACATCAGCGTTGGGTGTTGACTTTGCGAGTAACACCTTTCGCTTTAAATTTTGTCCATCTGTCTGTTCTTGTCATTTCATTAATAATATCAGTCCTCTAAACACTGGGCAGTCATCGGATTTGATCTTAGTTACTGTAATGGCACTCAGGCTGGACAGTTACTGAGTGTTTTAGAACAGTTTCCCAATGTATTACTAATAAATTGGGTGTAACCTATCAAATTCAATGCAGAATCCATTTGGTTGATGATACTCCAATGCCTCATCCCCCTTATTTTCTCTCGCCCCCTAAGATGAGAATATTGGGGCAAAAGACTGACGATATGCTGCAGAATGGAGTTATTAGACGATCAACATCTGTGTGTGTGTGTGTGTGGAGGGGGGGGGGGGGGGGTAGTGTCGGGTATCGTGTTTCTGATGAAGGCCTTACGGGCCGAAAGCTTCATTTGTGACAGTCTTTTTGTTGTGCCTATCTGCGACACAGCATCTCCGCTATGTGGTAAGAGGCAACTTTCCTGTTCATAATATTGTTTCACTCCATCCTGGATTTTCCTTTCCATTGTTTGATTTTCACCCATACCTCTGGTGCTTGAATGGGCAAGGCGAGGATTATAGGCCTGTTGTTGTCAGTTCCCCTCTTTGATAACCGTAACTGTTTCACTTGGGTTGCTTGTGCTTGCTATTTTACTGTACTTGATTTGAATCAAACTTACTGCACGATACCTATGAGCGAAGAATCCAGGCATGTTACTGCATTTTGTACATATTGGAATCTGTATGAATTTAATTGGGTACCATTTGGCTTGGATACCGGGGCTGCTGTCCATTCATGACTTTTAGATCACGTATTAGGTGACCTTGAATTTGGTAAATGTATATAATAATCTGGATGATGTCATCATTTCTAGTCGCTCCTTTGATGAACACATTTCTCACGTGGAGCAGGTTTTTCTGAGGCTTTGTTCTGCCATCAGAAGTTATTCTCACGAGGCAGCAGATTTCTTTCTTGGGTGACCTGGTTACTGTGGATGGTTTTAGAATTGAACAAGAATGTACCTCCAATTTGAAAAAAATTTCTCCCCTGAAGAATTAGAAAGCTGTGGCCAGGTTATTGGTATGGCCAGCTGTTTTAGGAAGTTTGTGTCTAATTTTGCTCAGCTTGCTGCCCTGTTAATAACTTTCATAAAAATAGGGGGAAATTCTGTTTGAGGGGAGAGAGTCGGTAGTCTGCCTTTGAAGCCATGAAACTGCCTTTAGTAAACCTTTGGTATTGGCTGTTCCAGATTTTGGGAAGAGATGTAGAGTTCAAACTGATGATTCCAATGCTGGAGTTGCTGCCGCACTTTTACAGAAGGATTCAGGTGAAAGGTGCCCTCTAGTTTTTGCCTCAAGGAGGTTAGTACGTCATTAGCTGAAATACTCGGTTTATGAATGTGAGGCATTGGCTGTCTTATTTGCTCATAAGAAATTTAAATTTTATCTCAAGAACAGCGAATTTTATTCGGATACCGACAACCAAGCCTCGAGTCGGGGTTTGGCATGTCCCAGGAAAACCGGCAGGATTGCTAGGCGGGCTGTTCATATATCTGCTTTTTGTTTCCAAGCCCATCATATTAAAGGCTCTGATAATCAAGTTGCTGGTGTGCTTAGTTGCATGTTTGATGAAGGAACTCAGAAATGTGAAAGCTGCTCTGTATTGGCCAGTTCTCCTTTCTATAATGTCTTAACTGAGATACTCTGGCTCTCTATGGATCTCAAAGTTAAAAAAGATCAGGATCCTTATTTTGGGCCTATTAGGAAGCATCTGTTGGCTGGGGAAGTGGTTCCTGGTTATTTGTTGTGAAAAAGTATATTATGCCGTGAGGTTGGTAAATTAGCTGAAACTAAAATTTGTTTAGCTATGGAACTTGTGCCTTCTTTCTTGCATGTTTTGATGAGTCATTGTTGGGTAGCCACTTGCTAAAGGGCACTGCCACCTCACATGGCCTTCATTATATAAGGAAATTTGCCATTTAATCAGCGAGTGTGAATTGTGTAAAATTGGTAAGCCTAACACCAACTTAGGCACGAGAGACTTACAATCCGAATGTGAACAAAGCCCAATGGATAAATTATTTATTGATTATGGGGATCCCCTTCCCCATACTAATTATATTTTGGTTGTTGTGGATGCTTTTTTTTCCAATTTGTTTCGTGGATTCCAAGCAGAGGAGTCACGGCTTCCTTAACTATTTGCCACCTAACTAATATTTTTCATAGTTTGGACTGCCCAAGGCTCTTATTAGTAACAGTGCACCAGCCTTTATCTCTAGCGAGTTGAAGTAGTTTTGCTTTAGCAATGTTATGAGGTGTATTACTGCCACTCCCTATTGCCCTCAGCCTCCCTTCTCTGAGGGGATTAATAGGAATTTAAAGACCGCTTTTATCTTTTATAATGCTGAGACTCAACCCAAATGGGGTGTTTCTCTCCCTTGGATTAATTTCACCTTTAATTTGTGTGTAACATGAGACTTGTAAGGATATTCTGGTGGCTCTTATGTTTACTTACTCACTTAATCCCTGTGTGGCTAATTAAGGGATCATAAGTGACCTTTCATCCAAGCATCTTACTCCTGGCATTATTAAGCAGAACTGAGATAGGGCTAGGAAGAATATAGGTTAGCCCAGGGGAGACATTATAATCAAGGAGACAATCCTTTCAAGCTGGCGTGGGGGATAAAATTTTCATCCGAAATTTTAATGTTGGTGGCAGATAGCATCACAGAGAAACTTGCCCCTTGATTTGTAGGACCTTGTTCTATTTTCAGGGTCTTGAATCCTTTTAATCTGCTTGTTCATAATCGTGCTATGGGTAAAACCTTTTAAGGTTCATGTCAGTCAAGTGAATTGGGCTAATTAGTTCCCACTTTGGACGATGAGGGGCTTTTGGGATTCTGTCTTCCTGCTGCCTTATTTTGGTGGCACCAAGATAGGTGGCGCACATTTACCTTGAAGTTTTCATAGATGATCACTGGGTCAGAGATTCTGAAATAGGCTGGCAGTCTGTTGTGAGGTGAGAACAGGCAGGAGGGCAGGTAGTAAGGGTATCACATGTGGGGTTTTGCATCAATGGTTCTTTTGGCTGTTATTTCTGTCCGTGCCCAGATCAATTTGTCACTCCTTTGGGCAGTGGCAATCACATTGTGGTCATTACAGTCAGCATTGCTTGCACTCTGATATCTGTGCCTCTGCTGTTGGTGCCCTATGGATCACTGGGACATTTTTATTCAGTGTGATTAATCTTGGCCGCAACTGCGTTGTACCTTTGCAGATAGCAAGTGCTACTCTGAGAGGAAGAAGCTGGGACGGGAGAGAAATTTGTGGCAGACTGCATAAAATTGGTCAGAACACTGATGATTCAAAAAAGCTCTGCTGTATCGACCCAGAATGTGTCAATGACATTTTGATAATTCATAACATTCAGAGAAACAAGAAAATTATTTCATGAAGACAACTGTATCACATGAGATAGAATACAAATAATCCGTGTAAATAGCCTCAAATTGTGTAACGTATGAATGTTGTTCCGAAAGTAATCGCTCCTCTTTTTTGTGGTACTTTGGATGTCCAGGCCACATGTTATTTGTCTTGTGCTAATGCTTGAACCTTCCTCTTTCATTTACAGTTTATTCCATTGTCCTGTGGTAGTTGGCGCCAGCAGAGGAGTGTATGTGTGATTGAATTCCTCATGACTGAAGAAATTGCACTGACTGAAATCCATCAATGCTTGATAATGGTGTATGGAGACAATTAAATAGACTTGAGCAATGTGAGGCAACGGGTACAGCATTTTCAAGGTGGTGAAAGGGTGTGCTTAACAAGCCATAGCCCGGTCGACCCTGCACAGCTGTCATCCCTCGCAACTAAGAGCGTCTTTATCAACTCATCCATGCTGATCAGCAAGTAACTACCAGAGAACTGTGTGCAAAGCTGAATATTGACTGTGATGCTTTGAAACAATGTTTTAACATCTTGGTTATCACAAAGTCTGTGCGAGATAGGTCTGCAGATGCTTACAGAAGAACAAACAACTCATTGAATGGAAATTTGTCGGTACCTGCTGGACCAATATGAAGCTGAAGGTGACAATTTTCTGATTGGCATCATCACTGGAGATGAGATATGGTGTCACGAATGTGAGCGGAATCCTTCAAGAGAGTCCATGGAATGGTGACATGCAAATTCTCTGTCAAGACACATCCCATCTGCAGGCAAAGTGATGTGCAGAGTATTCTGGGATAGTCAGGTTGTGGTTCTTTTGGATGTCCCGGAGCCTGGAGAAATTGTCAATTCATTACGCTACAAGATGACGCCGACTAAGCTGAAAAAATCTTAAATTCCAGGGTAAGGCTAGAGAAGAAGACCAGCTGTCAACTGCATCATTATAATGCCAGGCCCCATAGCAGTTTTGCGACCATGCACCTCGTTGCAAAATTCCGCTGGACTGTCTTACCACATCCACCATACAGTCCCGATTTAGTGCCTTCGACTTCCGTCTTTTTGGGTCTCTTAAAGATGAATCACTTGGCAAGCATTTTCAAGACTCAGATGCTGTTGTAAAAGCTGTAAGGAAGAGCTTAGCCTCAGCTGGCAAAAGTGCATAACAAATGGTGGTGACTATGTGGAAAAATGACACTTTGTAGTTGAAATATTGCTCTATTTAGCTGTGCTGTTGTGATTTGTGTATCTCCTGTAGTTTCCATGAATAAAAATATGAAGCATTACATTTGGAACAACCCCTGTAATATACAGGTTTTTATTCAGAAGTTGCTGTTATCAATAGATTTTTGTGTTGTAGACACACAGATGTAATGTACTAAGAAAAACAATCAATTTTTGACAAAATAATTTAATTGGCTAGATAAAAAATCCACTCACCAATCGGCAGCAGGATACACACAGAAAAGACAGTTGTAATTGGCAAGCTATCGAATCCAGTGGCTCCTTCTTGAGGGTTGAAGGGGAAGGAAGAGGGGTAAACGAAAAGGACTGGAGAGGTCTAAGAAAAGGGGAAGATTTCAGGAAAGTCATCCAGAACTGCAAGTCAGGGAAGACTTAGCAGTTCTGAGTGACTTTACCAAAATCTACCCCTATTCCTAGACCTCTCCAGTTCTTTTTTTTTTTCACCTCTCTTCCTTCCCCTTCAACCCTTCTGCCTGAAGAAGGACCCACTTGCTCCAAAAGTTTGCCTAATTGTAACCTCCTTTTATGTGTGTATTCTGCCACCACTTGCTGAGTAGATTTTTTATCCATCCAATAAGATGTCATGTACTGTGTTACATTATATTCAACATCTACTTCATTAACTTATTCCATCTGTTCATTCATTACTGTAATAGCTTTAACACTATTTTCATTTAAGTATACAGAATGTTATTTCTTCCATTAGACAGCCGTGAAATGACTTCATAAACCGAGCTTCAGTGTAGTAGGGAGAAGCTTTACTTCTTGGCACAAGCTCAATGAACAAATTGTGTGACCACTTCCTGCTTCTACAATGTTTCTAAACAAGAGAGCATGATAATGCAAAAAAACGAAATACTATGCAAAAATGAAAATTATTATGAAGATGAAATAATGAATTCCTCAAATGTGTACATGCATGCGTGCAATTTTCATTGCAGGCCTTCGATTACCAACTTGGCCTATTTCCCTTCTGCTACAAGTATGACCGAGTCACCTCGCTTGTGAGCTCCTGTGCTTGAGCCCCAAGTTACTCGCTGTCCCACTCCCGAGTAGCTGCCATGCTCAGGATTAATGAGCAAGCTTGATCCATGTGCTGACCAACTCTATACCACACACCCTTATGCTGTCAACAATGGTTCAGGGTCTTCCCATGCTGCGCCTTTTTGATACTGGGGCCTCAGTCTCAATTATTAATCAGCATACATAACTACGATTTAAGGTCCACACCCTAAAAATCAGCAGCAGCTATGCTGTGAATCTACACTCATCATGAAATTCCGATACTAGACCAGGTAATACTGGATTTCTTATAAAGTTAAAAGAGCTGTCCCTGATTCCTTATAGCAGATGGGCATCACCCTTAATACACAGTTCACAAAACCAGGTGCTGTGTTATGTCTTTACGGGGGCTTCAAAAATATGATCAATGCTCAGTCAATTGTGAACTCATACCCCCTTCCACGCGTTGATAAACTATTTACAGATTTGGCATGGGGGGGGGGGGGGGGGGGGAGGGGGGGGGGGCAGTATTTCTCTAAGATCGATTATTCAGAAGCTGTACAAGCCATTCTGGTAGTAAATACTCCTTTTGGCCTCTATCAATATAAGAGGTTATCTTTGGCAGTAGCAAACTTTAAGAAACTTGTAGAACAAGCTGTTGCCAACATTCCACAAAATGTCAAAAATTACCTGGATGATGTAGACGTAGTGTCAGTTTGTACAAATCAGCTGGCTGCAGCCCTTCCTTCAGTGGCCTACCCAGAATTGTGTTGTTTCTTTTCACAAGGCATGCTCTTCATCTGTTCAAACATGTCCTATTACAGAATTAAGACAACAGTCAGTGTTGAATGATGATTAAAGAGGTTCTGCTGTTCCGGATATTGCGACCCCTGTATCAGTTCCACAGGGGCATCTGCAGAAAGAAAAATCTGGCCTGGCACCATGTGTACTGGTAACTTGTCAATAAGGATACTGCACATGTGGCTCAACGAGGCCAATCATGTCAGTCGCAGCAAACTGCAAAGCCCCCAGCCTATCTGGGTGCATGCAGACTCTGCAGGTCTGTTCAATTGGGACACATGGTTGATTTTAACAAATGCATATTCTCATTTCCCGTAAGTCATCAGAATGTAAGAGACCATGACAGAGAAAACAACTAAGTTCCCTAGCCACTGTCTTCTCTATTGATGGATGACCACAAACTATGCTCGCAGAGAATTAGTAGTTTTGAACAGTTTTGCATCCAGAACAGAATCAACACTGAGGAGCCAAAGAAACTGGTGCACATGCCTAATATTGGGTAGGGCTCCCGCAAGCACGCAGAAGTGCCGCAACACGATGTGGCATGGACTCGACTAATGTCTGGAGTAGTGCTGGAGGGAACTGAGACCAGGAATCCTGCAGGGCTGTACATAACTCTGTAAGAGTACAAGGGGGGTGAACATTTCTTCTGAACAGCACGTTGCAAGGCATCCCAGATATGCTCAATAATGTTCATGTCTTGGGAGTTTGGTGGCCAGCAGAAGTGTTTAAACTCAGAAGAGTGTTCCTGGAGCAACTCTGTAGCAATTCTGGAAGTGTGGGGTTTCACATAGTCCTGCTGAAATTGCCCAAGTCCACCGGAATGTACAATGGACATGAACGGATGCAGATCAGTCAGGATGCTTAACCATGTGTCACCTGTCAGAGTCATATCTAGACGTACCAGGGGTCCCATATCACTCCAACTGCACACGCCCCACACAGTTACAGAGCCTCCACCAGCTTGAACAGTGCCCTACTGACATGCAGGATCCATGGATTCATGAGGGTGTCTCCATTCCCGTACACGTCCATCCGCTCGATACAATTTGAAATGAGACACGTCTGACCAGGCAACATGTTCCCAGTCAACAACAGTCCATAGTCGGTGTTGATGGGTCCAGCTGAGGGGTAAAGCTTTGTGTCGTGCAGTCATCAAGGGTACATGAGTGGACCTTCAGCTCCAAAAGCCCATATTGCTGAAGCTTCATTCAATGGTTCACACGCTGACATTTGATGGTCCAGCATTGAAGCATTGAACTCTGCAGCAATTAGCGGAAGGGTTGCACTTCTGTCACACTGAAAGATTCTCTTTAGTCGTCGTTGGTCCCGTTCTTGCAGAATCTTTTTCCAGCTGCAGCGATGTCGGATATTTTATGTTGTACCGGATTCCTGATATTCACTGTACACTTGTGAAATGGTCATACAGGAAAATTTCTACTTCATCACTATCTCGAAGACGCTGTGTCCCATCGCTCGTGCGCAGACTATAACACCATGTTCAAATCACTTAAACCTTGATAACCTCCCATTGTAGCATCAGTTATAGATCTAACAACCATGCCACACACTTGTCTATATATCGACATTGCACACCACAGCATCGTATTCTGCGTTTACATATCTCTGTATTTGAATATGCATGCCTGTAGCAGTTTCTTTGACACTTCAGTGTAGCATATTATGGCACCTCCATTTCTCATGCCTCTAATGGCGCCATCAAATATTCTGTGTGAATGTTTAAGACACAGATGGAAAAATTATTAACATCAAAGTCTATCGATTCTGCACCTATTTCCTTTTCAGCAACTTACTGGAAGCCACCGATCCACGATCAAAGCCCAGCAGAATTCTAGCATGGATATTATCATCGTTCCTTGTTAGATCAGTTGCAACCATACCTTTTAAGGTGGGCATCCACATTAGAGCGTGCACATTCAGACATATGCCTGGCTGGATATGTGACTTCATAATGCTCCACAAAGCTGCCAGTTGGTCCCGACAGCCACATTACGAGATATCCTTTGACATCACTGGAACCAGCTCTGTCCCCACCTTCTTAGGGCAAGCTCTGCCTCTGAATCAGTCATACTGGCTGGGGCAGCCTTCCTCACCCACACCAAATACCAACCATAGTAGACATGGGGTGCGATTCCTGGTTGACATCCCAGGAGGTGGCCACCCAGCATTCCTAGTTCTCTAGCAATCGTCTGTCACCCCTGCAGAACTGTAACAGGCCAATACACAGGACATCGTACAGTCTACACCAGGTCTGACGTCAGGCCCACAGCCTTCTCTGGAAAAAGCACCAAGTCACAAGCCCAAATCACTGTCACCTCCTGACTTACCGGTGCTGGACATGGGAGTGGCTCCTCTGCCATTGACAGCATCTGAAGTTGCACCCCAAACACCTTACAGGTCAATTCAAAGGGGGACAGATCTTGTATCCCACAAGAAATATCAATGCATCAATCAATACAATTGTGCATATGTCTGGCGCAATTGCTACGTGTGGCATGGAAGTACACACACTCCAGCACTAGGTAACATGGCAAAAGACCCAGAGCAGATAGAAAGACTGTTACAGACTGCTACACTATTTTATTTGTTATCCAGTTGAAGTTTGTAGTGACCTCACTGGCGAATCTATTGAAGATGATCTCGCATTACATGATTTCTTCCTGGACTGTGATTTGGAATTTGTTGTTACCTAGCAATGGCATTTGGGTGGCGCACATATTGCTTACCTGACTAATTTAGTACTGTTTTCAGGCATTGCTCAACCAACCATTGTGCTTTCAGTGAACAAACTGATGGTATATGGATACACCAAGAGCATGATTCATATTCAAGTGCTTCCTATTCGAACCTATAAAGAGTATTCTCCTGCATTAATGTGCAAGTCCCTTAACAAATTTCCACAGGACTGTATGAACCAAGAGGTATCCATCTCCAGACATCTCTGTCTTGTGTATTCCCAGAAGTCAGGAAACATCACTTTCTGTGATTTATTCGAGAATAATTTGTATTTAATAAAACATGTATTGTTTAAGAAGACTTAGAACATAGAAGATTATAATTACAAACACAAATAGGGGCAATGCAGGAGTAGGTCTAATAATGAAGAAAATAGAAATAATCTGCTATGAACAGCATAGTTAACACATTATTGAAGCCAAGATAGAGACAAAGTGAACACTGACTACAGTAGTAAAAATTTACATGTCAACTAGCTCAGCAGTTGATTGAAAGATTGAAAGAACGTATGATGAGAAAAAATAAATTATTCATATAGTTAAGGGAGACAAAAATTTAATTGTAATGGGAGAGTAGAATTCAATAATAGAAAGGAAATATAGTAGGAAAATGTGAACTAGGTGAAATAAATGAAAGCAAAAGCCATCTGGTCGAATTTTTCACAGAACTTAATTAAATTATGGCAAACACGTGGTTTAATAAACAGGAAAAAAGGCTGTGTAAGAAACATGAAAGAAAATTAATGAGATAGGACTTAGGTACACTGAAAGAACCATAGGCTGTCGAGAGTTTCATAGGGACTACTAGGCAATGATTCATGGAAACAGGAGGAAGAAATATAACAGAAGACAAAGAGGCAGCTTTGAGAGAATAAACAGTGAATGCAGCAGAGGATCAAACAGGCAACAAGACAAGGCCCATCAGAAATCCTTGGATAACACACAAGATTTTGAATTTAATTGATGAAACAGGAAATTACAAAAAATGCAGCAACTGAAGCAATTATAAAGGAACAAAGACATTTTAAAAAATGAGGCAGAGAGAGAAATGGTTAAGCACATATGGTTGGAGAACAGATCTAAGGCTGTTGAAGCATTCTTGCCTAGGAGAAAGACAGATGCCACCATGTGAAAATTAGACACACCTTTGAGAAACAAAGAAGCAATCGTATGCATATGAAGAGCTCAGATGGCAAGCCAGCACAAAGCAATAAGAGAGAGCTGAAAGGTGGAAGGAGTATATAGAAGGACTGTACACGGGAAATGCACCTGAAGGCAACATCATAGAAAGACAAGAGGACGTAGATGTCTATGAGAGGTAGGAGAAGCTACACTCCAAGAACAATTTGACAGAGCACTGAATGACCCAAGTTGAAACAAGGCCGCAGGAGTACATGACATTCCCCCAGAATTATTGAGATCCTAGAGAGGGCCAGCCACGAAAAAAACTATTCCACTCTATGTGCATGATATATGAGACAGGCAAAGTACCCTCAGACTACAATAATTCATATGTCAAGAAATACAGGTGCTAACAGGTGTGAATACTACAGAACTATCAGTTTAATAAGTAATGATTGCAATATACTTACATAAATTACGTACAGAAGGGGGAAAAATTGTAGGAGCTGACCTTAGAGGAGATCAATTTAGGTTTTAGAGAAATTTAGGAATGTGCGGCAATTCTGACCCTGCAACTTACCGTATTTACTCGAATCTAAGCCGCACTCGAATCTAAGCCGCATCTGAAAAATGAGACTCGAAATCAAGGAAAAAAAAAAAATTCCCGAATCTAAGTTGCACCTGAAATTTGAGAGTCGAAATTCAAGGCGAGAGAAAAGTTTTAGGCCGCACCTCCAAATCTAAACAAAGTTGGTCCATTGTAATATGAGACACAATTTAGGTCGAATGAATGACGATACAGCTACAGTAGTTTGGTTCGAGTCGTAAGCTTAGCAGTTAAGCTTTACCAGGTAGCCATTGCTATGCGTCAGGCGCTCCATCCGTATTTATACGGGTACCCTTCCTTTATCACGTGCTTCGTCTGGTTTGAATTAATTGCTTATTTTTCTTTGACCTGATAAGTGCCGTTCTTTTTCTTATAGATGTTTACGTCACTCTAAGCTGAAAAATGCATTACTGTACTGTGTCATGCATTGTCTGACTCATTCTGATAATGAGTGTTTACTACCTGTCGCCGCTCGCGGCATGGCTTGTTTTTGTGCGCGTTATCGCCACTTACAATTAAAAAAAAAGAGGAATCCTCTCATTAGCGAAACAATGGCAAGAGACTGCTATTTGTTGTTACTTACACAGCTGCTTTCTTTGATAATGATCAACAAGAACCAAATAATAGACTGCGTATGATAGAAGATGTTCTGAACAAGAGTTTAGCGAAATTTTTCTCCGTTTGAAAATCTTTGCAGAAGCCTCTTTAGTACATTATATTCTGCACAGAAATTAGTGTCATCTTAGATTTAAAAATCTAGTCAATTGCCGTGCTTCATTTCTGACTGTAGCACTATTAGGCATAAGAAGAATACGAATATAAACATGGCATGATATGTATATTCTTCCACGTTTGCTGTTGTCTCACTCTAGTTTCGTAGTTTATTAGGCAGACAGGATTTAAATGAGGTAGCAGCAAACACAAAAGAATACATGGCAAAATGTTTATTTTCATATTATTCTTATGTTGAGAGAATACTGCATGTGATTCACAATTCGTAAAAGTTCCTATTAGCAACCACCGCTTCTCACAGGTAGGAAAAAATTCAGAACGTAGAGTTGGCCATATTGACAAACATCCCAAAGTCTTGCCAGTCAGATTTTCATAGTACATTGGAACGCTGCAACATTTGAAGATGAACAATACGGAATTTGTATTTACTTCCTTGGATAATGTATGAAAATGCAGTGGTCGAAACTCGGGGTGGAGAAAAAAGCTCGTCTTCCACCTTTTTTAATTTATTTACTGACGCAGAGGTTTTGGCGCCAGTATTTATCTTTGTGTCTGCAAATCATGCCTGTGTAACGCTACATATATTCGACGGAAGAAGTTAGTTGTGGCGGCACCTACCAACATCTCTCAGAACTTCCGCTTACTTTGCACTCGATTCTAAGCCGCAGGCGGTTTTTTGGATTACAAAAACCGGAAAAAAAGTGCGGCTTAGATTTGAGTAAATACGGTATCTTGGACTGGAATACAATCTTAGAAATTCTGAAGGAAGCAGTTACAAAATACAGAGAATGAAAGGTTATACATACCACTTGTACAGAAACCACACTGAAGTTATAAGAATTGAAGGACATAAGTGCTGCAGTAGTTGTAGCCTATCTCCGATGTTATTCAGTCTATACATAGAACAAGCAGTAAAGGAAAACAAGGAGAAATTAAAAGGGAATTAAAGTTCAGGGAGAAGAAATAAAAATGCTGAAGTTTGATGATGACATTGCAGTTCTGTAAAAGATGGCAAAGGCATTGCCAGAGCACTTTAAGATAATGGATAGCATTGTACTTTGTGAATAGACATCGTTCGTTTCAATTTCATGGCATCGTGAGCAAAGTTTAAACTGATTGTGAATCGCACTCTGGAGAAGAGTGCACCGAGTAAGTGAATTAGGGATAGAAAAGACTCGATGTGACTTAATAACAAAATTAGGAAAATGCTGAAGAAGCATGAATTGTTGCACTATCAGTGAAAAAAAAAGGTCAAACAAGCAAGCATGGAAACATCAATAGGAAAATTTCTGTAGAAATTCGTGCATCTATAAAAAGATCAATGCATGAAGGATATGACTTCAGTCATCATATTCAGCAAAAGATCTTGCTGAGGACCGGAGGAAATTCTGGTTCTACATAAAACTACTAAGCAGTTTGAAGGCTTCTATCTTGTTACACATTGACTAGTCTGGTGTGGCAGTAGAATACTGCAATAAGAAAGCTGGAGTTTTAAGTTTAGTGTCTAAAAAATAATTTTTGCAGAAGGATCATACAGACATAGTATCATTTAAACATTGCACAGACTTCCATATGGAGGATGTAGAAACTGACATCCCTGGAATCGAGCACAAACTGAAAGTTGAAAACAAGTAAGTGTTAAGGTCTGAGTGGAATCCCAATTCAGTTTTATGGAGAGTACTCTTTGGCATAGCCCCTTACTTAGCCTGCATTTATCATGAATCTCTTGCTCAGAGCAAAGCCCCATGTGACTGCAAATAAGGGCAGGTGATGAAGTGTAAAAGAACAGACCTTCAAAATTACATACTAATACCCCTAAAACCAATTTGTTGCAGAATTCTTGATCATATTCTAAATTTGAATATGATAAATTTCCTCGAGAAAGAATAGCTTCTGTCCACAAATCACCAAAAAAATTAGAAAGCACCAGTCATGCAAAACTCAGCTTGCACTTTGTTCGTGTAATGTCCTGTGAACGATGGATGAAGGGCAACAGGCAGATGCCATATGCCTAGATATGTGGAAAGCACTTGACACTACAGACTGTCAATGGAGGTCCAAGTGTACAGAAATATGTCCTAAGATATGGGACTGGCCTGAAAACTTCTTAAGTAATAAAACTGAGTATGTTGTCATGCATGACAATGTCTATCAGAGATAGGGAGTGCTCCAGGTAAGTGTGATAGGATTGGTCTTGTTCTCTAAATAAATAAATGATTTCATAAAAAGAATCTACATATGAAGCATCTCTTGGCGAGTTTATTTTCTTAATCTTTTTATTTATCTGTCCATTTATATTGGATTATCAATAATTAATTATTTTCATTATTTTCGTTGTTAAATAAATGATCTGACGGGTAGGGAAAGCAGTAATCTGCGGCTGTTTGCTGATGACACTTTAGTGTAAGGGAAAGTAATATTATTGAATGACTGTAGCAGGATACAAGGATAGTGGAGTGATGGATGGCTGCTCACTCTACATGTTGATGCACAAACAATACAAGATGGAACCAGCATGTAAGATCAGTACTTAGGAAGGCAAATGGTCAGCTTTGGTTTACTGGAAGAATTCCTAGGAAATGTAGCTCATCTATAAAGGAGATTGCACAGGGAACATTAGTGAGACCCATTCTTGAGTACTGCTGGATTGTTTAGCTTCACAGCTAGCTCGAATTAAAGGTACACATTGAAGCAATTCAGAAGTGTGCTGCTAGATTTGTTACCAGTAGGTCTGTTCAACGCGAGTATTACAAAGATGCTTTGTGAACTCAAATGGGAACCCGTGGAGGGAAGACGACGTTCTTTTCCAAACATTTTTGAGAAAATTTAGAGAACCGGCATTTGTGGCTGCCTGCAGAATGATTCTACTGCTGTCACCATCCATTTTATGCAAGGACCACAAAGACAAGATAAGAGAAATTACAGCTTGTATGGAGGTGTATAGACAGTCATTTTTCTCACTCTCCAGTTGCGAGGGGAACAGGAAAGAGAGTTGCTAGTAGTGCTGCAATGTATCCTCCACCGTGTCCATAATGTGGCTTGTTGAGTATGCTTGTGGATGTAGACAGTATCTTGAAAAGAGGTTAAACGATAAACATCAACATAAATAAGAAGAGCACTAATACAGGGTGTCTACGTGGACAAGGAAAAAAAATTCCCGGTTAAAAACACACTTTCTCCCGGATGACAGTATATTTTCCCCTATCACTCCTTTGAATGGTTATGGTTTTGTACACGAGCATACAATTTCCCGGCACTTTAGAAAATGAAACTCAGAAAAAAAGACACGTTTTGGAAATATCTTTGATGTGTTGCAACATGTACGCTGTGTATTTTCGTATTACGAAAACATACATTCGAAAATCCACCAAACACCGCATATTACTTTCCGAACCATTGAAACCGAGATTTTGATGCGCTTTTGTAAGCCGTTCGTAACTCATGTCACGTGATCTCGCCAGCCAATGACAGAGGATATTCAGAGCATAGGACACGTGATGCAGTCAGCCAATAGCAACATCACTGTTAAGTAGCACGCCAGACAGGGAAAGTTAATAGTTTAAATTAATATACATAGTGTTGTTACAAGAAAAGCAAAGCTTTCACATAAAATATTGGTGTCAAGCTGCAAGAGAAGCTAAGCTTTCGCATATACTGTTGATCTTTTTTGCGCGTGTTACATTTTGAGATATCATACGAATGTGCCTGTAAAATTTTTAATAATGACATAAACGTCTGATCTTCAGGGTTCGAGGGTTCGAAATGCTTCTAAATGGCTCGTCATCAGACACCTGATTTTTAAATGAGAGTCAAACGCTTTGTGATTTAATAAATTCACGGTCCATTCTTGTACGTAGTTCAACTTACGTAAAAGGATATTTACTTTGAAAGTAACGCTTTTCAAACCACCAATCGTAATATTTTCCCGCGACCTGTTACAAATAGGTTCGTTTCAGCAGTTGCCAGAGAGCTCAGGTAAAAGGCGACACCGCGCTTGGGTACGTATCATGACGTAGGAAGCCCATATGTAAGTACGTGTAAAAGATCATCAATGAAAGATGATACTGCAAGAGCATCGGAATTTCGTGAACCATATTAAAATGTGCACATTTAAAGTGCATACTTAAAGGCACACTCGTATGTCCAGATTCCCAATGAAGTACCGTAGACCCCGACCTGATATTAAGCTTTTAAGTGTGGTTTTCAGGATGTAAATTTTCTTGGAGCACCAGTACTGTATCATGTTTGGTTCTTTATTATGGCATAATGCCATACGTGGTAGAAAATGAAAACGTACACTTGAAATGCAGTGAACAGTTGAAAACTACCCAGTACTGTGGAATTAAACATTTCGTTTCAGATAGATTGACTGCCTCTGCGGAAAAGATTAGCAAAAGTCAAATTTCTTTAGCAAACAGACAAAAATAACTTCATTGTTCCGCAAGGCGATTAATGCTTGACTGTCAGAAAGGTGGAAATAAAATCTGAAACTAATAACATATTTCAGCCTTTAGTAATTATGTGAATGTGTTTTAATTCCCTTGATAGCTCCCAGCCATGGATATCCGTTTTGTTTTCATTTGATTTGAGAGTAAACGAAGGGGAAACAGCAAAATCACTGAACGTAAACACGGGTCATGTGGAGACTACCCACTATAGCTTAGATATTATTTAGTAACCTTGGCTCAGATTGCTCTGCGCATCAGCCCAGGATCTACGACATTTGCGAACCGGGTCAATACTAAAAAAAATCGAATTTTCAAAATATGTTCATCTTGTAGCGCACATCTTTCTGAAAAGTCTGAAACATAAAATGTATGTATTCGAGGAAATGTAAGACATATTATTTGGTCTTAAGTATGCCCAAGTGCAGTTCCATGCCTCTTCATAAAGCATTTTTCTACTGCATGTCCAAACTATATTCAGGAGAGTGGAAATTGAAATGTCCTGTGGTGCCTCTCCTGCTCTCAGTCGGCCGGTTAGGCAGCCTGCCTCTCTTAAAAAAAAAAAATCTCACAATTAATAGTGGATGGGATTATTTGTAATCGAGAGAACAAGAACTCTTCGGAAAATCTGAACTCTTCACTGCCCATTAGTTAATAACTTGCTGTTTTGTGTGTCATAAAATTAAATATAGGATATATAAAACCAGTACTGACAAGAGATAAGCAAGAAATTACACATTTCTTCAAACCTTAGCTCCTAGCCTTTTTTGCTCTCTAATCTTGCTACAGCTTTACATGGCTTGTTTTCCTTTCTGTGAAAGAATCTTTTACCTCATCAAAGTTTGTCAAACGTTTTGCTACATGGAAAATCGAAATGTAGTTATCTAATACTGAAAAAGCTGTTAATACAAATAATACCCAAGACTGGTGTGGTTTCTCGATCTGATTACGTCTATTTTGTCACTGTCTGCTAGATAAAACAAAATAGGCCTTTCTAATACGGCAGCAATTTTATAACACACCAAATAAACGAGACTGTTTTGGCACAAATGGTCATTTTTATAACACGACAGAATATAATCCAATAAATATCAATATCAAATGCCTATTAGGCCTACTACAAGCAAAAAGCTTTATGTTAGGAAATAGTTTCACGTTTCATTCATATGCACCAGCTTCTCTAGCATGACATCGAAAACTAGTATTACGAATTTTTTATATAAATTTGGAATAGTCTTATTCTTCCATAATTTGTGTGATGTCCTCGTTCTAACAAACAATCCTGTCATCACCAATTCTGTAACTATTGCTGCCACTGTCAAAATTTGTTCGCCGATTAACTTCACTAACCCTGCCAGAATCACTGGTTTAGTTCTCCCGCAATTATTCTCCGGTTAGGCGTTCTTACGTGTTCGTACAACACGTTTTCCGCGTTACTTCTTTAATAGAACTTAAGCGGCTGGTAGCCGGGGACTGTACTACTGGTCCTTACTAGTGTAGCGATCTGGCCAAACATTTTCTGTCAAAACTTCATTTTCTTGGACACACCGAGAAGATAATACATAATCTTTCTCACCTGTTATTCCTGTCAGTCGTTTATTTCCATTCTGATAGTATGAATCTATGGATTTCGCTAGTAATTATAACAACGCTGATCATTCCCACACCCAATCAGCCACATAATCAGACAGCAATTGCCATTCATCCATTCGGCTTTACTCCACTCAGCTCATATAGCCCCGTCCCCTTTTGTCTGTGGAAAGTTTATTTCTAGATGCGACGAGGATTCTCCTGACAGACACATCACGTACACTACGCATGCATTCAAAAGTCAGCTTATGATTCATTCAGAAATCAACTTAAAATGTGTTCAAAAACCAACACAGAAGCGTTTCAAAATCATATGACTAACTGATAGGCAAATGTGCGCTGGATGCTAGGTGCTTTGTGAAACAAGTTTCTTTCCCCCTCAAGAATATGAATTAGGCACCCCCTTTTCCCGAAAGTATCTAGCTGCTTGCTGCGACTGCTTGCACAGCCAACAGCCACATTCCTGTTGACAGAAGCAGGAGAATCTACTACTCAAACGTGACTTTACTGCGCATGCGCCCGCGCGTTAACTGCTAAAACAAATCGAATGTAAACAGTTGCGACTTCACGCTCATTGGAGGCAATTTGTTGTGATGAAGCACTGCATAGTCTTCCTAAAGCCTTTGACACATTTTCAGTCGGCAGACGCTTGCATGAGCACTTGTGTCGTCGTTGTATATGGCGCATTTCCTTTGCAATTTAAGTTATTTTCGTTTTTTTCTCTCGTTTATGTTTTATTGCTGAAGTATTATTCTGCAGTAGCGAGATACAGTAATATCCTTTGTTAGTGTGTCTGTTCTTACTAGTCAAAATTACAAAAATTTAACTGAAAACTAAAACAATGAAAAATTCCCGGAATTCTAAAAATATCTCTTGTTTTCTCCCGGATGAAAAAAATCCCGGATTTTTCCCGGATCTCCCGGGTCGTAGACACCCTGTAATATGATGTAGTCAAAGTAATTCAGGCAATGCTAAAGGAATTTTATATAAATTTAAGTGTTAGTAAGTCTTTTGTGAACCCATGGAAGGAAGTGAAACAAGAACAATACACAGTTCAAAGAAGACGAGAAGAGAATGAAAGCTTTTGAAATTTAGTGGTACAGTTGAATGCTGTGGAGTGCATGGGTAGATCAAATAACTACAGAATAAATATTAAATCAAATTGTAGAAAAAGAAATTTATTGCACAACTCGATCAAAAGGAGGAACTATTAAGGAATTGACAGTGTTGTGATGGAAGTGTGTGGACTAAAAGTTCTTGGAGACCAAGACTTGAATACTGCAGGCAGGTTGAAATGGATATAGGTTGCAGTGGTTATGCAGAGTTGGAGCACCTTGCACAGGATAGACTAGCATGGAGAGTGGAATCTAACAAGTATTCAGACTGAAGGCTACAACAAGTCTACGTTTCCTGCACTGGCTGAGGTGCTCTAATATAGAAGATACACCATTCATTGCAGTTAAGAAAAGGATCAATGCAACAATCAAGACATTTAACTGCCTTCAGTGTATACCTATCTTCAAGTGTGTATGATCTTTTGCAATTACAAAGTAACACTACCTCAACTTTGTTAAGTAAATCTTTGTTAAGTAAATATAATAGTCTTAATAATAATGAACTGCAAGTACTTCTTTTCTAGTACTGTTTCGACATTTTTATTGTTGATCATTACAGATTGTTTTCATTAATTGTGTGCAAATTAGGACTAATAAAGGCTATTTCAGAAGCATAATGTCAACCATTTGTTGAGATTTGCAAGCTTTAGCTTTCTTGCCCAAGTTTCCAAAGGTTAAATACCCTTATTTCCAGACAGTTTTAGCTTTTTTCCCTGATAAATTTTGAGATCTGAAGGCTAAGTAAACAGGTAAGAGAAACAAAATTTAAGACTTCTGTATTTCTGAGTGTGTTTTCAACTCAAATTTTGAATGAACAGCAAGTTTCTCTCTCCTTTATAGGGTTTATGATCTGAAGGATAAGTACACAAGGTAAGCTGTGAAAATAAAAGCCATTTTAAGCAAAGGGATTTCTGTGTTTACTAACTAGTTAACTTGAAATTTGAATTACGAGCAAGTTTTTGCTCCTTCCCACATATACGATTTATGAACTTCCCAGGCGAGATAACACATCAGATCAGAGAAGAAACATAAAACGAATATTTTGTATAACACAACATTAAGGTTTTGAAAATAAGAACGGCAGTACTGGGGTATTATAGTGAAATTTTCTCTGCCAAATAATATTCTGTGTTTTGTCAAACAATCAAAGCCTGTCAATGAAGACCCGTCAAAACTTCTCTGAGTGTAAGAGCAATCCCTTCTTCAATTCCACTCAGTTCAGTGGCTCTCTCAGCCAGTATCTGAGACTTTTTGACTTTAGTTCATTAACTTGCTCTCTCAGTTTTTTCATCTTCTTAATGCTGCTTGTGCTTTAAAGCTTTCATATACCAGTCTCGAGCATAGTTATAGTCCAGAATTATTCTCCTATTATCATCATCTTGAAGACACCGCCAGCAGATTTCAAACCGACATATACTTGAAGTATGGCTGCCAATGACTTGGCATCTTGGTTGATTATCACACACTCTTTATTAGAGGAAAAATTTTACTTTATGAAGGCTTGACCATGACTCAGAATGAGAATCTTTTGAAGAAAGCTATACAAATGCTAACAGGTGGTATTACCATCCAATAAATCTATTCAAAAGTGATCGATTCTCATCTCACTTCTCTTTTAGTTTGCGCAGAGATCCGAAAATTCTTGCTCACCAAGAAGTTTTCCAAACTTTACCATAATCCTTAGCATTCATCCAATTCTGCCAAGAGACTTTCTGCAAGGTACTCTAGATTCTACACTTGCTAGTTCTTGGACCACGAGAGCTTCTGTATCTACAGATGTATACTTCAAATGTGACTTTACATCACATCAGCAAGAATAGAAAACAAAGCATTGTACAGAAAAGGGGATTTTTTGGACGGGGTGGGGGTACCTGAACAGAAACAGAAACAAAGCCAAAGAAGATATTTTAGTCAGCAGTCTTCAAAGCATTTCTAGATTGTCATGAGTCACCCACAGCGTGTTGTTCAACTGAGACCGTGGTGATCAATCCATGCCATGAGTTACTTGTGCAAATACTCTGAGATAAAGACAAACAACTTCCCTGCTGCTCTTGTTGGCAGCTGCTTGGCTAGCAGCAAGCAAGCTGAGGGGAGCAGAGAACTGATGCAAAGGATGGAATAGGGAGTGAACCTATGACCCCCAACAGCTACTCGGCTGCACCCAGACAGTGACGATGTGTGGCTTCTTTCTAAAGAAACTGTTTCATCCGTTAAACCAAAAATGAGATTTTTCTTGATTCCCTGATTTCCAGAACTTGTGGCAACTCTGATAACCCATTAAGTGCTCATACCTGAGTTGTAGTCAGTATGTCAAATTGATATTCACAAAATTTATCATGGCTGTTAACCACACTACAACTAAAATATATCTAATAAATCTCCACTGACCCCGGGGTTCTGGGTGATCTTTTTGTAGTTCTTCCCATTTCCTAAACCTCGGCACTCTTTTTCTTCCTTCATCCCTCCCTCTTCCTTCCCCTTCAACCCTTCTGCGGAAGGAGGAGCAACTGGTTCTGAAAGCCTGCAACTTTCCTTAACTTTCACATATGTACTATTGCTGCTACTTGGTTAGTAGATTTTTTTTATCTATAAAATTATATTATAGCTATAGATATTAGGCACATACTTTTTCCTTAACGTCACATTTGAGTCTACTTATTCAAAAAGGAAAGCCCATTAGTTTTATTATTTTTCCTTGCCTCAATTACATTACCAATTGTCCATCATTTCAGATAAATATTCTTAGATGACTGGAATGGTTAAATTAAGTAATGTGTGTTGACTATCATTTGGAATGTGATTTAGGAGAGGTTTATTAATATGAGTAATTGTATCAGGTTGCAATTAATGTGAAAACGGACAACCCATTATGAATTAGACAAGACATTAGCTCAGGAACTAGCCTTGAAGTACCAAATTCCAAATGCCAGAAATAAATTTTAAGAAAATATGAAATTGTCACCAGTTTTTATTTAGCATATATCTTAAAAAGTAATCACAAATGCTTTAAGATCATATAAAAATAATTACAGCATCCGAGACAAATTTAAATGCTTATTTAAAAATTACTGTCTGTATATTACATCTGTTACATAAATTAGCAAATGGGGAAGGTTCACTAACAATACGTAGTGTATGTGCTGTCTAGGAACAATTGTATAACACAAGTAGCAAAAATAAAGAA
Source organism: Schistocerca cancellata (assembly GCF_023864275.1). Taxonomy (NCBI): domain Eukaryota; kingdom Metazoa; phylum Arthropoda; class Insecta; order Orthoptera; family Acrididae; genus Schistocerca; species Schistocerca cancellata. The sequence continues at coordinate 292,334,165 of NC_064632.1, read as the reverse complement.
AAGAACAATGACAGCAAATAGTCTTTCAGTTTATTTCATTCAGTTCTTATCTTAAATGAGCCAACAACATTTCTTCAGCTACAAAAAGCAAATGAATCTCAGCAGACAATGCAACAAGTAACTGCTGCTTCTACTTCGTGACTGAGGTACTTTCATGGAATAAACGAATCAATCAGTTGTCCATGGCCTTCAGCAAAACTAGTGTAATTTTCACTCGCATGAGTATGCATGTAGCTCACATTATCGTCCTTTATACTCACCAACCTAACTTTTAGAATACAAATTTTAGACAGTCTTTATAATGCAGTTGATATGCACTATGTACTAGCTTTTCATTTTTGATGAATACTCCCAACACAACATTGACACTTCTTCTCTGTGAACTTTTCTCATGACAGGTCTTAATGTAATACTGATGCATAAGCCTGTAATGGAGAAACAGGAATAATTTTAACTAAAATAGCAATAAACAAGCTATATAATTTACACCTAACTTACAAGATAACAGTAACAAAATCAGAAAGGAAAACTTAAATGAGATTAAAATACATAAAAGCACCTGCATCTATGCTAATAATGGGCAGATGAAGCAGACATTAATATTTAAAAATCATTAGAGGACCACAAACATTTAAAGCAGAGGACTGATTGCTGCAATAATGATTCCGAATCTAATGATCTTAGCACTGTAACACCTTTCTCCCTTAACAAATAGAACTTTCAGTATTCTAAATCCAGAGAGTTGCCTGGAAGCATTTGTAGAATACTATGCAAACCTAGAAAGAAAACAAGATGTTCATGAATGACATTTACAAACTGTTAGTGGGCCTCTAGAAGACACATAGTAATATAACCTCTATACATGAAAGATAATGTCCTGACTGATTCACTGACTCATCATTGCCCAGCCCAAACCACTAAGGATAGAAACTTTAAATTTGGAAACGGTGTTTATCTTATACTGTAAGAATTGTCTAAGAAGTGATTTTTCGAAATTCCACCCCTAAGTGGGTGAAATAAGAGGGCCAAAGGATTTTTGGAAATATGTTGAAGCTAGAAGTAAAATTGGTATTTGGTTTCTCAGTAAAAAATAAAAAATTCGAGTTACAGCATTTTTGGAAATTTGATCCCCAAGGGCTTTTAATATGAAAATTGTACTTGACTTGTCAGTTCAAAATAAAAAGATGTGTGTTTCAGTTTTTGGAAATTCGACCTCTAAGGGAGAGACACAGGGAATGAAAGTTTTTGTGGAAATGTTTAATCACAAAAGCGTTTTTGAAGCTAAATCTACAAAAAATTGTATTTGGCTTCTCAATTAGAATAATAATAATTATGTGCTTAAGTGTCCCCCCCCCCCCCCCCCAAGTCCACACTCTAAGGGGGTGAAATACAGGATTAAAAGTTTTATGAAAATATTTCATTACAAAAGCGGAATCACTTGTTGGCCAGATGTATGTTTAGAAAAGACCATGTGTCTATGGCATTACTTAGAATGAAAAATTTAGAAGGTGCTGCAATTTTTGAACTAAATTAAAAGAAAATAATGTATGGAATGTCCTGGTTGAGAATAACGAATTATTTAGGAATGAAGACGATGACTCACCTAAAGGCAGAAGCACTGCCTCGTTGACAGATACACACCCTTACAGAGTTTTACTGTGCTAACTTTCAGAATGGAATTCCCTCCTGAAGTTGTAGGAGAAACATGCGCGTGTGCACGCCCATACACAAGCGCGCATGCCTGTCTCCCTACATTGTGCTCATTCAACTGCCAGCCCTTTCCTGGCCCATGGTGAGTGTACTCGGGTGAGGTGGGGGTGCAGTGTGGGATGGGTGAGGGATAGAGAGAGGCAGGAGGGGGATTGGAGAGAGAGAGAGAGAGAGAGAGAGAGAGAGAGAGAGAGAGATAGTAACTACTAGTGGAAAAATGCTCCTGTCGGAGCACAAATAGGACAAATATGTTCCTCTTCGAAAGACTGACGGAGAAGTGGAGAAGCAGCTGCCTCAATTCAATTTCTGTATTCCTCACCAAAAATTTTGTATTGCGAAAATGTTCGTTCCCTTTACATACAACTTTCTAAATCCTTTTACCCAGTCTTTGTATTTAACCCTTCATACTCAGTATTGCCCTCTCACCGACACTGTCTACACGTCTCTCTCTCTCTCTCTCTCCCACTGCCTCCTTTTTCTTCCATTATTACTTTCTCCTGTGTCTCCACAACTGTCACTGCCTTCATCCCTTTCTCTCAGTTTTCCTTACAACTATCTCTTTCTCTGTCACTTTCACCGTCTCTGTCCCACTGCTACTGTCTTTGTTCCATTCTTTTTTTCTCCCATGGCCACTATCTTTTGTTTACAGTCTTGCCATCTTTCTTCAACCACAATTGTCTCCTCTCCAAATATGTCCTTGGGAAAGATTTGCTCAGGGTTTTGACCTCTAGACTGTAAAATGTGGGTATAGGGTGATGGGGCAGAACTGACAAAAGTCTAAACCCCATGCAAACCAGCAACTGGTGCATGTGTAGGCTCTCTCTTTAGCTGCCACTGCCTGCCCTTGTTTTCCTCCACCCATTAACACTATCTCCTTTCTCACACTCACAATGGCCCCTTCTGCATTACCTCTCTCTCTCTTATGATGTCCCCTTTTTGCTGCCTGTCCCACTACCACTGTTTCCACCATACCTTGACAATAAAAATCCTGGGAATCCAATTATTTCTTTCCCCATAAACCCACATGTTTAAAATTTCAGTTCAAAATGCACCATCTCCTACACCTATGTGGTGAAAGGTCTGTCAGGGTTGGGGGTTGCTCAGACCCTCCAAGCCTATGTGTGATCTACACTGATCTCTCATTTTCATCTCTATCAATTGCTGTCTCTCTTTTACTGCAATTTTCTCTCATTGCCCACCAGTATCTCCTCTCTTTTTGGCTTCCACTGCCATTGTCTTTGCCCATCTCTCTTCCTCTTCCACTGCCCCCCCCCCCCTCTCTCTCTCTGTCCTTCCACCTTCTCTGCCTTTCTGCTGCCCTCTTTCAGCAAAAAAGTACAAATATGTTCACATGCCAAAATTTTAGGTGAGGAAGGTGGAATGAGGACTGAGGCAGCTGGTTCCCCACTTTTCTGCTACAGTCTTTTAAAATGAATTCCACACGCCAGTAAAGTTACTCTCACACACACACACACACACACACACACACACACACACACACACACTTTGACACAAGTAAACAAAAAGTAAGTTCATTTATTTATACATTGACACATTTAAATAGAAAATATGTATGCATCATATAAAAGTTAACACAAAATAAGCTGCTTTACATTTTTTCTGGATACATGGCTCATTGATTGCCACTTGTTGAAATTCCCGGCTTATGATTTGTGAAAGAGTGAAAATGTTATTAGAAATATTTTACTGAATAAGCAGTCTTTCTACTATAGCAAAAAATGTGGTGCTTCATTTGCAAGAACAAAGAATTTCACATGACGTTTATTTTTTCCACACAAGTTAAAACTACATTTACGTTCCAGATAAAATATTACGTGTGGAAGTAAGGTAACTGTGATGATATCAACAAAAGTTACAAGGTTCCCCCGTGATCATCACCTTAAGGACAAATGGTAAAAATTTTGATTGTTTACCATGAATAGAAATTATAAAAGTTGCCACCCCCAAAACTGGTACTTTTGGTACCCAGTAATTAGTTTTTTGGGTGCATCTTGATAATGCATACAGATTTTTTGCAGGTGGGAAAAGAGCATTTCTAGATGAACATCTAAAGAAAGTACAATTAAAAACTGAACAACTTGCTAAGGTTAGTTATTTAAATACTTATGACCCCATGGAGCTAAAAATCAGTTTCTGCTGTTTCCTTACGAACCACCCATGTTAGACCACACCTAACGCAAAAGTCAACCGATTTGCTCAACTTGCCTGAGCTGGAGGAACTATCCCGATACTTTAGAAATACTTTGGTTTTAGCAGTTGCCAGAGAGCACCAGAAAACGCATTATTACGCATGCGCAGCTGCAGTGATGTAGGAAGCCCGCATTCTCGTATTATAAAGCATTAAGAGATCTTACATTAAGTCATAAAAGAAACAGGACATCAGAGGATACTCCAAGAGAATCGGAATTTCGTAAACACACAATTCAGCTTTAAGTGCACATTGGTTTGTCTAGATACACAATGAAGTAGGTCCCACCTGATATTAAGATATTCAGTGTGGTCTTTGGGATGTAAATTTTCTTGGAGTATCAGTACTGTACTATCTCATGTTTGGTTCTTTATTATGGCATAATGCCATACATGGTAGAAGACAAAAACGTGCACTTGAAATTCAGCGAACAATTGGAACTAGCCAATACTGAGGAATGAAATATTTTGTTTCAAATAAATTGATTGGCTTAGCGGAAAAGATTAATAAAGCCAAATTTCTTTAACAGACTGACAAAAATAACTTCGTTGTTCCGCAAGGCGATTAACGCTTGACTGCTAAAAACTTGGAAATAAAATAAACTCCAAAAACAAAAAGTAATGATATATTTTTGCCTTCTGTAATTATGTGAATGTATTTTAATTCACTTGATAGCTTCAGACCGCAGAAATCCATTCTGTTTTCATCTGACGTGGGAGCTGTAAATGATGATGAAACAGCGAAATCAGTTAACGCAAACATGGGTCACATGGGGACTACCCCCCCCCCCTCCCCCCGCACCCAACAACTCAGGCAACCTTGCACAAGTGCGAATCTAGCAGCTGATGAGGCATGCGAGAAAAATTTTTCTCGTTAGCATATGGCTGCTACTGCCGATACAGCTAACAGTCACAATTCAAGTAGCCAAAAGCGGGAGAAGGTATTGCTCATACGCGAGTCAGCTGCACATGTGCATTAGCCTGCTGGCAACTGCTCAAATGAACCTAACAAACAGTTGAGATGCCGCGCTCATAGAAAGCAGTTTATTGTTAGAAGTATTACATAGTTTTCACCTTAACGCCTTTGACATATTTTTGCTGTTTGAAGACACTTGTGCGTGCACAGTGTTTTGTTGTCGTAAATGGCGCATTTCCTTTGAAACTAAAGTTTTATTTTTTCTCTCTTGTTTATGTTTTATTTCTGCAGGTTACGGTAACATTCTCTGGAAGAGCATCAATTCTTACCAGTAAAAATTGCAAAAATTTAACGGAAAACTAAAACAATGAAAAATTTTCAGGTTTTTCCTGACAAATGACTTTTTCTCCCTTTTATTAAACTGGGAGACTTCCAGTACGTACACTGTTATTGTCATCCCTTCCTTTGTACACTTGATTTATATTCTTGCAACAGAAATAATTAGAGTGACTGTGAGAACCAAACTGGGGAATACAGATCTTTATGCAAAACTTTATTAATAGAAGGTATGGGTTGATAGAACACATCCAAGGCCTCAACAAATAATTCTTTGATGACTTAGGGGAACATGAGTGGCAAATGCTGTACAGGGAGCCAGGGGTTGAATATAATAAACAGGTTCAAGTGGATTTGGATATGCTGCAACGAAGAGACTTGCACAGGACAGGTTAGCATTGAGAGCTACATCACACGAATCTTCAGACAGAAGACTGAATCAGAACTGCCTCAATAATATAGAAACTGCACTGTGAATTCATGCAGTTCGTGCTGTAAGAAGTTAAATTTTAAGCCTTTACAATCTTTATCTCTTACATCCACCAAGCGATCTTCAATTAAATGTTAATTTGCTCTCTTTCCTGCTTCAAACAAGTGTTACTTATTTGTCCTTGGTCAATGGAAGTTTTTTTTCTTTTTTTTGTACTTTTTTTATTTCATAGCAATCACAGTAAATTCCAACATCTTGACTCTCCACAAGTTTTTCTTACATACCATTTTTGGATTGCATTGCTATGTGGCTTTGACAGGTAAAAATTTTGTCCAAGAACTTTACATTCTTTTTCCATTTTAGTGGAATAATAGGCCATTAAAAACTCTTATAAAATAGCTCGCTATTAAAGGAATTACTTTCTGTTTATTGAAAGCTATTTCTCACCAAAGCAATTTTTTAAACTTAGGAAATAGAAATAAGTCATCTGTGACTATATCTAAAGAACAATATAGAAGAGAAACCAATTCTATTATATCCCAAGAGATCATTCTGAAAATCACTTAAAACCATGCCAATCACCTTTCCAGGCAACATCTTCATCTTCACAGGAAGAAAGAACATCTAGCAATAGTGCACTCATTTACACACACACACACACACACACACACACACACACACACACACACACACACACACACACAGGGCAAGACTCTTGCCATGGCCATGTGAGTGTGCATTTAGCTGTCTGTGTGACTGTACTGCAGCAAAAGAGCTAGTGATTGAAAGTTATAGTCCACGAGATGAGTGACATATTGACAGTTCAGGTGGGCAGATGGCAACATTGCCAAACGTGGCATATGGCACTCTGTGCCCAGTTGCTACTTACATGTGTTCTCTAGTAGCAGAAACAAAAGTGACAACAACATGCAGGTTGCATTTGTATGTGTGAATTTCTTTACAGTTGCCGCTTTATTAAATCTTGAAACATTAAAAAGAGCTATTTAGTACCTAATATGGTGAAATATCAAAGTTATTTGTCAAACTTCTCAATCGAAATTAAAACTTTTCCACAAGTTGTTGAACATTCACAGTTTTTGTTTCCGTTAATAAATATTAGCAATATTAATTACTTCTACAATGAGTGACACAATAATTCACCAGTAAATTAACAGTTATAATCTGAGGATGGTACTCACAATATAGTGATAGGTCTACAGCATTCTCCCTCCTTACATTCTTGAGTGTGTGATAGTTATGCTAATGGGAAAAGACCACTTCCATTACTGTCAGAGTCTAATTTAAAATAGTTTTCTTCAGCACTGCTTGAATTATCACTGTTCCCTCTCAGATGTGTAATTAAATTCTCTATGCATTCTTCCACAATGCCTTCATTTTTGGCTGCCTCTCTGATGACACTTGCACAGCTGTTCACAACTTTCATTTCTGTATAGGTCTCGCTTGTCACTTAATTGACAGATGCTACAAGGCGACTTTCAGTTTCAGAGATCACAAATTTTTACTGTTTGCAGCAATGTATTCTTTTATTTGTGCCAATACCTATTTAATGGCATGGAAGAATCTTTCGAGCAATTTCACCTTCTCCAAATCTTCTCTGAAATCCACTTTTCATTTCAGCCACTGAATATTACAGTTTTTTTTTTTTTTGGTCAAAGCTGGTGTCTTATGAACAACGGAGTGATAAGGGGTACTCTTCATGATGATCACCACTGATGGACTTGTCAGATTCATCATAAGTGATGTGTCGAACCACTTCTGAAAAGCCACAGTTTATCTCAGCATGGTAATCATCCGTCCTTTTCTGAACGAAACATTAACAAGCAGTTTGGCACAAAACTATCCAGTGTACCTGCATGTGAAACAATAATTCGCTCTTCCTTTTCCAACAGGCACTGCCCTGCTCCCTCAGGTGTTCCATCACTACATCCCCTATGTATTGAATGGCTGGCATTACCCCAAGTTTCATCTAGCCACATTATATTGTTCAATCTCTCACTCGTGAACCTGTGCAAAAATCTGCACCACCTCGCAACTACATCTGTTCTTTCCATCAATAATTTGCATCCGTTAAACACTGAATGCATGAAGCCAATATCTTTCAGCAATTTACGTAATGAAAATTTTCTTTCAATAAAAAGATCATCTTTCTGAAATGACACATAATTTAGATAGAGTGGGATGTTCCAACCTCTTTATTAGCTATATACACTGAAGAGCCAAAGAAACTGGAACACCTGCCTAATATTGTGTAGGGCCCCCGAGAGCATGTAGAAGTGCCGCAACATGACATGGCATGGACTCAACTAATGTCTGAAGTAGTACTGGAGGGACACCATGAATCCTCCAGGGCTGTCCATAAATTCATAAGAGTATGAGGGGGTGGAGATTTCCAAAGAGCATGTTGCAATGCATCCCAGATATGCTCAATAATGTTCATGTCTGGGGAGTCTGGTGGCCAGTGGTACTATTTGAACTCAGAAGAGTGTTCCTGGAGCCACTCTGTAGGAATTCTGGACATGTGGGGTGTCGCATTGTCCTGCTGGAATTACTCAAGTCCGTCAAAATGCACAATGGACATGAATGGTTGCAGGTGATCACACAGGATGCTTACATACATGTCACCTGTCAGTCATATCTAGACGTATCAGTAGACCCATATCATCCCAATCTGCATGTACTCCACACCATTACAGAGCCTCTACAAGCTTGAACAGTTCCCTGCTTACATGCAAGGTCCACGGATTCATGAGGTTATCTCCATACCCGTACACGTCCATCCGCACAATACAATTTGGAACAAGACTCGTCCGTCAAGGTAACCTGTTTCCAGTCATCAACAGTCCAATGTCGGTGTTCATGGGTCCAGACGAGGTGTAAAGCTTTATGTCATGCAATATCAAGGGTACACGAGTGGGCCTTTGGCTCCAAAAGCCCATATTGATGATGTTTCATTGAATGGTTCGCACCACGACGTTGTAATCTGCAGCAATTTGTGGAAGTGTTGCACTTCTGTTACATTGAACAATTCTCCTCAGTCGCCGTTGGCCCTATTCCTGCAGGATATTTTTCCGGCTGCAGTGATGTTAGAGATTTGATGTTTTACCAGATTCCTGATATTCATGGTACACTTGTGAAATGGCCATACAAGAAAATCCCCACTTCATCGCTATGTTGGAGATGCTGTGTCCCATCACTCATGGGCCGACTATAACACCATGTTCAAACCCACTTAAATCTTGATAGCCTGTCACTACAGCAGCAGTAACCAATCTAACAACTGTGCCAAACACTTGTCATCTTATATAGGTGTTGCCAACCGCAGTGCCGTTTACTGCCCGTTTGCATATCTCAGTATTTGAATATGCATGCCTACTTTAGTGCCCCCAGGATTTTACGAAAGTCTGGAGACACTTGTGTGCCAGCCATTTTGAACACGTGTTATTTTAAAGCAATGCACAAGGATGAGCATGGGATACTGCACCCATTTATTGTTTGTGTAGGCGAAACTGGAAGGGAGATAATTCGTCTGCACCGGCAAGTGTTCAGTGTGACCTGCCAACAATAAGCAAATAAGGCCCAGAAGCTCCGTGGCCAGCTGCAAAGAGTAATGTAGCATTGTATTGTTAAAAAACAAATAGAGAGACTCGAAATAGTGACTGTTTATTAGACGTTGATCTGCTGTTGAGAGTGGACTGGACATGGATAGTCGGCCAGGATAAAAGCTTATGTATTGTGTTCAAAAATGTGTAATTAACTGATTCTGGGTGCCCGGTAATGTGTGGGCTTACGTCATAAAGTTTAGTTGTTGTTTTTGTACAAAGTGGAAAAAAATATGTTCTGGTGCATTGAATGACATTCCAAGAGTAGCATATTTTTAAATAAGAAGAGAGAGAGCGTGAGAGTGAAAATTTCCCCTTCCTAGCAGTGAAATCTTCGGAGAAGCGTTCGGTGCTAGCAGAAGACATCGGCGCTGCAAGAAAGCACAACCAGCATTCTTCAACAAGTAAGTTCACGAAAACACTTAAGCTGTATAGAGAGAGCTTAACATTACACTGGGCCACCGCACTATGCCAGTTTCTTTGCTGCTGCAGTGTAATATGGTAATGTCTTGTGTCTAGGGCCTCCCATCGGGTAGACCGTTTGCTGGGTTCAAGTCTTTCAATTTGACATCACTCTGGCGACTTGTGTGTCGAGCTGCAGTGTATATGACTACAGATATTCTTTCTCGAAATCATCCAAAGCTGTTATCTGCTTCTTTCTTGGCCACTTCTTTCCTGGTGTCTTCAGTCTTGCTGTGGCACTCTTACCACGTCTATACTGTACATTCTTTGCCTATTGTTACAACAGTGTTCTTGCTTATTTTCAATGCTGCCGCAGTCCTGTTAATCTGAGAAACAGGAAAAGATGTCTCAGTTTTTTCTGTTTCTTTTTCAAAGTAGTCCCTCACCAAACACAATACTACATGGGCCTAGCTGTGTAGCACAATTTTCTTCCTCTGTTTCACTTTGCACGTTTGGCTAGCACTAATCATTGCACTGGACACTGTTTAAAAACAAAACAGAAACAAATAAATACTAAAAACAACAAAAATGAAATAAACTACAAACTGAACTACAACTCAAACAATGAAACGACAGCACAGGTTGCAGAGCAGCAATGTGTCTCCTGCTACCTGCTTGAGTGCAGTACATCGCTGGCTGGCTACCTGCAGTCACTAGGCAAGGAAACGCTACTGAGCTGTCAGTACCACAAACTTGTCTCCCAGGCTATAGCATGAATGCTGTTTTCTGTTGCACGTTACTGTTCTCCAAAAGTAGTTACTGTGCTCCCAAGTATCAATGTGGCTGCCTTTCCGTATTTCACATATTGCTCCATTCTGGAGTTTCCAGTTTTTTTTTAATTTTATTTTTTACTTGTTGTTCTGCATCTGTTGCCAGAAATCAGCAACTGCTGCAACTAGCATTCACATAGTATCTTAATGTTGAAATATGGTATCCCGGCTGATGCACAAAGTTGAAATATGCTCACTTTTTTTATTTACTTAAATTTGGCATATTTCGTGACAGTACCTTTTCCGTTAGATGTTTACTAGGCGATATTGGTTTTGGCTTCAGTTGTCTAGTGGAAGTATGATTCCACAATGCATCTTTGTCGGTTGCAGAAATGACCTGGTTCATTGGGTTTGCCTCATTTTTGGTGCTTCAAATACCATTTCTTCGAATGTAGTTTCTTCTTAAAGTTTATTTGAAAAAAATAGTAACATAATTCAAAATTATTTATGACGGCGACCTGCACATTCTTCTTCCGTCAACACACACCAAGAGTTAACTGCCGACTGAGTATAGTCAAAGACGACTCCAGCGTCAAAGACATTTTACACAACATCACAAGCTTCCACTTGCAATCAGTCTCTTTGCTATTCTTCGACACATTTACTAATAGTAATCAATATGCTGTCACTCTCAAAAATATAAGTAAATTATCATATAATAAGGCAAATTATAATAAATTCTGACAAAAAATATAAGAAAACATTTACAATTTGGTATCGACAAATCCGGTAGAAAATACCACATCTCCCAGATCCATTACAATGTCCAGTTTGTGAAGTAGATGTAGTGTACTGGCTTTGTTAATATGTTTACATTTTGTGTTTTTCCACTGCCATACCATGAACCTTTTCAATTATTAACTGAGTGATAATCTTGAATGGATGACTTTAGTATGCTTCAGCTTTTCTGGTTATGTGACCATCTTTCAATTCTTTAACTTTGTCAAATTCAACTTTGCTTTGTGCATCTTTCACACCTTTGTGTTGTATTCATGTTTACCAACACAAAGTCAAGTGACTTTGCACTCTTTCACAGAAATTTACTTAATTTACCAAAATACCTTTATAGCTTGTAAAGCAACAATACTAATTCTTCCGTAACTAAAACTTAAGAAATACAAGCCTTCTATTCCCCACAAAGACTTTTTGAGCAGTAAAAATACTGGCTGATAACTTTCCAACTAAGTTCACTGGAGTGAATATTTAAGTAGGAAAATACTGATAATAAACCTTACCATTCATTCACAGGTGAACAGCTGAGGCTGAATGAGATATGTCAGCAGCAGACTGAGATTTAGATTCCGAGGTTGCCCATCTAGCAATTAGTGAACTATTTTTCTGAAATATAAGAGATGTACAATTAAAAAATAAAAACAACATTTAAAATACAATAAAGCAAAAAACTGTTTTTCAATAGAGCAACATATCTGTCACAGATTCAAATTTCAATGTGTAAGTTTCAATTAATGGCCAGCAATTGAATGTATGGCATATGGTATCATATTTAACCATTCTGAGACCAATTTTATCTTATAATAAGGGCTTCTATCATGAAAACATTTTTTCTTACTTTTATATTTCAGATGCTGTTAATGATAAAGATCTTTATTTCTTTAAAGCTCCTACACAAACCCTCAAAAGAACATCACCAAATCCATATCGCTCTCAGATGTACTCTAAGACTTAACAGCAAAATAAAAATACACCGATTTCAAAAGCAGTTCATATACTAATCATAGTAAGATATGAAGACAGTTAACAGCTCACATTTTTCAGTTTCAGCCATAATGCAAAGGAATCAGCATCACGCTCAGTTCAAAAGTACCTTTTCGCTGCTCTTGCTCCATATGCCCTAAAATTAACAATCTGGATACCTACCAAATTATTCATACCACATTTACATTACAAACTGTTGTCATTAAGAAATATGACTATAAATTAACAAGTAATTTGGGACAATAAATAAAAGAACACAGTTTCATTATAACAGTACGTGAAGTACCACTTAATTCAATAAGTTCAGTTACTTTCATGTTACATCTAAATTTTGTTCAAAAGATCTGATTTATTTAGAAGTAAATATCTATTACAAATATGTTGAGTAAGAAAGCATAAATCAAATTTGAGAGAAAGGGGAGGAGGGCGGGCAAGAGGTAGGAACAAATTTTTTAACTGATGTCATTCCCAGAAATCAGAGAATAGTGGACTTTCCAGAACATACATATGCAAGTTATCAAAAGATGTTCACCGAACAGCTACAACTACTTGTTCAATATGTAACCAACAAAATAGTGATGTTATAGTAACCAACAGCATAAACCCACTTTTTACGAAATTTATCAGTCCCTTGAAATTCTCTATATTCATAATGTCTATTTACACCCAGTTTTGTGTTACTATAATACATGTTTCCCACCACTTACACTTTGAGAAACAATGTTAATGGAGGTAAAGTAAGTGTAATTGAGATAACAATGTTAGTAAGGCACTGGGAATAATCCAGGGAATAATAGAGAGATGACACATGCAAAAGCAACTCTTTCTATTTTTGAATTTATATAAGTCACTAACAATGCACACTGCTAATACTTCATCTCCTAATACTGCCGTGCCAGTCGACCAATAACTATACTGTGTAACGATGCTTGTAGTTGCATTATCAAATGAAGTTTTGCTTTGGGCTAAGGCATCAGTACTAGGCCAAATGGGGAGAGTTTGGAACTATAAAAAAGAGATCTGGTAGCATCTCTCCCAGTTAATTTACAAACTACCTTCGAACTGTCACAGACGTGGCACATTTGCCAAAACCATTCAACAGCCAAGATAAGATAAAATATTTTTTATTTAAGACAACAGGTTCCCACAGGTCTTAAAATCTTCTGTTATAAAACACATCCATTTTACACTGACCTAACACCCAAGATGTCAAGTGGATAAGAATAGCGCATTAAGAAAGGTTTGTCACCAGTAAAATATTTAAAAACATAAAGCACCTTGTGCAATCACCTATGCCCATACACATATTGCTCACATTGCTTGTTGCATCCTACAAACGTCGTACACAACAGCACAACTGTTTACATATGCTGGACATGTTCTTTTCTTTTTCTCCAAGCTAAAATTTAGCTGTTCATTCTACCTATATAATTTCCTATAGAATTATGTTTCATTATTCCACTGCATATGCAATAACTTCATTTATCTGGACTATGTGAGACCTGGTGTAATCTGGATTATTAAAAATATTCTACTAAGTGCAAAAACTCTAATATGTACTACAATTTATAGATCTTTACTTTGGCTTAACAAGAAACACTTTTTTGGCACTAAAATCCTGCGTTTTGCTGTAGCCTACTCGTGTTTGATTACTGAAAAGTTGCGAAAGTTTCTTTTGGTTCAAACTTGTGTGGTATTTGATAGCAGCATGATTGCATAGACATTTCACTAACATCAGGATTAATGAGGACTGTATAAATTAAGTTCTTGTGTGCATTTAACTTCATGACGACACTTGTAGAATGTAATAATCTCACTGGGTTCATTATCATACATAATCACTCAACATTAGCCATTGTCAACTGCTGTCTTGAAGAAGACTTTAAATGAACTATTATTTTGGAATTTTTCACCAAAAAGTATGAACTGCAATGTATCCAGGAAATGCAAAACTTATTACTTAAGAAATTATTTCCCTCTTCCTATACCTTCAGGCAATTTACACCACTTTTTCAAGTCACCTGAACAGTGTAAGAGGGAGGTTTCAGTGTATTTTCAATCTTATGAACAGAAATATCACCATGACATTGACATGCTGCTGCAATATTTTGGATGCTACACTGGAAGAAATAACTCTGCTGCCCCACGCCTACTATAACATCAATGATACCTCTCTGCCTGACTACAGCCCTTGCAGTGAGGATATTTCAGATCATTTTTCGAAGCAGTTTATGAGCAGTATATCAGTCATTAAAATATACTGCATAAAACTATCTGCTGATTACGCAAAGTTACATACTGCTTGAGTTTGTATGTCCTAATCATATATTATGTAAGGTAGTAAGGAGATACAACATCTGCCTCCCCCCCTCCTCCTCCTGGGTTCAGGTCAGAGATTTAGCACTAGTTATACTTGCAATGTGAGGCTGTATTTCTTGCTAATACAGCACTAAGATATTCATACAATCATAGACAACACTACTGCATTAGAGTATCGAAGAAGAGTTACAATAATGAAATATCAAAGATTAGCCTCATTAGTTATGTGAGCTAGCCACTGAATAATCACAGTTCTGAAAAAAGCATCTCACTTTTCTTGCAGTTATAACACGCAGAAGACTTGTATTAATTATAGGTAATTATTGTGATTGTTCTTAAATAACAACCTGTGTCACTGATTCAATTTCTAGATCCATGGTACGGAAGCGTCTCCAATGCCGCATGAGGAACCAGAAACGCTGTTTGGCACCCATGGATGTTGGTGCATACAGACGCAGCATCATGGCATGTAGAACAGGATCTCTATCGAGTGGCGGCCGTCGTGCAATTATCTCAAATTCATAGAGCTAAACGAAAAAAAAGAAAATATACATTTCTTAACATTTCTGAGAAATATTAACAACACTTCAATCTGTGGCCAAACAGGATTTTGTTAGAATAATTAGAATTTGAGGTGGGGAGGATAGGAACAGTAAATTTACAGTCACTGAACTTTTGACAGTACTCTGCAAATGCTTTCATATACTACATGAAAAATTGGAAATACCAAACTTCATACTCTAGGTATGTGAGAGAGAACTTATTCAGCCGTCCTCATGTCAATTCTTAGCACAAATACTGATATTAGCGTATTAGCTGGAAGCAAAAATACTGAAAATACATTGCTGAATATAAATATAATACAAAAAGAATGCAGAGAATGAGAAGAGAGTATGTGAGACTGGTGGAGTGAGGGAAAGCAATGGGGATTAATGAGAAATAATGAAGATGGGGAAAAGGAAGAGAAATACAATGAAAGTGCTGTGACAGAGGAACAGTTGTGACAACTGGGGATATGTGAATACTGGACAATCAGTTGTCACTGTCATTTTACCTTCTGCACTTTTGGCCTGTCTATTACAGGAAATGCACAATACTGCTCCAAGTTCAGGATACCATCATCATGAGCAACTGCCTCTGATTCAAGAAGGTAGTACCTTGTTGATTGGCCTCCTCCCTGAAAGAAGACATGAATACATTATTTACAATAAAATAACTCTGGTCGAACATCAGAAGGCACGACTTAAAAAGGAGAGATTCAAATGTTCATTCATGATAGAATAATATTCATATTGCAGCAGTTATGAATATGTATAACTGATTGTTAAATGATGTGTGGCGAGTGTCAGTTGTATGCCTCCAAAGAGCAAATCAAATTGCACGCAGAATTAACTGAAACTACAGCCTTTTCTGCTACTGCTTCCTTATCTCCAGATAAATTTTAAGTTAACTGAAGATCTTCTGTCTCTTTGACTGTGGTAGCATCGGAGATTGAACCTACAGCAGGTGTTTCAGCCACATGTGGCTACTGAATAAGGGACTGCGCGAAGGCCACAAAAACTTGAGGGAAAGCAGAAAATCAACTGACTTTTTATATACTCAGCAATGAAAACACAACAACAACAACAACAACAACAGAATGCAAGGCAGTCCTTACAGAATGGGACAACAATCCACCACTACAGATTACCTGCCATATTGTAATTCCTTCACAAAAATCAGAAGTTACAAGAGAAAAACTATCAAACAAGAAATAAATGTTCCTCCAGTCCTAAGAGAGCCCTAACCAGTAAAATGTGGAAAACCATCTTGAGAGAAAAATGGGAGATCTTGCTATCTATAATTCAAATGCAAAGGACAGCAACTGTTATCCAAGCAGCAAGGATGGGTGGTGTGCAGTCAGCTCGCAGAGCAAACACATGCATGCAGTATTATGGCAATCGCAGTAGGCACATGTGTAGTTTTGTTATGTGACCAGATTCTTACAAAAGCGATTCTAGACACAATTGACTTCAAAGTAATGGAGGCCAGTACATAGTAAAGAAAGATGGCAGCAACATAAACACTAAATCCTTTCTAGTGATTTAACAGCCAAATGGCACTGTCAAGAACCTGCATCGAATGACCTGGACTACGCGTCTCTGTGGGTTTACTGCCTTGGTGGTGACAAAACTGTCTGCAATTTTCACACCCAACAACTACTGTAACTTTTTAAGCAGAGTGGCAGAGGAGACTCCTTGGTGCTTAGGTTGGCCACACAATGGTATTGCCAGACAGACACTCATCCACGAAAAGAAAAGTGTTCCTCCACAGTAGCAAGAATTTAAATTAAATGGCTTTTTTCTTTAATGATATGAGACAGACACATTGTTACTTTCTTAAATGATACATTCTGTGGATATTAAAATTACTTTGACTTCATCATTCAATAGGCCTGTACTGATGCAATGCGTTGGTGGGTCCCGATTATCAAAGCAAAACCGATCTTTTATTAGATGTTTGCATATTAAGTTTTGTGGCTTTTTAAACATTCCCATGATAGTGGTCACTACATTTGTATTTTTCCTTCTTTCATGAATGTGGGACTGAAGTCATTAATCTAAAAATTAGGTACACTTTCTTCATCAGGAGTGAACAACACAATCGCTGAGGTCTCTCCACATGTGTGCAAAACATCGTGGAGAAGTCTCAGATTTACAATATTATTTCCTTATTACTTTACCTTTGTATAAATGATACACAAGCACGAGCATTTCACAACCATGCAACTGACAACACTATTAAAGAGACTGGGGGAAACCCAAAACAATTAAATGCCACGACGAAAACAACACTGAAAATATAAACAACAATGACACACTATAATAATTTACAACTTACAAATCTTAAGAATATACAAGTGGCAGTCAATAGTTTTTCAGCAAAACCATCTTAGCATTGGACTGCAAACATAATAAATAAAACTGCATAAGTGATCAAGCATGGCCTTTTCAAGCAAATTTCTCATTTTGGCCCCAACAGATGATTTGAGAATAATAAACATTTACGGCACTCTACAACAAACTGGAGCAGCACAAGATCTCTCGAGAGAACATGTATCTGAAGCTGCCTCTACTGCAGTAAGATTTTCATTTTGGTTTGTGGCATACTTTAGTTATTGCACTTTCCTCAAACAAAACATCTACTTAATTGAGACCTTGGAGTATAGGTAAATGATTTATTTTTACTACATAGGCCACAAGCACCACGAGTATTGTTATTAGAAGACACCAAGACAACACCACATCCAGGGAATAATAGAGAGATGACACATGCAAAAGCAACTCACAAAACACATGAAAACTCTGAATAACTTTATACAACTGAAATTACGATCTTACAAAATTATCTTGCTAAGACTTAATCCAACTACACATTAGAATGACATGTCATAAAAAGAACTGTTTAACGCAACACCGTACAATGATTTAGAATGGAAACGCAGTATGTTAAATACATTACTGTCCAATTAGAAACTATAGCTTATTTGTAGCCATTACCTTTGGTAGAGCAAACTCTGGAGGTGGTTCTTTACTCTTTCTCACAATGCATTTCTCTCCATGGCCATAGGTAAATGACAGTGTTTCACTTTCTGGAGAACCTGGGGTGTTATATCCATGTGACCCGTAAGAGGCTGAACCAATGGCAGCTGAATCTGGGACTCCATATGTTACTACAGCATTATTTGGAACCTGCAGAATCACAGTAATGTTAGTGCAACAGATACAAGTATCAACATAAATACACTATGCTAGAACCTTCATTCAAATAGGACCATATAGTAAGCATGCATTATTCATATCTACATCTATGTGATTACTCTGCTAATCACAATAAAGTGCCTGGCAGAGGGTTAAATGAACCACCTTCAAGCTGTCTCTCTACTGTTCCACTCTTGAAAGGTGCGTGGGAAAAATAAGCACTTAAATTTTTTTGTGCGAGCCCTGATTTCTCTTATTTTATCATGACGATCATTTCTCCATATGTAGGTGGGTGCCAACAGTATGTTTTTGCAATTGGAGGAGAAAACGTGATTGAAATATAATGAGAAGATCCCGTCACAATGAAAAACACCTTTGTTTCAACGATTGCCACTCCAATTTACGTATCATGTCTGTGGCACTATAATTTACGTATCATGTCTGTGGCACTATCTTCCCTACTTCGTGCTAATACAAAAAGAGTTGCCCTTCTTTGTACTTTTTCGATGTCATCCGTCAGTCCCACCTAATACGGATCCCACACTGCACAGCAACACTCCAGAATAGGGCGGACAAGCGTGGTGTAAGCAGTCTCTTTAGTACACGTATTGCACTTTCTAAGTGTTCTGCCAATTAATTACAGTCTTTGGTTTGCTCTACCCACAACATTATCTATGTGATCATTCCAATTTGTAATTGTAATCCCTAAGTATTTAGTTGAATTTACAGCCTTCAGATTTGTGTGACTTATTGCGTAATCAAAATTTAGTGGATTTCTTTTAGTACTTATGTGAATAACTTCACATTTTTCTTTATTCATGGTCAGTTGCCACTTTTTGCACCATACAGATATCTTATCTAAATCATTTTGCAATTCGTTTTGGTCATCTGACGACTTTACAAGACTGTAAATGACAGCATCATCTGCAAACAATTTAAGACGACTACTCAGATTGTCTCCTATGTCATTAATATAGATCAGGAACAATAGAGGGCCTATAACACTTCCTTGGGAAACACCGGATATAACTTCTGTTTTACTCTATGATTTTCCATCTATTACTACAAACTGTGATCTTTCTGACAGGAAATCATGAATCCAGCAGCACAACTGAGGCGATATTCCATAGGCACACAGTTTGGTCAGAAGACTGCTTTTGAGGAATGGTGTCGAAAGCCTTCTTCATCAGCTGGAATTTTAAACAGATTGTAAGATTATTTACATGGAAGAGCAGAACCCAGAGGAGTGAATTATAATCTTGAGACTTCCAGCTACTCCTCTTCCTCATATACCCCATAATGTGTACCATCAGTAAGAAATTGTTATAATGATCCTGTTCTATTTTGGCACACAGAAATAATCTACATCTACATCCATACTCCGCAAGCCACCTGACGGTGTGTGGCGGAGGGTACCTCGAGTATCTCTATCGGTTCTTCTATTCCAGTCTCGCATTGTTCGTGGAAAGAAGGATTGTTGGTATGCCTCTGTGTGGGCTCTAATCTCTCTGATTTTATCCTCGTGGTCTCTTCGTGAGATATACGTAGGAGGGAGCAATATACTGCTTGACTCTTTGGTGAAGGTATGTTCTCGAAACTTCAACAAAAGCCCGTACCAGGCTACTGAGCGTCTCTCCTGCAGAGTCTCCCACTGGAGTTTATCTATCAACTCCGTAACGCTTTCGCGATTACTAAATGATCCTGTAACGAAGCGCGCTGCTCTCCGTTGGATCTTCTCTATCTCTTCTATCAACCCTATTTGGTACGGATCCCACACTGCTGAGCAGTATTCAAGCAGCGGGCGAACAAGCGTACTGTAACCTACTTCCTTTGTTTTCGGATTGCATTTCCTTAGGATTCTTCCAATGAATCTCAGTCTGGCATCTGCTTTACCCACGATCAACTTTATACGATCATTTCATTTTAAATCACTCCTAATGCGTGCTCCTAGATAATTTATGGCATTAACTGCTTCCAGTTGCTGACCTGCTATTTTGTATCTAAATGACAAAGGATCTTGATTCTATGTATTTGCAGCACAGTATATTTGTCTACATTGAGATTCAATTGCCATTCCCTGCACCAATTGCATTTCAGTGCAATTTTACATTGTTAAAACCTCGCGATATACCACAGCATCATCCGCAAAAAGCCTCAGTGAACTTCCGATGTCATCCACAAGATCATTTATGGATATTGTGAATAGCAACGGTCCTACGACACTCCCCTGCGGCACACCTGACATCACTCTTACTTCGGAAGACTTCTCTCCACTGAGAATGACATGCTGCATTCTGTTAGCTAGGAACTCTTCAATCCAATCACACAATTGGTCTGATAGTCCATATGCTCTTACTTTGTTCATTAAACGACTGTGGGGAACTGTATCGAACGCCTTGCGGAAGTCAAGAAACACAGCATCTATCTGTGAACCCGTGTCTATGGCCCTCAATCTCATGGACGAATAGCGCGAGCTGGGTTTCACACAACCGTCTTTTTCGAAACCCATGCTGATTCCTACAGAGTAGATTTCTAGTCTCCAGAAAAGTCATTATACTCTAACATAATACGTGTTCCAAAATTCTACAACTGATAGACGTTAGAGATGTAGGTCTATAGTTCTGCACATCTGCTCGACGCCCCTTCTTGAAAACGGGGATGACCTGTGCCCTTTCCCATTCCTTTGGAATGCTACGCTCTTCTAGAGACCTACGGTACACCGCTGCAAGAAGGGGGGGGGGGGGGGGGGAGATAATAATCATCATCATCTTGCTCCTACTCCAGACATCAAATGAATTTCGACAATATTTCTGTAACAAGAAAGGGGATACAGGGCATAAGACAGGTTGTAAGACATGTGCGATGTAAATTGATAGATATGTAAGGTAGCTAGGCACTGAAGAGAGGTATTAATGCTTATGTGGTTTCCATGTAATCCTAAATCAGTGACAAAAACTCATTACAGGAAATACACGATTTGACTGACCTGTGAGCCCCCAATGCTGTACTCCACAGCAACAGGACCTTGTTTTGCAGCCCCAACAGCATACTCAACTGGTGTACCATTCAGATTTGCAGGATCGCCCACGACAAACTGGTAGCCAACATTAGCCTGAGAAAGCATTACTGTGTGAACAAAAACATGTTGTATGCAAAGAAAAAAATATAATAATGCAAACTGCACTGAAAATTATTTTTCTTGTTGAGTAAGTCTGACATTTTAACTGTTGAAATGATTTTCATTAAAACTTGTTTAGCTATTTATATACTTATTTATGCACAGTGCATTAAAAAATCTTTTCGCTTTCAGATATTTCATCTCCTGTAGCAAACTAGTAGGAAAATATACCACAAACTTGTGTAACTTTTCAGTTATAAAATAAAGCAAAAAACACAATAAAGAGTAAGAAGCCACAAAAGCACGAAATCTGTTTCTATAATAGGAGTCACCTTGGGCAGACTGGGTTAACTTGCGACGTCAGTAGACGACACAACACTCTCCTGTTCCTGCACATCCACTGTGTGCAGTATACTTGGGAACATAAAACTCCACACTCGGCACATCTATAGATCATTGACAACATATACATTAGTGTTGTGGTCAGTTGCTGATTACTTCGAGTAGTCACTCTGGACCAGAAAGTTACTCGTGAAACATGGTTTAACAATACCATGTTTTCCTGTATATAAGGCACCCCATCCCCTTCAACAAAGTAAATTTCGACTGCCGAAATTAAACTTGTGCTTCATAAAATCCTGGAATTACATGGTAAGACTGGTGATCAAAGCTTACAACTGCCTATGGTGTTTGTATTCTACACCAGGGTTAAATAAAAAAATCTTTTAACGATGTTTGAAAGAGGATAGTTGCCACTCACCATACAGTGGTGGTGATGAGTCGCATGTAAGCACAACGAAAGGACTGTTAGAAAGTGAGCTTTCAGCCAACATTGCATCCAATATTTGCCATTGTTCACTCTTATTTGTAAGATTCACATAATAAAAACTCCATGAGGATTCATGCTGGGCAAAAATCTTAGGCTGAGCTTTAGTTTTTCTTTGCAAGAGTCTTTTTTCACCCAAGTGTCAATTGGGAAAAATGTGCAGGAGACTTTCTGGGGATTTCAGAAGCTAGCTGCAGAGCAGGTTATGCACTGTGTCTGGTAACTCGCTAGGTAGACATATTGATTTTGAAAGGCAAGATTCCGAGTTCCAACCAAGAACAAAGCACACTACAGAGTTCATCTTATTGCTGAGTAAGAGTGTCATTCTAGAGATTTATAAGCTGTTCTCGTAGCACTCTGGAAACTTATTTTTGATCTCAAATTGGTCCAACTGAAACCTGTCAGGAAATTTATTGCACAAGTAGAATACACTGAAAGAAATGCACTGTCAAAATTTTAACAGCTAAGTTGTGTGGCAAGTATTTGTAAAATACTCCTTTTGATGCACAAGGAACTACTTATAACAGCCCTTCCTGTCTAGCACTCATCGGCGAATAAGTGGTTGTAGCAGTGATTAGAACATAGTGCCGAGCACCGCGACTTCAAAAGTGCACACACTTTAATTTTAAGCACTTAAACCATGGCAAAAATGTATTCCATCATTAATGTTTTGAATAACTTACAGTTCATATTGACAACTGACCTGTTGTTGATGTGATTGTTATACAAGTGACTAGTAGAGGGAACAAAATCAAGACAGTGTATAATGTTACATTACAGAAGACACCCTTCAAACAATTCCTACAGTACAATTCTTATGACAATTTCAGAATAATCTATATTTTGCTAACATGAAAAAGTTCCTTGTTTATTCCCTGCAGTAACTATAAAAATGAGAAGTGTCTACTGGATGACAAAAACATTTTCCTTCCAGGCACATCTTATAAAAGAAAAATAATACAATCATGTATTTCACAGTAATTACTAGTTTTATTTACGCAAAACTGAAATGGAGTGGCTGTTCTTAATATTGCACTGCATACCAGGCACACTTTATCAAATTTGTAAATTGTGGTGATGCAAACTGAACTGAAATTTAACACTACTTTTCCGTTGATACACATGTAATAAGAAAAAGCTATTGGAAATTATGTTGTCCAACAATTGCCTGAAAAATGCTCTATATTGTTGGAACATTTTTTTTATTGAGAGTCTGAATGATACTATTAGTACCAGGTGGAATTCGAATTATATTAACAGCCTATTCGTCGTTATTCTAAAGGAAGGGTTGATGTTATGTCCACATCAAGAGTCCAGCAAAAGCAATGAATCATTCTCTGCAAATGGTAAGACGATGTTTTGGATGTAATATTGAAAATTATTCCCACACACTTTTCCAGATTTTGCTAATCTGATTATAAGACTTTTGCAGTAAATAGACCTTTTTTTTAAATTTTTGGTCCTAATTTACCTGGGTTACCTGAAGGCGGAGATAAAGTTGTGGAAACAGTAAACCACTGATACTTCAACACAGGTATTGTTGTTTATGAATGTCTCATAGTATCCATGGTCTGCACAAACGAGTTTCTGCCTGCACCCCCACCCCCCTTGAAATGATGAACTGCAGTTTGCACAAAACCTGTCTGGCTTTATATAGACAGCTTTTAGGGGATAATGAGAAGCCTTTGTCTTCACATAGCTACAAATTACTCAGTAATATTACCTATTAATGACATCTCGTCTAGACATTTGCTGGAGGTAAATTTCATAATTTAGCGACTTCCTTCTCCAAATAACTGTGTATCTGTTTAACCAGGTCAAAGAAACCTGAACATCACTTTCAATTCAGAGTACCCAGTCTTTTACATCGCCCTAGGTAAGAGTGCATTGACTCTCCTGAGTCATTTTAAATCATTCAAACTGTTTTTCTTTCACACTTTTGCGGGTTTCGTTCTGGTGACATTGTGTATTTCTTGTAAATCTATCTTTCATTTATACAATTAATGTTCTGATTTTACTAAACAAAAACAGCCTTGCACACTGCTCAAATTTACGTGTTTCTTCTCTCTTCGTTGTTTAACCAAGTAATTTGCAGCACCTTAGCCAGCTTCATCCTGACCCACAACTTCTTCACTTTCGAAGGCCAGACATACCAACAATTAAAGGGAACAGCCATGGGTACCAGGATGGCCCCCTCGTACGCCAACCTATTCATGGGTCGCTTAGAGGAAGCCTTCTTGGTTACCCAGGCCCGCCAACCCAAAGTTTGGTACAGATTTATAGATCACATTTTCATGATCTGGACTCACAGTGAAGAAGAACTCCAGAATTTCCTCTCCAACCTCAACTCCTTTGGTTCCATCAGATTCACCTGGTCCTATTCCAAATCCCATGCCACTTTCCTTGACGTTGACCTCCACCTGTCCAATGGCCAGCTTCACACGTCCGTCCACATCAAACCCACCAACAAGCAACAGTACCTCCATTATGACAGCTGCCACCCACTCCACATCAAACGGTCCCTTCCCTACAGCCTAGGTCTTCGTGGCAAACGAATCTGCTCCAGTCCGGAATCCTTGAACCATTACACCAACAACCTGAAAACAGCTTTTGCATCCCGCAACTACCCTCCCGACCTGGTACAGAAGCAAATAACCAGAGCCACTTCCTCATCTCCTCAAACCCGGAACCTCCCACAGAAGAACCCCAAAAGTGCTCCACTTGTGACAGGATACTTTCCGGGACTGGATCAGACTCTGAATGTGGCTCTCCAGCAGGGATACGGCTTCCTCAAATCCTGCCCTGAAATGAGATCCATCCTTCATGAAATCCTCCCCACTCCACCAAGAGTGTCTTTCCGCCGTCCACCTAACCTTCGTAACCTCTTAGTTCATCCCTATGAAATCCCCAAACCACCTTCCCTACCCTCTGGCTCCTACCCTTGTAACCGCCCCCAGTGTAAAACCTGTCCCATGCACCCTCCCACAACCACCACCTACTCCAGTCCTGTAACCCGGAAGGTGTACACGATCAAAGGCAGAGCCACGTGTGAAAGCACCCACGTGATTTACCAACTGACCTGCCTACAATGTGAAGCGTTCTATGTGGGAATGACCAGCAACAAACTGTCCATTCGCATGAATGGACACAGGCAGACAGTGTTTGTTGGTAATGAGGATCACCCTATGGCTAAACATGCCTTGGTGCACGGCCAGCACATCTTGGCACAGTGTTACACCGTCCGGGTTATCTGGATACTTCCCACTAACACCAACCTGTCAGAACTCCGGAGATGGGAACTTGCCCTTCAGCATATCCTCTCTTCTCGCTATCCGCCAGGCCTCAACCTCCGCTAATTTCTAATTTCAATTTGCCGCCGCTCATACCTCACCTGTCTTTCAACAACATCTTTGCCTATGTACTTCTGCCTCGACTGACATCTCTGCCCAAACTCTTTGCCTTTACAAATGTCTGCTTGTGTCTGTGTATATGCGGATGGATATGTGTGTGCGTGCGCGAGTGTATACCTGTCCTTTTTTCCCCCTAAGGTAAGTCTTTCCGCTCCTGTGATTGGAATGACTCCTTACCCTCTCCCTTAAAACCCAAATCCTTTCGTCTTTCCTTCTCCTTCCCTCCTTCCTGACGAGGCAACCGTTGGTTGCGAAAGCTAGAATTTTGTGTGTATGTTTGTGTGTCTATCAACGTGCCAGCGCTTTTGTTTGGTAAGTATATATATATATATATATATATATATATATATATATATATATATATATATATATATATGAATATAATAGAGGGAAACATTCCACGCGGGAACTCTTTGCCTTTACAAATGTCTGCTTGTGTCTTGTATGTGTGGAGGGATATGTGTGTGTGTGCGAGTGTATACCTGTCCTTTTTTCCCCCTAAGGTAAGTCTTTCCGCTCCCGGGATTGGAATGACTCCTTACCCTCTCCCTTAAAACCCATATCCTTTTGTCTTTCCTTCTCCTTCCCTCTTTCCTGACGAGGCAACCGTTGGTTGCGAAAGCTAGATTTTGTGTGTATGTTTGTGTGTCTATCGACCTGCCAGCGCTTTATATATATATATATATATATATATATATATATATATATAAAAAGAAAGATGATGAGACTTACCAAACAAAAGCGCTGGCAGGTCGATAGACACACAAACAAACACAAACATACACACAAAAATCTAGCTTTCGCAACCAACGGTTGCCTCGTCAGGAAAGAGGCAACCGTTGGTTGCGAAAGCTAGATTTTTGTGTGTATGTTTGTGTGTCTATCGACCTGCCAGCGCTTTTGTTTGGTAAGTCTCATCATCTTTCTTTTTAAATATATTTTTCCCACGTGGAATGTTTCCCTCTATTATATTCATATATATATATATATATATATATATATATATATATATATATATATATATATATATATATATATATATATATATATATATGAACCCAGAATGTACTCCATTTTCGTTATGGACTTTAATGGCACAACAATCATTGTACATATCAAAATTCTTGGAAATGTCAGTTATTTCCTGTTTCTTCTAATGTTTCCAAAATTTCTAATGAATTGTTAACATCACTGGAATGAATGTCTATGAAATTAACTAATAAATAAAACGTATATGGGTTTTCAGGAGAAGTAGGTGATTTTGACTGCATATCAAGTTGTTCTTGTTTTGTCTTTGCAAGGTTGAAAACATAACTGGATACCACATTACTGAGAAACTCTGGGACCAGCACAAAGACAGATGCTGTCAGCAACTATATGCCAAGAAATCACAAAGATATATATCTGGCATGTCGGATTGGAAACCTTAACTATTTACCACTAACGTGGAGAACAAAACTCACAAAATTTAATACCACAAGAGCACAATATGTCACGTACATAGTCTTTTGCATACACTTTTTGGTTCAGTATGAGAAGGTCTGTCCCGGCTCACTGAAAAAGTGAAGTTTTTATGGCTACGCTCAGTCTACATTTAATGAAAAGTATGTTGAACATATATAATCCTGCTGCATTCTACTAAGATATAAACTGTTTCATGTTACAGAGTATACTGAAAACATAACTCATACGTACGGCATTCTGAGTAGCACCTGATGGGCAATAGACTGCACCTCCCGTGGCACCAACCTGAGGTGCAAGTGTGTAACTGACTGGTGCACCATCTTGAGAGTACACAACATAGTACTGCAAACCACCATCCTGCAACAACAAAATTGATCACTTCATTCGCAAGTACATTCCAATGTTACAGCAATACTACTACTACAGGAAACTGCTATCAAATGGCTCTGAGCACCATGGAACTTAACATCTGAGGTCATCAGTCCCCTAGAACTTAGAACTACTTAAACCTAACTAACCTACGGACATCACACACATCCATGCCCGAGGCAGGATTCGAACCTGGGACCGTAGCGGTCGTGTGGCTCCAGACTGAAGCGCCTAGAACTGCTCGGCCACAGCGGCTGGCAAACTGCTATCAGCCACGAACAAAAAGTAAGTCATAATACACAGATGTTTAGTACTTTGGTTTTAAAATTTAGGTTTCCTGTTAAAAGTTGTGAGTGTCCCAACAAAATCCAAAGACTACCAGTGACCATAAGCCGGCCAGTTGTTCCAACAAAGTATTTGGCGCTAAACAGAAGACAGTTAAAGAAATGAAAGGGGGAAGGCGGGGGCAGGGCGGAGGGGGAAGACGGGGGCATGTGGCAAGGCGACTCTGATAAGTACAAGTAAAAATCCAACCGAGCACAAATTAATTTATGATTTCTATACAATGGTAACATTTTGCAATGATGAATACACTGCAAGAAGGACAATGTAAGAAAAGAAAATGCATATTGAAAGACTTGCTCATAAAGGAAAGAGGCCCATATATTGATTGTGGAAGCCACTTGCAATTACTACAATTTGTGGAAATATCGGATCATCTGTTTAAGTAAAGAGTAACATAGCAAAACCAGAAACTCATGGGAACAATCTCACAAAAAAATAACTACATTTTTGCGCAAGAAAAAGTGTTCCACTAAGTATGGTCTTTCAATTACATATGGAATACACATGAGCTGTAGAATTAATAAGTATGTAAACTGCAAGTAGAATCAGCGTTAGATAAACAACAACTTACAATGTTATTGCAATGTTTGTAGCAGGAAGAAGAGATTTAACTGAAATGCATGCTGGGACAACATAGGAAGTGAAAACAAAACTTTAACGTAGGTCAATTTGGAGACGTAACCAAAACAGTCTCATACATATTTTACGAATCTTTGATACCAGAAAGCAGCCTGTGGAATAAGAAAATGAGACAGTGTTGTGGAAATGCTAGAATAGTCCCCAGGCTATATTAGTAATTCAACCAATATAGTTTGGTGATATAATTCTGACAGTGGAGAAATCACTAATGGGGTACCCCATGGCTCAATCTTAGGTCCACTATCATTCCTCATATATGTGAATGTCCCGTCTAATACACAACAAGCAGAATTAGTTCCTTTTGCAGATGACACTAGTTCTGCAATAAATTCAAGCATACATACAGAAACAAAAGGTATGGTAGAGAAAGTTCTTAAAAGTATCACTGACTAGTTTTCTGTGAATGGTCTCGCCCTCAATTCTGAAAGGACACAACATACTCAGTTCTGCACATCTGGTAATACACCAGTGATAAGTGTAGCACACGGCAACAAAATAATAAATAGGGTGGACACTTCAAAATTCTTAGGTGTCCACATTGAGGAGAATTTAAATTGGAAAAAGCGTATTTTGGAACTCCTAAAAAAACTTAGTTCAGCTACATTTGGACTTACAAGGGAACCTCCCCATCGCACCCCCATCAGATTTAGTTATAAGTTGGCACAGTGGATAGGCCTCGAAAAACTGAACACACATTAATAGAGAAAACAGGAATAAGTTGTGTGGAACTATGAAAAAAATAAGCAAAATATACAAACTAAGTAGTCCATGCGCAAGATAGGGAACATCAAAGACAGTGCGAGCTCAGGAGCGCCGTGGTTAGCGTGAACAGCTGCGGAGCAAAAGGTCCTTGGTTCAAGTCTTCCCTCGAGTGAAAAGTTTATTTTCGCAAAGTTATGATCTGTCTGTTCGTTCATTGGCGTCTCTGTTCACTGTAACAAGTTTAGTGTCTGTGTTTTGTGACCGCACCGCAAAACCGTGCGATTAGTAGACGAAACAACGTGCCTCTACAATGGGAACCGAAAACATTTGATCGCAAGGTCATAGGTCAACCAATTCCTCCACAGTAACACACATCTACGACACTGGCAACGGCATGTGCGTCACATGACCGGAATATGTTGTCGACCCACCTAACTTTTACACTTGGCGAATGGATAAAAAGATTCTTCTACCTTGCCCGATTTAGGTTTTCTTGTGGATGTGATAATCACTCCTAAAAAAGTGATGAAAACATAAGAGTTTGTCACATAAACTGCAACAAATGAATGCAACAGTTTCACGGTTGCGCAGTTTTCCCTGTGCTCTGTCAAAACATATGTTTTCACGTTTTCAAATTTTTCCGTGTGTTGACCGTCAAATCCTGTATATGTCCAAGCAAATCTGAACATGTTCTGGAATTTTGGAGAGCGAAGTTGATTATGTGTGAGTGCCTGAACTTTGATAATGGTCTGAAAATAAAAAAAATTAAACTTTTCACTTGAGGGAAGACCTGAACCAAGGACTTCTTGTTCCGCAGCTGCTCACGCTAACCACAGGACCACGGCACCCCTGAGCTCACATTATCCTTTATGTTAGCTCGCATGGACTACTCAGTTTGTATATTTTGTTTATTTTTTTCGTAGTTCCACACAACTCCTTCCTGTTTTCTTGATTGATCTGTGTTCAGTTTTTCAAGGCCTATCCACTGTGCCAACTTATAACTAAATCTGATGGGGGTGTGATGGAGAGGTTCCCTTGTTAGAATCATTGGAAATCTTGGGGGGGAATCAGAAAGTTGACATATTTTGCATACTTTCATTAAATAATATCGCACAGGACAATATTCGCGGGTAACTCACTTTTAAGAAAGAAAGTCTTAATTTGCAAAGACGTACTGTACGAAAAATATGTGGTGCTCACCCACAAACACCTTGATGTTCAGAATGTGTCCTGTTAACCAAACCCTTCCTTAGGCAAATTATGCCACAAATTTCTTTTCGCCCTAATTCTATGATGGTTGGAACTTAAATAGTGGCAACTGTTAATTCACAAAAGAGTTACATGTTTGCACCTGTTACTGTCCTTCAAAGTAGTCACCAGCAATGCGTAGAACCCATTGCCAGCGATGTGGAAGGCGTAGTATACCATTAGCAGAGCCTGTCCTGTCGATGGTGCGAATGGAGCAGTCTACTGCCTGTTGAATCTCTGGAACAGTTCTGCTAGGCATTGTGTTTTTACCTATTTGATCCTCTCCTGTCTTCACTATTTCTTCGCTCAAAGCTACTCACTGATTGTCTACTGTATTGCTTTCCCCCGTTTCAGTCTACTGTTGACTAATGCTCCTTCTGAAACTTTCTACAACCTCTGGTTCTTTCAACTTACCCTGAACCCACCTCCGTAATTTATGACCTTTTTGCAATTTATTCCGTCTTGACCTACAGTTCATAACCAATAAAACTGGTCAGAAATATAAAATCTGGTTCTGAAATCTCTATCTTACCATTATACAACCAGTCTGAAATCTTCCAGTGTTTCCTGGTCTCTTCATGTAAATAACCTTCTTTCAAGATTCTTAAACCAAGTGTTTGTAGTGATTAAATTATGCCCCATGTAAAATTCAACCAGGCAATTTCCTCTTTCATTTCTTTCCCTCAGTCCATGTTCACCTACTATTATCCTTCTCTTCCTTCTACTATCAAACGCCGGACCCTCACAAAATTAAATTTTCATCTCCTTAACTATCTAAATAATTTCTTTTCTCTCATCACTGTCCACTGGAGCCATATTAAAAAAATATGGACATTGCTGACTGCTGAAAAATGTGATACACAAGTCCATTATGCTTATCATCTTTTTCTTTCTTTCACATTAATTTTGGGGGGGGGGGGGGGGGGGTGGCAGCAGCAAGTTAGAGTATCAGTATGTTGCTTTATCTTTGGTCCAAGCTGACATGTTGTAAACCTACTGTATACTTTGCCATATTTAAAAAAACCTTGAGGTATAAAATGTTACCAACCAGAATAGTTAATGTAGGAGTACATGAAGATTAAAGCATCATGTGAAAGTTGTTATTTAGGCATTTTATTATCATTTGTTTAAATAAACATATTTGCTAATTTGTATGGAACTGCTCTGTCCATTACCTAACACTGGATTAATATCAACTGTTTTCTGTTTACTATTTATTTTTTACTGTCACTCTGTGGTTATTCAAATAAATGTGTAGTGCATGTATACCTAATTCATTTAATAAAACAAAACTTTTACAAAGTTTTCATGTTATTTATACCGAAAATGCTCAACAAAATGTTTATGTGCCCAGGTGTAAAGTAACATTTTATATATGTTAAAAACTGTAGTTGTGCATGGAAATCCAGAGTCTCTGAAAAAATTTATAAGAATGTCATCTACTGCTCGATTACGGGTAAAATGTAACAATGCTACTACACAAAAAGAAGTGAACTTCCATGACACTGCAGCCTAGGGCATATGAATTA
Organism: Schistocerca cancellata; assembly: GCF_023864275.1. NCBI lineage: Eukaryota > Metazoa > Arthropoda > Insecta > Orthoptera > Acrididae > Schistocerca > Schistocerca cancellata. The sequence goes on along the minus strand of NC_064632.1, from coordinate 292,302,288 downwards.
TGTGAGTATTCTGAAGTTGGCAAAAGTTTAACATGACTATGTGGTCAAAGATCCCAGCGAGTTGCGCATAATTGGAAACGGCCATATCTTCCACTCAAAGCTACCAAAAGGTATTCTAAACACACCTTGGAATTAATACATCCGGATTCATGGTGGCCAATAGAAACAACGTCTATTGCTCGAAATAATTATCGTTGCTGAGAGACCCAATTCAACTTGTTGAAGAGGCTATCCCAACAGCTACTGAGGAAACAGGGTGCAACCAACCGCAGACTGTGGTGCATATTGGAACAAATGATGCCTGTTGTCTGGGCTCCGAGGTCGTACTTTGACCATCCCAGCGACTGGCAGAGATGGTTGACAAGACCAGCCTTGCGCAAGGAGTTGCGACAAAGCTCACAATTTGCAGTATTGTCTCCAGAACTGATCGTAGCTTGTTGCTTTGGAGTCGAGTGAAGTACCGAACCAGAGACTTTGAAGGTTCTGTGACAAGCTAAGCTGCAACTTCCTGGACCAGCGCCATAGGGTTGAGAGCTGTATGATCCCCCCTCGTTGGGTCAGGTGTGCAGTACTGCTACTCAGGCAGCTGACTATGTGTAGAGTGCACCCAAGTTTTTTTTTAAGATTATGCAGCTCTCCATCCAATCCAGATACCAACAGCAATAGAAAACCCTGATGTATCAGTGTAAGAATGAAGAAGAGGCCTCCCATATGCGAGAGTACTGAGATCATAACGGTTACCTGCTGAACCATTTGCAACAAAGTGCCACAGTTTGAAGGGCTCTTGAAAAGCATTGAAGCTCACAAAATACTAGGTACAGAAAGCAGGTTGAAACCTGAAACTGACAGTTGAGGGATGTTTGGGGAAAATTTAAGTGTATATTGCAAGGTTAGGCTAATGAGAAATGGCAGTAGCGTATTTGTCGCAGTAGACAAGAAACTCAGATCCACCAAGATAGAAATTGAAGCTCCATGTGAGATTGTTTTGGCAAGACGCAATATTAGGGGTGCGCATAAAATAATTGGCTCTTTCTATCGCCCACTATGCGTAATTCTATCTCCTCATGTAACTGAAAACTATAGTGAAAACCTCAGTTCGCTTGTACATAAGTTCCCCAATTCTAAAGTAATCATTAATAGAGACTTTAATCGCACAAAAATCAACTGGGAAAATTGCACTTTTCTTGGTGGTGGGTGTGATAAGACATCCTGTGAAACATTATATTAAATGCCTTCTCTGAAAACTACCTAGAACAGATAGTTCACAAGCCCACTCACAATGCAAATGTATTGTGATCTAATGGTGACAAACAGACCTCAATTCTTTGAGGATGTCCACATAGAAACTGGTATCGACGCCCAAAAAGCGATTGTGATAACAATGATTACCAAAGTACAAAATACAAGTAAAACAAGAAAAAACATATATATGTTCAGTGTAGTAGATAAATAATCAGTAGTGTCATAGCTCGGTGAGGTTCTTGAGACTTTCAGCAAAGGGCAGGAGCAAGTAGAGGAACCACAGCTTAAGTTTAAAAGAACAGTTTACCATGCACTGGATAGATATGTACTCAGCAGAACAGTCCATAATGGGAGTGAACATCCACGGTGTACAGTCACTGTAAAGAAACAGACTATGGCGTAATAGGTATAAAGAGCAATGTGTGATGCCTTCAATGACTACCGTAGTAGAATGTTGTCAAATGATCTTTCACGAATCCCAAGGAAATTCTGGTCATATTTAAAGGCTACTAGTGGCACCTAAGTTGGTATCCAGTCCCTAGTGAATGACACAGGAACTGAAACTGAGGGTAGCAAAGCAAAAGCTGAAATGCTTAACTCTGTTTTTAAATATTTCTTTATAAAGAAAAACCCAGACGAACTGTCCCAATTTAATCCTCATACCACTGAAAAGATGAATGAAATGTCAGTGGTGTTGAGAAACAGCTGAAATCGTTAAATTGGCAAAACTCCAGGGCCCGATGAAATCTCAGTCAGATCCTACACCGAATTTGTGGCTGTTAGCCCCTCTTCTACCTACATCTATCCTAGATACCTCAAACTAAAATCTGTTCCCAGTTCTTCAAAGAAAACACAGGTCACACCAGTCTATAAGAAGGGTAGTGGAAGTGATCCGATAAACTATTGTAAAATATCCTTGACATAATTTATTGTAGAATCTTGGAACATATTCGGAGTGCAAGTGTAATGAGGTATCTATAACAGAATGATGTGCTAAATGCCAACTTGCATGTGTTCCAAAAAAATGAATTATGTGAAACTCAACTTACTTTTCTCACATGACATACTGAAAATTTTGGATCAAGGCAACCAGGTAGATGCAGAGTTTCTTGATTTCTGAATAGCATTTGACCCATTGCTGCACCTACACTTATTGTCAAAAGTATGACCATATGGGGCATCAAGTGAAATTTCAGACTGGTTGAGGACTTTTTGGTAGGGAGATGTTATCTTCGATGGAGAGTCATCATCAGATGTAGAAGTAACTTCGGGTGTGCCCCAGGGAAGTGTGTTGAGAACCTTGCTGTTCATGTTGTATATTAATGATCTTGCATACAACAGTGACACTAAACACACACATTTTGCAGAAGATGCAGTTATTTATAATGAAGTACTATCACAGAGAAGCTGCATAAACAATCAGATCTTGATAAGATTTAAAAGTAGAGCAAAGGTTGGCAACTTGCTTTAAATTTTCAGAAATGTTAAATTGTGCACTTCACCAAATGAATAATGTAGTATCCTACGACTATAAATCAATGAGTCGCTGTTGGAATCAACCTACTTAGACAAATTCCCGGGTGTAACACTTTTTAGGGAAATGAAATGGAATGGAATGATCACATATATTCAGTCATGGGTCAAGCAGGTGGTAGACTTTGATTAACTGGCAGAATACTGAGGAAGTGCAATCAGTTTACAAAGGATCCCTTGTGTGACCCGTTCCAGAATATTGCTCAAGTGTAGGGGACCAATACCAAATAGAACCAACAAGGGATACTGAACAGATGCAGAGAAGGTCAGCAAGAATGGTCACAGGTTTGTTTGACCCATGGGAGTGTGGCACAGAAATATTGAAGAAACTGAATTGTCAGCCTCTTGAAGATAGATGTAAACCATTAAGTCTACAAACTAAGTTTCAAGTAACAGTTTTAAATGATGACTCTGTGAATACACAAACCCCTACATATCGCTGACATAGAGATCATGACTGTAAGATTAGATTACTTACATCATGCAAAGAGGCATTCAAACAATTATTCTTCCCTTGCTGCATATGTGAATGGAATGGGGAGAAACTAACAAGATACAATGGGGCGTACTCTCTGGCATGCATTTCCTGGAGATTTGCAGAGTATAGATGTAAATGTAGATGGTTGAAAAACCACAAACCATGAGGTTCGATGTCAACTTACCAAAGGAGTATTGGCTCATTTCATTTAAAATCATCCAAAATAAAGAAATCTCGTTGCCCATCATGTCACAGATATTTGTAAAAATTTGGTGTAAGAAATTACATAAATAGAAAGTGATAAAATAATTTTTTTCAGATTTTTTTAGATCAAAAGGTTATGGATAAATTTGGAGAGGATATGGAGGCCAACAGGTACGGGAAACAACTCTTGGATTTCTGTGCCAGTACGGGCTTAGAAATCACAAACTCCTTTTTTAAACATAAGAACATTCACCGGTATACTTGGGTAGGCAGGGGAACCAGATCTGCCATTGACTATATAATAACAGATCAGGAATTCAGGAAGGCTGTGAGGGACACACGTGTATTCAGGGGATTCTTTGATGACACTGATCATTATTTAACCTGCAGTGAAATTGGGATTGTGAGGCCGAAAGTGCAGGAGGTCAGGTCCATATGTAGGAGGATAAGAGTGGAGAAACTTCAGGATAAGGAAATCAGGCACAAGTACATAACAGCGATCTCAGAAAGGTACCAGTTAGTTGAATGTAGTCAATTACAGTCATTGGAAAAGGAATGGACAAGGTACAGGGACACAGTACTAGAAGTGGCTAAAGAATGTCTTGGAACAGTAGTGTGTAAAAGTAGGATGAAGCAAACAGCTTGGTGGAATGATACAGTCAAGGCAGCCTGTAAAAGGAAAAAGAAGGCATATCAAAAATGGCTACATACCAGAACCCAGGTAGACAGAGAAAGTTATGTTGAAGAAAGAAACAAAGCCAAACAGATAATTGCAGCATCCAAGAAGAAATTGTGGGAAGACTTTGGAAACAGGTTGGAGACTATGGGTCAAGCTGCTGGAAAACCATTCTGGAGTGTAATTAGCAGTCTTCGAAAGGGAGGTAAGAAGGAAATGACAAGTATTTTGGACAGGTCAGGAAAACTGCTGGTGAATCCTGTGGATGCCTTGGGCAGATGGAGGGAATATTTTGAAGAGTTGCTCAATGTAGGTGAAAATGCGATCAGTAATGTTTCAGATTTCGAGGTAGAATGGGATAGGAATGATGATGGAAATAGGATCACATTTGAGGAAGTGGAAGAAATGGTCAATAGATTGCAGTGCAATAAAGCGGCTGGGGTGGATGAAATTAAGTCAGAACTCATCAAATACAGTGGAATGTCAGGTCTTAAATGGCTACACAGGATAATTGAAATGGCCAGGGAGTTGGGACAGGTTCCATCAGACTGGACAAAAGCAGTAATCACACCAATCTTTAAACATGGAAACAGAAAAGATTGTAACAACTACAGAAGTATCTCTTTAATCAGCGTTGTGGGTAAAATCTTCTCAGGTATTGTTGAAAGGAAAGTGCGAGTATTAGTTGAGGACCAATTGGATGAAAATCAGTGTGGGTTTAGGCCTCTTAGAGGTTGTCAGGACCAGATCTTTAGCTTACGGCAAATAATGGAGAAGGGTTATGAGTGGAACAGGGAATTGTATCTATGCTTTATAGATATAGAAAAGGCATATGACTGGGTTCCTAGGAGGAAGTTATTGTCTGTTGTACAAGATTATGGAATAGGAGGCAAACTTTTGCAAGCAATTAAAGGTCTTTACATGGATAGTCAGGCAGCAGTTAGAGTTGACGGTAAATTGAGTTCATGGTTCAGAGTAGTTTCAGGGGTAAGACAAGGCTGCAACCTGTCTCACTGTTGTTCATATTATTTATGGATCATATATTGAAAACAATAGACTGGCTGGGTGAGATTAAGATATGTGAACACAAAATAAGCAGTCTTGCATATGCGGATGACTTAGTTGTGATGGCAGATTCGATTGAAAGTTTGCAAAGTAATATTTCAGAGCTAGATCAGAAATGTAAGGACTATGGTATGAAGATTAGCATCGCCAAAACGAAAGTAATGTCAGTGGGAAAGAAATATAAACGGATTGAGTGCCAAATAGGAGGAACAAAGTTAGAACAGGTGGACGGTTTCAAGTACTTAGGATGCATATTCTCACAGGATGGCAACATAGTGAAAGAACTGGAAGCGAGGTGTAGCAAAGCTAATGCAGTGAGCGCTCAGCTATGATCTACCCTCTTCTGCAAGAAGGAAGTCAGTACCAAGACTAAGTTATCTGTGCACCGTTCAATCTTTCGACCAACTTTGTTGTATGGGAGCGAAAGCTGGGTGGATTCAGGTTACCTTATCAACAAGGTTGAGGTTACGGATATGAAAGTAGCTAGGATGATTGCAGGTACTAGTAGATGGGAACAATGGCAGGAGGGTGTCCACAATGAGGAAATCAAAGAAAAACTGGGAATGAACTCTATAGATGTAGCAGTCAGGGCGAACAGGCTTAGATGGTGGGGTCATGTTACACGCATGGGAGAAGCAAGGTTACCCAAGAGACTCATGGATTTAGCAGTAGAGGGTAGGAGGAGTCTGGGCAGACCGAGGAGAAGGTACCTGGATTTGGTTAAGAATGATTTTGAAGTAATAGGTTTAATATCAGAAGAGGCACCAATGTTAGCACTGAATAGGGGATCATGGAGGAACTGTATAATGGGGGCTATGCTCCAGACTGAACCCTGAAAGGCATAATCAGTCTTAAATGATGATGATGATTTTAGATCAAAACTGTAGTCAGGGGGCTATTTTGAAATGTCTAGCATTTTCTCCTTGTGGTGTCAGTACAAAAGGTAGGTTGAAAGTTTTTAACTACTATAACTCCCTTATTTATAAATCAATTTTATTCAATTTGGTGTCATTTGAAAGATAAAAGGATCACCTATATCACTAAACTATAAAAATGGTGCAATTGTGCATATAAATATGTGCAAATCTGTAATTAATGTCATTTTTCAAATTTTTTTTTTCGAACTCTATGAATTTTTTTTCATCAAAATCACAAGTTTCACCATTTTAAATTTTGTCTCAAGGAATTCCTATTGGAGAAAAAAAAAAAAAAAAAAAAAAAACCATGAAGGGTGTTTGTTCTGTTTAATCATTTAAAACAGAAAGAACATAAATAATAATATACATGTTTCATTTTGTGACTCTTACCTAGTGGTCACAAATGATCAGTTCTCATAGAACACATTCCTAAAATTCTAAAAAGCATTGATTCTGTCAAACAAGTTTTCAATGGACAATATTATATCTGATTCAAAAGTATATAAATGAGCAGTACTTGTGCTTGCACTAAGAGCAGGCAAAGTCATTAAAATGTTTTCATAAGGTATCCAGCAAATATCAGTGTGAAGTGGCCATGAATAACTTGAGGAAGGGCCACTTAGACTTATGAACTTTACTTTTTGCACCTCTGTGTTCTTCACTTATCACTAGAATTTTTCCAAGCCACCACTGGTTATCGTAGATAGATTGGACAAATGTTTATTCTTAAATTGCGTTAGAGGTCAGTGTTTTGAATTCCATGAGGAACTTGAATGAATTTAGTAGATGATGAAACACGCTTTATCAGCAACTTGTTTTCATTCAGTGGTTTCAAAAAAGATTCACTCTTGTCTCAGGAATGATAGAACCAGTCTCATATCGTTTTTGTAACACACTTGTGAACTTTGTTATCTCCTCTGTTGTAACATACAAGGTTTCTATTCCTGGAACATAAGTTTTGGCAAATATAAACAGATCTTTTGGACTTAAAATGTGCTTGTCATATAGATGCTGAAAACTTGCTCTTGTTGCTAAATGTTTAATAGTACCACCAACTCCATCACATGCATTTTTGCCAAGACTAGTGGCAAAATAATTCCATTCTGCAGTTACTCCATGATCTTGCTTGTGATGGCACAAATTTAAAAAATTATTAAAGTTTTTACATTGTGCAGAACTGCCATCACTGAAGTACATAAAATGCTGGACGTGTGGTAATTGTTCCAATACATAAGTGAGAGCAGTTTTCTGGAAAACACAGAATGTGTTTGTAAGTAGTGACAGAGATTTTGATACGTAATGACGTTGTGTTAGGTTTTGAAGTTTTCGCATGAGATACTCAACAAATTCATCGGTTGTCTTCATTAATGTCTCCAGTGTAGGTAAATCAGTTTGCATCCATTGTTTGGATACAACATTTTCACAATCTTTTAAGGACTCCAGATCCATTAAAAAATTGCACAGTTCATATTAGTCAGGACACCAAGATCAGCGATACAGCATGCACTCCTCGTTTTCCAGATTGCAAACAAGTTTCTGTAGAAGTTCAGTGTACGGTTCTTTCATATGTGCAGCATGCATTAACAGTTTTATGTTTTGGTGATACGTGCATACACATATGTTATGCATTCCACAACTGTTTACAGTAACCCATTCTTTTGGCCTAAGTTCACAAAATTTAGTAAAACCAATTTTACCTTCAGGATATTTTTCTCAAAAAGCTAAGTATACACCTTTCAGCTTATGTAAAATTAGTCTTTTTGTCTTATACACTCTTTTGCCATTTTCTGAAGGGACAGACAGACAGTTTTTTTGTATTAGCAGAAATGCGACTTATATCACCTTCACAGTAAAAATTCTGGACACTTTTTTCTGCATCCTTACCTATTCTGTTTCCCAATTTATGACTCCGTTTTGACAAAATACCATCTTCTTTTAGCAATACCCTCGATTTCTCTACCATGTATTCGGTAGTGTTAAAAAACATTTGGATTTTTTTCTTTACTCCATGAAGCTGGTGCTAAGTATTTGTAGTTTATCTTTAACAGAACTTCTGCTGAATTTCTTTTTAAGTTTTCACATTAAAATATTACTGTCTGTACATTCAGCACTGCCAGTTTCTTCAGACACATTTTTCACTGGAACATGTAGCACTTCTGATGCTGTTTGCTGGAATTTTAAAGCTAAGCGACGAGACTTGGATCGAATGTATTCTGGATGCCTGTCTTGTGCTCTCTTGGCAACCTTAGTTCACATCTTTCATTAAGTTTTTGAAGAGCTGTAGATGGATCTGGTGTATATTCTTGATCTTCAACTTCACATTCATCCATCCCTGGAACGTTATCCCCCATAGGAGATAAAATGTCCTTATGGCACGTAACGCACAGCTTGGTACCTGGGATAAGTCCAAGGGTTTTATATTTCCTTGCCACGGTTAAAGAAATGGGTTTCAAAGATTTCTTAGCAGTCTTTTTACCATGCTTCTTAAAAGGGTCACAGCAAAATCTTTGTCTTCAAATGTTCCTAAATAGAGCCTTTTGTGAGAACACACACACTTAATATTTTCACAGGTGCTTCTTAGCTTCAATAATTCAATATCAGCTTGATTCAGGCTTGACATATCTATTAAATCAAGCTCTTGCTCTTCACTGCTACTACCTTTTTTCTGATACACAACAGCTGACATAAAACCTAAAGAACATTTGTTTTCCATTGTTATTTTTAATCAACTGTGTATGTTGTAGAAAATAACTGGATGGTTTGAAACTTTTTCTTGTTCTCTAATTACCAGACAGTATGGCTGCTTATGTAAGAAGAACAAAATCAAGACAAAAAGTCCTTCAGATGTATAAAGTGCACAGACACACAAAAACCTAACACACACAGCTTGAGAGTGTTGCTGCTAGACAATTTTTCCATTGTTGTTTCATGTATTGTTGATTAGCTATTTGAAGCAATTAATTATTACAGCATTATTGAAAAAGTATAAGATCTAACAATAGAGGACAAACACTCTTCTGATTTTTTATGTTGAAAAGTATAGCAGTAGGAATTATTTGAAACAGTGAGAAATTACAAATTTTCAAACATTTGTTGCTTAGACACAGCACTATTCTTTTACTTTCCAATGACACCACATTGATAAAATTGATTCATAAATAAAAAAGTTATAGTGGTTACAAATTTACAAGGCACTTTGTTTCTCAATGCCAGATGGTAGAAGGGGTCCACATTTCAAAATGGTCTTCTAATTAAAATTTTGGTCAAAAAATTCTAGAAAAAATATTTTAACCGTAACTCATTATGCACATTTTTACATCAAATTTTCAGAAAAATCTGTGACATAAGGGCAATGGCTACTGGGTGATTTCACATGAAATTACCCTATTAGGTTTCTGTGTCTACAGCTGCATACCTACCAAATAGTTTTCATCCACCACACTCCGAAGTAAAATGCAATATGAATTTTGGTACAGGAGAAAGCTAGCTTTGTCACACCTAAGGATTTTTGCTTGCAGTGCTACGGTTCACATTCTGAAACGCCATCGCATTAAGTAGTAAACAAGAACTCACAGAAATTAACATTTGTAGATTACTGCCAGGCAACCAAAGGCTATCGATTCATCGATAGGGAGGCTTACTAGATAACTGTCAGTAGCAATTTCCACCTATTAGAGAATGACAATTTTCTAAATTCAAAGGTAGACGAACCTAACATCAAAAGTACTTTAGATTTGAGGTGGATGTAAATATTGCTGTCACAGCAGATTGAATATGAAATTTAGTTAAGTCTGATGTGGAAGTTACTGGCTAAAGATCCTATGTTCCAGTTACATGAATTACGTGTATGAACCAAAGGGCTGTACTTGTCAGTTGAGAGATAACAGGAATCAGACAACAGTGCTCTAGTGTGTGTGGCAGGAGGGGTGGGGGGGGGGGGGCGTGTAGGGGCAGCGGCAGACTTTGGTTGGTAAGTTTTCGAGATTTTGTTTGTTTTTTATTGTAGTACATATGATGGGTCTTGTATATAAAAAATGGCATTGATGCAGTTTTTTTTTATGAATTTTTGGTTTCTGTTGTAAGGTACTGGAAATTGTGCTGATTTGTGACTGGTAAGCACCATGGAGTTTGTTTTATCTATATTGATGATTTTTGGTTTTCAGTGTAAGTTATGTGCACTAGTTTTGTTTTAGTGATATTGCAGGCTTTGTTTTAGCTATTAGTTTAAATGAAGTGTTCCATACCAGAGTTATGAGGTTTTGTAGATGTTTAAGCTAAATGGGTCAAGCAACATTTCTGGTACTGTGTTTTGGAGGTATACCTGGGTTCTGCTACCATGGACTTCGTTTGAGCCATGTATATCAAGTGAAATTTCCAATGCCAGTTTTTTTGATTTCCCAGAATTAATAACAATAATGTCCCCCACTAAAAACACTATCTTCATGTGGTGTGTTGATAGTTAAATACATACAATTTTATATCTTCACAGTCTACTGAGCAGTTATGTTGCACAAGCAAATAGCTGCCTTGTTAATTCCCTGGGTGAAAACTGATGGTTGTACTGTTTTCTTTACTGCTTCCAATGTATTTTCTATCATACAGCAACAATTGATTTATTCTTATTGTCTTCATCTCAGTATTGCTTATGGCAAAAAATAAAGAAAACAAACGGCAATTTCTATGCAGACTTGGAAAATAAGCTAATGAAACACACGAGAAATGTATATATATGGGACGTAATAAACCAACTCTCAACTATATTTATAACAATTTTCCACTCTACATACCACAAAATGAACTCAAACTTTAGTTGTTGCAACTGGGAAACAGCCCCACACAAAATATGTGAGGAAACTAATTACACTTACCACTGCTGCAGGTGTAGCAACTTCTACTTCTTGCACATCTCTTCCTCCTTCAGCAGCTGACCGAACTTGGCCATCCGGCACTATTCTGTATGCCGGATCCATCAAGTCTCTTTATGTAATTTCACTGGCTTGTCTCCATCTGAGCTGGCGCTACTGAAAATCGCAAATGCCACATGCTAACAACTAAGCTAGGTACCAAAACGCTTTCCAAGTATGATGTATTGTTATTAATTTCAGAGAAAAGGAAAGCTATTTCTTACATGGTTACTTCATTGGTATGAGTAATAAGCTAAGGTAAACTGAACTTTTTAAAAAGTTTCCTTTGTCACTTATCAAGCATATCACCTACTGATGTTCAATACATTAACCTCAAATGGATTACTGCACTACAACTCTCACAGCAATGAGTATTATGTACTGTGGGCAACTTTCACTGGTAGATATGTGACAAAGTGGCACAGAAAAAGATTGTTTCGGCTATATTTAACTAATGACTTTACAGCTTACAATGGTTCACTCATAGACATCTGTTGCTATCTTCAATGTGGGAATTCTATATTGTGAGTACACTTTCAGTCTCACTTTTGTACATGCTTATGTTACAGATAAATTGCAGAGTTGTTACAAATAAATTGCAGCGTTGTTACAATGACGGTAAAGTTTTAGGAGTTATGCTGACAGAATAAATTAACTGACAAATTTAATTTACACAAATCTGTGCATAGCGATTGATAAGAATGGCATAAAGAACAGCAGTACAGCTGCTCTTCTTTTGAATTTATGTAGTTGCCACATGGCATATAAGCATCTGGTGCATATAAATTTCTAAGAATTGTACGTCTGACAAATCCGATGTGTGTGTTAACAAAGTTAGATAAATATATACGCGAAATTCAAATGTATAAAGTAACACATATCAAAATAAAATATCAAACTGTATCGCCCGCAAAAGGCAGCTATATTTCAGCCACTTACGTCATGACGTGATCAGTCGCAACATTATCACAATACGTAGAAAACACTACAATGTGACATAGCAATTACTGCATCACATGAAAGGACTGAAAAGAAACGACCAATTTGGCTATTGTTCTTTACGTCTCTCGTTAAGTTCCGTACTATGCCGTTCACTTCAATTCTCATTCTACATGTTAATTAAGGGCAGCGAAACATGGGAGACAACGAAGAAAGTCTGATCCAAAAGATTATCTTGTTAGTCGTTCCAACTTTCAAAACTCGTGAGACGTTTCAAAGTACACAAGACACCAAGAGTTAAGTTGCAGAACGAACAAGTCTGCATTAATAACGTCCTAGGGGCCATTTCACAAACGACAGTTTGTGCAGCCATGGGAAGCACTAAACATTTCTGCTTAAAATCTTCATAGTTTATTATGTAGTATCGCTTTATTTTCAATACCTTTCACATCACTGTTGTCTAAAACACAATGGTTTAGCGTGCTGGTTAATGCTGTACTTACCAATGACATGAAAATATAAAGACTGTTCTATCCCCCTGCGAACTACAAAATACGTGCAAGCATGTTTACATTACACTAATGTAGTTGCTCTTTCCTTCTTTCTAATGTTTTTGGCCGCAGAAGTTATTTCAGTTGTCAACTAGCCTGATGTTATTAGTAAAGCTAATATGCTGCAAAGAATCTGTTCGGCAAGAATCTACGGCGACATTACGACTACGTGTTCACTTTAAATTTTTTTGTAAAGTGCTACTGAACGGAAACAGCAGGTTTCAGATGAATGTCCTAAGCAAATTTCAGAAAAATATCCCATAAAGGTTCTTACGTAAATAAATGAAGAACTGCTACTTCTGCAACGACGAATATATATGAAGGGAAGGAATATAAGAATTTCGTGAGACAGTTGGGTGGCTTGTCAACCAATCAGAATGCTTTTACATCCGAGAGAGGCGTGGACGGACTGTGTGCCGGGAAATATTTACATGTTGCCACATCGTGGTATAAGAATTTAATGTCCGAATGTATCTGCTCAGCTGAAGTCGAAGAACAATGTTTTTGAGACTGGTGCATGCCGTTTACACCCCTCAATCTTTAATATTCCCTGCTATTTTAAATCTTTGTGACGTCACGTGATTCATCGACATGATGTGCGAAACGTGCGCAACTTTTGTGTACGTAGGAGGTATGCAGCTGTAACAGGATTGTAAATAAATGTCGGACGAATCCCACACTTTGTAGGTACATTTTAGAGAATTTAACGGCATGTTATAGAAATTGGACACTAAGAAAACCATAATGAATTGTACTATTGCGGATCCACCTTAGCTACACATTTTCCCGTGAAATTTTGAGGTCAGTACTTTGAAAGCTCTGTGGATCAAGAGGAATGTTCGATACGACACATCAGCTTTGGCCAGTGTCGTAATGTGTGCTGTCGCGTCAACTTTTGGTGCATATATTTACCGTTTTTTTATTTGGCGAAACCAACCCCCAACGAATATTAGAGCATTAAAAATTGTTTGTGGGTGGCAGACTGAACTGCAGTTCAGTCCGAGGTTGGAATGTGACAGTCTGGCTGTGATGTACCGAAGTCAGCAAACGTGATATTAAAAAAAAAAAGCCTGGCTGTAGCGGCCGACTGATCTGCAGCTTAGCCCGTTTGAAAAAATCGCCAAGAGCATCACTTTTTATAGTAGTGGCCATATTGTTTACTGCGTTTGTCGCGTTTTTCTTATGTCACTGGTCACAACCGAGAGGGTGAAGTGCTTATCGATCGTGTGTCGCTTCAGAAGCAACAAGCAACAGTTGTGTATTTTCCCTGTTGACAAACGTATCAACAGTTTACCTTAAGAGTGCTAAAATGAGAAATATAGCAGTAGAGGTAATTCTGTTATCGGGCGCCGGATTAGCTGGCTGGTATGGGGGTAAATGGTCAGAACGTAAACGTTTAAGCACCGCCCATCCAGTGCTACCTGGTGTGCCTTTGTTTGGAACTGTATCTGCTGCTGCTCCCATAACTCCTAAGGAAATCACAGTAGTTGATGAAAATACGACGAACATGCCAGTGCCAAAAAGTAGAGTTTCACAGGTAAATGTTTGTTTTTTCCGTCCTGTAATTTTGACATGAATTTGTAATTTTTAGAAGTGTTACACACGTGAAAAAATAATTTTCTCTTATTACAGATCATGAGGTTTGGCTTTCCAGGGCTTGACAATGTGAGATCGTTTGACGATTTCATTTTGTCTTATGACCGAAGAAATCGTGTAGCCCATTGGGTGTTTGAACACTTAAAGCGCGAATCAGTGAGGCATAACAGTGCAATAGATCGTTCCAAGTGCGAGTTCAAGGAGGATGACTCTATTCATAAATTCTTTAGGTACTGTGAGTAGATTTCACACAACTTGTAATTCATACCTGGAAACCTTTACCATCACACAACCATTAATTTTTCCTCTTTCGTGTTTCCATTAAGTACCCGTAATAAATAGCAATTTTGAAGGAACAAACCACGTTTTCAGTAAGTTGTTGTTGTCTTCAGTCCTGAGACTGGTTTGATGCAGCTCTCCATGCTACTCCATCCTGTGCAAGCTTTGTCATCTCCCAGTACCTACTGCAACCTACATCCTTCTGAATCTGCTTGGTGTATTCATCTCTTGGTCTCCCTCTACGATTTTTACCCTCCATGCTGCCCTCCAATACTAAATTGGTGATCCCTTGATGCCTCAGAACATATCCTACCAACCGACCCCTTCTTCTAGTCAAGTTGTGCCACAAACTCCTCTTCTCCCCAATTCTATTCAATACCTCCACCTTAGTTATGTGATCTGCCCATCTAATCCTCAGCATTCTTCTGTAGCACCACATTTTGAAAGTTTCTGTTCTCTTGTCCAAACTATTTATCGTCCATATTTCACTTCCATACGTGGCCACACTCCATACAAATACTTTCAGAAACGACTTCCTGACACTTAAAAAAATCTATACTTGATGTTAACAGATGTCTCCAGAAACTCATTCCTTGCCTTTGCCAGTCTACATTTCAATAAGTATCCGTAGTAAATAGTAGTTTTCAAGAAGGAGCAATTGTGCATGCGTGTCAGTTGTACAAAATTGATTAGGCTAAATAACATCACCAGTTGTGAAACACGGGTTAAAATTTAGAACTTTATTTGATTCTCAACTTGTGGTGGATTGCAAATGCTTAGATTATTCTGTGACATCCACAGCATTGGGAAAAAAAAAAAATAGCAGACAGTGATGACTAATGGAAGAAGCATCTCTATGGCCTATACTCTTACTTATTCATCTCAACATTGGAGAGAAATTCCAACTTGTGCAAAACCCAATTTTTACCATCAATACACACACTTTATGTGATAGCTTCAGTTTTTAAAACCATATTATGCTTAAAGTGCTTAATTCTAAAACTGTTATTTAGTGCTAGTAATGTAGTATGTAACATACTTTCTACATCTACATTTATACTCCGCAAGCCACCCAACGGTGTGTGGCGGAGGGCACTTTATGTGCCACTGTAATTACCTCCGTTTTCTGTTCCAGTTGCGTATGGTTTGTGGGAAGAACGACTGTCTGAAAGCCTCCATGCACGCTCGAATCTCTCTAATTTTACATTCATGATCTTCTCGGGAGGTATAAGTAGGGGGAAGCTATATATTCGATATCTCATCCAGAAACGCACCCTCTCGAAACCTGGCGAGCAAGCTACACCGCGATGCAGAGCGCCTCTCTTGCAGAGTCTGCCACTTGAGTTTGCTAAACATCTTCGTAGCGCTATCACGGTTACCAAATAACCCTGTGACGAAACGCGCCGCTCTTCTTTGGATCTTCTCTATCTCCTTCGTCAACCCGATCTGGTACGGATCCCACACTGATGAGCAATACTCAAGTATAGGTCGAACGAGTGTTTTGTAAGCCACCTCCTTTGTTGATGGACTACATTTTCTAAGGACTCTCCCAAAGAAACTCAACCTGGTACCCGCCTTACCAACAATTAATTTTATATGATCATTCCACTTCAAATCATTCCGTACGCATACTCCAAGATATTTTACAGAAGTAACTGCTACCAGTGTTTGTTCCGCTATCATTTAATCATACAATAAAGGATCCTTCTTTCTATGTATTCGCAATACATTACATTTGTCTATGTTAAGGGTCAGTTGCCACTCCCTGCACCAAGTGCCTATCCACTGCAGATCTTCCTGCATTTCGCTACAATTTTCTAATTCTGCAACTTCTCTGTATACTACAGCATCATCCGCGAAAAGCCGCGTGGAACTTCCGACACTATCTACTAGGTCATTTATATATATTTTGAAAAGTAATGGTCCCATAACACTCCCCACTGGCACGCCAGAGGTTACTTTAACGTCTGTAGACGTGTCGCCATTGATAACAACATGCTGTGTTCTGTTTGCTAAAAATTCTTCAATCCAGCCACACAGCTGGTCTGATATTCCATAGGCTCTTACTTTGTTTATCAGGCGACAGTGCGGAACTGTATCAAACACCTTCTGGAAGTCAAGGAAAATAGCATCTACCTGGGAACCTGTATCTAATATTTTCTGGGTCTCATGAACAAATAAAGCGAGTTGGGTCTCACACGATCGCTGTTTCCGGAATCCATGTTGATTCCTACAGAGTAGATTCTGGGTTTCCAAAAACGACATGATACTCGAGCAAAAAACATGTTCTAAAATTCTACGACAGATCGATGTCAGAGATATAGACCTATAGTTTTGCACATCTGCTCGACGACCCTTTCTACAGCTTTCCATAGTTTTCTGGTGCTGTCATCCTGTTGCCCATTGTGTTAGTGCCTTTATTTTGTTCCCTGTTGTTTTTTATTTGCACGTTTTATTTTAATTTCACCATGAAAACGCAAAGTATGAACAACAAGTGAGCCAATGACAGTAGCTTCGTATTCTATGTTAAATAAAATAATTTGGTCCACGTCTGGCCCAAAGACTTAACTGTTTCACTTAGTTTCCGTGAATCATTTGTGTGATTAATCGTAGCCAAAAATGTGGAATGAGCCCTTTTATTTTCACGTTACACATTCATTATGCGTAAATATGGCTACATCTGATAATCATCTACCTTTTTTCTGATGTCAGTTAGTAATTCCTAACCATCATTTTTTATGCATTACAAAATTAGAATTTTTTTCTATGTGATACAAGGAGAAACTTTTTCTGTTTGTTTTCAAACTTAACTTTGTTGTCTGCCAGACGTTTTACATTATTGGGCAATATGTTAAAATTGTGATGGTAGCATTGTGAACCAATTTTTGTGCTAAGACATCCTTAATGTGGAGTAATGAAAGTCATTTTTTTTCTTTTGGTATTGTAATTATGTATATCATTGTTACATTTGAACTGCAGTGGACTGTTTACAAGAAACTTCATGAGAGAATAAATATAGGGTGAGGCAGAAGTCAGAATGCGAAACTCTGTTAACAGATCCCTACAAGATGATGATGGGTGAGCATCACATATTATTCTTACAGCACATTTTTGAGCAATAATCACTACATTTCTTAAAGTTGAGTTACCCCATAACATTGCAGTTCAAAATTGTTGCGCATTTGTTGAGGTGGTCCCCCAATTGTCATAGCAACGAAGTTGCAGTCTGAGTTTCTTTATGGTGGTGGTGTATAGACTGAAGAGAAAAATGAAGAAATTAGACTTCAAAAGATATCATAAAAGTGTCAGAGTAGTATTCCAGAACCAAATTAGGGAAATACGGAAGCGTCCGATCCAACCCATCGGCTTTGACCCATGACGTCACAAATATAGCGGAAACGACAATTCCAATATGGCGGATATAAAAACGTTGCATACGTATCACAAAGACGAAAACACATAGAAAAACAACACACACAAATGTTTCACAAGAACAATCTGCTAACATTGATAGCAAACAAAGATAATAATAAACAAGTGGTACTCAAGGCCAGGCAGGGGGGGGGGCTGCGACCCCCATGACCCCCCCTCCCCCAAAAAAAAACTCCCAACCTAACCTCGTATTCAGGGCTACGCTACAGATCAATGTGTAGGTCAATCAAAAGATAAAAAAAAAAAAAAAACAAATAAAAAAGAAAAAAACAATATTGATTCATTAGACATAACGAGTAGCGACAAAACATATAGACCATAAAGATTGAACAATCTAATGGCAAACTGATAAAAGCCTCATAGACGACGTTAAAACAAAAAGTACAGTAAAAAGGTAAACTATATATTACAGGCCCTAAAACTCCTACTAAGGTAACGTCAACGAGGCAACATCTACAAACACGCCACACTCACAAACCAAACTCCGCGCCGTAATGACGTCACACACCACAACACCCTTACGTCATGGGTCAAAGCCGACGCGTGAGATCGGATGTTTCTGTTGACCCCCAAATTAGTAATTTATCCTAGGAATCTGTAACCTACACAAGAAATAAAAAATACAGCTAACAGAAGGGTTGTGCTGTTAACAAAACTAAATTTTTTGGGATTCAAATTCAAGAAAATGTGATGTGAAGATCTTACATCATCCCCAAATTCAAAACTTGCAAAACTGAGCTGTGTAGTAAGAAATATCCTCAAGAACACTGGTGCTGAAACAGCTGTGTACTTTCACATACATTCATGACTGTGACACTGCATCATATGCTGGGAAAATGTACACCAAACCAGAACAGTCTTTTTTTTTGGGGGGGGGGGGGTTATAAGAATAATTATGGAACATACAAGAAACAGTGCAAACCTTGCTTTAAAGTTGCTTACCCTTATAGCAGAGCTCACATGGTGCCGACTATGAGAACATTCAAAGTTGCTCGGAACAAATGTAACATACCCAAGTAAAGCAAAATTAGCTGTCACAGAACTCTGCCTCAAATATAATCATAAAATGAATGATGATGAGATCAGTATTGTGATGCAAATGCCAAGGGTTCCTGGGACAGTTTAATTAAGAAGTCTGTTGACGTAAAGATGTTGGAAAATGGAATAAACCAGGATGAAAGTTTTAATTTCAACAAGTCTTGCATGTGACACTCTGTTTATTCGGATTTCGTGTGCATCACAGTCACAAGAACTGGAAAATGCTGAGAGAATGCGCGTCACGTAATGACAGTGCAGGTTTTGAAAAACAAGAATATTGAAGGAAATTGTGTCAGCTAAAAATAGTGGCACAAGACCGACCAAATTTAAATTTGGGTGGACTCGGACAGTGAATACACGTAACAGCATAACATGTCGTGCGTGATGGTCCTGACTGGATCACTTGCCTAAACATTGTGCATAACCCTCGTAAACATCCAGCTGATCTTATCCCTTCCCTACATTAATATGCAGTACTAATAAAGAATTGATTTGGATAATAAATGCATTACATTGTGAGGTGTGTGGCAGGACAAGTCCCATTGTACAAGTTATTAGAGTTTCTTCCTGTTCCATTCACGTGAGGAGCGCAGGAAGAATGACTGATGGAATGCTTCTGTGCATGCAGTAATCATTCTTACATTATCTTCATGATCCTTCAGTGAGCGATATGTAAGGGTTGTAGTATGTTCCTAGAGCCACCATTTAAAGCTGGTTCTTGAAACTTTTGTTAATAGTCTTTCTTGGGATGGTTTACATCCATCTTCAAGACTCATCCAGTACAGTTCCTTCAGAATCTCTGTGACACACTCCCACGGATTAAACAGACCTGTGACCAACCCTGCTGCCCCCCTCCCCCCCCCCATTTTTTTTTTTATCGTTCAGTATCCTCTGTTCGTCCCATCTCGTATGTGTCCCACACACTGGAGCAGTATTCTAGAACCAGTTGCACAAGCAATTTGTAAGCAATCTCCTTTGGAGATTGAGTACACATCTCCAGTATTCTACCTGTACACCAAAGTCACCTACTTCTATCTCCATGACTGAACCTGTGTGATCATTCTGTTCCATATCCTCACAAAATGTAACACCTAAGTATTTGTATGAGTTGGCCGATTTCAACAGTGACTCATTGGATTTTATAGTCATATGATACTATGTTTTTTTTTTAATGAAGTACAATGTTTTACATTTTTGAACGTTTAAAGCAAGTTGCCAATATCTGCACCGTATTGGAATCTTATTGAGATCTGACTGAATATTTATGCAGCTACTTTCATACAGTACTTCATTATAGATAACTGCAAAATGTGCAAAAAGCCTGCTGTAACTATTACTATTGTGTGCAAGGTAATTAAAATACACCAGGGACAGCAAGGGTCCCAATGCACATCCCTGGGGCACACCCGAAGTTACTTCTACATCTGATGACGACTCTTCATCTAAGGTAAAATGCTGTGTCTTACCTACCACAAAGTCCTTAATCCAGTCACAAATTTCACTTGACACCCCATATGGCCATACTTTTGACAAATAGTGTAGGTGTGGTACTGAGTCAGATTATTTTCAGAAATCGAGAAAT
Source organism: Schistocerca cancellata (assembly GCF_023864275.1). Taxonomy (NCBI): domain Eukaryota; kingdom Metazoa; phylum Arthropoda; class Insecta; order Orthoptera; family Acrididae; genus Schistocerca; species Schistocerca cancellata. The sequence goes on along the minus strand of NC_064632.1, from coordinate 292,281,852 downwards.
ACTTCATCCACCCAATTGCCTTGATCCAAAGCTTTCAGTTTGTCATGTGAGAAAGGTGCGAATTAGTTTTCGCATGATTAATGTTTTCAAAATGCACGCTGGTTGGCATTGGGGAGATCATTCTGTTCAAGATACCTCATTACATTTGAGCTCAGAAAATGTTCTAAGATTCTGCAACAAACCGATGTCAGGGATATTTTACGACAGTTTTGTAGATGGCTTCTATTACCCTTTTCACAGGTCGGTGTGACCTCTGCTTTTTTTCCAAGAACTGGGCATGGTTTTCATTAGAGGTATTTACAATAGATTACGGTTAGAAAAAGGGCTAATGCAGCTGCAAATTCAGTATAGAATCTGACAGGGATTCCATTGGGCCCTGGAGCTTTGTTCAGTTTTAATGATTTCAGCTGTTGTTTCATTCATCTTTTCAGTGGTACAAGGATTAAATTGGGGCAATTGTCCCGGATTTTACTTTTTAAAGGAAAATTTGAAAATAGAGTTAAGCATTTGAGCTTCTGCTTTGCTAGACTCAATTCCAGTTCTTGTCCCATTTGCTAGGGACTGGACACTAACTTAGGTGCCACTAACAGCCTTTACACATGAGCAGAAATTCCTTGGGATTTGTGAAAGATCATTTGACAATATTCTGCTGCTGTAGTCACTGAAGGCATCACAAATTACTCTCTTGACAGCCAAATGTTTCATTCAGCATCTCTCTGTCTATAGCCTTATGCTTTACTGCCTATTATGGAGTAATCTTCATTTCTTTAGAAGTTTCTTCACAATGACTGTATATCATGGAGGTTCCCTCCCATTATGGACTGTTCTGCTGGGTACATATCCATCCAGTGAATGGTCAGCTATTCTTTTAAACTTGTGCTATAGTTCCTCTACATGCTCCTGTCCTTTGCTGAAAGTTTCATGTTCCATACTGAGTTATGACACTACAGTTTTTTTTTTTTTTTTAGTCTAGTTCACCGAACATATATCTCTTTCTGCTTGTTTTTGTTGTCCTTTGTACTTTGGTAATCATTGTTGCCACAACCGCTTCATGGTTATAGAGACTACTTTCAATGTGCACATCCTCAACGAGGTTTTGTCTGTTTGTTACCATTAGATCCAGTAAGTTTCCATGATGAGGGATGTTCATATCTGTCTGTTCTAGGTAGTTTTCAGAGAAGGCATTTAGTACTGTTTCACAGGATGTCTTATCAAGCCCACCGCCAATAAAACTATAATTTTCCCAGTTAATTGTCGGATGAATGTCTCCATCAATGATTACAGTATGATTTGAGAACTTCCATACATGTGGAGAGAGGTGTTTTCCAAATTTTTTTTGTTGCTACTTGAGGAGATGACTGTGGTGGGCAATAGAAGGATCCAATTATTTTATGCCTACCCCCTGATATTGAGTCTTGCCCAAACAATCTCTCATGGAGTTTCAATTTCTATCTTGGTGGATTTGAGTTTCTTGTCTGCTGCAACAAATACACCACCTCCATTCCCCATTTGCCTGTTCTTTCAATGTACAATTAAATTTTCTCCAGAAGTCTCACTGCTCTAACTTTCAGGTTTCAAGCGAATTTCTTTACCTAGTATTATGTGAGCTTCATTGCTTTTCATGAGCACTGCACACTCTTGGGACTTTGTTGCAAATGCTTTGGCAGTCACCATTAGGGTTTTAATACTCCCACTGTGGAGGGCATTTCTTTTTATCTGACACTGATACCTCTGGGTCACAGCTATCATTATCTGGATTGAATGGAGAGTTGCCTAATCTAAAAACTAAAAACCCTTGTGTGCAGCCAACACAGTCAGCTATCTGAGTAGCAGTCTTTGATGTGTAGTGCACACCTGACCCATTTAGGAGGCTCCTAGAGTTCTCAACCATATGGAGCAAGTCCAGCAAGTCGCAGAAACTTCTGAGTCTCTGATTCAGCCCTTCCACTTGACTCGGAGCTAAAGGCCCACGATCAGTTCTGGGGACAATACGGCAAATCATGAGCTTCATTGAAACTTCATGCGCAAGACCTTTCTTCTCAACCTTCTCTGCAAGTGACTGGAATGACCCAAACCTTGGAGCCCAAACAACAGGCATCAGGTAGTTGCACTCTGTTTCCTCAGTGGCTGCTGGAATGGCCTTTTCAACATGTTGAATGAGGCACCCAGGTACACACGCTGGATGCACCTGATGTCCCTTCCTGCCCCTTGTTGCCATTTCCCTAAAGGTTACCATAATTTACTGTATGTTTGAACAGCCGATGGTTAATAGACCCTTACTCTTTTGCATTTGCCTCCTCCTGGCACCAGACAGAACAGTTTTCCACAAAAGAGGTGATATAGGTCGAATTGTCTCAGTTTGTTTCAGACTTGTTGGTTAGAGGGATTGGTACAACAAGCTGAGTCCTCACTGGTCCCTGTTCACCATGTACAGGAAGCCATCCAACAGTTCTTCTAACGCACCGATTTACGCCAGGTGCCAATCATTAGGTGGTAGTCAGGGCAATTTCCAGCTGCTTTCAAACATCAACCAACTCTTCCCATGTTTGAAAACAGCATTCACAGTGATGCTGCATTTTGGTTGGCATAGTGTATCACAGGGCAGTGAACAAATAACTTGAAAATAAGACAACTGATTATTTATTTTTATTTTTCTTTTACTTTTTTTTTAATCTGTGGAGGAATCGGGAGCAGTATCACGACCTGAAGGGCTGTCAGAGCCCAGTATGAGAATTTTGCTACAGACAGTTCTGGAAAACGCTGAGGAATGATACACTGAAGGGAATAGAAAGCTCTCAGAACAAAATTAAACTGTGTGATTAATTGTGAAAGAAATATTAGGGCAAATGAGGATGCTGAACTACTTCAGCTTCTCTTGTGATAGAATGAAGCTATTTACTTATCCACCAGAGCTGTGTTGAATATTTCGCAATCACTTTTTCTGAGTAGTTGGCAAGTTAGATCAACATTTTATTGGTACAGCTTAATATGTAAAAGCTTGTGTTTTGAGACAACAATATTACATGCAGCTATGTGAAAAAAAGCTAAGATGAAACTGAATCTATTATTAAATCACTAAAGAGTGAAGACTCCCATGCATATGGTGACTTTTCAAGTAGGTTTGGAAAAATCTCACAAATTATTTTTGTATTCAGTCACCTGTGCCGTGAGCCTTGAATGTGTTATGAATTTTTGGACAAATTGAAGTACTCTTTAATGAAACCAGTTTTATGAAAAGGGAGAGATTTTAGATAATTACTGACCAATTTCTTTGCGACCAACATTTTCAAAAGTTTTGTAAGAAAACAATGCGTAGGAGAGTCGTGGACCTTCTCACAAGGGGAACTCCCTATTGCATCCCCCATCAGATTTAGGGATAAGATAGAATAGTGGATAGCCCAACCAAAATTGAACACAGATCAAGATGAAAACAGGAAGAAGATGTACTGAACTGAACTGTGGAAAAAGAAACAAAACAGGAATTGTGAACGGTCCAAGCTCAAGATGTGCAACATTGAGTGAATTTGTATAGCTAGGGTGTCATGGTTATGTGGTCGCAATATTGGACTGTGAAGGGGGAGATCCATGTTCAAATCTCCCTTGTACTCGATAATTTATTTATTATTATTATTTTTTTTTTTCACAAAATTATGAACTGTCTGTCCAGCCGTTGACGTGTTCGCTGTAGTCAAATTTGTGCCTGTGCCATGGTGTAACATCAGTTTGCAACAGCAAGAGGTAACGAAAAGACCTCTGAACATACATACTTCCTATTTATTGGACACAAGTATCACATTTGACTCTTGCGTTCTGTTTTGGAAGTTTTGACTCTTGAATTCCTTTGTTGTAACATAGTTCACAACTGTTTATTTGTTGTTTTCTTTTCTGTGAGAGGTTGATGAGGTACCTGGCTTGCATTTACTTGTGAAGATAATGTATTCTTATGGCATGACTTATATAACCAGTAACTAGGTATGTCAGTGACGAGATGGAAAGATAATAATTTTGTGGGGGCAGGGGGTAATACAAATGGGAAACAAGGGAGATTTGAACACAGATCTCCCAGTTTTCAGTCCAGTACTATGACAACACAACCACAATGCCGTAGTTCTTGGAATTCGCTCAGTGTTGCACATCTTGAGCTTGGACTGTTCAGTGTTCCTATTGTGCTTCTTTTTTCATAGTTCATTACACTTTCTTCCTGTTTCCATGCTTGATGTGTGTTCAGTTTTTGACGGGCTATCCACTGGGCCATTTTACCGCTAAATCTGAGTGGGGTGTGATAATTTGCTGCCAGACTCATGGTTTGCCTTCAAGAAAGGGGTATCCACTGAAAATGCAATTTATTCTTTTGCGTGTGAAATTTTATCAGGCCATATGATAGGCTGAGGGCAGTAAGTAGTTTCTTTCATTTAGTAAAAATATTAAATTATCTACACCATGTAATACTTCATGTAAGGTTGAACGTTATGGTATTGTGGAAATTATGTAGAATGTAGGACGCTGATGGTTGGCCTTTAGTGTCAATAAACGGGAGAGATTTGAATCTAATGGGCCATGGAAAATATAGGTTCAATTCTCCATCCATTGCTTTTTGCAATATGTCTCTGTGTCTACTGCTAAATATGACAGATAGCTCAAATATTTTTCTCTTTGTAAATGACACAAGTTTTATTGGTGAAAGGTGTGTAATGTAATATAAATGATGTTGCCAATAGGAAAATAGGTAACACCAGCTTGTGGCTTTCAGAGAATGGATTAAAGCCCAGTTTACATGACACTCATCCCGTGCAACAAGTTGCACACAAGTAGTTTTGCATATATCTGTAAACACAACACCACCAGTATACATTTCAGTTTCATCGTTTTGAGTGTGATGTAGTTGGGTAAAATGGAAATTTTGGCAGTCCCACCTAAGACAGGAAAGCGACGGACGTGTGGAGAAAACGTGGCATGCAAATTGTAAACTCTCAGTTGGAAGAAATAAACCCCTCCCCTTTTGCAAGAAATAATAAATAAACAACCTAATAAATCTCTTTAGAACCCAGAGGCTGAAGAGGGTAAACAGCATGCCTTAGAATAGCCCATTCCTCTCCCTCAGAGATGAAAATGGAATGCCGAACAGAGGGGAAAAATGTTTTGGCAGATGTACAAGCTGTGACGGAATTAAACTTGTTTTGTGGCATAGTTAATCTTGTTTGCATGAAGTCGCTAAACAAGACAAAAGATTTAAAAAAGAGAGAGAGAGAGAGAGAGAGAGAGAGAGAGAGAGAGAGAGAGAGAGAGAGAAACGTGTTCGGGTTCACAACTGTATAAAGAAAAGACATCAGCTTGTTTGCTCACTGATTTTGGTGAAAGAAATTGTACTTGGAAGACCCTGTAATATCTCTTTATATTCAATGAATTATTCTGATAAAATTCTACCCTTGAATGACGTTTACAAATTTTCTATCTTCATACTCGCAGAATCCATGTGCAAAATAGTTTCATACAATAGCTATGCCATGAGCGCATAATTATTCTTTGTAGTACTCTCTCTGGTGGTTGTTAGAAGAAAAAAGCTTCCGAGATTGTCTTCGTACCGATTAGCCTGAGCTTTGTTTTGAAGAACTGTAATCTGATTATTGAGATTTATCACAGAAGATAACTGATACGAACTGTACGATTAAAAAGGAAATATATATAGATTGCTCCTTCATACAAAAGGTGTGTATTTGACATTTGAGAATTAATGATATTCATCGATATATTGCGTAGTTGTTAATCAGAAGGGAACTTCCGAAAGACTGGATACGAACCTGCATTTAATAATCCAAGAGCTCCATTACTTCTTCGGAAGGTTAAACTTCATCAAAGCCAAATATCCGCTTGATCTGAGGTTTCCCGACTGATTATACAACGCACCCAAAAATTACGAGGCATTTTATTTGTACAGATTTGCAGACTGCCGCAAAGCACGAACCTCCAGAGAAGAAGAATCATCGCCTGATTTCATTCTAACAAGTAAAATTTCTGAATCATTTTGAGTGAATGAGCTATGACTGTGTTTCATATTATGAATGACTGATTGCTCGAAGGAATTGAGAGCTACATAATCACGTAGATAGGAGGAAAAATTACAACCCTATAAGTTACTTTAATCATCTGTACACAGTTTGTGAATGGGAAGCACTGCTTTGACATTTTAAATCAATTAATATTGAATCAAGACTTTAATTTTCCAGATTTCTTTAGCCTTTTCTCCATCTATATTTATTAAAAAAGAATTGGCCAACATGAACCACGAGATTTTAATGTTGTATACATGGACTATTCTGCAGCTAGATGTTTTGCTTGCCAGTATTTTTATTAATTCATTTGTGTGTGTACTCCTATAATTATTCGGGAGGACGACGCTTCAATCCCGCGTTCGACCATCCTGATTTAGGTTTTCCGTGATTTACCTAAATTGCTCCAGACAAATGCCGGGATGGTTCCTTTGAAAGGGCATGGCCGACTTCGTTCCCCATCCATCCCAAATCTGATGAGACCGATGACCTCACTGTTTGGTCTCTTCCCCCAAAACAACCCAGTCCAACTCCTATAATTTGAATTATTTGGATTTTGCTCTACAGCTGAAATATTGTCTACGAATTCATATCCAGATCGCATATGACAATCTACAGTGCAGCAACAAGTTACTGCTTGTTTTTGTAGTCAGCACCATTAAAATCCTACAAATACCAGTGTGTAGCAATGGTACCCAAAAAGAGAACAATTTCCTCCATGCCCCACCTGATATTTCAGTTTATTTACTTTAGACAGACTCACCTGACCTCAATATTCATGCTAATAGTGTCGCCTAAGCTGGAACAAACCAAAAAAGTTTAGTTTCGCCAGTGAGTTACGCAAACATGTGCTGCGCATGCACAGTGGCTGGTAGCAGAGTTGTGTGCAACCCAGTGGTGTCGTGTAAACTAGGCTTAACACTTAACTGCAACAAAATGCAATGCATAAGTACGTGTCATGAAACTCTGGGTGGCCAAACACTTAGCGATGTTGACCATTTTAAATTCTTAGGACTGAGGGTAGAGGGAATTTGTTCTTTGAAGTACCACGTTCTAGATCTTGTGCAGAGAGTGAATGCTGTTATATTTACTGTAAGAATGAATTCTACTGTCTCTGACACAGACAGTATTGATAATATTGACTTGTTCACAAGGAACTGCAAATTCATTTGGTGAATTCTAGACAGAAAAATAATATTCCTGTGGATAAGAGAGAAAGGTGTACACTATTCAGCAGCTTTAATTTTCAACAGTCTTCCATCAAAACTGAAAAGTGGAGTGATGAACCTGAAGTGTTTAAATCCATGTTGAAAAGTTTCCTTATGGCACACTCCTCCTATCATAGCAGGAGTTATCTACTTGCATGTTCCCAAATTTTTTTCATATTTTATTCATTATTTAACTCTGGTGTTTATAAATTTTCTGATCAGCATTCTGTAAACTATACACTGATGTGTTCCATGGCTCACAGAAACTGATAAATAAAAATTGAAGTAGTTATATTTGTTAAAGAAGAGTGTTGAGGAAAGAGACTTTCTTACTCAGAACAATATTTTCCACTCATTCATTGTTTTCTGTAGATAGCCCTGTGAAGAAGAACCTTCAGGGAGATGAAATGAACCAAGGTGTAAACTAACAAAGACGAGTAAATCAAAGAAACTTATGCCATATATATTTAATTGAATAAAACAGAAAGAAACCTTTTTTGGTGGGGGGGGGGGGTTGCATGGTATTGCTGGTTACTCAGTTATGCAATACTATAGTAAAAGTTCAGTTACTTCAGTCACACATTGCAACATTGGCTGATGCGAGAAAAGATGTACATCACACAGGAACAAAACTATGTGCCATGTGCCAGATTACACAGACATAATATGTTTCTGGTTTAAATGATAAAAATAAATAAATAAAAAGAAGTTGTGAGGTTTAACCTGCAGCAAAATTGCTTTTACTCATTCACACAGCAATTTGTGCTGGAAAATCCATAAAACTTCCACCTAATTGTACAATAAGTTCAAGTATATGGTATCAAGTTATATAACCCATTTTTACTTAAATTTGCTAATATTCATCATGTGGTATCCAATTCATGTAAAAATTTAAATAACCTGAACTTGAGTTGTAAAACTAACATGCAAAAAGATTTTTGTGTGTGATTTATGTGCTGGATAGAAGATACATGCATAAAATAAATAAAAAGCTCCTCGTCTAGGTTGTGAAGGCCCAAGAGACATCTACCAGGTGTTGTCATCCTCTGCCTTGGAGTGATGTGGGTGCAGTGTTGAGTGGTATCTGGTCAGTACACAACTCTTGTGGCTATTTTGCAGACTTTCTGGACCATGGAACCACTACTATTCAGTCAAGTAGCTCTTCAGTTGGCATCATGAGGCAGCATTCAACCCATGACAGTCTTCCCAACAAGGAAAATGCCTTGGTGGCACCGTTAATCAAACCTACGCCCTTCGCATGGCAGCTATCTATGCTGACCACGCAGCTGTAGAGGCGGACCAAAAAGGTGATAAAATGGACATAAATATCAATTTCCCTGCTACCAGTTAAGCCTACTCACAAAATATTATCAAGAGTCTTACACAAGTGACTTGAGACATGAACGAACCATGTCATTGATGAACATCAGGCAGAATTCAGGAAAGGCATAGCCTGTAAAGAAAAAATTCTCACCCTCAGAACCTCCTTGCAAATGCAGGCAACTGGTGGTATCTCTTTATAGAGAAAGAGATCCAATAGACCCACACTACCCAGGATATTAGAAGAATTAATTGTAGTTGGAAAAGCTACAGAACTTATCAAACAAATATTAACATCACGTCAGAGCAGCTATAATGACAAATCAATATCCTGGAACTCAAAACAAAGATGCTATAATAATTTAATCAAATCACAGGCATTACACACACAACTGATTCATAGACATTGGTAACTCGAGGAAGATCAATAATTTAAGGCAGAGCCACAAGGAAAGTCCAGACTTCTTTGGCGGAATTTGGCTATAAAGGAAGTCACAGGTATTACGTAAGAGTACTAAGAAAATCTGACGCGTCCAGGAATGACATGACTATTGTTTTATAGTCACATTCTGAGAATGAATGTTGTTAAGCTCACTAAAAGAATTATCTATCTTGGCTACTTGAAATTGAAGATCATCTTGGCGTCACAAGTGATATGGTAAAGGATAGATGTACATTTAGAATTCTTGTTGAGATTCGCCAGTTTGTAGTCAAACTGAGAACTACCAACAGAACCGTAACAGAAGATCAGAAAGGAACCTTCAGTCAGAAACTGAAGAGAGATCAGGAGGAGGAGGAGGAGGAGGAGGAAGCAAACTCGTCTGCTACTAAGTTGCACTCCTCAGTTGGGCTGTACAGTTTTAAAAATGCGTAAAACAATGGGAAATCCAGGATTGAATGATGACAATATTATGAAAAGGATATATTGCTACTCACCATATAGTGGAGACGTTGAATTGCAGACAGACACCAAAAAGATACTGTCAGCAGTAAGCTTGTGGCCAGAAGGCCTTCACCTGGAGTGTACACACACAAACATGACCACTGTCTCTGGCCTCCAAGACCTGACTGAACATGATGGAAGAAGCAATCTGGGTAATAGGAGGGAGGAGGAGGTTGGGCAGGGAGAGGGATAGCGGGGTAGGGGTGGGGAATGGTAAAGTGCTGTCTGGGTAGCATACAGGGACATGGTGTGAAGAGGGGAGGGTTAGTAGGTGCAGTCATCAGGTTAGACTCTGGGTGGGGTGGGGGGGGGGGGAGGGGAGTGGGAAAGGAGAGAAATAGAGAGACTGTGTGTTGGTGGAATAGAAGGCTGTGTAGTGCTGGAGTGGGAACAGGGAAAGACATAGTTAGGTGAAGGACAGTAACTGACGAAGGTTACTCATTGTACTTCACCCACTTATCCCCTTCCCATTTCCCAGTCCAGCGCTATATGACCTTCTGTTCCAACACACTCACAGTCTCTTTTACGTCTTTCCTTTCGTACCGCCCCCTCCCCCCCCCCCCCCCCCCATGCTCTTGCCCCACACAGTGTCTAACCTGATGACTGCACCTACCTGCCCTACCCTCTCCCCACCATGTCCCGTATGCTCCCACAAGCAGCCTTCACTGTCCCCCACCCTTATCCTCCTATGCCTCCCCCTTCCCGCCCCAGCCTCCTCCTTACTTCCACTACCCAGATTTCTTCTCCCATCATGCGCAGTTGCTTGCAGTCTGGTCTTGGCAGCCAGAGACAGTGGTCATGTATGTGAGAGTTATGTTGTAAATGAATATGTGTGTGTGTGTGTGCGCCCCCTTTTGGCCGAAATCTTACTTGTTTAGCAGTCTTCTTGTTGTGCCTATCTGTGACTCAACAACACCTCTTCTATAAGGTCAGTAGCAATCTAGCCTACTCATAATATTGCCATTGAAAATATGATTTTTATAATTACATTACCACAGAAATATTTTACAAGGCTTGTTTCAGCTACTGGATGCCTTCAGTAAAGCAAATACAAAGTCCCACGTGGCATTGCTACATATGTATGAAAAATGCGAATTACCGTCTAATCAGTTGCAGCCCTTAATAGAGAGTCCATTATGGACAAAGTAAAATAGTTGTGCTGTTTAGTAGTCAGTTAAGGAAAAGGATAAAAGTAGTAATGTGCACTACAAGCTCAATGTTTTTTGTTATGTTAAAAGTATTTAAATATTTGTTGGGTACCATTGTATTTTCATGACTTTTTCTTTGGCACTCATTTTTCCAGGTCAACCAACAAGGATTACAAGGGCAGTGGATATGACAGGGGCCATCTTGCTGCTGCAGGGAATCATCGAAGTAGTCAGACCTATGTTGATCAAACATTCTTTTTGTCAAACATTGCACCTCAAGTTGGTGTTGGTTTCAATAGAAATTCATGGAACCGTTTGGAGAAACATGTTCGCAGATTGACTAAAATATATAAAAATGTTTATGTCTGCACGGGTCCTCTCTATCTGCCCAGGTATTAACAGTTTATAGCAACATTAATTATAGTTTATTAGGTAATAAATTTTCTCCATCACATGTATTAGATGTCACTGTAACTGAGTACAGGATATAATTTAATACTAGGAGAAGATGGTCTGCAGTTATTTTGCCAAATGCTTCTGGTTACTACACAACTTTTGGACCTCACCCGAAAGTTAGCAATGTCCGACCTTTTGTAAGTGCTTATCGACAACTTAAGGCCTCAACTGTAAGATGAAGTGTTCCAAACACCTTCCATTATATATACTTTTGTATAACCTTCTTACAAATAGTTGTAGAGATCTGCCAGGTTGACTAACTAAAAATTCAACATATACTAGAAAAACTGTTTTTTACAATAGTATATGCTGCCTTTTTGACATTTCTGTTCTTGTTAGTTATAGCATTAGCCGTAGAGCCTAACTGTCAAAATGTTTAACCTGCTACCCCTTAGCACGTCTGCTGGCTGTAAAATCATTGCCTAACTATGGTGGCTCTTACGCCTTGCTTAATGTGTGTAAAATCACTGCCAGAATTAAAAAGTCTGATTGAATGTCTTACTGCTGTGATGTCCTGTCTCCAGTGGCCTGGAACTATGCTGCAATGTTAGTTGTTGATGCATGTGCATAAAAGATACGACTACTGTTCAGAAAGTAAGGTAACTTACCAAATTGCGCAGGCAATGTACATTTGATTATAAATCTCCTTTTGTTCTGTTGGTGCACATGTCCCGGACATATGTTAACAGTTTCAAGCACACAGCATAGTTCATTTGTTTTTGACAGATAGAAAGGTTAGACATGTTTTAGTGTGCTTGGTGATTTTCGAGCTTTTTTTGGTCGAGGTGAGCCAGGTGACTTCCATTGTGATAACTGTTTTTTACTTTCTGGATCGTACCCATAGCACAATGACTCATCACGTGTAATGATTTTGTTGAAAAAATGTGTATCATCTTTGAACGCGTCCTTCATTTTGAGACAGACTCAAAGCGATGATCCCTTTGATCTCCGGTAAGAAGCTTTGCCACGAATTTTGCTGCCTCTCTTCGCATCCCCAAATCGATGGTCAAGATGCGCTGAATTGAGCTCCAGGACAACCTGGACAAGTTCTCAAGTTGGTCGATTGTCCTGCGTTAATCTTCACTGATGAGATCACGGATTTTGTCAATGTTGTCTTCACTTCGAGCAGTTGAAGGTCGACCAGAACGGGGCTGATCTTCAACCACCATTTCTCCCTTTTTAAACCAAGAAAACCATTCGTACACTTGGGTTTTACTAAGAGCATGGTCTTTGTAGGCTGTCTGAATAACCGCAACAGTTTCTGCTGCGTTCTTGCCAAGCAAGAAACAAAACTTCACTGCCGCACTTGTTCGTAAGAATTAGCCATTTCCTCGTGTCATGTCTGCACTGTACGCACACTCAAAGAACTGCCAAGGGAACCACACTTCTCACTGTTGGGTGACGCTGCGTGGCAGAATGACTCAGCAGAGCTCCTACTACAACCCTCTGGCGGCGCAACTGGCTACTGCAAGTACACGATGTGCAGCATTACGATTCTGGTTACTTTTGTATCTCCCCCTGTATCTACTTCCTTATTTTTGAAAGTCAGAATTTAGTCCCGTATTGTATGACTCAGTTGTAAACATCCAGCGACTTACAGTATTAAGTGTTTTTGTGCTTCTTTCTCTTCATAAATCCTCTGTCAGTGTTATAATCTTCCCTTGAAATACTGTCTCCAAAGCTAACACATTTTTGTTTATTAAGAAAGTTAATCATTATGTTTCTCCATTTTCAGCCTTGAGTTTATGGTCATTGTTGATGTGTATACATTTTGTTGTGTTTTTATTCAGTTGCAGAAATTTCAAGATCCTCTAACTGTTCTGTTCTGCAGTTACACTGCACATTCATATCATAATCCCATTTTTGGTGATATTGTCACATCATAAAGCTTCTTCTCAATGCACCTTTGGTGTTTGTGATATATTGGAACTACTGCTGCCAGAATCTTGTTAGTTGCTACTAAGAATTGTTGTGGTTCACACACAAGGCTTTAACTGCTCATAGAAACTCCTTATAGTTCACTTTCTTCACATGGTTGCTGTACAGCGATATGGATAGTGCTAATCATTATCATCCACTTCCTACACTGTTGTTCATAGTTCACTGATGGGCATTTTTGGTGATGCTCATTCCCCATCACTAGGTCTCATTTCGTTTGTATTAGCAATATACACTACCTCTTGTTATTCCTGTTTTTATAGAGGAGTGCAAAAACACTGTACTGTGAAGTACTCTAAATTTTCTGGGTATACATGAATTTGCATTCCCAGGAAATATTTGGGATCGACTTAGGAAGATATGCTGATAATGGTGGTATTCGATTAATTGTTCCACATGTTTGTAGTGGCCAAAAACTGGTTGAACAAAATGAAATGCCACAAGAAATGCTTGCTTGAACATAAATGCAGATGCTAGCCAAACCTGTAGCTTGCTACAGTGTATTTGACCACAAACACCATCTGTGCAATGCCTTCAAAATGTTACAAGTATCCATCATGATCAGAACAGTGTTCTTTTTACTTGTGAGTGCATTATGCAGGAGGTAAGTGAATTCGAGCATGGCAAATTGTTGGTGCTTGTGCGGGTGGGCGCTGCCAAAATGATGGTAGCCGAAGTGTTTGGTATTTCCAATAGACACCACATTAAAGATTTTTACCATATACAAGGAAAGTGGAAAAACATCATCCACTACTTCATAAGGCAGGTGAAAATGTGTATTAAGTGATCGTGACATGTGATCATTGAAGAGGATTGTGATGGAAAATAAGAGGGTGACAGCTGCAAAAGTCACTGCAGAACTGAATGTTACACTCGAGAACTCTGTCAGCACCAACACAACATGAAGGGGGCATAATAAGCTGTGCAATACATAGTGAGCTGGAACTTCAAAACCACTCATCAGTGACGCAAATGCCCGTAACAGGATAATGTGATGCCAAAGTCGTAAGAGTTTGACACTGGAGTAATGAAAGAAACTGATTTGGTCGGATGAGTCTTGTTTTGCGATGTTTCCAACTTTTTGCCGATAGTCAAAAATGGCAGGGATTCGGTTATGGTGCTGTCTTCCAAGATGGCAAGAGCCCTGTTCACACAGCTCTCATCGTCCAGGACTGGTTTTGTGAACATAAATATGAATTTTCGCATCTCCCGTGGCTACCAGTCACCAGATCTCAATATTATTGAACATATGGGGTTTACCTTGTCAAAGGGCGTGAGCACTATCCACCTCAAACATTGTTACCAGAAGTACCCACTATTTTGCAAGGAAAATGGTATAAGATTCCCTTGAAAACTGTACATGACCTGCATTTATCCATTTCGAAGTAACGGGAAGCTGTTTTAAAAGTGAATGGATTTCCTACTCCCTATTATGCCTGGTGCTGTGCTGTGTTGTGTATTTTTCTCCACCCCCTGTATATAGATATAGGCTGTTTTTAAGATGCAATCTCTCCCCCCTCTCCCCACCCCCCTCTCTCTCCACCTCTGCCCTTGAAGGGTGGATATAAGATGAAAATCAACAAAAGCAAAACGAGGATAATGGAATGTAGTCAAATTAAGTCAGGTGACGCTGAGGGAATTAGATTAGGAAATGAGATACTTAAAGTAGTAAAGGAGTTTTGCTATCTGGGGAGCAAATAACTGATGAGGGTCGAAGTAGAGAGGATATAAAATGTAGATTGGCAATTGTAAGGAAAGCGTTTCTGAAGAAGAGAAATTTGTTAACATCGAGTATATATTTAAATGTCAGGAAGTCTTTTCTGAAAGTATTTGTATGGAGTGTAGCCATGTATGGAAGTGAAACATGGACGATAAATAGTTTAGATAAGAAGAGAATAGAAGCTTTTGAAATGTGGTGCTACAGAAGAATGCTGAAGATTAGATAGGTAGATCACATAACTAATGAGGAGGTGTTGAATAGGATTGGGGAGAAGAGAAGTTTCTGGCACAACTTGACTAGAAGAAGGGATCGGCTGGTAGGACATGTTCTGAGGCATCAAGTGATCACCAATTTAGTATTGGAGGGCAGTGTGGAGGGTAAAAATCGTAGAGGGAGACCAAGAGATGAATACACCAAGCAGATTCAGAAGGATGTAGGTTGCAGTAATACTGGGAGATGAAGAAGCTTGCACAGGATAGAGTAGCATGGAGAACTGCATCAAACCAGTCTCAGGACTGAAGACTACAACAACAACAACAACAACAACAACAACAATTGAAAAATAATTAATTACTTGGTATTAATGGCTGAAATCTGCGATTAGGTTTTATACATTAAAGTCATAAGTGAAATATTGACATGACGGTTTTTGCACCCAATTTATCCATTTAGCAGGTTTTGCAAATGCATCAAGCGAATTATGAAACAAACGTTTGGTTGCAAAACCTGCTGTTTGGTCATATGTTTGGAATGACAGAAGGGTGGACATTTGCAAACATAAACAAAATATATTTTATTTCAAAGCAGTCTTAAAATTCTACACAAGTGGCATATAAAAATATGGAAGTGACATTATTTTACCATGAAAAACTGCCTTATCTTACATCAAAAAGAGAACAAAAATGCATGTTAGTTTTGTAACTTCTCCATTGTGATTTCGACATCACAAGATATTGTAGAAAATAAAATATGCTCCAAATTTATTCTTATTCTTCGTTTTCCAAAATTTTAGAAACACAAAAATTGACAGAAAGTTGCATCTTAATTAAAACACTTACAAAAAATTCTAGAAAATGAAATTGGTTGAAAATTGCTTTTAAGTGACATCAACACTGTCCATCAACTCAAAACCATTTCCAGCTTCTTCCTCATTCTGAGGGTTGGCAGCGGCAAGAGTGATAGGAATGCCTTCCTGCCTGTCAAATGCCTCGGTGTGGACTTTGAGTTTTTTGTTGGTTGCCCAATCTTCACCAAAGTGGAGCAGCAAATGCTTTTTGATGTCTCAAGAGTTTGTCTCCTGAAAGCTCTACACCTGCTGTGATTGGTGTCAGGCTGTTTGCTTTGCTGAAAGCTTTTCCCCTCTTCAGGATGCTCTTCATCTCTCGAGCTTCAAAATTGTAGGAGGACTCTCCATGAACTAGACAAATCTTCTTGTTTTTTTTTCTTTTCGTAAACACAATTTTTTTTTGGCATTTTGAATGTGGAAATGTCAGTTACCAGTAACTTTAAATGAGCCTTCCACCTATTCTTTCCAGTCTTGAGCAGGGCATTCATATCATCCCAGGCGTACTACCGTTGCAAATGTCTCAGTGTTCTGAATGTATATAGATGGGTTTTCAATGATGCTCAACTTGCAGAGTTGCCTTTTGATGTTACCAAGAAACCTGTCAGTGGGATGAATGAGTAACCCAATATTGGGAACCACAGTTCTATTTCTTCTTGATTGTTGGGAGCTTTGAGAAGAAACCAGTGACTTAGCATGCTGGTCATCATCTGACTGCCACATCCGTTGGAAAAACAACCAAAGTTTTTCACTTCTTTGGAGTTTAGATGAGTTAGTCTGTGGTGTAACATTGACGCTGTTTGGTTTGATCCTTTGGCATATTTGTGTTCCAGCCAAATGTACGAAAACACCGTGTCGGTTTTCTGGGGGAGGGGGGTCCTCCGAGGAGCCGTGGCCGACTGTAAAGTTGTAAATGTACATTTGACAGGAATAACGGGCCAGCTGGTATGGTGCCATTGGTAGTACTAGATTCTCCTGACAATCATAGCTGAGATCAAACAATTGAAAATCCAAGATGGTGTGCATCAATATTATGAAAAAGATAGTTGCCAAGTTTTGTGTTAAACTGGAGCAGTTGGCAAGTGTGACCTTTGAAAAATAAAAATGGGCTTGTGGCTAACATTCCTTATCAAGAGCACGAGGTTTTCGATGGCACAAATCATTTTTGGAAAAGCGAGAACACATTGAACATGAACCTCACTCAGAAAGATTTTCAATTTAAAAAACTTACGAAAATGTCATACGTGTGCATGCTCTTGTGAGATCAGTCTGACATTTAACAATAAGGATGATGGTTGACCTGTTAAACTTATACTCTTTCATCATTCATCAAATTTGGACGGAAGTTTTGCACATGCAAAAGGCTTGTGCCAAAGTGATGCCAAAAAGCTTCACAACTGAGTGGAAGGACACCCAAATGTGTGCATTGATCTGCTTGAGAGGATTGCCAGCAACCATGAATGGTTCGACTGTGTGATCACCAGTGATGAGTTCTGGATTTCTGAATACGATCCTGAGACAAAGCAGCAAAGTGAAAAGTGGACACTGAAAGATCTTCTTGACCGAAAAAGCTTGAATGAGCAAATCGAAGATCAAAATAATGCTGACAAATCGAAGATCAAAACAATGCTGATTTGCTTTTTTGACAATAGGGGTATCAAGCATAAAGAATTTGTTGCTCCAGGACAAACTGTCAAACATGTCATTGAAATGCTCAGAATAAGGGTGAGTCAAGTGAGTCCAGACATTGCAGACAAGTGGATGCTGCATCTTGACAGAATTTGTTACCTCAAATGGCATTCTTTTTGTTCTGTAGCCCCAACCCCTCCCCCCTCCTACCTTCTCCTAATCACCTGATCTGATTCCTTGTGACATTTTTTTATTTTCCCAAAACTGAAAAAGTCTTAAAAGGATGTCGCTGTGGGAGTCCGGAGAGCATTCAAAAGGATGTGACAGATATGTTAACGGCCCAACCAGTTGAAGTCTTTCAGCGCTGCCACCAAAACTTGGACAACAACTCAGCCAGTGTATAGCTGCCAGAAGGAACTGCTTTGTAGGGGAGAACATAGAACACTCTTGCTTGAAAAAAAAAAAATAAATAAAAACTTTGGTAACTAAAAAATAAAAAGCCGCATTACTTTCCTCACATGCCTCGTATGTTTGGGGGATGTTAAAAGGTAAGATATATACAAACAGTACCTATTACTCACTGAAAAGTTCGGCTTGTGATTACAAGAATTTTAGCTTGGCCAAAATTTGAAGTGCGTTTTACAAGCTTCGTGTGGAGGGAGATCATTTTGAGCATCTATTGTGAATAAAATTAAGTTTAATTTTGGCACATTGCGTCTTAGTTTACACACAACTGGGAAAGGCGCACTGGGCCATTATATGGCAGCTGCCAAGGGGATTAGCTGTAGTAGATCTCGCACAAATTGCAGCCATGCACTTGCTTCATATATATCAAAATCCTCTATCTTAATTCTAGCAATTCCCTTAGATAATTATCATCTACCTATGACATTGTATTAATTTGTAATAGTGAACTTCTGTTTTTGTTTTTAAAAGACCGTAGCTGTTGATACACAAAGAAATCCACTTTTTATTACTTCTATATTGTTTTTGTTTGGCTTACTGATGAAAATTTCACAGGAAACTAATTTGTTCTTTTACTTCAGGAAAGAAGATGATGGTAAAACATATGTTAAATATGAAGTAATTGGACCGAACACTGTTGCTGTTCCCACACATTTCTTTAAGGTGGTTGTTGGAGAAACAAAAGATGAACAACTGGAAATGGAGGCTTATGTTATGCCAAATCAGCAGATTGATGACAATACTCCACTCTCAGTGTTCCAGGTAAGAATTCAAGACACTCTTCTTGTGCCTATTGTTGAAGTGCAGGTAACTATAAAATTTTGTTTATGACTGTACAGGTCCCACCAGAAAGTATAGAGAGAGCTGCAGGACTACTGTTCTTTGATCAGATTTCGAGAAACAAACTCAGATTGATCAATGGTAAAAAAACATCATTTGTTTAAGTAATGAGAAGAAGTGGATTGTTACTTTTAGCAGTCGTGCAGGCAGAGGTACGTTTTCTTAATTATACATTTTTGAAGTATTTACATGTCTTGATTATTGACTGTATTTTTGTGTGGGGGAAGTGACCTACCTTTCAGTATAATTGTGAATGAATTACTACCTTTCCTCTTGTTAAATAATTATCTTCGTAAACCTTTTTATATTTGATAATGTAGTTTATATAGCTCCTTTGTATATAAAGTTTCGTCAGCATTTGTAAAATGATGTTTCTCTTTGAGTTACTGTGTATGTTACAGTGCCATCCTATATATTTAATTTCTTAACTGCCTGCTTGTATCATGAATTGCGTAGACTATGTCAGGGTATTTGTACAGAAAGGTTGTGATATTTATTACATTTAAATGAATTTATCAGTACATTTCTAAGACAAGGCACATGTCAAATGAGCATGGCAATAAGAACAGTTGCGCCCCCCCCCCCCTCCCCACACACACATCACAGCTGGCAAGACAAAAAGGGGCACACCTAGCCAAAGTATATAATTCTTTGTGCTTCAGTCTTAAGATACTTTGAATGTAAATATTACAAGAAGTAGGAAGACATAGATTGCTACTTACCATACAGAAGGAACATATAGATTGCTACTTACCATACAGAAGGATCATTAAATTGCAGACACACACAAATAAGACACTGACGTAAGGGTTTTGGCCACAGCCTTCATCAGCAAAAGAGAAATGCACAGCATTCAATATACACAAACAAGCACATATCACTCACACCTGACTGCCAACTCAGGCAGCTCAGGCCAGAATGCACCTATCAAAGAGGATGGAAGCAACAATCTGTAGAGGGTGGAGAAGGGGAAGAGATGTTAGTGTATGGGTGGTTTGAGAAAGGAATGCTGTCTGTCGGAGTGTTCAGGGACTAGAATGCCATCAGGTGCAGCGTCAGGTTGTGGGGCAGGAAGGTGGGAGGAAAAAAAGAGTGAAAAACGAGAGGAGCGGGGAAAGATGGTCAGATGCATTGGCTAAGGGGGCAAACAGAGGGTGTGAGATGAGAATGAGGAGGAGACGATAGGATGGGGGGGGGGGGGGTGTGGAAACTGTTAGGTGGTGGGTGTGGGCCAGTATGTTACCATTGGTTGCTGACGGTATAGTTAGGGGATTGGTATAACTATCAGTCAGCTGTCCACTAGGATTAACGGCCCCTGCTAAACTTTGGCCAAGAGCAAAGCAGACCACCCTGTGGCACAACATGCAGCTGAACATAACTTGCTTGATTTCAATGGCTGGTTCACTACCTGAGCCACTGGATCCTCCCCTCCATCACCGGCTTTTCTGACGTGCGCAGATGGGTATTGTCCTTGCAACACATTCTCCACTCCTGTAACTATTCCAGCCTCAACCTACCTTAACATACTGCCCCCACACACTTCACCCAGCTGCATCCACCTCCTCGGTCTATCATCTTCTCCCCATTCTCATCTCACACTTGCTTTGTTTTTCACCCTCTGCCAATGCACCTGACCATCTTCCGCCTCTACAGCATTCCTCTCTCCCCCCATCTATACATTACTATTCTTTCCCCTTCTCTGCCCCTTCCAGATTGCTACATCCATCCCACATGATAGTTCCATTCTTCTCCAAGATGCTGGAGTTGGTTCTTAGGTGTAGGTGAGATGTGCTTGCTTGTGTTTATGAAAGACATGTGTTTCTTTTTTGCCGACGAAGGCTGTGGCCAAAAGTTTATGTATGTCATTCAACAAGTGGTCTCCATTACTCTGAAAGTATTTATTTACCCAAAATCTGACATGGAGAACGTGCATTTGCTGAAATATATTCATTCTCTTCACTTTAATTATACCACGTGATTTAAAATGACTGAGATTAGCTGTTTTAAACAAACATTATTTATCTCTTCATTAGTCTTTCTACTTTTTTATTTTCACATAATTAATTATAAATAAGGGAAATGTGAAACAGAATAAATATCAAATTTGTGTTTCTGAATCTGAGCAGTTATGGAAGCCCTTTGTGACATGGCACTGACTTTTTCTGACAGGTGGTAGTAGTTGACATCTTAAAATGGTTTTACTATACTATTATAAATATTATTACTCCATAATTAATTCTATGGCTGTTCGTTACCCTTCACTGTCGGAAATTCCCCCCAGAGGCTTGCCACTCTTTGGCAGGTTCGTGTGTGGCTACCAGGGGTCCCCAGCGTTTGCAGTGTTTTTTCCCGTCCGTACTGCATGTCTATCCTCTTGCTGTTCTTTTTCCCCCCTCTTCGGGAACATGTCTAGTCTATTATTGAGAATGTTCTGCAATGTCTGTCGCTGACAAACGAACAGTCTCACCTTTGTTTTACACTCCCTTTTCCTTTCTTTGTTTCCGTGCTTGATGGTCTAACTAAGGCCGAAATCCAATCTTATCTCTTTGGTCAGTGTGTCATTGCCATCCATCATGTAATGAAAATGGTAGATTCCTCCTTAGTGCCCACCCACACTTTTTTTTTCACCTTTGATAGAGTGGTGCTTCCGTCCAAGTTCAAATCATGCTATGAAATTATAACAGTCCAGCCGTACATTCCGAACCCGATGCACTGCTACCAGTGTCATCATTTCAGCCACACTAGAACATCTTGTCGACACCCAGCCAAATGTGTAACCTGTGGTAGGGATGCACACAAGGGCGATTGTCCGCCTCTTTCTCCCCGCTGTATCAACTTCAATAGTGGCCATGCTGCCTCCTCTCTGGATTGTCCCGTGTATCTTGATGAGCGGGTTGTCCAAGGGATTTGGGTAAAGAAAAAAGTGCCATACCCAGTAGCTTGCAAGTTACTGGCTAGTCGCAAACACTGTGCTCTCCCGTCTGGCACCTGTAGTTCTGTTCCTGTTACCCTCCCTCCATGGAGGACATGGCCAGACAGTCATGCGACCTCAAATTGAGCTCTGAGGTTGTGAAATCACCCAGTGTCAAGGTAGCATCACCATCTCCCCATCCCGCTGTGCAACAAACCATCAAACTCTCGCCTCAAGGAGCAAAGCTACTAGCTGCACAACCAGTAGGCAGGAAAGGAAAGTAGTAGTACTCCCATGAAGACTTCCTCCATTCTGAGTGTTCCTCTAACCAGAAAGGCTTGAAACAGTCCACCAAAGGCAAACGGTCTTTTCCTTCGCCAACTCAAAGATCCCGTTCGACTGTGTCGCCACGTAGCACCTTAGCCCGGTCGGCCTCTGTCTCGTCGGTGCGCACCACCAACCATTTTTCAGTATTGAACTCCACAGGGCAACTGCACAAACAAGCCGATGCTTCTGTGGACCCCATGGAGCAGGATCCTCCTGCTTCTGTTCCCTGTAGTAGTGACACTACACCAGCTGTCACGCGGTGGCCACCGAGTTGACACCCCCACATCTCTTCCTCCTCATGACTGTCCTCCAATGGAACGTTCGCAGCCTTCAGTCCCACAAAGAGGATTTACGGCTGCTTTTATCATTGCAGCATTCCCTTGCTCTCTGCCTTCAGGAAACGAAATTGCACCCACGCGAGCACTTTGAGCTTTCACATTACTCACCAATTCGTTTTGACCTTCCCCCTGAGTCTGGCATTCCATCTCATGGGGGCATCATGCTGCTCATACGGGATGACATTCATAGTCAACCCATCTCCCTGACTACCCATCTTCAAGCTGTTGCTGTTCGCCTTTTCGTTCCCCACCTGACTTTTTCCCTCTGTACCATTTATGTACCTCCGTCATTTGATGTCATCAGGGCAGACATCCTTCAGCTTATTGGGCAGCTGCCTCCCCCATTTTTGCTATTCAGTAACTTTAATGCGCATCATCCCCTTTGGGGTTCTTCCAGCACCTGTCAGAGAGGTGCCCTCTCGGCTGACCTTAACCAACTTAACCTCTTCTGCCTTAACACTGGAGCACCCACTTCCTTTTCAGACTCCTAGCACACCTATTTCCATTTGGACCTAACCTTCTGCATTGCCCAGCTTGCCCATCAACTTGAGTGGTCCATTCTTTCTGACACCTACTCAAGCGACCATTTTCCAAGTTCTCTCCATTTGCTGACTCCTACGCTACCCGCGTGCATGCCCAAATGGCAGCTTACTAAGGGTGACTGGGAGCTTTACTCCTCCCTGGTGACCTTCGAAGAACAAGATTTCCCCAGTTGTGATGACCAGGTGGACTATCTTACCAACATTATACTTACTGCTGCAGGACGTTGCATTCCTTGCACTTCCTCTTTACCACAAAGTGTCCCAGTGCCTTGGTGGACAGGCATGCCGTAATGCAATTCCTGCAAGGCGACATGTTCCCTGCATTTTTAATTGTCATCCTACAATGGCAAAATCCA
This sequence comes from Schistocerca cancellata, assembly GCF_023864275.1. Classification (NCBI taxonomy): domain Eukaryota; kingdom Metazoa; phylum Arthropoda; class Insecta; order Orthoptera; family Acrididae; genus Schistocerca; species Schistocerca cancellata. The sequence continues at coordinate 292,258,601 of NC_064632.1, read as the reverse complement.
TTCATTATAAACAGATGCGTGCAAAGTGTCGTCACATTCTGCAGGACAGCAAATGAGCTAGCCGGCTTTCATTCACTAGTTCTTTTCACAGTTCCATCTCTTCCTCTGTCGTGTGGGCCAACCTCTGACGGCTCTCTGGGACCAAGATCCATTCCCCCATTTCTGGCCTCACAGTAGCAGATAATGTTATCGTGGACCCTGTTGCTATCTCCACCACCTTGGGGCCACTATTTTGTGGAAGTTTCGAGCTCTTCCCACTATCACCCTGCCTTTCTCCATCAGACATGAGCGGAGTGGGCTCGGTTGGTACTCTTCTTTGAATCGTGAGTGCTACAGTGCTGCTTTTACTGTGATGGAGCTCGATCATGCTCTCAGTTCATCCCAGTCCTCCACCCCAGGGCTCGACGCCATCCACATTCAGATGTTGCAGCACCTTTCTCTTGTGGGCAAGCACTTTCCGCTTAACACACAAAACCGCACCTGGGTAGAGGGCATATTTCCCGGATGCTGGCGTGAAGCCGCTGTCGTACCCATATCTTAGCCCAGTAAGGACAAAAACCTTCGTTCTAGCTACCGCCCCATCTCTCTTAACAGCTGTGTTTGCAAGGTGATGGAACATATGATTAATGTCCAGCTGGTGTGGTGGTTCGAGTCTCACTATTTACTGATGAATGCACATGTGGAATTCAAGCATGGCGTTCTGTAGTTGACCATCTTGTTACTTTGTCTACCCATGTCATGGATAGTTTTCTGCGGAACTTCCAGACTGTAGCTGTGTTTTTCAGTTTGGAGAAGGGCTATGACACCTGCTGGAGAACTGGTATCCTCCATACTCTTTACATGTGGAGCTTCCGTGGCCGCCTGCCCTGTTTCCTTCAGGCATTTTTAAAAGATTGAGTTTTCAAGGTGCATGTGGGTTGTGGTGTGCCTCAGGGTTCTGTCCTGAGTGTCGTTCTCTTTGCGATCACCATTAACCCTATCATGGCCTGTCTCCCACCGGGCATCTCTGGCACCCTTTTTGTTGACGATTTTGCCATCTATTGCAGTACTCTATGGACAGTCTCACTAAGTGGTGTCTTCAGCGGTGTCTTTGATCATCTTTACTCCTGGAGCATCGACAATGGCTTTCGCTTTTCCACTGACAAAACTGTCTGTATGAATTTCTGGCGACGCAAGTGGTTTCTCCCACCATCTTTACATCTGAAACTACGAAATTCCTGGGGCTCATACTTGATAGGAAACTCTCTTGGTCCTCCCATGTATCTTACCTGGCAGCCTGTTGTACGTGGTTCCTCAATGTCCTGCGTGTCCTCAGTGGTACTTCCTGGGGTGTCGATCGAAAGAACTTCCTCCATTTGTACCAGTCCCTTATCTGTTCGAACCTTGACTATGGGTGCTTTGTTTATGCGTCTGTATGCCTATCCCTCTTACGCCGTCTCAACAATATCCACCATTGTGGCATCCATTTGGCTACGGGCGCCTTCTATACCAGCCCGGTTGAGAGTCTGTATCCTGAAGCTGCTGAACTACTCCTATCCTACTGCCATGACTTTCTCCTCAGCAGGTTTGCATGCTGTTTGTTTGCCATGTGTGACCACCCATCCTATGCCACTTTCTTTGATGAGTCCTTTGATCGTCAGTATGGGGCTCGTCTCTCTTCTCTGTTTCTACCTGGAGTCCTCTTCTGGCAGTTTCTACAGCGGCGTAACTTCACACTACCTGCATCTTTGCCAGTGGGAGTGAACCCTATACCACCTTGGCTTCATGAAGTGGCCCATGTTAACCTTGGATTTCATTTGCTTCCTAAGGACACTACTCTAGCCTTGGTCTATCGCCTTCAGTTTCACGACCCTTGCATGGAACTTCGTGGTAGTACCTTTATATACGCTGATTGCTCTCAGACTGACCATGGAGTCGGGTGTGCCTTTGTCATTGGCACCCGTGTCTTTCAATACCAGCTTCTGGCACACTCCTCAGTATTTACAGCCGAGCTCTTCGCCTTGTATCAGGCCACAGAGTACATCTGACGACACAGCCTTTTCAATTGTGTCCTCTGCTCAGACTCACTCAGTCCCCTTCAAATTGTATATGTGCTGTACACCGCTCATCCCATAGTGCAGTGGGTCCAGGAAAACTGTCAACTGCTCACACTTGGTGGAGCAAGTGTGATGTTTTGTGGATTCCTTGTCATGTCGGTTTGCCAGGAATCGAGGCTGACACTGCTGCCAAGGCCTTTTATGTTCCATTTGGGTTTGCAGTCCGAGTTATTGGCCGTTTTAGCTAATGATGTGCGGGCTGTCGACCGCATCTTACTTTTTAACCGCCAAAGCAATATGGCGAAGGCTATTCAATTTTTAGGTTTGAAGCTGAGTTTCTGTAAGGTGTCTTTTGTAGCCCTTTTTCCACATGCCTGTTCTTAGCTGTCTTCTATTATGTTGCTTGGTCTGACATATAGTCATTTTTTAACTCCTCTCTGTCTTCATGTTCTATAGTTTTGACTTGGGCACATATGACCCAAGTTGTTCTTGCACCCAAAAGCAAAACAAAACAAACTGCCAAAATTGGGTGCTCATGTTTCTGTAAATTTAAATTATGAAAAGGATAACTGCTACTCATCATGTAGCAGAGATGCTGAAACAATACTGTCAGAAAGTGAGCTTTCGGCCAACAAGGCCTTTGTTGAACACACACACACACACACACACACACACATACACACACACACACACGAATGATTGCAATTCACACACAAATGACCAGTCTCTGGCTGCTGAAGCCCTACTGTGAACATCAGTGCATGGTGGGGAGAGGCAACTGAGTGGGGGCGAGGAGGAGGCTGGGGTGCAGAGGGGAAGTGGGGTGGGGAGGGGAGGGGAAGGGATAGCAGGGTGTTGGTAGGGAATGTTAAATTGCTGCTGCTGGTGGGGGGGGGGGGGGGGTTACAGGGGGAGAGAGAGAGGGGGGGGGCTAGGACAGCAGCTAGGTGCAGTCAGGAGGTTAGGCAGAGGACAGGGGAGGGGGTTAGTGGAAATGGAGGGAAGTAAAAAGGCTGAGTGTTTTGGTGGAGTAGAGGCCTGTGTAGTGTTGGAATGGGAGTAGGGAAGTGGCTTGATGGGTAAGGACAATGACTAATGAAGGTTGAGGCCAGGAGGGCTACGGGAATGTAAGATATATTGCAGGGAGAGTTCTCACCTGTGCAATTCAGAAAAGCTGTGTCTGTGGGAAGGATCCAGATGGAACAGTCTGTGAAGCACTCATTGAAATGAAGAACGTCGTGGTGGGCGGCATGGTCAGCAACTGGGTGGTCCAGCTGTGTCTTCGCCACAGTTTTTTGTGGTGCAGACAGGCAACTTGTTGGTTGCCATAACCACTTAGAATGCTGCACAGTGGTTGCAGCTTACGTAGATCATTTGACAGGTTTCACAGGTAGCCCTGCCATTGATGGTACAGGCGACACTTGTCACTGGACTGGAGGGAGTATGTACGCGACAGGTCTTGCATCTAGGTCTATTACAGGGATATGAACCATGAGGCAAGGGGCTGGACATGGGGGTTGTGTAGGGATGGATGAGGATATTGTATAGGTTCGGTGGGCAGCAGAATACCACTGTGGGAGGGGTGGGGTAAGGATAGTGGATAGGACATTCCTCATTTCAGGGCATGATGAGAAGTATTGGAAACCCTGGGCAGAGAATACGATTGTTGTTCCAATTCTGGGTGTTATGAGTCACAAGGGGAGTACTCCTCTGTTGCCGAACTGTTGTTGTTGTTATTGTTGTTGTTGTTTGTTGTTTTTTGGGGGAGGGGACCAAACAGTGAGGTCATCGGTCTCATCGGATTAGGGAATGATGGGAAAGGAATTCGGCCATTCCCTTTCAAAGGAACCATCCCATTATTTACCTGAAGCGATTTAAGGAAGTCACGGAAAATCTAAATCAGGATGGCTGGACGTAGGGTTGAACAGTGGTCCTCCCGAATGCGAGTCCAGTGTGTTGCGCCAACTTGCTCGGTTGTGGCTGGACTGTGTGACTTCAGGAGGTGATGGGTGACTGTGGCTGGAGAGATAATGCATTGGAGATCTGTTTTTGTACTAGTTTGGAAGGGTAATTATGGTCTGTGAAGGTCTCGGTAAGACCCTCAGTATATTTTGAGAGGGACTGCTCATCATTACAGATTCAACAGCCATGGGTGGCTAGGCTGTATGGAAGGGCCTTCTTGGTACAGAATGGGTTGCAGCTGTCGAAGTGCAGGTATTTCTGGTGTTTGGTAGGTTTGATGTGAACAGACATACTGACGCAGCCATCTTTAAAGTGGTTGTGTTGGGTTTATTAGGACCAGGTGAAGTGAATGGAGGAGATGATGATGAGGTTCTGGAGGAATGTGGATAGGGTGTCCTCACCCTCGATCCAGATCACGGTGTCACCCTAGTTGAGGGGTTTGGGATTCTGGATGTTTAGGAAGGATTCCTCTAGATGATCAATGAATAGGTTGGCCATAACCTTACCCTGGACTCCTTTGTTACTAATGCCTTCTTAGGAGAAGTAATGGGGTGTGAGGGTGGTGAGAATATAGTTTGTCATTGTGACAAGGAAGGAGGTTGTTGATTTGGAATCCGTAGGGCATGGGGAAAGGTGGTGTTCAGTAGCTGTAAGGCCATAGGCATTAGTGATGTTAGTGTAAATGGTGGTGGCATCAATAGTGATGAGTAGGGTACCAAATGGTAAAGGAACCGGAAGTGTGGAGAGTCGGTGGAGCAAATGGTTGATATCATTATGTAGGAGGATAGGTTGCAAATAATAGGCTGAAGGTGCTGACTTACGAGAGCAGAAAGTCTTTCACTGGGGGGAACAGTAACCAGCCACAATGGGACATCGTGCATGGATGGATTTATGGACTTTAGGAAGCATGTAGAAGGTAAGTGTGTGGGGAGTGATAGGGCTGAAGAGATAGATGGACTCTGGGGAGAGGTTTTGGGACTGGTCTAAGGATTTGAGGAAAGACTGGATATCCTATGGGATTTAAGGCATGGGGTGACTGTGGCAGAGTTCGTAGATGGATGAATCTGACAACTGGCAGAATTCTGCCAGGTAAGATTTGATGGTGAAAAAGTGTTTCCAATGTAGGGAATAGGACAAGCAGAGGAGGTTTTGAACAAATTCTGCATGAGTGAATTTTGGAGTGGGGCAAAAGGTGAGCATGTGGACTGATGCTTCTGTGGGGCTAAGGCCCTCTGTCTAACCCCCTGGTAGTACCTAGCTGCCCTACCCTCTCTCCATCTCGTCCCTCTATGCCCCCACAAGCAGCACTTGACTGTCTCCCAACGCTACCCTGCTCCTGCTATCCCTCCCCCTCCCTGCCCCAGCCTCCTCCTTACCCCCACCACACAGCCTCTCCCAGCATGTGCTGCTGCTCACAGTCCGGCCTCAGCAGCCAGAGATTGTGGTCATATATGTGTGTGTGTGGGGAGGGGGTCTGTTTTCGACAAAGATCGTGTTGGCTGAAAGCTCACTTCTGACAGTGCTTTTGTTGTGCTTATCTTCTACTCAGCATCTCTGCTGTATGGTGAGTAACATCTATCATTTTCATAATATTGTTACATTCCATCCTGGATTTTCCATTATTTGTGAAGTTAAATTTTTAGACATATTGGCGGTGTGTGTGCGCATGTGCGTGTGCGCGTGCATCTATGTGTGGGAGGGGGGGGCGTCACTTTTTATTTTCTAATTTATCGTTTTCATTCACCAATTCATCGATTTTATTCACCGGAGCAGTAATGTCTCAAAGTAATGGAGTGATACTAGTAAATCAATATTGTCTACACTTTTGTTTTGGTCTTTATATTTTTTTTCTAGGTGAAATATTTTAGAGTGTTGTTTAATTCCTCCCATCCCCCATGTCTGTTCTGTTACCGTCCCAGATGTTCATTGCAGTTTGCAGACCACAATAGAATGTATTTGAAACACTATCTTCCCTAAATTTACATTGTTTTTACACACTTTAAAATTTTTTGATCTTTGAGCTTGTTATTTTTACTTGAAACTTCTTGCAGAAATTTCACATATATAGGTAATGCACTAATTACAACTACTATTGCAAACAAGGTGTGTTCTTTCAGCTTCACAATTTCTTCATTCAGTTATTATTTTTTTAAATACCTGTCATAAGGCACAGATACAAACTGGTAACTGCCAACAATTTCGCTATTGAAAGGGAACAGTGTGAAAAAGATAGCCTGCTATGCACCACACAGAAGAGGCACTGGGTGGCAAAACAACAACGAAAAAGATTGCTACATATTATTCAACTATTCATCAGACAGTACATGTGCACACACACACACACACACACACACACACACACACACACACACACACACACACACAGCACGCACATGTGCAGAACGCGAAGACAACATTTGTCTACATCTGATGAAGGGCTTAGTCTGACCATAGAATATTATCAGTAGCCTCTTTCAGTGTGCTTGTCTGCCACTAAATGCTGCTTCTATGTGGTGAGTAGCAATCTATCCTTTTCACTTTGCTGTTATTCCATTCTGTATTTGCTATTGAATCCCATGTTTAATGTTCATATAAAACAGTGTGTAACTGTGTGCTCCACCAGTTGAAATGGAGACATTCTGGGGTAGCGTAATAGTTAGATGACTACTTGCAAAATGGAGAAAGTCCAGGTTCGAGTTTTGATCCTGGTACAAATTTTCGGTTGTTCGTTCACACACACATGTAATCAATTATTGTACCAGTAAATGTGATCATTACAATCTTTTTATTTATCTTTTATCTTGTCCAATCACAGAAAAATTGACAATATTCCAATTGATCTTTGAATGACAGCATCATGTATAATTACCTTACTCTTCATTACAGATGGATTGCAGCTGGTTGCAAGAATTTCTGTGGCAGTTGGATGTGAAGCTAGTCATGGTAGTTGTAATGGGATTAGTTGTTCAGATGCCTGTGAGGTAACCTCAACGTAATCAATATATACTCTGTGTGGGGGTGTTTGTGTTTGTTTGTTTGTATGTGTGTGAGAGAGAGAGAGAGCACGAGCAAGCGAGCGCAGGGTTGCCACAGGTTCTAGAAATTGGGGAATTTCAAACAAGTCAGGGAAATCAGTGAAATGTCAGGAAAAGTTGGGGGGAAAAACACTGGAAGAATCTTGTTTTTGTCTCAGTAGAATGAAATGGTATGTTTACAGAGGTGGCATGCATCGTTACTGGCTGAGTGCAGCTGAGTACGTGCACTGCTTCCCTACTCCTTCATTACTACTGCTTCTCTCCTTCCTACCACTCCCCTCAGCTTGCAGTCAGTGTTGCCACCTCTTCTTGCTGCTAGCCTACCTGCTGCCGACAAGAGGCAGGGAGGCATGAGGAGTGGTTTGTTTCTATCTGATTCTCAAGACATGCAGTGGCTGGAAATGGCGGTGATGTGTACATGAGTTGTGATTGAGTGTGTGCTCTCATTTTCTGACAAAAGCTATGGCTGAAAATTTAGTTGTGGGTGTGTGGATGTATTTTCTACAAGCCTGTCTGCAGCTCAGCAATCATCTTTACAGTGAGTTGCTACCTAAGTATTTGAAGAAGTTATCAGTTGCATGGATTGATCACAGTGATCTCATTTCATCAGTATGTTGTCTGTGGCTAGTGAATAGCTGGCCACATGAGTGGATTTTCGTGATGGGCCAAAACCACAGTCCGTTTCTGCGGGTATTTGTAACGGATCAGGCCTGCCGATCTGATGCCATTTGGTTCCCACTAATGTGCAGGCCCTGCCCGTCAGATCTAGTTTCACCAGCCTGCCTGCAGGCTGGGTCTGTTTGTGTGTGGTGTAATGCAGTGGATTTTTATGGTTTATCCTTGGACCCAGGACTGCAGTGCTCCTCAGCAGGCCAAAGGTCACAGGTGATGGATTTCAGGTATTGTGACTGTCTCGCCGCAAGTATGTTGTAAAAGTGTGGCATTTTATAGACAATTTATTTGATCTAGAACATTTTGGCACTTCAAAAGTAGTTTATATGTTAGAAAGTATGGACGATAAGAGGAAGAAACTTGCGTCAGTCGCTGGCGGTTTGTATGCTGTGTACTCGTGTATTTCTTGAAAGAAAAATCACAAAATACCTGTAAAATAATGGATATACCACATTGGGTAATAACTTACAATAATGAACATAGTAGAACCAACATTTTATTTGCGGTCACCTACAGTGTTGGTTTACACAATTCTTCCCAGCCTTATACACTTCTTCCAAGAGTCGTACTTTTTTCTGAGGTTATTTCTGAAATCAGTGAAGGTGTTTTAAATCTATCTTGCGACTCCAAGGAAATGAATATTTTTGTCACCAAATGTGTGTTGTTTTTTTTATTATAATGAAATAACATCAGTGGTATTATTAAATACATGTACTATTTGGCTTGCTTTCTCCATCTAAAAATAGTTCATTACAAAAGATGTTGATGTTAGTACTTTAGATCTTTGCTCACATCAGGAAACGCCATCTGCGTGCAAGTTTTTTTTAGATATTTCCTCATTTGCATTATTGTTTCTTGTTGTTATGTAGCTGCAAAGACAAACTTGCGTCTTAACTTACCCTTGAGATCTCAAAATTTATCAGAGAAAAATGCTAAAACTTGTCTGGAAATCATGGAAATACCAGGGAATTTCATTTGGGAAAACTTGTGGCAACCCTGGTGTGTGTGTGTGTGTGTGTGTGTGTGTGTGTGTGTGTGAGAGAGAGAGAGAGAGAGAGAGAGAGAGAGAAAAGAGAAGAGATTGGTAGTTAGGTTGGCTTTTGCTCTTTTACCATTGAAGAGACTTTGAGAAATAGATCTCAATGCAGAATTTACCTGCTATTCCTAAAAATTTAATATATCTGAACTAGAAGTAGAGCTCTATGCAGAATTATCTGCTGTTCCTAAAAATTTAATATTTCTGATCTTGAACATATGGCTAATATTGTCCAAGCATACCTATGAATATGAATAACAGTGAAAGTTCCTCTAAATACAAAAGAAATTGCCTGTGCTCAGTTTGTATTTTAAAATGACATGATTTGTTACCAAAATAAAGCTATTGTCTGGTTCATATTTGTTTGGTGCCATGAGCTGGAGGTAAAAGATACTATGGCTGAAAGGTTGTGTTATGGCCGTTAGGTGCAGACTCTATATGTGTAATGAAGTGGTCGGTGCAACACACCGGAGTAACTTCTTAGTACTGATTAATTTTAACACTGGCGTTTACTTGAACTGATTTTTTGTAAGCTATACCGTGTTGTTAGTTACTTTGAGCAAAGCACATTTTTCTGATATTTTAGTTAAGAGTCAACAGTGACTTGCAACAGGCTCCACTCAGTCATATCATTACTTTGTCAGCCAGCACCAGTAAGTTCATTGAACAGTGATAAAGATTTATAAGATGAGTTACATATTTAGTAATGTTTATTTATTACCATATTTTTATTTACTTGGCACATCAGTATTTCAAATATTTTATGCTTGTTCATCTTTTAATGTAGTTTTCAATAAAGATGTTTTCAAAAGCTATATTTATTTTTAATTATTTATTTAAAATAATTATTTTTGTATGCTGTTATTTTGAAGCATCATCATCACACTCACACAAACGTTTGCATTCAGTCCTTTTTCTCTTTCCTTGCATAAGCGTTATTGTGAAATATTGAGGTGCATCATTTTTATGACTCGTGACTATTCATCTTTATCTGCTAAAATTGAAACTACCAAGCATCCATGAATAAAACAAATCTCCAAATGCTAACCCTTCTGTCTTAGGTATGAAAGGAGAACAAATATCCTTTAATTGACACTTTCATTTAAGTTCTTAAAAATGGCAACTGAAACAGTCTCAACAAATCAATAACACCCTTTTCAATCAATTCTTCTTGGTTGAAACTATAGTGGGGCACTTGTATGAATGAAATAAGGTGGAACAAGTCATTTTTCCAACACATGGCAGGGATGCTTACAGCAGCCAGTAATATACAATGAAGAAACCGTTAGTCTTGGTTGCAGGGATGTATTTGTTATTTATTTACCAATGACACGTATTGCCTGATTGAGGCATCTTCAGAATGCTGAATAGTAGATGGTGTTAGGTACATGGGATACTGAGCATACAGAATGCCCCAGCAAATAATTGCCCATGTCAAATATCTGGAAACTTTGCGTAATGGCCTTTATGAGGCATTGGACGTAGTCCAATGGATGCAATACAGGATCAGGCCTACATAATTTTGTCACCATGCAATTGTGTTCGAGGTTTAGTTGCTCATGTCAGGGCTATGCACATAGTACTATGTGTCAAGCCCAGACATAAGCCGTTACACCTCAACATGTTTGCATGTTGACAGACCTTTGGAGACCTGATCCTGTTTTTCATTCATAGGCCTACGTTGCATCCCTCAACAAGGCAGTCGTGCAATGTTTCCAGATATTTGATGAAGGCAGTTAGTTGCTGGGACATTCTGTGTGCTCGGTATCCCATATACCTAACATCATATAATATTCAGCCAATCTGAAGATGCCTGAATCAGGCGAAACAAATAATTGGTAAAGAAATAATAAATACATCCCTGCAACCAAGACTGGCTGTTTCTTCATGGAACAAATCAGTTTAGTGGCAATGGATTACCTTGATGCATAATTGGGTTGCGAGTATGGCTGCATGGCTGTTTTCAGAATACTAAGTAGCACAATGGCTTATATTTAAGAATGAAAATATTAGACTGTAATACTAATGATCAGCAGGAACTCTACGAAACTCTAGCAGAAGTACAAGACGATTTCAAAAACCAAGTTGCTATTATGTCGTTCAGTTCCTTGACGATAGAATTCCACATCTTGATCATGGAACCATTCAAAAACAACAGTGCGAATGTCCATGAAAATCTGGGAATGAGTACTTCCATAGACTTGACATAATCGTCTATGGTTGAAGATGATGGCACCCTTGCCGATATCACCATTGTCTGTGTGGCATTGGTGAAATTGTTGGAGCCACTACACTGTTGCTTGATGCAACATTGCACTAGGCCCATAAGCCGCGAGAATTTCGTGGTGAATCTGTGTACAATTTAGATGTTTTGCCCACAAGAATCACACCATCCCGCATACTTCACATTGGGAGTACATAAAATCAAGTTGGTGCGCCACTTCAGTCCCACACTGGTGCACCTGTTATCTGTACTGCAACAGAACTTTATCTGCAGGAAACCCAGAACAGCTCTTATCACAGAGTGCCACTTTTGTTGCACATTGGTTTTAATGTGGAACAGTGTGTAAAATTTATTTTTTGAAGTCCCTTTGTTGCAGGCAAAACTTACAGGTTGTCAAGTCAGCTCAAAAGCTTTTAATTTGTCCATTGTCACACCATGGAACTTGACAGCACAACCTTAAAAGGCCAGTATAAAAAATGAGAGAACAATATCAAGAAACTTTGAGGGGCCCCCCAATAGTGGTACCTTGAGCAATGATGTCATGATAGCAACCAGTGTGCATAGTCTTGTAGTAATTGCTGATCTTGTAAAAGTGTTTCAGAAGTTATGATTTATGGACAAGGAGCGATTTTAGTTTTCCATGGAAGGAAATAACAAGAAGTTAGAGGAATTGAGCCTATGATTATGTGGAAACTACTTTACACCTGAAAGTGGTCATTCATGGATGATATTTTATAACTTGGATAGAAACCTGATTCAAATAGATTTGAAATCGGCAACTAGTGCCAACATGTTAGTGTATGAAAGTGAATGGTAGCAAAAATATTTAGATGCCTATATTCTTGCCAGTGTCACTGTTTATCCTCCTGCAAAGCATTGCCAGCAAACAGTACAGGAGCCAAGCAGCATGTTTAAAAGGTGGAAGTCCCATCCAGTTCTGCCTTGTAACGCTCCGTCGAAACTTCAAAAATAAATAAATAAATAAAATATTTTTGTTTTTCTGGTGGGTGAGTTGAACTAGTGTAAAGCTGTTGGGTTTGTGGCTGAGTGAGTTCATCGAAATGGTGGTACGTTTCAGTGAGTGAGTGTTACTCCCGTCATCTTCTGGTGAAGAAGCTACAATGTAGTGGGAATGACACTCATTGAAATGTAATCCTGTTTCAATGAATTCATGTCTGAAACCCTGAAAGTTTTAAAAACCCTAAAAAAAAAAAATTTCCATCTCTTCATGACGTGTGTAAATCATATTTTTTTGCTGGGATCAGCTTTCTCAGAATTCTTTTGACCACAAGAAATCTCTATGGCATGGGCACCTGTGTGATGGAAGTAAGCACAAACAGGCATTCTCATCACAGTTCAGTAAAGGAAACTGTGATGCCTGTCACGAGTAGGGCAAAGCGGCTTTTGCGTGCTGTTCAGTCTGTCAATGTGTCTTGAAGTGCCATTTCAAGCAAAGATTTATGCACACACTGTCACTTTACATAGAAAAGATTGTCAGCATTGTACTGTTTCTCCTGCGTGGACTTGGGTTAAAAAAAAAAAAGTAAACTAAATATTACGATAAATTTTATAAATAATCGACAGGTACGCCAAAGAAGAAGAGAGAGAACTACAATGGACATGGTATTCCATGGACTCTTGCGCTTCTGTGCATGAGCTATCTTTCCTTTGTCATTCTCTTATCTTATCTGCTTGGATTCGGACCTAAGAGGATGTTCTTGTGTAAAGCTCATTTTGCTGTACCAGCTGATAATGTAAGTTGTACTTAAAACTCAAAAAATATAATGGTTATTTTTGTCAAAAGAATTTGAGTATGTGGTCAAGTAATTGATCGTCTGATACCTAGACTGTCTTAAGCAGATATGTGCCTTAACAAAGAATTTTCATTGTTAGGTGCCATCTTAGAAAAATCTTTAACATTTTTCTTTTAGCTCATCTACGAGATGTGTCATTGGTTAGGACAATTAACTTTATTTCAGATCCCACGAGACCGGAGGCAGCTACTAATAATTTAACAATTCTACTTACAGATTTTCTTTATATAACGAGATAACATCCCAGGCAGAAAAGGTCTGGTCACAGGATTCCAGTTCCATTATGGGATTTCATTTGTAGATGCTACTCTTGTTATCTTATATTGGGGAATCGAGACGAAACCACGATATTAAGTTACGTATTACAGTAGTGTACACTGAACAGACTTGGCAAATATTCTCTGGTGCAATAAGCACACGACTCCTCACGAGCCTAGTGTTGGATAAATTAGAAAAGGACAATTAATTTTCAACGATTACATAACTACCCTGAGAACTGGGCTAGTTTACCGAGTGCTTATACACGTCGGGCTAAATTAAACAACATATTACACTGTTAATAATATTCCTACATTAGTTATTTCTCTTTTATGCTGAGCCATTGCATTAATGTGTGTTTCTTTTTTGTATAAGTCACGGCTCATATTTTATTTTATTTTATTACATTACACTAATAGTCACAAAACAAATAAAAAATTTTATTTTATTACATTACAGCACGAGAACTTGACAGTGAAATAGTATATACCACAGCAACTTTATTTGAAAAGTCAACCATTATCACAGCCCAAAAATGCTGAAATCTTTCTAGTATTGGCTACTCATGGTCAGCAACACCAACTAATTACCTCCTACCTACAGATTATGGCTCGCGTGTATTGCGAGGAGAATGCAACAAGTGCCCGCTGTCTTTATGGTGGCAACTGAGAGGGCAATGTTGACACACTTATGCAACTGTCCCCATGGGATCAATTTGGTCTCTGGACCTCCATTCCAAATAACAGCACCATACCCCTGCCTACACAGCACCATTTTGTGTGAAGATGCTCTGGAATTGAAAATAGATTAATGGTGTCAGGAACTTTCCATTTACAAGTGCAGGATTTGTCTGATGTTTGATGGTTATCATAGAAGACTGTGGGGATGGCCAGGTAGCTACAAATGTTTCAGGCCCTCTGTTCCACGAGTTCAACAAGGGGATGTGTCTGTAATGTTTTGGACAGGGTCGTGTACAGATGTAGGGCATTACTCACTACTATTGATTGTAATTTGAAGGACGTGTTGTTTAGGGACAGGATAGTCTGACCAATTCCCCAGCACTACAGTCAACATTTTACAATGAGTTTGTCTTTCAAGGTGGTAGTGCACAAATACAACTTGCCCACCATATGAATTACTTCCTCTTAGGAGCAGCATGGTTTCCTCAACTAGTTTCACACCACTATTGCCACATTCCTTACACTGCAAAGCTTTATTTATTAGTTCAAATAGAGCAGAGAGTTCAGCAATTAAACAACCTGAATTAATAGTTGGTGTCTCTCTTTTATCATCATTAATATTGTCAAGACCATTGTCCGAATATTTCAGTTTTAGCTTCGAGACACTTGGAGTAGTTGAGATTCAAGTGTTGTATCACATTGTATTTCAGTATTAGCACAGTTAATCCATTTGGTGAACCGAATTCCATAAGATTTACATTGTTTAACACCGAACTGCTTAATTCTTCCCATTGCTTTCAAGTGGAATAAGAAGCTCACGCACATAATAAGAAACTCGCACACACAATTACTTCACTGTAAAAAAAAATATTTGCACCAAAACAACAGAAAACAATGACTAAACTCTCTGTATAAATAAAAGACTAATGACATTCCTGAGTCAACACAATTTAATATTTGAAAATCAGAATGGCTTTATGAAAAACAAGTCAACATCAGTAGCAGCAGCACAATTAATAGACAAAATAATAATGGCCATAGAGAACAAGGAGTATGTAACTGGAGTGTTCCTTGATGTAGAAAAAGCTTTTGATTGTGTCAACATTACCATATTACTTGACAAGCTGTGGAACCTGGGTATCAGAGGAACTGGCTATGAGCTAATAAAATCGTATATGAGCAATAGAAAACAATTTGTCTTGCTTAAAACAAACAGTGGTTCTTACAAATCTAAAATTACTGATATCAAATATGGAGTGCCTCAAGGTTCTGTCTTGGGACCCCTTATTTTCTTGATTTATGTTAATGATATACGGTATTGTTCTCCTAACTGTACAAAAATATTGTATGCAGATGACACATCAATAGTGTGTAAACACAAAGACTATGAGAGTCTGGAGGTACAGTGCAACAGTGTAACTAATGAAATAGTCAAGTATTTTAATGAAAGCCATCTAAATGTACGTGCTTCAAAGACTGCAATGATGGAATTTAACACAAGGAAACAAATAGAATTTGACATGAAATTATCCATAGGAAATGACATTTTAAAAAAGGAAAAATGGACAAAGTTCTTGGGAATTACAAGCCAGGATAGCCTCAAATGGGACATGCATATTGATTCCTTAGCATATAAGCTGTCGAAGAATTTGTTTGCTATAAATATGATTAGCAAATATTGTAAGGACATGTGTGTACTAAAAACTGCTTATCATGCCCTATTCTCATCAAACTTAAACTATGCTGTAGAAATATGGGGTGCAACAACTCAAGCCAACCAAAGTACATTATTAATACTACAGAAAAAAGTTATCAGAATTATTTGTGGTGCCAAACCTCGAGAATCATGTCGGAACCTGTTCCCAAAATTAGGTGTGCTTACCATTATAGGTGTATACATATTGAAACTTATATTGCTTGTGAAAACAATAAATCCAAATTTCAACTGTGACCTGCACCAGTATGATACAAGGCAAAAGTTCAGATACCATGTAAATAGCCACAGAACAGCTTTATATGAAAAAAATACTAACAAAGAGATAGAGGGGCTGGCCAGTACTTACCTCAGCTCAGTACAGCCGATAGATACACATAAAACAGAACCGAAAATTTACATTCCTAGCTTTCGGAACAAATGTTCCTTCATCAGGGAGGAGAGAGGGGAAAGAAAGGGAAGAAGGGAAAGGAGATTCAGTTACTCACAACCCAGGCTATGAAGCAACAGGGAAAGGAAAATAGGGAGGGTAGCAAGGATGGAGGCATGGTTGTCAGAGGGAAGCCAAAGATATTCTACTGTAAGTACTGTGCCAGCTTCAAACCAAAGAGGATGCATACAGAAGTAAAGAGGTATATAGTATAAAGATAAACACAACTATGTAGGATGACATTCACGCATCTTTTCATCCTACATAGTTGTGTTTATCTTTATACTATATACCTCTTTACTTCTGTATGCATCCTCTTTGGTTTGAAGCTGGCACAGTACTTACAGTAGAATATCTTTGGCTTCCCTCTGACAACCATGCCTCCATCCTTGCTACCCTCCCTATTTTCCTTTCCCTGTTGCTTCATAGCCTGGGTTGTGAGTAACTGAATCTCCTTTCCCTTCTTCCCTTTCTTTCCCCTCTCTCCTCCCTGATGAAGGAACATTTGTTCCGAAAGCTAGGAATGTAAATTTTCGGTTCTGTTTTATGTGTATCTATCGGCTGTACTGAGCTGAGGTAAGTACTGGCCAGCCCCTCTATCTCTTTGTTAGTATTTGTTTCACATCTTTATATGAGATTTTCCATTAATCATTTATATGAAAAAAATGCACTTCATGCTGGGCTGAAGCTAGCCAATGCCCTACCAAAAAGTCTCTCAGCCCTTCCTACTAACAAATTAAAAGATCAGTTAAAAACCGTTCTAATTGAAAACCCTTTTTATTCCCTAGACGAGTATTATATCCGTATGAAAAGTGCTTCATAAGTATGTCAAGCTAATAGTTTGAAGTAACCTACAACTAATATAATATTGATAAAAACAATATTTGTAATATCGTGATTGTATACTACCAAATGTAAAATCCATCAAAATGTAAAATTTATTAATACAAACAAATCTTTAGTTTGTAATTTATAAACTGACGTATTCAGAAGAATAATCTGTATGATGTCCTGAAACTGTATTATTTCTAGGGATTGTATTTGATTACTCGATGTTGAATAAATATTATTATTATTATTATTATTATTATTATTATTATTATTATTATTATTATTATTAAAGATAAACAACTGTAAAGCTTTCACAGGTTAGCCAACTTAGGGAAATAAAAAGTCATAAACAAAATAAATGAGAGCAAAACTATATCTTTAACAGAACTGAGTGTGTACCATTGGGTCCTTGTGGTGCATGTAGCCATGTTGAAATTCCTCTGATTTTGGTACTTTCTGTGGTCCATTTTCCTGGAAGTAAACTTTTTCTGGTTCAGAAAACTACAGAAAATTTTTTAAATACAAAAATTAAAAAATTGATTTTTTGACAGTTACTCACGTGCAAGTCCCCTTAAGTCACTGCATTTGACGTAGTTGACAGAGAGAAGTTAAGACAATGATTGGTGAGAATTACATCTGCACTTGCCAGTAAATTTGTTGAACTTTTGAGTTACAGTTTGTGGCTATAACAGTATTTAATCCAGGAACAGAAAGCATTCCTATAGGACCCAGGAAAAGAAAGCATGCCTATGGGAAAGATTGACAGGTGTAGCTGTTAAAAGTGAGAGTTGGGATTTAACATTATAGTCTTTGACCAATGGTGGCTGTACCACAAAGACGAAGTGGAAGTCATCAGTACGTCTGATGGTATCATTGTACCAAAACTGAAAGAGCAATTTATTTTTTCTTCGCTTTAAATGGATCCATAGCAGACATGTTAGTGATGTGGAAGTGGCTGCCAGTCATTTAGCTAGATTATGCATTTCTTTCCTAAAAAATGTAATAACAATGGATTTACAGGGACTCTGTTTTTTCCTATTGCAGTAATGATTCTGCTCACAGACCATCCAAAAGATATGCATTTTTTGAAGAATGTGGAGTAGAGGTTTATCATCTCAAAAATGAAACAATGCATAGTACTGCTTTTAGCCCCCAGAATCTCTGTGCCTGCCTTCAAAACATTTTCAAGGAGGCATACCATGAAGTCTACAATAAGCAGATTGAGAGAGTGTGAAGGTAACTGTAATGGCAACTAGGAATTTGGTCTACTTTTTCAGAACTTTCAGAGTGCCTTTTCTTATACTGCAAATACTTGGAATCTCAATTAGATACGTGTTTGTTTTGCACTTACCTTTCAATTTCAGCTTGTTTCGCTTTTTGACTAGAGATATTAGTTCATTTTTTATATTTTCATTTTGTAATTAAGTCAAGTGTTATTTAAATAACAAAACTAAGAAATCTTTAATAGAAAGCCAAAACATGGATGAAATTCGCAAAGATATACAATGATGGGAAGTAGGATGGTGAAGGCCAGATTTACATTTACAATAGCATGAAAATTGGAAACTTGAGTTTTGAAGAAAGGAGAATAAGAAAGATACTTCAAAATCAGAAATGGGTATTAAGCATTATTAATTTAAATATTATAATAAAATAAATACATCAGTCATTTAAACAATATCTCAAAGTAGAATATAATTTTACAGTCTCATTATTTTGTACTGGAACAGAAAAACACGGTGTAAAGTGTATTGACAGCAGAAACTGGGTGTGTAAGAATACAGATTCAGAGAAGAGACACATGAATTAATGATTGCTTCTGGACTCTTTGATAAACATAGTATTCATTTGATATTTTATTTTTGCACATAATTTAATTGTGTTACCCGAAAGTGCACTTTGGATATTAATGTTACAGAAGAATTGGCACAATATACCCCGATGTTCTCATTTATACCATGGAGTAGAAACAAATCATGACAGGTATAATATAAATGCAATTACCACCGTCAATGTGAGTGAAATGCATGAAGTTATATCTCATTCTTACAAAGCTAAAATCGTACTAAAAATGTATTCTATTATAGTGCATAACAATTGTCCTTGAAAAGGACAGATGTACTTTTTTCAGTCAAATACACTTCAAGTGAATTATCTTTAAATAAAATAATCCCCTGAACAAAAAGGAAAAAAAAAGAACTCATGCTTACCAGCCACCAAGAGTTTGGGAAAGGATCATAAACATATCTTTTGGAAACACATTCATCAGGATAAATGGTCAGAAAAAATGGGACTGTTCAGGGATTAAACGAAAAGTAACACAAGGCTAGGAGTCAAGAGCAGGAGAGAGTAAAAGGATGAGGAAGCAGTACACCGAGTGTGTGCAAGTGTGGGTACACATTGATAACCATAGAAACTGGACAAAAATAGCACTGTGAAATACTAAATATTTTCAAATGTAACTCCTTCGGTTTTCTTCATGTTACAGAAAGTTCCTATTTGAAACTAGCAAGACATGGTGTTACTGATACCAAAAATACTGAGGCATTTTAAATTGTTTTACAAAACTGACAAGATATGAAAAGCAATTAAATGCAAAAGAATGTAGGTATCTTAAACTGTACTGTTCCTGCAATGAATCTTAGAGCGTCTATCCACTGAGTAGTGCAACACAATCTCCCACCCTCTTCCCTACACACAAAGCTACGGTAGGTGTTTTCTAAAATCAAATGAACTGCTCCAGAAAATTTGGGATATAAGTGGTCTACCTAAGCTGCACCTGAAAGTTTCTTTTCAAAATTATCAGTGTTAAATATTTTTTAAGATCCTGTACAATGAGCAGTCTGTTATCCAGGCTGATTGAAACCCTTTGAGTAACAATTGTATAGATGATAGATGATCCTGTGATGATTAATTTAGATAAGGAACAACTAGTTCAAAATTAGTGTTTCAGCCAGAAGAAAGTCTTGAATGACAAGTGTATGTGAGGCAGTTCTTTGTATAATGTTTGTGTTTCATAACAAACAATTGCCTGCTGTATCAACTTGTTAGCATTACCTTGATAAATGATACACGATCATCTGTATTGTGTTAGCATTGGAAGTGACCTCTGTCTACAGTTTACAATTGTACTTGATAGAATTTATCAGTGGATCTAATTGCTACAGAGATATAATGAAGAGCTCTTTCTGAGAAAGAATTGTATGCGAGGATTGTAGACATTTCCTGTTATTAAATGCTCAATTATATGAAAACTTATATCTCAAAAATTTACTAAAATTGTGTGGCACACACAAAATTCTTGAATATGTTTATTAACTATAGCTCTTTATGCAACAGTAAATTGTTTAACTCTCTAATTGAGTAAATTCTGATGGTCACACTGAGAAAGTTATTAAAAATGCTTCCTCTTAGACTCTAATGTGGCTACTATTGTAATCCTGCAGAAAGTATCAATGGGTGATGCCATATTGCTGATAGGCCTCATTTGACCATAGTAGGACCACAGTGCTACAGAAACTCAGGGAAGATACCATCAACATCTGCTGTCTTTCAAGGTTCCATGTTCTTTATAGCTTCTGTGGCTTTTTCCAATCCATTTCAATAGGATGAGGCCACAGAAGCAATAAAGAACATGAAACCTTGAAAGGCAGCAGGCATTCGTGGTATTTACTGTGAGTTTTAGTTGCACTGTGGTCCTGCTACTGTCAGAGGGCTTCTTTTCTTCGGGACACCTTCCTCAGCTGTTCAAGAAAACTAACGCCATTGCTGTACTCAAGCCAAAGTCGAAAACTACTGCCCTGTTGCTCTCCTTAGTGTCACATTGAAGCCTGTAACAGAATTTACTCAGCCATCAACAAACATGTCCCCAGAGAGCAAAGAGCAAGCTGGGCGTAGACCAGGAAAAGGATGTGAGGAACAGGTTCTAGCAATGGCAACTTATATCAGAAATGGCTTTGAGAAACAGAAGATAAACATGGGGGTCTTCTTATATCTAACTGCAGCCTCTGATACCATTTGGGGTGACAAGACTCCTGTTCAGATTCACCATCCATTCCATGTCAAAAACTAACCACTCCATTTGGTAACATGCTGAACAATAGACACTTCCAAGTTTACTCAGAGAACTCTAAAAGGACAGTCCACAAGATAAATAGTGGTTTCCCACATGGTTCTGTTTTTACCCCACTCCTTTTTAATTAGTAAACATATTCCTTCCAGAAATAAAGTACAATATTTATATTACATACATGTGTGTGGTGTCTGTTCTGTCTAATGTGCCCGACAGAACAGATATCACATACTATTATGATTCAGTGGCTGCTGTGAATATCAATATTCAGAGAAACTTTAAACTTTGATTGGTTAAGAAGGATGTCCAGATGGCTGAGGCAGTTAAGGCAACTGTTGTAGATAAGTGAAGCATTGGGGTTAGAGTCCCAGTCCGGCACAAATTTTCAACTCGCATCATTGATTAATTTCAATGCCCTAATTCGGCTGGCATTGGAAAAATTTCCCTGACTATTAAATTTATTTATGCTGATGATATTGCTCTGATCAATTAGGATCAAAGCTTTAGGGCAGCTGAAGCAACAGTAACATCAGACCTGAAGACAACGGATGAATACTTCAAATGTAACTCTCCAACAAAATCCTCGAAAGACCATTGTATCAGCTTTCCATCTAGGGAAGAAACAAGCAAATTACAAACCTGACATCACATTTAGAGATAACTCTCTTCAAACCTGGGCTTAGAGCTGTGAACCCACAATGAACTTGAGATTTTGCATATCTGTGTAGAAATTTATATATTTTTTGTAAACATTTATCTAGTATTTCTCCTGTCATCACACGATAAATAATATAATAATATAATTACACTTACATCCCGCTGGGTCATTCTGAGCAGCACAGCATCTCTACCTGGCAGTTCACGTGGGCTCATCAGCCAGGTTATTTGAGCCATTCTGCTGCAGGCCAGTTTTCACTTCTGTTTGATAGCTAATGTATCCATCTTCATGACCAATTTAAGTATTCATAATGACTCTGTAATATACCAGTTATGTTTGGATAGTCTTTGGATTGATTGTGTTATTTGTGCATGATGACTGAGTTTGCTTAGGACTTGAGTATAGTGATGTCTGCCTACTTCTGTTGACTTCTACTTTAGTGGACTGTGATTCCATTTTGGCCAAATGATTGATTTCAGCCTGGCCTACAAATAGATCCCGTCACTGTAATTCAAGTTGTGCTTCTTCCAATTGTTTTCATTTGTAGTCCTGGAAAAGTCCCAGGATCAGTAACGCATATGGACTATGTGTCATTTACTCTGTGTTTTACTGTGTTCAAGAAGCTGTTACTAAATGGCTTTGTGATCTAAATTGGAGACTACAAAAGCTGTGATTGAAAATGATGGAGAAAGGAGGAGGAGAAGTTGATTTATGGTACAGTAACATGAGGTTGCTGAGAACAATCAATTCCTAAACCAGAAAATAATAAATTTTGACCTTGTTGAGCCATATAGTGGCAGAAATTTATAATAATGTGTTTGGTATTGACACATGTTGCCAGTGCTAAAATTTCTGCAGTCCATTGATTTTGCTATGACTTCGTTGCTTTGGTACTGCATATCTGATTTCCATGTAATTGTGGATTCGGTATCAATGGCTCTGAGTCATTCATTTATGAACACGATCAAGAGTGAGAACGATGACCATGAAACATGGTATTTGGAATAGCAGATAATAGTTTCTTTTTTTTTATTTAATTTATAATGGGCATCAATTGTTTGAGACAGCATTCCAGTAGTGATAAGCTACAAACCCGGTTTGCACTGAGCGAGTTGGTAGTGTGTTTGCGAATCGGACATGCATTCAGGAGGAGGGAGCTCAGATTCCCATTTGGCCATCCTGATTGAAGTTTTTCATGTTTTCCATAAATCATGGGTTATTCACTTCCACATTCTTATCCAATTACTACAGCCTGTACTCTTTGTCTAATAGTGTATTGTCAGTGGGGCACTGTACCCTAATCTCTCCTTTCTCTTCACTGCACTCTTCACTTTTTATTATCATTACTCAGTGTGTACAGTCACACTGGAATGAACTGATGACGCCATGCTTACTGTCATCACTAGAGATGATTCAGAAGTAGATGTTGCAAAGTAGCTGGATTACCTCTGGAATGCATTTAAACTTGTGATTTTATTCTGGTAAATGTGATAGTTGTTGGAAGAGTAGACAGCTACCATTAATTTGTCTTGAAAAGTGATGGCTGTACCAACAAAAAGAGGCTGATACAATCAATGTTATGTGAAAACAAAGCAACAGTCAAATGGTTGTTTCTGATAAACAAATGCTGATTTTATTTTCTGTCCAAAATATTTGATTCTTTAGATAATAGATTCCATGCTACAAAATCAGAATTATTGTAACTGACTGCGCAGAGTGGTCAGAGAGTAAGTCGGTGTACTATTCATGAATGAATGATAATAGGGACTACAAATTAATAGCTAAAATGTCGAAATTAATTGTATTTGATGATCCATAAAGTGAACATTATAATAAGGGGATAGACTATGGAGAGGAGAATAACGGAAGCGACTGTAGGAGAAGAAGATGTATACAGTTGTATCAAGTATCCAAAAGGCAACAGCCAATGAGAAGTATTGAGAAAACAGTAGTAAACATCAAGAATTTTTGAAGTCATAACTAGAACATATGAAATCTTGTATCGTAGTTTAACAAAGAATGTGTAACGGAACTGAAATGATGGTGGGCTGCCAGTAATTTGGAGCCCGCGCGTCGGAAACGGGCGCGCTTGTGTGAGACTGCCAGGGAGTGCACCCTGATGCCATCTATTGGCGAAACTGGGAATTAGTGCTGCCTGTCAGACAATGCACTAAGCTATTGGAGTCAAATGTATTCTTTTTCTTGGTAATTATAAGTTATTACTGTATAATTTAATGTTGTAAAGCGCTAGTAGTAAATTATTATGACTGGTATGGACTCCAGGGTAGTAAATATAAATATTCTTAAATACTAAATGATTTCGGTAAAAAGGTGGTAGGGGAACGCCCCCACTCTTGGTGATACGAGCGTGGCTAGGGGTAGCTGGAGACACAGGGACTGAACAATGGAATGGCCTGGGGAGTGTTGACGTGATCGGACATGCGTAACTGTGCTCACGCAAAAGTGATTGTGCAACAGCGAAGAGGCGAGTATCGTTGCCGTTTTTGGAGTAAAACGCGACGAATGGTTGTTGAAGCCGCCTCTATGCCACTGGGGCTGATTGTAAGAGTTCCTGTGCCCAGATTTTATGGCGGATGTGCAGTAGCTTATACGAGTGCTACAGCTCATAGTTCCAGCCGCCATTAAGGGCATGAGGCGTGAAGAGCTGCGTTAGCCACATGCATCTCACCACCAGCACCGACACGTGTACCCAAGGCAAGACTGCTTGCAATTGTTAAGTCGAACTTTGTATACATGTAAAAGGAGAATACCAGTTTTTTTTTTGCAAGTGCAGAGGACAGAATATAGTAATGAGTAAAATTACGACGCATGATGTTCATTGTAAAGTGTAGTAACCTCAAACATAGTATAGTGAAATCAGACTGAGGCCACCATCGCCTCTTTCATTTACAATTCTTTTGGTTGTAGAATACTTTAGCGTATAAGAATGTTGAAAAGAGCAATGGTCACACCAGAATGAGTCGCCTATTTACAGTTACTTAAATTTTTCTGAGCAACCTTTCAAGTAAAGTCACTTAACTAATTCTGTATCAATGGTCCAAAGAGTAATATCCAAAATCATTAAATAAGTTGAAGGATAGAATTTTGTTAACCGAAGTTGCATAACCTGTCTTGGTAGTAATTACCAAGCCAACTCACAGAAATTGAGAGAGTATTTGCTTTGTAGAATCATCTAGAATGATCAGAAATAGTAATATTCAGAATTAAGTTTAAATTCAACTCAAGCCATTTCACTTTGAAACGAGCCCAAAAATTGATTTATTCTTTTGCTCCTTCAGAGCTGGCGACCGTAGTTATAAGTATTTTCAGGAGGATTCGACGGTAAGTCTGCTGCTCTCGTCGTGCTGATAGGATTATCCGCTGCTGCTAGCAGTGGTGATTGGATACATAAGCTCACTACCAAGTTAAGTGGGTCAGGTAGGCAGTGTTACCGTGTGAACTGTAGGGCACTGTAGGCCGTGGATCGAACCCGTTCAATCATCACAGCTCTTAGGGAAATAGTCCGGTTAGGAGTGTACTAATCATTAGGTAAATACTGGCGAGTAACGGTCAAAAATGTATACGCAAGTGAATTTAGCACGGTCCACGTAGCACCTAGTTAATGTGGTGCAATGGCGAGGGTAGGAGTGGAGTAAAAGTGAGCTGAGCTTGTGGCAGCTGTGCTGGATTCAAATATTAACTACGTGAATTCACTACTGCCTCTTACCATTGGGACTGAGCTATTTACAGTTAAAATACGTAGCAGTAAGCGCAAAGGCATGACAACTACAAGTCCGTTTTGGTTTTATACATACGGAATTGGGAAGTGGGTCATTCCGTCAGTGGAGGGGGTTAAAACAACCGAGTCAGGGGAGAACATACCCCATTTACTGATAGAAAGATTCAGCGGTTCGGTCGCAAATGATTAATCAAGATCACAGATTTTGTTTATTTTCCTGGTAACCGATTACTGTCACAGACAGTCCATCTTCAGACCAATATATGTCTCCATAGGTAATGTGTAGTCAGTGCGCAGAGCCTTTGTAGGCACTAAGATGCACCTGTCATTACTTGCTGTTGACAGTTGCCTCTTAGTACATTAAATGGTCCTGTGTATTGACTCCATATTTCACTAATTGGAGATACATATTGGTCTGAATTTGGACTGTGTATGATAGGAATTGGTTACCATAAAAATAAATAAAATTTGTGATCATAATTGATAGTTCTTTGTGAAACTTTGAGAAGGTAATTAATTTTGGAGACTAAAAAAATCATTGTTTCAGTACTCTTCCAGGAGATATATCAACAGCAAGTTCAGAAGTGAATTTGTTATGAAGATTCTTCACAAATGTGTTTTTAACATGTTGAATGTAGCAGTCCCTATCTTTCACAGAAAGGTCAGATGGCCTCAAAATGAAACTGTGGTTTTAAGCAATATTTGAAGTGACCAACAGAATAAACAGAAAGTGGACAGAAATGGGAGGGGTGTCTCTAAATGGTATGCAGGAAAATAAAAGTACAACAGTTTACATATAGCATATACTGGATGTTCAAAAAGTCTCTCTGCAGTGCTGTATGTTTGTTAACTGCACGTGCAGTGAAATACAAGTTATTAATTTACTGAATATTCATTTTTACTGAGATAAACGAAACAGTGGAATGTTGGGAGAGTCCACTGAAGGTAACCCACCCATGCGAACAATCATACGGCACGGCACGCATGGCTAACAATCATACGGCTCTGCGGAGAGACTTTTTGAACACCCCGTATGAAAGAGAGCTAAAGAAACTGGAAATTATTGGATGTGGTGCATCTTTGTGGAATAAGAGTGGTCCCTGGAGCTGTCCAGACTAGGCTCGTAGACAGTCTCCTTACCAAAGTGGGAATCTTACCTCCTCAGTTCTGACTGTACAAATGCTCGCTCATTTGTACATTCATTTTTACTGAGATAAACGAAACAGTGGAATGTTGGGAGAGTCCACTGAAGGTAACCCACCCATGCGAACAATCATACGGCACGGCACGCATGGCTAACAATCATACGGCTCTGCGGAGAGACTTTTTGAACACCCCGTATGAAAGAGAGCTAAAGAAACTGGAAATTATTGGATGTGGTGCATCTTTGTGGAATAAGAGTGGTCCCTGGAGCTGTCCAGACTAGGCTCGTAGACAGTCTCCTTACCAAAGTGGGAATCTTACCTCCTCAGTTCTGACTGTACAAATGCTCGCTCATTTGTACAATCACCGTAGGTACTAATTTCCAAATTATCTGACTTACAGTATTCATTTTTCTTACAGATGGTATTAACCCCATGATATTTGCTCATGAGTTTAGAGTTTCCCAGTAGGAGTGCACCTGCAAAGACCCCTCCCCCCTTCCGCTCCCTCACCCTCTCTCTCTCTCTCTCTCTCTCTCTCTCTCTCTCTCTCTCTCTCTCTCTCTCACACACACACACACAAGAAATATATAAGGTGGAGGATCAGGAAAGAGGAGAGGACTGGACATGTATATTCAAATGAAGAATACGAGTTTGATGGCTGATCTACACCAACTAATACTTCTTTTTGTGTGCCTTCTCAATGTAACCTATACACAGTGAAATTATTTTTGTTACCATTTTTTGTCTTCCATCCATGATCTTTCCATTATCCTGTTAAGTTGCCAGAAATAATTCTGCATAGTAATTTTATTGATTGTAACATCACTGCCAGTTCACAGGATCAGAAAGTATGCACATACATGTTAGTCCTACATTCACTTTATTAGAAGACTGTTTTGGTGGAGAAAAAATAACATTCAGCTTCTTTGCACATAATTGTATGAAAGAACCTATTTTGTATCCACACTGCATAATTTCTACATCAGTGAGGTAACAAAATAGCTTCTTCACCAGCGGTGTCATATATTAAGTTTTTATCACATCTCAGACTTATTTAGAAATATTTCAGGCAAAAAGCTGCACAACTGGAAGTACTATTGTGACTTGTAACTCTGATACAATGTAATTGATGTACACTGAAATCAACAGAGGCAAAAATATGCACACTGTACATTTTATTTTAAAATATGTGTTCCCAGAGGATATGGATGAACTTCATATTTAGATGTAATATGAAGATTTCAACTTTATGTATTTTCCCTTTTATTTTACAACTGAAAGTAGCTGCTTCTACATTGAAATGTTCCATCATAATGTCATAGTTGTTGGAGGAATTAGTTTCATCTCTCCTTTTTGATTTCCTGTGACATGTCTTCAGTTTGATGAGTATCACCTATTACGTGCATTTTTCATGATCTGACATAATGGTTTGACAGAATTAAAAGTTATAGTGTAGAGGTGCAATGAAAATTATTGATAAAACATTGTCATGTTTCCCAGATATGTAAGTTTTATTAAAGCATTAACAATTTGTACTCCTGAACTTTGAGAAAGGTTGTTTCATTTTCATTTAATTAACCAAAAATATGCAAGAAGTGAAACTTTAATGTTTGGTACAATTATGAGTCTGGAAAGTAAAAAAGAAACATTATAACAGAGCCATGATGTTCTCCTGTGTGCACTGTGTAAATGTCTTTGTTGAAAGATTTATACTCTCCTTGTCTTCCATTCAAAAAACTGCTATCTGTTGCGCAATATTTACTGACCTTGATGATGAGAAACAACTTTATTAAAGGATCATCAGTCTTCCCACTTAAAAATGTGATGTCTTGTTTTGTTATTTTGTCTAACTGCAGGTTCATGAACAAATGGCACCAAAATGTTTTGGTAGGTTCATCTGTAGGATTTTCCTACTCCATTATTTTGTCAATATTCTATACTAACCCTGCCAGCAAGTAAAAGAATCTGAAGGGATCTTCTCTACCAAATAATTTTTTCAGTCCATATTATTAAGTCAGTCTCATAGAATGGCAATGACAGCTGGACGGTGATATGAAAAAAAGAACAGTGGACTTCTTCATGGCTTTCTAGAAAACAAGTTTGAGCCCATTTCCCATTCTTCAAAGTCCAGAGGGCCAAAACAGTCATCAAAGAAGGCCTCCATGACTCGATATAAGTGCTGCTTTACTCCAGAGAATGCATTTCCTTCATCTGGGTACGTCTGTCAAATAATAGATTTTAACATTAGTATGACAATGCAATACATAGATTTTAATGTTTTATAAGTTCTACAGCTGTCTAAAGAGTGCATCATAATTGACATCATAAACTTTGGGGTTTGTCATAGGAACCAAGTAGGTGTAATGCATTCTGAATGGAAACTTATTGTTCCACCACTATGGTGAAACCACAATAACATGCACTGAATTATTCTTATGCAAGCTGGCAGGAAGGAAAACGTGCAACATTTGATGGTAAACATGTCAGCTCCTACACCAGTGTCACTCCAACTTGTATTCTGCAGAGTACTTTGCAGTGTATAGCAGGTTACAACGTGAACTATCTCCTACGATCACCTAAACCTCCCCCCCCCCCCCCCCCAACCCCCATCCCCTCCCTCCTCCTCTAATTTCTCACCAGTCTTTTGCCATATGTAAGTGATAAGTGTAAAGAATGTCTGTCAGTAGGCCTTCAAAATTCCTGTACTTACCAACATCAGTAGATTACCACTAGTTGTGCAGCTGCTGATGAAGTGTTTGAAGAGAAATAAATATCTAAGGCCATCAAGCTTTTATTTCCCCCCTCCATCTGTCTGTGCCTAGAGTTAATCCTATGTGCAAGTATGAGAACATGTTCTAAATGTTTGTATTGTATGTAACTGAAGTGGAATCTGGTACCAGCCTGCTATTCATGTAGTGGGATGGGGGAAATCACCTAGAAACCACATCCAGGCTGGCTGGCTCACAAATCCTTGTTGTTAATCTGCAAGGCAGATTTGAACCGAGTCAGGCTCACCTCCTCCAGTCCTGGACACATTCCACATCCTTGATAAGATTTATGGAACATACCCTATGTGAATGAATCTTTGTAAACCGGAATTTCCAAGATTTTATTGCCACAGTTATTTGAATTTGTGGATGAAAGCAATACACTGCCATATTTTTCTTGTAAAATGCACTTTTGGAAATTTAACAGTAAAACGTTTTTTGATGTACTTGTAGCATCTAACAATGGAAAGAGCATCTCCATGAGAGAGTGAACTGCTCTTTTGTGACAAAATGTGTAAACCTATATGCAGCAAAACCAATTGATTTTTATTATGAATCATGTTTGGTACATAATTCTTGGACAACTGTGTCAAGCAGCGCTGTTTTAAAAACTACAGGCAAGTAAAGCAAAAATCACAAAGATAGATATTTTCAATTTCCACAAAAACCATATTTGGGATGAAGAGAACCCACGTGCTATGCACAGCTTTGAGTTTCAAGAATGATGATGCGCCATTGTGTGGGTGGGGGTTTTTGGATAACATTTCTTTAAAATACTCAAGTCTATATTGGGAAAGTTGCTCTGAAAATAACGTGGTTAATTTTCTTCTCTATCCTTGCTCTATCTGAGTTGGTGTTCTATTTCTAATGAGCTTGTCACTGATGTAGCATTAAAAATGAATCTTTCTTCCTTAGCTTTTGCCATCATCCCTCACAATGAAAAATATTTCAAAGGAATTCCTTCTCATATGCTAACTTAACCACATTATTTCTCTCTTTATCCTGGATCAGTCAGCTTCTCCAGATTTGATTTCTTCTTATTGCTACCATGCATTTATGTTAGCATTCAATACTTCTTTTCAACAGGGACATCATCTTATGAGAAAATTATTTAATATAATGTTAGTGAGACTGGCATTACTGTAATACCATGTATTCATGACTGTAAGTCTCTACTACTATGTTCAGGTCATGTACAGGGACATTACTTTATTAATTATCCAAGGATATCTCTTTAGCTGTAAAGGAGACCTGAGTGTCTTAATCTTGCTAAGTTAAATAAAAATCAGTTGTGCCTGTAAGTTGCATTGAAACCAAGAAACAAAAAGTATAGGTCAGATATTTATCCTGTGCCTGCCCAATCTCCTCAAAATTGGTCAACTCTAGTGGAAACAATATTGAATATGTTCCACTCCCATAAGTGAGATTTAAATGTCTGCTTTTAATGATAAGGATGTTCAAGGCTTTCAAAAACTATATAGATACCACATTCCATGCCAGTTTGACTTATAATGTGTGAGAAAGACTATGACCGAAACTGAGTAGAGATGAAAGAACACCAATGATTCACTTTGTTGAGCCAGCTAAGCACAATGGCTGCCTCCACAGGAGTATAACCATTAACAATGCAGTCGTTCAGTTATTTTTGAGATGGTAGACCTGAGAGGTTGTCAAGAACAATGTATTCCAACACCTAATAAACGGTGATTGAGGTTTACATTGAATGAAAGCTTGGGATCTGCATTGAGTTTATTAAGATCTTCCAGCCATTTGATATATCAGAGTAAAAACTGATGGGGAGTAGACATGTGAAATAGTGGTGAGACTGTAAACCAAAGATTACTGAATCTCTCTGGACAGTGTGCGTTCCCTAATTACTGGAAATATGTCATGACTAGTACTCTCATTAATCTGTTCCTTTTCTATTTAGAATAAATAATCACTCAAAATAATGAACATCATTGTGTAAAAGGAAACTGGATGAGAAATATTGGGTCAGATATTACAGACAAAAAATTATCCTGGCAGGCATGGAGCAAAAAGTAATTCAACTAGCTCATTTCAAGGCGTAACTTTAGAAAATCATAGTTGCAGTGACGAAGTTGGCTATGCATCCCTGTCCAATATAGTATTGTGAGATAAGAGGTGTATTGCACTGTTGCTTCTGAAAGGAGTCAAAATTTCAGTTACCGTATTTACTCGAATCTAAGCCGCACTCGAATCTAAGCCGCACCTGAAAAATGAGACTCGAAATAAAGGAAAAAAAAATTCCCGAATCTAAGCCGCACCAGAAACTTGAGACTTGAAATTCAAGGGGAGAGTAAAGTTTTAGGCCGCACCTCCAAATCGAAACAAAGTTGGTCCATTGTAATATGAGACACAATTTAGGTCGAATGAATGACGATACAGCTACAGTAGTTTGGTTCGAGTCGTAAGCTTAGCAGTTAAGCTTTACCAGGTAGCCATTGCTATGCGTCAGGCGCTCCGTCCGTATTTATACGGGTACCCTTCCTTTTTCACATGCTTCGTCTGGTTTGAATCGATTGCTTATTTTGCTTTGATCTGATAAGTGCTGTTTTCTTTGTTATAGGTGTTTGCGTCACTCTAAGCTGAAAACCGTGTCACGCATTGTTTGTCGCATTCTGATAGTGCGTGTTTATGGCCTGTCGCCGCTCGCGGCATGGCTTGCTTTTGTGCGCGCTACCGCCGCTTACAATTTAAAAAAAAAAAAAAAAAAAAGAGAGAGTAATCGTCTCATTAGCGAAACAATGGCAAGAGACTGCTATTTGTTGTTACTTACACTGTTGCTTTCTTTGATAATGATCAACAAGAACCAAATAATAGACTGCGTATGATAGAACATGTTCTGAACGAGAGTTAGGCGAAAATGTTTCTCCGTTTGAAAATCTTTGCGGCCGCTTCTTTAGTACATCAAATTCTGCACAGAAATTAGTCATCTTAGAATTAAAAATCTAGTCAGCTGCCATGCTTCATTGCTGACAGTATCACTATTAGGCATAAGAATAATACGAATATAAACATGACACGATACGCATATTCTTCCGCGTTTGCTGTTGTCTCACTCTAGTTTCGTAGTTTATTAGGCAGGCAGGATTTAAATGAGATAGCAGCAAACACGAAAGAATACATGACAAAATGTTGATATTCGTATTATTCTTATGGTGAAGAGAATACTGCATGTGATTCACATTTCATCAGGTTCCTATTAGCAACCATCTCTTCTCACAGGTAGGAAAAAATTCAGAAAGTAGAGTTGGCCATATTGACAAACATCCCAAACAGTCTTGCATGTCGGATTTTCGTAGTACATTGAAATTCTGCTACATTCGAAGATGAACAATACGGAATTTGTATTTACTTCGTTGGATAATGTATGAAAGTGCAGTGGTCGAAACTCGGGGCGGAGAAAAAAAAGCTCGTCTTCCAAATTATTATTATTATTATTATTAATTTTTTTTTTTTTTTTATACTGGCGCGGAGGTTTTTGCGCCATGCCTGTGTAGCGCTACATATATTCGACGGCAGAAGTTAGTTGTGGCGGCACCTACCAACATTTTTCAGAACTTCCACTTGCTTTGCACTCGATTCTAAGCCGCAGGTGGCTTTTTGGATTACAAAAACCGGAAAAAAAGTGCGGCTTAGATTCGAGTAAATACGGTAAAAGCAACAAAATGGCATATATATGAAAATGGTGGTGTGTTCCATGTGCTTGGTTCTCCACAGCTAACTGCCAGGAATGACTAAAGGTACATAATTTATTGTACAATATATCTGAAGCCAACATCCTCCAAGTTCATTTGGAACCAAATTCTAAGAGGCAGTGGAAAAATAATGTTGTTGATGTTACTGTTGTGGGGATTTCCACAATAGTCTATCCTATACAGGTCTCTCCATCTCTGTGTAGCTACTGTAATGTACGTGCATCATGCATTTGAACCTGTTTACTGTACTCGAGCTGTGGTCTCCCTGTACAAAAGCCTGCCCCGCTCCCCATCCCCAATCACATGCACTCACACACACCATCAGGCAACTTTTTTTTCCCTCTGGATGTGATGTGTCCTTTTAACCAGTCCCTTCATTTAATCAATCTGTGCCTAAATTACTTTTTTCTATGATTCAATTCAGTACCTTCTCTAGTTATTTACTACCTCTCTAATAATATGATTCATGAAATATAGTAGAAACTTACTATTATCAGAACTTATGAAATTATTTTACAGCTAAGATGAGTGATCAAGTAAGAAAGAAAGTTTATGATAATCTACATTGAGCAATAGAATGAATAAAATAAAGTAAACGAAGTAAGGGGGAGGGAGGAAGGAAGGTGGGCAGGTGATGACAGTATTGATGATAACCCAAATAGGGAGACAGGCTCTTGAGTTTTAACAGGATAAAGTTTCTTGTCTAAGAATTGAGAGTTAACAGCAAAATCTTATTTGTCTGAGAATTAAAGAAAAATAAGCAAATAAACCTCCATAAACAACAAGTTCAGTATACTACGCTACACAGCTTGTTGAAAGACCACAACATGTATAATGTTACCTGGTGCCTGAAAAGAACTCCTTCTCTTGTAAGAGCACTTACAAGCAACATGCTTTGCTGATAATGTACGGTGTGATCAGCAGTGCCATGGATGAGTAGAAACATTTTGTCTTGCAGTCTGCCAGCTCTGTTTGTTACATTTGCTTGTTCATAGCCAACGTAATTGTCTTCAACAGAAGGCAGGCCCATATATCGCTCTGTGTACGCAGAATCTGTGAAATAGTAACCACACTATTATTAGTTTTGGAATATTGTTGTTTGTTTCAAGCATGTATCATTAATAGTAAATAAAAACAAATTTCATTTTGCCCCACTGTTAGGTGTTCATTATTATGTGGTTTACATCTTATTAGGGCATCATCACGTAACAACTGAGTAGTTTTGCATGATCCAATTAACCAGCCTCACGCACCTTGACCTCAACTTCAGTGATCATATTCATCTCCACAAACTTGGACTGCAATGTATTGTTAGTGTTACAGTTTTGTGCCTATTGTACTCTTCCTCCTAAGAGAATGCTTGGACTTACATTATTAGAATTTATATTGTGTGTAGGCCTGCTTTAATTTCTGGTCATTAATCATTGTATTGTAATTGGTGTATTCTTACTAAAACAATTTATACCTCTTGCTATTTCTCCTGTCTCACAGTGTCTACACTCTTATACTACATTCATGCAACTTGCATATTTTAATATTTTGTGTTCATTCTGTACTGTTTTAGTATTGTTCATTCTGTAAATGTTATTCAATACACTCACTTCAATACTTCCAATACTTTCATTAGGCTGTTATTATCTAGCAGAATACATAACCACCCGTGTCTTCCCAGGGCAAGGAACAACAATAATTATTATGTGCCAATGTGTATGTCCTACTAGCAGTTAGAATGCATGTGATGTTTGTATTGAAATGTGTGACAACTATTTATATTGTAATTTATCTATGCTCGTCTTCTTTCTTTATACATTTTTACCAGCAGAAACTTCTAAAGAAGTAGCAACTGCTGCACTTTAGTTGTAGAACAAAGCATGGGAGTACAGACAGAAAGGCACTAAATAAAGTTGTTTGGTTGTCAAAAGGGCAATTGTTAAGTGTTCAACAACTACAATAGTAGAAATAAGAGCTCTCACAAAACACAAACAAATTTTGATCATATGTAAAGGCTATCAGCGACATGAAATTTAGTGTCTGAGGACTTGTGGATGCTGGATGAGAAACAACCGAAATAGCAACAGCTGAGCAAAGTCCCAGGGTCTGATGGGAATCCCCATCAGATTCTATACAGAAATTGCAGCTGAGTTAGCCCCTGCTTCAACCATAATATACAACAGAGCCCTTGAAGAATGAATTGTGCTGAGTAGTTAGAATAAACCAGAAGACACATCAGTCTGCTAGAAGGGTATCAGAAGTGATCCAAGAAACTACCATTCAGTATCATTGACCTCTGTTTGTTGTAGAATCTTAAGAGTATATTCTGAGCTCAAATATAATGAGGTATCTGGAACAGAATGACCTCCTGCATGCCAACTACCATGGATTAAAAAAACACAGGCCATGCAAAACTCAACTTGTACTTTTTTCACATGACACCCTGAAAGGTGTGGATCAAGGTTGAGAGCCAGATGCAGTATTTCTTGACAACCATGAAGCATTTGTCTCAAGTGTTTTTGTTTGTATGGCAGACACAGTATGTTGTTGTGGAAGGAGAGTCATTGACTGGAGTATACGAGCAATAAACTAATTAAAAATTTATGACTGATGCTGCCCTTCCTCCTCTTGTATATAAGTAACTAAGTAAGTGAAGAACTCGGGCTTACACCAGGGGAGGTAACTCCCATCTGTGCAGTTCATAAAAGCTGGTGGAGGAGGGAAGGATCCAGATGGCTCAGATAGTGAAGCAGCCTTTGAAATCAAGTATGTTATGTTTAGCTGCATGTTGTGCCACAGGGTTATCCTTACAACACATTCTCCACTCCTGTAATTATCCTGGCCTCTACCTACAGTAACATACTGTCCCCAAACCCTCCACCCAACAGTTTCCACACTCTCTTTCATATTATCTTCTCCCAATTCTCGTCTCCCACCCTGTTTATTTGCTTCCATATGCCAATGCACCTAGCTGTCTTTGCCCACTCCTCTCTTTTTTCACTCCTTTTTTCCCCACCTCCCTGCCCCACAACCTCCCGACACTGCACCTGTTGGCATTCTAGTCTCTGCACGCTCCACCAGACAGAGTTTCTCTCCACCTGTTCACGACTATCCCTTCCCCTTCCCCACCCCCTTCAGATTGCTGCTTGCATCCCACGCGATAAGTGTATTCTGGCCCGAGCTGCTGGGGTTGCCAGTCATGTGTGCATGAGGTGTGCTTGCTTGTGTGTATTGAATGGTGTGTGTTTCTCTTTTGCTGATGAAGGCTGTGGCTGAAAGCTTTATGCAAGTGTTTTCTAACTGTGCCTGTGTACAACTCAATGTGTCTTCTTTACAGTTAGTAGCAATCTGTCTTTTCCTAATTTGTTGAATCAAATGAAAATAATATTTATTTCTATTGACTGGGGTCTCTGTTGATCCCACTTGTTAGTTGGTGTTATACAACAATTTCTGTTTCTGAATATAACTTGTCTTAATTACATTGGCAATAATGATGCCACTAATAAACATTTCAGTATGTTCAATGCTGGGAGCATGAACACTCATTCTTGTTTTGTCTCATTTTGTTTAGTTTATTATTTGGCACTAATCTGAGAGGTAACAAGTGATGTTTGTTTTAGAGAATTAAAAATATCAGAAAGGTATTATTACAGATATGATATAAGTAACCCAGAGCATCTTAGTGAAATAATTTCCATTATGCAGAATAATAGTGAAGAACTAAATAGTGACAATGAATCAGAATCACCAGAAAATGAGACTGTGTTAGAGGTGGAAGAAGAAATAGCAGATGAAATAGAAAACAGTGTTAATGAAGATGACACTGTTAATACACTAACTGATAAAAATTATAGAAGTAAAAATGGAATATCTTGGTCTAGAAATCCACCGTAAGCTATGTGTTGAACAGTTCATAATGTTATTGACGTGCTTTCAGGAGCATTTAGTGAACTGTATCAGTAAGTGAAGCTTTCAAGTTGTTCTTTGATGACAGTATTTTAAAAGTTCTTATAGACTGCACTAATGCATTGTGAGGAATGGAATGCAAGATACCCAGCAAAGCAGAAATAATGGTTGCTGATAGTTGTTGATGAAATGTACTTATTTCTAGGGGTTCTGACAACTAAAGGTGTTCTAAAAGCTAAACAGAAGCCTATAGAATTGTTGTGGATCACAGATCTTATGTGCAAAAAAGATGTTTTCCTTGCTTGAATGTCTCAAACTTGATTTCAGTAGTTATCTACATTCATCAGATGTGGTGGCATCACTATAAGAAATGAGAGGAGAAATAATGATAAATTCATTGCTATCAGGGATGTCTTCATATTATCTGTCAACCACTGGAAATCTAATTGCAATCCTCATTCACATATCACAGTAGATGAACAACTTGTTTCTTTCTGTGAACGTTGTCCATTGTCTTTTATATGAAGTCAAAACCTGTTAAGTAGTGGGTGAAAGTACGGCCTTTGGCTGAAGTATATACTGGCAAAGAAGGGAATGCCCTAGAAAAAAAAAAAAAAATCAAGGACAAACAGTGGTATTGGATATAACTAGCTGCCTTAGAGGAGGCTGTGGCATTGGCACAGATAACTTTTTAATGTCTTTTCCACTTGCAATTGGACATTACAAGAGAAATTTGACCTTCTGTGGAACAATGAGGAAGAATAAGCAAGAAATATCTAATGCTTTGTTGCTGAAACCTATAAAGGAAGTAATGTCATCTGTCTTCATTTTTCATAATGAGTTTACCTTTGTGTCCAATGACCTGAAGAAGAATCATGCTGTGATTTTGCTTAGCACCAGGCATCATGAAATGAATGTAGGAGGTAATACTGAAAGACATTATTTTGCATTACAAAAACATCAACAAAGGGGTGTCGATGCAATGGACAAGGTGGTCAATGAATAATATTCTGTGAAAAGAAGCATAAGAAGACGACCTTTTGTCTTATTCTTCAACATTGTTGACATAGGGTGTCTGAATATCTAATATATTAGGGAAGACAAAAAGTCAGCATCTTACATCAAGATCTACTCAAGGGAGGAGAAATTTTCTGATGAATCGTGGCAGGGAGTTAATCATACCACAAATCAAACGATGACCTGAATGACCCTTAGGAGTTACAAAGATGATATTTATTTTTATTTATTTTGTCCTGTAAATCCTGGTAGCAATTGAATTGTAAGGATATTGAATGTATCAAACTGTACAGAGTTGAAATATAGCTTATGTGACAGTGAGGAGATAATTGAAATAAAATACCAATTACAGAAAACACACAGAAATAATGAAAAACAGAGTTGTACTGTGGAAGAATGAGGAATGGAGTAAAATTATACTAAATATTGCAATAAATAATCCATGAATACAAAAACCAAATTTTCACTTGGCTGTGATAGTTCCCAGAAAAACATAAGAAAGGTAACAGTTCGATCTCAACATACAAGTAAAAAGAGAGCAAAGATTAAAAATCATGTTTAAAATAGAACTGCTGACATAAAATTAATCAAAACTAGTTCCAAAACAATTGTAATATTAGCAATGAGAAAAAAGATGAAAAATATGACACAGATATTGTAGTTTACATTGACTGTTGAATAGTGCATCACAAACATGTTTAGATATCCTGACACGAAATAAACCAAATCTAGTTCTAAAATAACTGTAAGTTTAGCAGTGCATTCATTTTGTCCCAGAAATCCATCAACGATATAAAAAGATTTCTCTGTGAGGTACTCTTTGAGAATTTATTTGAATATGGGCAATTGATTTTGAAGATATTAAATATGTGATGGGAGTGCATTAAACAGCTTAATGATGAAATAATAAATTCCATTTTGAACCAGATTAAGACTTTTCAGTTCATTATGCAGACTGCTTCTGATTCTTGTGTTGTAGTCATGATGTTTACTATTGTATTTGTAAAGAGAAAAGTCATTACAGACAAAAGTCAACAAGTAAAAATGAACTGTGAGTTGGTGGTAAGATTCCCCATTCTTCAAATCAGGTACCTGCAAGAATGCCTACAGTGGACACCATTCATTATTTAAGTGGTTGGTTCCCCCCAGATACAATAGCACACAACATTAATGAATGAAAGCAGCCAAAGTACAAAACCTTAGTGGTATCTGCTTTAGCCACTGTTACAATAATACATAGTGCAAATGTCACTGAGCTGTCCTTAAAAGATGAAGAGTGTTTGTTGACCAATTACATTTGCCGTCTATACAATTTACATGACAATAACGAGATAATGGAAATAAAATGCCAATTACAGAGCATATACTGAACTGATGGAGGGATTTTGTATCCTCAACTTTCTATGTTGGTTCATCTCTATACTTTGTCAGTTTCTTCGAGGTTTCCTTGTAGTGTATGGAACCTCATATAATGGATTTTATCTGCATTAAGTAAGAGACCATTTGAAGAAAACCATTTAACATTTCAACAAAAACTTTGTTTGCAGCTTGTGCAAGACTGTTTTCTGACAGTTTGTCTATGAGAATTATGGTATCATCTGCGAAAAGGGTAAATTTACTCATATTGGAACGATGTGGTAAGTCAGTAATGAGAATAAGAAATAGCAGTGGACCCACAATAGAGCCTTGTGCCACATCACAACTTAAGATGCCCATCTCAAATGGTGCATGTTCTCCAGATAACCCCTTTTGCATTACAGTCTGCTTTTCATCCTTTAGATATCACTGAGACCCTGAAGTGAGAGTACCTGCTGGACCACAATACTCTGTCTTTTTCAAAAGAATTTGATGGTTTACACAATCGAAGGCTTTCGAGAGACCACAAAAAACATGTACTGATGACATTTTTATGTTAATTGCTCCTGAAATTTGATTTTAAAACAGAATATTGCTTTCTTGGTAGAAATACCAACACAAAACCCAAAATTACTTTTGTTGAGGATATTGTGGAAGTTTAGATGATCAACAATCCCTCTGTGCACAAGTTTTTCAAACATTTTTTAAAATATAGTTATAAGAGAGATTGGGCACTAGTTTATGACATTACTTTTATCAACTTTTTAAAGAGTGGTATCACTATATCACTACAACCAGTTTTTTTACTATCAGGGACAATTTCTTCTTGTGGAGATGTATTGAATATGTTAACATAAGACTCGACTTACATATTTATTACAATATTTTACTAGAAATATTGTCCACACTTTCATATTTTTTAATTTTTTTGTTACTTAATTATTCTTTCAATATATTTACTGTAACACAAGGAAGGGAAATCAATGAAAAATCTTGTTCCAGGCTCTGGGAAGAGAAGATGGTGAACCTTCTGCTAAATTGCAGCTTTCAAAAAGAAGCTGGTATCAGCTGTGTCCAAGGAAGTTTGGCAGAAAGTGTTTTGTATTCTGTGAAATGTGCAAAAAATGTATAGTTACACACAAAAATTTTTAAGAAAGTTACTAACACCATGCGTGTTTCATGAAGCGACTACATGAAGTAGACATATGCTTGGAAATTTGATACCTTCTTTTTTTAAATTCAGTTGTGTTCTCTTTTTCTCAGTTTTGTTTAGTTTTATTAGGAATAGTTAAGCCAGTATAACATTATCTAAAGATGTTATTCTATGTTTATCTGTGTGTATGAGAGAGGAAAAAAATATGAAACATATAGGATATTATCATAAACTTTGTATTCACTGCCACAGTATTGTAGCTTTAATTAATTGCTTAAATGTGTTATATTAACAAATAAAATATATTGGCCATGTACTAAAAATATTCTGTTACATTTTGGATTCATTTCTATTCAAAGGTCGCTATTATTGCATGGGGTCATATTTGACCCCTTTTGGAAGTTGCTGTGGATCCTGGAATGTAGTAGTCTGAAGGTTAAGTGTGTGGTCCCTACAGAAACTAGGGCTAACTGGAGACAATGAATTTATACAAAAGGACAGCATGAATAGTTACAGGTTTGTGTGGTCCACAACATAATGTGAAAGCTAGAAAATCAGAATAGGCAAAGGTTTGAAAACAGATATCAGTTATGCTGTGGAACTCACTATGGTTCAAGAATCAATACTAAGTGAGACATCTAAGAATATATTACAATTTAATTCTTAAATTATAATTGAGAAGTCACAGTTTCTTATAAATCTTTTATTATTAGTTTTAAATGTCACCGAAGACTAAATGTGCTAGCATATTAGGGGAAGAATGTCAGCTCTTAGCTTTGTGGTAGAAAACATTATTGAGTTTTCATTGTATCATTCCAAAAACTATTCCATAAGATAACTATTGAAAGTAATGAAAAATACACTAAGACTTTCATCTGTAGGTTAACTCAGTGACACAGACTTTGGATTGCAACGTAAGTAAATTGAGTTTATTTTAACAGTTTGGTTGTCAATATGTTAATTAAGTTTTCATTTGGTATTTACTTGAATGGGAAACAGTATTAGATGTGGATTTCCTTGTGGAGGGCATGAATTTTCTCTCCCAGTAGCATTATTTCACAATTTTGCAGATCTGTTTGTTATACAACATGTACTTAACTCTCATCACATATCCTGCTGCAAGGCTACTCATTTTTGCTATTGTCTATTTCATTCATGCAGTGGTTGACACTGGACTCACATTCAGAAGGATTGCAGTTAAAATTCCTGTCCGATCATCCAGATTTATGTTTTGCATGGTTTCCCTGAATCACTTATAGCAAATGCTGAGATGCTTCTTGTATAAAGGGTATGGTCAATTTTCTTACCTGTCCTTCCCAACCCAAGATTGTTCTTACTCTCTAAAGAATCTCATCTTTTTTCTATTTCCTTTAGACATGTCCCTCCTTTTACCACTTGCTGTCCTTGTCTTGTTACTCTTTTTTTCCACCTCCATTTTACTTTTGTATATTGTATGTTTTCAAACTCCTTCTGGTGCTACATCAGTAGCTTTTCCTTTGTTAACATATTTTTGTCGATGCTTTCAAATACAGTCAGGCATTTCTCTACTACCAAATTAAACCCAAACTTCTGAAATTTTTGCATCTTGAATATTACTAATATTCCGTTGCCAATTTCTGTCTCACCATTTCATCCAGAGCTTCGTGTCTCACTCCACTTAATACTGAATAGTACCATGTCCTTCAACACTGTTCTGTCATTAGTGAGATAAAAAAAAAGCCCTTTGGTCATGAAACGTTTATGTACCTGCCACTCAGGGCTCATTGTTGCTGTCTAGTGTGGGGCATATCATTCTGAGTATCATGGTGTGTTACCCAATGTTTACCTTACCATCAAATATTATTGTGATGGTTATAAATATACTTTTATTTGGTAACAAGTTTTGAATCATTTACTGCAGGGAAGTCTGTTATTAATTATGCATACAGGCCACGTCGAATGGTTGCCATGCGTCTTCAAGACAGGATGGTGATGATGGTTTTTGCTACGCATTGCAGTACCTGCTGGTGGGGCAGTTACCTAACATGCCCATGTCCTGGCTCAGAGAAGTGAGGCACACCATGGTACAGTGCGTTCCGTGACAATGGGAGTGACGTCACTGGGGACAGACAAAGCTTAGCGTTTAGCTGTTTTAGAGCTGTAATTTGTGAACATCGTGCCAGGTCGATATATGTTTATACACTGTATGAGAAGAGTTACCTTACACAACATACTGTAACTGAAAGATCAACATAATCATATTTTGGAAGAAATGTTTTTGATCATTAGTAGAATTTGGAAACAGATAAGAGGTTTTAGAGTTCCAGGATATATACAGTTGCAAAGGTAAAGAAGTCCTCATTAAGAAGCAGTACTCTATTTGTCAGAATGTGAAATTAAGAAACAGCATTTCAGAATTCTGGAGTTGCAGAGCTTGTAATCTGTATCTATATACATTATAAATAAAAAAACTTCACTAACAACTATATGTTTTTCTACCTCTCTTTGATTGCAATTTCATTTTTGAGATTCATCTCTTCATGAAGCTAAACACTTTTAGTACCAGCAATGAAATTATGTCCCTTTTTGAACAAATTAAAAAATAAAACATGTGCAGGACAATCTTCAAACAGCAGCTCAAGAAGCCATTGTGTTGTGTCTCTAATAGATAAATGTACTAGAGTATGTCACCTACTTCTCTTTCCTAGCATTTATCCCTTGAAAATGAACTCTCTGTTTTCATGAAGTAGGCACATTTGTTTCATTAAAATGTTGTGGCCGGATGGCCTTCCTGTTGCCACAGTCATCAGTTAACCTAACAGAGGTAAGTTGTTAATCCATCTGTAAATGATGTAAGCTTTGTTCTGTGTGTTATCAAGGTTTAGTTGTTTGTGTTCTGTATTTTCTATGAGGAGATTGGTGATCAGCCCAGTATTTGCCTGAATGAACATGGAAAACTATAGACCAAATTAATTTATGACAGTATTAAAAGTATTCAAAAAATTACTGCATTCAAAGATAGTCAGTAT
The DNA here is from genome assembly GCF_023864275.1 of Schistocerca cancellata. Classification (NCBI taxonomy): domain Eukaryota; kingdom Metazoa; phylum Arthropoda; class Insecta; order Orthoptera; family Acrididae; genus Schistocerca; species Schistocerca cancellata. The sequence goes on along the minus strand of NC_064632.1, from coordinate 292,215,374 downwards.
ACTAACCATTTTGGAATTAGAAACAAAAGAAAATGTGTCTTTCAAAAAGATTTAGCAACTGAACAGTCAATTTTCATATTTGTGGATGTCATCTTAGAGTTTTTAAACAGGAACTGTTTGCCAGTTGGTTTCTTTGATGTGAGTAAAGCCTTGTTTGATTGGAATTTATTATTAGGGGAAGTTCACCATTATTATATCAGTGGCTAATCGGATAACTTTAAATCCTGTCGCACCAATAGGATCAATAGCAGTTTGTAAGCAATGGACTCTAAATCAGCAGTAACTGTATATCATATTGGAGGTTAGATATCATGGGAATTCTCTCCTGTAACCACTATTATTATTGCTTTTGTGCTAATCACTTGTATATAGCTATGACCAACTAGTGTGAATTAATGATGTTTGCAGACGGCACTACAATGGTGACTAAAAATTTACCAACTGTGGACACCATTAATATTCTTTCCATGTTTATCAAATGATTTACAGTCAGCTCACTCTCAGCAGACCTAAACAAGGTGAACTTCATGCAGCTTTCCTTTAGCTATAAAGTTCTAGAAGAATTTACAATTGCTTATGGTAATAAGCTGCTACAGAGAGTAGATTAAAGTTGCTTTTGCATAAAGAACTTTTTTCTTACATTGATGGCCAGAAGATTGGAATAGCACCCTACTTTATTTAGATACACTTCATAATTGGATATGGAATTATTTTTTCTGTGAACTCTTCTCTTTCTCAAAATAATCTTTATTGCCCAGAAAAGAATGATTAAGACTCATTTGTAGAGTAAGTCTGTCAACCTCTTGTTGAGAATTATTTAGCAAAGTGACTATACTTATTCTGATTCCCAGTATGTTTTCTCTCATGTACATTATTCTGAAGGACGGTACTCAAAAACCTACATACATAACACTAGACACAAGAATGACATCTACTATTAAGACAAGTATTATGTAACCTTATTTTCATATATGATTACAGTACATACATATCAGTTTTCGATAGCATGTGCCAATGCTGTGTTTGTAAGGTAATAGTACATTCAGTGATAGCTTGGTCAAGTATTTTAGTAATCTATGATGCACAAATCATATTTTGACAAATTAATACTGTATAAAAAATGCACACTGCAATTTAATTAAAAAAAAACTCAACTTCAGATTTTAATGAGATAAAAATTTCTTAAAGATGGATGCAAGTAGTAGTTTTGCTGGTAATGATAATAATGCATTTACTCTCTTTGAAGATAGATTTATTTATTTGTGGAGTACATATCTTTCATGCAGATTCTAATGAGGAAAAAGAATGCAAATTCTTGTATCTTACCATAGTAAGCCCAACTAGTGATGGGAGCAACTGAAATCCCACACCGAAACAGCCTGTGGTCATCATTGCTGAGGATCATAGCAGATGCAAATCCTCCATAACCCCAGCCCCAAAGCGCTACGTGATCTCTATCAACAAACTTCAGGTTGTTCGTCAGGTACCTAATAATTACATTCAATTAGACTAATGTCTTGGTTAACATCCCTTTGAATCTTATCATCTCTCTACTTTTCATTTCATTTCATAAATTTTCAAATCATTCAACAAAGAAACATAATAAAATATGGGGAAAGTTCATTATGCCTTTCTAGTGATCTCAAAATTAAATTATACAGAGAGGTGTCAAAAGTCATGGGATAGTGATAAACACATATAGAGATGGTGGTAGTATCACATTCAAGGTATCGAAAGTCAGTACATTGGCAGAGCTATCATTTGTACTCAGATGATTCATGCAAAAAGGTTTCCAACATGATTATGACCACACAACAGATATCAACAGACTTTGAACACAGAATGGTAGTTGGAGCTAGATCCACAGGACATTCCATTTTGGAAGTCATTAGGGAACTCGATAGCCAAGACCCATGCTGTCAAAAGTGTTATGAGAAAACCAGATTTCAGGCATTACCTCTCACCACAGATAGTGCAGGGACTGACGGCCTCCTCTTAATGACTGAGGCCAGTGGTGTTTGTGTGCAGTTGTCAGTGCCAATAGACAAGCAACAACTGCATGAAATAACCACAGAAATCAATGTAAAATGTACAATGAGCGTATCTGTTAGGCAGTGTGATGAAATTTGGCATATATGTGCTATGGTATCAGACAACTGAGACGAGTGCCTTTTCTAAACACTGCCTACAGTACCTCTCCTGGAATCATGACCATATCAGTTGGGCCATAGACAAATGGAAAACTGTAGCCTGGTCAGATGAGTCCTGATTTCAGTTGGTAAGAGCTGATGGAGGGTTTGACTGTATCACAGACCCCATGAAGTCATCCCCCCAAGTTTTCAACAAGCAACTGTGCAAGCAGGTGGTGACTCCTTAATGATGTGGGCTGTTTTTGCATGGAATTGACTGGGTCCTTGAGACCAACTGAACCAGTCAGTGACTATAAATGGTTATGTCTGGCTACTTGGAGATTCTCTGAAGCCATTGACTTTATGTTTCCACACAACAATGTGATGTCACCAGGCCACAATTGTCCGCGACCGGTTTGAAGAACATTTTGGACCGTTCAAGCAAATGTTTTGGCCACCCAGATTGCCCAACATGAATCAGATTGAATATTTATGGGACATAATTGAGATGTCAGTTTGTGCACAGTATCCTGCACCAGCAACACTTTCTCAATTGTAGACGGCTAAGAGGCACTATGGCTCAGTATTTTCTGCTGGGGACTTCCAATGACTTGCTGAGTCCATGCCACGTTGAGTTGCTGCACTACACTGGGCAAAAAGTGGTCCAACCTGATATTAGGAGGTATCCCATGACTTTTTTCACCTCAGTGTAGTAGTCAGTAGCACACTGTGGGATTTACTGATGGGACAATAACCACAACAGTCTCTTTTCATTTATTTAAAAGTATGAATGTTATTATATTTTATATAATAATGGAAAATCCTGAGTGGGAAGAGCAAAGACAACCATTTACTTAGTGAAGGAAGCTATGAGCATCAAATAATGAAACAAACAAGAAATTGAGCATTGTAGCTCAGCTTTTGAGCTTGTTTTATTCTTCATATGGAACCCCTGCCTACTTATGTATACATGCCTCCATTTTTACATTGTGGTAGACTGCTTAAGCTGAGGTAAGTGGTTGTCTTGAGTGGAGCAGGTGGAGTAAACATCATCAGGAAGGGGTGAGGGGTTCAATGGATGTACAATTAGTTTTGATTAAACATAAATTATTGACAGATGCTGATGTAGGAATTGGAGATACCTGAAGATGAACAACAAGGTTACTGGACAAAATATTAGTTATCCCCATAAAAGAACACTGGTTGCTTAGGAGCACTGCAGATGGTGTGTAATTTAAAACTTTTCCAGCATAGAAATTGTTCTATGGATTATCTTGTGAATGGCCGCATGTCTGTAACTTGCTGCCACCATATTTAGGTGCACTCTGTACTGATAATCTTTAGATGTATAGTGGCAAAACTGCACTGAGATCACCTATTTAAGACTATCGGCTCATGTATAGTATACCCAGTTGTCACTATGGATGCACCAATGTGTTAACTGCACCTGCTATGTCAGATTTTGTACTACTATTTATTTATTTATTTATTTATTTATTCTTTACCCATGGACTCCAGCTGAAAATCCAGCTGAGAGTATTGGGTGTGTCATACAATAGGCTATTAACATCATTAACATCATATATTTCATTATATATAAATGAAACAAATGATTAAACAGAAATAGTCCATAATCATACAAAGGTATTAAATGTTTCACATTATATGTACACACAAATCCAAACAACATACATGATAATTTTAAAAGATACATTTCAGTAATGATACAACATATTAAACACCATCTTAGTATTCACTCAAACTGTATATACATTTCTCTGTGAGATATAGTTTCAAATGATTTTTAAAACATTTTAGGTCAGTTTCTTTTTTAATGATTTTGGGGAGTTTATTAAAAAACTTTTTGTCTGCTTCTTCTGGGGCAGTCATAGACAGTTTTAGATTTCTGTTTATCATGTAGTAATTTTCATTTCCTCTTGTACTGCATTTGTGTACATCTTTATTTAGGAGGTGTTTATCACTTGACCTTACTGCCATTATGCTTTGGTATATGTACAGTGAATATAATGTCATAATATTATAGTATACAAAAGCTTGCCTACAGGTCTGTCTTGGTGGTATTTTTGCAATGCATCTCACTGCCCTTTTCTGAATTGTGAATATTCTTTTTAGGTAGCCAGCTTGTGCACTTCCCCATATATGAACTGAATAAGACAAATGTGGGAAGACAAGTCCATAATACATTGATCTGAGGACTTTATCATCCACAGTCTTAGCTGTTTTATGCATGATGAAGATCTGTTTGTTTATCTTTTTACACAGTGCATCGATGTGCTCTCCCCATGCCATTTCTGTCTGTCTTCAAAGCTTTGGTGTGAAGTATTTAATTTTGGCCTTGTAATGGAACATTGCGATCAATTTTTGTAAGCAGGAGAGTTAAAAAAATGTTTACAAAACAAATATGTACCATAGGCACTCCAAACAATAAATTAGTCGCTTCCAGTGGATATCATGCAGATACTGACTGGTCATGATAATGACTTCAATTCAGCGAAGAAGAGGGTCCACAAGTATGCCTCACCTGGCTAAAGCCACTCACTGACAATTAGATCCTATAGAGCTACTGAACTGTGAGGATGTTGACTGCTGTGTTGCATGTGCAGTTGCAAATAGTCCCAGACATTTGTTATTGGGTCAAGATTGGGTGATTTAGCAAGCCAGGTGAGATGTGCCAGTGTAGATGGATATTCATCAAAACAGTAGGCAAGTAGCTCTGTGGGCACAGGTGTAGGCGTTTCGGAAGACAGGAATATCAATTGCATACTGATCATGAAGACTTAGAAGAAAGAACAGTATTTGGTCATTAGAAATCTTGAAGTATACGACCTGGTTCATGTAGACAAAAACCTGAAAGCATGGGTCCATGTCATGGTATCCCAAACATCCCCCAAGCATCACAGAATCACCATCATCCTGCACTACACCCACCATACACAACAGGTTAAACACCTTATGGGGCTGTCGATGCACTCAGCACCTTGTATCATTTGAATAGAAGCAAAACTGTGACTCATTGAACCTCAGTAAATGCCTCCAGTCATTACTGTCCAGTTGCTGTGCTGCTTGGCCAATTGAAGGCAATGCAGCTTTATGTGCATTTGGTGGGGGCAGTGGCGTATTGTGAGGCACCTGGCTCCAAATACCATACCTTTGCAAGAGATCTTGCTGAGAACCTGAGAAAATTCTGGTCCTATATAAAATCATCAAGTGGTTCTAAGGCTTCTGTCCAGTCACTCATTGACCAGTCTGGTGTGGCAGTCAATGATAGCAAAATTAAAGCTGAAGTTTTAAATTTTGCATTTTAAAAATTGTTTATGCAGGAGAATTGTTAAAAAAAAAAAAAACTGACTCCTGTATGGGGGACATATTAGTGAGCATCATTGTGTAGAGAAACAACAGAAAGAGTTGAAAGCAAATAAGTCCCAGGTGCAGATAGAATTCCATTTTGGTTTTACAAAGAGTACACTACAGCATTGGCCATTTAACTTGTATTTATCGTGAATCTCTTGCAAAGTCCCAAGCATCTGAAAACAGTGCAGGCTTTTTGTATATAATAAGGATAAAACAAAGGACCCACAAATTTCAGACTAATATATTTACAACAGTTTGCTGCAGAATCCTTGAACATAATCTCAGTTTGAATACAATAAATTTCATTGAGAGGGAAAAGCTTCTGTCCACAAATCAGCACCATTTTAGAAAGCATTGCTTGTGTGAAACTCAGCCTGTCATTTTCTGACGTGAGATCCTGCAAACCATGGATGAATATGGCAACAGGCAAATTCCATATTCCTAGATTTCTGTACAGCATTTGACACGTGCCACACTGCGAACTTTTAATGAAAGTACAAGCATATGGAATAGTTTCCCAGGTAGGTTAATGGCTCGAACACTTGTTAAGTAACAGAACCGAGTATGTTGTCCTCGATGGCAAGAGTTAATCAGAGACAAGGGTATAGTTAGGAGTGTCTCATGGAAGTGTGATAGAACCATTGTTTCTTTCTGTATATGTAAATTATCCAGTGGACAGGGTGAGCAACAGTCTGCAGCCATTTACTTATAATATTGTGGTGTATGGGAAGGTGTCATTGTTGAGTGACTTTAGGAGGATACAAGATGACTTAGTCAAAGTTTGTAGTTGGTGTAATGAATGGCAGCTAGCTCTAAATGTAGAAAAATTTAAGTTAACACAGGTGAGTTGGAAAAACAAACCCCTAATGTTCGAATATAGTATTAGTAGTGTGCTCCCTGACACGGTCACATCGATTAAATATCTAGGTGTAACATTGCAAAGCAACATAAATGGAATGAGCGTGGGTAAGGAATATAGTAGGGAAGGTGAATGGTCGACTTTGGTTTGTTGGGAGAATTTTACAAAAGTGTGTTTCATCTGTAAAGGAGACCACATATAGGACACTAGTATGACCCATTGTTGCATACTGTTTGAGTATTTGGGATCCACACCAGGTCAGATTAAAGGAAGATTTGATACAGCTGAGAAAATTTAGTGAACCAGCATTAGGATGACTGCAGAGCATTTCTACTGTCACCAATGTACATTTTGCGTAAGGACCATGAAGATAAAATTAGAGAGATTAGGGCTTGTATGGAAGCATATAGATAGCCATTTTTCTCTTGATCTATTTGTGAATGGAACAGAAAAGGAAATGACTAGTAGTGGCACTATGCCACACAGTGGATTGTGGAGTACGTATGCAGCTGTAGATGTAGAAATGTCCAATACATGCAGTTTCCTGTGCAATGTTTGCTTCAAACTGGTTAAGGTGGACCTGCATTCACTAACAACAGCAATTCTTTCAGGCTTAAAACTAGTTGTCATTAACAAGATGAGACACTCATGTCTGGTCCCTGTCAGTTAGTACTCTTTCATGATCACTGTTCTGACACAGTTTTATATGGCTGCAAGTGGTACACAATTCCTTGTAGCCACAATTGGGCAATCTGCATTGATTCATCAAAAAATACTGACAAATTCATACACATTGGGTTCTGGATAAGTCTGAACACAATTTCTCCTTTCTGTCATGTCTCCACATTGATCCAGTTTACTGTGGTGATCCCATACATCGTATTAGCAGGTACACACTTTATTACCATGACTTATGTCAGTGGTGGAGGTTTACATGACCACCTGGTATCAGTTCCACGCCATTTACAATGTTCCAAAGTGACCAGTATGCTCTTTTAAGGGGTGATCAACATTTTGTCCAGTGTTCTTATTTGTTACATTGGTTATAATCAGTGTTTATCATTGTATGTTACTCTTACAAGCCCTTAATGAATTAAAAAACTTAAAAACACATAGTACATGCATTACTTACTCCACAACATCGATCTGGTCACGGATCTCAATGGAACCAAACTTCCTGTGTATTTGGTGTCTGATGTAATCTCCCTGAAATCCAGAGCCACGACCATCCACTTCAGCCACAATGAAGTTCCGTCGGCTGGCAAGATACGCTGGCCAACCCATGTTCCACAAGGATGAAACCAACTGTGACCCTGGGGCTCCACATCTGTCATTTGCACAAACATTGTCACATGACAGAGTTTCAGTGACAGGGATGTGTATCATTATGTACATTTCTGAAAAGGAACAAGTATTAGTTTGAGTATAATAAACCTACCAGATTTCTTGACATTTTTTGACATGCTGCAGATTAGAGCGTGTCTGGGCATAATCTCATAACACTACACATGAATAAATAGTCTTTAATAAAAATTACCCACACCATAATTCTTAACTCTGAATAGGTGACAGCAGTCATTATAAAGATTTAGGCAAGCATTCTTTAATGGATATTTTTTGAAGAAACTTTTTTGTACTTTGCTATTCTCTTATTAAAGTCTGCAAAAATCCTGAAGTGTTAAAATACAAAACATTAAATAACATACTCATTAATTGTGAATATAATGCTGCAATGTATGTAAACAATAATTTCTTTCAACTTCCATACTAATAAACATGATTTTCAGTACTTGACACCATTTTACCAGTAGCAATTTCTGCTGCACATCCACCTAAATCATGCCACTAGCAACATCCATGTCACCTGATATAAGTGCTGAGCCTTCCATGGCCAGTGTCAATTTGAATGCAGTCTTATTGGTCATTAGGCCATATCATTTTGAACAGTGGTTTTATTTTCAAAACAATGCAACAAAATGCCCAAAACGTTTTATTAAAATTATTGTCTCCTATTATCACAATCTATACTGAGAATACAGTATTATTTAACTGAAGTTCTCTTGCTTCCACCAGCTGAAGTGTAAATGTTGACTGAAGACAATAAAGTGATTTTTATGTTTCAGTGGCCTGGAAAATATGATTCCTCATCCATCACAAACTCAATGAATTTTTATAGATATTAAACTACATGATTGTTAAAACTTGTATGTGGAAATAAGAGAGAAGGTTTATTAAGTAACAGTGCATTTTTTAAATTGAAACTGTTATAGCAAGAACAAATATGGTTCATGGAACATAGTAATTTATAGAGCCAATGTAAGATACAATAAAGTACAGGTTGTGCGTGGCACACAACACATTGAATGGACAACAGTAATACAGGTTACAGAATAAGCTGAGCACTCATTTGCAATTGCTTAAATAATACTGTTTCTTTAGAGGTTCACCAGAGTGCACCAGGGGGCCAAACCAAGGGGCCTTTATAAGCGCACCTGTGAACTGTATGAACACACAATGACCTTTTTTTCTTTTTTTTTTCTTTTTTCTTTTTTTTGAGAGCAGGTTGGTTTTATTAAGGATTCCAAAACGCCATATTATTCTCGAGTATTATGACTACAAAACCCTGCTTTTCAACATAATCTCCATTCAATGCGATGGCCTTATGTCACCTTGCTGGGAAGCTGGGGGGATCTGTATGCCTGGATGGTCCAATCTACTGCTCGATGTTGGAGCCAACATCCTTCTTGCTGCCTGAAGAAGAAGAAGAAGTTTTTTTTTTTTTGTGGAGACGAATATGCTGAATTCATTTTGTCAGTTTACTGATGGTAGCACAATACACTTCAGAGTTGGTCTGTGCACCATGAAGGAGAACATCAAACAATAACCCCTTCAGGGTACCAGAAGGCCAACACCATGACTTTGCAGGCTGAAGGTGGAGCTTTGAATTTCTTCTTCAGAGGACAGGTGGTGTGGTGCCACTCCATGGATTGTCATTTTGTTTCCATTTCAAAGTGATAACCCCATGTTTCATTGTCTGTGACAATGTTTGACAAAAAATTGTCACTGTCAGCCTTGTAATGTGCAAGCATTTCCACACAGATGGTCCTTTGTTGCTCTTTATAGTCTTCTGTTAGGTATGCACATACCTTTAGGTACCCCATCTGGTGGACAAGTTTATAAGCAGTACCAACAGAGATGTCCAGTTGTGCGGCTAAGTGTTTGTCATCCATTGACCACCTCAAATAAGAGTGTCCACACATTCTAACACTGCAAGGAGTCACAGCTGTAAGTGGCCAGCTGGTGTGGTGGAGACTGGACAGGTTTGGTGACCTCGTTATGATGACAGATACTTTGCTCCATGACTCACCGTGCTTTTATTCACTCCCAGGTCTCTGTAGACATTCTGCAAGTGTGTATGAATATCTGAAATGCTCTGGGTTTCTGGCAAAGGAAATTCACTGACAGCTCTCTACATGGAACACACCTCCATTACAAACACCATTTTCGAGGCTACGTATAGCACCACCACCAACTGGAACTTCATTAAACTGTAGGGGCTGAAAGCAGAAATATTTCATGACGTTGCATAACAAATTCCGTATTTTTTAAGCTGAAATTGGCCAAGAAACAGGTGTATTACTTGTTGAATGACCCTCATATTATGCCATAAACTTTGTTTCTGTGCAATATATTTTTTTTCTCTTGGGTTGTCATGTTCCAACAGAAATGATGCAACCCACCATGACTTCCTGTCCTTTGCCCACTACTTCATCTCAGAGAAGCAACTACATCCAATTTTCTGAATTATTTGTTTGGTATATTTCACTCTTTCTCTTTCTCTACAGTTTTTCTAAAACTTCCCCCCCCCCCCCCCCCAATAGTTAGGAACTTATTACCTCTGATATCTTAACATATGTCCTATCACCCTGTCCCTTCTTCTAGTCAGTGTTTTCCGTATATTTCTTTCCTCACCGACTCTGTGAAGGACTTCTTCATTTTCAGCAGCAGATTTAAGGACTACCACAGACCATCTCAACCTCACTTCTCTCAACTTGCTGATATATGCACTACATGCTCTCCCGTGGACTTATTTATGACTACTTTGCTATACTTATGTATTTTACGGACATTGTTTTGAACTCTGTCAGTGCCAGTCATCAGTGTTTAGCTTGCACACAGACATATATATTTTCTTAATGTGGTGTGATCTCCTTTCTCCATTGCACTGCATGTTGTGCCTACCTCCCATGCGATGATGGCGTGTATGTGAGCTGAGAGAGTGGGTTTGTATTAGAATGCTCCCCAATCTGACAAAGTTACAGTGTTCTCCAGAGTACTTTAACCGCCAAGAGACTTCCAGTTCTTGAAGTCTTTGTTTTTGCTTGGTTCAAGAAGATTCAGGATCTATTATTTTCTGTGATTTCTTTGTATTTAATTGGTGCTTAACAAAACTTGTGTTGTTGAAGAAGCTGACTTTTATTAGATTATCTGCTTTTTATGTCATCATGAATTCTGATGAAAATAACCCAGTCACCAAACTGTTCACAGTAACTTACATTTTGTCTCTGCTGTTGTTGATTTTAACCTATGTTCATCTGCCCAGAAAGTCTTATTGTTCTTCCATTTCATGTCAGTTACTGTCTGTATTGTTCTTCCATTTCATTTAACTGACTGCTACTAGATTGAGACTGAGTCTTTACATTTCCTTCTTCAGATTTTCTAGTTTCACTACCACATTCTGACTTCTCACATTCCAAAGCAGACAGAAACCATACATTATTTTTAAGCACTTTAAAAGGCACTGAAAGATTCTATACAAAACCTTGGTTTATGGTCCATTAAAACATAGAAAGGGCATCCCTCAAAGTCAGTCATAAAATGCTTGATCACTTCGTAGGCCGTGAGCAACTCCCTGTCAAATGCAGAGTATTTCCATTGTGCATTGGTGAGCTCGCGTGAGAAGAACTGCACAGGCGAAGTTTGGCCATCAATTGTCTGGCTAAGGACAGTGCCGATTGCAGTATCTCTCACGTCTGTGGTGATGAAAAGCTGCACATTGGGATGAGGTTGCACGATGGTGCAGGCCTTGACAAGAAGATTTTTGAGGGCAATGAAAGAGTCAGTCATAGCAGGGGTCCATGGAACGGGCCGAGATCCAGAAGTGTTGGTGCCTGCCAAGGCATCCGTCAGTGGAGCCTGAATCTCCGCAGCCCGAGGTAGATGTCGATGATAATAATTAACTGTCCCCAGAAAGCGCCAGAGCTCTTTGAATGATGAAGGTCTGGGTAGGTTTAGTATTGTTTGTACTTTCTCAGGGGGCAGTGAAATGCCATCGGCAGAGACCCGAAAACCAAGAAAAGTGACAGCGGGTTCATGTAGCTGCAATTTGTCACGGTTGGTCTCGATGCCTGATGCTGCAAGAGTGTTCATAACAGTTTGCACATATCGAATGTTGTCCTCGACAGAGGAGCTGAACACAAGAATGTCATCAAGATATGCAAAGCAGAATTTTAGGTCGAATAGCACTTCGTTGATGAAATGTTGCCAGGTCTGGGTTGCATTTTTCAGATCGAAGGACATGAATTGAAACTGAAATAACCTGATCGGAGTGGTGATTGCTGTCTTCTTGATGTCTTCACGTGCCATGGGGATCTGGTGGTAGGCCCGTTTGCAATCAATGGCAGAGAATGTGGTCGAGGGAACTGGTAAAGTCGGCAATGTTGGGTATGGGGTAGGTGTCCATAATTCTTCATGCGTTTAATCGATGGTAGTCTCCACACATGCGCCAGGACCCGTCTTTCTTGGGTGTCATATGTATGGGCGTAGACCAGCTACTGGCAGAGGGCTCAATGACGCCGGAGCTTAGTAGTTCAGAAATCTGATTTTTAAGGTCGGAGAGGCGCTCGGGACAAAGTCGATGTGGTTTACTGGAGATCGGGGGACCTGGTGTGAGGCAAAGCTTGTGAACCGTGATGTTGGTGATGACGGAAATGTTGCTGGTGCCGTGGGAGGTGGTTTGTTTACAATGTGTGGCGGGTGGGGCAGTCGAGGCATGGTCGTGGTGTTCGGAGCCACTCGGTGGATCCGGCGGGAGCCGAGGCAGCAAAGTGTCCCAGGAGTCAACGCGACAAGATGGTCGCCGGCCCGAAGCAGTGGCACCTTGGTCGGGTGAGCTCGGTAGAGCTTGTGAGCCGTTAGTGAGTCCATTGTCCAAGGGCGCGGCCTGTGGCAGCACGGTCACGGACAAAACGCTTGGCGCGAGTGCACTGTTTGTGTTGTCAGTGGTGGTCGCAGAGCGGCATCCAGGAGCCGAAGTGGCATAGTTTGAGGTGAGGTCTGTGAGGCGTAGGAGCTGTGACGCTCATCACGCATGCGTACTTGCGTTCGGCCGAGTGTCAAACACTGCCGTGTTAGGAGGGTGTGGCCCTGCGGAACTATCAGTACATGTTATGGCAGTCTTGATAGCACAGTTGCGAGGGGTAGCAGGAGGTAAACACACGGAGGTTTCATTGCTGGGACTGCAAGCAGATTCGTCGCACTTACTTACCTTGCTGTAGTGTCTGTAATTCCTTTGCTGCATCAGAGAGCTGGAGCTGTGTTTCGTGGAGCTGGAGGGAGAGCTCGAAGTTTTCCTTGCATAGGCGAGCGACGTGTTCAAGCTTGACAAGGCACTTGTGCATGGTTTCTTGTAATGTTGTTGACAGAGACGAGTATGTATGGATGAGATGAGCCCGGACCGACGTGTCACGGGGGGGGGGGGGGTGGTTTGCTCAACGGAGCAGAGGGGAAGTGAGTCTTGGACAGATGATGAAACATGGTGTTTCACACTAGGTCCAGTGAAAGTTTGTGGTGTCACAAGAAGTCAATGCCTAGTATAGGTTCGTCAATTTCGCACACTAAAAAAGTCCACTCAAGTTTGCAGTTTGTGGAGAGTGAGACGATGTGGGAAGTTGAATCCGAGCATTGTAGTTTAGTTGAATTCATGGCTTGCAGTGAAGTATGATGAGAGCAGATGTTTGGTGACGCTAAGGACGTAGGCAGTAGCAAAACATCGGCACCTGTCTCCACTAGGAAAAGGTATCCCGACAAAATGTCATTAACGTAAAGTCATCCACAATTATCCGGTCGTTCCCAGACAGAATGGAGCACTGGGGGGTGCCTGTCATGTTGTGCGCAGGAGGCGGCACCTGGACCTACCTGCGACTGGCGTTTGAGAAGTAGCAGGGTGGTCTGCAGTTCCGTGACGCTTCACCAAACCGTGTGTGGAAGTAACAGTACGGGTAGTGCTGTTGCATTTCCTGCGGAAAGTTCATTGCCAGAGGTAACTGCACAGTCAATGAGGGAGGGTACATGTGGCAGGAACAAAGGCATTTGATAGCCAGAGTCATGCGCACTCCTAACCTCACTTATTGTTGCAGGCTCAAAAACGTCCGGCGAAATTGGTGGAAACATCGAGTGAGAGGCATCGTGTTGCAGTCTTGGCAGGTGTACATCGCGCTCAACACAATGCATATCGTTCACAAAATCCAGCGTTAGGCGCTGGGCCGAAGTCATTGTTCAATGTAATACACGTGAAAATAACCGATGCGGAGGTCACGGACACAGTAAAACGGCAAAAATGGAAGATGTTACAACTCGGGGTCACCAATGAGAGAGAAGTTCGAGTTGGTTACACCAAACAACACCCATTTAACAGTAGTTCATTTATTCACCTAAAAACATGCAAGGCTCACAAAGAACTGAACACGGCGGAACAGCTCAAAGCCAATGCTCAGAGTCCAAAGACGATGCTCAGAGTCCAAAGACGAACGCATATCGATGCTGGTGTCAACCTCATCGGTGCCACAGTATCAATACTGGCAATTTCACTGGACTATTCGTTTAGTAATCCAGAGTTGCAGGACACTGACATGAATTATTTACAGAAGAATAGAAGAACTGGTATAAGCTGACCACCAGAAAGATCACTTTAGGTTCCAGAGAAATGTTTAACACATGAGGCAATACTGACATAGAAGATAAGTTAAAGAAAGGAATATCTATGTTTATAGCATTCTTAAAATTAGAGAAATCTTTAGTCAATGCTGACTGGAATACACTCTTTGAAATTGTGAAGGAAGCATGGGTAAAATATAGAGAGCAAAAGGCTATTTACAACTTGCACACAAACCAGACTACATTTATAAGAGTCAAGGCAAATGAACAGGAAGTAGTGAGTGAGAAAGGAGTTAGATGGTGGTGTAGCCTATCCTGCATGTTATTCAATCCATGCACTGAGCAAGCAGTAAAGGAAACCAAGGAGAAATTTCAAAAGGCATTTAAAATTTAGGGAGAGGCAATAAAAACTTTGATGTTAGTCAGTGACATTGTAATTCCGTCAGAGACAGCAAAACACTTGGAAGAGCAGTTGAACATAATGGATTGTGTTTTGAAAAGAGGTTACAAGATAAACATTCACAAAAATAAAACAAAGTAATGGAATGTAGTTGAATTAAATCACGCAATCTCGTGGGAATCAAATTACAAGGCCTATTCGGAAAGTAAGGTCCGATTGGTCACAAAATGGAAGCCACTGTGATAATCAAAAATGTTTTATTTGCAACAGTTAGCTACACCTTCCAGCTACTTCTCTACATAGTCACCGGTCAGATTTAGACATTTGTCATAGCGTTGTACCAACTTTGCAATACTCTCATCATAAAGCAAGCCACTTGTGCTTCCTGCCAGTTCTCTGTGCTGGTCTGCAGCTCATTGTCTGTGCCAGAACATTGTCTGGTTCATATGAGCAGAGATGAAACTCATGGAGAGTCAATTATGGGCTCTATTGTGGGTGATCAAACACTTCCCATTAAAAACGCTGCAGAAGCATCTTCATTGCCCCTTCAGAATGTGGCTGAGAATTGTCAAGCAGAAGGAAATGTATGGCAATTATGTTATGTGGGCTGCATGAGATCAGGTGAAATCTCACACCAGGCCCTCGTACTTGGCGGGAGGAATTATTGTTCTATGCACCTTTATGTGCTTATTGTGTACTCAGAACTGAAAAGAGTGATGTGACGTGATTGATGGGCATATTAGAGACACTGCCCAACACATCTATGCAACTCTCCATCAGATTTTCACTGTGGTTTCCGTTCCGCACCCTATCAGACCTTACTTTCTGAATAGTCCTCTTAGGAAATAAGACACTAAATGCAATCAATGAGGTTTGCTATTTTGGCAGCAAAATAACAGACAATAGCTGAAATAGAGGGGATATAAAATGCTGATTGGGTATATGAAGAAAAACATTGCTGAAAAAGCTTCATAACGTTTAATATACATTTGTGTTAGGAAGTCATTTCTGAAGGTATTTGTTTATAGCGTAGCCGTGTATACATGTGAAATATGATGGTAAGCAGTAAAAACAAGGAGAGAATAGAAATTTTCAATATGTGGTGCCACAGAAGAATGCTGAACATTATATGGTTAGATCAAGCAACTATGAGGGGGTACTGAATCAAACCAGGGAAAAAAGGAATTTGTGGAACAAATTAAAGGAAGGTTCCAGTTTGTAGTACATCCAGAGCTATTAAGGACTAAAAGGACTCATGAAATTCATAACTGAGGGAAATGGGGGGGGGGGGGGGTAAAAACTGTAGAGGGAAACTAAGAGACGAATAATAAAGTAAGCATGGTAAAATGGATGTAGGCTGCAGTAGTTGTGCAGAAATCAAGAGGCTTCACAGGATACACTAGTGTTGAGAGCAGCATCAAATTAGTATCCAAGGTTCTCGGGTGTCCGGCCGAATCTGATCGTCGAAGTTCCATGATATTTCAGCGAATAAACTGTTCCGTCATCATCAGGTTGTGCTGATGGAATGATCTGTCTGCACTGTGTCTGTGGTATTTATGTCCACGGTGGTCCCAAGTTGTACCCTGGCGCGGACAGCCAGAGGAGCGCCGAATGGCGGTGGGGGGTGGGGAGGGGTGGGGGGGGGGGGGGGTAGCTGCAGCCATGCCGGTGGTACTCGCAGTTAATCTCCGTCTGCCATGGCGGAAGGATCTCGCTTCCGCTTGCACCATTGCTCTTTGATGGTGTTTAATAATGGTTTTCAGCCTTGCTAAGTTGAAACCCAGTGTCCCTGTTGATGAAGTTATCTGTTACGTGAATTTCTATGGCCTCCTTATAGATACTGTCCCAGTAGGCACTTGTGGCCATCAGGATTTTTGTCTCTTTGAATTTCACTGTGTGTCCGGTTACAATGCAGTGTTCTGCTAGGGCCGAATGGCTGGGTTGGCGTAAGCAGGTGTGACGTTTGTGTTCCTTGCATCGGTCCTTGACCGTGTGAACTGTTTGGCCAATGTAGGATTTGCCACAGCCACACAGGATTTTGTATACACCTGCTTTCTTAAGACCTACATCATCTTTGCCGTTCCTAGTAGGTCACGAATCTTTGCTGGTGGTCGGAAGACTGTGTCAATCTTTTGTCGCTTTAAGAGTCTCCCTATTTTTGATGACATGTTGCCAGCAAATGGCAGAAAGGCCAGAGCTTGCTTCTCTTCTTCGGGTTGTTCTTCATCTCAGTTCTTGCTGCACTTCTGTTGTCGAAAGGCCCTTTGGATTTGGTGATTGCCATATCCATTCTTGCGAAACACGGTCTCCAGGTATTTGAGTTCCATTGGAAAGTTCTCTTCATCACAGATCGAGTGTGCTCTATGTACCAAGGTGTTGACCATTCCATTAAGCTGCGCCGGATGGCGGCATGTAGGTACACACTGTGACCCAGTGAGCCATCAGACCTACATTCCACTAGGACATAAAGAAAGGGTAGTTTCCTATCTTTCTCAGTCTCCATGGTGAACAGAATGTTACTTTGGACTGAATTTAGATGTTGTAGAAAAATCTGTAGCTGTTCCTGTCCATGTGGCCAGATGACGAACGTGTTATCCATGTAGCCAAAGAAGCATACAGGTTTCAGTTCAGCCGTTTCTTTGAAACTCTCCACGAACAGGTTGGCCACCACTGGGGAGAGCAGGCTCCCCATGGCTATTCTGTCAGTCTGCTTGTAGTATTGACCATTGAAGACAAAGTACATAGATGTTAACACATGCCTGAACAGTTGTGTCAGTTCAGGCCCGAATTTCTCACTGATTAAGTGGAGAGAATCTTCCAGCGGGACACGTGTGAATAATGAGATGACATCGAAGCTGACCATGATGTCAGATTCTTATACTGTCATCCCCTTCAGGCGGCCAATGAAGTCAGTTGAGTTCCGGATATGGTGCGCACATTTCCCCACATAAGGTCTTCGCATGCCCGCCAAGTGCTACACCAAAAGATACGTCGGTGCCCCTATGTTGCTGACTATGGGTTGCATCCCTTATTTGTGCATTTTGGGAGACCATACATCCTCGGAGCTACCGCCGAACGTTGGCGAAGTCTTTTGATGTCCTTGCCCTTGAGCGCGCCATTTTTCAGCAGGTGGCGGTGCTTTGTTGTATCTTCCTGGTCGGGTCTGTGTTGATTTTCCGATATGCTGGATCGTCTAGTAATTGCAGCATCTTCTGTTCGTAGTCACATCTCTCAAGGATGACTGTGGCATTTCCTTTGTCAGCAGGAAGAACGACTATCTCCTTATTGTCTCTGAGGGCTCATAGTGCTACTCTTTCTGCTCCCGAGATGTTGCTTCTGGCCGGGGTTGCACTTGAAACAATCCGGCAAGTTTCCCTTCTGATTTCTTCTGCATTGTCATCTGGTAAGCCACAGACTGCCTGTTCTACTGAAGAGATTATTTCATTGAATGGCAGAGATGCAGGTGTCGGTGCGAAATTGAGTCCTTTTTCAAGTACAGCTGTAGCTATGTCGTTGAGTGGTTTCCCCGTGAGGTTAATCATGGTCTGCCTAGTGGGCGCTATCTCATTTTTTAGTTTGCCAGGTAGTTGTGCAAACTTGGTGATCTGCTTCTCTGTGGATTTCCAGTGGGTCCAGTCTGCCTGGGCCCAGGTAACACTGTCCACCCATTCCCAGGAGTGATCTTGGAGTACGGAGGATAATCATAGGTGAAGATGCAGCAGCTCCTTGGCATTCTTGTCGAGTTGTAGATGGGTGTAGCGAATCCTCTCCCTGACCAGGACCAGACACTGGCTCTTCGCTTATTACGATTTGCTGCAGGTGTGCATATGTGATGCATCATTTTGGCGAAAGTAGGTATGGTGTTTTTCATCCCTACACCTTAGTAAAGAGGCAAGAGAACTCAGCAGACGTCCTTTCTGGTTCCGAAGCTTATCCAGTTTCTTCACCAGTTGGTCATATCCTCCCTGTAGAGGTTGGTAATATGTGATCTGAGGCTTTCCCAGTGAACGTGCTGTATCCAAGGTTCGCTGTGTCCAGCTGGATCCGATCGTTGAAGTTCCACGATATTTTCGTGAATAACCGTTCCGCCATCATCAGGTGGAATCCTACATTGGCCAAACAGTTCGCACGGTCGAGGACCGATGCAAGGAACACGAATGTCACACCCACTTACACCAACCCAGCCATTCGGTCCTTGCAGAACACTACATTGAAACCTGACACACAGCGAAATTATAAGAGACAAAAATCCTGATGTCCACAAGTGCCTACTGAGACAGTATCTACAAGGAGGCCATAGAAATTCGCGTAACAGATAGCCTCATCAACAGGGACACCGGGTTTCACTACCACTAGGTGTGGCGGCAGCTACCCCCCCCCCCCCCCCCCTACCACCACCACCACCACTACTACACAGCGCTCTGCCGGCCGTCCACACTGGGATATGATTCGGGACCCCGCAAACATAAATACCACGGACACAGCACAGACAGATCATTCCATCAGCACCACCTGATGATGGTGGAATGGTTATTCACCGAAATATCGTGGAACTTCGATGATTGGATCCGGCTGGACACCCGAGAACCTTGGATACACCACATTCGCCGGGAAAGCCTCAGATCACGTAGCATCAAATCAGTTTCCCGCTTGAAGACCATAAACACATCACTGATGGAGTTGTAGTACAATTTTAGAACACATATTGTATTCCAGCATTAAGAAATACCTTGAAAACAATCTATCAGAAAATAATTCCCATGGATTTAGAAAACAATGTTCTAGTGATTCCATATTTCTAGGTTCCCTGAAGGGTATTGACACAGTTACTTACAAGAGACTTCTAAACAAACTTGGCTGGATTTGCAATTTCTGAAATGTCACAGTTCTTAGAAGTGGAGTTACTGAGTTAAACAGGAATGATATCTGAATTTCCTCAATGAAGCATGATTGATCCTCTGCTGTTCTTAACCTGTTTAAACAATGTAGGAGACAATCTGAGCAGCCTTCTTAGATTGTTTGCAAATTTAACTTCTAGTAAAGTCATTAGAAGATCAAAATGAATTAGATAGAATGATTTAGACAAGAATCTGCATGGTGGAAAAATGGCAATTGATCTTGAACAATAAAAAAGTATGAGATTTTTTACATGAGTAATAAAAAAGTTCTGTTACATTTTGGGTATGCAATATATCACACAAATTTAGAGGTTGTCAGTTTAACTAAATATGTAAAGATTACAATTACAAACGTTTTTAATTGGAACATTCACATAGGAAAAATTGTGGAGAAGGGAGACCAAGACTGCATTTAATGGCAGAACACTGAGAAGGTACAACAAATCTTTCAAAGAGACTGTCTACACAGCTTTATCTGTCCTCATTTGGAATACTGCTGTGCATTATGGGATCCTTACCAAATAGGGTTGATGGAGAACTCGAAAAACTTCAAAGAAGGGCACCTTATTTTGTATGATTATGAAATAGGATAGAGAGTTTCACTGATATAAGGCATCTTTTGTTGTGCCAATATGTTTTCACAAAATTTCAATCACCAACTCTCTCATTCAAATGACAAAATTTTTGTTGACTTATGCCTACACAGGGGGATCTGACCATTGTAAGAAAATAAGAGAAATCAGAGCCGGTGTAGAAATATTTAGGTATTCATTTTCCCATATGATATCTGACAGTGGAACAGTAGAGATATAGTGCGAAAATGGTTCCATGAATCTTATGCTTAACACCCAAGTGTGAATTTCAGTGTAATCATATAGATAGATATTTTTAACTCAAAAAACAATTATCGGGACAAATAAAAATATACCTTCCAGAAATTCATGCAAGACACTGTTTAAACAAATCCTCACACTGCCATGCTTATATACCTTGGTGATCACAACATGCATGAAGAAAATATGGAGAACAGAGACCAACTTGCTCACATAAACCAGGATGTTCACACAACTGCATACAGAACATTCACTCACAAAAATTATGCAAAATGTACTTTACAACAAATTAGATGGCCATATTAAAGCAATATACAATATTATAAGTTTCAAAGTAACTCTTAAAGTATACCTTCTAACCAAGTGCTTTAAACTGTATATGAATTATAATAGCGTAAAGCATTGTTTGTTGGTGGCCCTTCGGTTCCTATTGATATTTGTATTTTAAATATGTTGTAAATATTTCTTGCTTAATTTTTAGCAAAAGCACAATTGCCCCTCCCCCCCCCCTCCCTCCCCTGCATGTGCAAGGTGTACGCTGTAAGCTCTGAAATGGTAACATTCCAAGTTCTACCCAATTAACAAAATGAAATGAGGTGACAAATGTCATGGGATACAATATGCACATATACAGATGGCAGTAGTATTGTGTACACAAGTTATTAAAGAGTACTGCATTGGTGGAGTTCTCACATATACTCAAATGATTCATGTGCAAAGGCTTCTGATGTGATTATAGAATGATAGTTGGAGAAAGACACTTGGGACATTCTAGTTTGGAAATCATTAGGGAATTCAGTATTCCACGACCCACAGTGTCAAGAACATGCTGAGAATACCCAATTTTAGTCATTAACTCCCACCACAGGCAACAAAGTGGCTGATGGCCTTCTCTTGACAACAATAAGCAGCAGTATTTGCATAGAGTAGTCAGTGCTAACAGACAAGCAACACTGCATGAAATAACCATGGAAATCGATGATGGACTTGTGACAAATGTATGCATTATGCCAGTGCACCAAAATTTGGCACCAGTGGGCTATTGCAAGAGATGACCAACCCGAGTGCCTTTGTTAACAACACAGCATTGCCTGTTGTTCCTCTTCTGGGCTTGTGACCATACCGGTTGGATACTAGATGACTAGAAAACCATGGCCTGGTCAGATAGATTCAGCTGATGGTAGGGTTCAAATGTGGCATAGAACCCATGAAACCAATGACCCAAGTTTTCAACAAGGCACTGTGTAAGCTGGTGGTGGCTCCATAATGGTATGGGCTGTGTTTATGTGCCCTCTGGTCCACATGAACCAATCATTGACTGGAAATGGTTATGTTCAGCTATCTGAAGACCATTTGCAGCCATTGATGGACTTCATGTTACCAAGCAATGGTGGAATCTTTATGGATGGCAATGTGCCATGTCACTGGGCCACAACTGTATGCAATTGGTTTGAAGAACAATCTAGACAATTTGAGTGAATGATCTGGCATCTAAGGTTGTTCAACATGGATCCCATCGAATATTTATGGGACATAATCAAGAGGTCAGTTCATGCACAAAATTCTGCTCTGGCAACACCTTCGCAATTACTGACAGCCACAGAGCCAACATGGCTCAATATTTCTGCAGGGGACTTCCAACAACTTGTTGAGATTAGGAGGTATATCCTATGACTTTTGTTATCTCAGTGTATACTCTTATTATTATTATAATTGTTAAGATAATATACTGTATAATAGTTAATAATATTTGGAAGACTGTTTGATTTTCACTATTCACTATTGTAAAAAGGTACTCATAAAGTCATCAGGAAACTTGTATTCATAATATCATATCACTTGACGTGTCCTATGCTTCACTGTACCTATGTACATAAAAGATGAGTGAGTCCAGCAAAGTGTTATATTATGCAGTACTATGTTATGACTAGTTGAATGTTTTCTTTTCATTGCTTTTTCAGTCTTTTCCTCATTGCGTCCCTCCTAGAGATCTGAATGGTAGACTAATCTTGAATTTTTTTGTGTTAATAGAGAGATCACCACAACACTTTTTCAATTCAGGCAACATTTCCTGTGTTTAAACATTGTGTATCTTTCGTCGGTGTTTCCATGGCCTTCTGAATCCTCATGCTGTAGATAATTGCTGATATTTCCATCATTACGGATAGTTTCCTATCCCAGTTTTCTGCTTCTGAATGGAAGAGGGTGCTGTGAACCTCTATTCATTCACCTATCCTCTCTGACAAAGCCACTGGCAGACTGAGGATTATTACTTATGCTAACAGTATTTGACATCAGTTTCTGGTTATTTTTACTCTAAATCTAAGTAGTAACACCACCGACAGACTATGGAGATCTTAGCAGCTATACTGTACCAATCTATACTTTTATTGTTGATTCTATTTTATACCAATTTCAAGGAAGTAATATTCTATAATAGTGTACCACACTGGTAGTAATAATGTACAGGGTGACAATTATTGACTATATGAAGTAAAACCATCATAACTTCTGAACGGTTTGCATTAGGATGGTCAAACAGCCTGGCTGGCTGTGGGGTATGATGGGAATTAGTATGTGGGTATGGTTTGGTTTGGTGACATAGTCCACTTTCATTTGGATGGGTTCATCAGTAAGTACAATTGGCACATTTGGGCTCCTAAGAATCCACATTTCATGACTGAAAATTTTCATTCTCAACAGGTGACTGTGTGGTGTGCAGTGTCCAGTTATGGAATAATTATTGGTGCCATATTCCTTGATGGCACATTGACTACCAAATGATACATGAAGGTTTTGGAAGATGATTTCATCCCCATTATCCAAAACGGCCCCGATTTTGACAAGATGTGGCCCTTGCAAGATGGAGCTTGACACCATCGAAGCAGGAGAGTGTTTGATGTCCTGAAGGAGCACTGTGGCGACTGCATTCTGGCTCTTGGGTACCCAGAGGCCACTGGCATGGGCCTCGATTGGCCGCCATATTCTCCGATCTGAACGTATGCAACTCCTTTTTGTGAAACTATATTAAAGACAAGGTGTACAGCAATAACTCCAAAACCATTGCTGAGCTGAAAACAGCCACTCAGGATGTCATTGACAGCATCAATGTTCTGACACTTCAGTGGGTCATGCAGAATTTCGCTATTCATGTGCACCACATCATCGCCAATGATGGCAGGCATATCAAACATGTCATAATCTAAATTTAAGTATCTGTAGTGACATTTACATGTTGAATAAAATGTGTACACACCATACTTTGTAACTAAATTACTTTCTTTTCATATAGTTCAATAATTGTCTTCCTGTAAGTACTTAGAAAATCCAAATTTGAGCTCCTGAAAGATTAATCAACTGAAAACACCATTTACCCTTTTGCTCATCAGATTTTACAAACATTGCATTACATAGGGAAGCCAGGTGATATTCTTGTGATGTACCCAGGGAATTTGAGATTTTGTTAGAAAAAATGAGATTTTGAGAAGTTAATGACCTGGCCAACAAGTAGTTTATGCCTTACTTAACAAACAAAAAGAACATTTGAAGTTGTGCTATCCTTTTAATGAGTATTGTTAGAACATAAATGACCAAATAGGGGCACAGGGGAACAGAAGAAATCACAAATAATGTCTTTAAAAGAATTATTCAGTGATTTGCTTTTCTCAAAATTTCACAGAAATACAATACTTTTGATTCTGCAGATCTAAGGATACCACACTAATGATGAATTTAGCATCTTTCAAAATGTTATCAACTAAAACAGAATACTGGAAGTTTTTGCATATACATATTGCCAAGAATTTAAACTGAATAACGTCCACATTACAAAACAGCTTAAATTACTCCATCCAGCCATTTTTATACTTTGTGCTCTCATATACAGACCCTCAAGTAGATTAGATTAGATTAGTTTTTCGTTCCATAGATCCATGCTGAGGAGATCCTCGTGGTTGTGGAACATGTCAATTTTTTTTTTTATTTTATAAAGCTGAAATAACAATACTAATAGTATGAATATATACAATACGTCATTTGTTTCTATTAAAAAATTCGTCAATGGAATATTTGAATTATTGTCAATTGCTATAGTCAAATGGAATTTTAATTTAACTAATCACTATGGAAATTTGTATTACATAAAAGTGTGCAG
The DNA here is from genome assembly GCF_023864275.1 of Schistocerca cancellata. Taxonomy (NCBI): domain Eukaryota; kingdom Metazoa; phylum Arthropoda; class Insecta; order Orthoptera; family Acrididae; genus Schistocerca; species Schistocerca cancellata. The sequence continues at coordinate 292,190,795 of NC_064632.1, read as the reverse complement.
TGAGAATATTATGCCATGCTCAAGCATGATCATCTTGTAGACAACTATTTAATGAGATAAGTATTTTATCTACCATAGCACAGTACATATTTTCTCTAATGAAATTTGATACAAATTACCTATTACAGTTGAGAAGGAATAACGACATCCATAATCATAATATTAGAAGAAAAATGACCTTTATTATTCTTAATTAAAGTTGACCTTAGGTGAGAAAAAGATTAACAATGGAGCTACCATAATCTTTGATCAGTTAAGCAATGATATCAAATGTATGTCAGACAGCAAAGATAAATTTGAAAGTAAACTGAAAAAGTCCTATTTGGGCAACTCCTATTCCACAGAAGAATATTTATGTAGAAAATTATAGATTATTTAGTGCAGAAGTATTCCATACTTACTTTTGCCATCAACTACATATTCTTTCCTGTTATGTGAGCTCACCTGAAAATGTCAGCTATATTTAAATACAAACTAATTTATAACCTTCACATCTCTGTCTGTATATGGGATGTAATGACTCTGTTCCTCAGTTTTTAATCGTTAATGAAGAGTCATCAAAAGCATGGGTTTTAATATGCACTGATGTGGATTAATCACCAAGGAAAATATATCCATTAGCTTTGTAATTTTCTGAATGTAGGTCCACACAAATTTTAATGTAGACTATATTAACATCTTACTTATATGTGGAAAGTATGTTATCTTAAGATGTGAAGGCCATTAACTACATTTGTGTTTTGCGCTCAGTAATCGTATCCAACTACGACAATCTTCTCCTTATCTCAGATAGGTGTTCTGGCAAAATACTTTTTTTGTGGTATGTATGAAATTAAATCATTCTTAAAATGTGTACTCTTTTTACCAAAACAGCCAGGAACTTAAATCTATCTTTCAACTTACTCAGCTGCGGCAAATAAATTAGTTTTGACTGATAATAGATGACGGTTTTCCTCTAACAAACAGAAACTAGCTGATAAACACAGCCTGTAAAGCACACCTCTTAATTTGATTAATAAAATTTGAAATAATTATACTTAAAGCAATGTAGAAACAATTATTTTATTATTGAGTATAAAGTATCAATGATAAATAAAAATATCAAGATTTAGTTGACTTGGAAAAAGTGTTCTTACTTCATTCATTAAAAAATCAAAAAATTATACAATATATACTTTGTAAGTACATATTCATTGTCAAGTGAATATGGCAAATATGGAACATAGCTGAATTTTGGTTCCACTTACACGTGCAAAATCAGTGGGAACACCATGTCCTCATATTCCCTTAGTCCTGGTGGTAGATGAAGCTTTACATGTGCGTGGAACCCACCAGGAACCTGTACTTTGAATGTCTTCACCTATGTAGAAATATAGTTGTGTTATACTAAATTATGGAGATTGGTGTTATGCATTATATATTCATCTGGCTCCATTATTTCAAAAGACATACAGAACTAGAAATCAAATTTGAACCTGTGCCATTATGTCCTCTTTTATTTGTTATTGGTTTTATAGAGAGATGATTGGATAAAATATTATGCAAATTGAGATAAATAACAATTCTGAAAATTGAATATTCTTTCCAGTAGCCACTATATTTACTTCTTTCTTGCAGCATGTCTGGTTTCAGAATATATAATTTCATTTCAGTGCATACCATCATAAATGTACCGAAGCAAATAATGCACCATATTGTGCTGAATATAAGCCACACTCTTTCCCCAAAATTTAGCTACCAAAAATGATGGTGCAGCTGATCTGCATGACCCTACAAATATTGATATATTTTTGCATTGCAGAAACTTCAGCTGTAATGTTAGTTTCTTAATTCAGAATAGAGCACCAATATTGGTAGTGTTTGGATATTAACTGTTCTATATGAAGTAATAATGTAACCGTCTTTGACAGGCACAGTTTTTCTCTAACTAAAGAATAAAATTTGTTTATCACCTACGAGTGGTAGTCCTGAAAGAAACTTGACAACAAACTTTACAATGTGTCAGAGTTATGACAAAGATTTAAAACTCACAGTTATTTGTTAAACAATGAGTAGGTGAAAAGTGGGAACAGTGAGACAGTGGGAACAGTGCGAAATTGTATCTCTGGAATTTTGGTTTCAGTTGTTGGTACCTACTGTGAATATGGTAACCATTATTATTTAGTCTATGGATTTCCATTTGACATTTGACAAATGTCTGCTTGTGTCTGTGTATATGCGGATGGATATGTGTGTGTGTGCGAGTGTATACCTGTCCTTTTTTCCCCCTAAGGTAAGTCTTTCCGCTCCCGGGATTGGAATGACTCCTTACCCTCTCCCTTAAAACCCACATCCTTTCGTCTTTCCCTCTCCTTCCCTCTTTCCTGACGAAGCAACCGTTTGTTGCGGAAGCTTGAATTTTGTGTGTATGTTTGTGTTTGTTTGTGTGTCTATCGACCTGCCAGCGCTTTTGTTTGGTAAGTCTCATCATCTTTGTTTTTAGATATATTTTTCCCACATGGAATGTTTCCCTCTATTATATTTACTAAACAATTACATGTTCCCAGCTGCAGATTACCAATCTAACAACTTCCAGGGCAACAAACATTTGAGTTTCATTATTTCATATAAATATTGATCAATTTTAAAAATTTATAATGCCTTAATAATCTATTAATTATGAGGAATAATCTTATTTTATATGTTTGGCACAATAGATCAAATATTAAAGTTAGAATCTGTGTATATGTCTTGAGGCAGTGAAATTCATGCTACAGATATTACCTTGACTATATTTGTCCAGTATTTGAGAAAGAGAGCACTTAGTGACTTCAACAAACTTTACAAATAATGTCAACACTTTATGAACATGCAATAAAACTTCATTATTGAGTATGATGTTGTAATTTATTACTTCTTCACTAATAATTCTATTTGCAACAGTCTTTGCAGACAGTATCTATGCACACCAAATTATCATTGTATGACACACAATTGATAAACATTGAAATGCACAAAAAAATAGCTGTTTTACACATGAGTCTTTGATTATTTAAATAATTGGGGTGCGGGTGGGGGGATTACTGATTTTTTACCAAATACATAATATCTTGTCTTGTTTTGAAATGTTGTAATCAAAGAAATATCACTGCTCAAATACTTAAAAATGTTGCTGCCTAATCATTCAAATTTTAGAATGCAAACCTTTCAAACGTCCAGTGTTATTATCTTATAGCCCTGATTTTTCTGTATACTTTTACATGTTGTAGTTGTTGTTGTTGTGGTCTTCAGTCCAGAGACTGGTTTGATGCAGCTCTCCATGTTACTCTATCCTGTGCAAACTTCTTCATCTCCCAGTATCTACATCCCTCTGAATCTGTTTATTGTATTCATCTCTTGGTCTCCCGCTATGATTTTTACCCTCCGCGTTGCTCTCCAATACTAAATTCATGATCCCTCGATGCCTCGGAGTATGTCCTACCAACCGATCCCTTCTTCTAGTCAAGTTGTGCCACAAATTTTTCTTCTCCCCAATTCTATTCAATACCTCCTCATTAGTTATGTGATCTACACATCTAACCTTCAGCATTCTTCTGTAGCACCACATTTCAAAAGCTTCTATTCTCTTTTTGTCTAAACTAGTTATCGTCCATGTTTCACTACACTCCATACAAATACTTTCAGAAACGACTTCCTGACACTTAAATCTATACTCGATGTTAACAAATTTCTCTTCTTCAGAAACGCTTTCCTTGCCATTGCCAGTCTACATTTTATATCCTCTCTACTTCGACCATTATCAGTTATTTTGCTCCCCAAATAGCAAAACTCGTTTACTACTTTAAGTGTCTCATTTCCTAATCTAATTCCTGCAGCATCACCTAATTTAATTCATCTACATTCCATTATCCTCATTTTGCTTTTGTTGATGTTCATCTTATATCCTCCTTTCAAGACACTGTTCTTTGCTGTCTCTGACAGAATTACAATGTCATCGGTGAACCTCAAAGTTTTAATTTCTTCTCCATGGATTTTAATTCCTACTCCGAATTTTTCTTTTGTTTCCTTTACTGCTTGCTCAATATACAGATTGAATAACATTGGGGATAGGCTACAACCCTGTCTCACTCCCTTCCCAACCACTGCTTTCCTTTCATGCTCCTCGACTATTGTAACTGCCATCTGGTTTCTGTACAAATTGTAAATAGCCTTTCCCTCCCTGTATTTTACCCCTACCACCTTCAGAATTTGAAACAGAGTATTCCAGTCAACATTGTCAAAAGTTTTCTCTGAGTCTACAAATGCTAGAAACGTAGGTTTGCCTTTCCTTAATCTATTTTCTAAGGTAAGTCGTAGGGTCAGTATTGCCTCACGTGTTCCAACATTTCTACAAAATCCAAACTGATCTTCCCTGAGGTCAGCTTCTACCAGCTTTTCCATTGGTCTGTAAAGAATTCATGTTAGTATTTTGCAGGCATGGCTTATTAAACTGCTAGCTATTGAAATATCTCAAATGTAAAATTTTTTATTCCAGAATTTTCTTGGGGCATTATTAGAAAATGTGGAACAAAACTGTGCACAAAAAATTTGCCCTTAAAATCGACACATAGGGGGTGGAAGACTACCTCTAGATTCTTCACTTAATACAGATTCTTGAAATTTGGTAAGAAGGCTTTAGCAGGATAATTTGTATCTATCTTCAGAATCTGCTAGTTAAAGTTTTTCATCTCTTCCAGTAACTGATATAACTTCATTACCAAGTATCTAGAAGTACTACTTACAATTCTTGTCTTCTATGTTGTTACTGAATAAGAAATTGTTCCATATGTTAATATGTCGTAAAAATTTCCTTATGTCATTCTTCAAAATTGGTACAGTGGACAGTGCCACCATCAGTCAGCACTAAGTCACAGTTGTGTACAATCAATTGTGTCAAGTTCCTTCAATTTGGTCACATACATAATTGTAAATTGCCACTCACACACACATATATGTATGTGAACTCTACAGCTCCAATGCTGATAACCTTGTCATTGAATGCCATCCTGATTTAGTTTTTTCAAGATTTCCCTAAATTGCTCCAGGTGAATGCTGGGGTGGTTCCTTTGAAAAAGAAAACCTGATTTCTTTTCCCATGCTTTTTTAATCCAGGCTGGTACTCCCTCTCTAATGACCTCACTGTTGACAGAAGGTTAACACTAATCTTCCTTCAGTGCCTCAACTATTTATTGAGGTGTTACCTTTAGTCTTTGAAACTATTTATACTCATGCAGTTAGGTTTGACTCTTTGAAGATTTTGTGGATTCCTGATCTATTTTGTAGTAACAATAAATCTTCTTATCTGGAAGCTGTTCATCATCAACCCTTGAGCTGGTGCACCATTTTTCATAACACGAGAGGGCATGCGGCACACTTTGTAGGAAGGTGTAGAATAGCTGTCTCTGTGTTACCAAGCTAAACATGTATGATCAAAACCACAGTTTAATTTTAGTTTATATAAACAATGAGAAAATAAATCTACATAATATGAGCTAAACCACTGTTTGATTAAATAATAATGAAATAAATTTTCACTATAACACTCTGCTGCCAAGGGTAGATGTTACATCGACAGTAATGACCCACTTAAAGCATTAAGCAGTGCAGTTGCATCAGATCCCAGCCAGCTACTTATTCGATCACTAATTATCTCATAGACAACAGCCTCAATGTGGGATAACGTTGCTAGTTTGTAATTGGGGTAATTTATTTTGCACAGATGACAAATTTTTTATCATCTGACTCACTTTGTATTATAAATTACTGCCGCTCACTTGGACATATGACAACACAATTTGTTGCTGTTTTACCTGAAGCAATAATGAAGGAATAGGCATGGGCTTGCAGTTGTGAAAGAATAATGGAACCAAGCAAAATCATTTTATTTTTGGTTGGCACACTTTATACATAGGCATACCAGCTCAGGGGTTAAATTACTTAGTGTCAGTAAATGTTCTTTAATTGTGTTTTGAATTGGTTGAGATTCCCAATTTCTTGCTCAGATGGAAGCTTGTAAAATACAATTGTACCAGAGTACATAATATCACTGTGAACTAAAGTCTACATAAAAATTATATTTTTGTCTTGTATTGTGATTGTACAAATCACAGTTCACCTGATACTAATTTTTAGTATCATCAACAAAAAATAAAGGTACTGGGAATGGAGTGTAAGAATTCCAAAATCCTTAAAAAGACCTCTCTGAGATGTAGTCATGTGCTTTACACAGTATTCTTACTGCTCACTTATGCTAAGTAAATATTGTATTTACCATGTGCACACTGCTCTAGAAGAAATTCCATGAAACAGAGATTGAAAGTGTGCAAAATAAGCCAATACTTTTATCTTTATGACTGCGTAATGAGAGAAACTTCTTAGAGCAACAATTGCTGAGCTGAGCATCTATATTAGTTTGTCCACATCTTGACTCCATTTTATCTTGTTATTCATTGGATCCCAAGGAATTGTACACAGTGTTTCATTTAGTGAATGACCACTAATGTCTACTTCTGTTGCTAGCAGGTCTTTTTTGCTTGTTTCAAATTTCATGCTATGAGTCTTTTCGTGGTTAAATTGTTTGCTGTAACCAGCTGTAGTCCTTCTTCATGTTTTTGTGGTGTAAAGACTGTTCCATAAAATGTCAGGCATCCAGCCACATAAATTAAGCTTCTTCTTCTAATATTTTAGCTGAATACTGTCCTGCCATCTTCAGAGTGAGCTGAGGTGACTAATGCTCCAGCATTTGCTTCATCCTTTTTCACCCTAGGATTGAACCATTGCATATGAGGCCAAAGATACACATGGCATCATTCCACACGGTGATATCAATGTCTCACAGAGAGCTGCACTGTCGCAACTCTTTGTGATATATTACAGAAACTGCCGGATTCCATAATTTGTCATAGCTGAAGCCACTATCTCTATTAATTAAATTCATCACCAACCCAATTTCAATTCCTTCTTTCACTACTGAGTCCCAGAAAGATGAAGTTGAGGCTAAAATTTTGACATTATCGTACACCATAGAGTGTCCAGTATCAAACAGTGCTCCGCCACCACAGATTTATTAAGTTGTAAGAGATGGGTGTACCTGCAGTGCTCTGTGTATCTCTTCTGTACTGTACATGTTGTCTGTCCGATGTATGAATGGCTGCCTGCACTCACAGGGGATGAGTAAACACAAAGTGAAAGTGATTTTTCACCCTCCACCAAAGACTACAGCACTCCTGGGCTTTGTTAAAGATGATTTGGTGCTTTGGAAGCCTGGGGTTTGTAAGATCCCCTGTGAGTGCGGCCATTCATACATTGGACAGACAACACAACACGAAAATGACGAAATTTTAGCCTCAACTTCATCTTTCTGGGACTCATTAGTGAAAGAAGCAATTGAAATTTGGTTGGCGATGAATTTAATTAATAGAGATAGTGGCTTCAGCTTGGACAAATCATAGAATCTGGCAATTTCTATAATTAAATCACAAAGAGTTGCGGCAGTGCAGCACTCTGCGACACATCGATATCACCATGTGGAATGACTGTGCAGTGATAGATTTAATTTCCATGCATATGTTACACCTCTTTGCTACCTATCAATGTCTCTGGCGCCTTGTGTATCTTTGGCCACATATGCAGTGGTTCGATCCTCGGGTGAAAAAGTACAGAGCAAGTGTTGGAGTGTTAGTCACCTTGGCTCTCTCCGAAGATGGCTGGATGGTATTCAACTGAAATATTAGAAGAAGAAACTGAATTTATGTGGCTGTATGCCTGAAAATTTATGGAACACTTGTAGTTCTGTTTAACTATCATGTAAGCTGAGTCTAGTAATTTTGAGGCTGCACCCTTGGTTAGTTTGCTTGTGTCAACAGCAAATATTACAATTTTTGAATCATCCTGTAAAGTCATTGGAAGATCATCTATGTAGATTAAGAACAAGAGTGGATGCAGTGATGATTCTTGTAGGAAAGGTGTTTGCAAGGTCACAAGATGTACCAACACAAGAATAATTATTTTTTGGCTGAATAGCACTTCAACCATGAGGTTGTTTATGTCTTTCTCTATAGAGAATCCTTTATGAAAGCTAAACTGAGAAGCAGCAAAAACGTTCTGGTCAGAAAAATGACCACTTCCTTAAAAACTTTAAAAAATTGGAATGAGTGAAAGATGTAATTTATTAGATGCATTTTGCTCTGTCAGTGCCACCATTTTAACAGGTGAGTGTTTTTGGGTGTATGCAGGTACAAGTGAATGGTTGACTATCCTACTTTTTATACATTGTTTCCATCCTGAAATTCCTGTTTGCATAAAATCAATTTGAAAGTTCATTAGTTAGGAAATGGTAGAATAGACAAAATATTACAGAACTGATTTACAATGTCATGATGAACTGTACATGTGTACAAAGAATAATCTGGACTGACAACTTATTTTGTCTAATAGCTAAATGCTAACTTTCCTAGTACCAGGTCTCAGGGAAAGTATAGATTTGAGATGGATAAACAGTAATATCTCACTGCCTCAATGTTCACACTCTACACAGGGTGAGTCAAAAAGGACTTTACAACTTTGGTATGATATAGAAATTTATTGAGATAATTTACAGAGTTGGTTGATATGTCATTTTGTAGCAAACAACCTCAAGTTTCACATAAAAATGTGAAGTGTCATTTTGAGTCAATGTGAGCAGCATTTATTATATGGCAAACAACTCGCCAGTAATCAATTTCTTCCCATACTCATTGCAACAAATCAGGCATTACTTATTCAACGGCAGTGTAGATTCAGTTTTTCATTGTGTGGTAGGGGAGGAACATACACACAGTCTTTAATGAACTCCCAAGAAAGAGGAGTGAGGTGGCCATGTGATTGGCCCTCCATGGCCAATCCACTGATCTGGGAAGCAACTATTGAGGAAACTTTGAACTTCTCTGAGGAAATGAGGTGGTGCACCATCCTGCACAGTCGCATCGCCGTCATCTTCATCAATCTGGGGAATTAAAATTTTTTCAAGTAAATCCAGATACACAATACTAGTGAACGTAGCATTTCAACTGTGCACTACACTGGCACTCCTGATTGAGGAATGAGGTATTCTTGGACTACATGAATCAAACTTTAGGCTGTTTGCTATAAAATGATGTCTAGCAATTCTGTAAGTTATCTCAATAAAAATCTATGTCATTTCAAATTTGTAAAGTCCTTCTCGATTCACCCTATGTATTGGACATATTAATCTTAGATCACTTTTTTGGTACTTCTTTCACAAGTACTGAAAATTATATTTGAAAACATTCCATGTGCAAGAAAAAAACTAAATTTAATCTGACGGATATACAGGATCTTGTAAGATTGGTTTCAGTCTTAAATATCCAACTTAGAATCTTTGTCTCTTGATGTTTCACACTGTCATTATTTTATCTACCTTTTGTAGTAAGAGTAGTTTTCTTATATCTCTAAGAATCATTCAAAGCTTTCATCTTTCACTTTCACTGTTGAATAGTGTATACACATACTTGCGGTACTGCTATTCTCTGCAGTCTGTCTCTGAGGTACTTGAGGTCATCCAGCATAGCAATTCTTGCATTGGATGTAGTTTCCACTAGAGCATGAAATGGTGGTCCTGGTCCCAAGCATTCCAGTACATAATAATGTGGAGAAATACCTGGACTGAAATGGGGCCATGCATATAAGCATTCTTGTTCCATATCTGTGGTCTCATTCCTGAAACATTGTACATGGCAATAGATAATTTGGTTAGCAAAGGGTTAAATAAAAAATTTATATCTCAGTTGTATCTAATCTACATTCTTACAATCTATTTCCTGTCAAACATAGATGTAACTGAAACAGATTTCTGAAAGTAGCCCAATATTGTGGCACTAAAATGATTAACAGAGAGGCAACAGCTCAGAATTGAGTTAAAGAGACACATTACTAACATCTCTTACCATAAACAACTAAATTTCTGCAATTAGTGGTTACCGAAGCCTGTTAGTACTCCTGCAGCAGTATGCAATGGGGGTGTCCAAAAGTTCTCAGAATGGCACTGCCTGGAGCAGAGCATGTGTAATACACATTTTTCTCTCTAGGGATGTGTTTTGCAAGTTCTTATGAGTTCAGTGTTGCCTCTGACATTATCTGGGACGTTTTTGTCAGCCCATAGTAACTTGTTTGGAGCAGCTGTTTTACTCTCTCCTTGTTTTTATGAAGGTGAGTGTAACTGGAAAATGCACAGCTGTGGAATTTTGATTCCTGCTTCAAAATAATTCCGTAGAAACTAGGGGAAAAACTTAAGCATACCAGTAGTTTTCTAGTTTCAAAAACGGTAACAAGTTGATGGAAGACAAACCTCATTCTGCATCTGAAACTGGCCAAACATAGAGAAAATTTGTCAACTTATGCTCAAAGACCAACAGACCATGAACACATGTCAGAGTTAAATTAGATTGTCTTGCAGTTCATTTTAGCAAATTTCAATACACGCTTTGGGATCGAGGAGAGCCACTACCAAATTTTTACCTCACATTCTGACTCAGCAGCAAAAAGAGCACTGAGTGGGAGCATGTTGTGATTTGGAAGAACAGCTCCAGACTGATCCAGAATTTTTTCCATGGTAGTCACTAGTGAGTAGTGCTGGTGCTATGGTTATGACTCTAAAACTAAATAACGATCAAGCCACTGTCATTGCCATTTCCCAAGAAAAGCTTGCCAAGAGAAGTCTAATAATCAAGATGATCCTCATTTGTTTGATGTTGAGAGGGGGGGGGGAGTGGATAATGCATTCAGAGTTTGTTCCACCAGGAAGGGTTCTGAGAAAACTGTCTAACTGTGATTGTCAAAAAAGATATGATCTGTCACAAACAGGAGATGGTCTTTCAACCAAGACAATGCTTCTCCTAGTGTAAGGTGACCAAATGATTTTCGGTGAAAACCGGGACACATTCACCCGGGTGCCAATGGAGACCTCATTCCACATGTTCCCAGGTTTCTTAATTTTAAATATTAATGTTTTGTTGATACATTTTGTTAACCTGATTATTATAACTAATAAGAGGATACAAAAGATTGATATAGTCTAGATTATCTGTATAATTAATGACATTTAATAAACATATACAGTAATAAAGAAATGTATTACGATTTTACAAAATTTTACAGTCATTCAACTTTTAATCAATTAATATTAACATGAGCTTTAATATTACTGAGCACTTGTAGATGGAATTGGCTGTCCTTGGAGAAAAGGTTATTTTTCACTGCCTCCAGCCTTATTGATCATGTCTTTGTTCTTTGAGACACAATGATAAAACTCGGCACAATCCATTTTGTAGTTGTACAGGATCTGCAGGATTGCTTCAAGAGAGTCCACCTCCATTCTGTTTCTTTCATCAGTCCACTGGCTATTCATGAACGAAAATATTCTTTCCACATTGGCATTATGGGCTGGGATTGCAGCAAATAAATACCTTGCAATTATTACCAACTCAGAGAATTGCTGAAGACAGTCACAGCTTTAAAAAAACTCACCCACTTCTCATGACATTCCAATGGTGTTTTTTTTTTCATCATCCACTTGTGAGGACTTTCTTCAACAAAATTTGTCAGTATGCCAAACTGATAAAAGAGAATGGAATCATTGATTTCAATCTCTTTACTCTTCAAATAAGAAACTGTCTCTTCAACACATTCCCATTTTGGCACTCTCTTCAGTAAAATCCAATCAAACACCGGCGATGAGGGTAAATATGAGGTGCTCCCCTTGCTGAGATATTCTACACAAGTGTCATAAAACTTGTTAACTTCTACTCTAAAACTCCTTTCCGCTGCTTCTGATACCTCTGCTCTATTAAGGACAGATTTAACATTAAAAGAAATGAACTGCTGTTCTCTCCTCTTAGTAACAGTTTCCAGAGTATTTTTCAAAACATCATTTACCTCTATTACACTTTTCGTGCTTCCCTCAATTTCCTTTATCCCATGCTGCAAAGTGCTAAGCTGACTGTGAATGAACCATAAGTAGGCTTCACTTAAAGGGTTACTGAAAAACTGAACCAATATTTTGGGTGCTTTGTCTTCATTTAGGAAAAAATCTTTTAACAGTTCAAACAGGCAGATTACTCTTTCAACTGCTGGAAACAGTGATAACCAGCGAGTTTTTGAGTGACACATTACATTCATATATTCAGTTCCCACATAATCTCTGAACTCCTTAAGCCTCTCTGCTCTAACAGTATATATGTGAAAGTGTGAGTATACCTTCATGATGATAGTTTCAACATCACAGCTTAAACTGTCAACAGATAGGCACGCTATTGTGTAAAACATGTGCAGGGCACCCTATGCCTTCAATGTTTTCATGCAATGTTGCCTTTAATTTGGTAAATATGTTGCATTTGCCTTGTCTTTTTAAACCACAAAAGTTTGTGTTGGTGTTGTCTCCACAAAATGCCACACATTCATTTTTCTCAAGATCAAACATTTTGATAGTATTCAGACAAAATCTTGAAATTTTGTCAGATGTTTCATTAGGTATGGAACTCACCTTCAAAAGTTTGGTCTGAATTCCCTGATTAATATCGAAAAACTGAACAACAAACGGAAATATTTTAGCGGCCTTATGATTGCTGGCATCAGTGGATATCCCATAGAAAGAAGACTTTTTGATGTATTCAAGGCTTTCCTTTACACTCTGGAGAGCAATAACTCCTTTCACTAAGGCTGACACTTTAGTTCTTGCTGAACTAAACTTTTTTGCAATGGAAGAATCATCAAACATAATGCTGTTAAGCTTATTAGTACAATCACCAGATCTATAAGTTTGGTGATGTTTTACCGTGTGGTAGGCTAGTGTAAGCTCGGCTGCTTGAACTTTCGTCTCTTCACTTGACTGATGTTTCACAAAATAATTTTGTAGAGTTTTACTGCAACTCGGTGCACTTTATCTGTTAATGTGTTTCTTTGACCTGATGTGATCAACTATGTCGGAACGTCCACCATGACTTATACTAATAAAACAGTTACATACGGAACACTCTGCTTCGTAATCAAAATGACCTTTCTCAATGAAATTCCATTCCTTGGAATAACAGTCACTGAACTTGCAGGCACGTTTCATCATTGCGTTTCACAGTACTGCAACAATAATACCACTAATATGAGAAAAAACTATTGCAGTTTGTCTGACAAAACATCAACTACTACACTGTTCTGACAATGAGTGTGTAAGTGGCCCGACAATCGGACGGTTTCATAGCTCTCTTACAGTAATAAAACTTACTACTTGTTGGCCAAAGTACCACTCAAAGTAAATTATTGCCTGAGTGTATCAATACTGATACTATGATTACTAGTATGGGATAATGGAGGTTTTAGACAAATAAGCTAAAATATATTAATTTATTATGTTGTATTTCCTTTAATATAGCAAAATCCCAAAAATTTGAGAAAGTTTCACGAAATGTATTTAAAAACTGAATTCCGGGACTTTTGAGTGTCCCGAAACAAATTTCCGGGACACCGGAACACAGGGATGAAAACCGGGACAATCCCGGTTTTCCGGGATGTTTGGTCACCCTATCCTAGTGCAACCATCCAGTGTACCAATTTTTGACAAAAAATAGTATGACTCTCTTGCCCCACATATCTTGCTCATTTGATCTAGCTCCATGTGATTTGTGCTTGTTTCCACACATGAGATAGAGAGAGACAGAGAGAGAGAGAGAGAGAGAGTGAGTGATGGGGGGGAGGGTTGAATAACTGTCAGTCATCACTACAGATGTGTATAAAAACGTTTACAACAATGGATTCACTGACTGATAAATCTATTATATATTCTGAATTGTATTTTGGAGGTGATAAGGTTGTTTTGTAAATAATCGAAATTGAAATGCACAGCTTTTAAAAATGTCCTTTTTTGCCTCAGAATCGCTTTGTACATAATTCAGTAAGGCTACATAGTTCTTTATGAATAAATTTTAATTCCCCTTTAGCATATAACTAGATTAACTAGTTGCACATTCTTACACATCTGTGTGTAGCAGTCAGTCTTAATAGGTCTACGACTTTGCTTCCACCATTTTTTCTCTAAGTTCGGGGCTTTATTATGAAAAACTTACAAAAAAATTATAATTCATAGTACTGCCCATTGCTGACCACCACATTCTCCCATCTTTTGGATAGCATACGAATCCCGTGGCAGAGGAACTGGCCGTCTTTTGTGGGGATCCATGAATCGATTCAATTTTGCACTTGTTAATATGATTGGAAGTGCTGGTAAGGCCGGGCTGTATGCCACTGATCAAAAAAGGTGGTAGTCAGAGAGAGCAACATATGGAGAATAGGGTGGGAGGGATAGGACTACTCATTTCAATGTTTCCATGTATATTTTGACGGGTTTTGCGACATGGGGTCGAGCACTGACCTGCTGCAAAATTACATTTGCGTGTCTGTCACTGCATTGTGGCCATTTGTGTTTCACTGCTGGGCTCAATCGCATCAATTGCTTTTGATAATGATGTCCTGTGGCTGTCTTTTTCTGTTTCAGTAGCTAAGAAAATGTTCTGGCTTCCAACACCATGCTGGTCTTTGACATCCAAATCACCGTTCTTAAGGCACTGAAAATATTCTCTGCACATTCTTCCACTAATAGTTCCCTCACCATTGGTCTTACCCAGCATTTTAAGAGCCACAGCCACAGATTTCTTCATGTTAAAGCAGAAAAGTAACACTTCCCGCAAATGGTGAGAAATCGGTAAATAAGTTGATGTACTTAATATAGAATAACCTTATGATGCAATTACAAATTGACTAATATTTTAATGGCATTATGTTTACAGATGACTAAGCTGATTGTATTACACCTATGGCCATCTGAACCCCACTTGCCGCTACTGCCGTCTATTGCAAAACGGTGGAAGCAAAGTTGTAGACTTAATAATATGGCTAGCTACGTAAAATCACTAAGCAGGTCTAAGGCTTTCACTCAGTCCTTTGTTGACCAGTCTGGTGTGGCAGATGAAGATAGCAAAATCAAAGCATAAATTTTAAATTTCACGTTCAAGAAATTGTTTATGCTGGAGAATCATACAAACAAACTGTCATTTGACCATCTGATAGACTCCCATAAGGAAGACATACTACACTACTGGCCATTAAAATTGCTACACCACGAAGATGATGTGCTACAGACGCGAAATTTTACCGACAGGAAAAGATGCTGTGATATGCAAATGATTAGCTTTTCAGAGCATTCCCACAAGGTTGGCGCCAGTGGCGACACCTACAACATGCTGACATGAGGAAAGTTTCCAGCCAATTTCTCATACACAAACAGCAGTTGACCGGCGTTGCCTGGTGAAACGTTGTTGTGATGCCTCGTGTAAGGAGGAGAAATGCGTACCATCACGTTTCCGTCTTTGATAAAGGTCGGCTTGTAGCCTATCGCGATTGTGGTTTATCGTATCGTGACATTGCTGCTCGTGTTGGTTGAGATTCAATGACTGTTAGCAGAATATGGAATCGGTGGGTTCAGGAGGGTAATACAGAACACTGTGCTGGATCCCAATGGCCTTGTATCACTAGCAGTTGAGTTGACAGGCATTTTATCCGCATGGCTGTAACAGATTGTGCAGCCATGTCTCAATCCCTGAGTCAACAGATGGTGATGTTTGCAAGGCAACAACCATCTGCACAAACAGTTCGACGACATTTGCAGCAGCATGGACTATCAGCTTGCAGACCATGGCTGCGGTTACCCTTGATGCTGCATTGAAGACAGGAGTGCCTGTGATGGTGTACTCAACGACAAACCTGGGTGCACGAATGGCAAAACACCAATTTTTCAGATGAATCCAGGTTCTGTTTACAGCATCAGGATGGTCGCTTCCATGTTTGGTGACATCGCGATGAACGCACATTGGAAGTGTGTATGCATCATCGCCATACTGGCGTATCACCCAGCGTGATGGTATGGGGTGCCATTGGTTACACGTCTCGGTCACCTCTTGTTCGCATTGACGGCACTTTGAACAGTGGACATTACATTTCAGATGTGTTACGACCCGTGGCTCTACCCTTCATTCGATCCCTACGAAACCCTACGTTTCAGTAGGATAATGCATGACCGCATGTTGCAGGTCCTGTACGGGCCTTTCTGGATACAGAAAATGTTTGAGTGCTGCCTTGGCCAGCACATTCTCCAGATTTCTCACCAATTGAAAACGTCTGGTCAATGGTGGCTGAGCAACTGGCTCGTCACATTATGCCAGTCACTACCTTGATGAACTGTGGCATCGTGTTGAAGCTGCATGGGCAGCTGTACCTGTACACACCATCCAAGCTCTGTTTGACTCAAAGCCCAGGCATATCAAGGCTGTTATTACGGCCAGATGTGGTTGTTCTGGGTACTGATTTTTCAGGATCTATGCACCCAAATTGCGTGAAAATGTAATCACATGTCAGTTCTAGTATAATATATTTGTCCAATGAATACCCGTTTATCTTCTGCATTTCTTCTTGATGTGGCAATTTTAATGGCTAGTAGTGTAATAAGCATCCCTGGTGAACAGAAACAGCTGAAAAATTTGAAAGCAAATAAGTCACCAGGTCCGGATGGAGTCCACATTCAGTTTTACAGAGAGTACTCTATATCATTGGCACCTTAACTAGTTTGCATTTATTGTGAATCTCTCACCTAGCACAAAGTCCCAAGTGACTGGAAAAAAGTGCAGGTGACTACTGTACATAAGAAGGGTAAAAGAACGGACCCACAAAATTACAGACAGTTACCCCTAACTTCAGTTTGCTCCAGAATCCTTGAACATATTCTCATTTCAGATGTAATAAATTTTCTTGAGACTGAGAAGCCTATGTCCATGAATCAGCATGGTTTTAGAAAGCACTGCTCTTGTGAAACTCAGCTTGCCAATTTCTCACATGATATACTGTGAACAATGGATGAAGAGCAAAGCAAATTCAGTATTTCTAGATTTCTGGAAAGCATTTGACATGGTGCCCCATTGCACACTGTTAATGAAGGTATGAGCATATGGAATAAGTTCACAGATATGCGACTGGTTCGAAGACTCTTTAAGTAATAAAAACCAGTATGTCATCCTCAAAAGCTAGTGTTCTACAGAGACAAGAGTATCATCAGAAGTGCCTCAGAGAAGTGTGACAGGACTGCTGTTATTCTATATGTACATAAATGACTTGGCAGCCGGGATGGTGTGCAATCTGTGGTTGTTTGCTTATGAAGCTGCGGTGTATGGTATGATGTCAAAGCTGATGACTGAAGGAAGATACAAGATGATTTAGACCAAATTTCTAGCTGGTATGATGAAAGGCAGCTCACCCTAGATATGGGAAAATGTAATTTAATGTTTATGAGTAGGAAAAACAAATCTGTAATGTTCAGATACAACATTAGTAGTGTACTGCTTGTCAGTGTCACATTGTTTAAATATCTGGACATAAAGTTGCGAAGTGATATGAAATGGAACAAGCATGTGAGGACTGTGCTAGGGAAGCCAAAGGGTCAGCTTTGTTCTATTGGGAGAATTTTAGGAAAGTATGGTTCATCTGTAAAGAAGATCACATATAGGATGCTGGTGCAACCCTTTCTTGAATACTGCTCCAGTGTTGGGGATCCATACCAGGTCAGATTGAAGTAGTGCATTAAAGCAATTCAGGGCAAGCTGCTAGATTTGTTACTGGTAGGTTCACACAACACGTAAGTGATATGCAGATGCTTTCGGTACTCAAAAGTGAATGCCTGGAGGGAAGGCACCTTTATTTTTGAGGAACACTCATGGAGCTGACTGCTGAATGATAGTACTGCTGCCAACATACATTGAACAGAAGGACCACAAAGATAAGATATGAGAAATTAGGGCTCACGTGGAAGCAAATAGGTAGTCATTTTTCCCTCACTCACTTTGCAAGTGAAACGAGAAAGGAAAACACTACTAGTAGTAATGGGTATCCTCTGCCACTTACCATACAGTGGCTTACAGAGTAACTGTGTAGATGTAGATGTAGCATTATATACAGAGTGGACCATTTTAATCAATAATGGAGAATAAATCAGGATGGAGATGTGGTACAACAAAATGTTTTAGATTAAAGTTGTAGGTGGTAAAGATAGTCACACATTGCTGCTAATGGCCATGACCTTGAAAGCAATTTCCAAGGTTATTTGGAAGTTAAGGTGATTTTTTAAAATGGGAACCCTAATATTTGATTTAAGATCGGAAAAGAGTGGCAACATTTATATATAAAATGATACGTTATTAAAAGTCATGGCAAGGTTAAATCAAGGTCAAATAAGGAAATATGTTTTTAGTTCTGGTAGGAATTAACTCAGAATAGAGGATGGATACAGCTAAATACAATGTTAGATGCAGACTGGAAGGGGCATAAAAGGTCACATATCGTTATGAATAACCATGATTTTAAAGGTAACTATTGAAGGTCATTTGAAGGTTGAGTTTTGTTTCATGGAACCCCTTCCCTTTTTTTTTTTACTTCGGAAAGAGAAAACAGAGATTTAACTGTTAAGTTTTACTTAACGTATTTATTGGCAAAAATAAATACACCACATTGTATAAATGTTATTGTGGCATTTGCAAGACAGAACAAACATAAATAAAATACAGATAATTGATTTACAAGTTGCTGAATGAGTCTTCTTGCCTCTCATTCCTCTGGATGCCCATTCCAGTTTGTACCTAACATTGCATTTTGCTGTATCCCTCCCCTATTCTAAATTAATCCCTACTAGAACTATTCTAAAGGTGGCAGGGGTAAAATACCGTGAGCGAAAGGGTATTTACAGTTTGTACAGAAACCAGATGGTAGTTATAAGAGTCGAGGGGCATGAAAGAGAGGCAGTGGTTGGGAAGGGAGTGAGACAGGGTTGTAGCCTGTCCCCGATTTTATTCAATCTGTATATTGAACAAGCAGTAAAGGAAACAAAAGAAAAATTCGGAGTAGCTATTAAAATCCATGGAGAAGAAATAAAAACTTTTGAGGTTCACCGATGACATTGTAATTCTATCAGAGACAGCAAAGGACTTGGAAGAGCAGTTGAATGGAATGGACAATGTCTTGAAAGGAGGATATAAGATGAACATCAACAAAAGCAAAACGAGGATAATGGAATGTGGTTGAATAAAGTCGGGTGATGCTGAGGATAGATTAAAACTGAAGAAACTGCAAAAAGGTGGGAATTTAAGGAGATGGGACCTGGATAAAATGTAAGAACCAGAGGTTGTACAGAGTTTCAGATAGAGCATAAGGGAACAACTGACAGGAATGGGGGAAAGAAATATAGTAGAAGAAGAATGGGTAACTTTGAGGGATGAAATAGTGAAGGCAGCAGAGGATCAAATAGGTAAAAAGACGAGGGCTAGTAGAACCCCTTGAGTAACAGAAGAAATATTGAATTTAATTGGTGAAAGGAGAAAATATAAAAATGCAGTAAATGAAGCAGGCAAAAAGGAATACAAATGTCTCAAAAATGAAATCGACAGGAAGTGCAAAATGGCTAAGCAGGGATGGCTAGAGGACAAATGTAAGGATGTAGAGGCTTATCTCACTAGGGGTAAGATAGATACCGCATGTAGGAAAATTAAAGAGACCTTTGGAGAAAGGAGAACCACTTGCATGAATATCAAGAGATTTGATGGAAACCCAGTTCTAACCAAAGAAGGGAAAGCAGAAAGGTGGAAGGAGTATATAGAGGGTCTATACAAGGGTGATGTACTTGAGGACAATATTATGGAAATGGAAGAGGAAGTAGATGAAGATGAAATGGGAGATATGATACTGTGTGAAGAGTTTGACAGAGCACTGAAAGACCTGTGTCGAAACAAGGCCCCCGGAGTAGACAACATTCCATTAGAACTACTGACAGCCTTGGGAGAGCAAGTCCTGACAAAACTCTACCATCTGGTGAGCAACATGTATGAGACAGGT
The DNA here is from genome assembly GCF_023864275.1 of Schistocerca cancellata. Taxonomy (NCBI): domain Eukaryota; kingdom Metazoa; phylum Arthropoda; class Insecta; order Orthoptera; family Acrididae; genus Schistocerca; species Schistocerca cancellata. The sequence goes on along the minus strand of NC_064632.1, from coordinate 292,170,806 downwards.
GAAATACCCTCAGACTTCAAGAAGAATATAATAATTCCAATTCCAAAGAAAGCAGGTGTTGACAGATGTGAAAATTACCAAACTATCAGTTTAATAAGTCAAAGCTGCAAAATACTAAGGCGAATTCTTTACAGACAAATGGAAAAACTGATAGAAGCTGACCTCAGGGAAGATCAGTTTGGATTCCATAGAAATGTTGGAACACGTGAGGCAATACTGACCCTACGACTTATCTTAGAAGAAAGATTAAGGAAAGGCAAACCTACGTTTCTAGCATTTGTAGACTTAGAGAAAGCTTTTAACAATGTTGATTGGAATACTCTCTTTCACATTCTGAAGATGGCAGGGGTAAAATACATGGAGCGAAAGGCTATTTACAATTTTTACAGGAAGCAGATGGCAATTATAAGAGTCGAGGGGTATGAAAGGGAAGCAGTGGTTGGGAAGGGAGTGAGACAGGGTTGTAGCCTATCCCCGATGTTATTCAATCTGTATATTGAGCAAGCAATAAAGGAAACAAAAGAAAAGTTCGGGGGAGGAATTAAAATCCATGCAAAAGAAATAAAATCTTTGAGGTTCAACAATGACATTGTAATTCTGTCAGAGACAGCAAAGGAGTTGGAAGAGCAGTTGAACAGAATGGACAGTGTCTTGAAAGGAGGGTATAGGATGAACATCAACAAAAGCAAAACGAGGATAATGGAATGTAATCGAATTAAGTCAGGTGATGCTGAGGTAATTAGATTAGGAAATGAGACACTTAAAGTAGTAAAGGAGTTTTGCTATTTGGGGAGCAAAATAACTGATAATGGTCGAAGTAGAGAGGGTGTAAAATGTAGACTGGCAATGGCAAGGAAAACGTTTCTGAAGAAGAAAAATTTGTTAACATCAAGTGTAGATTTAAGTGTCAGGGAGTCGTTTCTGAAAGTATTTGTATGGAGTGTAGCCATGCATGGAAGTGAAATGTGGATGATAAACTTTACTAGAAGAAGGGATCAGTTGGTAGGACATGTTCTGAGACATCGAGGGATCACCAATTTAGTATTGGAGGGCAGCGTGGAGGGTAAAAATCGTAGAGGGAGACCAAGAGATGAATACACTAACTAGATTCAGAAGGATGTTGGCTGCAGTAGTTACTGGGAGATGAAGAAGCTTGCACAGGATAGAGTAGCATGGCGAGCTGCATCAAACCAGTCTCAGGACAGAAGACCACAACAACAACACCGATTCTGAGGGAATTAGATTAGGAAATGAGACACTTAAAGTAGTAAAGGAGTTTTGCTATTTGGGGAGCAAAATAACTGATGATGGTCGAAGTAGAGAAGATATCAAATGTAGACTGGCAATGGCAAGGAAAACGTTTCTGAAGAAGAGAAATTTGTTAACATCGAGTATAGATTTTAGTGTCAGGAAGTCGTTTCTGAAAGTATTTGTATGGAGTGTAGCCATGTATGGAAGTGAAACATGGACGATTAATAGTTTGGACAAGAAGAGAATAGAAGCTTTTGAAATGTGGTGCTTCAGAAGAATGCTGATGATTAGATGGGTAGATCACATAACTAATGATGAAGTATTGAATAGAACTGGGGAGAAGAGGAGTATGTGGCACAACTTGACAAAAAGAAGGGACTGGTTAGTAGGACATGTTCTGAGGCATCAAGGGATCACAAATTTAGCATTGGAGGGCAGCGTGGAGGGTAAAAATCATAGAGGGAGACCATGAGATGAATATACTAAGCAGATTCAGAAGGATGTGGGTTGCAGTAAGTACTGGGAGATGAAGAAGCTTGCACAGGATAGGGTAGCATGGAGAGATGCATCAAACCAGTCTCAGGACTGAAGACCACAACAACAGAACTAAAAAAATATTTGCTTATTTGTCCTTCACTGAACTAGCCATGACCTTAAATAATGTATAATTTCATTCATAAAATTTGCCACTCTTTTCAAATCTTGACACAAATATTGGGGTTCCCATTTTTAAAAAATCACTGTAGCTTACAAATCCCCTTGTAAATCACATTCAAGGTCATAGCCATTAGTAGCAATGTGTGACCCTCTTTGTCACATACAGCTTTTATCTAAAAACGTTTTCCTGTATCTCATCTCCATCCCATCTCCACCCCATGGATTAAAATGGTCCATAATGTACAAGCACAAATACAGATACGTAGGACTAGATATCTCTCATAATCCAAAGAATATTATTATTCTAGCAGATAATATGCAATATATATGGGGCCAATTTATTGCAACTATTTCACTTTGATTTATTCTTATATTACTAACATAGTACATATCCACAAAAGCTTTTTGTCATTTTTCTTTTTTCATCATGATCTTAGCAGCGCAATTCATTTATTTTTGAGGAGTTTGCATTTTTCATCATTTAACCTTGTATCATTTGGTACATACTCCTGCACAGTTCTGAAACTTTGTTTTAAATTTGCATTGTAATACTTTTCTTTTCCTGTAGTAGATCTATAAAAAGGTGCAATGTCAGTCCTTTCCTTGATTGTTATGAAGTATGTTCAGACACTGAGTTCTCACTGAATTAGGACCACCTCTTAAAACTATGAATTTGGTCAAGCAGTAATCAAGAAAAATCTTGGTGCACTATTGTAACTACAAGAGGAATCAGTTGATGGCCTCTTTGTCAATGAAAAATAGGAATTTTGCCCAGAAAGCAGCACAAGGACAGCACCCTTTACTCAGCCTGTTGAGAAACAATGAGCATCTGTAATCTACCAAGGAAAGCAAGAAATGTTTTGATTATTTTCATGATGGCAGTTGGATGGATGCATGAAAGAAAGTAAGAAAGAAATACGGGTGAGGCAGTTTGAGTCCAGTCATCACCTTACATAGATGGAGCAGTGGAGCAGATCAGAGGCATAAAGTTCCATTTGCATAGAACATCTTGCATGCAGATTATTAGACTGCTGTTAAATCAGCCAAAAGTAGTCCCAAAGATTCTGAAGCTCTAAAATATTAAGACCACTTTTGGAGTATGGTCAGTATTATAATTTTACTTACTGGGATGTCACTCATAAACTTGAAGTTTAACTTAATGTGTGAACTTTCTATTGACCTTGTCCATATCTGGCTGATCACTCTCACAACTTCATATGACTACTGGAGTAACAGGCTAACTAATTAACTATGTGATGAACTTGACAGTCAGATGAAATGAAAAGCCACTTATACTGTGGGAAATCTGCCCAACCCTACTGACTATCTATAGCAAGCTTAAAGGATTTGTAACACTTAATGGCTTGTCTCTTAAGAGTAGCTGAACAGCTAGCAGATTTAACCAACTCCTTCATGTCACAGTTTCTAGGTATCAATGAAAGTCTTATTTCTCTGCCTCTTTGATCATGAATCCAGTGGCATCACAATGCAACTTCATCTGTTTGAAGTCAAACATGTGTCATTCCTTAATGCTCTGCTCTACATTTTCAGACTGGCCAAAGAAAACACTTATTAGGTGCTCCATAGAGTGCTGTAAGATACAGCATGTAGTCTGTCCAGTCTATCTGTCATCCAGAATCACATCAAATACTGTGAATGCCAGGCACCCATAGCCCTAGTAGATCTTTGACAAAGATCACTATGTCCTTTTGTGCATTGAGTACAGTATGGTATTTATGTGGTACTTTTCCAGGATGCTGGCAATCTTGGCAGTGGTCAGCCCTGAAATTCTGCTGTCCACATTAATCATCTACTACATGACATTCATCTGGAGAGAATGATTTACTTGTATCTCTGAGTAGCCATTCTTGAGGAAGGTTAACCTGTAGATGAAGAGCACAAATGTACCATGTTGTTTCTTCTTCATCAAAATTTCCAGGAACTGTATGTATCCATTTTGTTCTATATCCATAGCAAACTTCATGTTGTCATGCAGGTTTTTCAGGTGTCTCAGGAATTCCAAGGCTGTCTTCACCATAATGGCTAAATTAATGATGTGCTCCTTGGTGTTCAGCACAATATTTCAGTGTCCAAACTAGTCATCTTCTTCACGTGCTGCAATTTGTGTTGTTACGTGTACTCACAGTCTTAATTCTGACTGGTTCTTCATTGAAATATTGTACATAAAATGGAAGCAATACACCTGTTGAACCATCAGAAGCATACTACAAATCACTAACGCCGAGAAAACCTGAGAGTTCACAAAAATGTATCATCCACAAAGCTGTAGCACAATTTTGATTTCAAATGCCTGGTTTCCAGAGTTCTTTTCTTGAAGAACTATATGTGAGTTTGCAATTCCTGGAACTTGAGTTCACAGAGCTACTCTATAAAACTATTATTTGAGTTTACCATAACATAGGACATTAATGGTGGTGAGTGTGCATTAAAACACTTTGACTGTAGGCTTGTTCAAGTGGCCCTTATCCATTAACAAGTAGATTTTTAGCAGAACCCATATGAAGAAAGATTATAGCCATCTGACAGATTCCTGTCTAATCTTGGGTTATTAAGGAGTTAGATAGTTTTCTGAATCACAGCTAGTATAAAATTAGTCCTCATTATTTTGAGTCTCAGACTTTCCGGCGATGACTCAGTTTCCTGCCAGTAGCTATCTGATTGCAATAATACAGTTGCAATACCCTTATGTGCTGTTAGGACACCTATATCTTTTTTCCTCATGAAGGGTCTGCATTACCCTCTATTCCACAGCAAAGATGTTAGTATTTGGCTTTTTTAAGGGCTTTGGATGGCTGTTTTTTCTGAGGGGAGCCAAAAAATGACTTGGTGTATCACCTGTAGGTGATGTTCTTTCCTCTTGAACCAAGATGATGCCTTTGGTAGCACAGAGCTCAACTCATGAAGTTCTTCTCCAGCCAGCTGATTACATTCCTCAAGCTGGCACAAACAAGTCTCAGGTGGATAGAACTTGTTTCATTATGTTGCAGTAACTTTTCACTTACAGATATTGCTGGTTGTATAACAGTTTCTGCCTACCCCCACAAATGTGCAGGCCATCACACTGGAAGCAGAAAGGTCAAGCAACAGGTGAACAAATTTAAGGCATTGACCCTGGTATGACCCTTTACGAAAACCAAACGTATGTGCTAGAGAACCCAATTTTTCCTCATTGTGTTCATAGAATACCACAATTTCGACAAATGCCACAATATGTCTTTATTCCAGCTCCATTATGAGAAGGCCAGTCTGATAAGCAGTCTCACGAGTTTGAGTAACAGCTTTGTAACATATGTAAGCTATGTAGGACCTCCACCCTGTAGAAGTGCACTATATAAGACTGCAGGCTTCCTCAGTGAATTTTACTGTTGAAATCTTCTTGTTTTATCAGCCAAGTAAGTTCTAGAAGTGCATTTTCAAGATGATTCTTTTACTCGGCTGATAACAAGCAGATTTCCTCAGTGTATGTTGTTATTTCTCAGATTTTATAGTTAGTGTTTTCATAACAAAAGATAAATAAACTACCATATTACAAAACCCGTTCTTGTTGTTATTATTTACATTTTATCTGATAAATGACAATAATTCTTGCATAAACATTCTAAATTACCCAGAGTCAAAGCTGTCCATATCCCTTGAGACACAGCTGAGACATTCCCACATTGCTGCGAGCTCATTACCAGTCGATCCAACACGATATATGTGGCGTACACCTGGTGAGTCATCTTCTGTTGCTACGAAGTACCTGAAAATAAATTTAACATTTGTATTTGTACATTTACCACAAGACAATATAAAAAGAGACAGATATAAGACTGGCAGCATTGGATTGGTTTTCCCTGACACAATTATCAGATTTAGTATTTCTTTACATTCAAAGGTGTACTTAAAAAGTGAATGGACCAATATCTGAATGGCAATGTGTGTTACAATGCATACACATGAACTGTTAGGTAACAGAAATAACAATCCCTCTAGCAATATATGTATGGCTTAGGATCACTTATTACTCATTTTGATGAGACTTACGACAACCGAGCGAGGTGGTGCACTGGTTAGCGCACTGGACTTGCATTGGGTAGGACGATGGTTAAAATCTGCGTCCGGCCATCCTGAGTTAGATTTTCCATGATTTCCCTAAATTGGTTCAGGCAAATGCTGGGATGGTTCCTTTCAAAGGGCACTACCGATTTCCTTCCTGATCCTTCCCTAATCCGAGCTTGGGCTCATCTCTAATGACCTCGTTGTCAACGGGACGTTAAACACTAATCTCCTCCTCCTCTTTTTTAGTTGTGATTCTAAACTTGCAGTAAAAAATTACAGAGTGTGTGACTTACTTTCAGAAGGTGACATTGCAGTGATGTAGATAGACACATTTAAAAGCTCAACTATTAGTTCCTTTCTCAGGCAGGAAAGAGGTATGGATTGGGTAAGATTAGAAAAGTCTTGCAAGTCACTCAGACCCCAATCTGAAAGGGACCCACCTGTTGCCCCCTATATCTTTGTTCTCATCCTCTTTGCAAACAATGGCATAGCATCTCTGGAGACAACTAAGGAAAATGGTGGTAATTGGGTAGGAACTACAAGAAGGTGATTGAAGAAAAGATTAATTTTTTGTGTGTAGAAATAAAAATTGTAGACAGATTTTAGTCCATGAAGACAGAAAACTTTCTTTGGGAACAATGTAACCAGCCATTCACATCTTCACATATGCACTGCAAGCCACAGTGAATGGTAGAGTGTACTCCACACCAATATTATTGATTTTCTGTCCCATTCCATTCACATATTGAGTGAGGGAAAAATACCTATATTCTGCTGTATGTACTGTAATTTCTTGTACCTTAGTCTCATGATCCCTATGTTAGATATACTACAGTGACAGCAGAACAGGCACACAGGCATCTTAAAATATAGATTGTGTAGATGTACATAACAGGGTTTTGTGAGAACTATATTGTCTTTCTTACAGGGATTCCCATTCAAGTTTGCTGGGCATTTCTGTCACACCTTTGTACGGACTATACTGACCTGTCACATCACAGCAGCACATGTCTGGATGTGTTTGATATCTGTTCTAATACCTACTTGATAAGGGCCCCAAAGAATGGAACAATATTGCTGAACTCATTGTACTATTGTCTTATGGTTTTCCTTTACAGATTCACTGCATTTTCCCAGGATCCTTCCCAGAACTCTTGGATTGTAGGATAGGTGTGGCCTATGGGTATGTGCCAAGGGGCTGGTGGATGGGGGTAGGGGTGGAGGTGAGGGTGGGGCCTGGGGGAAGGAAGGGGGTTATCTAGAGTCTGAAATTCATTTAAGATACAGATGTCTATAGCGTTTCCTATATACCCCTCTTTTGGCTCTTTTCATTGTAGTTTTTAAGCAACATGAAACTAAACATTACATGAATATTCTACTGCAGCTGTCCACTAAGATGTTACAGCTAAAGTGGCAACACAAAAGAAGTGCTAACAATTCTGAGCCCTCATTGGTGTATTGGTGGTGGGAGCAGCCCAGCTTGCTAGCTGTTAAATGCCAACTAGTTTATATAGGACTGTAGTTTTCTTTGCTTCTCCTTTTCCCTTCTTCTTGTTTTTCCTCATCCACGTCCTGCAAGCAACCTGTTCCCATTTTTTTGTGGTTTCTCATTGTTTTCACCTATTCCCATGTAAACAGTACACAAGGCAAGAGGCAAGTGCCCTGGCAGCCATCATATGAGATGCCAATCCAGAGGGAAAGGGAGGGGGTCATGCTCCCTGTCATCCCATATTTTACCAAAAGCATTTATATTCTTATATTTTTTAGTTTGCAAGGTTCTCAGCTAGTTTTCACAGAACAAAGCATGAAAATTTTGAGTCACTAAAATGACAAGTACTGTAGAAATTATGAGCTATGTTTAACATAGCATATTTTGCTGCCTGCGGGCTTGACTACATTAGCAGTTTTGCAGCCTGGCTGCCTGCAGATATCACTCCAGCCATGTAAAGGTGTGCTTGAAAGGGCTAATCATAGCTCCTGCCAATGACAAATCCAACATGATTTATGAGTCCAAAAGTAGAACTAGCAAATCACATGATGTTGATGGAAGGCAAGACAGGAAGGGAAATACCCTTAAAAATTACTTTCCTCAACGTAGTTGGAAACAACCAAAAGAAACAGTGTCCCCCAATTTGCACACTTGCATAGCTATGGGTGTCTGCAGAAAATTATCCAAGAGGGGGCAAGATTCTAAAATTGCCATTTTTATATAATAGATTCAGACAGTTTGGAAACATGTTGTGTCTTAAGGACTTTATCTCACAAGAAGTACACAAAATGTATGGTACCACTCAGTATGTATTTGTAATGTAAGATTAATTTTGAACCTAAAAGGTTAGCAAATTTCTTTAGTATCTGTGAAGACTTTTTTAATATTATCCAAAAAGTTATGAAATGAGGCTCAAAAATATTTGCAAAATATATTTTTATTCATATGTCACTAATGTGTTGAAACTGGAAGAGATCATATTGGACATTAAAAAAAAACAACAAAAAATGACCTCATTTAGTAATCCAAGTGGAGGAACAAGAAATAAACATATAAAAATAATGCTTATTCAACTTTGATACCATCTTTATTGCTTACAAAACTTTACATCTGATCACACATGGTTTTATTTCATTATTTTCAGGTCTTATATTTCGTAATGTTGACTGACATAATAAAAGTTTAACAAAATGTATCCTGAAAGCAACATTTTTTAAGTTGTTTGGGTAAACTGTAACCTAGGACTAGCGTTCCATGAAGTGAATGTGAGAAATCTTCCAAAACAACCCTTCAGTTGACTAACAGAACCAGCTTCAACTTGTGACTCAACGAATGTAGTCCTAGCCTCCTCAGTTTGATGCAATGTTGTGCAGTCATGTCAAATGGACTGCACAACTGGTAAAATGATGCCTGTACATTGCATTGCACTGAAAAGATCAGGGACTATATTTTAGCTATGCTGCTTTAAGGTCCACTACCATGCCTTAGAAATGCTATAATTTACTGTGAAAATCATGATAACAGAAAAAATGCAAAATATGTAGTATCTGCTAAAGCTGCAGTGTTTTTCATTGCTTTCGGCATTGCTAAACCTCAGGTTTAGTAGCATCATGATCATTTCTACAAAAGAGTGAGAATTCTATAATGAATAAGGAATCTGTGATGCAGATCCTAGGAAGGAGCCAGTGCTTGCCCTTTTTGAAGGCAGTGAATTTTTGAGCAGTGTTTGCAGGTGAGTAACTCACTTCTTTTCTCAAATTTTAAATATGATTTTATGGTGGATATGAGTGGAAAGCATGCTGTGTGCACCATAAGCCCAGTGAACATATGTCAGACAATAATTCTAAAGATTATGGATCAATTCCTTGAGGATTCTACAGTTTTTATGACACTTTCCATCACTTTCAAATCCGACAATGCTGTGGGTATGTGAAAAATGGTGATAGCATCATAATTCAGATTCCATGTCAAACTGAAGGTCCCCATAATACTTGACATGAATATTTCATGTGGATATCTTGAAGTTTTCTGGTGCATAAGTACAATCATGTTGTGATCTACTTGAAGCTGGTGTTCAGATTGAAGATAGCAGTAGCAAAAAATGCATACTGAAGAGGCACATATTGAAATGATTATAATTGCGTAAATATGCGGTCCCTTGTCAGGATAAGCTGACATAACAGATTCACAGTTAGGTGATTTATTGATAGTGTGTGATACTTTTTTCCTCTTACACTCAAATCTTGAGAATATTTTTTTTTTTTCGTTTCAGTCCTGTGTTGTAGAGTAGGGGCCATTATGCAGCAAGTGAACCAGTTGTCATATAGGTGGACGATATATGTGGTTCTCTGTGTATGGCTTATTTTATCTCCTTTCTTACTTCCCTTTTTCCCATTGTCCAGAACATCCTGAAACTGTCTGTACTGATAAAAAGGAAAAATAGAACAGAACGATAGAAGAGACAAAAACTGGAGACAGAAGAAGCAAATAAGTACAGCAGGCATCTACATCTACATGATTACTCTGCAATTCACATTTAAGTGCTTGGCAGAGGGTTCATCGAACCACAATCATACTATCTCTCTACCATTCCACTCCCGAACAGCGCGCAGGAAAAACGAACACCTAAACCTTTCTGTCCGAGCTCTGATTTCTCTTATTTTATTTTGATGATCATTCCTACCTACGTAGGTTGGGCTCAACAAAATATTTTCGCATTCGGAAGAGAAAGTTGGTGACTGAAATTTCGTAAATAGACCTCGCCGCGACGAAAAACGTCTTTGCTTTAATGACCTCCATTCCAACTCGCGTATCATATCTGCCACACTCTCTCCCCTATTACGTGATAATACAAAATGAGCTGCCCTTTTTTGCACCCTATCGATGTCCTCCGTCAATCCCACCTGGTAAGGATACCACACCGCGCAGCAATATTCTAACAGAGGATGAACGAGTGTAGTGTAAGCTGTCTCTTTAGTGGACTTGTTGCATCTTCTAAGTGTCCTGCCAATGAAACGCAACCTTTGGCTCGCCTTCCCCACAATATTATCTATGTGGTCTTTCCAACTGAAGTTGTTCGTAATTTTAACACCCAGGTACTTAGTTGAATTGACAGCTTTGAGAACTGTACTATTTATCGAGTAATCGAATTCCAACGGATTTCTTTTGGAACTCATGTGGATCACCTCACACTTTTCGTTATTTAGTGTCAACTGCCACCTGCCACACCATACAGCATTCTTTTCTAAATCGCTTTGCAACTGATACTGGTCTTCGGATGACCTTACTAGACACTAAATTACAGCATCATCTGCGAACAACCTAAGAGAACTGCTCAGATTGTCACCCAGGTCATTTATGTAGATCAGGAACAGCAGAGGTCCCAGGACGCTTCCCTGGGGAACACCTGATATCACTTCAATTTTACTCGATGATTTGCCGTCTATTACTACGAACTGCGACCTTCCTGACAGGAAATCACGAATCCAGTCGCACAACTGAGATGATACCCCATAGGCCCGCAGCTTGATTAGAAGTGGCTTGTGAGGAACGGTGTCAAAAGCTTTCTGGAAATCTAGAAATACGGAATCAACTTGAGATCCCCTGTCAATAGCGGCCATTATTTCGTGCGAATAAAGAGCTAGCTGCGTTGCACAAGAACGATGTTTTCTGAAAACATGCTGATTATGTATCAATAGATCGTTCCCTTCGAGGTGATTCATAATGTTTGAATACAGTATATGCTCCAAAACCCTACTGCAAACCGAAGTCAATGATATAGGTCTGTAGATCGATGGATTACTCCTACTACCCTTCTTAAACACTGGTGCGACCTACGCAATTTTCCAATCTATAGGTACAGATCTATCGGTGAGCGAGCGGTTGTATATGATTGCTAAGTAGGGAGCTATTGTATCAGCGTAATCTGAAAGGAACCTAATCGGTATACAATCTGGACCTCAAGACTTGCCCGTATCAAGCGATTTGAGTTGCTTCGCAACCCCTAAGGTATCTACTTCCAAGAAATTCATGCTAGCAGCTGTTCGTGTTTCAAATTCTAGAATATTCCATTCGTCTTCCCTGGTGAAGGAATTTCGGAAAACTGCGTTCAATAACTCCACTTTAGCGGCACAGTCGTCGATAACAGTACCATCGGCACTGCGCAGCGAAGGTATTTACTGCGTCTTGCCGCTTATGTACTTTACATACGACCAGAATTTCTTCGGATTTTCTACTAAATTTCGAGACAATGTTTCGTTGTGGAACCTATTAAAGGCATCTCGCATTGAAGTCCGTGCCAAATTTCGCGCGTCTGTAAATTTAGCCAATCTTCGGGATTTCGCGTTCTTCTGAACTTCGCATGCTTTTTCCGTTGCCTCTGCAACAGCGTTTAGACCTGTTTTGTGTACCATGGAGGATCAGTTCCATCTCTTACGAATTTATGAGGTATGAATCTCTCAACTGCTGTTGCTACTATATCTTTGAATTTGAGCCACATCTCGTCTACATTTGTATAGTCAGTTCAGAAGGAATGGAGATTGTCTCTTAGGAAGGCTTCTAGTGACACTTTATCCGCTTTTTTAAATAAAATTATTTTGCGTTTGTTTCTGGTGAATTTGGAAGAAACGGTATTGAGCCTAGCTACAACGACCTTGTGATCACTAATCCCTGTATCAGTCTTGATGCTCTGTATTAGCTCTGGATTGTTTGTGGCTAAGAGGTCAAGTGTATTTTAGCAACCATTTACAATTCGTGTGGGTTCGTGGACTAACTACTCGAAAAAATTTTCGGAGAAAGCATTTAGGACAATCTCGGAAGATGTTTTCTGCCTACCACCGGTTTTGAACAAGTATTTTTGCCAACATATCGAGGGAAGGTTGAAGTCCCCACCAACTATAAGCGTATGAGTGGGGTATTTATTTGTTATGAGACTCAAATTTTCTCTGAACTGTTCAGCAACTATATCATCGGAGTCGGGGGGTCGGTAGAAGGAGCCAATTATTAACTTAGTTCGGCTGTTAAGTATAACCTCCACCCATACCAATTCGCACAGAGTATCTACTTCGACTTCACTACAAGATAAACCACTACTGACAGACACAAACACTCCACCACCAATTCTGCCTAATCTATCTTTCCTGAACACCGTCTGAGACTTCGTAAAAATTTCTGTAGAACTGATTTCAGGCTTTAGCCAGCTTTCTGTACCTATAACGATTTCAGCTTCTGTGCTTTCTATTAGCGCTTGAAGCTCAGGGACTTCCCCAGCACAACTACAACAATTTACAACTACAATTCCGACTGTTCCTTGATCCAAGCACGTCCTGTATTTGCCATGCACCCTTTGAGATTGCAGCCCACCCCGTACTTTCCCGAGGCCTTCTAATCTAAAAAAACCGCCCAGTCCACGCCACACAGCCTCCGCTACCCGTGTAGCCGCCACCTGAGTGTAGTAACTCCTGACCTATTCAGCGGAACCCGAAACCCCACCACCCTATGGCGCAAGTCAAGGAATCTGCAGCCAACACGGTCGCAAAACTGTTTGAGCCTCTGATTCAGACCCTCCACCCGGCTCTGCACCAAAGGTCCGCAGTCGGTTCTGTCAACGGTGCTGCAGATGGTGAATTCTGCCTTCATCTCGTAAGCAAGACCGGCAGCCTTCACCAGATCAGATAGCCGCTGGAATCCAGAGAGAATTTCCTCAGATCCAAAGCGACACACGTCATTAGTGCCGACATGCTGGCTGCACCCTGTGCTCTTCATGGCATCCGGAAGTACACTTTCCACATCAGGAATGACTCCACCCGGAATGCACACGGAGTGCACACTGGATTTCTTCCCCTACTTAGCCGCCATATCCCTAAGGGGCCCCATAATGCGCCTAACATTGGAGCTCACCTCAAGACGTTTTAGGAAACAGCTGGAACATATAGTGTGCCTTCAGTTAAATCTGCGAAACTGGCTAGACCCTAGAATGTTGCACCTGTTGTGGCATAATTTCGTCAGTGTCATTCCAACACATCTTATTGTACTTTAATGTCTGTTAGATATCAGTTTTGACAGCGATTGGCCACAACAGTCAAGATTAGGTACCTTGTGTATTATAACTTTATTGAGAGTGCATATCTATGTTTCATTTTGACAGTATTACACAAACTGCTAAGAAGTACTAACAGCACAACACTGCTAGTATGAACAACCGCAGTAAAACACAAAACGACGAACAAAAACACGACAGCGACGAGGACTACCAAAGATCATATTGATGCACTCTTGGTTGGTGTGGCCGGGGGGTAGGTGTGGAGGGGGGTAAATGGGCGGGGCTTGTGCAAATGTCCGGGGCTGTCGCTAACGTTTCCTTTAGATAATGTTGTGGGTAGAGCAAATCAAATAGTGCGATTCATTGGCAGAACACTTAGAAGGTGCAACAGGTCTACTAAAGAGACTGCTTATACCTCCCTTCTCCTTTGTCTTCCTTAAGGCCCGTCCACACGCAACGATCTGTCTGCGCAAATGTCTGCGCACATCACATCTGCGCAGACAGATCGTTGCGTGTGGACAGAAGATTTGCAACAACCTGAGGTGTGTGCAAACCTGGAAGTTGGAGTTGGAGGTTTGAGCGAAACCTCTCAAATCTGTGGGTTCAAACCACATCTGCGCAGACAAGTTGGAGCGTGTGGACAGGAGATCGCCGCAAATCTGGCGCGAAACAGCTGTTTGCTCAGTCTAGTGTTTGTATTTTGCGCACAGGCATTAAAATGGCTGGCACTCGTCAGTGTTCTCGAGAGGGTGTAAGTGAATTCATTGAAATATATAGAAACCACCCATGTTTGTGAAAGATTAAAAGTAAAGAATATAGTGCCCGAGACAAAAATACAGCAGCATACAATGCTCTAATTGAAAAATTGCGGGCAGTTGACGTCTCGGCAAACAGAGAAACGGTAATAAAAATAAAAAAATTCGTTGCGAACTGGCGAAATTATTTGCGGATGGATGTCGAAACTTATAATTATCTCTTAAAGCTTGTAACCCCTCATATTATGAGAAAAATACTTGTATGAGAAGGGCAATTTCTCCTCATGAACGGCTGGCGGTAACATTAAGATTCCTAGCAACAGGAAGGAGCTGCAAGGATTTGGAATTTTCAACTGCAATATCGAAACAAGCGTTGAGTAAAATAATACCCAACACATGTGAAGCTATTTTCGCTGTCCTGAAGGATGAGTTCATGAAGCAAGTCAAGTAAATTAAGTCTGTCACCGAACTGTTTACCGAAAATAATTATCCAAAGATCAGAAATCTAGAAGATCTGGTGTAAGAGTAGATCAAGTATACCAGCCAACGTTATGGTATTTCGATCTGCTTAGCTTTCTTAGTGATAAAGAAACGCCAAGACCAAGCAGGAGTACAATTGAAGATGAAATTGGAGTGTCAATGCACCAGGAAATGGAACACGAGGTAATGTAAAACAAAATAGGTTCGCCGTGCAACTCTCGCAGTAAATGTACGTGAGAAAACTGCTTTCGCTTTAGCAGCCACTGTCTACACCATTTTGACCGCTTTCTCTGTTTCCTGCAGTTGGTCTGAATGTTTTTTGCAACACAAGTTGCGAACACAGACCACAACAGAACTTCCTCCATTTCTATATTTGAAAATAACTTAATTAAATTTTTGACGTTTATGGGGAGCGTAGTCGCTTGCCACTGATATTTCTTTTCTACACCGACAGATGGCGGGCGAGTAGTAGATTGGGGTTTGTGTCGTGTGAACACACCACATTTGCAGCGATCTTTTGCATGTACAGACATCTGCGCCGATGTCTGCGCAGACAGATCGTTGCCTGTGGACCGGGCTATATTCTGGAGTATTGCTGTGTGCTGTGGGATCCGTATCAGGTGGGACTGACGGATGATACTGAAAAAGTTCAAAGAAGGGCGGCTCGTTTTGTATTATCGCGAAATAGGGGAGATAGTGCCACAGACATGATATGTGAATTGAAGGTGCAATCATTAAAACAAAGGCGTTTTTCGTTGTGACGGGATCTTCTCATGAAATTTCAGCACCAGTTTTCTGCTCCGATAATGAAAGCATTCTGTTGGCACCCACCTACATAGGGAGAAATGATCATAACAATAAAATAAGAGATGTCAGGGCTCGCACAGAAAAATTTAAGTGCTCGTTTTTCCTGCGCGCCTTTCAAGAGTGGAACATTAGAGAGACAGCTTGAAGTTGGTTCATTGAACCCTCTGCCAGGCACTTAATTGTGAACAGCAGAGTAATCACGTAGACGTAGACAAAAAAGAACTGAGTATCCTATTATGATTACAATATCAATGATTCACAGTTAAAATCAGTGAATTGGTGAAACAATTTGAAGGATGTGACATGGAATGATCACATAGACCCAGCCGTAGTAAGGCAGATTGTAGACTTCAGTTCATTGGCAGCATACTGGGAAAGTGAAGTCAGTCTACAAAGGAGACAAATCAGCTATTCGTCCCATCTCAGCATGGTGCTCAGGTGTTAGGGAACCGGACTAAATAGACCTAACAGGAGATATTGAACGTACACAAAGAAGAATGGCACGAATGACCACAGATTTGTTTGATTCATGGGAGAAAGCCGCGTAAATATCGAAAAAGTTGAATCGGCAGGATCTTGAACACAAACAGAAATTAATCCACGAAAGCCTGCTTACAAAATTTCACGAAATACAGGATGTCCCAAAAAGTACTTTAAAATTTCAAAGTCAACTTGTAATTAACTTAGAGAGAAAAGTAAAATTTGTCTGATGCACTTCCACAAAAAGTGTTTTTGTAATGTGTTAGTAGGCTGTTTAGGTCACCTAGCGGTCTGTATGAAAACCACTGGCTGTGCTGTGTGCAGTCTGTGGCTGGTTGGCATTGTTGAAATAGTCTCTATTGTAGTGTTGGGCAGTTGGATGTGAACAGCGCGTAGTGCTGCGCAGTTGGAGGTGAGCCGCCAGCAGTGGTGGATGTGGGGAGTGAGATGGCGGGGTTTTGAGAGCGGACGATCTGGACGTGTGTCCGCCAGAAAGAGTAAATTTGTAATACTGGATATAATGAACTGATATATATATATATATATATATATATATATATATATAATGACTTTTGAACATTATTAGGTAAATACATTGTTTGTTCTCTATCAAAATCTTTTATTTGCTGACTATGCGTATCAGTAATTAGTGCCTTCAGTAGTTAGAATCTTTTATTTAGCTGGCAGTAGTGGCGCTCGCTGTATTGCAGTAGTTCGAGTAACGAAGATTTTTGTGAGGTAAGTGATTCATGAAAGGTATAGGTTATTGTTAGTCAGAGCCATTCTGTTGTAGGGATTATTGAAAGTCAGATTGCATTGCGCTAAAAATATTGTGTGTCAGTTTAGTGTTGATCAGAATAGGTAAAGAGCGAAATGTCTGAGTACGTTCAGTTCTGCTCAGTTGTTTGAAAATCAAATAATGTAAGAGGTTTATCAGCTCAGTAATTCATAAATTTTTCTAAGGGGACGTTGCATATGTCGATCCTTAGCCGAGGATACCTCACTGGAATCTTCTGATATTTTCTTGTAGTTTGTGTAATTAGTGTAGCTATTGTTTATTGCTAGCGCGTAATTATAGAGAGAATTTCCTTTGTAGTTGTAGTCTCATTGTTGTACAGTAAAACAGTTGTGCCATGCATGTAGATTTGCACCAAGTATTTCGCAGCTGCGCTTGCAATTAACTAGATATTATTTTCAGTGCTGTGTTAATGCGTTTTCGTATTTTTGCTCTTCAAATTGTGCTTTTCTTGTTATCGTGTGAAATACGTGATAATTGTGGCGTGTGATAAACGTAACAGTAGGCTCCAAAGTAAATTGAGAAATGATAGTGACGATGAGCGTAGCTTATCAGCACCACTGTGTAATGAATTAACAGACATTCAAAGAAGTAATTTAGTAATTGTGCATAGGGAAATGGAGCGGGCGGCAAATAATGGTGTAGATAGTGAAAAAATTAGTGAACAGGGAAGCATTATCGATCGATCGGTCGGCAACAGCTTACCTCAGGAATCCGACATGACAGGACAAAATCGTGCAAATACTGTAGATTCAGGTTTTGCGTCCTCACCATTTATCAAATAAGTCAAGCCACATTTTCTGCTTTTCAAATTGCGAATATTGCCTGTTCAAATAACTGCCGAATAGCACTGAGGATCATATTTCAGACACCAGTGCATTGTTATTACAATTAATGCAACAAGTGGGACAAAAGCTTCAAAAGTTAGATACGATGAAACAAAATCAGAGACAAACACAGCAACAGCTTCAAAAGTTAGACTCAGTGGAACAAACGCTTGAACAAACACGTGAAAGTTTAACTGCTGAGTTACTTAAAATCGAATCGAAATGCCAGAAAGTCTGTAATGACGTAAAAACACAAATTTGTAAGAATTTCAACCTTTTTTTTCGCGTCATGAAAGTGCATTACAGAATCACGAAGCAGCCATAAAAGAAGTGCAAACTATTGTTCATGAAAATCATGACACCTTGCAAGCTAAAATTGACTCAGTTGCATCTACCAATTCGGTTATGCAACTTGCAAAAACTCAGGAAAACTTGAAGGACACAGTAGATGCGATTTCAACACAATGGACACACTGAAACTTGGTTCTGAAAAACACACTGAGGAAATAAGTTCACTATCGGAGAAAGTAGCGGAACTTTCAGATCAGTTCACTAACTTATCTACAAAGGTAGATGATGATCTGAATGATACAAGACCCATAGCCTTCACTGAAACAGAAGAGTATGAACAAATTAGAAAATTCAAACAAAATCAAAATCAAATCAATACACAGTACAAAAGAGAAATCTGGGAAGTACAAGATCAGTTGGCACAAGTAATACAAGAATTACATATTTCAGAGGAGACTCCCACTCCAATACGGGAAGAGGGACTTAGAAATACGGAAGTCACAAAATAACAACACGGGGCATTTCGGAAATTATGAAAGAAATTGGCAAGGCGCACTGAATTTTGAGATGGAACCGCCGAAACGAAGTAACAATGACCGATATGTTACTCGCAGACATGACGATTTTGTCTATAAGCTGTTCATTACTACACGTAAATTCAAAACATTTAAGAATTCTGGCAACGACATTCATCCACAAGCATGGCTTCATCAATTCTCTCATTGTTTTCCTCCCAACTGGACACTGGAGCACAAGTTAGAATTTATGTGTGGCTACTTAGAGAATGAACCAGCTGTAAGAATGCGATCGCTCATTCACGATTGTCACAGTGAAGGAGAATTTTATCATGCCTTCCTCTCAGCACATTGGTCTCAAGCTACACAAGACTGAGTAAAACATAGCATCATAATGATGAAACATTTCGAACACTGAATTTTCCAGTCTTGTCAAATATTTCGAAGACATGTTACATAAGAATCAGTATCTTTCAAACCCATACAGCCCCTCAGAACTCATCCGCATTTGCTTAATCAAATTGCCTGAACATTTACGACATATTACTTTGGCAGGACATTGCAAAGATGACATTGAAGCTTTTCAGGGACTGTTACAAGAATTGGAAATTGACACTGACAATCGTGGAACGCGAAAACAGGAACACAACAATTACAGGTCACATTCGTCGGAACTCCGCGATGACAGAAATAGTAACTGGAAACGACAAGCCTATTCTTACAACGCAAATCGTGACCAAAACAGACACCACCCGTATGACAACTGTTGGCAGAATAATAGTTACAGACAAAGATCGCATTTCCATAGTAATGAATATGACAGAGATAACCATAGAAACAAACAATATGAGAACCAAAACAATTATTATCAAGGGCAGACGCAACAGTTCGGCACGCAGTTACGATTCAGAGAGAAATTCTCCACCACGTGACCAGCAAGAAAGAAACTATGGAATCTACCGACATGACAACAGACGATATAATCGTAACGCCAGACTTGAATTTCATCAGAACTGGTGGGATTCAAACAGGGCAGGGCCCTCTCGACAAGGTGAATTTGTAGAAGTTAGGTCTCCTAATCCCAATAACAATGCGCGCCAGCAAAGAGACAGACAGTGACTCGCACTGCAGGCACCCATGTGCGCCGGCTAGCTCAGAGAAAAATAACGTAGATGCTAACCTTGAGAAAAATTCCAGTATTCTTTACTGATGTATACCACATGATAATTGCATTGAAGTTGAAACTCTGCGTACTAGGAAGAGTAAAGGATTGCACCACATTTCACATGTAAAACCGTTTATTGAAAGATAATCTGCTTTTTAACTTAGTCTTTGCCACAAAACTTTTCACTTCACGTTACTAGTATGCTTTGTCAGACTTAGAAACTGTTAACATGCAACCTTGTTTGAAGTTACATATCCAGTCTAGAACCTAGGGAACATATTTAGACAGTAATTACGAATGCATTGTTATAGTGAACAGACGACACAATGTTGTTGTTTGTGTACATTCTTGCTTGTTAGTTGCACGATTATGTAATGACTATAAGGCTCACATACTTAGAACAAATACCGGTACTGCTAATGACATTGTAATGCAACATTTTGGTTTACTTGAAAATACATTATGGATTTAAAGTACTTTCTGAGAGATACCAGATGACACAATGGTTAGTTTATTTGACAGTTACACGATTATATCACGATGCTACTAATGAGTGACATAATTTATATTATTGCTTTTCCACTGCATCTGTTTTATATCTGCACAGTTCTTCTGAATTCTTCTGGAAAGTAAAACATGTTTTAGTAGTAACTTTTGTGTAATGAAGTTTAGACATTATTAATTCTGTTCTCTTTCAATGCTCATGTGTGAAATTAATGTTTCAAAAACTATTCTCATTATTTTATTTATTTACTTATGTCATAATTCCTGTAACACTGATGTATCTGTTTATTTCTATTCTCTTGTAAAGCCTGTACTACTACAAATGATATTTGTATTGTTATGTTCTTTAATGATGTATTTTGTACCTTTGTAATTGTATTCTTATCTTGTAAATTTATAATTGTATAGACACCAGTTCTTCAAATTAAGTTACATTTTACTGCACATGTTACTGTTGGTCATAGTATATGCACAATATGTGAGAAGTTGGGACTGTTAGTGTTTGCACGTGTGTTAATAATTCAGCAAGGGACTGGTTAACAGCATTGTTGGGTCTAAGGACATTTCAAAAAAAAATTTTTTTGTGAGTGCACAAGTGGTGGTTCATGGACTTGCTATATTATCCGCAAGACACTTCAATGGTGATTTTGCACCCGCACAGTCACAACGGATGGCTGCTAGCCATCTCTACAAAGGTCTACAGTGGGTCTGCACCTTTTATGGCTCACCAATACCATTATTTCTACAAGGACTGCAGTGGATCTGCACCTCTGGTGGCCCACCCATACCATAATCTCTACCAGGACTACAGTGGGTCTGCTCTGTGATGACCTACCTACCAATATTCTTCAAAACTTCCACTGACTCTGTTGTGGGTTTGCTCTGTTGTGGCCTATTACCTGTCTGCATGTCAAGAGTCAGCACTGTCTTTCCGTTGGAAGGACAACACTACTTCTTCAAGACTGCATGGAAATCCACTACTTCCATGTGCATTTTCTTTTACTAATGAGACTTTGTGAAAAAAAACTGTAATTACTATTGTGATAAATGGTCAGGACTGTCTTTATGAGAACAATTTTTGCTTTTGACCAACAGTACATCAATAAGTGTGAGCATTTGATATCTTTGTTATCATAATTATGAAAAAGTTTTTCAAACCTGTATTGGCCACTGCCCAAAACAATTTGTAAAATTTTTTGTGGGGAGCATGGGGGCTATGTAAGTAGGCTGTTTAGGTTTTTATGTTGGTAACGTCACCTAGCGCTCTGTATGGAAATCACTGGCTGTGCTGTGTGCAGTCTGTGGCTTCTTGGCATTGATGAAATAGTCTCTATTGTAGTGTTGGGCAGTTGGATGTGAACAGCGCGTAGTGCTGCGCAGTTGGAGGTGAGCCGCCAGCAGTGGTGGATGTGGGGAGAGAGATGGCGGAGTTTTGAGAGCGGACGATCCGGACGTGTGTCCGCCAGAAAGAGTAAATTTGTAATACTGGATATCATGAACTGATATATATATATATATATATATATATATTATGACTTTTGAACGTTATTAAGATAAATACACTGTTTGTTCTCTATCAAAATCTTTCATTTGCTGACTATGCGTATCAGTAATTAGTGCCTTCAGTAGTTAGAATTTTTTATTTAGCTGGCAGTAGTGGTGCTCGCTGGTTTGCAGTAATTCGAGTAACGAAGATTTTTGTGAGGTAAGTGATTCATGAAAGGTATAGGTTATTGTTAGTCAGGGACATTCTGTTGTAGGGATCATTGAAAGTCAGATTGCGCTGCGCTAAAAATATTGTGTGTCAGTTTAGTGTTGATCAGAACAGGTAAAGAGCGAAATGTCTGAGTACGTTCAGTTCTGCTCAGTTGTTTGAAAATCAAATAATGTAAGAGGTTAATCAGCACAGTAATTCATAAATTTTTCTAAGGGGACGTTACAAATGTAAAGAATAAATGTTCTGCCTTACCATGTGATAAGAGCAACATAACTGTAAAAAGTTTTTCCTTTGTTGTTTGGGGTAGTCAGGAGCGACATAAATGAATAAAAGAACTGAGTCTGCACAGGAAAGGCACAGTGTGTAACTTGGTTTGTTGAAAGAAAGTCAGACATACAAGTCCAGAGAAATTTCCGTAGGTGATACGGGAAACTACTAACGTCTAGAGTATCCATAAGAAAATGGCATACTAACTTCATGGAAAGATGGAAACTGGATTTGAAGTAACATGTGAGCCGGTCAACAAGAAATGATGATAATATGGAGAGAATTCAACAGGTTTTCCAGCGTTCGTAACATGAGCCTGTGTGTTGTTGTTGTTGTGGTCTTCAGTCCAGAGACTGGTTTGATGCAGCTCTCCAAGCTACTCTATCCTGTGCAAGCTTCTTCATTTCACAGCACCTACTGCAACCTACATCCTTCTGAATCTGTTTAGTGTATTCATCTCTTTGTCTCCCTCTACGGTTTTTACTTTCCACGCTGCCCTCCAATACTAAATTGGTGATCCCTTGATGCCTCAGAATATGCCCTACCAACCGATCCCTTCTTCTAGTCAAGTTGTGCCGTAAATTTATCTTCTCTCCACTTCTATTCAATACCTCCTCATTAGTTATGTGATCTACCCATCCATTTTCAGCATTCTTCTGTAGCACCACATTTCGAAAGCTTCTATTCTCTTCTTCTCTAAACTATTTATCATCTACGTTTCACTTTCATACACGGCTACACTCCATACAAATACTTTCAGAAACGACTTCCTGACACTTAAATCTATACTCGATGTTAACAAATTTCTCTTCTTCAGAAACGCTTCCCTTGTCATTGCCACTCTACATTTTATATCCTCTCTGCCTCGACCACCATCAGTTATTTTGCTCCCCAAATAGCAAAACTCGTTTACTACTTTAAACATCTCATTTCCAAATATAATTCCCGCAGCATCACCCGATTTAATTCGACTACATTCCATTATCCTCGTTTTGCTTTTGTTGATGTTCATCTCATATCCTCCTTTCAAGACACTGTCCATTCCGTTCAGCTGCTCTTCCAGGTCCTTTGCTGTTTCTGACAGAAATCAGTGTGTGCGTAAGCCATCAAGATAATTAAGAAATACTCGTATGACAGTGCACCAAGTGCTCCAAAAGCGTCTTCATTTTTTTCGTATAGACTGCATTTGTGATAGGAAATCAAACCAGACGATAAGACAGAGCGTGTTGCATTTACTCAGGACATATTGACATTTGGCAGTTGACACTGACGTAACGGATTTGGACCGAGTTGGAAAGTCGACTAGATCAGTGGTTCCCAACCTGGAGAAACAAAATTTTCTTTGCGGTAAGAACAGAAGGGTTTGTCTACGTTTCGATGACGAAACCACATTTTTAAAAAAGGATATTACTATTAGCGTTGTTTCGTAACATAGTAATAATGATTACATATGTTACCAACAATTACACTTTTTTTCAAATACTAGCAGTAATATGTAGCAAAATGTGGTGGCAATTGAATCTCAATGTAGACAAGGGTAATGTGCTGCAAATACATAGAAAGAAAGATCCCGTGTCATTTAGCTACAATATAGCAGGTCAGCAACTGGAAGCAGTTAATTCCATAAATTATCTGGGAGTACACATTAGGAGTAATTTAAAATGGAATGATCATATAAAGTTGATCGTCGGTAAAGCAGATGCCAGACCGAGATTCATTGGAAGAATCCTAAGGAAATGCAGTCCGAAAACAAAGGAAGTAGGTTACAGTACGCTTGTTCGCCCACTGCTTGAATACTGCTCACAAGGGAACCTCCCCATCGCACCCCCCTCAGATTTAGTTATAAGTTGGCACAGTGGAGAGGCCTTGAAAAACTGAACACAGATCAATCGAGAAAATAGGAAGAAGTTGTGTGGAACTATGAAAAAATAAGCAAAATATACAAACTGAATAGTCCATCATCAAGGAGGACATGAACTATGGAGCGCTGTGGTCCCGTGGTTAGCGTGAGCAGCTGTGGAACGAGAGGTTCTTGGTTCAACTCTTCCCTCGAGTGAAAATTTTAGTTTTTTATTTTCAGACGTGTCCGTCCGTCCGTCCGATGCGAGGTAACTGCGCCATAGAATGGGGACGCTACACACCGTTGGGTGGCTTGCGGAGTATAAATGTAGATGTAGATGAAACAAACATCGAAACACACGACTTCAGTCGACTACAGCGCACGGAAGGGAGAGTATTCCTGCTAACGAGGCTCCCTGGCTGGCTGGCAGTTTGGACGAGAGTGCATTAAATACGTGAGATGTATTCCGTGGGCAATATGAATCCAGCAAATATAGCTCGAGACTTCAATAACAAGGTTCCCATTGGAGAGTCACGTCTTTTCATCTTCTAATCGCACGGTTTTGCGGTGCGCTCGCAAAACACAGACACTAAACTTATTACAGTGAACAGAGACGTCTATGAACGAACGGACAGATCATAACTTTGCGAAAATGAAGAAAATAAACTTTTCACTCGAGGGAAGATTTGAACCATGGACCTCACACTCTGCAGCTGCTCACGCTAACCACGGGAACACGGCGCTCCTTGTCTCACATTGTCCTTTATGTTGCCTATGTTTCGCATGGACTACTCAGTTTGTATATTTTGCTTATTTTTTCATAGTTCCACACAACTTCTTCCTGTTTTCTCGATTGATCTGTGTTCAGTTTTTCAAGGCCTATCCACTGTGCCAACTTATAACGAAATCTGATGGGGGTGCGATGGGGAGGTTCCGTTGTCAGCAGTGTGGGATCTGTACCAGATAGGGTTGATAGAAGATCCAACGGAGAGCAGCGCGCTTCGTTACAGGATCATTTAGTAATCGCGAAAGCGTTACGGAGATGATAGATTAACTCCAGTGGAAGACTCTGCAAGAGATGCTCAGTAGCTCGGTACGGGCTTTTGTTGAAGTTTCGAGAACATACCTTCAACAAGAAGTCAAGCAGTATATTGCTCCCTCCTACGTATATCTCGCGAAGAGACCATGAGGATAAAATCAGAGAGATTAGAGCCCACACAGAGGCATACCGACAATCATTCTTTCCACGAACAATACGAGACTGGAATATAAGGGAGAACCGATAGAGGTACTCAAGTTACCCTCCGTCACACACCGTCAGGTGGCTTGCGGAGTATGGATGTAGATGTAGATGTAGAAGATTAGAGCTTGTGAAATGACTGTATGAGCAACGTCTTTCTTCCTCCCACTGTAAACATACTTTGAACTTTGTACCAACATCTCTGACATTAATTGAGACAATTGTATCACATATGCTTAAATATTTCACGAAAATGTCCGATGCCTTCTCCGAGTTGTAGGTAGTTCACGCAATGGACCAGAAATTGCTAACGCTATTCTCATCGCATTAGGTAAATGAATTAATTGACAGCAATAGTAACTACGTAACTTGGTTGATGCAGAGCCTACGCAGCAAAATCATAATTATTATTATTAGTGACAGTGCTTCTGTAAAAAACATCGGGAACCTGAAGTCTTCCAACTTCCGGCAGTTCAGAAGTAAGGAGCCAGGAATCAAATGATTTATAAACAATAATAATAGTGGAGATATTTCAATATGGTTTATTTTAAATGAGAGTGCACGTTGTGGGTGAAGCAAGTGTCGCTAGAGATAGGTGCGATGAAGAGGAAGTATGTTTTGCAAGACATGTCTACCCTCAATGTGGATAGTTAGCTTTCGTTCCTGAGAAGAAGTAGTAGGTACCACTCGTGATGTACTGGGAATTATTCCATCATTCTATAAAAAAAGGCATTTAGGAATAAGTAGTACCAGTTTTCTCATAGACTCATTAGTTTGTGATTCAATAACACACCTATCATTTATCTTTCGTCATTTTAAAAACAAAAATGTCCAAAAAATTTTTCATTCTAAAATGTTGTTAGGGTAGCGTGATGACGATGGTGTATCAGCTACGAAGGCTCTTCGGAAAGTAAGATCCGATTGATCGCGAGTTGGAAACCAGAGTGAAAATCCGATGAAACTGTGCAGAGATTTGTTGGATAGTATCTGTAG
The DNA here is from genome assembly GCF_023864275.1 of Schistocerca cancellata. Classification (NCBI taxonomy): domain Eukaryota; kingdom Metazoa; phylum Arthropoda; class Insecta; order Orthoptera; family Acrididae; genus Schistocerca; species Schistocerca cancellata. Next base: position 292,144,630 of record NC_064632.1, on the reverse strand, counting down.
TATATCCGTCGATCGCCTCACATCGCTCTCTTCAGTTCTGAACTCACAGTGAGCACGTAAACGTGTCTAGAAAATAATGTCTCTCCCGCCGAGTGTGAGTGCCTCTCAGAGATTTCGTCTGACTTCATGCAGCACACAAACGTAACTGTCATGCATTTGCTTCTTTATGACAGTTCTCGGCCGCAAACTGCAAGGGCAATGAGGACGCTCCTACATGTACATCTACATGATTACTCTGCAATTCACATTTAAGTGCTTGGCAGAGGGTTCATCGAACCACAATCATACTATCTCCCTACCATTCCACTCCCGAATAGCGCGCGGGAAAAACGAACACCTAAACCTTTCTGTTCGAGCTCTGATTTCTCTTATTTTATTGTGATGATCGTTCCTACCTATGTAGGGCCGGCCGGTGTGGTCGTGTGGTTCTAGGCGCTTCAGTCTGGAACCGCGAGACTGCTATGGTCGCAGGTTCGAATCCTGCCTCGGGCATGGATGTGTGTGATGTTCTTAGGTTAGTTAGGTTTAAGTAGTTCTAAGTTCTAGGGGATTGATGACCACAGATGTTAAGTCCCATAGCGCTCAGAGCCATTTGAACCTATGTAGGTTGGGCTCAACAAAATATTTTCGCATTTGGAAGAGAAAGTTGGTGACTGAAATTTCGTAAATAGATCTCGCCGCGACGAAAAACGTCTTTGCTTTAATGACTTCCCTCCCTACTTTCGATGTCCTCTGTCAATCCCACCTGGTAAGGATACCACACCACACAGCAATATTCTAACAGAGGACGAACGAGTGTAGTGTAAGCCGTCTCTTTAGTGGACTTGTTACATCTTCTAAGTGTCCTGCCAATGAAACGCAACCTTTGGCTCGCCTTCCCCACAATATTATCTATGTGGTCTTTCCAACTGAAGTTGTTCGTAATTTTTACACCCAGGTACAGGGTTATTACAAATGATTGAAGCGATTTCACAGCTCTACAATAACTTTATTATTTGAGATATTTTAACACTGCTTTGCACACACATACAAAAACTCAAAAAGTTTTTTAGGCATTCACAAATGTTCGATATGTGCCCCTTTAGTGATTCGGCAGACATCAAGCCGATAGTCAAGTTCCTCACACACTCGGCGCAGCATGTCCCCATCAATGAGTTCGAAAGCATTGTTGATGCGAGCTCGCAGTCCTGGCACGTTTCTTGGTAGAGGAGGTTTAAACACTGAATCTTTCACATCACTATGCGTGAAACTTGCCCGCACGCGTTCAACCGTTTCTTCGCTCACTGCAGGCCGACCCGTTGATTTCCCCTGACAGAGGCATCCAGAAGCTTTAAACTTCGCATACCATCGCCGAATGGAGTTAGCAGTTGGTGGAACTTTGTTGAACTTCGTCCTGAAGTGTCGTTGCACTGTTATGACTGACTGATGTGAGTGCATTTCAAGCACGACATACGCTTTCTCGGCTCCTGTCGCCATTTTTTCTCACTGCGCTCTCGAGCGCTCTGGCGGCAGAAACCTGAAGTGCGGCTTCAGCCGAACAAAACTTTATGAGTTTTTCTACGTATATGTAGTGTGTCGTGACCATATGTCAATGAATGGAGCTACAGTGAATTTATGAAATCGCTTCAATCATTTGTAATAGCCCTGTACTTAGTTGAATTGTACTATTTATCGAGCAATCGAATTCCAACAGATTTCTTTTGGAACTCATGTAGATCACCTCACACTTCTCGTTATTTAGCGTCAACTGACACCTGCCACACCATACAGCATTCTTTTCTAAATCGCTTTGCAACTGATACTGGTCTTCGAATGACCTTACTAGACGGTAAATTACAGCATCATCTGCGAACAACCTAAGAGAACTGCTCAGATTGTCACCCAGGTCATTTATATAGATCAGGAACAGCAGAGGTCCCAGGACGCTTCCCTGGGGGACACCTGATATCACTTCAGTTTTACTCGATGATTTGCCGTCTATTACTACGAACTGCGACCTTCCTGACAGGAAATCACGAATCCAGTCGCACAACTGAGACGATACCCCATAGGCCCTGCAGCGTTTTCGATGGGATGTGTCTGATCACACACCATATATCCCGGACTTGGCTTCCTCTGATTTTCATCTCTGTTCACACGAATCGCTAGCTATGAAGACAACATTTTGGCTCAGAAAACAAGCTGCAGATCAGTGAAGAGAATTGGCAGAAAGCACAGGCGGCTGCCTTCTACAACGTGGGGTATTTGACAGTTGGTTCAATGCTAGGAAAAATGTCTCAGTCGGAGTGGCGACTATCTAGAGAAGTAGCTGGAAGGTACAGCTAACTGTTGAAAATAGAAGACTTCTGATGTTCTCTGTGGTTTCCATGTCGGAACCGATCGGACCTTACTTCCCGAATAGCTCTGGTAATGCAGGGTGTCCGAAAAAGAATGACCCGATTTTAAATAGAATTATTTATTAAGAGGTAGGGCTTAACACCAACAAATTGCATACTAAATTACTCACAAAAGACAGAAGTTTATAGAAATCCATCATGAATGTTCAATATGTCTTCCATTGGCTGCACGGACGACATCTAGCCGATAGCCGAATTCATCCTAAACTGAGCGTAAGGTGTCTTCTGTCACTGAAGGTACAGCAGCTGATATTCTGGTTTAGGTTCATCAATGTCACGAGGTAAGGGAGGAACGTAAACACATTGTTTAACGTATCCCCACAGGAAGAAATCACATGGTGTTAAGTCAGGGGACCTAAGAGGCCAAGAGCGTAAAGCCTGGTCTCGCGGTCCTGTACGCCCTATCCAACGTTGAGGCACATTGGCATTGAGGAAACTGCGCACGTTGTTGTGCCAGTGTGGTGGTGCTCCATCTAGCGGATTTTTTCTGAAACTCTAGACCACGCCGATTCGCTGTTTCAGGTACCTAGTGACTTTTGTCTCAATATTATTACAAGTTAAAATCGGGTCATTCTTTTTGGGACACCCTGTACTTGATCGTTTCAGGAGTAATGGTCTCAGACAGGGAAGCAATGGTCTCGGAACTGAACTTTTCACAAGGGGATCGCATGTAGAACTTGATTAGAGAACCAGAAGAAAGATCAAGAATCAAGACATTCGTCAGCCACATACATACTGTTGCCGTAGAATTCATGAATACAAGATTATACTAATTACAGCCCGCACAGATGCATTTAAGCAGTCTTTATTCCAGCGCTCCATACGACTGGAAGGGGAAAATACTCCACTATATGGTGTCATACTAAGTGCCCCCTGCCATTCACTTCGTAGACGTTTGCAGAGTATATATGTAGATGCAGAATGCTCGAAAAACAAAAAGCTTGGCTTTAATCAGGATTCCAGTACACCAAATTATTCCCAACTCTTTTGGCTACAAAACCCTAATTTTCAACAAAACCTTCATTCTATGCGACGTCTGTACGCCACGTTACTGGGAGGACCTCTGTGCCCGTATGGTATCACTCCGATCGTCGACGTCGGAGCCAGAGCCTTGGTGCATCAATAAGTCCCCATCATCGATATGCTCCTTCCAGTGGTGTGCATCCTTCATTGCCCCAGATGGAAGTCGGAAGGTTGAGGAAGAACAGCCCAATGAGTTCCTCTCGAGTTGCACCAGGAAGGAGGCTATCAAACAGAATTACCTCTTCAGTAACAGAAGCCCATAGCCATGTCTTAACCGGCTGAAGATATGCCTTTGAATTTTTTTCTACGGAGCACAGCTCGTGTGGCGCCACTCCATCGACTGCCGATTTGTTTCTGGTTGGAAGTGATGAACCACGTTTTATCGCCTGTCACAATCAGCCTCGTTACGTGCAAGCAACTTGTGTACATAGTTCCGCGTAATCAGCGCGTACACAACTTTCCCAATAGAGCGCGCCCTGCTAAGCACAATTTTTTTTTTTTTGTGTAGTGTGGACTGAAGAGATCATCCTTGATGACTTATTCTTCTAGGATGGGATGTAAGGATAAAAGGAAAACACTTTATTTATTACGCATTCAGTTAGGCTTGGGCACGCAATGGGTCCTTTAGCCTGCTAGCCTGCTGTCTTTGGTGATGTCTATCTCCTGTGGAGGGTGAAATGTGTCAAGGCTGTTATGTGTGACTGCTTCCTCGTGTTATGACAGATTGCCTATGGGGGGTGAAACGTTATTGACTTCGGTACGCGATACTAGTGCCATCTTGCAGGGTTTACCGTTCCTACCGACTGTAATTGTCGAACTTCGTCCCTAAGGGCATCGATCTTGTCAAAAACTCGTAGAGCCTTGTCACGGACCTTCTCTTGTATGGTGGTCTCGTGGAGTGCGGTGCGGATGTCGACGTTTCTTGTCCACCATGGAGCTCCTGTGATCCATCGATAGCAAATGTTTTGCAGCGCTTGGAGTTTGTTGTAGTTGGAGACGCACGTAGTTCCCCACGAGGTGGAGCCATACAACATTGTGGGTTCCACCGTTGCCTTATACAATTGGAGTTTTGTCTTAGGGTTGAGATCCTTACTCTTCAGGAACGGAATCAACGACCTGGCCATCTTCTGGGCTGTCGTCTTCTTGTCGTCAATATGCTGCGTAAAGAGTAATTTTTTGTCGAGGTAGACACCGAGATACTTCACTCCCGGCGACCATGGGATAAATTGGTCAGCTATTTGGAGTCTGTCGTTGAGAACTGGTTTCCTCCATGTGAACAGAACGGCTGCCGTCTTCGTCGGGTTGATCGTTATCTTATTGTGCAGCGCCCAGCGTTCCATTACAGCAAGTTGCTGTTGCATCCTAGCGATGAGCTGGTCCAGTGTCGTCCAGTTGTCAGAAAGGCCGTATCGTCCGCATAAAAACTCGCCGTAACAAGGGGGACTGTTGGGATGTCATTTATATACAAGTTGAAAAGTAGAGGCGAAATGACAGAGCCCTGCGGAATTCCTGCGGAGATCAGTTTCATTTCGGAGTTTTCATCGTCGACTCGGACATACAGTTTCCTGTCCTGCAGAAAGCTGTCTATGAGTCTAATGTAACAATCCGCAATAGGGGTAGTGCGATGCAGTTTGACGATAAGGTTGGGCCGCCACACCTTATCGTAAGCTTTTTCGATGTCAAGGAAGACACCAATCGTGAAGTGCTGCTTGTTGTATCCTTCTTGTATCCGTTCGGTGATCCGTAGAAGTTGAAGTTCGGCAGATAACTTGTCCTTGAAACCGAATTGTTCGGGTCGTATAACATCATGAGCTGTAAGCGTGTCATGGAGCCTCTTCAACAGCACTCTCTCGAGCACCTTGCCAAGGGTCGGCAAGAGGCTAATTGGCCGGTAACTGTTGGGTTCTGCTGGGTCTTTACCTGGCTTGGGTATTGGAACTACTCGAGCCGTCTTCCATGCCGTAGGAAAATATCCCTGCAGAAGGCAGCTGTTGAGAATCCGGGTAAAGAGCACAGTTGGCTTCCTGGGCAACTGTTTCAAATCGGTGTTGCTTATGGAGTCGTTGCCCGGCGCATTATTCCGAGTCTTCCGGATAATTTTACGGATCTCTGCTGGTGTGGTGAGTTGTGGGCGGCTCTGCACAGGCGCAGCACGAAGAGCAGTCCATTCTGCTGTAACGACGGCTTCCTGTTCCTGAAGGCGGACGTCGTTCACGGGGGTCGCTGGTGTAGACATCTGTTCTTGGTAAGTCGTAGCATACAGCTCCGCCTGGGCGAGTTCGTCATAGAGGAGGCCATCTGGTCCTCTGATGGCTTGTTTAGGTGGCCGCTGGTGTCGTATGTTCTTGACTACCTGCCATTCGTTCTTGGTTCGAAGTAAGAATTCATCCATCTTATCTTCCCAGACCTGCTGTCGCCACTCGGCCACTCTCCTGTGCAGTTCTCGTGTTAAGGCGTGTATTTCTCGTCGATCGATCGGGTTTCTATAGCGGAGCCAACGTCGCCTGCTCCTGTTTCTCTGTGTCTTCAGTTCTTGGAGTAGAGGCGGGAACTCGTCGAAAGCTACTACAGGGTAGACCGTGTGAGTAGTTGCCCTCCGTTTGGCTACCTTTATCTTCTGCGTCAAAGTTTGTACCGCGATGTCGATGGCTTCCGGTGTTGAAACGTCCTGCGTCGGGCAGATATTGTTGTCAAGATATGTCCGAAATTGACCCCAGTTCAGAGTTTGTGAGGTTGGGGGCGGAAGGTTGGCCGTTGCGTTTTCCACTATACTGATAACAGGTCGGTGGTCAGACGAAAGATCGTCGACGGTGCGGAGCTGGAGGTTCGTCTCAATATTTTTGATGACAGCAATATCTAGGACGTCTGCTTCTTGCCGATCGACGTAAGGAATCCGTGTGGGCTCTCGTGGGCCATGGACTGTGATGCCCAGTTCTTCTTCCATAGCAATCAAAGTTCGTCCACGAGGGTTCGTACGCCGGGAATTCCACGCGACGTGCTTGCTGTTAAGGTCACCTCCTAGGAAGATGTCCGCCGCTCGTGGTCTCGCGGTAGCGTTCTCGCTTCCCGAGCACGGGGTCCCGGGTTCGATTCCCGGCGGGGTCAGGGATTTTCACCTGCCTCGAGATGACTGGGTGTTTGTGTTGTCCTCATCATTTCATCATCATCCAGGAAAGTGGCGAAATTGGACTGAGCAAAAGATTGGGTAATTGTACGGGCGCTGATAACCACGCAGTTGAGCGCCCCACAAACCAAACATCATCATCATCCTAGGAAGATTTTGTCAAAATTGGTGAAGATACTCCGTAGGTCGTCGGGCTCTAGGTTTTTACTGGGGCTGTTGTACGCCGCAATGAAAGTGATGTTGCCAGCGGTCGATCGAACCGTTACCGCTGTTGCCTCCAGATGTTGGAGGTGAGGTAGTGTTTCATGATGGTGCCGCAGTTCCCTTTTAAGCAGAACTGCGGTCCCTCCACCTCGTTGGCCTTGTCTGTCCGTTCTATAGACGTACATGTTACGAAATCTGAGCTCAGTTGTTGGACGAAGGTGCGTCTCCGATACAAGTGCGATGTCGATTTTGTGACGTTGTAAAAATTCAGTGAATTCTGTTTTCTTGTGTTTTATTCCGTTGGCGTTCCATATACAGATTTTCAGGTTTCTCGTGGTCCCAGGGCGATCCATCTTAAGGTGTTCCAAAGGCCTTCAACACACTTTCGATTAAAGAAAGTATCCCCACTAGTTGTTGCTGCACGGCGGTGAGAAGTTTCGCGACATCAGAGAGCGCTGGAGCTATAGATTGCATCAAATGAGCTGGTGAGAGGTAGGTGTCCGGTTCCGGTCGGCGTGGTGATGCTGCGTGGGCGTATGAATAATGCTGGCGGTGCTGTCGAGGTGGAAGTGCTTCAGGAGGAGGCTGTGTTACTGGCTGCCGTGTCGCCGCCGGCTGTTCTTGTGGTGGTTGCTGTCGGTGGGGCGGAGGGTGTGGCGTCAGGTTGGAGTTCCGTATTACACGAGTCCGCCGTTGAGAGGGCTGCGGGGAAGACCGTTGTGTGTATTTCCTGAGAAGTTCCTGGTACTTCTGGCAGCCACGCCACGTGGCAGGATGGTCCTTTTCACAGTTAGCACATTTCGGCGGAGCCCCTCGGGGATGAGTACATGCTGAAGATCGGTGTTGCCCTCCTCATCGAACGCAGCGTGCAGGCAAGCTGCAATAATTAGCTGTATGTTCGAATCGCTGGCAGTGGCGACATTGAACAGGTCCTTCTTGTCTGTTGTAGGTTTCAATAACGACTTTAGTATATAGAAGGTATTTGATGTCGTAAATCTTGTAGTTTTCCTTTTGGGCTGGCAACGTGACACAGTACGCATCTTGAGGTCGTAATTCCTTCGTCTTGTCGTCTCGATTTTTAAACTGGTGGACGTTGACGACAGGGAAACCCTTCTCTATCAGTGCGTCTTTCAGTTCTTCCTCCGTAACTTCGGCAGGTAGACGTTTGACAACCACTTTGAGGTCCTTGTCCTCCGCGGCCTGATGTGTAAAAAAGTGGATGTCATTCGACACAAAGAAATTGATGGCCCGCCGTTGATCTTCATAGGAGTCAAAGTGATATTTGATCCTGTCTCGTTGGTAGATGGCCTTAAGACTGCCGTCAATATTCGCTTTCAGCGCCTTGTTGAGTTCCATGTAGTTCTTGGTATGGTAAATAGTAACGGGCGGGACTTTGCGTAGTAAGTTCCGGCCAGAGCCATCTATCCCATCTTTAGCTGCTTCGAGATTGACATCACTAGTCTGGTCCATACGTTCTGGAGCATCTGTAGTATCTTCCATCGCAATAGCCGCATAACGGTTGGAAGTTTTCAGTTCTTCTGGACGTTGTCGCTTCCGAGAGTTGTTCTGCTTAGGAGAAGCGTTGAGTCGTTTTCTTTGGCGAACTAGTGTAAAATCACCCTTTCCGTCGGTGGGCTGCATGGTCCAAACTTCTTCAGAGGAGACTCTCTCCATTTCGGCGTCGTCGTCGTCGTCTGGTGGAGAAAATTGTTCCACGTCGTCTACTTGTTCTTCATGCTGTGAAGGAGGAACTGTACTAGTGCGGTTGTCGTATACTTGCTGACTTTGCAGAATCATGTGTTGTATTTCACGTCTCAGTTCCCGTTGTTGCCGATCGTTCTGTGGTAGCTGATGCCTCTCGTCAGAGGGGTTTGACGTATGTCGTCCTCCGCTCTGCATTCGCGTATCGCGTCCCGTCCTCATTATGTTGCCTGTCAGAATCCGTTGTCGTTGCAGGGGTCGTCGCCGTTGTATGCGTCCTGTGGGGAGCGGCCGCCGGGACGGCCGGTGGGGCAGGCCCCACCGACCGGCCAGCGGCCGGCCCCGGCGCGACCGAGCCGGCTGGCTCGGACGCGCGCGTTCCGTTGTCCGCACTCATCGGCATCGCGCGCTCAACTGCTAAGCACAACAGCGCAGGCGCAGCGCTCGTCCGTCTCCGCACTACGAGATGGCGCTGTCTTGGAAACGGATCAAATTCTGCTTCCGCCGATCCGCGTGTTAATATGTAACGCAGCCAATGAGATTGCTGCTAACGTAGAACCTTTTCCCCTCGCGGATCACACTCGGGCAGTGATACCTGAACGCTTGAGGCATTATAACGAGTGTACAGACCTCCGATTAGCCAGTCTGCATTAGTCTGCCTTAGTGTGCATTAGTCTGCATTAGTCTGCATTTGTCTGTATCAGTCTATAGTCAAGTTTCAGTCTGCGCCTATAAGATTATCATATTCCTGTACATAGCCATGAAAATAAATGAATAGACACTTTTTCAAGTATCAGAGATATGTGAGAATAAGATTAACGTACCAAGACCAAAGGAACTTCAGATTGTCAATTGTAAATAGCATCCAGAATCAAGTTAAGTAAGGTTTATGATTGTTATTATTTTAATAAATGTGTGTGAAAATTAATCAAGTTCTGTTTAAAGTTGGTCATCGTCAATCTGCTACTGTAAGCGTGCAAGTGGCATTTCTATCGTCTGACTCAAAGGCAGAAGATAAACACGCCACAATAAGACCACGAGACATATTGCTGACACTCGCCTACTTCGCTAGAGCGACAAGTCAAATGATCTGATGGTGTGTGTACCGAAGGTCTTACAGTACACACACCACACAACTCCACACAGAACGGTGCTCTTCTTCCTAGGCGGTGAGGAAGCCGTGGGCAAGCACCTTTGAGTACCCCACGCTGGACGAGTGTGTCAGCACTACCAACAGAGGCGCTCAGTTGTGCAGTGAGGTGTTTACCTCAATTAAGAGTGTCCAGACATATGGAATAATCGGGTCTACTGCCGGATGTTTGTGTCGCTCTGGCACAATATTTCGGCCACGTAACTCGTTGCCTTCTTCAGGTGGGGCCTGAGACTGCCGTATTGGAGGATCTTGTCCAGTATTTATGCCCACAGGGCGCTAGGTGCTCTCTCTGCCGTCCACGCCCACCTGGCGCTGCCTGTAACGTGTTGTCTCTTCCCCGGTGCTCCCTCGGACGTCCGCGCCCGACATGGTCGCCGTCTGAGGCCCGTCCTACTGGACAAGATCCTCCAATACGGCAGTATCAGGTCGCACCTGAAGAAGGCAACGAGTTACGTGGCCGGAACATTGTGCCAGAGCGACACAAACATCCGGCAGTAGACCCGATTATTCCACATGTCAACATCTCGCCGGGAAAGCCTGAAGAATTACGTAAGAGTGTCCAGACATTCTGACACTGCAAGAGTCATAGCTGTGTGCGGTCGGCCAGCACGTGGAAAATCGGTCAGGTTTGTGCGACCTTATTGCGATGATAGCCGACGTCTCGCCCAACGAATCAACGAATCAGTGCCACGTCTCCATAGACCTTCTGGAAGCGCCTGTTAATATCTGCGTCGACCTGGTTTTCCGCTACAGCTCGCTCCTTGGAACACACCTCCGTTACAGACGCCATTTTGTTGGCTACGTACAGCACCGCCACATACCGGAACTTCGTGAAACTATATCTACATCTACATCCATACTCCGCGAGCCACCTGACGGTGTGTGGCGGAAGGTACCTTGAGTACCTCTATCGGTTCTCCCTGTTATTCCAGTCTCGTATTGCCCGCATCTCGTGGTCGTGCGGTAGCGTTCTCGCTTCCCACGCCCGGGTTCCCGGGTTCGATTCCCGGCGGGGTCAGGTATTTTCTCTGCCTCGTGATGGCTGGGTGTTGTGTGCTGTCCTTAGGTTAGTTACGTTTAAGTAGTTCTAAGTTCTAGGGGACTGATGACCATAGATGTTAAGTCCCATAGTGCTCAGAGCCATTTGAGCCAACCAGTCTCGTATTGATCGTGGAAAGAAGGATTGTCGGTATGCCTCTGTGTGGGCTCTAATCTCTCTGATTTTATCCTCATGGCCTCTTCGCGAGATATACGTAGGAGGGAGCAATATACTGCTTGACTCTTCGGTGAAGGTATGTTCTCGAAACTTCAACAAAAGCCCGTACCGAGCTACTGAGCGTCTCTCCTGCAGAGTCTTCCACTGGAGTTAATCTATCATCTCCGTAACGCTTTCGCGATTACCAAATGATCCTGTAACGAAGCGCGCTGCTCTCCGTTGGATCTTCTCTATCTCTTCTATCAACCCTATCTGGTACGGATCCCACACTGCTGAGCAGTATTCAAGCAGTGGGCGAACAAGCGTACTGTAAACCACTTCCTTTGTTTTCGGATTGCATTTCCTTAGGATTCTTCCAATGAATCTCAGTCTGGCATCTGCTTTACCGACGATCAACTTTATATGATCATTCCATTTTAAATCACTCCTAATGCGTACTCCCAGATAATTTATGGAAGTAACTGCTTCCAGTTGCTGACCTGCTATATTGTAGCTAAATGATAAGGGATCTATCTTTCTATGTATCGGAGCACATTACACTTGTGTACATTGAGATTCAATTGCCATTCCCTGCACCATGCGTCAATTCGCTGCAGATCCTCCTGCATTTCAGTACAATTTTCCAACGTTACAACCTCTCGATATACTACAGCATCATCCGCAAAATACCTCAGTGAACTTCCGATGTCATCCACAAGGTCATTTATGTATATTGTGAATAGCAACGGTCCTATGACACTCCCCTGCGGCACACCTGAAATCACTCTTTCTTCGGAAGACTTCTCTCCATTGAGAATGACATGCTGCGTTCTGTTATCTAGGAACTCTTCAATCCAATCACACAATTGGTCTGATAGTCCATATGCTCTTACTTTGTTCATTAAACGACTGTGGGGAACTGTATCGAACGCCTTGCGGAAGTCAAGAAACACGACATCTACCTGTGAACCCGTGTCTATGGCCCTCTGAGTCTCGTGGACGAATAGCGCGAGTTGGGTTTCACACGACCGTCTTTTTCGAAACCCATGCTGATTCCTACAGAGTAGATTTCTAGTCTCCAGAAAAGTCATTATACTCGAACATAATACGTGTTCCAAAATTCTACAACTGATCGACGTTAGAGATATAGGTCTGCAGTTCTGCACATCTGTTCGACGTCCCTTCTTGAAAACGGGAATGACCTGTGCCCTTTTCCAATCCTTTGGAACGCTACGCTCTTCTAGAGACCTACGGTACACCGCTGCAAGAAGGGGGACAAGTTCCCTCGCGTACTCTGTGTAAAATCAAACTGGTATCCCATCACGTCCAGCGGCCTTTCCTCTTTTGAGCGATTTTAATTATTTCTCTATCCCTCTGTCGTCTATTTCGGTATCTACCATTTTGTCATCTGTGCGACAATCTAGAGAAGGAACTACAGTGCAGTCTTCCTCCGTGAAACAGCTTTGGAAAAAGACATTTAGTATTTCGGCCTTTAGTCTGTCATCCTCTGTTTCAGTACCATTTTGGTCACAGAGTGTCTGGACATTTTCTTTTGATCCACCTACCGCTTTGACATAAGACCAGAATTTCTTAGGATCTTCTGCCAAGTTAGTACATAGAACTTTACTTTCGAATTCATTGAACGCCTCTCGCATAGTCCTCCTCACACTACATTTCGATTCGCGTAATTTTTGTTTGTCCGCAAGGCTTTGGCTACGTTTATGTTTGCTGTGAAGTTCCCTTTGCTTCCGCAGCAGTTTTCTAACTCGATTGTTATACCACGATGGCTCTTTTCCATCTCTTACAATCTTGCTTAGCACATACTCATCTAAGGCATATTGTACGATGGTTCTGAGCTTTGTCCACTGATCCTCAACACTATCTTTACTTGAGACAAAACTTTTGGGTTGAGCCGTCAGGTAACCTGAAATCTGCGTTTTGTCACTTTTGCTAAACAGAAAAATCTTCCTACCTTTTTGAATATTTCTATTTACGGCTGAAATCATCGATGCAGTAACCGCTTTATGATCGCTGATTCCCTGTTCTGCGTTAACTGTTTTAAATAGTTCGGGTCCGTTTGTCACCAGAAGGTCTAATATGTTTTCGCCACGAGTCGGTTCTCTGCTTAACTGCCCAAGGTAGTTTTCAGATAAAGCACTTAAAAAAATTTCACTGGATTCTTTGTCCCTGCCACCCGTTATGAACGTTTGTGTCTCCCTGTCTATATCCGGCAATAGGTGCAGAAGCGAGAATATTGTGAGATCTCCCACAACAAATTCAGCATTTTTTCAACCGAAACTGGCAGAGAAAAGAATGTGTTACATTACTTCCTGACGCCGCTCGTAGGAAGCGGGTGAATATCTTACACAAGATGGTGGAACTGGTCCCAGGCGGCAATGGCGGTGACGTGCCAGGCGCCGTACGTGAGTGGTGTGGTCCTCTGCTCGGCGACGTCGACCCTGACGACGTGCGGGTAGCCGGGCACGGCGGCGTCGCGCTGCGTCAGCACCGCCACGAAGGACTCGCCGTCTGCCGAGAAGAGGGGCGCCGGCGCCGGCTCCAGCCAGGCGTGCGACCGCTGCTCGTGCACCTGCGCCAAGGACCACGGTTAGCGCTGAAACAACCGCTTTTCGGTTATATCGTTTTTTCCCCCCACCACCCCAGACATCTGACTGTTAAAACCACTTAATATAACCCGTTTCCTGTAACAAACGTAGAAATTGAACAAAGACAGAAAAATCATACAATGTAAGCTTTCACGGCCGGTATTGTCTACAGTTAAAAATTCCGGGCTGATAGGCCGTGGTCGAAGTATAAAACTCTCCCCTGACGTTTCGTCTCCGACTGCGGGAAACATCCTCGGAGGTACAGCGGCGAACTGCGAAGAGAACTCGAGGAAGCGCTGATTATATAGGCAGTACAGCGGACGCCACTGTCGATTGCCGGCCGGAGTGGCCGTGCGGCTCTAGGCGCTGCAATCTGGAGCCGAGCGACCGCTGCAGTATCAGGTTCGAATCCTGCCTCGGGCATGGATGTGTGTGATGTCCTTAGGTTAGTTAGGTTTAATTAGTTCTAACTTCTAGACGACTGATGTCCTCAGAAGTTAAGTCGCATAGTGCTCAGAGCCACTGATGATCACGTGGCGACGGCTATGAGATTGTCTCTGGTAATGTCAACATTCTCGATTGAAAGTAATCGGTCGTCACGCTTGCGGTGCAACGCTGACATCCAAATTTTATCCATTACCTTTGTCTTTCCTGTTAAAATTATTACGGTGTTTATCAATCTCGATAGCCTCGCTATATATGCGTCCATAATAATGCGAGGTTTTTGATATGACGCTCGTCTCGCTGAATGTTATTTCATGATCACCTTCCTCGTAAACATGTTCCGCTACGGCCGATTTATCCGTATGACCTAGGCGGCAATTCCTCTTGTGTTCAGCAAGACAGGTGTTCACACTTCTCTTTGTGGTACCGATATTGTGGACAGGTTTATATCGGTACCACAAAGAGCAGTGTGAACACCCGTCTTGTTGAACATAAGAGGAATTGAAACTTCCTGGCAGGTTAAAACTGTGTGCCGGACCGAGACTCGAACTCGGGACCTTTGCCTTTCGCGGGTAAGTGCTTTACCAAGTGAGCTACCCAAGCACGACTCACGCCCCGTCCTCACAGCCTTACTTCTGCCAGTACTTCGTCTCCTACCTTCCAAACTTTACAGAAGCTCTCCTGCGAACCTTGCAGAACTAGCACTCCTGAAAGAAAGAATATTGCGGAGACATGGCTTAGCCAAAGCCTGGGGGATGTTTCCAGAATGAGATTTTCACTCTGCAGCGGAGTGTGCGCTGATATGAAACTTCCTGGCATATTAAAACTCTGTGCCGGACCGAGACTCGAACTCGGGACCTTTGCCTTTCGCGGGCAAGTGCTCTACCATTGCTCTTCACAATATATATATATATAAATGACCTAGTAGATAGTGTCGGAAGTTCCATGCGGCTTTTCGCGGGTGATGCTGTAGTATACAGAGAAGTTGCAGCATTAGAAAATTGCAGCGAAATGCAGGAAGATCTGCAGCGGATAGGCACTTGGTGCAGGGAGTGGCAACTGACCCTTAACATAGACAAATGTAATGTATTGCGAATACATAGAAAGAAGGATCTTTTATTGTATGATTATATGATAGTGGAACAAACACTGGGAGCAGTTACTTCTGTAAAATATCTGGGAGTATGCGTGCGGAACGATTTGAAGTGGAATGATCATATAAAATTAATTGTTGGTAAGGCGGGTACAAGGTTGAGATTCATTGGGAGAGTCCTTAGAAAATGTAGTCCATCAACAAAGGAGGTGGCTTACAAAACACTTGTTCGACCTATACTTGAGTATTGCTTATCAGTGTGGGATCCGTACCAGGTCGGGTTGACGGAGGAGATAGAGAA
The DNA here is from genome assembly GCF_023864275.1 of Schistocerca cancellata. NCBI lineage: Eukaryota > Metazoa > Arthropoda > Insecta > Orthoptera > Acrididae > Schistocerca > Schistocerca cancellata. The sequence continues at coordinate 292,129,390 of NC_064632.1, read as the reverse complement.
GATCCAAAGAAGAGCGGCGCGTTTCGTCACAGGGTTATTTGGTAAGCGTGATAGCGTTACGGAGATGTTTAGCAAACTCAAGTGGCAGACTCTGCAAGAGAGGCGCTCTGCATCGCGGTGTAGCTTGCTGTCCAGGTTTCGAGAGGGTGCGTTTCTGGATGAGGTATCGAATATATTGCTTCCCCCTACTTATACCTCCCGAGGAGATCACGAATGTAAAATTAGAGAGATTCGAGAGCGCACGGAGGCTTTCCGGCAGTCGTTCTTCCCGTGAACCATACGCGACTGGAACAGGAAAGGAAGGTAATGACAGTGGCACGTAAAGTGCTCTCCGCCGCACACCGTTGGGTGGCTTGCGGAGTATAAATGTAGATGTAGATGTAACAGAAATATACCGACAAACTTCGAGGGGCTGTGAGGGTTGTCTTTAGGGACAAACTAGGAGCTAGAATCCATGTCCAGAAATGTTATCCGTCGACTCTACGGAGCGTCGCTGATGGCTGCTGGGCCACACTAAAGGCAACAAAGGTGAGGTCACTTAGTCACTGCTCTTAGCTGACTTTACGTGTTGTGAGAGACGTGAACGCGTGAGATGCCGGGTGGCGTCCTGAATACTGCAAAGTGTTCGGCCTGCAATACGTCAGCGTTACAACTCACGTTTGCCCTTGAATGGCCGGCCCAGCTACAGGGGTTTTCTCCTGTAACAGCAATGCTCCGTGACATCATTAGATGGTGTTTCCAGATAGGGTTTCCTGTCCTCAGTTTGTTCTTCAAGACACCTTCACAATCTCTCAAAGAAAGCCTCGTACAGTTGAATTTCGGCACATTTTTGAGTCGTACTAGTTTTCTTGAAATCACAGACTGAAGAAATCAGTATCGCACAACACTTAATTTAGTTTTGTTGTCATGTGAACGACCCCTTATAGCAGTACACTTAACAGCTGATCTGACTTACTTGCTCGCAATTCCAGAGTGGTGGCTTGCACACGCTGATCAGGGAAATGTTCTGTGCGCGATTCATCCAAACAGCACACACCTTTGCGTTCGAGATCCACGTTGCTGATGTCAGATAATGGTCGCTGTGAACAAAAGACCGCGCGTTACGTAAGTAAAATAAAAAAAAAAATCATTCATCCTCACTAATGTGGAAAAATCGAGCAGTTAATAACATATATGTCCACATACAAGTGTGTGTGTGTGTGTGTGTGTGTGTGTGTGTGTGTGTGTGGGTGGGTGGGTGGGTGTATGTGGTTTGGAAAAGTACATGATTTTTTTTGTGGTGCTGTTGAAATATCTTTTGTGTCTCACGAAATACAGAATAAAACACAAGTTCCAGGCTGAACATCGCAGTACAAGTTTCTCCTTACTAGCCAAGACGCCAGCAAATGTAATTTTCTCTACCGTTCTTGTAATTCATATATTTTCCAGTCCATGCTCTTGGACACAGTTTCTTTTATTTGTTTTTAATATGGTATCTAATTGGTACTGGATCACTTGAAATTCATTTAAAAGCGATGGAATCATTGCACAAGTCTCGTTTGGTGGAACGCAGATTGATAGAGATTAGACTGATATAGATTCATAAGAAAAATTGTTCACGAAGTAGGTCACTTACGAAATTCATCTATTTCTTGCATGTCTTTTGGACTAAGGGCACGAGTGAGGTGCGAGTGAGTGAGTGTGTCATTTTGTAGGTTTATTCCTCTCTGTGCCATAACATTTTTAGCCATTTTATCCACATTAATTTCTTTTAACATCTGTAGGGGCGCTGATAACCTCGCCGTTGAGCGCCCATAAACTGCAAACACACCCTGAACTAAGGAACCCATTAGTACGATAGATTAAAGGAAGAGATACAGAATTATCAAAGAAGAGCTGCATGTTTTGTGACAGTCTTGCAGAGTCACTGTCATAAAGTTACGAACCCCTTAATTCATTTATGCATCGTGTTCCGTAAGTCCCATCATGACAGGAAGCCATCTGGGATGTGGAATGAGTCTGACTACACATTAACAGGCAGCAGCAGAGGCTGCAGGCTACTTCTAACAACAAATTGTGACTAATTCTGAGCTGCTCACGCTGATGAGTAATGGAATTACACCCCTGGGTCCAAATAGTCTGTACGATTATAGAAGGAATGTCTAATAAGGTATCCCTGAATTGTTTTTGAACATTTGTAATTTCCAATTCCCTGCCTTCTGTCCACTGGCAATATGTTTTAGACATTTCCATCAGAAATTAGGACTCCATTCTGCACACTAGACAGAGATCAAAAGTCTACACGGAATTTATTTTTGTTTCTAGAATTGTGGTTGTGATTTTCGCATTTCATTCTAAATTGTCTTGTTATTAACCAGAAATACCATTAGGGGAGTATTTGTATTGGCACATAAGTATAAGGTCCCTGAATAGGTTCAGCAGGATGTTTGGTTATTGAATTTGCGTAATATACTTAGTGTATACTTCTGTAGCTTTAATACTTTTTTGAACTTAGCTGTATTTAACAGAATGTTTTGCCATAGGACAGTATTGAATGCAATTACGCAAAGAACTTTTGTTGCATCTCCAATGCAAGAATTGTTGCGCCTCAGAATAAAATAGTGGATTACATTTAATATTAAATATTAAAAAAATGTTGAGTTCTTCCCTGGCAATGCCTGAGGCAAAGCAGAATGAGTCGATGGCCAGGCAGAATGCCAAGAGACAGAAACACTGCCGGTGTAGCTGCAAGCACAGAAGCTATTGAAACGCTGTGGATGGGCTGAGCACTCAAGCAATGTAGCAAAATGACATTATGGCAACAGAGGGGTATCATCATAACGGTGACCGCGCAAGGTGTCGCGAGAAGGCTCAGACTGAATGCAAGAGTAACTATTCAGTTTCTGACAAAGCCAAAACGAGCGTCTGAACGGCGAAGTTGCTACATTTTGAAGCGACCAAGAGTGTTGACGAGCCCAGAAAACCTGGGCACATTCGATGACAGAGCCCGGCAAGTACATATACTCTGACTTGCACAGCTTGTTTTTCAGTTGTAGCTCAGTGTTGCAGCTAAACGGCATTGAGGTGGAACCAGTGACACTCCATTCGCGCCCTACTGGTATGACTACAGTCTACGATGCCACCACCAACTAAATCTCAAGGACTTTGCTGCAGAGAGCTGCTGCTGCCTCATCCTCGCCTTTGTAGATGGAAGGAAAACTTTGGTGCCTTGCAGTATCAGGCCACTGAAAGCCTCACTGATGGTCGCTGGCGAGCTGATGAAACACCATCGTTCTGGGAGAGAGCAGTAATTGATGGCCAATGACTCGCAGCTACGAGTTGACCCCAGTGTCGCGAGCCGGTCTCTCGCAGAGCTGTTGGCTATTTCTCTGGGGTCCAGTTTATGACGTCAGTAATAGTGCCATGGTAATCCACTGGTCGTGCTGACTGGGCGCTGAGGCAGAGTGGGCAACACCATCCGTGCTGGCGCTAGTTGGCAACGACGTTGCGAGGTGCTGAGGGCATGTCTCCATTGTCACAGCAGCCGAGATTATGAGAGGTGTGGTGTCAGCACATATGAGTGTGGCCGGCACCCTTCTGTTGCTGCATTACTGTCAGCCATGAGTAAAACAACTCTGTACATCTGGCCAATAATTGTCTATTTTGATAGCAATGCTTTCGGGTGTTCGACAGCTCCTCGCTGTTCCGGTGGCGTTCCACACGTGCCAGAATTGTATATGCAAAGTAGGCAGAGCTTAACTTCACGGTGATGGTGCCACCTCATTTTATTATCCAACTGCTCGTTTAGGAGTTTCACATGTGGTGTTTCATTTAGTGAATGCATACCAATGGAAGACGATTTACATCAAGGACTGCTCTTGAAACTCTGAGAGCTTACCTTCCAAGACGTGGGCAGAAATTGTAATTGCTGTCCTCCCTCTCCCAATATGAGCTTCTTAGTAAAATTGAAGGACTCGTCCGCCTATGGGGTAGAAAGGTATGGGAATGATATGTTACATTACTGGCGTGAACTGCAGCCTGTTAATGGAAGATCTGTGAATGGAGACTTAGTGCACTTTATGCAAGCGAGGGTCGTGGTAACTCTGAAGAAAATCGGTATGCATGCGAAATCATATGTTCCAAAATGCCGCGCATAAAAACGAAATTTTCTGGTGCTCATACCTTGGGTTCTATTAGTGATAAAAAGGTAGGGTCGAGTGTTTTGGATATCCCTTGGGATAGGAACCATTTATATATCCAACAGGAGGATCGTTTTCAGTGTCACTATCCTAAGTACAGAGTCAAACTATAAATATTTCACGCTTCCTGCTGCTTAGGTAAATGGAGAAAATCGGTTGGTTCTTTTTGCATTTCATGTGGTCTACGGTGGGTTTGATGGGACGTACGGAAACACCATTAGTTCATGGACGGTTTCTCGGTAAACCCCACAAAAAGTGTTTCTTTACTATATTTTCGTCATCACCAGCGGACCAAAATCCAGCCGAAGATTCCATGACGGCTACGCTCAGAACTTCTTACGATATGTTCCTAAGATCCTGATCTTGAACAACTTTGAAAATTTTATTGATATCTTTACCCGTTTCCGAGACAAAGAGGTACAAAGTTATCCTACTTGTAGAGGTAAAATCTGGTGTGAGGCGAAAACTTAGCTTATAAAGTGATGAAACACGGAGAAAGAGAAAGTGAAAGTGGTTGAGAGCCAGTGATAATGACAGACAAGGTATATGACAATGACAACGAGGAAGAGAGAGATAGCGACAGTGAGAAGGAACAATAGCAGTAGGAAGGAAGGAGTGAGACATTAACAGTAAAAGAGAGCAAGTGGGAGATGGTGATGTGAGAGGAAACTGTATTTGTAGGACAGAACGCAGAAGACAGTGGCTATGAAACAGGAGACAATGACAGAGAGACACAAAGAGATAATGACAATGAATTGGGCTAAATGAATGAGTGAGAAAGGACAACTGGGAGTGAATGGGTTCGAGCGACTTACAGCGATGGACTGGAGGGTGTGATTGAGTTGCAGTTCGGAGAGCTTGTGGAAGTTTGAAATGAGATGAATGTTACAAAAACCCCGAGTATGTTCGCATGCCTAAATATTTGGGAATATTTGTAAGGGTGCTGAGGAAGGTAGAATGAGGCAGCTGGTACCCCACTTTACAGAGTATTTTAATTATTTAGAAGACTCTGATCATATTCTCATTTTTTGTGCTCCGATAGGAACATTTTTCCGCTAGTGTCTGTATATTCGATGGTCAGCGGTTATGGTAACCAAGTAGAGGTTAGACACAAGGCGGCACTGGATTTTGTATTGGACTCTGTTAAAGCATCTTAGCTCCTTAAGCTGCTCTTGTAAGACTTATTCAGAATATGAACGTGCAAAAGTGCATCCGACCTCTTATAATGTATTTGTTTATCATTAGGATGTAGATTAAAACTGAAGAAACTGCAAAAAGGTGAGAATTTAAGGAGATGGGACCTGGATAAACTGACTAAACCAGAGGTTGTACAGAGTTTCAGGGAGAGTATAATGGAAAAATTGACAGTAATGGGGGAAAGAAATACAGTAGAAGAAGAATGGGTAGCTTTGAGGGAGGAAGTAGTGAAGGCAGCAGAGGATCAAGTAGGTAAAAAGACGAGGGCTGGTAGAAATCCTTGGGTAACAGAAGAAATATGGAATTTAATTGATGAAAGGAGAAAATATAAAAATGCAATAAATGAAGCAGGCAAAAAGGAATACAAACGTCTCAAAAATGAGGTTGACAGGAAGTGCGAAATGGCTAAGCAGGGATGGCTAGAGGACAAATGTAAGGATGTAGAGCCTTATCTCACTAGGGGTAAGATAGATACTGCCTACAGGAAAATTAAAGAGATCTTTGGAGAAAAGAGAACCACTTGTATGAATATCAAGAGCTCAGATGGAAACCCAGTTCTAAGCAAAGAAGGGAAAGCAGAAAGGTGGAAGGAGTATATAGAGGGTCTATACAAGGGTGATGTACTTGAGGACAGTATTATGGAAATGGAAGAGGATGTAGATGAAGATGAAATGGGAGATATGAAACTGCGTGAAGAGTTTGACAGAGCACTGAAAGACCTGAGTCGAAACAAGGCCCCGGGAGTAGACAACATTCCATTAGAACTACTGACCGCCTTGGGAGAGCCAGTCCTGACAAAACTCTACCATCTGGTGAGCAAGATGTATGAGACCGGCGAAATACCCTCAGACTTCAAGAAGAATATCATAATTCCAATCCCAAAGAAAGCGGGTGTTGACATATGCGAAAAATACCGAACTATCAGTTTAATAAGTCACAGCTGCAAAATACTAACGCGAATTCTTTACAGACGAATGGAAAAACTGGTAGAAGAGGACCTCGGGGAAGATCAGTTTGGATTCCGTAGAAATATTGGAACACGTGAGGCAATACTGACCTTATGACTTATCTTAGAAGAAAGATTAAGGATAGGCAAACCTACGTTCCTCGCATTTGTAGACTTAGGGAAAACTTTTGACAATGTTGACTGGAATACTCTTTTTCAAATTCTAAAGGTGGCAGGGGGAAAATACAGAGAGCGAAAGGCTATTTACAATTTGTACAGAAAGGAGATGGCAGTTATAAGAGTCGAGGGGCATGAAAGGGAAGCAGTGGTTTTGAAGGGAGTGAGACAGGGCTGTAGCCTCTCCCCGATGTTATTCAATCTGTATATTGAGCAAGCAGTAAAGGAAACAAAAGAAAAATTCGGAGTAGGTATTAAAATCCATGGAGAAGAAATAAAAACTTTGAGGTTCGCCGATGACATTGTAATTCTGTCAGAGACAGCAAAGGACTTGGAAGAGCAACTGAACGGAATGGATAGTTTCTTGAAAGGAGGGTGTAAGATGAACATCAACAAAAGCAAAACGAGGATAATGGAATGTAGTCGAATTAAGTCTGGTGATCCTGGGGGAATTAGATTAGGAAATGAGACACTTAAAGTAGTGAAGGAGTTTTGCTATTTGGGGAGCAAAATAACTGATGATGGCCGAAGTAGAGAAGATATAAAATGTAGACTAGCAATGGCAAGGAAAGCGTTTCTGAAGAAGAGGAATTTGGTAACATCAAGTACAGATTTAAGTGTCAGGAAGTCTTTTCTGAAAGTATTTGTATGGAGTGTAGCCATGTATGGAAGTGAAACGTGGACGATAAATAGTTTGGACAAGAAGAGAATAGAAGCTTTCGAAATGTGGTGCTACAGAAGAATGCTGAAGATTAGATGGGTAGATCACATAACTAATTAGGAGATATTGAATAGAATTGGGGAGAAGAGGAGTTTGTGGCACAACCTGACTAGAAGAAGGGATTGGTTGGTAGGACATGTTCTCAGGCATCAAGGGATCACCAATTTAGTATTGGAGGGCAGCGTGGAGGGTAAAAATCGTAGAGGGAGACCAAGAGATGAATACATTAAGCAGATTCAGAAGGATGTAGGTTGCAGTAGGTACTGGGAGATGAAGAAGCTTGCACAGGATAGGGTAGCATGGCGAGCTGCACCAAACCCGTCTCGGGACTGAAGACCAGAACAACAACATCATTAGGATACATGCATTTATGGAACAAAACATTATGAACTCCTGTGTAACGGGCGCTAGTCCTCCTCTGCAACACAATACAGCAACAATTCTGGCGTAGGTTAGACAAGTTTTTGATAGATTTCTTGATGTAAGTAGCACCAGACGTCTACATAAAGGTCGCGCGATTTTCGTAAATTAAGGGTCGGTGGTTTGTGGGAACGTATATAGAACCCAACAGCGTCTCAGATGTGTTCAATAGGGTTCAAATCAGGTGAATATGGTGACCAAAATATTGATGCGAGTTGATTATCGTGATACTCAAACCATTGTAGCACGATTATGACCTTGTGACATGGACAATTATTTTGGTGGAATATGCCATCACTGTCGGGGAAGACATCAAGCACGAAGGGATGTAGGTGGTCGGAAATAATGCGCATAGTCCACAGCTGTTATGGTGCATTCGATTATATCATCAGGTTCAGTGGGAGTTCAGGTGAAAGTCTCGCGGGGCATAATACTGCCCCCACCATCCTGCATCTGTGCGTAGCCGTTCGCCTGGATGGTGGGGTAGCTGACCACGACCTTAGACTTGGTGTAACGAGGAACATGAATCATCCGAACTGGCGACAAGTTTCCATCGCTTCACGGCCCAGTGTTTGCTGTAACGTGCCCACAGCAATCGTTACTGACAATGTCGTTGGGTCAGGGTGATTCAAAACAGCGTTTACAAACTGGCATGTCACATCGGTCATACAACAAGGATCAGCAATCACATAGGAACCGGGGGTCGCAAATGCAACGAGAGGGCGTACAGTCACGAGAGGGTTTTGCGTTTAATTGAGCAGTACATTCTTCCGGATCAACTTGATGGTTGCACGCATCTCGAATTCCTGTGGGAGGTTTTGCGATGTCAGCAGACTGGTGAGGGCACATCTGCACGCAACCTTTCCCGGGCGCTGGATTGGTCGCGGTGGACCAGTCGCATGGCCACCACCATGACTCAATCTGTCACCGATCGACTTTTTTTCCTGTGAGGGTATCTGAAGGGCCTTGTGTATGAAAAATCTGTTTTATTGATGGAGGATCACGTGGGCAGGCTTGTTGCGGCAGCAGAATATCTTCGAGATACACCAGGTATCTTTGAGAGGGTGCGCTGTTCAATGCAGCGTCGATGTCTGGAGTATCTCGATGCATCTAGACAAAACTTTGAGCATATTGAGGCGTAGCGCCGTATAACGATCCTGCCTTGGAGGCGGTTAAGTGGGAAATGTGTCTCAGAGCTGGAGAGTGACAGATGGTGACGCGAGACTGGACGCGCACGTGGTTTATGTATCAGCCGATAGAGGACAATATTGAATAGAGCGCTGTGATTTTAGTTTCGATTGTGCCCACTAGAGTGCACTAAAGTAATAGAATGTTTTTCATAAACTGTTCTAGTATTTTCATAATGTGTTATTATTTCTTTCTGTGTATGTAAAATGTTATAAATGTGTTTTAGCAGTATGAATGATGCGTAAGTGTGGTTTAAGGTTAATATGGAGAGAATTGTTTAACGAGTTATGTAGTGGGATTTAGTGTGGGAACATTTCGAAGTATGGATATGGACAAAGGGGATTTTTGTAGAACAGATTTGTAAAGTAAATTTATGGTAAAGGGAAAGTTATTTCAGATATAAATAACAATAGTAAATAACTTTATGCATAAGCAAAACTGCAGCATATTAGAAAATTACGTTGGTAAAAAGTGCAGTCGTTAGGTTTACTAATTTGCGACTGGTTTTTGATGAAAATCGCGGATTGACGCGGGAGAATGTTGTTTTGCTATTGGCTGTTGAGTAAACTGACCAATGGTAAAGCAATATTCTTCGCGCGCCTTTCTCTGCTGGTAGGGAAGACTTAGAGTATTCCAGAGAAGGGTGGGAGCCTAGCCATGAAACAGTTCGGACGTGTGTAGTAGTAGTTCCGATGGAAATGATAAGTTGCCGGATCTAGCAGTGTTTCATACATCAAAAGTGTGGTAAAGTGACGGCATAATTATTCCGATGGGCGTGTAGAAATTTCGGAATTTTTAAGTGAATTTTGTGAGGAGAAAAGAGATATATTCCGCGTGGCGTATTGAGCAAGTCGGTGGCTAAAAAACTGTGACTGCATTTGGTACAGACAGACTTAATATTTGGCGAGCATTATCGATCTAAAACAATCAATATTTTTGTAGCTATTACGTTTTCGGGAAATGCAACACCATAAACTTACTAACGTGAGTGAAAGGGATTGTGAGTGACTGTGTTAAGACTAGCACGGGCTTGGCAGTGATACTTGTTCACCTAAGTTTCAGAATATACTAATTGAGGACAAAATTTCCAAACTTTCATTTGTGTGGAAACTTTCTCCCGAAACGTAGATTAGTGACTTAAATTGCAGCCTGGTTCACGTCGAAGTACAGTAGGTTTCACTCGGCTTTCCTACTAATGATCTGCTGAGACAATGTTCACAGGTAGGTGCAGGTCCGTCGTAAAGGGTCGGAAAGAACCGCGCCGCCGCAATATCCTGTGGTGGTCGTCCACTAGTGGCGCATGACGAAATAATTGCAACGCCATTTGGTAGCCCCGGATGGCATTTGCGACCCCCGGTTCATATGTGATTACTGATCCTTGTCGTATGTACGATGTGCCGTCTTAGCTTGTAAAGTCTTCTTTTTATTTATTTTTTATCCTGTGGGAACACGTAGGGGTAGCCTGCTGCAGAGTCCCATGTTCGACCATGTGCGCTGAATGGTGTACTCCGAAAAACTTGCGTCTGCATAAGCATTGTGTTCTGTCATTAGATCTGCCACAGATCGCCACCTATCCTGCTGGACAGAGTAGACAGGCCTTCGACCTCTACATTCTGTGATGAGATGTGGACTTCGAACCTTGTTGCTTATTCGGGGTTTCACATTGCTTCATCCACTTTCCATAGATGCTCATGACTATAGCACTCGAATAGCCAATCATCCTTGTCGTTTCCGAGATGCTCGCTGCTAGACGCTGACCAAACAACCTGAACTTTGTCAAAGTCGGCTGTGTCAGAGGATTTACGTTTTGTGGCCTGCATCGTCGCTGGAATGATCCCCCATTAATTTCTGCTACTATTAACACCGGATACGCCACGTGCCAGTAACGCCATCATTCAATCTCGCAGTGGATAGCTGTCACAGTGTTTTGGCTCACCATTGTATTTTGAAGAAAATGTTTTGTAATTTCATCCAAGTAACCGGAATTAGGAAAGCGTCTTCCATTTTACTCGTCACGTCAGCCATAGCATACTGGTTTAATAGTCTGTAATGTACTTACGTAGGTAGTTGGGAAGGTGGCCGCACATTCTTTATGGCAGAAGCAGGCCATATCGTCGATGTCGTGGTCATAGCCGTTTCTTGCAGGTCCACCACTCTCAATGTTACCACCGGATTCCGTGTACCAACCTAAGACATAGAAACTGTGATTACTATCTTAATGTTGAATGAACCACAGATATTCATGCTCCCAAGGGCGTCAAACTAGACTGGTGGATGAGATATGAGGTCATTAGATCTCAGTATGAGTTAGCACATGATCACAAAATTAAATTTGATCGAAAACAGGCATAAATTAAGGGGACACATATGAGAAAATACACATGTACATATAAGCTAATGCACTTTTACTGTCTGAGACATGATTGAACCAAATTTTGCACTTGTTGTCATTATGTTGTTGGCTACAATGTGAATTTTTTCAATTTTTTGCCAAATAATTCGATCAGTACGTTGTTGAATATTTTTAGAATACATACTATCAAATGAGGAAAAGTTTCTCAAAGGTTACTTTACTTATCACTTTCAAAATGTGATAGGTTATTCTTAGTAATTAGATAAGCAAAAGTGTGCACCAGTTTTTAATGTCAGTCTTAGAACTCTCGGAACATTTTTTTAAAAGTTTGTCCGTATAATACATAGCAATTTATACTTCACAAAAATTTAAATAAATTTGACAGTAATGCACTTATAAGAATTTTATACCACAGGAAGTTGTGTTAAGGTGTGTACAAATTCTATAGCAAATTTCACATTTTTACCTGCAATGGTTCAGCAGAAAACATTCCTTATACAACGAAAAATGAAAGTCGCGGAAAAGCAGAAAATAGATTTTATTAGCATTTATGCCAGAAACAAGTATAGAGTGACAATTATTGAACTATACGAAAAAACGTAAATTATTTACAAACTACGGCGTGCACACACTGTATTCAACATGTAAACGTCTCTGCAAATATTCGTATTTAGTTATGACATGTTTGGCATGCGTGCCGCCCTTGGCGATGATGTGGTGCAGCCGGCCGCGGTGGCCATGCGGCTCTATGCGTTTCAGTCCGGAACCGCGTGACTGCTACGGTCGCAGGTTCGAACCCTGCCTCGGGAATGGATGTGTATGATGTCCTTAGGTTAGGTTTAAGTAGTTCTAAGTTCTAGGGGACTGATGACCTCAGATGTTGAGTCCCGTAGTGCTCAGAGCCATTTGAACCATTTGACGTGGTGCAGATGAATAGCGAAATTCTGCATGACTCGCTGAAGTGTCGGAACATCGATGCTGTTTTCAGCTCAGCAATGGTTTTGGGGTTATTGCTGTACACGTTGTATTTGATACAGCTCCACAAAAAGGAGTCGCATGTGTTCAGATCCGGTGAATATGGTAGCTAATAGAGGCCCATACCAGCGGCCTGTGGGTATCCCAGAGCCAGAATGCGGTCCCCAGAGTGCTCTTGCAGAACATCAAACACTCTCCTGCTTCGATGGGGTCGAGCTCCGTCTTGCATGAACCACATCTTGTCAAAATCAGGGTCACTTTGGATAAAGGGGAAGAAATCATCTTCCAAAACCTTCACGTACCGTTCGGTAGTCGCCATACCATCAAGGAATATCGCATCGATTATTCCCTGACCGGACGCTGCATACGACACAGTCAACCGCTGAGGGTGAAGAGACTTCTTGATCGTGAAATACGGATTCTCGGTCCCCCTATTGCGCGAATTTTACTTAGTGACAAACCCATACAAATAAAAGTGGGCTTCGTCGGTAAACCAAAACATAATGCGCACAGTAATTCCCATCATGCCCCACGGCCAACCGTTCAGAAGTCATGGCTGTTTTCTATTTCATACAGTTCAATAATTATCACCCTGTACCTTAATGTTGGCCACAACCATACAGTTGGTATTTTTGGTTTTTATGTAGCTCTTTTCTTCTAGTCTGATCCTTTTGGCGTACCCTGTTGACAAAATCCTTTACTGGAATTTCAAAATTAGCAATACACACACCATCAACCTTCTTCAATAGGTTTTCAGTGAAGCAATCTACATCAAATCCTAATCTCATATGGGTCCTGATTCTTCCACTGGTACCATCAATGAAAACCAGGGAAGCATCATATGAGGAAATTTTGAGAATAGTAGATGAGCAAAATGTTGTCTATGGGCGTCTGCTCTAAATGAGGTTATGAAAGATTTTGTTCTTGTTTTGTGTTCCAACGTGCGTGCATTTCCTTAGTAAATTTTATTTAATCACATCGTAAATGGGCTCAAAGCCTTCTATGCTATACAGGTGTTGGCACAAAATATTAAAATATCGCAAGCAAGGACAGAATCGTGTAGAAAGGGGGACGTGGCACTGCTTATTGGTTCCAACAAGATGGCTTTTATATAACTTGTAGCACGAATTAAAGTTTGAAAATCGGAGATAATATTTCCAATATGCTACAAAACTATATGATAGCAAAAAAATTTCAACATTTTTGACCAATTTTACATGCATCCCCTATTAAATAACATTAAATGAAAGAGAAAGGGCACAGACAAATAAAAAGGATTGGCTGGTTGAACCAACTTTGAATGCCATTCTGTGTGTTACCAATAGCCTCTGTGAAAACGGGGAAGGCAAACAAATATTTTGTAAATGCGTCACATATTGTGCATTCTTTTTCTTGCAGCTTTGTCCCACATCGGCGCAGGGTCGGCATGGTTATTAACGGATTTAGTTTGGTTAATTTAAGGGATGGCCGGATGCTCTTCCTGTTGCCACACTATTACCCTCTGCATATAGTGTTACTCATGCGAAAGTGAGCGAAATGTTTGCGAATCGTGGAACTGAGACGAGACTTGGGTACCAGCACAGTATTCACCTGGTGGGATGTGAGAAACTGCCGAAAAACTACATCCAGGCTCGCCGGCATGCCGTCCCTCGTTAATCCGCCAGGAGGATTCGATTCGGGGCCGGCGTACCTCCCTCTCCTGGAAGTATCACTTTAACATGCACGGCTATCCAGACGGGTGGCCACAAATTGCTCCTCGTCACGTAACATAGACGGGAAGTCCATGGCCAAACTATGGACTACCCTTTCTTGTGCGAACAGCTCACGCTGGTTGGTCGTTTGGCCAGAAAAGTAAGCAGTCAATCAAATGTTCTCTATTTGGAAGTGTGTTAAGTGCACTCTTAGCATATCTCTCCCTTCCAGACCCCTTTGTTCCAAAAACCCTGAGCTTTAACAGCGATAAAACTGATCGCCAGGTAATGCCATTCTGCGTTACTATAAATACTGGGCTACTCTATCTGCTAATTCTTCTTCCCCAATTCCAATATGGCCTGGCATCCAGAAGAATATCACCTGAAGGGCAGTTTCCTTTACGGATGACAGGTTTAGCAATTGTATACACGCACTGGATGGTTAGTAGTACACGCAGGAAATTGGAGGTAATAGGAAATTTTGTGGTTTTAAAGATCGTATGCAGCTCCGCAATATAGATGAATATTTTTGGACACGTATCTTGAGGATATAATTAGGACAAAACAAATGATCAGCCAAGATGGTCCCTCTGAGTAAACGAATAGTTGGAAATCAGCACGGATTCACTGTACCGATATTATATATGATATTAATTCAGATATGTGTTTCGGTGCGCTTGTCATTTTGTACTTCAGGAGGTTGAAAGTAACTTGGGCTCTCTTGAGAATATAGGATGGTAGCCTGAATACAGGATGGTAGCCTGCGCAATGATTGGAATCCGGTCGATATATTGTGCTACAAGATCTTCCTTTGGGAGAATTTAAAATGGTCATTTGGATGCTGTCTCAACCAAGTGTCTGGGGATCGTATCCACCAAAAACCAATATTTTTGAAAAATCATGTTTTGGCACAACTGCAGTATGTAACTTTACTAAAACTATCAGCTCCATTCAAACAACAGACCATCCTTAGATCCTACTTACAGGATATATGTTCAATCATGAAAGAATATTCTGTAATTAATGACACTTTTTATATCTGATGATGATCTGCTGTTTTATCGAAAATGGTAGTTTTAACAATTTCGGCATATCATGATTTTTTTTTTCAAAAGTATTTAAAGGTTGTTTCTGCTTGCCGCATTGCCGTCGGATGGATAGTGGCGGCTTACCAGCCTCAGCACAGAGACTGGTAATGGAACTGCACCGATACGCTTCTGTGGCGAGCCTAGTTTCCTCATCGTGCTGTTAGAGAACATGGTAAGGCTCAGAGTGATCCCTTCAGAGTCACTCTTCTGTTCACGCCTGTGGGACAGCACTTAACACAATTTGGTACGGGAAATAGTAGTGAGAAAAAAAGGGCCGCTTATAGTAGCAGGAATGTCTTTGGAAGCCCTGTTATTGAAGTTGTCCAAGAATATTCGCCTTCCCAGGGACGACCTGACACGTAAGAATCGTTGCTTTAGTAAGGGAACCAGGTGAACAGCCGTCTCTAGAAAGGCAAGTAGTGGAATGATACCTCCGGAGCTCAAACTTCAAGCGGCCAATGAGCTGTCTGGAGTCGAGAATCACGACGAAACGGGGGTTTACCATCAGGTCCACGAAGTATTTCCTACGAAGCCAATGAGGCAAACAGTGCAATATCCACTTGGACGGGTAAGGACCTTTCTGGGTTTCAAAAGAGGTTTTAAGATGGCCTCCATTCACGGTTCAGGGAATTATCCTGTCTTCTAACTGTGATTTCGCAGTATGAGGAAAACTTCTTTTGCTGTTCCTGTAAGGTGCCGCAGTGTGATGCAATGCACTTTATCGTAACGAGCAGCAGACAATACCAAATTCAGCTCTCATACGGAGTAGGAACACTTGTAAAGTGCCTCTCATTTTCGCGCCTCGTTCGTCGACTGGTGCTGGTTGCTATTGAGAATTGCAGCGATTGATTTGCAGTTCCTGGGGGACGGGGATTGTTCGACCTATGTCAACCTACCCTAGACCTCTGGATACGCTACAGATCAGTCTGTCACCACAACCAAGATGTCTGGGTCGAGGGGCCCAATTTCATACACCAGCCCACATTTATTTCACTTTATGTATACAGATGTATTCATCATACTATCGTCTTTGGATCATTTGTGATAACGAGTGCTTTCTTTTCATCATATCCTATTTTTAGTGTTCTTCCTCTAAGCCGAAAACTTAACAAAGGACTCAGAATACGGAATGGGTCACCAAATGTGTGAGTGGCTCGAAGACTTTTTAAGTAATAGAACCACGTACATTGTCCTGGAATGCGAGTGTTCACCAGAAACTAGGGCAACGTCAGGAGTGCCCAGGGAAATGTCTCTGTATACTTAAACGATCTGACGGATAGGGTGAGAAACAATTTGCGACAGTTCGCTGATGATACTATATGGTACGGGGAAGTGTCGTCGTTGGGTGACTGTAGGAAGGTACATGATGACTTGGGCAAAATTTCTGTTTGTGTTGTTATGAATGGCAGCTTGCTCTAAGTATGGAAAAATGTAAGTTAATACAGGTGAGTAGAAAAAACAGTCCGGTAATTTACGAACGCTGTATTATTGGTGTACTGTTTTACACAGTCACAGGCGTAACGTTGCAAAGCGATGGAAAGTGGAACGAGCACGTAAGGTCGGTGGTAGGGAAGGCGAATGGTCGATTTCCGTTTACTGGGAGAATTCTAGGGAACTGTAACTCGTCCATAAAGGAGACCGCATATAGAACACTAGTGCGACCCATTTTTTAGTACTGACGGAGTGTTTGGGCTCTGCATCAAGTCTGATTAAAGGAAGGCGCTGAGGCGTGGCGCCTTGTATGACTCCTGTCTAGAGCCTGTGTTCTAGTTTTCATCTACTAGAGGACAGTAGTGCACAAAGACATTCAAAAACAGGTCAAGAGAATGTTTTTGTGAATTGTTCTGCTTATTTCTTGAAGGCTTTTTTGTTTGTTTTTGTCTGTACAGTTTTGTATATGCTTTAAGTAATGTGAATGATGGGTGAATTTGGTCTAAAGTAAATATGTAGATCATTGTTCTACTGATGAACGCTGTACGAACTAGTGTGAGAAATGAAAATAGTTAATAACGTAAAGTATAAACAAAATATCAGAATGTTAAATATTTATTTCAGGAAAAAGTACAGTTCGAAAGCGTGTTATTTGTTGATTGGTTAGTCATGAAAAGCGCGGACTAACGCGGGAGACTAATGTTTTCCTGTTGTCCATATAGAAAACTGACCAATCAGAACGGAGTATTCTTCGCGCGTCTTTTCTCTTGGAGATATGGAATGCTTACAGCTGTCTTAAGTAGTCGGAGACAGCCTTTGAATGGTACCGTCGTGTGTAGTATGAGCTCCGAAGGAAGTTATAATTTCCCGGTTTTAGTTGTGCTACATGTTTCAAAAGTGTTTTAAAGCCAAGGCATATTTATTCCTGTGTGTTTTTTTGAGTTTTTAAGTAATTTTGTGTATGACAAAAGACAGTAATTCTGCGTGGTATATTGAGCAGATCGGTGACTAAAAACTGGAGTGCATTAGACACCGATAAAGTTAATAGTATGGAGAGCATTTTCATTTAAGAATAATCCGTGCTTAGTACCTGTTCCATAAACTTGTTAACTTGAATAAAAGGGTTGGTGCACAACTGTGTTAAGATTAATACGGGCGCGGCAGTGAAAGTGCACATTATCAAGGTTCAGAATATACCGAAGTTTCTCCAGTATTTCCACCTTTCATTCAAAATTAAGACCTTTTCCCGATGCAGCCTGGTGCGAGTTGCAGTACAGTAGGTTTCTGCTTGGCTTTCCTACCGGTGATCTTCTGCAATGAGTTCACAGGTAACGGACGAAAGGAACCGCGCCGCCGCAACGTCGAAGCAGTTTAGAGGCATACTGCTTTTAGTTTGAACAACAGGCGAGTATATATAGATGCTTCGGGAACTCAAATGGTAATCCCTGGAAGACAGACAACGTTCTTTTCGCGAAATGCTACTGAGAAAATTTAGAGAACCGGCATTTGCGTCTGGCTGCAGAACGGTTCTAGTGCCGCTAACGTACAATTCGCGTAAGGACCACGAAAACAAGATAAGAAAAACTACGGATCGTCTGAGAGCTTATCCCCTCGCTCTGTTTGCGAGTGGAAGAGGAAGGGAAATAACTGTTAGTGGTGCACGGTACCTTATGCAATGCACCACGCGATGGCTTGCGGAGGATGTAGGAGTTGGTTTTAAGGAGTCTGGCAAAATAAGAGGCAAGAAAAAAATGTTTGCGTTATAAACAATCAATCTTACTTCTCCACATAGTTTCCTTTGAGGGACATACAGCTGGTCGAGCGATCCTCCAGCTTTTTCTTACCATCGGAAGAGTAGGTTCTATCAAACTCTGCAATACTCGTTGACTGCAACTATACTTGCTCAGTTGCTGAAAGCTTTTTCCCAACAAACCAAAGTTTCAAGTTAGGGAACAGGGAAAAGTCACTTTGGGCTAATACACTACTGGCCATTAAAATTGCTACAGCACGAAGATGACGTGCTACAGACGCGAAATTTAACCGAGAGGAAGAAGATGCTGTGATATGCAAATGATTAGCTTTTCAGAGCATTCACACAAGGTTGGCGCCGGTGGCGACACCTACAACGTGCTGAAACGACGAAAGTTTCCAACCGATTTCTCATACACAAACAGCAGTTGACCGGCGTTGCCTGGTGAAACGTTGTTGGGATGCCTTGTGTAAGGAGGAGAAATGCGTATCAGCACGTTTCCGAGTTTGATAAAGGTCGGATTGTAGCATATCGCGATTGCGGTTTATCGTATCGCGACATTGCTTCTCGCGTTGGTCGAGATCCAATGACTGTTAGCAGACTATGGAATCGGTGGGTTCAGGAGGGTGATACGGAACGCCGTGCTGGATCCCAACGGCCTCCTATCACTAGCAGTCGAGATGACAGGCATCTTATCCGCATGGCTGTAACGGATCGAGCAGCCACGTCTCGATCCCTGAGTCAACAGATGGGGATGTTTGCAAGACAACAACCCTACATTTCAGCAGGATAATGCACGACCGCATGTTGCAGGTCCTGTACGGGCCTTTCTGGATACAGAAAATGTTCGACTGCTGCCCTGGCCAGCACATTCTCCAGATCTCTCACCAGTTGGAAACATCTGGTCAATGGTGGCCGAGCAACTGGCTTGTCACAATACGCCAGTCACTACTCTTGATGAACTGTGGTATCGTGTTGAAGCTGCATGGGCAGCTGTACCTGTACACGCCATCCAAGCTCTGTTTGACTCAGTGCCCAGGCGTATCAAGGCCGTTATTTTGGACAGAGGTGGTTGTTCTGGGTACTGTTTTCTCAGGATCTATGCACCCAAGTTGCGTGAAAATGTAATACATGTCAGTTCTAGTATAATATATTTGTCCACTGAATACCCGTTTATCATCTGCATTTCTTCTTGGTGTAGCAATTTTAATGGCCAGTAGTGTAGGATGCTTGAGGAACCAATTCATGCACTTTCGCCCTTGTTATCACTGGTGTGTGGGCTGGTGGATTGTCCAGGTGAAAGAGTACTTTTTTGCGTGCCAACCTTCGTCTTTTTTCAGCCAACGCAAGTTTCAGATGACCCAACAATAAAGCATAATAGTGTCCAGTTAGGGTTCTGCCCACTTCCAAGTAACCTGTGAGGAATTTTTCCTTGAGAATCACAAAAAACAGTACCCATCACCTCACCAGCTGACAGAATGGTCTTCTTCGGTGCACTTTCACCAGCCTTTGTCCATTGTTTTGACGGCTGTTTTAACTCAGGTATGTAATGATGGATCCAGGTTTCGTCAAGTTACAAAACGGCCCTAACACTGTATTGAAATGTTGTGCTGGATGCGCTTTTGGTCGACTGTGAGCGACAGCGGCACCTACATCATACACAGCATCCTCATAGCCAATTCTTCGCGTAGGATATTATGCACTCCCTCAGTTGAGGTGACTACAGTCTCAGCAACTCAAGAATTTTTACTCGGCCGTCTTGCGTTGCCACGTCATGGATTTATTCAACCATTTCCTTTGTGTGGTGACCTCAATAGGACGACCGGAGCGCGCTTCGTCTTTGGTGCATGTGGGACCACTTTTAAATTCAGTAGTCCAAAATTAAATGGTTTTCAATGATGGTGGAGAGTCCTCGTAAACTTCATCCAGTTCCGTTTTGATTTATGCGGCATTCCAACTATTCAAATGAAAATGTTTGATAACAGCACGAAACTCGGTTCTCTTCATTTTCAGTTGCAGTCGACACACTGACCAATTAAGAAGGCTGTCACCGATCAACTGTACATTTGTTGTTGTTGTTGTGGTCTTCAGTTCTGAGACTGGTTTGATGCAGCTCTCCATGCTACCCTATCCTGTGCAAGCGTCTTCATCTCCCAGTACTTACTGCAACCTACGTCCTTCTGAATCTGCTTAGTGTATTCATCTCTTGGTCTCCCTCTACGATTTTTACCCTCCACGCTGCCCTCCAATGCTAAATTTGTGATCCCTTGATGCCTCAGAACATGTCCTACCAACCGGTCCCTTCTTCTTGTCAAGTTGTGCCACAAATTCCTCTTCTCCCCAATTCTATTCCATACATCCTCATTAGTTATGTGATCTACCCGTCTTATCTTCAGCATTCTTCTGTAGCACGACATTTCGAAAGCTTCTATTCTCTTCTTGTCCAAACTATTTATCGTCCATGTTTCACTTCCATACATGGCTACACTCCATACAAATACTTTGAGAAACGACTTCCTGACACTTAAATCTATACTCGATGTTAACAAATTTCTCTTCTTCAGAAACGCTTTCCTTGCCATTGCCAGTCTACATTTTATATCCTCTCTACTTCGACCATCATCAGCTATTTTGCTCCCCAAATAGCAAACTCCTTTACTATTTTAAGTGTCTCATTTCCTAATCTAATTCCCTCAGCATCACCCGACTTAATTCTGCTACATTCCATTATCCTCGTTTTGCTTTTGTTGATGTTCATCTTATATCGTCCTTTCAAGACACTGTCCATTCCGTTCAACTGCTCTTCCAAGTCCTTTGCTGTCTCTGACATTATTACAATGTCATCGGCGAACCTCAAAGTTTTTATTTCTTCTCCATGGATTTTAATACCTACTCCGAACTTTTCTTTTGTTTCCTTTACTGCTTGCTCAACATACAGATTGAATAACATCGGGGAGAGGCTACAACCATGTCTCGCTCCCTTGCAACCACTGCTTCCCTTTCATGCCCCTCGACTCTTATAACTGCCATCTGGTTTCTGTACAAATTGTAAATAGCCTTTCGCTCCCTGTGTTTTACCCCTGACACCCTTAGAACTTGAAAGAGAGTATTTCAGTCAACATTGTCAAAAGCTTTCTCTAAGTCTACAAATGCTAGAAACGTAGGTTTGCCTTTCCTTATGCCCTCGGGAAAAATTACGGCTATAGTTTCCCCTTGCTTTACATTTTTGAAATTCTTTATACGATCCTCGGAATAATCAAACTTACCAACCATGAAGGCGAAACAAATATGTTCCATTCTTTCATGCAAATTTACCAGACTCATTTCCTCTTCTCCCCAATTCTATTCAATAGTTCCTCATTAGTTATGTGATCTACCCATCTAATCTTCAGCATTCTTCTGTAGCACCACATTTCGAATGCTTCCATTCTCTTCTTGTCCAAACTATTTATCGTCCTCGTATGTAGATGTATGTGTACACTCCGCTTCTGCCTTATTTATCGAGTCAATAAATCTGGCATGACTTTCTTACTGCCTAGGAAGTAGAGGAACATTTGCTACTAAGACTGTGAATTGAATGATCATTAAAGTACCTTGGGGTACCGCAGGCTCCTGAGCTGCGGGTATTGCGGCCGTTCCACGTGCCCGGTCCCAGAGCCGTACCAGGGGTACCGCAGCTCGCCCACTGAGGAGTCATCGAACGTGGCAAACAGCAGGTAGCGGCCGTCTGGGCTCCACCACAGCGCGGCGCCGCTCTGCAGGATCTCTTCTGCAACGTCAACAGAAACAGTGCACTCTAATGACTTTACTCCGTGTAAAAGAGAGAGGGCTCTTCTTTGTATCCGCACCACATGTGTAAGACGTGTATATTTCTATTGTCTATTGTCAAATCACAATTTATGAAAGATGTTTATATTTTATTAATAGGATTAAGTCATCATCATCATCATCATTATCATTTAAGACTGATTATGCCTTTCAGCGTTCAGTCTAGAGCATAGTCCCCCTGATAAAATTCCTCCATGATCCCCTATTCAGTGCTAATATTGGTGCCTCTTCTGATGTTAAGCCCATTACTTCAAAATCATTCTTAACCGAATCCAGGTACCTTCTCCTTGGTCTGCCCCGACTCCTCCTACCCTCTACTGCTGAACCCATGAGTCTCTTGGGTAACCTTGCTTCTCCCATGCGTGTAACATGACCCCACCATCTAAGCCTGTTCGCCCTGACTGCTACATCTATAGAGTTCATTCCCAGTTTTTCTTTGATTTCCTCAGTGTGGACACCCTCCTGCCATTGTTCTCATCTACTAGTACCTGCAATCATCCTAGCTACCTTCATATCCGTAACCTCAACCTTGTTGATAAGGTAACCTGAATCCACCCAGCTTTGGCTCCCATACAACAAAGTTGGTCGAAAGATTGAACGGTGCACAGATAACTTAGTCTTGGTACTGACTTCCTTCTTGCAGAAGAGGGTAGATCGTAGCTGAGCGCTCACTGCATTAGCTTTGCTACACCTCGCTTCCAGTTCTTTCACTATGTTGCCACCCTGTGAGAATATGCATCCTAAGTACTTGAAACCGTCCACCTGTTCTAACTTTGTTCCTCCTATTTGGCACTCAATCCGTTTATATCTCTTTCCCACTGACATTACTTTCTTTTTGGAGATGCTAATCTTCATACCATAGTCCTTACATTTCTGATCTAGCTCTGAATAATTACTTTGCAAACTTTCAATCGAATCTGTCATCACTACTAAGTCATACGCATATGCAAGACTGCTTATTTTGTGTTCACATATCTTAATCTCACCCAGCCAGTCTATTGTTTTCAACATATGATCCATAAATAATATGAACAACAGTGGAGACAGGTTGCAGCCTTGTCTTACCCCTGAAACTACTCTGAACCATGAACTCAATTTACCGTCAACTCTAACTGCTGCCTGACTATCCATGTAAAGACCTTTAATTGCTTGCAAAAGTTTGCTCAGGATTAAGTAGGAATAATTAATATTTGTCATGTTGGAGATAATTGTGGTTGCAGGGAATGTTTGCACGAAAATATTGTTGGCAAGAGAGACCGCAAATTGATATAATTTTAAAAAGGGCGGGAGAGACCGCGTATGGATACATTTTAAGAAAAGAGCGGGAAAGACCGCGCATTGATACATTTTGTAATGGTAGCAGGGATTGTCTGCACCAGAAAGCATTGTTGGCGGGAGAGACCGCACTTTAGCGTTCGTAGGAAGGCAGTAGTAAGCGAGATGTGAAGCGGGTCGGTAGCAGGTCTGAAGCGATAGGTTGAGAGGAGCGGTGTGCCTGCCAGCCACCAGCTATGATTTACAAGAGATTATAAACAGATGTACAGAGACATCAACTAACTATTATCATAAGAGGAACTAATATTATTGAATTATTTTCTTTGCGAAACTCAAGACTACTGAAGGTATGTTTGCGCAATGCTAGTTGTAAGATTATTGTAAAAAGTAAGTCCCATTTGAACGTTTGTAAAATCATTTCATCACCAACAGTAAATATTTGAAGCGTTTTCAGAATATAATTAATTTTTGCCAGCAATGTTGCATTACTGATTATAATCCATACCAAATACCATCAACGTAAAACTTTGCAAAAATTTTATTGTTGTCAAGAAAAAGTGTAACTATGAATTACGTAACTTCAGTCAAATTAATTAAAGAATAACGTCAGCTTTGCTAATAAAGAATAACGTCAGCTTTGGTAATAAATACAGCCACTTATTATGACAGCCCACCAGCAGTTAATAGAGTATAGTAAACCAGAGTAAGTATATTCATGTCACAGTTCGATGTAGCAGTCAGATGGCGATCCAGTATCAGTAAAAAAAGGTAAGGAACAGTTTTGAGTTATTGCAGATAACGACTGAGGGCCACGACGACGACACATTCTATGTTTCGTCGAAATAATCAGAAAATCACTTTTAATAAGCAGCAATTAAATTTGTATGCGAAGATTGAGAAAGAGAATAAATTTCAAAGGGAAGATTTCATTTGTTATTATTAAGCAAGAGAAAGAAATCCTAAGGGAAGGTTACATAGGTTATTGTAAAAGGGAAGGTTATCATTAACAAAAGAGATATAGAGGAGACGGGAAGGTTTCACATGTAACTATAGTGTTGTCCCAAATAAAAAAAAAACATAGCTGAAAAAAAACAGTAAGAGGAAGGTGGGGCAAATAATAATCACGACTACAATGAAAAAAGAAATTGTGATGTATGGTGGATCGCTGAATTTGGACACCCCACATACTTTGTGAACAGTTAGTCGGATCAAAAGAAGTTTCCGGTAAACAAAGCAGACAAAAAATTAGTCACGCCCAAAAGACATACTATTAATACCACGTAACACCGTCCCTAGCCTTGATACGGCCTCAATTTCGGGAGGAATAGAGTCCACAAGTTTCTTCGGGTATGCTATATCCAACTGCACCCTCTCATTGATGGTGATGGTGAGGGCTGTCAAATTGCGAAGATGATGAATGAGATTTTCTCTCTGCAGCGGGGTGTGCGCTGATATGAAACTTCGTGGCAGATTAAAACTGTGTGCCAGACCGAGACTCGAACTCGGGACCTTTGCTTTTCGCGGGCAAGTGCTCTACCAACTGAGCGACCCAAGCACGACTCACGCCCCGTCCTCACAGCATTACTTCTGCCAGTATCTCATCTCCTACCTTCCAAACTTTACAGAAGCTCTCCTGCGAATCTGCAGAACTAGCACTCCTGAAAGAAAGGATATTGCGGAGACATGGCTTAGCCACAGCCTGGGGGATGTTTCCAGAATGAGATTTTCACTCTGCAGCGGAGTGTGCGCTGATATGAAACTTCCTGGCAGATTAAACTGGGTGCCAGACCGAGACTTGAACTCGGGACCTTTGCCTTTCGCGGGCAAGTGCTCTACCAACTGAGCTACCCAAGCACGACCCCGTCCTCACAGCATTACTTCTGCCAGTATCTCGTCTCCTACCTTCCAAACTTTACAGAAGCTCTCCTGCGAACCTGCAGAACTAGCACTCCTGAAAGAAAGGATATTGCGGAGACATGGCTTAGCCACAGCTTGGGGGATGTTTCCGGAATGAGATTTTCACTCTGCAGCGGAGTGTGCGCTGATATGAAACTTCCTGGCAGATTAGGAGAGCTTCTGTAAAGTTTGTAAAGTAGGAGACGAGGTACTGGCAGAAGTAATGCTGTGAGGACGGGGCGTGAGTCGTGCTTGGGTAGCTATGTTGCTAAAGCACTTGCCCGCGGAAGGCAAAGGTCCCGAGTTCTAGTCTCGGTCCGGCACACAGTTTAATCTGCGAAGATGATGACTGCCACGTTTCACCTACCATGGCAAATAGTCTCAGAAATTTTCTGTGGAATTAAGATCGAGTACATTAACAGAGCAATCGAACTGTGATAGAGGTCTAACGTTCATCAAATCAGGAACATAGTGTGCAGCCTTGTAAATACGACCGCCCGCTGGGTCACCCATCAGGCAATGGCATCATGTGAAAGCGGTATGGAAGGCGGCACGGCGGCACACCGCACACCCGCCTTTGTCGGGTGCTGCTGCACTCGGTCAAGTAGTTCTTCAACTGTCACCACGAAGCTGTGCACCGTGTTCCAATGCTTGCGCCAAGGAAAAATTTCTGGCTGTATCGGGAATCGAAGCCAGATCCTCCACATGGTAAGCAGCCACACTGACCATGAGCTACGGAGGTTGATTGACTGCGAGATAGGCACCCCGCGATACTCTCATACATATATCCATACATATTACCACAGTGTATGGAGTGTGTGCGCGCTTGTGTGTGTGTGTGTGTGTGTGTGTGTGTGTGTGTTCCTCAACTCCGCCTAAACCGCAGGGCCGATTTTTACCAAACTAGGGGCACTGTCAGGAGACAATGGCTGTGGGGGTAAGAACCATAAATATATCAAAGGAGTTGGGGTGGGAGTGCCCAGACTTTATTCATTAAGTACTCGAGAATGAGAGCACTTAGTGACTTGCAACAAACTTTCAACGTAAATTCAAATCTTTAAGAAATTTTTTTCTCGCAGGAAAACTCTACAAAGGGAAAATACAGGGTGTGTCAAAAAATGTATAAACACTTTGAACTGTCATAGACAATTTATTTCCCGTTCTACAAGGTTAAATATCTGTGAGAAAGTAATGTTATGTTTCTTCAACAGGTGGCAGCAGTGGCAAGGAAGTAACTGCAACGTGGCGGATGTGTGTTTGAGCTTTGAAGCGCGGAAACAGATAATTAAGTGGTACTGGAAGTTTGAGAATGTAGCTGCGGTTCGAAGACACTGGAGAAGAGATACAGATCCTCTACACCTCCCGTAAACTCGATCCTTCCCACCTGCTAGTCTCACCCATCCTCTCCCACCCCCGCCTGCTGCCGCGCCTGTATTCCCACGTCCCACCCGGTCTCCATCTCTCCACCCTCCTTACCCTCTCCCAAGGTGGCTTCCGCCAGCTCCCCCTCCCTGATGATGCCCTCCTCCCCTCCATCTACCGCTCCTAGCAACTTTAACCTCCCCTCCCACTTCCTGTGTTTTTTCTTTTGGGCACCCTCCCTTTCTTCTGTCTCCTTTCCCCCCCCATCCCCCCTCCTCCACCCCTCTCCCCTGGGCTTCCCCTCCTCTTTCCTCCCTTCCTTCCTTCCCCCTATCTCCCCTGCCCTTGGTATCTCTGCTCTCCCCTTTCCCTCTCCCAGCCACCTCCTCCTCTCTTGGCAGGTCTCCGGACTCGTACACGCTCAGTGGACATTTGCGCACTGGAGATCATCGCCACCAGTGTCTCGTGTTTGTGTTTAGTGTTCTTTCGCCGTCACGCTACCACCGTTCACCTGTGCCGTCGCAGTCGTCCGTGTTTTGTGCGCCGTGTCAACAGGTTTTAGTGTTTTTTCTTGTCCAGCGTGAACGGCTTCGTGTATATTGTTCTCTGTGACTACAGTTTTTACCCGCCATTTGTATTGTATTATCTGTA
This sequence comes from Schistocerca cancellata, assembly GCF_023864275.1. NCBI lineage: Eukaryota > Metazoa > Arthropoda > Insecta > Orthoptera > Acrididae > Schistocerca > Schistocerca cancellata. Next base: position 292,102,263 of record NC_064632.1, on the reverse strand, counting down.
CCTCCTTTATCTCTTATATTGTACCACTCGCGGCTGAAGAGCAGCGTACTATGCTGCTGACAGCCCACCTTTGTACAAGGTGTTTAAAATAACAATAAAAAAGAGACCTCGTACACCTACAACTGATGATTCCACAACTGCGGTATTGGAACTGTTTCAGCGTTCGCCTCAAAAATCTTCAAGGCAAGCGGCACGTGAGAGTAAGTGCTAATAGTGTGCTACGCATTCTGAAGAAAGGAAAGTTTCTTGTGTTCATTCCAAGGCTGGTGCAACAGCTAAGTGACGACGATCCAGATCGAAGGTTAGAATTTTGTGAATGGGTTCAGGAGATGATGTGACGTGAACCGGGATTTATAGGTGGCATAATTTGGTCGGATGAAGCCCAATTCAAACTCAGTGGAATTGTCAATAGGCACAATTGTGTGAACTGGGCTGAAGATAATCCTCACATTACAGTTGAAAAGGCTGTGAATTTGCCTGGTGTAAATGTGTGGTGTGGTTTGTCTGCAAGGGGACCTTTCCGCTTTGAAGGTACTGTTACTGGAGAAACGTACCTAACAATGCTTGCTGACTCCGTATTCCCTACCATTCGTGCATTATACGGTAATGATGAGTTATATTTCCAACAAGATGGCGTACGAGTATACCTGGATCACAATATGCCAGGCCAGTGGATAGGACGCAAGGGACCAATCGAGTTTTCTGCACGCTCTCCAGACCTCACGCCGCTGGATTTCTTCTTATGGGGCACAGTAAAAGATGAGGTGTACAAATGTAAACCACGTAACCTGGACACACTTTGGAATGAGATTCAGGCGGTGTGCGCAGAAATCTCATTGGTCACTTTGGTACGATGTACAGAATCAGTGGTGACTCGTACTCAGAAATGTATTGATGCTGAAGGCCACCAGTTTGAACACTAATCACATTTACAAAGTACGTTTATTTTTCTAATTGGACTTTAAGCTTTCCATTTCCAGAAATTTAACATTGTAGAACGGGAAATAAATTTTCTATGACGCTTGAAAGTGTGTATACATTTTTTGACGCACCCTGTGTTTATCACTTACTTTTTTCGCGCTGTTCATGAACTGCGTGAGGCATGACACTATAATTTATTACTTCTTTATTGCAACCTGTATTCGCGACAATATGCACATATACCACGGAATGTAAATGCAAAATTGTATCGCTGTATGACACATAGTTCCCGAGATATAGCGTCGTAGACAACAAGGTGCCCGAAAAACTGCCGCATCCTGCACGACGTTTAAATACATTGCTCCTTTGCTACAAACTCTATTCGCAATAAATTTCACAGACAGTATCCAAATATGGCGCTGAACGTACTTATAATATCATAGTTCAGGAGATATGACGTCATAAATAATGAGATGCGAGAAAAACTATCGCGTTGCATATTTATACTTCGTTGCTGCTATCTCCATCTGTAACACATTTTGCAGACAGCACGCAGCAGATGCCTTGAACTGGAACGTCAATCTGGGCTGCATGTTTCCGGTGGCAAGAATTCGAAGTGCCAGAGCTAACCTTGTCGCCACTGGTATAGTGTACTTTGTCTTTTGCTTCGCGGCCAGTGGTCCAGCGGCATGAAGGATTACTCCGAAATCATGAGTACTGTTTTTAAACAGAATAGTCCATCCCATTCTTGCCGCTTCCACCACACTCACAAATTCATTACCCAAAACCTTGTTTTCCCTGATCGTGTCCTCAAGATCCGATTATCTCAAGACTTCACCGTCTTCGATGCTAAATTACATGCAATCGTGAGGGCTCTGGTGTAGATGAGATGTATTGTATCTACTAAATTCCTCGTCTAATCCAACTGCCAGAGTGCACTTTACTTTGTACAACACTTTTACGCAGCAGATTAAGTAGTCCAGGATATCCAGGACGTCCTCCTCTACCAACGCTAGGGAAGGAGGTGACTTTCTGTCGGATTCCAGAGCGTATGGGTATTAAGGGACACGAAATGGCGGATGTGGCAGCCAAGAAGGTGTATCGCGACAGACAGTTCAGTATATCATGCTCCTACATGCTATCACCTCACTGTTGAGAAACAGAGTAGTGCGTAGATGGGAAACAGAATGGTGGGAAGTGCCAGACAATAAGCTGCGCCTAGCAAAGTCAACAGCGCGGCCGTGGCGTACCTCCTTCCAGCCATGCAGGCGGGATGAGGTCCTTGTCACTCGACTTTGCGTAGGACACAGCCCTATGGCGCATGGCTTCTTGCTGCAGCGAGAGGACCCTCCGATATGTGGCGCTTGTGTCGTACAGGTCATGGTGCACCACATTTTAGTAGACTAAGTTGTATAATCAAATCAGAAGGAGGCAGCTCATTTGCCGACAGATTTGCCCACCATTTTAACTGACACTGACACGAAAGTGGTACGACTTTTAAAGTTTTGTGAAATACGAGGGTTGTCTAGAAAGTAAGTTTCGATCGGTCGCGAAATGGAAACCACTGGGAAAATCCGGTAAAGCTTTGCACAGATGTGTTGGGCAGTGTCTCCAGTATGCACGTCGGTCGTGTCGCGTCGCTCTTTTCAATTATGAGTGAACAGTGAGGACGTAAAGATGCGTTGGGAATAGCGTCTCCCGCCAAGTATGAGGACCTGGTTAGAGATTTCGCCTGTGTCATGCAGCCCACATAACACAACTGTCGAGCAGTTCCTTCTTCACGCCAATTCTCGCCCGCACACTGCAGGGGCAATCAAGATGCTCCTGCAGCGTTTCCGATGAGAAGTGTTTGATCACCCACAATACAGTCCGAATTGTCTCCCCCTGAGTCTCATATCTGCGCACAAGAACCGCTGGCTATGAAGACAAAATTTTTTCACAGAAAACGAGCTGCAGACCAGTGCAGATAACTATACGAAAGCACAGGCAGCTGCTTTCTATGACGAGGATGTTGGGAAGTTGATACAACACTACGGCAACACTCGAAATTGGAGCGGCGACTATGTAGAGAAGTAGGTGGAAGGTGTACGTAATTGTCTGCAAATAAAACGTTTCTTGTTTTCACTGTGGTTTCCATTTCGCGACCGATTGGAAATTACTTTCTGGACAACCCTCGTATCCGAATTATTTCCTAAAATTTTAGGGAGAAGTTTTTTATCTGTTATCAGGGTGGCTGATCCAAGTTCTCTGTAAGTGATCGGCCAGTCACATTTCCCTCTGTAACTACTTTAGCTATCCTCTTAACTCACTTCTGTTATAGTTGCCAGTTTTAGAACATCTGCGCATTTTAAAACTGCCTTCATATGTGTGAGATAACGTGAATGTACGGATGATCGTGAGGTTGGGAGAGAGAGAGTGTAATTGCGTAAGGCTTACTCTTCCTAGTATTACGACGCTTTATACACAGACGTTCTTATTAACATTTCTAAGGACGCTGATAACCTGGCCGTTGAGCGCCCGTAAACCACAAACACGCACACATTCTTTCCACAATTTCATGTTTGGCTTAAAATATACCGTCTGCGGCGACGGTTGCTTCTAGGGAAGCGTTATTTTGATCACTGGAACAGTGTGAGATGTAAATGAAATGACGCATACCACATGTCGAGAAAGAGGCGTACACCTACACGCAACCCTCTTCTGGCGTGTGGGGCAAACACAGACGCACGGCAACTAGAAACAAGGCACACAGGTGTAAACGCACCTTTGTGTATTCTGCGACAGAGCTCCGAAGGCGTAGACGGTCTTGGTTCAGTCCTACGCTGTTAAGAATGGGTTATCCAGACCAACTGGAGGGAAGTTTTAGTTTTTTCTCGTTGATCTAGTCGAATTTTGGGGAAGGGATACACTCATACACACGACTCCGAAAGTATTGTTTCCAAATCACATTTGGTTGAGCTTTAATTTGTCAGTTGACCTTAAAAATTCGAAGGCATGACAATGAGGCAAGAAATACATTAACACGATACGATGTGAAGCTTTGTAAGCGAACGAAGTACGGTAGATGGCATCCAAGACGGAAAAGCGTTCTTTAAAGTTTATTCTTTTTGTCTCCAGTTTGAGGAATATTAATCAACGTTTTTATTTTTGCTAGCTGGTATCCAACAGGCTTCCCTCATTCTTGTTTCTTTTCCAATTTCAGTTTTTAATTTTCATTGTCCACCTAACATTACAGAAAAATATCTTTTGCTGATCATTTCTAGCTTTGTTTCCTAACTCGTTCAGCAAGCTGGATTTAATCGGATGTAGATGCTACATGGGAAGAAACTCGTAAAAGGCTGCATTTATCTTCTTCTACTTGCTCAGGGTCTGTCTCACAATGTAGCCAGGTCTAGTCTTTTGGCTTTCTCTCTCCACTTGGCGCCATCTTGTGTCGGCCCACTATCTTTGGGTCTATAAGGAAACTGGACCTTACAGTACGTCGTTCATGATCGACTTTCAACGAAAAGCCACGTTTTGCTGTTGTTTCTTGATTTACTCGAAGTACACAGTCTGATCAAAAGCATCCGGACATCCCTGTGTAGCGTGTAGCTGATTACTAGACGTCACAAGTGGTGTCAGTATAAAACGAGATGGGGGGTATTGTGTTGTCAGTAGAGGAGCAGTAATAGTAGAACGGGTCGGGCAGGACAGTTCAGTGACTTCAAATGTGGACTGGTCACTGAATGTAACTAAAGTCAGGGACATTTTAGCCGTTCTAAAGTCGCCCATGTCGACTCTTGGTGATGTTATTGGGAAGTGAAAACGCGAAGGAACAACCACAGCTAACGCCTATTTTCGACCTATTTTGTATCTGCATCGATATTTCTATGTCAATTTGCAGTGTTGTTTATAAAGAATGTTGTATCTGCGATGGAAACTCTTTGAATATGTAAACATATTTCCGTTATGTGAACTTTTGAACGATGTTATTTAAACTGTGCTTGTGGATTTAAATGATTGATATACGAGGTATGTTTACAAAGTAAGTTCCCTTTGGTTATATACAACAAACGTGTACAGATACAGAAAAAAATATTTATTGTATAAAAATCTACAACTGTTAAACTACTTTTCTACATAGCTTCCGAAATTTTGTAGGCATAGCTTCCGAAATTTTGTAGGCACTTGGCATAGCGTGGCACAAGTTTTTGTATGCCTTCTTCATAGAAGGTTGCCGCCTATGTATTCAACCATGTGGTAACATGTTCTTTCAGCTCATCATCGTTGAAGTGTTGGCCACGAAGGACAGATTTTAGGTGTAAGGAGAGATGAAAGTCGCTAGGAGCGAGGTCCGGGATGTACGGAAGATGATCAAACGCGTCCCATTGAAATTCCCGTCAAGAGTTGTTTGGTCACATTCGCCGTGTAGGTCGGGCATTATCGTGGAAAAAAACAACACCTTTTGACAGTAATCCTCGGTGCTTGTTCTGTATTGCGCGGCGCAATTTCTTAATGGTCTCGCAGTAATCATGTGCATTGATCGTTTGGCCTCGTGGTAAGAAATCAATGAGCAAAATGCCTTTTCTGCCCCAAAAAACGGTGCTCATGACTTTTCGAGGTGCCAAGATTTGTTTAGGCTTAACCTTCGTTTGGGATGAAGTTTGCCTCAATTCCATTGATTTCCATTTTGTTTCAGAGGTTTCGTAAGATACCCAAGTTTCATCCCCCGTGACTATCCGAGAAAGAAAACCATCGTCTTCTTCATTGTAGCGTGTTAAGAACTGAAGTGCACTGCCAATCCGTTGTTTTTTGTGTTGTTCAGTAAGAATTTTGGGTACCCAACGTGAGCAAAGTTTTCGAAATTTCAGTTTTTCAGTAACAATTTCGTGAATTAGTTATAGTGAGACTTGTGGAACTTCCACAGCAAGGGCACTAAGTGTTAACTTACGGTTGTGCTTAATCTTCTCTTCAATTGTGTGAAGCAGTTCATCAGTAACCACAGACGGGCGTCCACTTTGTTCTTCATCGTGCACTTGATCACGTCCTTCATTGAACAGTCTGACCCATCTTCTAACCATTGAATCACTCATAGCATTTTGTTCATAAACCTCGCAGATTTGCCGATGAATTTCCTTTGGTTTAACTTTCTTTGCATTTAGAAAACGAATCACAGATCTCATTTCACACGCGGTGGCATTTTCAATTATGGCTGACATTATAAAGAAGCACTACAAAGCACACGTCGGCAACAACGATCTGAAAATGGCGTACGTGTCTTCTCCTTGGCTCAGAGTAACTGCAATGCATGCTCGGAACTGCGATCGCAGCGCTGCCGCGGATAGAAATAGAAACGGAACTTACTTTGTGGACGACCCTCGTATAATATCAAGACTAGGCAGACCTCATGAACTGACGGACATGGACAGTCGAACATTGGTGACTGCTGTAGAAAATCTCATGAAACCAACATAAGGGATCACACATCAATTCCAGAGTGCTACCAGCACTCCAGCTAGTACAATGACAGTGAATAGGGAGTCTAAAAGAATTGGGTACAATGGCCGAGAAGCTACTCATAAGCGTCAAATTTTTGTACTCGATGCTAAGTTGCACTTGAGGTGATGTAGAGGGCGACGCTACTGGATAGGGGATGACCGGAAACGAGTGATTTAGAGTGATGGTGGAAGTTTTTGGGCCTGGTGAATGCCTGGAGGACGTTACCTGCCATCGTACGTAGCGCCAACAGTGGAGTACGAACGATGTGGAATTACGGTATGGGGATGTTTTTGGTGTTTAGTGTGTGTTCCCCTTACTGTATTGTGTACTGCGTAGAGTAGAGGAACATTTTGGAGACGATGATTGTATCAGCATAACAGTGAAAACTATCATAAAGTATCATGTGTGAGACAATGATTTGTGAAGAATAGTATTCCTGAAATGGACTGGCCTTCCTAGAGCCCTGACCCTAACCCAGTGGAACCCCTTTGGCACCAAGTAGAACGTCCATGGGGCTCCTGACCCTAGCGTCCAGCATCACTGCCTTTTTCGATCTTGAGAAGGAATGGGCTGCCGTCCCTCCACAGACAATTAGACACCTCACTGAAAGCATCCCCAGCAGAGTTCAGGTCATACACTGACGTGATAAAAGTCATGGAATACCTCCTAATGTCGTGTGGGACCTCTTGTTGCTCGGCGTAGTGCAGCATCTCGATTTCGCGAAGACTCGACAAATCGTTGGAAGTCCCATGCAGAGATATTTAATCATGGTGCCTCTATAGCTGTCCATTCCTGTGAAAGTGTTGCCGGGGCTGGATTTTGTGGACGAACCGACCTATCGATTGTGTCCCATAAATGTTCGATTGGATTCATGTTGGGCGATGTGGGTGGCCGAAACATTAGTTCGAATTGTTCAGAATGTTCTTCAAACCATTTGCGAACAATTGTGGCCCTGCGATATGACATTGTTGTTTGGGAACATGAAGTCCACAAATGGCTGCAAATGGTCTCCATGTAGCCAGACATAACCATTTCCAGCCAATGATCCGTGCAGACCAGAGGACCAGAGGACCCAGTTCATTCCATGTAAGCACAGACCATACAATTACAGAACTAGCATCACCTTGCACAGTACCTTGTTGACAACCTGGTTCTATTGCTTCGTGGGGTCTGCGCCAGTCTTGAAAGCTGCCATCAGCTCTTACTAACTGAAATCGAGACTCATCTGACAAGGCTGTTAGCAACAGCACTCGATTCGGTCGTCTGCTGTCACAGCCCGTTAACGCCAGATTTCACTACACTGGCCTAACGAATACGTTCGACATACACTATGTGATAGAAAGTATCCTGACACCTGGCTGAAAATGACTTACAAGTTCGTGATGCTCTCCATCGGTAATGCTGGAATTCAGTATGGTGTTGGCCCACCCTTAGCCTTGATGACTGCTTCCACACTCGCAGGCATACGTTCAATCAGTTGCTGGAAGGTTTCTTGAGGAATGGCAGCCCATTCTTCACGGAGTGCTGCACTGAGCAGAGATATCGATGTCTGTCGGTGAGGGCTGGCACGAAGTTGGAGTTCCAAAACATCCCAAAGGTGTTCTATAGGATTCGGGTGAGGACTCCGTGCAGGCCAGTCCATTACAAGGATGTTATTGTCGTGTAACCACTCCGCCACAGGCAGTGCATTATGGACAGGTGCTCGATCGTGTTGAAAGATTCAATTGTCATCCCCGAATAGATCTTCAACAGTGAGAAGTAAGATGGTGTTTCAAACATCAATGTTGGACTGTGCTATGATAGCAAGTCAACAAGGGGTGCAAGTCCCTCCATGAAAAACACGACCACACCATAACACCACGGCCTCAGAATTTTACTGTTGGCGCTACAAACGCTGGCAGATGATGTTCATCGGACATTCGCCATGCCCACACCCTGCCACCGTATCGCCACTTTGTGTACCGTGATTCGTCAGTCCACACAATGTTTTTCCACTGTTCAGTCGTCCAATGTTGACGCTCATTACACCAAGTGAGACGTCGTTTGGTGTTTACCGGCGTGATGTGGGGCTTACGAGCAGCCGCTCGACCATGAAATCCAAGTTTTCTCACCTCCTGCCTAACTGTCATAGTACTTGCAGTGGATCCCGATGCAGTTTGGAGTTCCTGTGCGATGGTCTGGATAGATATCTGCCTATTACACATTACGACCCCTCTTCAACTGTCAGTCAACAGACGAGGCCGGCCTGTACGCTTTTGTGCTGTACATGTTCCTTCACGTTTCCACTTCAATAGCACACCTATGGATGTTTAGGAATTTGTAAATCTCGCATACAGACGTATGACACAAGTGACACCCAATCATCTGACCACGTTCGTGAGCTCCTCGGAGTGCCCCATTCTGCTCTCAAATGGTTCAAATGGCTCTGAGCACTATGAGACTTAACATCTGAGGTCATCAGTCTATTCTGCTCTCTCACGATGTGTAATGACTACTGAGGTCGCTGATATGGAGTACCTGGCGGCAGGTGGCAGCACAATGTACCTAATATGAAAAACGTATGTTTCTGGGGTGGCCGGATACTTTTGGTCACATAGTGTACGTCCCATATTGATTTATGCGGTTATTTCACGCTGTGTTTCTCGTTGTTAGCACTGCTCATGAGGTGATTTCACGCTGTTGTTCACGTTGTTAGCACTGCTGTCGGTCGTTAAGTGAAGGCCTTGTCGATGGTGTGCGGTAATGCCTGAAACGTGATATTCTCGGCAAACTCTTGACACTATGGCGCTCAGAATATCGAATTCCCTAACGATTTCCGAAATTGCACGTCCTATGCTCCAACTATCGTTCCGCATTCGAAATCTGTTAATTCTCGTCGTGCGGGAACAATCACGTCGGAAACTTTTTAACAACTAGTAGAGTGCAAAGGACAACTGCAACAATGGACTTCCATTTTATGCCTTGTGCACGTGATACTACCGACATCTTTATATGTGCGTATCGCTATCCGATGACTTAAGTCACCTCAGTGTAAAGGCGAAAGGTGTAGACACCCGTTTTAATTCATGTCAGCTAATAGGTGTCTGTTTAAGGGAGTTTGGCATAGCAGAGAAACTCATCAATCTGATAAAGATCTGTCTGAACGAAACACGTGCAAAGGTGAAGATGGGAAATCGCGTAATCGAGGAGTTTGAAATTGTGACAGGACTCAGGCAAGGAGATGGGTTGTCCCCTATCCTGTTGAACTTTTCCCTCGAGAAGATCGTACGCGAGACCTTCCAAGAGAACGAAGGGATTGAAATCGAAGAAAAGAGACTGGCGTACTTAGCCTATGCAGACGACGTTTAATCTCTAGGTCGGAAGAGGAGTTGGAGCAAATGACCAAAGCACTAAAGGAAGGTGCCAACAAATTTGTGCTAAACATAAACGAAGCCAAGACAGAGTACCTCGTTATGACGCGTGGTCATTGTCAGACTGCTGATCATCTACAATCACTGCAGGTTGGGGACCATTCCTACAAGAGAGTGAAGAATTCAAATACCTAGGGGCACTTTTCACTGAGAACTCGTCATGTGAAGCAGAGATCAATGCCAGAATACAAGCAGGAAACCGATCTTACCACAGCCTAGCACAACTGCTTCGGTCCAAATATCTCTCCAGACAGTTCAAGATTCGACTGTACAAAACCCTGATCCAGCCTGTTGTTCTATATGGCTGTGAGACATGGAGTATCCGGAAACAGGACTTCCGTACGCTCCTTGTTTTCGAGAGAAAAGTGCTTCGGAAGATCTTCGGTCCGGTTCTGGATGCAGATACAGGGGAATGGAGGATCAGATAGAACCAAGAGCTTGAGGAACTATACCAGCAGCCCAACATAGCAGGAACTGTCAAAGCCAAACGAATGCAGTGGGCCGGCCATGTGGCCCCGATGGAGGATCACAGATGGCCTCGGAAGCTCCTGGATTACACACTTACAAGAAAGAGACCGCCAGGGAGACCCAAGAAGCGTTGGAGGGATGGACTCCATGAAGATTTAAACCAAGTGTCAATAGATGTGGACGAATGGCGGATAGCAGCAATGGACAGAATACAGTGGAGGAGGTAACTTGTAGATGCAGAGGAAGATTGCACTGTAGTTCCTTCTCTAGATTGTCGCACAGATGACAAAATGGTAGATATCGAAATAGACGACAGAGGGATAGAGAAACAATTAAAATCGCTCAAAAGAGGAAAGGCCTCTGGACCTGATGGGATACCAGTTCAATTTTACACAGAGTACGCGAAGGAACTTGCCCCCCTTCTTGCAGCGGTGTACCGTAGGTCTCTAGAAGAGCGTAGCGTTCCAAAGGATTGGAAAAGGGCACAGGTCATCCCCGTTTTCAAGAAGGGACGTCGAACAGATGTGCAGAACTATAGACCTATATCTCTAACGTCGATCAGTTGTAGAATTTTGGAACACGTATTGTGTTCGAGTATAATGACTTTTCTGGAGACTAGAAATCTACTCTGTAGGAATCAGCATGGGTTTCGAAAAAGACGGTCATGTGAAACCCAGCTCGCGCTATTCGTCCACGACACTCAGAGGGCCATAGACACGGGTTCACAGGTAGATGCCGTGTTTCTTGACTTCCGCAAGGCGTTCGATACAGTTCCCCACAGTCGTTTATTGAACAAAGTAAGAGCATATGGACTATCAGACCAATTGTGTGATTGGATTGAGGAGTACCTAGATAACAGGACGCAGCATGTTATTCTCAATGGAGAGAAGTCTTCCGAAGTAAGAGTAATTTCAGGTGTGCCGCAGGGGAGTGTCATAGGACCGTTGCTATTCACAATATACATAAATGACCTGGTGGATGACATCGGAAGTTCACTGAGGCTTTTTGCAGATGATGCTGTGGTGTATCGAGAGGTTGTAACAATGGAAAATTGTACTGAAATGCAGGAGGATCTGCAGCGAATTGACGCATGGTGCAGGGAATGGCAACTGAATCTCAATGTAGACAAGTGTAATGTGCTGCGAATACACAGAAAGATAGATCCTTTATCATTTAGCTACAAAATAGCAGGTCAGCAACTGGAAGCAGTTAATACCATAAATTATCTGGGAGTACGCATTATGAGTGATTTAAAATGGAATGATCATATAATGTTGATTGTCGGTAAAGCAGATGCCAGACTGAGATTCATTGGAAGAATCCTAAGGAAATGCAATCCGAAAACAAAGGAAGTAGGTTACAGCACGCTTGTTCGCCCACTGCTTGAATACTGCTCAGCAGTGTGGGATCCGTACCAGATAGGGTTGATACAAGACATAGAGAAGATCCAACGGAGAGCAGCGCGCTTCGTCACAGGATCATTTAGTAATCGCGAAAGCGTTACGGAGATGATAGATAAACTCCAGTGAAAGACTCTGCAGGAGAGACGCTCAGTAGCTCGGTACGGGCTTTTGTCAAAGTTTCGACAACATACCTTCACCGAAGAGTCAAGCAGTATATTGCTCCCTCCTACGTATATCTCGCGAAGAGACCATGAGGATAAAATCAGAGAGATTAGAGCCCACACAGAGGCATACCGACAATCCTTCTTTCCACGAACAATACGAGACTGGAATAGAAGGGAGAACCGATAGAGGTACTGAAGGTACCCTCCGCCACACACCGTCAGGTGGCTTGCGGAGTATGGATGTAGATGTAGATGTAGATGCGTGCGGTCCACTGGGCCTGATCACGTAGTAGTAGTAATAGGTGTCTGAATAATTTTTATAAGAGGGTGTTCGGAGGGTATCTAGCTAACGTTGTGCTGGTCTCTCAGTAGATAATTGATAATCGGCTTTCAACGAAAACTCGCGTTTTGCTATGGTTTCTTTATCTGCTCAAAGTGTGCGTTCATGAGATTGTAGACAGCTACGCGCACCTACACACGTATCTCTTGTCATGTATGAGACAAATACAGGTTACAATCACGTTAATGTGATTGCCTCCCACGTTCGATGTCACGTGCGATAAACACTTACAGATGGCAGGTGGCAGCACTGGTACAGTGAATCTGTTGTAATGCGGAAACATAAGGACTTATCTGCCGTCCAAGGACACATGATCATGGCTTTCGGGTTAAGAGTCGGAGCATTTCTGAAGCGGCTAAATCTGTAAACCCGTTCGCGCGCCGCCGTGGTTAAACTATACCGTTCATGGCAAAATGGCGCCATCGGAAACCATCGTCGAGACTACATGACAGGATTAACATCGGCTGCAGAGACGTGAAGGGGCTAGTAGAAGTGCAACTGTTGAGCATCTGATGGCCAACTCCCCGACGAGCAGGTCCGGACTACGCTCCAGGCGCGTTCCAACTGACTGGTCGCCCGATCTCGCGACCCGAACTCCTTATGACAGACAACGACCGGGAAGTAATAGCAGTCGAGCAAAGATACTACGAGAGGGGATATATCGATGTTGTTGTTTGTTGTTGTGGTCTTCAGTTCTGAGACTGGTTTGATGCAGCTCTCCATGCTACTCTATCCTGTGCAAGATTCTTCATCTCCCAGTACCTACTGCAGCCCACATCCTTCTGAATCTGCTTAGTGTATTCATCTCTTGGTCTCCCTCTACGATTTTTACCCTCCACGCTGCCCTCCAATACTAAGTTGGTGATCCCTCGAAGTCTCAGAACATGTCCTACCAACCGATCCCTTCTTCTCGTCAAGTTGTGCCACGTGCTCCTCTTCTCCTCAATTCTATTCAATACCTCCTCATTAGTTATGTGATCTACCCATCTAATCTTCAGCATTCTTCTGTAGCACCACATTTCGAAAGCTTCTATTCTCTTCTTGTCTAAACTATTTATCGTCCATGTTTCATTCCATACATGGCTACACTCCATAGAAATACTTTCAGAAACGACTTCCTGACACTTAAATCTGTACTTGATGTTAACAAATTTCTCTTCTTCAGAAACGCTTTCCTTGCCATTGCCAGTCCACATTTTATATCCTCTCTACTTCGACCATCATCAGTTATTTTGCTCCCCAAATAGCAAAACTCCTTTACTACTTTATGTATCATTTCCTAATCTAATTCCCTCAGCATCACCCGACTTACTTCGACTACATTCCATTATCCTCGTTTTGCTTTTGTTGATGTTCATCTTACACCATCCTTTCAAGACACTGTCCATTCCGTTCAACTGCTCTTCCAGGTCCTTTGCTGTCTCTGACAGAATTACAATGTCATCGGCGAACCTCAAAGTTTTTATTTCTTCTCCATGGATTTTAATACCTACTCCGAACTTTTCTTTTGTTTCCTTTACTGCTTGCTCAATATACAGTTTGAATAGCATTGGGGAGAGGCTACAACCCTGTTTCACTCCCTTCCCAACCACTGCTTCTCTCTCATGTCCCTCGACTCTTATAATTGCCATCTGCTTTCTCTACAAATTGTAAATAGCCTTTCGCTCCCTGTATTTTACCTCTGCCGCCTTCAGAATTTGAAAGAGAGTATTCCAATCAACATTGTCAAAAGCTTTCTCTAAGTCTAACGTAGGTTTGCCTTTCCTTAATCTTTCTTCTAAGATAAGTCGTAGGGTCAGTATTGTCTCACGTGTTCCAACATTTCTACGGAATCCAAACTGATCTTCCCCGAGGTCGGCTTCTATCAGTTTTTCCATTCGTCTGTAAAGAAATCGCGTTAGTATTTTGCAGCTGTGACTTATTAAACTGATAGTTCAGTAATTTTCACATCTGTCATTACCTGCTTTCTTTGGGATATCGATACGCGCTGCTAACGCCGCTCACGGCCAGGCAAAGCAGCAGCTCAGTGACAGCAGTAATTTAAATTAACGTAGTGAGGTGGATGTACGTTTAAAACAGCGTGTTACGTACATGATGGCGGGAACATGGGCCAAGCACGGCTCAGGTCACATTAATGTGACTGGACGTGTACAAGCGCATGACAACTAGGTTCATGGTGTAAGCTCACCTAGTGTCTGCGTAAGGAGGAACAGGATGATTCATATTTACCCGTAAGCTCCCCCTACGCTCCTGGTTCTGCCAGCACAGTTCGTATGTGACTTCAAAGTAGCTGTTATACGAGTGGCAGGTTTTTTCTTAGGCGAGATATGGTATACTGTTATAGTGCGCGTCATTTACGACGGCAGCCGAGTTTAGGTTCGTTCTGCGCATCTGCACAGTCAGCCAATGAACAGAGAACGACGTTGCCAGACTGCAGTGCAGAGCACAGACGAGCGTCTTCAGTTTTAGAAATGTTCAGTCATAAATAAAGTAATTGAACAAAAGCAATGTCTTGATAGCAGACTTTCTATAAAAGAATGTTTGGAAAAAGCATTCTTCATACCAATTGCTTCATATTCTATTAATTAATTAAACCAAACAAGCAATAAGCCTCCTAATTCAGGCGATAGCAAAAAAATTCATTCTCACTAACCGCTTTTTCGCAATAAAGAACAGCGGTAATTGTTTATTTCCTGATGTACTTCGACGAAACGTGAGTAATTCATAGTCGTACCAACCGTGTTTGTCGGTATTTTGTGTGATGTTTTAGAGTCCTCCATGATTTCTGTTACAATGCAAGCTGCGTTAGCGTAATGGTTAAGGTGTTTGGCTGCGGAGCGAAAGGTTCTCCGTTCAAACCTTGTTTGGAGCTTAATATTTTCTTTATTAAAAAAAAACAATGTCGAAGTGTCTTACTTCATGAATTTTATTCATTTGAATGTAATTTTTTGAAATATCTAGTGCTTTGTCTCTTCATTATAATCATAATAAGTTTTCGATTTTTCTAATTTTGTCCTCCAATATTTCTTTTCACAGCAATTAAAAAGAATGAAAAGGCACACATACAATATTCATGTTATCTGTTGTGTTTGTATATCTTCTCTTCCTCAGTCGCTGTTTTACTATTCATATTGAGATATATTCTTGTGGGACAGTATTAAAAGTATTATTTAGAGCAGAATTTCGGCTCGTACGTTGCCGAGCTACTTGATTGTCTGATGCAATTCTTTGCTTCGCGGCAACATCATCATATTCAATGTTTTCGTCGACTGATCTATGTTTTGGCAAGTTCAAAAAAATGGCTCTGAGCGCTATGGGACTTAAAATCTATGGTCAGCAGTCCCCTAGAACATAGAAATACTTAAACCTAACTAACCTAAGGACATCACACAACACCCAGTCATCACGAGGCAGAGAAAATCCTTGACCCTGCTTTTGGCAAGTATTTGTTGTCCGTTGTGACAAACACAAATTATTTGCGCACTGCGCCTCACTGACAATGTATTTTAGTTTCTATGTTTTGGTACGTCCACAATTCAGTTTTGTGTACTTCATCAACTTTGTTTTAATCAGAACTTTTTAGAAAAAATCGAAATGACTCTGGTATAAATAAAACTTTTATTACAGTCGCGAAAGACGGAATATTTCTTAATATTACATACGACACCGATCTGGTACATAAATTAAATGAGATATTGTTATAAAGTAAATTTTATATGAAATTTAGGTATCTTCTCCAAATTTCATTCTCAACATTGTGACAACTAAAATCGACCATACGGAAAGTATACGCTATGGACTTTTACCTCTGCAAACTCTTCAAAATTTCGTGCCATGGTTCACTACATTTAATGCTGCACAATAACTGCGTTGAACATCGAAACAAAATTAACTCATTTATGGGGGGAATGTATCAGTCAAGAAGATGTGTAAAAATCAAATTTTTGGGCCAAATAGTTCTTGTGAAATCGAATGATAAGTGTGTCAAAGCAGTCGGAACACCACGTGTCAGCACAGGCGAGCAGCGCAGTGATGACAAAATCTCGCACAGCGCGGAATGCAGGGAGCACGTCTCTGTAGCAGCGAAAGGGTTAATGCGCCCGTGGTGGCTTTACTTCATAATCTGCGCGCTCCCCCCTAAACGTAAATTTGCGAACTATACTATGGCGCTGCTTCTCTCGGCGCGTGCGTCGTTTGCAACTGGCAACGCAGCAATCTCCCGCGTCTGGGCGGGCATGCGCGTGCCGCCAAGATAAAAGAACTGAACTATAGTGGGCTAGCGTGCTCACCCTCGTACAGCCAGTCGGGCACGCCGTTGAAGAGAACGCCGGGCACGCCGGTCGTGGTCAGCCTGAGGGGGGGCCGGCGCCGGGGGTCGTCGCAGTAGTAGAGGTCGTTGTCGTGCACGAAGGCGAGCCGCGAGCCGGCGGGCGCCCACACGGCCAGCTGCAGCCGCGGCACCGACCCGTCCAGCCCCGCCGGCGACAGCGGGTACTTGGTCCTGCAACAGCGCGCAGCTCACCCACTGTCCGCCCTCGCACTCCTCCATCTACACTACTGGCCATTAAAACTGCTACACCAAGAAGAAATGCAGATGATAAACGGGTATTCATTGGACAAATATATTATACTAGAACTCACATGTGATTACATTTTCACGCAATTTGGGTGCATATATCCTGAGAAATCAGTACCCAGAACAACCACTTCTGGCCGTAATAACGGCCTTGATACACCGGGGCATTGAGTCAGACAGAGCTTGGATTGCGTGTACAGGTACAACTGTCCATGCAGCTTCAACACGATACCACAGTTCATCAAGAGTAGTGACTGGCGTATTGTGACGAGCCAGTTGCTCAGCCGCCATTGACCAGACGTTTTCAGTTGGTGAGAGATCTGGAGAATGTGCTGGCCAGGGCAGCAGTCGAATATTTTCTGTATCCAGAAAGGCCCATACAGGACCTGCAACATGCGGTCGTGAATTATCCTGCTGAAATGTAGGTTTTCGCAGGGGTCGAATGAAGGAAGGGTAGGGCCACGGGCCGTAAGGCATCGGAAATGTAACGTCCACTGATCAAAGTGCCGTCAATGCGAACAAGAGGTGACCGACACGTGTAACCAATGGCACCCCATACTATCACGCCGGGTGATACGCCAGTATGGCGATGACGAATACACGCTTCCAATGTGCGTTCACCGCGATGTCGCCAAACACGGGTGCGACCGCCATGCTGCTGTAAACAGAACCTGGATTCATCCGAAAAAATGACGTTTTGCCATTCGTGCATTGAGGTTCGTCTTTGAGTACACCATCGCAGGCGCTCCTGTCTGTGATGCAACGTCAAGGGTAACTGCAGCCATGGTCTTCGAGCTGATAGTCCGTGCTGCTGAAAACGTCGTCGAACTGTTCGTGCAGATGGTTGTTATCTTTTAAACGTCGAGACGTGGCTGCACGATCCGTTACACTCATGCGGATTAGATGCCTGTCATCTCGTCTGCCAGTGATACGCGGCCATTTGGATCCAGCACGGCGTTCCGTATTACCCTCCTGAACCCACCGATTCCACTTTCTGCTAGCAGTCATTGGATCTCGACCAAAGCGAGCAGTAATGTCGCGATACGATAAACCGTAATCGCGATAGGCTACAATCCGACCTTTATCAAAGTCGGAAACGTGATGGTACGCATTTCTCCTCCTTACACGAGGCATCACAACTACGTTCCACAGGCAACGCCGGTCAACTGCTGTTTGTGTATGAGAAATCGGTTGTAAACTTTCCTCATGTCAGCACGTTGTAGGTGTCGCCACCTGCGCCAGCCTTGTGTGAATGCTCTGAAAAGCTAATCATTTGCATATCACAGCACCTTCTTCCTGTCGGTTAAATTTCGCGTCTGTAGCATATCATCGTCGTAGTATAGCAATTTTAATGGCCAGTTGTGTACATCTACGTCATGTAACACCCAAAGTATAGAACCCATAATAACCATCCTTTTTTGCAAAGGAAATAGCAAAATTAGTCATCCTGACACTAACGGCATCTACTGACAACAAAATTTACACTCTTGTCAGTTTGATTAATAAGGATGTTATATAAATTCTAATGCTGATCGCAAAGAAATGATAGAATACCATGTTCGCACATGTATTACAAAATAGAAACATTACGGAAAGAGTTCAAATATTACTATTTATGAAGCTTAAAGCCCAGACCATAAATCAACTAAAGATAACATTTATCCTAGAAGACAGCTGTAGCCGCATCGAGCTGTAAGTTCGTTGTGACTACAATGTAACTCGGTAATGGATATGTTAACTTCATTTCTCTCTTCTACTCTGAAACAGTAGTACGCATGTTAAGCGCTGCTAGAGTGTTTTAAAACTGACTTGAACTTTACAGTTTTACGATATACAGGGTGGTCCATTCATCGTGACCGGGCCAAATATCTCACGAAATAAGCGTCAAACGAAAAAACTACAAAGAACGAAACTTGTCTAGCTTGAAGGGGGAAACCAGACGGCGCTATGGTTGGCCCGCTAGATGGCGCTGCCATAGGTCAAACGGATATCAACTGCGTTTTTTTAAACAGGAACCTCCAATTTTTATTACATATTCGTGTCGTACGTAAAGAAATATGAATGTTTTAGTTGGACCTCTTTTTTCGCTTTGTGATAGATGGCGCTGTAATAGTCACAAACATATGGCTCACAATTTTAGACGAACAGTTGGTAACAGGTAGGTTTTTTAAATTAAAATACAGAACGTAGATACGTTTGAACATTTTATTTCGCTTGTTCCAATGTGATAAATGTACCTTTGTGAACATATCATTTCTGAGAACGCATGCTGTTACAGCGTGATTACCTGTAAATATCACATTAATGCAATAAATGCTCAAAATGATGCCCGTCAACATTAACGCATTTGGCAATACGTGTAACAACATTCCTCTCAACAGCGAGTAGTTGCATTCCGTAACGTTCGCACATACATTGACAATTCGCTGACGCATGTTGTTTGGTGTTGTCGGTGGATCACGATAGCAAATATCCTTCAACTTTCCCCACAGAAAGAAATACGGGGACGTCAGATCCGGTGAACGTGCGGGCCATGGTATGGTGCTTCGACGACCAATCCACCTGTCATGAAATATGCTATTCAATACCGCTTCAACCGCAAGCGAGCTATGTGCCGGACATCCATCATGTTGGAAGTACATCGCCATTCTGTGATACAGTGAAACATCTTGTAGTAACATCGGTAGAACATTACGTAGGAAATCAGCATACACTGCACCATTTAGATTGCCATCGATAAAATCGAGGCCAATTATCCTTTCTCCCATAATGCCGTACCATACATTAACCCGCCAAGGTCTCTAATCTTCCACTTGTCGCAGCCATCGTGCATTTTCCGTTGCCCAATAGTGCATATTATGCCGGTTTCCGTTACCGCTGTTGGTGAACGACGCTTCGTCGCTAAATAGAACGCGTGCAAAAAATCTGTCATCGTCCCGTAATTTCTCTTGTGCCCAGTGGTAGAACTGTACACGACGTTCAAAGTCGTCGCCTTGCAATTCCTGGTACATAGACATATGGCACGGGTGCAATCGATGTTTATGTAGCATTCTCTACACCGACGTTTTTGAGATTCCCGATTCTCGCGCAATTTGTCTGCTACTGATGTGCGGATTTGCCGCGACAGCAGCTAAAACACCTACTTGGGCATCATCATTTGTTGCAGGTCGTGGTTGACGTTTCACATGTGGCTGAAGACTTCCTGTTTCCGTAAATAACGTAACTATCCAGCGAACGGTCCGGACACTTGGATGATGTCGTCCAGGATACCGAGCAGCATACATAGCACACGCCCGTTGGGCATTTTGATCATAATAGCCATACATCAACACGATATCGACCTTTTCCGCAATTGGTAAACGGTCCATTTTAACACGGGTAATGTGTCACGAAGCGAATACCGTCTGCACTGGCGGAATGTTGCGTGATACCATGTACTTATACGTTTTTGACTATTACAGCTCCATCTATCACAAAGGGAAAAAAGTGGTCCAACTAAAACATTCATATTTCTTTACGTACTACACGACTATGTAATAAAAATGGGGGTTCCTATCTAAAAAAAAAACGCAGTTGATATCCGTTTGACCCATGGCAGCGCCATCTAGCGGGCCAACCATAGCGCCATCTGGCTTCCTCCTTCAAGCTAGACGAGTTTCGTTCTTTGTAGTTTTTTCATTTGACGCTTATTTCGTGAGATATTTGGCCCGTCACTATCAATGGACCACACTGTAGACTGGAAGTATCAGTCACAAGTCGGACTAAAGTAGGATCTTCTTTACCGTTGATGTATGTGACTGAAAAGTGAATCGTGTGATTACTGATTTGTGATGGGACGTAGCCTTCGTGATACTTTATAGTCACGAACATGACACAGAAAGAGACTGATCGCCGACATAAACTCAATTATGAGACTTTAGTAGGCCACAACTAAACGCAATCACGAAGAGATTACAATTTTGTCGTATTGTCAGAAGTTATCGTCAGAGTCAGGATTACTGATGTTAACGGACATAATTCCCTAAATGGCACATAGGTGTGTGTGCTCAGCTTAGGGAGATACAATAATTACGAAGAAAAATGAACCTTAATTAAACTTTAATTCTCCGTGTCACCTACATCATTTCATGGACATTTAAAGTGTATTCGTGAAATTAACTGATTATTCTGATAACATAAAATTGCCTAGCGAATTAGTGATAATTTAAATGTGAACAGCAATAACTTTACACCAAAATTACGACGCATTCTGTTGTTCAAGGGTATATTATCTCTGGAGTTACGTCGTGCAGTTGTTGAATACGCGACGTAGCGACGCCTTGACGACGGAATAATAATTAACAACTTAATATCCTCGCAAAACTCATAATGTGGCCTCGGCTTGGGTGATGGAATGATGATTCAAGACACTACTTGTTAAAGTTTGAATAACCATTCTCAAACCAGACGTAAGAACTAGAGTCAGCAAGTTTGCATAAACTGAAGGATCTGTCGCGAACACGCAAGGGACTTTTGATTATTTCAGGTCAATGGAGGAATCGCATTATCGAGTGGTGCAGTGACTACATTTATAAGTGAAGAAGATCAACAGACAACGAACACAATTGCTTTCATTACAAGCAAGGGCGACGCATACACTCCGGCTTGCTGCTCCATCGAGAAAGTGATATCATTTTCGAGATACAGTATCTGTTCCACGTCATCTCGACTGGGACACCCATCACCATCGGGCGCCACCATCAACATCCACATATATTGATGAACAAATGCATTATGGCCACCTACTTAATAACACGTACGACGGCGGCAGTCAGCATCAAGATATGGAGAACAAGTGGAAAAAATTCAAAGGCATCATTCAATATGCCCTAGACAATTATGTTCTGAGTAAGGTTTTAAGGGATGGGAAAGGTCCACCATGGTTTAATAGCCGCGTCAGAAAAGCGCTACGTAAACAAAGAGCACTTCATCTCAGATTCAAGAGAAGTAAAAACCTAACTGACAAAAAAAAAAAGCTGAAGAAGTAAAAATGAGCGTAAGGAGAACAATGAGAGAAGCGTTAAATGATTCTGAAAGTAAGACGTTGTCAACCCACCTGAGTAAAAACTCTAAGAGATTTGGGTCGTAGGTAAAATTAGTAAGTGGGTCAAAATCATCTATTCATTCTCTCAGCCACCACACCGGCACCGAAGCGGAAGATAACGGAGAGAAGGCCGAAATACTGAATTCCGTCGTCCGAAGTTGTTTCACCGCGGAAGATCGTAGCACTGTCCCTCCTTTCAATCGTCGTGCGAACGTCGAAATGGCAGATATTGAGATAACCGATCGCGGAATTGAAAAGCAGCTACAATCGCTTAGTAGTGGAAAGGCGTCAGGACCAGATGACATACCTATAAGATTCTATAAAGACTACGTGAAAGAATTTGGTCCCCTTCTAGCAGTAATTTATCGTAGATCGCTTGAGGAACAAAGGTATCTACGACTGGAAGAAAGCGCAGTTCATTCCCGTTTTTAGGAAAGGCCGTAAGAGGGATCCACACAATTATAGACCTATATCGTTGACGTCAATCTGTTGTAGAATTACGGAACATGTTTCATGCTAAAGAATAATGACGTTTTTGGAAAATGAACATCTCCTCTATAAAAATCAACATGGATTCCGCAAACAGAGATCCTGCGAAATTTAAGCTTGCTCCGTTCCTCGATGAGATCCACAGCGCAGTGGACAACGGCACTCAGGCTGATGCCGCGTTCCTTGATTTCAGTAACGCATTTGATGCCGTCCTGCATTGCCAATTAATGAAAAAAATACGAGCTTACTGAGTATCGGAGCAGATCTGCGATTGGATTCGAGACTTTCTTGCAGATATAACTCGACACGTCGCTCTTAACGGAACTAAATCGACATATGTAAACGCAATATCCGAAGTACCACAGGGAAGTGTGATAGGACCGTTTGCTGTTTACAATATACAGGGTGTTACAAAAAGGTACGCCCAAACTTTCAGGAAACATTCCGCACACACAAATAAAGAAAAGTTGTTATGTGGACATGTGTCCGGAAACGCTTAATTTCCATGTTAGAGCTCATTTTAGTTTCGTCGGTATGTACTGTACTTCCTCGATTCACCGCCAGTTGGCCCAATTGAAGGAAGGTAATGTTGACTTCGGTGCTTGAGTTGACATGCGACTAATTGCTCTACGGTACTAGCATCAAGCACATCAGTACGTAGCATCAACAGGTTAGTGTTCATCACGAACGTGGTTTTGCAGTCAGTGCAATGTTTACAAATGCGGAGTTGGCAGATGCTTATTTGATGTATGGATTAGCACGGGGCAACAGCGGTGGCGCGGTACGTTTGTATCGAGACAGATTTCCAGAACGAACGTGTCCCGACAGGAACACGTTCGAAGCAATTGATCGGCGTCTTAGGGGGCACGGAACATTCCAGCCTATGACTCGCGACTGGGGAAGACCTAGAACGACGAGGACACCTGCAATGGACGAGGCAATTCTTCGTGCAGTTGACGATAACCCTAATGTCAGCATCAGAGAAGTTGCTGCTGTACAAGGTAACGTTGACCACGTCACTGTATGGAGAGTGCTACGGGAGAACCAGTTGTTTCCGTACCACGTACAGCGTGTGCAGGCACTATCAGCAGCTGATTGGCCTCCACGGGTACACTTCTGCGAATGGTTCATCCAACAATGTGTCAATCCTCATTTCAGTGCAAATGTTCTCTTTACGGATGAGGCTTCATTCCAACGTGATCAAATTGTAAATTTTCACAATCAACATGTATGGGCTGACGAGAATCCGCACGCAATTGTGCAATCACGTCATCAACACAGATTTTCTGTGAACGTTTGGGCAGGCATTGTTGGTGATGTCTTGATTGGGCCCCATGCTTCCACCTACGCTCAATGGAGCACGTTATGATGATTTCATTCGGGATACTCTACCTGTGCTGCTAGAACATGTGCCTTTACAAGTACGACACAACATGTGGTTCATGCACGATGGATCTCCTGCACATTTCAATCGAAGTGTTCGTACGCTTCTCAACAACAGATTTGGTGACCGATGGATTGGTAGAGGCGGACCAATTCCATGGCCTCCACGCTCTCCGGACCTCAACCCTCTTGACTTTCATTTATGGGAGCATTTGAAAGCTCTTGTCTACGCAACCCCGGTACCAAATGTAGAGACTGTTCGTGCTCGTATTGTGGACGGCTGTGATACAATACGCCATTCTCCAGGGCTGCATCAGCGCATCAGGGATTCCATGCGACGGAGGGTGGATGCATGTATCCTCGCTAACGGAGGACATTTTGAACATTTCCTGTAACGAAGTGTTTGAAGTCACGCTAATACATTCTGTTGCTGTGTGTTTCCATTCCATGATTAATGTGATTTGAAGAGAAGTAATAAAATGAGCTCTAACATGGAAAGTAAACGTTTCCGGACACATGTCCACATAACATATTTTCTTTCTATGTGTGTGAGGAATGTTTCCTGGAAATTTGGCCGTACCTTTTTGTAACACCTTGTATATAAATGATCTAGTAGAAAGCGTCGGGTGCTCTTTCAGGCTATTCGCAGAAGAAGCAGTTGTCTATACCAAAGTAGCAACGCCAGAAGATAGTAAGATTTTGCATAATGACCTGCAGAGAATTGATGAATGGTGCATGCTCTAGCAGTTGACCCTGAAAGTAAGTAAATGTAAGACTTCGTGCGTACGTAGAAAAAGAAATCCCGAGCGGTCTAGGGCGCTGCTGTCGTGGACTGTGCGGCTGGACCTGGCGGAGGTTCGAGGCCTCCCTCGGGCATGGGTGTGTGTGTTTGTCCTTAGGATAATTTATGTTAAGTAGTGTGTAAGCTTAGGGACTGATGACGTTAGCAGTTAAGTCCCGTAACATTTCACAACACAGAAAAAGAAATCCACTACTGTACAGCTACACTACCGATGGCAAACAGCTCGAGGCGGCGTCTGTCGTAAAATATTTAGGCGTAACTATCCAGAGCGACCTTAAGTGGAATGACCATATAAAACAGATAGTGGGAAAAGCAGACACCAGACTCAGATTCATCAGAAGAATCTTAAGGAAATGTGACTCATCCATGAAAGAAGTGGCTTATAAGGCGCTTGTTCGCCCGTTTCTTGAGTATTGTTCATCTGTCTGGGATCCCCATTAGGTAGGCCTGATAGAGGAGGTGGAGAAGATCCAACGAAGAGCGGCGCGTTTCATCACGGGATCGTTTAGCTGGCAAGAGGGCGTTACGGAGATGCTAAACAAACTCCAATGGCAGACGTTACAAGACAGGCGTTGTGCATCACGGAGAGATTTGCTATTGAAATTTCGAGACAGTACTTTCCAGGAGGAGTTGGACAACATATTACTACCGCGAACATACATTTCGCGCATTGTCAACGAGGAGAAAACTCGAGAAATTAGAGCCAATACAGAGGCTTACCGACAATCATTCTTCCCACGCACTATTTGCGC
This sequence comes from Schistocerca cancellata, assembly GCF_023864275.1. Classification (NCBI taxonomy): domain Eukaryota; kingdom Metazoa; phylum Arthropoda; class Insecta; order Orthoptera; family Acrididae; genus Schistocerca; species Schistocerca cancellata. The sequence continues at coordinate 292,076,994 of NC_064632.1, read as the reverse complement.
GTGGAACAGTTCTGGAGAGATCAGATACTGGTACCGAAAGTACCCTCCGCCATACACCATTAAGTGGCTTGCTGAGTATGATATAGATGTAGATATAGATAATGGCTGCATAGTGTTTCATAGGTTCTCTAAATATACCCAACAAGGCTTTGTAAGAACTGTGTCGTGTTCCTTCCAGTGATTTACATTTAAAACAATTATAATTTATTCTTCAGTCTCAGTTAACATATTTAATTACATGACATGTTTCGTTCTCTCTGGTTGCTCTTCAGACCTATGTATACATGATATGTTTCGATCTCTCTGAATCATATTCAGATCGATGTAGAGGGTGAGTCAGCGTTACCTGATGATTTTGACTCAAGTACTAGCGGGTGAGTCAGCGTACTTGAGGGGTATGCATGGACTAATTGTCTTCCCTTACAGCAGCAGTTTAGTTACAATGGAGAGGTGGACTGTTCAACACAGTGCGTGCGTCGTAGATACATTCTTTAAAAACGCAGAATCTGTGACCACCACTCAGAGGCAGTTCCGTCTCCAATTCAATGTTCCACGTAATGGCGCAATTCCAATCCGAAATGCCATTCTGCTATGGGTTAAGAGCTTTCGTGACACAGGTTCTGCACTGAAGAAAAATCTGGGAGGCAGTGCAATGACGGCCATGTCACCTGAAAATGTTGAAGTTGAGCGTGATGCAATTCAACAGAGCTCCCACTGATCTGCAGGACGACACGCACAGTCTCTTGGGTAATCAAATTCGTCTGTTCGACGTATTTCATACCGTATAAATTTTCATCCCTACAAAATTGCGATTGTTCAGTAGCTGAAGCCTCAAGATTTTGCGAGAAGGAGACACTTTGCTGAAGTAATGAAAGAGATGTTTGAGGAAGAACCTGGAATTGTGATTTTAATGTCAGGTGTGGCACATTTTTATCTAAGTGGGTATTAATAAACAAAACTGTCGTTATTGGTCTCCAAACAACACTCAGCAACTGCTCCAGCGTCCAGTGCATTGTGACAGGGTTACGGTGTTGGCTGGACTAGGGAAATTTGGTATCATAGCGCCTTATTTCTTCGAAGAGAATGGGCGATCCGTTACCGTAAACTCGGAGCGTTATTTGACCATGTTGCGTGAATTTCCCGTCCCAGAATTTCGTCGCCGTGGCATAAATCGTCAAAAGTCTTCTTTCAGCAAGAAGGTGCGACAGCTCATACTTACGATGTGTGTGTGTGTGTGTGTCTAAAGTAAGGAAGTTGTTTCTGGAGAAAGTGATATCCAAAATAGGAGATGTTAACTGGCCATCTCGCCCTCCGGACTTTTCTCCACGTGACTTCTTCTTGTAGGGCTTCCTCAAGAACAAAGTGTACATCAGTAAGCCATTACTGCACTTCAATAAAGGACAGCACTGAGTGAGAGATTGTGCTGTACTCCGTAACATGTTGGAGAGAGTGATGAGAAACTTCGAGCAGAGGATCGATGAGCATGCCGAAAAAGGTCATTATCTTTCACAAATTATTAATTATAAGATGTCAAATGTTATTCACTGTGTATCTTTTGAAATAAAAGAAGTTGTTACATCTTAAAAAGTGACTGTGTACTATAAATTCAAATACATCAGACAACGCTGACCCAACCTGTAGTTGCGTGTCTGTGTCTATGTTTTGCAAAACACAGTACTCTGATATGAGGTTCTTGATATCTCTGTATCGATAATCGCGCCCATAGTACGTCTTTACGCGGCGTTGAGTTCCTGGTTCCACAGCAGGAGAGTAGGGTTAGCGCATACGCACAGTGGGAAACGCAGCAGTGGACGAAGTCACCACTGGACGGATGGCACGGGAAGCGTGGATTAGATTAGATTAGATTATTTTTTCGGTCCATAGATCCGTGCCGAGGAGATCCTCGTGGATGTAGAACATTTCAATTTTTTTTTAAAGCTGAAATAACAATACTAATAGTATGAATATATACATACATCATTTGTTTCTATTAAAAAATTCGTCAATAGAGTAGAAGGAGTTGGCCACTAGTAAGTCTTTCAGGCTCCTTTTCAACTGATCTTTATTTGTAACTAAATTTTTTGTGTTTGCTGGCAAATTATTGAAGATGAGTGTTCCTGAGTAGTGGACTCCTTTTTGAACTAAAGTAAGTGGTTTTAAGTCCTTGTGCAGATCATTTTTGTTCCTAGTATTGTATGTATGAACTGAGCTGTTTGTTGTAAAAAGAGATATATTATTTAGGACAAATTTCATTAAGGAGTAAATATACTGAGAGGCAGTGGTTAGTATACCCAGTTCTTTGAAGAGGTTTCTACAGGACGTCAGTGAATTTACTCCACAAATAATACGTATTACACGCATTTGGACTTCGAAAACTTTTGTTTGACTTGAAGAGTTACCCCAAAATATTATACCATATGACATGATGGAATGAAAGTAGGCGAAGTATGCGAGCTTTTTCATTTTTATGTCGCCTATGTCTGCTAACACTCGAATTGCAAATACAGATTTGTTAAGGCGTTTCTGCAGTTCTGTGGTGTGCGATACAGAGGGACACATGAAGAGGTGTGATAGAGACTCGCACGGAGGTTGTCGCTGATGTTGGTTCTTTTTGATGCGAGTGAGTCTATGTGAGGTTTTCATTTGTGTAGATATATTGTCCATAATTGCTTTACAATTCCTGAGGGTATTTTTGTTCATTCGTTACAGATACAAGAAAATGCGTGTTTTTCTCACCAGATGAGTTTCGCTTTATTGAAGTAAAGCACTGAACTGGGGACCTAGAAACGACGGAGAGGCTTCGTCCCCGGCTTAGCACTCAGTGGTACACAACCCCACAACAGGCTACAGCAGTCCACTCACCCCACCGCCGCCCCACACAACCCAGGGTTATTGTGCGGTTGGGCCCCCAGTTGACACCCCCGGGAATGTCTCGTTCTAGACGAGTGTAACCCCAATATTTGTGTGGTAGAGTAATTATTGTGTACGTGTACGTGGAGACAGTGTTTGCGCAGAAATCGCCGACGTAGTGTAACTCAGGCGGAATAAGGGGAACCAGCCTGCAATCGCCAAGGCAGATGGAAAACCGCCTTAGCCGCGCGGGATTAGCCCAGTCCTGGACTGTGCGGCTGGTCCCGGCGGAGGTTCGAGTCCTCCCTCGGGCATGTGTGTGTGTGTGTGTTTGTCCTTAGGATAATTTACGTTAAGTAGTGTGTAAGCTTAGGGACTGATGACCTTAGCAGTTAAGTCCCATAAGATTTCACACACATTTGAACATTTTTGAAAATCGCCTTAAAAACCATCCACAGGCTGGGCGACACACCGGACCTCCGCCGGGCGGATTCGCGCCCGGGACCGGCACGCTTTCCCACTCGGGAAGCAGTGCGTTAGACCGCACCATCAATGGTCTGTAATTAAAGATATTTACAAATTGATTTGTTTTTAAGATCGAATAAACGTTCGTTAACAATTTTTTTTACTTAGGATAATTTCTGCTGGTTTTTTCGCCTACAGCAGGATATACTGTCTGCTAGCACGTATTTGGTTTCTTTCTTCATTAGGCACTGTTTACATGGCACACTTTTTCGTACACCATTGTTCGGTGTTTTGTAGTGTTGACAATGATGCCACTAGTTTGTCTTTGACCTATACTTTTTTCTGTAGTTAACTATATGTGCCGGCCGCTGTGGCCGAGCGGTTCTAGGCGCTTCAGTATGAAACCGCGCGCCTGCCACGGTCGCAGGTTCGAATCCTGCCTCGGGCATGGATCTGTGTGATGTCCTTAGGTTAGGCAGGTTTAAGTAGTTCTAAGTCTAGGGGACTGATGACCTCAGATGTTAAGTCCCATAGTGCTTGGAGTCATTTTTTTAACTATATGTGTGTTATTCCATTTAATTATGTTGCTGTGTATTTGTAAGAGCAATGAAGGAATAGTGATGGAGGTTTATCGTTCTTTTTGTGGTAAGTAGGTGGGGGAGGGAGAAGTAAAGCCGGCCGGGGTGGCCGAGCTGTTCTAGGCGCTACAGTCTGGGACCGCGCGACCGCTACAGTCGCAGGTTCGAATCCTGCCTCGGCATGGATGTGTGTGATGTCTTTAGGTTAGTTGGGTTTAAGTAGTTCTAAGTTATAGGGGACTGATGTCCTCAGAAGTTAAGTCCCATAGTGCTCAGAACCATTTGAATCATTTTTTTGAGAAGTAAAAATGAGTGTACAGACCTACCAATGTACACGTCCCCTTTCTCCAATCCAGGAATGACCAACCTTTGGTGATCCGCGGACCTGATTCATTCACTTAAGATCGCGGGCCGCTCCGGCCCGACTCAACAGCAACGCTCGTAACGCATGAAGTCAAAACTATAGTTCGTTGACTTAAATGTTTTTGGGATAACGCACCGATATGAATGGCACCCCATTTCCGATACGCCGCGCCAACTGATTATGCCTCAAAACTCGTGTTTTTGAGAAAACGTTTATTTTAGGATTACCTGGAGTATCTTCCATGGGCCGGATTGAAACTAGTCGGGGGATGGATGCGGCCTATTGGCCATCGGTTGCCCACTCGTGCTCCAGTCCAACGATTTGGGAATCGTCCATGGAGGGCAACTGCAATACGTGTGCACTATGCACTGGACAGCGATTGTAGGCTGTTTATTGCACTTCATGTCTAAGAAGCCCGGACAGTAGCAACTTGCATTTTAGAAGTGTGACGTAGCTTAGAAGATAGGGTAAGCAAAGGAAAATCTACCTTTATAGAATTTATAGATTTAGATAATCTTTTGACAGTGTTGGCTGGAAAATACTATTTGAAACTGTGAAAGTAAAAGGGATAAAATTCAGAGAGTGACAGGTGAAGGATGCGAAAAGAGATAGAGGCTGAGAAGGGAGACAGGGCTGTGGCGTATCTCTGGTGTTATGCGATCTGTACTTTGAGCAGGTTATGAAGAAAACAAAGAAAGAACGTGGACACCGAATTCAGTTTAGGGTGAAGAAATAAATACCTTGAGGTTTGCACATGACATTTTAACTCCATCAGAGACAGCAATGGACTTGAAAAAACAGTTGAATGGAATGGGTAGTGTCTAGATACACCTAAACAAAAGTAAAACAAGGGTAATGGAATGGAGTAGAATTAATTCAGGCAATGCTGATACACTACTACCCATTAAAATTGCTACACCAAGAAGAAATGCAAATGATAAACGGGTATTCATTGGACAAATATATTATAGTAGAACTGACATGTGATGACATTTTCACGCAATTTGGGTGTATAGATCCTGAGAAATCAGTACCCAGAACAACCAACTCTGGCTGTAATAACGGCCTTGATACGCCTGGACATTGAGTCAAACAGAGCTTGGATGGCGTGTACAGCTACAGCTGCCCATGCAGCTTCAACACAATACCACAGTTCATCAAGAGTAGTGACAGGCGTATTGTGACGAGCCAGTTGCTCGGTCACCATTGACCAGACGTATTCAATTGGTGAGAGATCTGGAGAATGTGCTGCCTAGAGCAGCAGTCGAACATTTTCCGTATCCAGAAAGGCCCATACAGGACCTGCAATATGCGGTCGTGCATTATCCTGCTAGAATGTAAGGTTTCGCAGGGATCGAATGAAGGGTAGAGCCACGGGTCGTAACCCATCTGAAATGTAACGTCCGTTGTTCAAAGTGCCGTCAATGCGAACAAGAGGTGACCGAGACGTGTAACCAATGGCACCCCATACTATCACGTCGGGTGATACGCCAGTATGGAGATGACGAATACACGCTTCCAATGTGCGTTCACCGCGATGTCGCCAAACACGGATGCGACCATCATGATGCTGTAAACAGAACCTGGCTTCATCCGAAACAATGACGTTTTGCCATTCGTGCACTCAGGTTCGTCGTTGAGTACACCGTCGCAGGCGCTCCTGTCTGTGATGCTGCGTCAAAGGTAACCGCAGCCATGGTCTCTGAGCCGATAGTCCATGCTGCTGCAAACGTCGTCGAACTGTTCGTGCAGATGGTTGTTGTCTTGCAAACGACCCCATCTGTTGTCTGAGGGATCGAGGCGTGGCTGCACGATCCGTTACAGCCATGAAGATAAGATGCCTGTCATTTCGACTGCTAGTGATACGAGGCCGTTGGGATCCAGCACGGCGTTCCGTATTACCCACCTGAACCCACCGAGTCCACATTCTGCTAACAGTCATTGGATCTCGACAAACGCGAGCAGCAATGTCTCAATACGATAAACCGCAATCGCGATAGGCTACAGTCCGACCTTTATCAAAGCCGGAAACGTGATGGTACCCATTTCTCCTCCTTACACGAGGCATCACAACAACGTTTCATCAGGCAACGCCGGTCAACTGCTGTTTGTGTATGAGAAATCGGTTGGAAACTTTCCTCATGTCAGCACGTTGTACGTGTCGCCACCGGCGCCAGCCTTGTGTGAATGCTCTGAAAAGCTAATCATTTGCATATCACAGCATCTTCTTCCTGCCGGTTAAATTTCACGTCTGTAGCACGTCATCTTCGTGGTGTATTAATTTTAATGGCCAGTAGTGTAGATTAGGAAGTGAGACACCGAAAGCAGTAGTGGTGTGGGATGCGTTTACATGGAATGAACTGGGTCCTCTGGTCCAACTGAACCGAGCAATGTTTATGTTCGACTATTTGGAGACCATCTACAGCCCTTCATGGACTTCATATTCCCAAAAAAACGATGGAATTTTTATGGATAACAATGTGCCATGTAGTCAGGCCACAACTGTTTGCAATTGGTTTGGCTAACATTATGGACAATTCGCAGTTATAAACGGCTGAAGAGGCAGAATGGCTCAATGTTTCTGCAAGGGACTTCCAGTAACTTGTTGAGTCCATGCCACGTTTAGCTGCTGCTCTACGCCGGGTAAATGGAGGGTCGACACTATATTAAAAGGTATCCCACGACTTTTATCACCTCAGTGTATATTGAAAAAGAAAAACACTGTTCTTCCTTTTAAATATTTTTATCATTTTCTGCTAACCACCGACGGGAAATTCGGTTAACTTACATTTGTTTTAGATGTCATGAAGTTAATTTTCTGAAACGCTTTTCTTTCTATAGCCTGTCTGTATTTTATCTACTCACTATTTCAGCAATCGTCAGTTATTTTGTTATCCAAGAAATAAAATCCATCGACTGCTTTTAGCGTCTCATTTCACGATCTAATTCCCTTCGCATCACCTGATTTAATTCGACTACATTCCATTAGGCTTGTTTTATTTTTGTTGCCGTTCATCTTACAAGCTCTTTTCAAGACACTAGCCATTCGGTTCAGCTGCTTTCCAAGTCCCTTCCTGTCTCCGACAAAATTACAATTTCGTCAACAAATCAAATTTTTATATCCTCTTCCTGGACTCTAATTTCCCATCCTAATTTGTTTTGGTTTCCGTTACTGCTTTCTCAGTGTATAGAATGAATAACATGGGGGATAGGCTACAACCCCATCTCATACCCTTCTCAACCAGTGCTTCCCTGTCATATCCTTCGACTCATAACTACCGTCTGGTTTCTGAAGAAGTTGTAAATAACCTTTCGCTCTCTGTATTTTACCCCTGCTACCTTGAGAATTCCTAAATGTGTATTTCACTTAACATTGTTAAAAGCTTTCTCTAAGTCTACAGAAGGTATAAACGTAAGTGTATCTTGCACACCAAGTAGAATAGTTTTTTTTTCATGGCTGGCACTCAAGAGGATCTTGGTAACTCGGACAGCGAGTCGTCTACTCCTAGGTCTTGTTTCGACTTGTTTTTTAGTGCTCTGTCAAAATCTTCTCGTAACGTCATAACTCACCTCTCATCTTGAAAAATAGTAAAATGGCTCTGAGCACTATGAGACTTAACATCCGTGGTCATCAGTCCCATATAAATTAGAACTACTTAAAACTAACTAACCTAAGGACATCACACACATCCATGCACGAGGCAGGATTCGCACCTGCGACTGTAGCAGTCGCGCGGTTCCGGACTGAGCGCCTAGAACCGCTCGGCCACCGCGGCTGGCCTTCTCATCTTCATTGACTTCCTCTTACATTTCTATAATATTATCTCCAAGTTAATTTCCCTTGTATGTCCCTTTTTCACTGTCGTAAAAAATAATATACATGTTTAGAGGTTTCTAACTCACTCAAGGTTTATTGTTGCAACAGTGCATGTGGAGTACATGATATGATTACTTTTACAGATCAACAGCACAAGCGGTTCTAAAGTACAGGTATCGACCCATGCTGAAACACCCATATTAGTACGTGGTGTAACCTCCGCAGGCAACAGTGTTGGCGATGACTTTGGCATCCAGTCAATCGTACAGCTGGTAAATACTGTCCTGGAATACGTTACGCCACGCCTGCTCGACCTTTTCAAGTAGATCTGTAAGAGTTCTTGATTGACGAGTCGCAAGGGTCACCTCTCATCCCATCACATCCCACATGTGCTCGACTGCAGACAAGTCCACAGATTTGGCTGGCCAGGGAAGTTGCTGCACGTCTAGCAGAGAACGTTGTGTTCATGGGCACTATGTGGACGAGCATTATCCTGTTGGAAGAACACATCGCACCCCTGTTGCAAGAACGGCAAAAGAACGGGTCCAACGACATTCTGCACGTATCTAACGCTGGTTAGCGTCCCCTCCAGAGACATCTAAGGTGAACGAGAGTTGTAGCTTATCGCACTCCAGACCATAAGGCCTGGGTGGGGCCAGTGTATCTTCGACGAGTGTACTCTACGAGATAGTGCGCACCAGGTCAATGTAAGACACGCAAACGACCATTACTTGCGTGCAGGCAGAATCTGCTTTCATCACTCAAGACCACGGTGCGACATTCCAAGTTCCAAGTGAACCTCTCTGGAGGCGCAAGTCGAGTCGTGCACGTTGATGCTGTGGCGTGACTGGAAGACGGGCTAGAGGTGTGTGTACCCGTAGTTCGAGTCAAATAACTGCTTCGCAGCAGTTCGTCTTGAAACGTCTGGACTTACAAGCCCTCTGATCTGTCTGTGGTAGATGTACGATCTGCCATTGCTGCACTTATAAAACGACAATGCTGGCGGGAGTGTGTGCTACGTGGACGTCCACAACCTCGTCTGCGCGTGTGAGAATGTTCACGTGACCACTGATACCAGCGTCGTTGCACAACCGACGCAGTACGTTCAACTTTGTGGCAATTCTGCGAAATGACATTCGTCCGAAGACAACCACTTCCAAACTCGCTCAGCTCCCTGTAGGAGGCACGAGTCTGTCTCCATTGCACGGTTGCCTGCGTGTTTCACACTTTTGCTTCACACTGTGAGCATTCCCTATTAGTGGGTAGACACAGATGGCGCTCTTGTAACTATGTCAATACGCTATCTGTTGGCAGACGACGTTGAAATCATTATCAGTACTTCTACTATACCCCCGGTGGTATATGCCGACATCGGATCAAAATCGATGTCGTCTTTTCAGACATACTAATTTTTTGTGGTATTGCATATATATTCCTTTCACTTGTCAGATTTCCCTTCTTTGCACAATTGTTGTTGTAAAGATCTAAGTAGAGTCTGTATTACTAAATCGCTAACCAGGTTCGTAGTGCACTGCAAAATTTGCAGGTTGCCTATCTCATGGCTTGCAGGGGCGACAAAAATTTGACCTTCAGTTTTTCATATAATATTACTGTTGTGTACATAGTTCCGCGTAGTCAGCGCATACACAACTTTCCCACTAGAGTGCGCCCCACTAAGCACAACAGCGCAGGCGCAGTGCTCGTCCATCTCCGCACTACGAGATGGCGCTGCCTTAGAGACGGACCAAATTCTGCTTCCGCCGATCCGCATATTAATATGTAACGCAGCCAATGAGATTGCTGCTAACATAGAACCTTATCTCCTCGCGGATCACACTCGCACAGTGATACCTGAACGCTCGAGGTATTATAACGAGTGTACATACCTCCGATTAGTCAGTCTGCATTTGTCTGCACCAGTCTGTACCAGTCTGCATTAGTCAGTACCAGTCTATAGTTAAGTTTCAGTCTGCGCCTAATAAGATTATCATATTCCTGTACATAGCCATGAAGAGTAATGTATAGACACTTTGTCAAGTATCAGAGAAATGTGAAAATAAGATTAACGTACCAATACTAAAGGAACTTCAGATTGTCAATTGTAAATAGCATCCAGAATCAAGTTACGTAAGGTTTATGCTTGTTTCTATTTTAATAAATGTGTGTGAAAATTAATCAAGTTCCGTTTAAAGTTGGTCACCGTCAATCTGCTACTCTGAGCATGCAAGTGCCATTTCGATCGTCTGACCTAACGGCAGAAGATAAACAGGCCACGATAAGACCACGAGACATATTGCTGACACTCGCCTACTTCGTTAGAGCGACAAGTCAAATAATCTGATGGTGTGTGTACCAAAGGTCTTACAGTACACACACCACCATTACTGACGCCACTTAAAAATTTAAAATGCTGTCGTAACTTACTCATTAAGAGGTATAATCTTATGATAAAGGTCTAATACAGTACCACAAGTATTGAAGTTAGAAACTGTGTATATCTTCTGAGGCAGCATAACTCTTGGCGCTTAAATTACCCTGACTATATTCATCCAGTATTTGAGAATGAGAGCGCCTATCGACTTTCAGCAAACTTCGCAAATAATTTGAAACCCTTAAGACACTTACCCTGAGCCCCTGCCCTTCATCCCCACGAAGGAAAAAAAAAATTAATTGCTAACTACATTTTCGCTGTTCATGCAGTAAAACTTCAGCAACAGGCATGACGTTTGAATTTATTTCATCTTTGCTACTAACTATCCGCAACACATTTCGCAGGCTGTATCCATACGTAGAATAAAATTTTCACTCTACAGCGGAGTGTACGCTGATATGAAGTCATGTGTCCGCAATAACCTTTCTTCCAGGAGTGCTGGTTCTGCAAGGTTCGCAGGAGAGCTTCTGTGAAGTTTGGAAGGTAGGAGACGAGGTACTGGCGGAATTAAAGCTGTGAGGACGGGGCGTGAGTCGTGCTTGGGTAGTTGATTTGGTAGAGCACTTGCCCGCGTGAGGCAAAGGTCCCGAGATAGAGTCTCGGTCCGGCACACAGTTTTAATCTGCCAGACGTTTCAGTACCTATACGTATTACTGAATGCTCCTGCAAAGTTATGTAGTTGTACGACACGTAATTCAGGAGAAATGACGTCATAAACGTTGAGATGCGTGAGAAAATACCTTTTGCTTAAAATGGAGCGCCAATTACCCAGACTATAGTCATACAGTGTTTGATAATGAGAGCACTTAGCGCCTTCCAGCAAACCTTAAACACTCTCAGATCTTTTCTAAGCCTTTTCTCGCTTAACGCCAAATATTTAACATGCTACTAATCAGACGTTTGCAGCTGTTTTATACGTGGGAGTTGGATTCTTTAAGGAATCGGAGGAAGGATGAGTTAGCGGTAGTGTAATAAAACGGAACAAAACTTGTATTGTATAGTATTTACACTATCTCAATGTGTACGTAATTTGTTTTTACTGCAATAATTGTTTCTCATAGCTAAAAATGATCTGATTTTTATTGTAATAATTTAATAATACAAAAAAGTTTAGCATAATAACGTTAATTCACTAATGCACATCATCCTCGCGTATGCTACTAGTGCCATCTCTCGCCAAAAGTCTTCTTTAGCTCAAGCGTTACGCACGCGACGGTAGTGAATGGGCTGTGTATTGGTGACGTATTACTCAATAACGACCACAATCTTGGGCATGTTTTTAATATTATGGAGGTGAAATGTTATATTTTACTGACGCCTTTTGGCTATTTTTAAGGTACTTCCACTTGTAATGGTACTTGAATTACGAAACCATACGGCACCTCACCTCAACCTCTCGATACCAGCAATATTCTTCTGTATTTCTGTGACAACATTCAGATTTGATTTCATTAATGTAGTGGTACTTTGATACATCGATATGTTTATACACTCCTGGAAATTGAAATAAGAACACCGTGAATTCATTGTCCCAGGAAGGGGAAACTTTATTGACACATTCCTGGGGTCAGATACATCACATGATCACACTGACAGAACCACAGGCACATAGACACAGGCAACAGAGCATGCACAATGTCGGCACTAGTACAGTGTATATCCACCTTTCGCAGCAATGCAGGCTGCTATTCTCCCATGGAGACGATCGTAGAGATGCTGGACGTAGTCCTGTGGAACGGCTTGCCATGCCATTTCCACCTGGCGCCTCAGTTGGACCAGCGTTCGTGCTGGACGTGCAGACCGCGTGAGACGACGCTTCATCCAGTCCCAAACATGCTCAATGGGGGACAGATCCTGAGATCTTGCTGGCCAGGGTAGTTGACTTACACCTTCTAGAGCACGTTGGGTGGCACGGGATACATGCGGACGTGCACTGTCCTGTTGGAACAGCAAGTTCCCTTGCCGGTCTAGGAATGGTAGAACGATGGGTTCGATGACGGTTTGGATGTACCGTGCACTATTCAGTGTCCCCTCGACGATCACCAGTGGTGTACGGCCAGTGTAGGAGATCGCTCCCCACACCATGATGCCGGGTGTTGGTCCTGTGTGCCTCGGTCGTATGCAGTCCTGATTGTGGCGCTCACCTGCACGGCGCCAAACACGCATACGACCATCATTGGCACCAAGGCAGAAGCGACTCTCATCGCTGAAGACGACACGTCTCCATTCGTCCCTCCATTCACACCTGTCGCGACACCACTGGAGGCGGGCTGCACGATGTTGGGGCGTGAGCGGAAGACGGCCTAACGGTGTGCGGGACCGTAGCCCAGCTTCATGGAGACGGTTGCGAATGGTCCTCGCCGATACCCCAGGAGCAACAGTGTCCCTAATTTGCTGGGAAGTGGCGGTGCGGTCCCCTACGGCACTGCGTAGGATCCTACGGTCTTGGCGTGCATCCGTGCGTCGCTGCGGTCCGGTCCCAGGTCGACGGGCACGTGCACCTTCCGCCGACCACTGGCGACAACATCGATGTACTGTGGAGACCTCACGCCCCACGTGTTGAGCAATTCGGCGGTACGTCCACCCGGCCTCCCGCATGCCCACTATACGCCCTCGCTCAAAGTCCGTCAACTGCACATACGGTTCACGTCGCGGCATGCTACCAGTGTTAAAGACTGCGATGGAGCTCCGTATGCCAGGGCAAACTGGCTGACACTGACGGCGGCGGTGCACAAATGCTGCGCAGCTAGCGCCATTCGACGGCCAACACCGCGGTTCCTGGTGTGTCCGCTGTGCCGTGCGTGTGATCATTGCTTGTATAGCCCTCTCGCTGTGTCCGGAGCAAGTATGGTGGGTCTGACACACCGGTGTCAATGTGTTCTTTTTTCCATTTCCAGGAGTGTATTACAATGACATTATTCTTTTGTGTATTCTTTCTTTTGTCACTATGATCTTTGATGTACTTGTAACTCTGATTTTTTTGGCACGTAAGCGGTTATTAGAGAGTCAAGTCTTGGTCGTCATGTTGAAAAGACGCATATTGTAGTCAGTTTATGAAATGTGAAATTTAACAGTGAGGAAGATATTTTCAAGTATGTTTTATATTGTGAAGTGATGTTGCAGCAAAAGTAATAAAAAAGAAGTGTAACTTAAATTCGGAGTGCTGATTACTTTTTTACATCACCATTGTTCTAAAGTGCAAAAGTTTAATCTTCAAGAATGGTTTATGAAACACATCTACAAAACTTTTGAATATCGCAGAATATCACCTAGGCCTCTTTGCATCCGAGCTTGGAATCATCACTACCTGGAGTTTCGACGATTGATCCACGAGTTCACAACGAGACCATCGTGGGAAACACAAAAAGATGAGTGCCTAGTTTATCCATTATTTCAAGAAATGACTTTGTTAACTGTGCTCTAATGACACCTGCCACATAATATAACTTTGTTGTTGCCCGAAAATGCAATATTTAGCAGCGTGAACAACACTACACTCACAATTAATTTGTGACCTTTGTTATGGTAGGTTTGTTAGACGCTACAGCTTGTAACCCAGTAAGTTTGAATAATTTTTGCTCCCATGAACATCTGATTGGATGATTATTATTTATTCACGAAGATTACGTTCTACGATTGCTGCTCCAACCAGGTATAACATTTTAAAACACTTCTTATATGACGTTTCATGTCTCTCAGAAGAAATTCTTTTGCACATAGGTCGCCGCTGCAGCTGCCGTACCCTCGCACGAAGCCAGAAAATGACGAACGTAAGTGGTGTTGCCGGCGGGCCTCTAGCGCGCGCCGCGCCGCGCCGCGCCGCGCAGCTGGGGATTATTAAAGCAGGCGCGGGCTGTGCGCCCCTGAGCCGGCTGTCCGCTGTCTGCTGTCGAGTGCAGGCAGGCGCTTAATGAGGAGCGACGCGTGGCCAGCAGCGGCGCATCGCTGAAGTTTTCAGCCACAGCCCTCCACTGCGTTTCTCTCGTAACAACTGATCCGGACCCCAAGTAAGAAGAAAGGCTGCGATAAGCACATGCGTACATATTTCACCTAGACGCCCCCACCACACAGGTCTGCTCCCACGACGATTCCATTTCACTTCCTCCTGCCTAGCTACAAATGTCTGACATCAGCCCCACTCTAACATGCATGGTACTCTATAGTCCTACTGCATCATATTCCACTCAAGTACCAGGACTGGACAGAAGTTCATAGCGTTTTTCCATAAGTTTAATAAACTTAACGGACACCCATATCAGAGACATTAGTCATCAATAATACATGGTGGTCCATTGATAGTGACCGGGCCAAATATCTCACGAAATAAGCGTCAAACGAAAAAACTACAAGCAACGAAACTTGTCTAGCTTGAAGGGGGAAACCAGATAGCGCTACGGTTGGCCCGCTAGATGGCTCTGTCGTAGGTCAGACGGATATCAACTGGGTTTTTTAAAAATAGGAACCCCCATTTTTTATTACATATTCGTGTAGTACGTAAAGAAATGTGAATGTTTTAGTTGGACCACTTTTTTCGCTTTGTGATAGATGGCGCTGTAATAGTCAAAGACATATGGCTCACAATTTTAGAGGAACAATTGGTAACAGGTAGGTTTTTTAAATTAAAATACAGAACGTAGGCACGTAGAACATTACATTGGAAATCAGCATACATTGCACCATTTAAATTGCCATCGATAAAATCGGGGCCAATTATCCTTCCTCCCATAATGCCGCACCATACATTAACCCGCCAAGGTCTCTAATCTTCCACTTGTCGCAGCCATCGTGCATTTTCCGTTGCCCAATAGTGCATATTATGCCGGTTTCCGTTACCGCTGTTGGTGAACGACGCTTCGTCGCTAAATAGAATACGTGCAAAAAATCTGTCACCGTCCCGTAATTTCTCTTGTGCCCTGTGCAGAATTGTACACGACGTTCGAAGTCGTCGCCATGAAATTCCTGGTGCATAGAAATATGGTACGGGTGCAATCGATGTTGATATAGCATTCTCAAGACCGACGTTTATGAGATTCCCGATTCTCGCGCAATTTGTCTGCTACTGATGTGCGGATTAGCCGCGACAGCAGCTGAAACACCTACTTGGGCATCATCATTTGTTGTACGTCGTGGTTGACGTTTCACACGTGGCTGAACACTTCCAGTTTCCGTAAATAACGTAACTATCCAGCGAACGGTCCGGACACTTGGATGATGTCGTCCAGGATACCGAGCAGCATACATAGCACACGCCCGTTGGACATTTTGATCAGCATAGCCATACATCAGCACGATATCGACCTTTTCTGCAATTGGTAAATGGTCCATTTTAACACGGGTAATGTGTCAAGAAGCAAATACCGTCCGCACTGGCGGAATGTTACGTGATACCACGTACTTATACGATTTTTTGACTATTATCACAAAGCGAAAAAAGTGGTCCAACTAAAACATCCATATTTCTTTACGTACTACACGAATATGTAATAAAAATGGCGATGGACCACCCTGTATATCCCTGTTCACTATTTACAGCAGTTTCCCAACGCTGGAGTAACATTTAGATTCTGCGACTGTAGAAATCACGTGGTTTTGAAGCGAATAACACGTCGAGTGATGTTCGGAGCACATTTTCGTTCGGAAAGGAAGTAACTTGAAAGTTGTTATGAATAGAGTGGAAAAGGTGAAAATCTGAGGGCGCAACATCAGGCGAATACGGTGGGTGCAGAATGGCTTCCCAACCCAACTCCTGTGTGGTGCCTTTATTCAGACAAGCTACTGCACGTTATCGTGCTGTATCATCACTCCACGCGGTCTTCCTGGTCGTTGTTCTTGGATTGCTTCTGCAAGACGTCTTAGTTGTTGAGAATAAATGTCAGCAGTGGTGGTTACACATCGGGGAAGCAATTCGTAGTACACCACGCCGTCGCTGGTCCACCAGACGCATAACATTATCTTTTGCGGATGCGCGCAGGTCGTTGTACGAAGAGCTGCTGCATTCTTTGGGCTCAGCCCTTTCTTTTCCTTATGTTAGCATAAAGACAACATTTCTCGCCACCACTAACGATAAAGGATAGAAAAGCTCGGTCTCGTTTGCTATTCAGTTGACGACCAGCACGCAGATATGCCCTGCTAATTTGTGTGATTTTGGCTTAGAGTATACGGTATCCTTACACCCGATATTTGAACCTTCCCCATTGCATGTAAATGTCACACGATAGTGGAATGATCACTGTTTATCACGTTTTCATTTACACTGACAAGGATCTTTGCGGATTAACGTGTTTGAACGATCTCCATTAAACTCCGAACGTCTTCCTGAACGTGGAGAGTCACTAACGCCTTGCATTGTCCAATGGCATTGTCCCCATGTTGTTGTTGTTGTGGTCTTCAGTCCTGAGACTGGTTTGATGCAGCTCTCTATGCTACTCTACCCTGTGCAAGCTTCTTCATCTCCCAGTACCTACTGCAACCTACATCCTTCTGAATCTGCTTAGTGTATTCACCTCTTGGTCTCCCTCTACGGTTTTTACCCTCCACGCTGCCCTCCAATGCTAAATTTGTAATCCCTTGATGTCTCAGAACATGTCCTACCAACCGGTCCCTTCTTTTTGTCAAGTTGTGCCACAAACTCCTCTTCTCCCCAATTCTATTCAATACCTCCACATTAGTTATGTGATGTACCCATCTAATCTTCAGCACTCTTCTGTAGCACGACATTTCGAAAGCTTCTATTCTCTTCTTGTCTAAACTATTTATCGTCCATGTTTCATTTCCATACATGGCTACACTCCATACAAATACTTTGAGAAACGACTTCCTGACACTTAAATCTATACTCGATGTTAACAAATTTCTCTTCTTCAGAAACGCTTTCCTTGCCATTTCCAGTCTACATTTTATATTCTCTCTACCTCGGCCATCATCAGTTATTTTTCTCCCCAAATAGCAAAACTCCTTCACTACTTTAAGTGTCTCATATCCTAATCTAATTCCCCCAGCATCACCAGACTTAATTCGACTACATTCCATTATCCTCGTTTTGCTTTTGTTGATGTTCATCTTACACCATCCTTTCAAGACACTGTCCATTCCGTTCAACTGCTCTTCCAGGTCCTTTGCTGTCTCTGACAGAATTACAATGTCATCGGCGAACCTCAAAGTTTTTATTTCTTCTCCATGGATTTTAATACCTACTCCGAATTTTTCTTTTGTTTCCTTTGCTGCTTGCTCAATATACAGATTGAATAACATCGGGGAGAGGCTACAACCCTGTCTTACTCCCTTCCCAACCACTGCTTCCCTTTCATGTCCCTCGACTCTTATAACTGCCATCTGGTTCCTGTACAAATTGTAAATAGCCTTTCGCTCCCTATATTTTACCCCAGCCACCTTCAGAATTTGAAAGAGAGTATTCCAGTCAACATTGTCAAAAGCTTTCTCTAAGTCTACAAATGCTAGAAACGTAGGTTTGTCTTTCCTTAATCTTTCTTCTAAGGTAAGTCGTACGGTCAGTATTGCCTCACGTGTTCCAACATTTCTACGGAATCCAAACTGATCTTCCCCGAGGTCAGCTTCCACCAGTTTTTCCATTCGTCTCTAAAGAATTCGCATTAGTATTTTGCAGCTGTGACTTATTAAACTGATAGTTCGGTAATTTTCACATCTGTCAACACCTGCTTTCTTTGGGATTGGTATTATTATATTCTTCTTGAAGTCTGACGGTATTTAGCCGGTCTCATACATCTTGCTCACGAGATGGTAGAGTTTTGTCAGGACTGGCTCTCCCAAGGCCGTGAGTAGTTCTAATGGAATGTTGTCTATTCCCGGGGCCTTGTTTCGACTCAGGTCTTTTAGTGCTCTGTCAAACTCTTCACGCAGTATCGTATCTCTCTTTTCATCTTTATCTACATCCTCTTCCATTTCCATAATATTGCCCTCAAGTACATCGCCCTTGTATAGACCCTCTATATACTCCTTCCACCTTTCTGCTTTCCCTTCTTTGCTTAGAACTGGGTTTCCATCTGAGCTCTTTATATTCATACAAGTGACTCCCTTTTCTCCAAAGGTCTCTTTAATTTTCCTGTAGGCAGTATCTATCTTACCCCTAGTGAGATAAGCCTCTACATCCTTACATTTGTCCTCTAGCCATGCCTGCTTAGCCATTTTGCACTTCCTGTCGATCTCATTTTTGAGACGTTTGTATTCCTTTTTGCCTGCTTCATTTACTGCATTTTTATATTTTCTCCTTTCATCAATTAAATTCCCCATACACGTTGCGAATGTTGCTGGCTACCTCCACTGCTGTCACCCCTCTATTGAGCTCAAACAGAAGATTACTTCGGATATGTTCCGATTTCTCCACGTGGCATTCCATTTTCTTGTGTCCACAGCCGCACTCACTATCTCCAAGTGACATAATGACAATATGTAGCCTCAGACAGCAACTTTGACCTACAAGTAAAAAATGACTGTCGACAAATAATCCCATAGCAGCTGGAATACCAACATGCAAAAGAATGCTATGAACTTATATACCAACCTAATACTCTTCCAGGTCCTATACATCCTGGGAAAAAGTAATCCTTCTACAAAGGAGATTCCTACAGAACTTTTGTGTGACTCTTGCTAGAATGAAGAACGACATTGCCCATCCAGACTGTAATTTAAAACTACTTTATTATCACCACTAGTTTCGAATGTGGACTATTCTGAGGACGTGGATAAATCGCACTCGTCAACTGAAAATCGTCTTCCATCCATGACTATACATATCACGGTCTTCGAAGTGCACGATTTCGTGATGCGCCACAAATTACACCTAGACCCAGCTGTTCATGGGACTGCCACATATGTACAAGAGTGTACATTATTGTATGGTCACCTTTCTAAAGCTGCCCAAGTCGACTGCTAGTGATATCAGATGAATTAGACAGCCAACCATTTGCAATAAATGGTGGTTTTCAATTAACCTTTACCATGGTTTCAACGGATTTAACCCCTTTTCCTCAGAAGGACAAGAAACTGCGTACAATGCGATAACATAACTTACGGTCAAAACATCATAGCCCAATCTTACGTAACAGAAACTACTATCTACAACAAGTGCAGACATGTCACAAACAACATGATATATACCAACATAGGACAAGTAGTACTTACAAAATACACATTAACAAGCAGTCAGTAAAGCGATCTCCATATGAAATGTGTCGGCAACAGTCTGTATGTCCATATGTAAAAGTTAAGGCCCCTAGAATCAAGGGGTAGTCACATCGGTAAAACCAATCACATAAAAATCAGACCATGTTAAGACCTACATGCCGACTAAGGGAGACTTGACAGCGTGGATACCAGGAACACAAATCCTGAGGCGCATGCGCCGATGGACATGTAAGCTTGGCGGCATAAACAGCCAATAAACGTAAGCACATTAAAGTTACTAACAGAATTACAGAAATACACCATGCGAATCAACGAGTATAGAATAAAATGTTGAAAAATACAAATACAAAATATGCTAGCATACGTTAAGACCCTTATAGGACTATCAGTATATTGTCGTACGGAAATAATGATGTCTGTTACTGCAAGCACTATGACAGCAAGAGATTAACATCACCTCCAGTATATCATCGGACGAAAAGTAGTAATGCCATTGCATACGAACGCTATTAAACGTAATGATAGTAAACAGCATAAATTCATAGATCCCTGTCTTGTGCAAGCGTAACAAAAGTGGGTGGCATCAGTATCTTAGTACACCATAAATTTACAAACGAACTGTATGTACAAAAATTGTCTAATAGAATTTTGAGGAAATGGGCCACTCGCAAAGGCCACCGGCAGTCGTATGAAATTTTTTTCGAACGGTATGAGTTTGAAACCATTGAAAAATTGCCTACAGGCGAGCTGTAGTTGTTCGTTTTGTAAATGCTCAATTTCGCGCTCTGACTGCTACGGTCGCAGGTTCGAATCCTGCCTCGGGCATGGATGTGTGTGATGTCCTTAGGTTAGTTAGGTTTCAGTAGTTCTAAGTTCTAGGGGACTGATGACCTAAGATGTTAAGTCCCATAGTGCTCAGAGCCAATTTCGCGCTCTAGATGTTTGTAGATCTCCATGCTATGCCCTTTGATTTCTCTGTGAAGAATGAATTTTTCGGAGTGTGGTTGGCAATCAGTATATGTTCAGTAAACGTAGAGTTATGCATGTTTGCTCCTTTCGTTCCTAACAGGTTCTCTTTACATCTTTTCCTCAGAGCTCTGACTGTTTGACCAATGTAATATCGTGGGCAATTGTTGCAGGTTAATTTATAGACACCTTGATTGGAAAACGAATCGGCAGTATTTTCCACTGTACGCAGAATTCTTCTCTGCGAACTACTGTCCGTAGAGAAAGAGACATTACAGTTATATTTTTTCACTAGAATATGTTTAATCCGCATGGAGAGCTGCATCAAATCAGTCTCTGGACTGAAGACCACAGCAACAACAATGTTTAATCCTATAAGAAACATTTCCTACGAAGAGAATACATATGAATTTCTTATTCTGGGAGGAAAGGTCGTTGCACAACATCGAATATTTTCAAGGGATTTTCTTTCTGAAGATGTGATCTACCATGCCCTGGTCATACCTATTATTCATTGCGATCGAGACATTTAACTCATGTAGCTGATTGGCAGGCGATAAAGGAATAGTTATGGCGGAACGAAAAAAAGCTTGTTTATGAGCTTTCGGATGCGTCGAGTCAGCGGGGATAATATAGTTTAAATAAGTTTGGTTTCCGAAGATGTTGAAATTGAAAGATTCATTTTCCACAGAAATTGCTCAATCAAGAAAATTTAGTTCTCCTTTTTCATTCTGAAGTTCTTTCGTCTAGCAAATTTTCTCATGGAAGTTATTAAATGCATTGAAAATCATCTGCAGCTTGTCATGATTACCGTCAAAATATTGTTGTTGATGTCACTGCAAAGAGGAAACGCGAGAGAATAAACACAGCTAAACGAAGACCAAACAGACTTCATACACTGACGGACAAGGCAGTGCAGCATTCCAGAGGGTGCCTGTAGAAAATAGCATGAAGTTGTAGCGACGCTGCAGCGCGCTAATTCAAGCTCGCCGTGTGTGTGTGTGCTGTGCGCGTGTGTCAGTGCAGTGGTGCTGTAGCAATTACTCTACGCGACGTTGGTGTAGTTCCGCGCCCAGCCTCTAGAGGCGCTGTGTTTTCTATCTTCTATATACGTTCGGTTTATTGTTATTATTCCTTGTTTTATTGAGTTATTAGTAGTTCCTTGCCTCCTGACTTGTGTGGACGAGTACTGTTTCCTCTCCTAATTACGGAAGTTTTCCGAGGATTAAGGATACTCTGCTTAGGCCGGAAGCAAATTTTATAGCTCCGATCTGTCCATACATGCCGGGCGTCGCAAGATACGCGTTCGCAATAAAGTTATTGTTACTCAACTGAAGGTCTTCATTCTTCCGAATCACGTTAAGCAAAGGTCGGACAGCCACCAGTTTAGCTGTACCCGACAAGTGGTGACCCCGACGTGATTAAGGAGAAACCGACGTGATTAAGGAGAAGCAGCCGTGAGCTACGTAAGTAACGAGCACATAATGACCGAACAGCAGGCCGTCTCCCGGATTGCAGTCCGTTTGCCGCCGTTCTGGCCCGACAATCCGGTACTCTGGTTCGCGCAGGCAGAGGCAAGTTTTAGCTGCGCTGGAATAACGGTCGAAGCAACTAAATTTGCGCTGATTGTGAGCCAACTCGACCAACGTTATGCAGCCGAGGTGCAGGACATAATCACAGCACCGCCCGAGGCTGGAGCTTATGCCAGGCTAAAATCAGAGATGATTCGACGGGTGGCCGCGTCACAAGAGGACCGGATACGTCAGGTTCTGACACAGGAAGAAATTGGCGACAGGAAGCCTTCTCAATACCTGCGACATCTACGCAGCAAAGTTGACACCGTTACTGTGCCAGACAGTCTGCTCAGAACACTGTGGAACAGTAGGTTGCCGCCGCAAATAAAAGCCATAATCGCCTCACAAACGGACATGCCGCTGGATGACGTGGCGCAGCTAGCAGACCGGATACAGGATGCGATCACACCGGCTCCGGTCAGCGCAGTCGCGGCGTTGGACAACAGTGCAAACAGTGCCGCGTCTGTAGCACGAGCCGACCATGATTCTCTTGCTGCCAAGGTTGAGCTTTTGTGCACCCAGGTCAGTGCGCTGCTGGCACGTGACGACGACAATAATAGAAGAAGCCGATACAGACGGCGGCGTTCGAGAAGCAGATCTTCCGGCGGTACTACCACTCCGCAAGGCGAGGTACCGTTGTGCTGGTACCACCGACGATTCGGCGATCAGGCAAGGAAGTGCACATCGCCATGCTCGCACCCAAACGCCACCGGCGGTCGACAATAGGCGCAACCGGCTGCCAGTTATCCTCCAAGCGCCTGTTCGTTACCGATAGGAGTTCCGGCGTTAAGTTTTTAATAGACACGGGGTCGGACCTGAGTATCATACCACGAACAGCCATACATCGTTGCCGGCCGCCAACTGCCTTCCGTCTGACGGCTGCCAACAATTCTTCCATCGCAACATATGGCACACAGAGGATGGAGCTTAATCTCGGCCTACGTCGCGCGTACGGGTGGAATTTTACAGTGGCTGACGTCACGGAGGCGATCGTCGGGGCTGATCTTCTCGCACACTACCACCTGCTGCCGGACGTCGCGAACGCACGCTTGGTGGACAGCGTCACTGGCTTAGCAGTCACGGGTTTCCGTCGCGACACCGCAACGCACAGTGCCAAGTTGGTCCATGCTACGGAGGGTGAGTACACTGAATTACTGCTTAACTATCCGAACTTGACCAGGCCGCCCGGCGCTCCCAGGTTCATACCACATGACACGGTGCATCACATTCAAACGACAGACGGTCCCCCAGTAGCATGCCGACCTAGGCGTCTCGCTCCGGACCGATTGAAGATAGCGAAGGCAGAATTTGACGCCATGATTCGCGAGGGCATAATGCGGCCATCTAAGAGCCCGTGGTCCTCCGCATTACATCTTGTTCCGAAGAAGGGTGGAGCTTGGCGCCCATGCGGTGACTACCGTGCGCTTAACGCGCGAACAGTGCCGGACAGATATCCCGTTCCGTTACTGAGGGATTATAATCACGCTCTACATGGTGCCACGGTGTTCACAGTTCTGGACTGCGCTAAAGCGTATACACAGATTCCGGTGGCCAATGACGACATTCCAAAGACTGCAATAATAACGCCTTTCGGTTTGTTTGAAAGCAAATTTATGACTTTCGGTTTACGCAATGCCGCTCAGACCTGGCAAAGGTTTATAGACTCGGTTCTCCAGGGGCTGCCGTTCTGTTTCGCCTACCTGGACGATGTGCTAGTGTTCTCTGCTGACCACGATCGACACCGACAACATCTGCGAGAGATTTTCGAGCGGTTGGAGCGTTACGGTGTCGTCTTGAACGTGGACAAGTGTGTTTTTGGGCAGTCAGAGGTGACATTTCTTGGCCATAAGATTTCTGCTGAAGGCTCTCTTCCTCTGTCCGAGAAGGTGGACGCTATCTTGCAGCTACCCCGACCAACTACGATCAAAGAATTACGTCGTTTTTTGGGGATGCTCAATTTTTATCGACGACACCTTCCTCACGCTGCGGAGCTGCAGGAACCTTTGACGGCGGCATTATCGGGCCCTAAAGTAAATAGCAAGTCTCTGATACAGTGGACAGAGGACATGTGTTCTGCGTTTGAGGCAACAAAGAGGAGCATGGCCGACGCGGCGCTTCTCGCACACCCACGGCTCGACGCGCCATTAGCAATTGTGGTAGATGCGAGCCAGACGGCGATCGGTGCCGCGTTACAACAATGGTCCGACAACGCATGGCAGCCACTGGCGTATTATTCCCACAAGCTTTCGCCTGCACAGACAAAATGGAGCACATATGACCGTGAGCTCCTGGCAGTATACCAGGCAGTGAAATATTTTCGCCCCCAGGTGGAAGCGCGAACTTTCACGATATATACAGACCACAAGCCACTCACGTTCGCCTTCCGTCGGAATAGTGTCAACTGCTCTCCCCGTCAATTTCGTCACCTTGAGTTCGTGGCCCAGTTTACTACCGACATTAGGCATATTTCTGGGATCGACAACATTGCTGCGGATTGCCTTTCACGGATCAGCAGTGTTTCCAGTACCATAGACTTTCCTGCACTGGCACAGGCACAGAGAGACGACGAAGAACTCCTTGCCTATGTCAAAGACACGGCTTCCGCAGTGCAACTGAAACTCGTTGATGTTCCGGGGGAAGATACACAGCTATACTGCGACGTTTCTCGCGGCCGACCTCGTCCCTTTCTGACGCCGGCTTTTAGAAGACAAGCCTTTGATATAGTACATGGATTGTGCCATCCCGGGGTACGCCCGACATTCCGCCTAGTATCGCAAC
The DNA here is from genome assembly GCF_023864275.1 of Schistocerca cancellata. Taxonomy (NCBI): domain Eukaryota; kingdom Metazoa; phylum Arthropoda; class Insecta; order Orthoptera; family Acrididae; genus Schistocerca; species Schistocerca cancellata. The sequence goes on along the minus strand of NC_064632.1, from coordinate 292,052,009 downwards.
GTTTTGTGTGGCCAGGCATGCAAAAAGACTGCCGCGAGTGGGTCCAATCTTGTCTTCAGTGCCAACGCTGCAAGATTAACCGCCATGTACACGCACCGATCGGCGATTTTCCGGATACCACCGCCCGCTTTGCCCACGTTCATTTAGATGTAGTCGGACCACTTCCACCTTCGAACGGGCAAAGATATCTGTTTACAATGATCGACCGTTTTACACGTTGGCCGGAAGCAGTGCCGGTGGATAATATCACAGCAGACACATTAGCTTCCGCTTTTGCAATGACTTGGTTGGCAAGATTTGGATGCCCACTACATATTACCACTGATCGCGGACGGCAATTTGAATCAGACCTGTTCTCACAGCTGGCCAAGTTTTGTGGTTACACCCACCATAAGACCACAAGTTATCACCCAGCAAGCAACGGAATGATCGAGCGCTGGCACCGTCGTTTGAAGGCCGCGCTGATGTGCCACGAAGAAACCTGGACAACCGCACTACCGGTGGTCTTGTTAGGCTTACGGACGACTTTCAAACCAGACCTGGGGTCGTCAGCGGCAGAACTGGTTTATGGAGAAACACTGCGCCTTCCTGGTGACTACGTAGACGCTGATGCCACAGAGACAGTGTCTACTGGCCAGCCGGATTTCTTGCGACGATTGAGGGACCATGTATCAAAGATTCGCCCTCCGAAAGCCACACGTCATGGCAAGCCGCCCACTTTCGTGCACCAGGACCTGGAACAATGTCGTCACGTCATGCTCCGCACTGAGGGCGTCAAACCGCCTCTACAAGCTCCTTATTCTGGTCCATATGAAGTGCTACGACGCGGTGCCCACACCATGGATATCCTAGTGAACGGCAAAGCTACGAATGTCGCGTTGAATCGGGTTAAACCTGCGTATGTTTTTCCTGACACCCCACTAGCGGCACCTCGTCGCAGGCATTCACCTACCGCTGTTCCAGACACTGACGCCACATCTCCGGCGCCGGCTCTTCAACATCCGCCGCCCAACGCAGCACAACATCCACCTCCTGACGTTGTTCCTCCTCCTCCTCCGACGAGGACGACCCGTTCTGGACGTCGGGTGCACTTTCCGGCGCGGTATCTCGACGCCGACGCTCCGCTTCCGCCCGGGGGGCTGATGTAGCGACGCTGCAGCGCGCTAATTCAAGCTCGCCGTGTGTGTGTGTGCTGTGCGCGTGTGTCAGTGTAGTGGTGCTGTAGCAATTACTCTACGCGACGTTGGTGTAGTTCCGCGCCCAGCCTCTAGAGGCGCTGTGTTTTCTATCTTTTATATACGTTCGGTTTATTGTTATTATTCCTTGTTTTATTGAGTTATTAGTAGTTCCTTGCCTCCTGACTTGTGTGGACGAGTACTGTTTCCTCTCCTAATTACGGAAGTTTTCCGAGGATTAAGGATACTCTGCTTAGGCCGGAAGCAAATTTTATAGCTCCGATCTGTCCATACATGCCGGGCGTCGCAAGATACGCGTTCGCAATAAAGTTATTGTTACTCAACTGAAGGTCTTCATTCTTCCGAATCACGTTAAGCAAAGGTCGGACAGCCACCAGTTTAGCTGTACCCGACAAAGTCAGCCGAAGGAATCACTCGTACGTTAGAAGTACTAACAGCAGCCCAGCTAGAACAGTGACTGCGCGTAGGGAGGTAAGAATGGGAACAGTCGAGCAGTTACTCAGAAGCCACATATGTATGTAGCCAGCAGAAGGAAATCACCCATATGTTCCAAAGTACTACCTCCAGTCCAGCTAGCACAATGACTGGGTAGGAAGTTCAGAATGGTCGTGCGGTTCCTCATGCGCCACACATGTACGAGTCGAGTGTTTTAAGTAAGTACCGTTTTGCCACACCCAGCTGCAGCGTTGCGGTCGGCGTTCTGCGCATGCGCACTGGGTACCTATATCTGTTGTCTACGCACTGACGCCATTGCAGTCTGATTCTTCCTTGTTTACGTTGTGTACTGAGTTTTTAAGATGCCTCCGATAATCGTGAGTCCCACCGACTGTGAAGTTCGGGCTGTTATAAGATTTCTTAGTGCTAAAGGCCTAAAAGCGATCGATATTCATCGTGAGATCTGTGCAGTTTACAGAGAAAATATTATGAGTGATGGAATGGTAAGAAAGTGGGTGAGAGCATTTAAAGATGGCCGCACAACTGTGCATGATGAACAACGGAGTGGGCGTCCTTCGGTCGTTAATGAAAGTTTGGTGCACGAAGTGGACAATAATGTGAGAGAAAACAGATGCTTTACAATATACTCCTTGCGGGATGTCTTTCCTAATGTTTCTCGTAATGTTTTGTATGGCATTGTGACCGAGCACCTGAATTACCGAAAATTGTGTGCGCGGTGGGTACCGAAAATGTTGACGGATGTGCACAAAACCAAACGTTTAGACAATGCATTGACTTTCCTTGAGCTGTGCCACGATGACGGCGATGATTTCTTAAGACAAAACAATTTCTGCCCTAAAAATCATGTGTACAATTTTTTGGGATAGTAAAGGAGTATTGCTCGTGGAATTTCTGCCTCTTAATGAAACTATCAATGCAGCAGCTTACTGTAGGGGTCCGCAGCTCGTGGTCATGCGGTATCGTTCTCGCTTCCCGCGCCCGGGTTCCCGGCTTCGATTCCCGGCGGGGTCAGGGATTTTCTCTGCCTCGTGATGACTGGGTGTTGTGTGATGTCCTTAGGTTAGTTAGGTTTAAGTAGTTCTAAGTTCTAGGGGACTGATGACCATAGATGTTAAGTCCCATAATGCTCAGAGCTGTACTGTAGGGCATTGAACAATCTGCGCCGTTCAATTCAGAAAAAAAGACATGGCAACTTGAGCAAAGGCATCGTTTCGCTGCAAGACAATGCCCGTCTGCATGTGGCGAATCAGACCAAAGATCTCATCACATCTTTTCGATTGGAAACTGTAGATCATCCTCCGTACAGCCCCGATCTTGCCCCCAGTGACTACCATCTGTTCCTGCGCGGTCAGCGTCTTCAAGACGACGACGAAGTCAAAACAGTGGTGATGCAGTGGTTAACAAGTCAGGCGGCAGACTTCTATGAGAAGGGTATTCAAAAACTGGTACAACGCTATGACAAGTGCCTCAATATTGACGGAAATTATGTAGAAAAGTAGATTAAGGTACAGGCTTTCATGTAAAAATAAAATTATTTAGATATCTTAGCACGTCTTTTTTTAATTTCAAAACGGTACTTACTTAAAAAACACGCCTCGTATGTAGGCAATGCTAAAAGATAGTTGAGATGGTGTAAAGACTGACGCCACTGGAAACGAGTGATCTGTAGTGACGAATCACGCTATACCTTGTGGCAATCAAGGACAAGCGTTTGATTTGGCGATTTCCTGGAGAACGTTACCAACCAGCATATGTAGTGCCAACAGTGCAGTGGAGGTAATCTTACGGCATGGGATTGCTCTCTGTGGTTAGCGTGTGGTCTTATTGCTGTTAAGAAAACGATAATTGTCGAAAAGCATGAAATCGTTTTACAGCATTGCATACTACCTACAGTTGAGGAACATTTCGGGGGACGATGATTTTCTGGATCAGCATGACAATGCACCCTGTCATAAGTACTTGAGAAGGAATGGATTCTGGATAATATCATTCCTGAAATTGACTAGCCTGTGCAGAGTCCCGACCTAAACCCAATGGAACACATTTGGGATGAGCTAGAACGTCGGTTTCACTCCATACGTCAGCGTCTAGTTATTGGAAGAGACTCCAGCAGAATTCAGGCTGCTGTGAAGGTTAAGTGTGGACATACCCCGATTAATGCACACTGATAGACATCAGGGAAATTTAAATCAGATAGTGTACATGCACTCCAGGAAGGTGTCGGAAGCACTAGTCATCACTTTATAGGCACAACCCATGCTTACAGTGTCGCAGTCTATTGGTGGATGGCTGTACATACGAAGTAAGCTGGTCAGCGTGTATGCAAGGACAGTCAGCAACAACGGTTGCACTGGCCCTTACAGGCGTGGTGAGAAGTGGCAATGATTACAAATGATTTCATGGTTACCACAATGAAATAACCACATCCAATATACAGGGCGTTAGGGGTGTAAGTGCAGATATTATGAACATTGGTACCTTGATATGTACGCACTTCAGTTGTTAGTTGTTTTTTCTTAGCATCTAACCGTCTTTTCACAAACATGTCCCATAATTTACTATATGACGTTTCATGCATGCATTAATGACTTGCTTTTGCCACTTGTGCTTGAGGTGCTAACCAACCTAAATATGTTGTTTGTTGTTGTGGTCTTCAGTCCTGAGACTCCACGCTACCCTATCCTGTGCAAGCTTCTTCATCTCCCAGTACTTACTGCAACCCACATCCTTCTGAATCTGCTTAGTGTATTCATCTCTTGGTCTCCCTCTACGATTTTTACCCTCCAAGCTGCCCTCCAATGCTACATTTGTGATCCCTAAATGCCTCAGAACATGTCCTACTAACCGGTCCCTTCTTTTTGTCAAGTCGTGCCACATACTCCTCTTCTCCCCAATTCTATTCAACACTTCATCATTAGTTATGTGATCTACCCATCTAATCTTCAGCATTCTTCTGTAGCACGACATTTCGAAAGCTTCTATTCTCTTCTTGTCTAAACTATTTATCGTCCATGTTTCACTTCCATACATGGCTACACTCCATGCAAATACTTTGAGAAACGACTTCCTGACACTTAAATCTACTATACTCGATGTTAACAAATTTCTCTTCTTCAGAAACGCTTTCCTTGCCATTGTCAGTCCACATTTTATATCTTCTCTACTTCGACCATCATCAGTTATTTTGCTCCCCAAATAGCAAAACTCCTTTACTACTTTAAGTGTCTCATTTCCTAATCTAATTCCCTCAGCATCACCCGACTTAATTCGACCACATTCCATTATCCTCGTTTTGCTTTTGTTGATGTTCATCTTATATCCTCCTTTCAAGACACTGTCCATTCCGTTCAACTGCTCTTCCAAGACCTTTGCTGTCTCTGATAGAATTACAATGTCATCGGCGAACCTCAAAGTTTTTTTTTGTTCTCCATGGATTTTAATACCTACTCCGAATTTTTCTTTTGTTTCCTTTACTGCTTGCTCAATATACAGATTGAATAACATCGGGGATAGGCTAAAGCCCTGTCTCACTCCCTTCCCAACCACAGCCTCCCTTTCATGCCCCTCGACTCTTATAACTGCCATCTGGTTTCTGTACAAATTGTAAATAGCCTTTCGCTCCCTGCATTTTACCCCTGCCACCTTTAGAATTTGGAAGAGAGTATTCCAGTAAACATTGTCAAAAGCTTTCTTTAAGTCTACAAATGCTAGAAACGTAGGTTTGCCTTTCCTTAATCTTTCTTCTAAAATAAGTCGTAAGGTCAGTATTGCCTCACGTGTTCCAACATTTCTACGGAATCCAAACTGATCTTCCCCGAGGTCGGCTTCCACCAGTTTTTCCATTCATCTGTAAAGAATTCGCGTTAGTATTTTGCAGCTGTGACTTATTAAACTGATAGTTCGGTAATTTTCACATCTGTCAACACCTGCTTTTTTTGGGATTGGAATTATGATACTCTTCTTGAAGTCTGAGGGTATTTCGCCTGTTTCATACATCTTGCTCACCAGATGGTAGAGTTTATATTTACTACTCGTATCAGCTATAAGTATTAGTCTGCAAATGAAGTAAATACTGCTGTAATGTTGTTAAGTACACCGTGCTAGGGTCAATTCTAGTGTCCGATACCACATGTCGGCTTTGAGCAATGACGTAATGCATGATGTTATTTTGTTTGTTCCTCAGATTGCTGTCGATGAACGTTAAATAATTTATCTGGATTTGCTCGTTATGCGCGGATATTAAGAATTCGATGTAGATTGTTTTGTTTTCATCTCGTAATTTGTTTCCGGCATCTTTTGTTAATGAAAGTAGTCGTGATTTATAAATAGTCCTGATTTATAAGGCCTTGATTACTCACGCTGTTCGTTATGGATGAGTCAGTTGTTTTTACTGTGAAAATTCTGCTTCAGAAAATGAGTGACCGTAAATCAACTATAAAATTTTTGCAATCATTGGGCGTCGTTGCTGAATTTTGTAAGTGCAGTGTCTGTGGAAATTATATGGTTTTTAGGAAGTTTGCTATATCACGAACTTCCGACGAATAGATGTGGAGGTTCAGAAAAAATAACATATGTAGATCCATACGCAGGGGGATGTGGTTCGAAAGATCGAGGCTGAATTTAGAAGTAATTGTCATACTAACCTACAATTTTTGCTATGAATATTCTTGCAAATCTGTCATGCACGAAGAAGGGGTTTCGTGTGGCACTGTAGTCGACTTGTTCTCGTTTTGTAGAGAAGTCTGCGGGAAATTTATAAGGTATAGGAGGTAAGTGGGAGGGGGGGGGGCAGGGGTTATAGTTGAAGTAGATGAGTCACATTTTGTAATGAGAAAGTACGAAAGGGGCCACGATGTTGATGGGCTTTGGTTTTTCGAGTAGTAGTTTCTGGAGGAGATTGTGCTGATGTTGTATTTAGGGTTGTACCAAATCGGACAAAGGAAGTGGTTCAAATGTTCAAATGTGTGTGGAATCTTATGGGACTTAACTGCTAAGGTCATCAGTCCCTAAGTTTACACACTACTTAACCTAAATTATCCTAAGGACTAACACCCACACCCATGCCCGAGGGAGGACTCGAACCTCCGCCGGGACCAGCCGCACAGTCCATGACTGCAGCGCCTCAGACCGCTCGGCTAATCCCACGCGGCAAGGAAGTGGTTCAGATGGCTCTGAGCACTATGGGACTTAACTTCTGAGGTCATCAGTCCCCTAGAACTTAGAAATACTTAAACCTAACTAACCTAAGGACATCACACACAGCCATGCCCGAGGCTGGATCCGAACCTGCGACCGTAGCGGTCGCGCGGTTCCAGACTGTAGCGCCTAGAACCGCTCGGCCACTCCGGACAAAGGAAGTCTTGACATCTTTAATAGAAGAATAGAATGAGGCAGAAGGTTCTGTAGTCATTTCGGATGCGTTTGCTTCGTACAAGGGGCTGGGTGAAAGGGGCTATCATCATTTGGTCGTGAATCACAATATTCAGTTTAAAGATTGTAAGACGGGGGCATGTACTAATACTATCGAGGGGTATTGGGGGGGGGGGGGAGCTGCAAAATCTGTTGTAGGGCGGGGAAAGAGAAAGATTTCAGTGCTGCAAGGCCATTTAGATGAATACTGTTGGAGGAAGAGTATTCCTAAAGCTTATTGTTTATCTCTTGCATTTATAAAAGTAGTCAGCAAAATGTACAAGCCTCGTTTTGTTAGCTAGGTGTTGGTGGGTCTGATACTTTTTTCTTGTTATACGTTGCGTTTTTTTATGTTACTGTATTGTGCGAGTGCTACTTTTTTGGTTTCTCTGGAGGGAGGTTTTTCTGTCGTTTTAATATTTTCTGGTTAGAGTGGTGGACCGAGGGGTATTGCTGTGTCTTTGCCGGAGGGTTTATGTGACTGACTCGTGGATTCATTTTTTTATTATTTTAAAATTTTGCGTCTGATTGAGGGCAGGTGATCGGGAAGAACTGATTTGGGTGGTACCTCATTCGTGACTGTCAGTTTCTGTTTCTTATTATTTTTTTCATTTGTTATTCTGGATTTTGCTTCTTTTCTTACAGTTTGAGCTTCTAACATTATTATTTCTTGTTATGTCCTTATTTAGTTCTTGTCAGCCTCGATCTTTGACTCCTTTGGAATTTTTTATGCGGTAAGTTTCTTTTTATGTAGCCACTTTTATGTTTTCGTTTTTGATGTTTCTGCTACACGTCTCTTATTTTACTGTCACTTCTGGGGTGTCGGTTTTACTGAGTGTTATTAGGAGCTACTGTAGCTGGTGTGACTTTCGTGTAGTATCGGTTGCAAGGTTTGGTCATTTTTGCGCTTTATTCCTTTCCGTGTGCGGTAATGTGTGTGAAGATTTTCATTTTTTGGAAATCTACTCGTATTCTGTAGTTCACAAAGATTATTTTTTAAGCACGTTTCTGATATGTTATAAGATTTTTGCGCAACAAACAGTAATATTGGAATCGGGAACTAGAAATGACCTCTTACATAGGTTGCCTCTAGTTACTGATTCCAGATATTCGACGGTTCATTATTTACATCGTTTTTGCAGTACGTGTGGAAAATATAATATAATATATATATGCACTCGTGATTGCTCTCGTGTCCTTATTTATTTCAGTCATCTTCAACTCGTTTAAAAGAAATTCGCGCGTAAATAATAGTCGCGTTAAATGGCATGCTACATTCATTTGTTAACGAGTATGATCCGTTCCATTCATAGATTGTCTATTGCAGCATCTTTGCCTTACGTATGACGTCATTGGTCAAAGCTGACGAGTGGTATCGGACACTAGAATTTATCCCTGTGCTCAGTCACAAATAAAAATATCTGCATTTATACCGCTAGCACATGGTATGTACAGAGAAGGTTGGACAGTCTGCAACAATTAAAATAGAGCAACTTCTAAACACTTCATCTGGTTGCAACAAACAAAGTGTTGCCAGACAACGACAGAGCAGCGATATTATTTGATCTGGTCAATTTAATCTAATTTAGGTATGAGACAAAATATTCACTGCCTGCTAATAAAAGTGAATCATTCAGAAGACATGGTCGGATGTAAATGTAACCCCAAACGCCTGCACACCGTCGCCAGGTTAGTAAATGATTATAGCTGCAATTCACTGCGACAGGTAAACCCCCTATGAGACTGCATTAGTGTAGCTATTGTTTAGTGTTGTAAGCAGGCCTGTTAGGGTAACAGCGTCAGCTGTTGAGTGGTCGCTGTGAAGAACGCAGAGATGCCACACACTTGTAGAGACTGCCTTGTCAGCATCTGGCAGAAGTTGAAAAGGGCCTCATTGTGGACACGGAACAAGCTTTAAGTATGATGGACTGACAGCGAAATGAACGGATCCAGAGGTTATATAAGCCAGACTAAGCTTCTACTGAACAGTTGCTCAAGAAGGGTGATAGACACAAAGTCAACACAGAATGATCAAGATAGGATAAAAACTTAGCCTATTAGAAGCACTTGATGCGAACAAGCACTTAGTACAAAAGACTCAGATATTACTAAGAGATCAGTGAGAACTAACCAAATCCTTGTTCTTAAGCTTCATACACTATGTGATCAAAAGTATCCGGTCACCCTAAAAACATACGTTTTACATATTAGATGCATTGTGCTGCCACCTACTGCCAGACACTCCATATCAACGACCACAGTAGTCATTAGACATCGTGAGAGAGCAGAATGGGGCGCTCCGCGGAACTCATGGTTCAAATGGCTCTGAGCACTATGGGACTCAACTGCTGTGGTCATAAGTCCCCTAGAACTTAGAACTACTTAAACCTAACTAACCTAAGGACAGCACACAACACCCAGCCATCACGAGGCAGAGAAAATCCCTGACCCCGCCGGGAATCGAACCCGGGAACCCGGGTGTGGGAAGCGAGAACGCTACCGCACGACCACGGGATGCGGGCGCGGAACTCATGGACTTCGAGCGTGGTCAGGTGGTTGGGTTTCGCTTGTGTCATACGTCTGTACGCGAGATTTCCACACTCCTAAACGTCCCTAGGTCCACTGTTTTCGATATAATAGTGAAGTGGAAACGTGAAGGGACACGTACAGCACAAAAGCGTACAGGCCGACCTCGTCTGTTGGCTGACAGAGACCACCGACAGTTGAAAAGAGTCGTAATGTATAACAGACAGACGTCTATCTAGACCATCACACAAGAATTCCAAACTGCATCAGCATCCACTGCAAGAACTATACAGTTAGGCGGGAGGTGAGAAAACTTGGTTTTCATGGTCGAGCGGCTGCTCATAAGCCACACATCACGCCAGTAAATGCCGAAGGACGCCTCGCTTCATGTAAGGAGCGTAAGCAATGGACGATTGAACAGTGGTAAAACGATGTGTGGAGTGACGAATCATGGTACACAATGTAGCGATCCGATGGCAGGGCGTGGGTATGGCGAATGCCCGGTGAACGTCATCTGCCAGCGTTTGTAGCGCCACCAGTAAAATTCTGAGGCGGTGGTGTTACGGTGTGGTAGAGTTATTCATGGAGGGGTAGCTTGCACACGTTGTTGTTTTGCGTGACACTATCAAAACACAGACCTACATTGATGTTTTAAGTACCATCTTGCTTTCCAGTGTTGGAGAGCAATTCGGGGATGGCGATTGCATCTTTCAACACGATCGAGCACCTGTTCATAATGCAAGGCCTGTGGCGGAGTGGTTACACAACAATGACATCCCTATAATGGACTGGCCTGCACAGAGTCCTGCTCTGAATCCTATAGAACACCTTTGGAATGTTTTGGAACGCCGACTTCTTGCCAGGCCTCACCGATCGACATCGATACCTGTCCTCAGTGCAGCACTCCGTGAAGAATGGGCTGCCATTCCCCAAGAAACCTTCCAGCACCTGACTGAACGTATGCCTGCGAGAATGGAAGCTGTCATGAAGGCTAAGGGTAGGCCAACACCTTACTGAATTCCAGCATTGCCGATGGAGGACGCCACGAACTTGTAAGTCATTTTCAACCACGTGTCCGGATACTTTTGATCACATAGTGCATGATCAAATGGACCAGCCTGACCTCTATCACAATGATTACATTCATTTGCGCAAACCTCTACCACAATGATATAATCATTATTACAAAAAAAATGGTTCAAATGGCTCTGAGCACTATGGGACTCAACATCTTAGGTCATAAGTCCCCTAGAACTTAGAACTACTTAAACCTAACTAACCTAAGGACATCACACACACCCATGCCCGAGGCAGGATTCGAACCTGCGACCGTAGCAGTCCCGCGGTTCCGGACTGCAGCGCCAGAACCGCTAGACCACCGCGGCCGGCCTCATTATTACACCTTACTTTTTTCCCACAGAAGCTTTAGTATCGTAACCATGAAACTTGCGTATTGTGTATTTTTGTTATATGCAGCGTTTGATACTATTAATCTTGTAAATTGTAATTTAACATGTTTGGTTCATAACACGAACAATGAACGCTCAGTTTGACATTCTTCATCTAACGTCGTGATCAAATGGTCTGTCTCTATTGATAGTATCTTTGTTTCTTATGTTTGGTTTCCTACATACTATTGTCTTTTGTAGACGCTAGTCAGTTGTCTCGTGATAAAGACCCAATAACCCGAAAACCGGTTACAAATCAACAAATATTAGTAGAACGAAAACGCAACTTAACGTTAGATATGAGTTTATCCTACCATTAAGTGACAGAAGAACCCATAAACGTAATTTTGTTGAATAAACCCGAAAATTCTTCAATAAATTTCAAAGTAAGTAGTCTAGCCGAAAACAAAAGAGCACCACGTTAAAGTTGGTGGAAAAATAGTGCGGATTCGTATATGACACACATTTTAGCAATTGACTTTTGGTTAGTTTTTTATCGTGGGAATGTCCGATGTGTGTGAGACAAAATTTACGATTACTGTTTCACTTGTAATTTTGAGGAAAGTTTATCTAATTGATATGTCAAGTAAATAAACAGTTTACTTTAGACAGTTGAGTGGCACTTAGTCTAAAATAGAACCTCCCATTTCTATCGATGCTGCAATCTTACCATGGAGACTGAAGGCTGCTCTATGCATTGATGTTTCTTGCTGTGCAGTAATTTACAAACATTTTAATAGACCTTTGTATTCCTTTATTTAGAAGTAAGTGCGAATATGGTTTAACCAAAAGCAATCACCAAGTATAAACAAAAGGCAACTTAGACTGTTTGAAGACCAGTTTTTGATAGTCTAGTTCCATAGGCACTACGTTCAAAATGATCTATTATCGTTATTTTATTATAATATTAAGCAGTGGTTTGCTTTACTAGTAATTTTTTTATTCTTTTGCCATATTAAGTCATGCAGATATTTAGGAAGCTCTTCACTCTGTATTAACTCTTTATTGTTTTCCAAGTGTTGTTCCGATTGTATCCAAATGTGATACTGTCTCACTAAAGGATGTTAGGTGGTAGTTCAAAACAAGATGCAGAAAAAATTACAATTTTAGCTACACCTATTTTGAACACACTTTGCGAGACAGGAGAGAGAGTAAATAGCAAGACAGTTCATGTGTACTTACTGAGCCTCCACCTCATACACCTGGTAGCTCGCCTGGTATGAGTAACGCCAAACCTGTAACAAAACAGTTTCATGATATTATTGTTTTTGCATGTTTAGACTTCTTATTGTGGACAAACATTTGCTTCCCCATAATAAACGGCACAATTATATCAAATTTACTGATCTGGCAGTAATATGTTTTGGTGCAAGACATATTCCAACAGTTTTTGCAGCAGTATTTATCTCTACCAATTAATCTGTTACACATATAAAGTATAATGTACGTGTGTTTGCCCAGTGTCTCCTCCCAAACTCTAGTATTGATTTCAACTGAACTTGGCACAGAAACAGCAGGCCTCACAAGTCTCAGCACTACGGGGTTTATAGCCTTCTAGCTACAACAGGAATGGAGAAACAGGCAAAAAATTGATTTTTTTACATGCCCTGGCAGATGGCTGCCATGCACAACAGGCGTATTGCGTGCGAACAGAATGAGCCTGCCAAATCAAGTTGCTTTGCCTACATGACAAGGGAAAGAAACAGTTTCCCACACCCCAAAGTGTAGGCTGCCCTGCGTGACCGGTGTGTTTGTGTTGGAGTAGTATCGGTCTGCTTTATCGATCTGATTTGCATGGCAGCTTGTGTGTCAGGCGCAAATAAATGATTTTCAGACCCCTGTTGTGTTGCCTGAGTAACAATAGAGATGTGTTACGGGAGCAGCATCGAACTGCTTTGTTGAACTGTATTGCAGGGGCTACACATGCTGTTGAGTACAGATAGCAACAGATTGAGATGGGTAGAGGAGGGGGTGGACTTAGCAAGGGGGGGGGGAAATGGACAGAGATAAGGGAGGAAGGGGAAGTTGCTTGATGGAGGTGGAAGGCTTTAAGGGGTAGTTGGCAGGTGTAAGAGCAAGAGGGAGGGGCGGAGAAGTAAAGAGAGAGGAGGAGAAGGATATGGTCAGGGGGTGTGAGTGCAATGTATGGTCAGAGAGAAGTTGGAGGAAATGGACAAAGAGAAGGGGAGGAGAAGATGAAAAGAGAGAGAGAGAGAGAGAGAGAGAGAGAGTGAGAGAGAGAGTGGGGAGGAGGATAGATAAACAGATAGAGGTGGGAGTATTAAGTGGACAGACAGATGGGGGAAGGGGTAAACACAGAGTGAGAGAGGAGGAGTTGTATTCAATACATGTGCAGAACACATATGCGGGTGAAGCTTCAGAGAAAAGGGAAGTTACATACAAATCTGAGTGGATCATTTTATTGAAGAAACATGAGTGTGTGAACCGCCCTGAAGAGCATCGCAGCAAGTCGATCGAAACGTCGGAAATTTAGCTGTTAGTAATTTCAATGATGCGGCCCAGTACCCAAAATGATTTTATCCAAAGTGAATATATGAAGGCTTGGCATATTATTAAGTGGAGAAACAACTGAATCACTAAAAAGTTTTTTAATATGGTCTATTATTGCACTTTTGCCCAATCGTAGCTGCTGTCGTTCGGTTACAGAACTCCTTTAGGCCACAGGACACTGCAGAGCAACCAGCAGTTTCAGGTGCTGTACACAGCGTCCACATATTTCTGGAGATATTCTGAACTGAGTGTAAACAGTCATCATTGTGAAACACGTGCGAGAGCAGACTGTAATAAAAGACATTTTGTAAAGTTAAATGTGATTCCTCGCTGGAACAATGTCCACAATTAAAATAAAAAAACACCGACTGTATGCATGAGAGTACTTCAGGCTCCTGATTGGTTTGGTACGGCCCACCAGGAATTCCTCTCCTGTGCCAACCTTTTCATCTCAAAATAACACTTGTAACCTACGTCCTCAGTTATTTGCTGTATGTGTCCCAGTCTCTGTCTTTCTCCACAGTTTTTACTCTCTGAAGTTCCCTTTAGTACCATGGAAATTATTCCACGATGTCTTAACAGATGTCCTATCATCCTGTCCCTTCATCTCGTCAGAGTTCTCCATGTGTTTCTCCCGTCGCAGATTCTGTACAGAACCTCCTCATTCCTTACCTTATCAGTTCACGTAATTTTCAACATTCCTCTGAAGCACCACATCTCAAATACTTCGATTGTCTTATGTTCCGCTTTCCGACAGTCCATTATTCACTATCATAGAATCTGTGCTCCAAACGTACATCATTAGAAATTTATTCCTCAAATTAAGGCCTATGTTTGATACTAGTAGACTTCTCTTGGCCAGGAATGCCCTTTTTGCCAGTGCTAATCAGCTTTTTATGTCCCTCTTGCTCGGTTCATCGTGGGTTACAAGTAAGTTACATATTCCCGAATAAGATTTTCACTCTGCAGCGGGGTGTGCGCTGATATGAAACTTCCTGGCAGATTAAAACTGTGTGCACCGACCGAGACTCGAACTCGGGACCTTTGCCTTTCGCGGGCAAGTGCTCTACCATCTGAGCTACCGAAGCACGACTCACGCCCGGCCCTCACAGCTTCACTTCTGCCAGTATCTCGTCCCCTACCTTCCAAACGAGATACTGGCAGAAGTGAAGGTGTGAGGGCCCGGCGTGAGTCGTGCTTCGGCAGCTCAGATGGTAGAGCACTTGCCCGCGAAAGGCAAAGGTCCCGAGTTCGAGTCTCGGTCGGTGCACACAGTTTTAATCTGCCAGGAAGTTTCGTAAGTTACATATTATTACGCCAGGCCAACTAACTTTTATTGAACGCTGCACTGCACTTCAAAGTGGCACAGATACATGACACTACTTTTCAACATAGACTAAGACACTGTAAAACAATGATCGAACGTTCTACAAATCGTTCAGCTCCTGGACTATAGAAATCTCCTTTTTGGCTACGGAGCCAATCAACAAGTACTTTGTGAACAACCTCATCGTTGAAAAACGCCTCTCCTCCCAGATATTCTTTAAGGTTGCCAAAAAGATGGTTCAAATGGCTCTGAGCACTATGCGACTTAACTACTGAGATCATCAGTCGCCTAGAACTTAGAACTAATTAAACCTAACTAACCTAAGGACATCACACACATCCATGCCCGAGGCAGGATTCGAACCTGCGACCGTAACGGTCACGCGGTTCCAGACTGAAGCGCCTAGAACCGCACGGCCACACCGGCCGGCCAAAAAGATGTAAATCGCGTAGTGCAAAATGACTTCCCGACTGGCATCTGCCACGTCTTGCGGTCTTGGTCAAATTATTGGCACCGTTTCACTACGCCTGGACGGCACGTTGCATTTGGTCCACATATCACCAGAATTTCAAGGCGAATGTGCGTGCAGTTTAGATGTTTTGCCCAAAAGAATCATACTGCCTCGCGTACTTGAACTTTGGAGCAGGTTTCCAGTTGTCGCGCCATTTCAGTCGCACACTGTGATGCACCTGTTATCTGTACCACAGCAGAACTGCGTGTGCAGGGAACCCAGAACATGTACTCTTTTCTGACAATGCGCCACTGCTACTGCGCAACGGTATTAGGTTGGAGAATATATTTAACTTATTTTCTTAAGCCCCTACTTATTTCCCCAACACTATGTAGTTTCCAGCACTAATATGATTATGTCCTAGGACATAGGAGATAGAGCTGCGGATGGAAATCTAATATGTATTAGTTAACGTGAAGAATTGTATGGCCGCATTTCTGACATGTTTCTTATGCACCACGATTATGAATTATCGGAAACAAGATAGCAGCGGTAAAAAATGTCGTAATTATGCCGTCAGAAATATTTATGTAAAACTGATTAATCCTCTGCTATAGGGTCCTTTGGTTTGTTGCGTGAATGGAATCCAAAATGTAAACTGCAGGAAAGATGTTTTGCAACAGCGGCATATGTACGATTGTGTATGGTCGTAAATTCAAGGGGTGACAGTCGTGAAGGAATAACCAGGTATAGGCAGTCTCTTCGAATGACTCTTCTGAAGTCATCCAGTGCGTAAGTAGCGTTCCTGCTCTGGCGCACTGCACGTTTCAACTCATCACAAACATGTTCGGTCGGGTTTATGTAGGCAGATTCCACAGACTATTTCATTCGGTTGATTCCTGTCTACTGGAGAAAGGGGTTCACGAGATGGACGCTGTGTGATAGTGTATTATCGTCGTGGAAGCTGAACGTATCGCCGAGGTGTTGACTGTAGCGCTGGACAATAAGTTTGGTAATACTATTCAGATACTTCATAGCGCCCAAATTACTCTCGGTAGCGATGGGAGTCATCTGGAATCCGTACGTGTGCTGGCCCAAAAAATGAAGAGAGCCACCTCCCTTCTGAACCCATTGGACTGCATGGCTGAGACACACGGGTTGCTTACCAGATCACTCGACACTCTTTTGACGAACTTCGGGCATTAGCACATTCCAGCACTCGCCGGTGAAGAGAACCTAATATCTTAAACCAGTTTGCATTCCAGATGTTCCTACGCTCAACTTCTTTGCGCACCACGGTGCTGGAGGTCTGTAATGTTATTCGTAATGGGCGCCTGAAGGCCAGATTGGTTATGTGTAGGTGGTTGCATACCGTCTGGGCGACACAGTCCTCCCTGTCGCGGCTTCCCGCAACACGCCGTTTTGTTGCTTTCTTCTCGAGGTACAAAGGCAGCTGATTGTTGCTTATCTCGAGCGGCTACTGTAAGGCAGACGTTCAACGTTTTGTGTCTCACGATAGCCACTGAATGATCTAATGACGTCGCTGCGGTGTACGCCAGTTCGACCGGGAATGTCATGTACTGACAAACCCTTTTTTGCCCTGAAGTCAAATTGCGCACCCGCTTAAGCTCGTAATGGCCCTTCGTGACCTGAGGCCAGATTGAATTCTGTACACAGTCGGCGTTGTCCTGTCCTGACAGCGATCTACTGAATTGCACAGCTAATGCAGGTTGGCTGTCTCCTCCATTACAAATGTGAGTGTATGTAGCTGTTTCCTAACTACATTTATGCTCCGCAGCACACATGACGGTGTGACACGGAGGTACTTCTGGTACTATCTGATTCCGCGCCCCCTTTCCCTGTTCTAATCACGAAAGGCGAGTGGAAAGAATGATTGTCGGTAAATCTCTATATTAGCTCTAAGATAAAGGTAAAGTTACGCGCTCTGGCTCTGACGTGCGAGTCGTACAAGACCGACCGCCGTGTCATCTTCTGCCAGTGCCGTCATCAGATGCGGTTTGAATCGACTTGTGGACAGTACGTGGGTCTCCCGGTCGTAGTCAGGTTTCTCGATTAGAGCAGCCCATACCAGTCCTCTCACCAAGCAAAGTACCAGCAGCCCGGGTCGCGCTAATGGCAGTCAGCCACGCTGACCACCCAGGCATATTAGCAGTAATTTCTCGAATTTTCTCGTTGTGGTCATTTAGAGAGGTATGTAGGAGGAAGTGATATTTTTTCCGACCCTTTCTGAAAAATACCGTCTCAGAATTTCAACAAGCACCTTCTCAGTGACACACAACACCTCTCTTTCATCATCTGCCGATGAAGTGTATTGAGTTTCTCCGTAACGCTCTCGCGCGGACTAATCGATCCAGTATCCAAACACGCCGCTCTTCGTTGAATCCTCTCTCTCTCTCTGCTATTAATCCCACCTAGTAATGATCCCAGACTGATGACCAGTACTCAAGAAACGATCGGGCAATTGTTTTCTAGGAAAATTCTTTCCTGGATGAGTTACGCTTCCTTATGATTCTTCCTATGAATCTCAGTCTGGCATCTGCTTTCCCTACTACTTGTTTTATGTGGTCCTTCGAATTACTATCGCTCCGGATGGTTACTCCTAGGTATTTTACGGGAAGCTACTGTTTACAGCAATTTGCCATCAACAATGTAATTGTATTGTAGTCTATTTCTTCTCCTAAGTATGCGCAATGATTTATATTTATTTACGTTCAGTGTCTATGGAAATTCCCCGCACCATTCATCAATCCTCTGCAGGTCTTCCTTTAGTTCGCTAGAGTCTTCTACTTTCTTACAAACAACTGCATCACTTTCGAAGAGTCTCATGGACTCTCCAGTGCTTTGTACTAGATCACTTATATATATTTTAACAATCACAGTCCTATCACACTTCCTTAGAGTACTCCTGAAATTACAGCTATCGATCTTGTTCCGTTGACAACGAGGAATTGAGTTCTATGTACAAGAAACTCTTGAATCCGGTCACAGAACCGGCCATATACTCGGTAATTACGTTTTTTTCACTAAACCACAGTGTGGAAGAGTATCAAACGCCTTGCTGAAGTCAAGGAACATGGCGTCAACCCGAGCGCTGATGCCTACGGTGCTTCGGATCTAACCGACAAACAAAGCGAGCTGAGTCTCGGAAGGTCCCTGTTTACGGTCTTCATGTTGATTTTACGGACGAAATTTTCGGTCGCCAGAACTGTCGTAATATGTGATGAAAAGAACGTTTTGTTTTATAGCTGTGTATTTATCACGTTCATTAAGATCAGTCAGAAAAATCACTCGTACTTTTCCCCTTATAGATTACTAACAAAATAATTCGTTTCATCGTCGTCATCATCATCATCGCCATCGTTTACTGATACCCACTGCTTCATATTCATGTGGAACTTAATTATTCGGATAATTTTGTCTGTTGTTAGTCAGAACATACGTCAGTGTTACAAGTGACCAGATAGAGGGACAGTAGGAGCAGATACTTTACACAGAATGGTATGGCAATGGTTTGTTAACGTTACTCCAATCAGTCTCAATACATCTAACCAGTGCTGTAAGGAGGACAGAGGCATACATTACCAATGCGACATCGTAAAATGACTGCAGGAACGCAGATAGCGATGAAATCAATATAGCTGTGAATCACAGCACATAACATAAGGGCACTAAACGATATGAACATTATCTTACATATAATTTACTCATGTAGAAGGCGTAATGGCGAAACACCTTCAGGTGTCATCGTTTAAATCGAAAATAAAGAAAATTATTCTGTCTGAAGAGGAATTTAAATACACATGAACATGAACTTCATGCTTTGTTGCCAGTAACATTTACTGTAATACAATATGTTTCCGTAAAGTATTAAGCTTGTCAACGTATTCATTAGGCACCGAACTTAGTGATCAAAAAATTGACCCAGATGCTGTATCTGCTTTGCCTTGACTTCACATATAAGTTTTGATAAATTTCAGATCACATTTGTTGCATACTAAAGTAAAGAATGGTACAAACACAGAACATCGTATTAAAACAAATTTAATTATTGCTTGCGAAGAAAAACTGCGATGTACCGTTTAACTAACCTTTTTCCTGTTGTAGATGAGAAGGACGTACTTCAGGTCGCTGGAGATCCGGTAATCGACGGCGTTAAGCTGTCTCTGAAACGACAGAAGCCATGATATTATGCTGACAACAGAAGAAAACTGTTACTGACATTAAGATTGAGAAGAAATTGTGGATGTTGCATGTACTGCTTCGTGACTGCAGTTTGTGGAATACAGCTTTTATATGTGCTCAGGCCTTGGCCATATATTCATATGAAGCGGCGTTTAGCTTCAATTTATTTGAATATTTGTAATTGGTGGAGAGCACTCTCAATTAACTACTTCCGGCGTAGGGGATTAAAGTATAAAATTGTGTGCATATGTGTGATGCAATTTGTAATGAAACACACACACACACACACACACACACACACACACACACACACACACACACATAAAAACGAATACAAGTGTCATCAAATGTTCCAGTATATTATATTACGTTAGTCGTATACCATGGATCCCACTGCGAGGGTTTGTGGGGCATGGAAAAAAGGTCTTAGATGTACATTTCGTTTAAGTAAAATATGATGAAAAATTTCGAAACACTATTGTGCTAATGTTAATTATAAAATAATTTGATACATTGATTTTTGTGTGAAGATAGTCTCCTTTGGAATAGAAGGAGTTGTCGAAAAGAAATTTTCTTAATTCAGTCTTAAATTCCATCATGTTAGCTACGTAACTGGTAAGCTCTAGTAGATTGTTGACCACATGAGTACCCATATATCTTATTGCTTTCTGTACGAGTGTTAAGTTCCTGAAGTCTTTGTAAAAGTTATTTTTGGTACTAGTATTATATTCATGGTTTGCATAATTTTTCGAGGAAAGATAAACGTTTAAACAATCAAGAACATAAATGGATACATTGTATGTGTTTTGTGGAGCAATTATCAAAACATAATTTTTCTGAAGAGATCTCTCCATTATGTTCCAGAATTGATTCTAGTTATAATTCTTATGACACACTTCTCTATTCTGAAAATAGTATCCCACTAATCTGAGTTCCTCCAAAAATTATTCCAAAACTCATTAGTGGAAATAAGCAGCATAGAGAAGTTTCTTCATTCCTAAATCATCTAGACCGGTAATCATGCATATTGCAAATTTAATTGAACTAAGGCATTTATTAGCTCTAGTATGTTCGTTTAGTAATTAAGGTCGTGATATCTGTTGTCTTGAATCTTAACTTTTTTTTCTTATTGTATTTCACTACCTGCGTACACTGTTTCTATAGCTCGTAGAATATCATGACATTTACTGAGTCTTGTCAAAATTTTATCATAATCCGTTGTTCCCGAACCGTCTCTTGACGTTTTCAAATATTTCAGTTGTTGTCATTTCAGTAAGAGAAGTGGCACCGCTCTTTGGTCCTAAACCTTTTTTATTTGCAAAAAGGGAAAAGATTAGCATCATCTGACAATTCTTGTTGAATATCATTTTTGCGTTTCAGAAACATAGGAGGACGCAAACTGGAACTTTTCATTGCATCACGTCTGATCACTTCAAATTCTGAGCCCCCACTGTTATATAGCATAATTCTAAAGTTACTGAAGTCTAAAGCTGTCGAGATAATTCACGAACACCCTGTACATTCTTGCCTTCTGACGCCTTTACAATGCATTAAAATATTATAAATTTTCTTCACAAAATTTAACAAATCCATATGGGTTTCATTTATCAGTCGTAGGCAGCGTTGCGGAAGATACATATTTTATTAATAGAAATGCGTCAGCTATCTGTATTTAAGTTTTTCATTGAATGTGTACATTCTGCATCACATACCGGCTCAATAAGAACCAATTTTCAGGCAACTGGCGGACTTACATTACTAAGATATAGCTCTAGATAAATCGGAAGTCAGGCACTCAAATAAAAATAAATAGAACTGAATTTATGGACGAGAATTGGGAAACAAAAAACAAAACAAAGATTAATGTACATAAGGAATCAGTTTTGCAGAAGAAATATTGTGCGCCGTCAAAGAAATATCATATATTATGAAGAATATGGAGAACATATACTTTAAGTAAATGCTTACAGGAAGTACTGCATCTAAATGCCTACAGGAAGTACTGTATCTGCAGGCAAGACTGTAAAGTGTACTGCTGAAATAAGTGAAAGCTAGTGAAAGTTACTAGATACTTGTATAGATCAAATGTGCAAGAGTGGAAAATACTACAAAAGTCAGGAATTCGTAAATGAGCTACATTGTAATAATATTGGAGCTATTCATTTTGCCATGACATGAAGAATACAACTGTGAAATAAACCAAAGAGATGCAATCACCTTTAAAATAAATCGTGCTGTACGGCTGTGATGAAAAACAATGGAGTAAGAAAATCACTAATTACGTATTTAATAATAATTTTTATTGTAAAGAAAGGATAGTTTCAGGTACAAGCATAAATCACTAAGGCTTGTGAAGCATGCTTTCCATAAGATGTACAGTGCCTCGTACAGTCCAAAACGGCTACCAAACCGGAGTGCTCAATTTTATTCACTATAGTGAAGTAGATTTATTTACTCGCCATTCACTGGAGTTAAAAATGCATGCGCTCTTATCTTCGTTTTCATGAGTGTTACACATTCGTTAACCACAAGTTGAACTACCTAGCTATTTATTTCTCGCTTTAGATGATACACAAGTCAAGCGATATACTCAGCTCAAAAGCCTAGAGGCTTAAGAAAGTACTGCAAATAACTATCGCCAAAATGTCAGAGTTTCAGTTTCTTCTACGGCATTTTAAAACCAGTGTTTTACATAACAGGCCGAACGCCTCTCACCACAGTGAATTCTTGAAATTCTCTCAGCTCTCTTCAGACAGCGGTATTCATCGGACACGGTCGCTGTCCTGTCAGAAACACAACAGAGTCCTACTGAAAAGAGATCAACGTCTATCAAATATCTTGTGTTATCTAAGGAAACTTTTCGGATTTAGAATACCGAAATATTGTTGGGTTCAATACGCAGGTCAAATTAACAGACAGTTTTTCGTCTCTTGTTCATTCAGTACTGTATATGAAGAAACATCTCACATTATTATAGTAAACAACATGGAATATTACATCTCAATGAACTCTGCCGAATAACTATAGAGGTCAGTAAGATGAACAAACAAACTGCAAGCCACTGTGAGCATGGGTATGAAGTTCGCAGTATATTGATGGGAATGAACTGCCCGTCCCCACAATACGTGCACGGAAATTAGACTTCAGATGGCTTAGACAGGAAAGAAAAAATTGGCAAGAATTCAAAATAGTCTGAATTTTCTATGTTATAAGCAAGTCTCTCGTGAGAAAACTCCGTCTCTACTACTACATGTCGGCTAGACATGCGAGCTATTGGTTCTTGAGGAACACTCGGTAATCACTGTCCGATGCAGACAATATCTGCTGCAGAACATACGGATACGTACAGGTAGATCCTAAAGAAAACTCGTGCGAAATGAGTAATACTATTATCGATGTTACCATTAACGGTCTTATCAAACTTACTTTCTGTTCTTACTTTTACTTCAGTATAACCACGCTCTTTGATGTAACATCCATGTAAATGTTTTATTCATTATTTATGATAATTTATGTAATTGTAATTAATCTATGAATTTAATTTCAAAAGTAGTATGCTGTAAAATAACGTAAAACTTTAAAATTTATTTATTATACTGGTTCATGCATGGGAAAAGTAGGTTTGTAATCATGTAGAACTTGGAGGGAAGTCCCTCCGCAACGGAACTGGCTAGCGGGAATAGAAAAGCTGGATCTGGCGCCAAACTGCAAGGGTCCTGTGTGGCATGAGAGAGTCGGTGACTAGCAGGCAATAGGTGCGCATTTTGTGAACTGAAGGACGTGAGAAAAAGTGCAAGATTATACGTAAGTTGGAAATTAAATAGTGGAAACACTGCTAAGGAGACACTACGCAATGGAATCTACTATTGTACCTTATTCTGAGCAAATGGACTAGCCCGTCCCACGTCACAGGCGTGTGTACAATCGAGGGAAACACATTCACTTGTGGGCGAGCGGTCTAACGTAACGGTGTCACCATGTTTTTGAAACAGGAACAACCGAGTTGGATCAAGACTGAAAGTGCCAGAGTTCATACAGCAAGACAGTGTCATCAAGGTCTTCAAGAGATGTGCGGGGAATCGGCATTACGGTACAGAACAGCGGCACGTTGGGTAAAAGCCTTCAACGAACTGTGGCAGACATCCAAAGGGCAGGTCGTCGTAGCTTCTCTGAAGAAGAAGTGCATGCTGTTGCCGCGTTAGTGGACAGTGATCGACGCCATACGATTCGTGAACTCGCCGACGAAACCGGATTAGCGCATACGACTGTGCTTCGCATCGTGAAGGAACGCCTAGGCATGCGAAAAATTGCATCACTACGGGTTTCGCATGACTTGACGGAAATGTAGAAATGGATGTGTTACGACGCTGCTCAGACGCACTTGGAGCACTATGAGCGCGAAGGAGAGGTTTTATTACGCCGTATCGTAACACTGGATGAGACATGGGCCACATCGTACGAGCCAAAACCAAACGCCAATCCAACGAATGGCGTCATTATGGGTGGCTGCGAAAGTCGAAAGTGCGTCAGAGCCCCAGTATGGTGAAAGTTATGTGATTGTCGCGTACGACTGTGATGGTGTTAATCCTAATATAACTGAAGGTTTTTGGAGCATCACCTGCGACCAACTTTGTGAAAGAAAGGGCGACACTTTTTGCGCAACCCACCCATCATTTAGCACGAAAATGCGCGAGTGGATACAGCGCAAGCTGTGGCTGCTCTCTTCGGTCGATGGGACTGGGAAGTACTGTACAATCACCACACTCCCCGAACTTAAGTCCTTGTGACTTTGATTTGATTCCGAAGATGAAGGAACCACTTCGTGACATTCGCTTCAGAACTGTTCCAGAGATTCGACAGGCAGTAGACAGCTCCATTCGCACCATCAACAGAACAGGCTATGCTGACAGTATACTACGTCTTCCACATCGCTGGCTACGGGTTCTACACAACTTTGAATGACAGTAACCGTTGCAGACATGTAACTCTTTGTATCGGTTGTGAATAAATAGTTGCCACTATTTAAGTTCCAACCCTCTTATAATATAGCCTCAGATGCGGAAGTAACGCGGCTTATTATTCGTGGCATACTCTGGTTAGCTCTGTACTATGAAAATCCGACGCTAAGAAGAGAATTCTCAGCACTTGTTGCACAGGAAGAGCCATGGATACTTTCGCCATCTTTTTTGAATAGAACAGGAGATCGACGCTGCCACCACCTTCATCTCAAATTATCAGTTGAGTACTGTATAATTTCATGAGTCATTTGTGTGGTTTCGTTTTCAGTAATAAGTTCACGTTCTGTAAACTTTGTGTTGAATACTGTGTTTCATCCTTAGTCATTTACATAGACAGGGTCCTATCACAATGCTATGATAAATTCGAGTATCCTATTTTACTGAACTGGAAAACAATTATCATCTTTAACAAAAGTTATTAAACTTTGTGGAGTTGTTAAGTTCATAATTATTTAGTGAGCATAAGTTTTGAAATACTCGATGTAGTTTTCATATGTGTACAGTTAAAGTATCCAGTTCAAACATTTTTCTTATTGAAATAATAGTGTCTATAATTTCATATGGTATGTGGTTAACAGTGTTACCCTTGTTGTGTTGTGAGTAAAATGTTTAGCCTCGATCAGAGTCTTCTGTAGATTAGTTTCTGTGTCCCTATGGTAATAGTTAAGCCAAATTTAAATGTCGTATTACAATAACAGCAATTAAGAATAAGCAGCTGGCTACAATTATCCAAATTGTACTAGATCCAAATGTCACATGTTCTATTTCAGCTAAATAATATAAGGCACTGAATATTCCTTGAGAATACAAATAATAATCAGTACAAAAAATACTATTACTTTACAATTATTTCAACAGTCGTAATTTCCTATTATTAAGCTGACAAAGGAACCACTTGTCCAAATAAGTAGTGCTTGACCATTAGTAAATATTTATCTATAATTACCATTATTTTCCTACTGTAATGTGCAGGTAGTAAGTGTTAATGAGAACCAGTTATTGCCTAAATGCATTAATTATCTTCCTGTGCAAATTCAAGTCAAATCACTGGTACCTTACTTGCCAAATTGTGCTACTGTCTCGTATCATATCAACAAAACAGGATTTCAGCATCAAGAAAAGTCAACTTTCTTTATGAACCATGCCAGTATTGGTACAACTTTGCCTAATTAGGGTATCGACCGTTTCTTTTTACGAAATTACAGTTTGCTTGATTAGTAATATAACGTTGGTACCACTCCCGTTTGCTTTGCCACTGCTTTCCTCAATACAAATCTTTAGGGAAACAAATTTTGTCCGACACCATTCCATTACACTCAGTCACGGCCACAAAATATAAAAGACTTTCACAGAAATAACGTTATCGGCTGATCACTAATTTAACAGTAGTCGGTAGTGTTATACGTGGCTTTTCTCGTGACAGGAATAGTTGTTGTGTTGGGGAAAGAGAGTTCTAAATGTTTTTTGGTTATCGCGACAACGTAATCTAAATATTGTAATGGTCTACAATTACCATATTTACGCGAATCTAATGTGCACTTTTTTTACTATATGTAGTACTGAAAACTGGTGTGCGCTCAAGATTCGATGGCGCATTACGTTCCAGTACAAACTTGAAACCTTAGGTCACCGGCAACATCACAAAAATTTAGGTATTGTTCCCCATGTCACAATGCATTGGTGTGATTCTAAACTTCTTCACATGATTGTTGGCATATCATTGCGTAGTGTGTTTGCATAAGATAGTATCGGAATGGAAGGCAAGCAGAGAAGAACATCTTAAGATGCTATTCTCAATCGTAAAGTAATTCTTTATGCTGAAGAATATGTTATCAGGTGGGCGGGACGCGAGATCAGTGTAGCTGAGAGTAACGTTCACCACTGGAAGAAACGGAAAATGGCATTATTTGCAACTACCGGTAGAAACAAATTCACTGATACTCGCAAAGGAAGAAATCCTGACGTTGTGGTAAAAGTTTTGAAATTCCTTCTTGAAAGGACGTGACAAAGCAAAAGAGGACCTTTCTGCTCAACTTTACCAACATGCATAACTAAGTACACTTGGATTTTTTCTTATTATTCAAATGATTTCCTTTCTTTGAAATTCTTAGCAATAAAGTAGCGGAAAATCTCGAACCCTCTCAACATCAAAGGAATTCAGAAGTGTGCTGTTAGATTTGTTGCCGGCAGATGTGATAAAAATGCGAGTATTGTGGAGATGCTTCGTGAACTCAAATGGGAATCGCTGGACGGAAGACGATATTCTTCTCATGAAACACAGTTGGTAAAATTTAGAGAACAGGGACGATGAGATTTGATCAAACTGGCAGAGTCTACTAACCATGTGTGCTGCGTCTGCATACTAAGCTACCCCAGTAAACTGGTAGAGAAAGGAAACCTTAAGAAGGAGTAGAGAATGTCGAATCAAAACACTTTTCAGCCAACTAAATTTTCAATTGTTATTTTATTGAGCAGCCAGTATCAGCGTCGGATTACGCTATCTTCTTCCGGTCCCCTGACGGACGTGTAGAAGGATTCCCTCTTTTGGTCCAATTAAATTAAGAGGCAGCATTCAATATTATTAACGCAGCGACTCCTTTGATCAACACTTGCCGACTGTCAGACAGACATTTGATTCGACACTGCTTATTAAACAGCCGAGCTCCCGCAACCATCTGCATAAAGATGGACATACAAAGAGTTAATAAAAAGTCTCTTTGAGTGGAGAAAGCTATTTTAGAAGTGAATCGGGAGCTTTAATTTTGCTTGCCTACACTGTTTCATACAGAGCAGATGATTGGATTATAGGCAACACACGCAGCGGATGCACATGCCCTGCCACCTATCAGGGCATAATAAATGATTAAAGGATGGCTGTTGTCACTGTGAAATATCAGTGAACAGTTTTTCTAAAAATGGAGATCTATCACCGCCAGATATTTGATGCAAAGACGCTGAAATACGGTATATATAAATTAAAGTGTTTGTGGGCGAAGTTGACAGTACCTCCAAAATCACTACTGACAATCATTAGTTTTTTGTATCTGGCGGTACCCTTGGTTTCCCCGTTGCGCACTGTAGTGCTTGCGCGCTGATAGCTGTTGTGGTTTTGGAGATACGAGTGAAGTTGCTGCTGTTACCTTCGCAGAAATGTATTTTTCAAGGGGAACAAGTCGAATTCTATAATGTTCTCGAGGTATTACGAATATTCTCGATTGTAACGAATGTTTTAGAATATTCTCGAATATTCTAGAATGCAACTTGGAAATTGCACATGTCGTATTGATCCGCTCTCAACCAAAATCG
Source organism: Schistocerca cancellata (assembly GCF_023864275.1). Classification (NCBI taxonomy): domain Eukaryota; kingdom Metazoa; phylum Arthropoda; class Insecta; order Orthoptera; family Acrididae; genus Schistocerca; species Schistocerca cancellata. The sequence goes on along the minus strand of NC_064632.1, from coordinate 292,024,158 downwards.
TTTAAACTGATGAGTTGTGCAGCTTAATAAAAACAGGGGAACAGTTCATCAAAAAACTGTATCCGTTTATGGAAAGAAACTACGGAAACAGAGAATGGCTGTACGGACGAACAATTTTAGCAACAAAAAACGACGTAGTTCAACAAAGTAATCTGCTAATATAGAATATAGCACCAGGGAAAGGAAAAAAAAATATTTAAATCCTTTGATACAAAGGTGATCCAAGATGGGAGAGTGAACTTCCCGACAAAATTCCTAAATTCACCCAAAAAACTTTCAATAAAGCATATGGGCAAACATTCCAAAGTTGTGGAATAACTTTAAGAGAATCGTGTTTTTTGCACGGACAACTATACCTAACGTTTCCGTTCATATAATGGACAACTAAAAAACATATTCGTTTTTGCACCGAAAGCAAAACTCCAGTTGTACAATATGACAAAATACTTTGAATAAGTTAGATATAACAAAAATGAGACGATAAATGAGAACTTTTTCTCCGATTCAGAAGACAAACTGAAGAAAACACCAAAGGAAGCGAGCGCTTTTCAGCTAGTAACCATTAAAAAATATGCAGAGCGCTGACAATTCTGAGAAGAGTCTATCGAATGTGAAATGACATCCTGTCTAAAAGTGAGTTCAGTATTTAATTCTTTTGCAGCCAAGTGCAAAATGATTCCATTTTTTCTGTCCTGCAGAGTTCAGTAAGTACCTAAATCACTAGCTGTCCATAAGTATTCGTCAGTGGCTCAAAGTTTATAAGTTACAAAGATCGCATTTTATATCAATTAAAAATTCAGTAATTTCTGAGACATGAGTTGTAGGCTCCATCATGCGTGCAAATTTTTTTTTTAAATTATGAACCAGCCAAGTATGAATATCCGAGCGCGGGCATGCAGCATATTACGTACGGGCTACAGCGTTCATGTAGCAATATACTGAACGGTGTTACTCTCTCTTGCATGGTCACACACATCTACTTGATCTCTCAGTTGAATGCGCAACGTTTATGAACTTCAGCGTATATATTTAATTACACTTCATTACCGCTGGACCGCAATATTCTGTAAAATACACTATGACATGAGACCTAATTTTTCACATTAATTTATAACTGCTTATCCAATTTCTGTCTAAATTAATATTCCTTTAATAACGCTAGACTCGTGTAGAAAAAATGTGTAGATAATTTCATCCAGCAGAATTCTGGATATTTAATTAGTTAGCTGAACAGGCCAAGTCCCTAATGAAGTAATGAATGAATTCTATGAGCCTACATTCGTTATAACATTTGAAGCACAAAGTTTAATTCGTTAAAGACCTCCGACAATTAGAAAACATAATTGTAAAAGTGCAGCAAATGTGGTTTAAGTACTTCATCGTTCCTGCTTTCCCTTGTGTGCCACATATCGAGAAGTCAACGTTTATTGACTGCTCCGTGTTCCAGAATAAGATACCAGCAGTAATTGTTCTCCTGATAAGTGAGGTATTCTGATTAGTGCACTTTATTTTGGAATAAGAGGGGAGTTACAATCAGGCTTCATCACGTGTGTTTAACCTAGATTTACAATCGAGCTATACACTGCTGAGCCAAAAAATTACGACAACTGCTCACCATGAGATTGAATACCTTCTGGAGGGGTTGCAAGAATGTGACGCTGTAGGGAAATCACACTGCACAACAGAATTAAAAGCTCACTTTTTCGAAACCCCACCGCGACGCGTAAGTTTGGAATTTGGCTCAGACGTGCCTAAAACGCTTCTCTATAATGGTGCAAAAGAGTGGAGACCTGCAAAGTCACCCTCTGACTCGGCGACACTTCAAATAGACAAGTGTCGACTTCTGCGAAAAAACGCTATTGCTCATAAGTTCATGTAAGCTGTAAGGTGGATTAATGATGTCATATGGGCACCAAATTGTACGACAACCCAGTCCAGCGCAACTGTGGACGTGTCACACGATAAGAAGGTAGTCACAGATCCCCTTTCTTACACGCATTTCACCCTGTCTTTGATGCCTCTGCGATGGAGGTCAGTACTGCGACATCCAGCTTTGAAATCGCGTGGTTTTACTATACAGGGTGCGTCAAAAAATGTATACACACTTTGAAGCGTCATAGAAAATTTATTTCCTGTTCTACAATGTTAAATTTCTAGAAATGGAAAGCTTAAAGTCCAATTGGAAAAATAAATGTACTTTGAAAATGTGATTAATGTTCAAACTGGTGGCCTTCAGCATCAATACATTTCTGATTACGAGTCACCACTGATTCCGTACATTGTACAAAAGTGTCCAATGACATTTCTGCGCACACCGCCTGAATCTCATTCGAAACTGTGTCCAGGTTACGTGGTTTACGTTTGTACACCTCATCTTTTACTGTGCCCCATAAGAAGAAATCCAGCGGCGTGAGGTCTGGAGAGCGTGCAGGAAACTCGATTGGTCCCCTGCGTCCTATCCACTGGCCTGGCACATTGCGATTCAGGTATGCTCGTATGTCCCTATGATACTGCAGCGTGGCGCCATCTTGTTGGAAATAGAACTCATCATTTCCGTATAATGCACGAAGGGCAGGGAATATGGAGTCAGCAAGCATTGTTAGGTACGTTTCTCCAGTAACAGTACCTTCAAAGCGGAAAGGCCCAATGAGTCCCCTTGCAGACAAACCACACCACACATTTACACCAGGCAATTACAGCCTTTTCAACTGTAATGTGAGGATTACCTTCAGCCCAGTACACACAATTTTACCTGTTGACAGTTCCATTGAGTTTGAATTGGGCTTCATCCGACCAAATTATGCTACCTATAAATCCCGGTTCACGTCACATCATCTCCTGAACCCATTCACAAAATTGTAACCTTCGATCTGGATCGCCGTCACTTAGCTGTTGCACCAGCCTTGGAATGTACACACGAAACTTGCCTTTCTTCAGAATGCGTAGCACACTATTAGCACTTACATTACTGTCACGTGCCGCTTGCCTTGAAGATTTTTGAGACGAACGCTGAAACAGTTCCACTATCGCAGTTGTGGAATCATCACTTGTAGCTGTACGAGGTCGCCCTGATCGACCTTTATGCACATCACACACTGTTCCATGAATTTCGAATTTGTCTCATAGACGTGTAATTGTTAACCTCGAGGGTGGTTCTGTACCATACTCACTTCTCCACTGTCTTCGAACCGCAGCTACATTCTCAAACTTCCAGTACCACTTAATTATCTGCTTCCGCGCTTCAAAGCTCAAACGTACGTCCGCCATGTTGCAGTTACTTCCTTGCCATTGCTGCCACCTGTTTAAGAAACATAACATTACTTTCTCAGAGATATTTAACCTTGTACAACGGGAAACAAATTGTCTATGACAGTTCAAAGTGTTATACATTTTTTGACGCACCCTGTATGTGGCCGGGTAAAATATTTCAGACACACCACCGCTCAGAATCAACGCGAAAAGTCCTCAAGGGTGGAGCATAGATCACCACACATTTTGCGCTCCAAAACGACTGTTCGTAGTGCGATGAGCAACACGAAAATGTTCTTGACAACCATTAACGCTGCTGATACCCTCTGAAGTTTCAGCCCTTCTCTAAGTACATTGTGAGGCTACATCTCCACTGAACGTGATCTTACCCTTTTGGAGCGCAGCGCGACCGCACTTCTTGGTTTCGTGTACAGGATGGAACCAGTATGAACTGTTCAGAACCATTCGACGAAATCTGAACGTGATCCTAAGCATTCGGTGACGATTGCTTTTCCCAAATTTCCATTGGGTACACGCGGTTTCATTTTTCACTGTCATTAAGGTCGATAAGTGAGGGGGAGGTTACACCCTTAGCGTCGATTCTGAGCGTTGGTATGGCTGAAATATTTTACCCGGGCACATATAAGAATGCCATGTGATTTCAACGCTGCATATCGCAGTACTGACCTCCATCGCAGAGACATCAAAGAGAGCTGGGCTATGGCGGCCTTCTTATCTTGTGACACATCCACAGTGGCGCTGGGCAGATTTGTGGTGAAATTTGGTGCCAATGTGACACCATACATCCATCTTACAGCTCGCACGAACTTTTGAACTATGGACTTTTTTTCACGTGTGTCGACACCTTGCTGTTTGAAGTGTCGCTGATGGAGACGGCACAGGGCGCCACGCTTTTGTATCATTATAGAGGAAGGTTGTCGGCACCTCTGAGCCAATATTCGAACTTGTTGATGTTGTTGTGGTCTTCAGTCCTGAGACTGGTTTGATGCAGCTCTCCATGCTACTCTATCCTGTGCAAGCTTCTTCATTTCCCAGTAACTACTGCAGCCTACATCCCTCGGAATCTGCTTAGTGTATTCATCTCTTTGTCTCCCTCTACGATTTTACCCTTCACGCTGCCCTCCAATACTAAATTCGTGATCCCTCGATGTCTCAGAACATGTCCTACCAACCGATCCCTTCTTCTAGTCAAGTTGTGCCACAAGCTCCTCTTCTCCCCAGTTCTATTCAATACCTCTTCATTAGTTATGTGATCTACCCATCTAATCTTCAGCATTCTTTTGTAGCACCACATTTCGAAAGCTTCTATTCTCTTCTTGTCTAAACTATTTATTGTCCACGTTTCGCTTCCATACATGGCTACACTCCATACATATACTTTCAGAAACGACTTCCTGACACTTAAATCAATACTCGATGTTAACAAATTTCTCTTCTTCAGAAACGCTTTCCTTGCCATTGCCAGTCTACATTTTATATCCTCTCTACTTCGACCATCATCAGTTATTTTGCTCCCCAAATAGCAAAACTTTAAGTGTCACATTTCCTAATCTAATTCCCTCAGCATCACCCGACTTAATTCGACTACATTCCATTATCCTCGTTTTGCTTTTGTTGATGTTCATCTTATACCCTCCTTTCAAGACACTGTCCATTCCGTTCAACTGCTCTTCCAAGTCCGTTGCTGTCTCTGACAGAATTACAATGTCATCGGCGAATCTCAAAGTTTTTATTTCTTCTTCATGGACTTTAATACCTACATCGAACTTTTCTTTTGATTCCCTTATTGCTTGCTCAATATACAGATTGAATAACATCGGAGAGAGGCTACCACCCTGTCTCACTCCCTTCCCAACCACTGCTTCCCTTTCATACCCCTCGACTCGTATGACTGCCATCTACTTTCTGTACAAATTGTAAATAGCCTTTCGCTCCCTGTATTTTACCCCTGCCACCTTCAGAATTTGAAAGAGAGTATTCCAATCGACATTGTCAAAAGCTTTCTCTAAGTCTACAAATACTAGAAATGTAGGCTATCCTTTCCTTAATCTTTCTTCTAAGATAGTCGTAGGGTCAGTATTGCCTCACCTGTTCCAACATTTCTACGGAATCTAAACTGCTCTTCCCCAAAGTCGGCTTCTATCAGTTTTTCCATTCGTCTGTAAAGAATTCGCGTTAGTATTTTGCAGCTGTGACTTATTAAACTGATAGATCGGTAATTTTCACATCTGTCACACCTGCATTCTTTGGGATTGGAATTTTTATATTCTTCTTGAAGTCTGAGGGTATTTCACCTGTTTCATACCTCTTGCTCACCAGATGGTAGAGTTTTGTCAGGACTTGCTCTCCCAAGGCCGTCAGTAGTTCCAATGGAATGTTGTCTACTCCGCGGGCCTTGTTTCGACTCAGGTCTTTCAGTGCTCCGTCCAACTCTTCACGCAGTATCATATCTCCCATTTCATCTTCATCTACATCCTCTTCCATTTCCATAATATTGTCCTTAAAAACATCGCCCTTGTATAGACCATCTATATACTCCTTCCACCTTTCTGATTTCCCTTCTTTGCTTATAACTGGGTTTCCATCTGAGCTCTTGATGTTCATACAAGTGGTTCTCTTTTCACCAAAGGTCTCTTTAATTTTCCTGTAGGCAATATCTATCTTACCCCTAGTGAGATAAGCCTCTACATCCTTACATTTGTCCTCTAGCCATCCCTGCTTAGCCATTTTGCACTTCCTGTCGATCTCATTTTTGAGACGTTTGTATTCCTTTTTGCCTGCTTCATTTACTGCATTTTTATATTTTCTCCTTTCATGAATGAAATTCAATATTTCTTTTGTTGCCCAAGGTTTTCTACTAGCCCTCGTCTTTTTACCTATTTGATCCTCTGCTGCCTTCACTATTTCATCCCTCAAAGCTACCCATTCTTCTTCTACTGTATTTCTTTCCCCCATTCCTGTCAATTGTTCCCTTATGCTCTGTACAACCTCTGGTGTAATCAGTTTATCCAGTTCCCATCTCCTTAAATTCCCACCTTTTTGCAATTTCTTCAGTTTTAATCTAAAGTTCATAACCAATAGATTGTGGTCAGAGTCCACATCTGCCCCTGGAAATGTCTTACAATTGAAAACATGGTTCCTAAATCTGTGTCTTACCATTACATAATCTACCTGATACCTTTTAGTATCTCCAGGGTCACGCATCGTAATGTGAGGCAGTTACAGTGTTTCGAAAAAGTGATCCTTCAATTCTCTAGCGCGGTGTATATAAGCGGGGCAGAGAGTAACCGGTAATTCGGGACGCAAATGGGGAAAACCAATGACGTAAGGGACCTCGAAGAAACGGAAAATTGTTGTGGTACGGCACCCGGTAACGAGCATCTCGAACTCTGATACTGGTCGGTTGTTTGCTTGCTTCTATCGTGAGCGTTTACGGACAGTGATTGGAGGACAGTGAAACGACGAGTAGATGACATGGTGTTGGAAGTCTACAACACAAAACTTGGAAGTCGGAGGATTGCTGCTCTGCAAAGCAGGACAGGCGGCGATGTTTGGTGCAGTCACATGCGTTCCGGAGTGCACCCTTCTGCGCACATATTGAACATGGAGTTCCGCAGCAGATGACCCTTAAGTGTTGCCATGTTGATCCGAAGAGATCGTCAATTACGACTGCAGTTGGCATGGTACCATCGAGATTGGAACGTGGATCAGTGGAAACGTGTCGACTCGTCAGATGAATCCCGAAGGACGGAAAAAAAAAAGAAATGGAAATGACCGTATGGCGTTAGTGGCTGCGAGTTCCCATGCGGGAAGTTCGGCCGCCAAATGCAAGTCTTATTGAGTGCGACGCCACATTGGGCGACTTGCGCGTCGACAATGGGGATGAAATGATAATGAGGACAGCACAACACCCAGTCCCTGAGGGGAGAAAATCTCCCTTCCCAGCCGGGTATCGAACCCGGGCCCCCGTGTGTGGCACGCCAAAGCGCTGACCGTTCAGCTAATGGGGCGGACCCGAAGGAAGGAGAGAAGGAAGGAAGGAAGAAAGGAAGAGTATCGACAACGAGGTCATTAGAGACGGAGTCCAAGCTCGGATTGTTTCAAATATCAGGAAGAAAATCGGCCGTGTCCTTCCAAAGGAACCATTCCGGCATGTGCCTCGAGCGATCTGGGGAAATCAAGGAAAATTTGAATCTTTGTGGTCAGACGCGTATTTGAACCATCGTCCTCCCGAATCCGAGTCAAGTGTACTAACCACTGCGGCACCTCGCTCGTTCGGAAGAATCGTATTTCTTGTGAGACCATTTCGACGGTTTCATCTGGATGCCTGGTGATCCAGGTGGATGGCTGGTCGAAAAATGTACGCACCACGAACGCAGGCCGATGGAAACTTCCATGGGATGCGCGATAGTAATCGAATGCACCATAACAACCGAAGGCTACGTGAGTGTTATTGCGGATCACCAGCACCCCTTAATATTTGATATCTTCCCCAACGGCGTGGAAATCCATCAACATGATAACTGTCCATTTCCCAATTCCAGAATAGTGTTACAATGCGGAGCATGATAGTGAACTCAGATTTTACGTCTTGGCTACCAAATTCGGAGGAATTCCGAAGGAACACATGTAGGGTCCAACTGGGGGTCTGCTCCTGCCCGTAAACCACCTACCCGGAATTTACCGGAAATGCGTGACAATTATGTAAGCATCTGGTCCCTCATACTTCTGGTACCTTATCGAATACACGCCAAGAAGGGTTGCTGTTTTGTTGCGCTCCAAAGGTGTTAGCCAGGTGGTCATAATGTGTTTTGGCTCATCAGTGTACAGAGACGAGTTTATGATCATATGTAGATGTACACTATGTACGCTATGCTGTTTGGAGTGCAAATTATTAAAACTCAGTTGAAGTTCTCCCCGTTTTGTAATGTTTCTTAACGTTGCACTTATTTTTGTCAAAAGTTTGTCGTAAGTTAAATTCGGTGACCTTAGCGTTGTCTGAGCCGAACGAATCTATCATCACAAAATGAAACATAAAAAGAGCAAATATTAAGTCCTCACCAAATTATTTGTAAGAGTTTATGAAAGCATCAATGTACTGTAATATTTATTTACGGCGTTTCAACGAGAAAGCTGATTACTCATGACCTTGGTGAAATGTAAATGTGACCGTGGATCCTGGAGCAATTAACGAACGTAACTGAAGAAACCACTTTATAAGAGAGGGCAATTTTAATCCTTAGTTCTATTAACAGCCTCAGAATCACCGAAAACGCCCCCACAATAGAATGAATGGATATAGTTTTTATAACCTGGTATGCAATGGAAACAAGCCCTTCTAGAGTGTTCCAATGATTTGAACATCACTACAATAAATGAGAATTAGTACAGTATAAATGTATATGAATAGTAAAATGTGAGGATACTTTGTTCGAAATGGAAGAGAAGACTAACAACACATTTGTGTGTATTGTGTATTTGTATTAAACTGGGGACCTAGAACCGACAGAGAGGGCTTAGTCCCGCTGTAGCCCCTAGTGGTTCACAACCCCACAACAGGCCACAGCAGTCTACCCACCCCACCGCCGTCCAACACCGAACCCAGGGTAATGTGCGGTTCGGCCCCCAGTGCACCTCCCCCCCCCCCCCCCCCCTCACCACGCCACCCCGGGAACGTCTCATACCAGACGAGTGTAACCCCAAATGTTTGCGTGGTAGAGTAATTATGGCAAACGCGTACATGCAGACAGTGTTTGCGCAGCAATCGCCTACATAGTGTAACTGAGGCGGAATAAGGGGAACCAGCTCGCATTCTCCGAGGTAGATGGAAAACCGCCTTAAAAACCATCCACAGGCTGGCAGGCACATCGGACTTGGCCACTGAGCCGCTGGGTAGATATGTGCCAGGGACCGGCACTCATTCCCGCTCGGGAAGCAGCGCATTAGACTGCGCTGCTAGCCAGGCGGGCTAACAACATATTTACTTCTCTGAAACATTTTCTTGTCAAGTTATTATTCTCTGACCTCGACTGTAAGATTTCAGTTTGAAAAAGCACTGATCAGGTTAAATTATTTCTTATTAATGACTTCCAACACACTTTTGTTTGCACTTTTTGAAACTGTTAGCAGAAAGGAAAGATCTGAAAAATTCTCTACCTGTTGGAGATAATACTTCGAACTTTACTGAAACAGTTTAAGATTATAATACGGTGCAGCATACTTACGAATGTGGAGTTGGTCATGATGATCCTGGTAGTGAGATTCTCAGCATTCAACAATGATACCCCTCCATAGTGGTCGCGGAAGACCAACTCGGTATCTGTAAATAAATGTAAGTTACTGTTACATTGCTGTGGAATTCATTTTTTTTAGATACTACATACGACTGATAACAGTGTTTCAGTGGCAGACTTCCAGTAACAGCAACAACGAGAAGCTGCTGCAACAAGGAATTTAGATACAGGAACCGATGATTACTCAGGTTCCTGTAGCTTGTGCTCGAAATACATATATTTTTTGAAGCCCGCTAAGCTGGACTCATATCGTGTCTGTCAACCCTAATGCAACCAAAATAATCACTTCGCTCTATTCAGCCACGATAAACAAATACAAGCAGGTAAGGGAACCCAGGTCGATACCTTGTTTCTTTATTTCCGGAAAGCATTAGACGGTTCAAATGGCTCTAAGCACTATGGGACTTAACGTCTGAGGTCATCAGTCCCCTGGACTGTAATTTCAGAAGGTCATAACTGTGTACTGACAGAGTTGTGACTCAGATTTTTCCACGGGATCGAATGCTGGTGTAACACGCCCGGGGTACAAACGTGGGGGAGTGGGAGGACCCTTTTTAAACGAGATTCTCGTTTCGTACCTGATAGTCCCGCGGCGGTCGTATTGTTCTGCTCCACACTGCCGCTGTATTGCCTGAAATTATGTATTTAAATATGCAAGTGGGTTTAGGGGAGCCACTCAATGTTAAGCACACTTCCCTACGTCCGGTATGAACATCTGTATTCCGAGACGATATGAAAATCACAGGTTGCGCTGTTTACACTCTATAAATAATAAGTGACTATGCAAATTAACTTCAAGATGATTATCTGTCCACAATATAAATTGGACGAGCATACGCGTAACCGACATGTCGCAGGTGATTGTTGATGATGCGGAAGCCGAATGATCGAACGAAAGTTCTTAGGCTCGTCACGCATAGACAGATATCTGGCACCAGTCCTCCTTGACACTAGTAATAATATAACACGGTTCATAAAGTTAATCTTTCAGTTCTCAGTTCTCATTTGTACGAGCGTGCGCGTAACCGTCGCGGCGCGGATGATTTATTGGTGCGGAAACGCGATTACTGAATGCACGTTCTCACGCTCACTACAAGACACTGGCACTTGAATGCTCTCTTTTGTGGTAAACTATATTGCTGATCGACATTAGTTCATTCTGAGAGGCCAAACACGGCGCGGATGATTGATGTACAAATACGTTATCGGAGGCAGTGCTCATTTTTTATTCATTACGCACTTCCCTCTGAATCACTTCCATATTTAATCACTTTACTGTAATAGCACTTGTAGTAACACTTGAACTTCCATAATAACAATACCTCTCGCATGCAGAGCTACCCACAGCACAACATAACAGTTCCGCGTTCCGTGCTCGAATCTGCAAACGCGCTGCCCGCAAAGATACTACTCAACTAAGCCAGCGATATGACAATACGCTTACACAGAGGCTGATAATTTTCGTGTGTGCTTTTTCTTCCCTTAAAATGTGAGGTCAAGTTGGTGAAGAATCCATGTGAGTCCAACGAAGAGATTATGGTGACAGTAGATGACTATTTTGCAGAACGTCCAGAACAGCTCGTTGGGGTGGAATGTAGTCACTGGAAAAATGTGGAGCATGTGCATTGGCCAAAATTGGAACTTTGAAAAAATTGTTATTTTACCTCTAAACGCAGACCAAGATAATACAATTTTGTTCTTGTATGTCCTGGTACGTGTTGAAACTAAGCCTTAGTAGGCACACGGGGTCAGACACGTCTTGCGAGGCTCACAATAACTGGATGGTGATCGGCAGGACGATGGGAAGACGACTGGAATATTCCAGAATTTGAAACACGAACAGCTGCTAGCATGAGTTTTTTAGAAGTAGATACCTTAGGGGTTGCGAAGCAACTCAAATCACTTGATACGGGCAAGTCTTCAGGTCCAGATTGTATACCGATTAGATTCCTTTCAGATTACGCTGATACAATAGCTCCCTACTTAGCAATCATATACAACCGCTCGCTCACCGATAGATCTGTACCTACAGATTGGAAAATTGCGCAGGTCGCACCAGTGTTTAAGAAGGGTAGTAGGAGTAATCCATCGAACTACAGACCTATATCATTGACGTCGGTTTGCAGTAGGATTTTGGAGCATATACTGTATTCAAATATTATGAATCACCTCGAAGGGAACGATCTATTGATACGTAATCAGTATGGTTTCAGAAAACATCAAAACGGCAAATCATCGAATAAAACTGAAGTGATATCAGGTGTTCCCCAGGGAAGCGTCCTGGGACCTCTGCTGTTCCTGATCTTTATAAATGACCTGGGTGACAATCTGAGCAGTTCTCTTAGGTTGTTCGCAGATGATGCTGTAATTTACCGTCTAGTAAGGTCATCCGAAGACCAGTATCAGTTGCAAAGCGATTTAGAAAAGATTGCTGTATGGTGTGGCAGGTGGCAGTTGACGCTAAATAACGAGAAGTGTGAGGTGATCCACATGAGTTCCAAAAGAAATCAGTTGGAATTCGATTACTCGATAAATAATACAATTCTCAAGGCTGTCAATTCAACTAAGTACCTGAGTGCTAAAATTACGAACAACTTCAGTTGGAAAGACCACATAGATAATATTGTGGGGAAGGCGAGCCAAAGGTTGCGTTTCATTCGCAGGACACTTAGAAGATGCAACAAGTCCACTAAAGAGACAGCTTACACTACAGTCGTTCGTCCTCTGTTAGAATATTGCTGCGCGGTGTGGGATCCTTACCAGGTGGGGTTGACGGAGGACATCGAAAGGGTGCAAAAAAGGGCAGCTCGTTTTGTATTATCACGTAATAGGGGAGAGAGTGTGGCAGATATGATACGCGAGTAGGGATGGAAGTCATTAAAGCAAAGACGTTTTTCGTCGCGGCGAGATCTATTTACGAAATTTCAATCACCAACTTTCTCTTCCGAATGCGAAAATATTTTGTTGAGCCCAACCTACATAGGTAGGAATGATCATCAGAATAAAATAAGAGAAATCAGAGCTCGAACAGAAAGGTTTACGTGTTCGTTTTTCCCGCGCGCTGTTCGGGAGTGGAATGGTAGAGAGATAGTATGATTGTGGTTCGATGAACCCTCTGCCAAGCACTTAAATGTGAACTGCAGAGTAATCATGTATATGTAGATGTAGATGGAAACACACTGATGGCTGACTGCTGTGAAAAATGGAAAAGTACTGAAAATGCAAACAATGGCAGGTGGAGCGTCAGGACGCAACACGTTGGATCATGCACGTAGACACAAACGTCTCGCGCGCCCATTATAGGGTTAGTCTAATAGTTGATGATTTCACCGTCAACGACATCTAGAAGGATGCAGATAGTTTGTACTGGTCTCGGGTGTGCTGCTGAGGAAGGAGTTCCCGGAAGTTTAGATTTTGAGCGCCGTACGGAAATGAAATATAGACCGGCGGAATTGCCGAGAACAAACAGCTGGAAGCTTTGAATGGGTGAGCTTTGGACGAATATTAAAAAAGTCCCGTTTCCATGAAGAGTCGCCCAACTGCTCTATCGTACGTTTCTTTGCAATACTTTGCCTAACCCAACAGGAAACGTTCCACTTGGTGTTCGATGACAGCTATGGTTTCAGAATAATGATATACAGTCTCACTTTGGAATGAATGTGCAAAACCATTTAATGACTGGCCATGGTGGTCCAACGTTCTGGCCTCCACTTTTCCTAGACCTTAATCCACTACATTTTTATTTGTGGGGACACTTAAAGGAACAAGTTCATAGTATTCCACCTATGGATGTACACAACCTAATATAATTATAACTAAGACATAAATATTCACTTTTTAAAAGTCATTTGCAGATGTCTGGCTCGGTGATCCCATGATAAAGCGCGTGGCTGGGAACCGAAACGTCGCTGAATCGTATCCCTGTCGGACCGCAGAGTACCACAATCCACCTTCAACCTAGTCACCTCTCAGCGATGCGAAACTTCTCCAGTAACGACACGTGGTGCGGATTACAGTAGGTCCGCTTTCTCCAGTAGGATTACTACAGGTTAGAGACACGGAAGTCGCCGAAGTGGCATCCAATTGAAAGACTTGCACCATGCCTTTGACACAAACGGTGTCATTATACGGGGAAAGAACAGGTATCAATTTACGTCACATTGATATCCATATTTTCAAGGTATGCACCACCTAGGATATTCGGATGACTTGTACCATTTGCTCTAACAGCTAATTGCTGCAAACGCTTAGACATTAGTGACATTCCTGTGTATGACAGACGCTAGAAAGTACTAATTCTTTTACACACTATTAAAATATTCTTTCACATAACTTATTTGTTTTGTCATCTTCATTCACACGGTGAATGATTTTAATGCCTGATACTAGGAAACAAAATTCATTATTTCTTCTCCTTGCATGTGCGAATCTTGTATTACAAGGGTCATAGAAATTTGTGTTTGCTCCCAGTGAATTGCCGTATTTTACAGACTATAAGATGCACCTTAATTTTCAAACAATGTTTTAAATAATATTTTTAACTTTTTTGTCATTAGACTGCAGAGCCTGATTAAAAATATTGTTAGTTTATAAAATCGAACTGACCTTTAGAATCCCTGAAAATCCTGAAATTTCTTCCAATTCATTCTTCTTCTTCCTCTTCATCGTCATCGTTGTCCTCTTGATATATACGATAGTCTTCACTGCTGCACTTTTTCAACGATTTAACAATAACGACTTCTCTCATGCTAGACCACAACTGGTTTATCCATTGACAACTGTTTGATTGGAGGTCGTTTCAAAGCTCCCTTCGGCGTAAATTTATGTTGGGTTTCATCCATCGCCCATTTGTTTCTTTTCTCTCTCATATACACTTTAAAGGGATTATTTATCGAGACATTAAGAGGTTGCAATCGTGGAGTAAGTCCTCCCGGAATAACAGCAAGGTCTATATTTCCTTGCCTCAATTTCTCTGTCACATAATTTTTCAAATCACGATTAAATTGGTCTAGCACAAGAAGAGAACTCTTATTCAATAAAGCAGTTTTCCTTCTCTCCCACCCTTTGTTAATCCATAATTTCGTATCAGCCTTGTCCATCTAGTGCTTGTCATGTACGTGAAAAACAACATCTGGCGGTATTTAAGAATGTTTTGGCATGTTTTGCGCTTAAAAATGGTAGTTCGAGTAAGGTTAGTACCGTCATCACAACATGATAGGACAACTGGTTAACTGGTTGTTACAGTACAGTTTTTTTAGCACCTTTCATGGCAACAGTTCTGTTGTTCTCGACATCAAATATCAGAGGAGTTTCGTCCATATTCGCTGTGGTGTCACCACCAGACACCACACTTGCTAGGTGGTAGCCTTTAAATCGGCCGCGGTCCGTGAGTATACGTCGGACCCGCGTGTCGCCACTATCAGTGATTGCAGACCGAGCGCCGCCACACGGCAGGTCTAGTCTAGAGAGACTCCCTAGCACTCGCCCCAGTTGTACAGCCGACTTTGCTAGCGATGGTTCACTGACTACAGACGCTCTCATTTGCAGAGACGACAGTTTAGCATAGCCTTCAGCTACGTCATTTGCTACGACCTAGCAAGGCGCCACATTCAGTTACTATGTCTTCTGAACAGATAATATTGTGAGTCATGTACTGTCAAGAGCGACGTTCATCATTAATGGATTAAAGTTAAGTATCAAACTAATTTCGTCCTCTTTCTGAATTCTAATTCCTTGTCATGTTCCAGACCTCACGTCAGTATAGTCCTTCCCTCCTCACGCCAGCCTGCGTGAGCTAAAACGCGTGCATTTCGGCCTCCAATAGTAACGCGGTGTTGGCTCTTCTGCCAACACAACATTCGCTATTTGGCTTAGTTCCACACTGGTTTTCTTTCGATGTTGAATAATAAAGCGATGGACAGATAATACTTTCTCTTCATACTCTTGTGGCATTTTCGGAGACATTTTGGTTTTGGGTCACATGCTAAGTCCATGACGCTTCATAAACTTGTAGCATCAACAACTCCATCCTTAAAGTCTGTTAAGCTCCACTGTAGGGTTAGCTTACGAGTATATATTTCAGTCATTTTTGTATTAATTCCAGTGCCATTTTGATGGTGTCCTTACATCCATTTCAATATGTCGTCTGTTACTTTTGGCTTTTTTGCCTTTAGTCGTCTATTTGCACATTTAGTCTTCCTCATTTTCTGTTGGGGAAGTGCCGGAATGCCGCTCAGCTGCTCTCTTTCTATGCTCCTCTGCATATGCTATTATTTTCAATTTATATCATGAATCTTTCCATTCATTCCATTACGAAACTAGCTACTAACAAAAATATTGTAGTGTTACCAATAACAAAAATCACTTTCAATTCAAGTTCGCTGCACTGCAGACTGCAATGACGCTCACAGTTAAGCAGTGTTCTGATTTTGTGATGGAGGGGCGAGATGGAGACAGTGTTAGCAAGACTGTGAATCTCCGCAACTCACTTTCGTCGCACTGCTGCACTGGTGCTGCTGCCAGTTGAATACAATGTTGC
The DNA here is from genome assembly GCF_023864275.1 of Schistocerca cancellata. Classification (NCBI taxonomy): domain Eukaryota; kingdom Metazoa; phylum Arthropoda; class Insecta; order Orthoptera; family Acrididae; genus Schistocerca; species Schistocerca cancellata. The sequence continues at coordinate 292,008,057 of NC_064632.1, read as the reverse complement.
CATATAAAGATACGTTTCCCGCGGCATCGAATATGTGGCCATTTTTAAGATTGGGGGTAATTTTAAATTAAACACAGGACATTTGTATATGAATTTCGAATATAAGACCAGCTGAATTTTGGAGGCCATTTTTCGAAAAAGAAAGGGCATCTTGTAGTCCTTAAAATACGGCACGTACGGTAATCGCAACAAGTTGCTACTTGAAACTTCCTAGCAGATTAATACTGTGTGAGGGACCGAGACTCGAACTCGGGACCTTTGCCTTTCGCGAGCAAGCGCTCTACCGATTTTTTTTTCTGAATTTTATTTTTATTGTTTATATATATATATATATATATATATATATATATATATATATATATACACTCCTGGAAACTGAAATAAGAACACCGTGAATTCATTGTCCCAGGAAGGGGAAACTTTATTGACACATTCCTGGGGTCAGATACATCACATGATCACACTGACAGAACCACAGGCACATAGACACAGGCAACAGAGCATGCACAATGTCGGCACTAGTACAGTGTATATCCACCTTTCGCAGCAATGCAGGCTGCTATTCTCCCATGGAGACGATCGTAGAGATGCTGGATGTAGTCCTGTGGAACGGCTTGCCATGCCATTTCCACCTGGCGCCTCAGTTGGACCAGCGTTCGTGCTGGACGTGCAGACCGCGTGAGACGACGCTTCATCCAGTCCCAAACATGCTCAATGGGGGACAGATCCGGAGATCTTGCTGGCCAGGGTAGTTGACTTACACCTTCTAGAGCACGTTGGGTGGCACAGGATACATGCGGACGTGCATTGTCCTGTTGGAACAGCAAGTTCCCTTGCCGGTCTAGGAATGGTAGAACGATGGGTTCGATGACGGTTTGGATGTACCGTGCACTATTCAGTGTCCCCTCGACGATCACCAGTGGTGTACGGCCAGTGTAGGAGATCGCTCCCCACACCATGATGCCGGGTGTTGGCCCTGTGTGCCTCGGTCGTATGCAGTCCTGATTGTGGCGCTCACCTGCACGGCGCCAAACACGCATACGACCATCATTGGCACCAAGGCAGAAGCGACTCTCATCGCTGAAGACGACACGTCTCCATTCGTCCCTCCATTCACGCCTGTCGCGACACCACTGGAGGTGGGCTGCACGATGTTGGGGCGTGAGCGGAAGACGGCCTAACGGTGTGCGGGACCGTAGCCCAGCTTCATGGAGACGGTTGCGAATGGTCGTCGCCGATACCCCAGGAGCAACAGTGTCCCTAATTTGCTGGGAAGTGGCGGTGCGGTCCCCTACGGCACTGCGTAGGATCCTACGGTCTTGGCGTGCATCCGTGCGTCGCTGCGGTCCGGTCCCAGGTCGACGGGCACGTGCACCTTCCGCCGACCACTGGCGACAACATCGATGTACTGTGGAGACCTCACGCCCCACGTGTTGAGCAATTCGGCGGTACGTCCACCCGGCCTCCTGCATGCCCACTATACGCCCTCGCTCAAAGTCCGTCAACTGCACATACGGTTCACGTCCACGCTGTCGCGGCATGCTACCAGTGTTAAAGACTGCGATGGAGCTCCGTATGCCACGGCAAACTGGCTGACACTGACGGCGGCGGTGCACAAATGCTGCGCAGCTAGCGCCATTCGACGGCCAACACCGCGGTTCCTGGTGTGTCCGCTGTGCCGTGCGTGTGATCATTGCTTGTACAGCCCTCTCGCAGTGTCCGGAGCAAGTATGGTTGGTCTGACACACCGGTGTCAATGTGTTCTTTTTTCCATTTCCAGGAGTGTATATATATATACATATTGTTTAGTTTTGTTGTGTAATTGATCAGAGGCCTTCTGCGCCCCGCTGGTAATATGTTGAGTCACGTCTTCTCGAAATTGATGTGTTCCGTTCAATTGTTCAGAAATGTTCATTGGTTCAAACAGGAAACCTTCTCCTCTCTTGGCTTAACACATTCCAGCTGCGAGGCGGGTCGTGGAAAGCACTCCCAAGGAAGTTAGAGAAAAATTGTCTGTATTTTGGGTGACGGACAACGACATAATGACGGTCATTGAGGTATGTCCAAAAATCGAGTATAGAGTCTACAGTTTGTCCAAATAGTTAGTGAATGGCATGTCGGGGAATCCAATTCACAGCATTGGTTTTTGTCCGAGGAAAATAGTCACGTTCCGGAAATAATAATGAAAGGGGAGTAATCCGATCCGGAATGTCCCGCGTTAGAAAAGCCACAATATGACGAACCAAGTTCCAAACCTCCGCCGCCGGTCCGCAAACAAACCGATGTTCATCATTGTCTGGCACTCCACACGTGGAACGTAGAGGTGATTGGGCGAGGTAGATACGATGAAGGCGAAATTGGTTGATTTGCTTACCATTGACAGTTTGGTACCAGACAGATTGAACATTCGTGTCAAGGTAACAGGCGAACACCGGGCGCCATACATGACGCCAGTCAACCTGGGGGAACTTTTGTTCAATCGGGTTAGGTGGACGACCTAATTGGAGGACATTGTATACTGCCTTTGTCTTGATTAAAAGCTGTCTTGGTAAGGTGAGGCGTAGATAACTGAGTTCAAGAAAGAAGTATCTTATATAATGGAACTGGGCCGGAACATCCGCGATCATCACTGGGGCTGACAGTGAGACCGGCGAATATGCCGACAGGAGGAGACTAGTGAGGCTCGTTGGGCAACGTGTCCATACCGTCATCTGGGAGCTGACAAATAGGGCGCGAGCTCTATCCGGCACGTGAAACAGACCTATTCCACCTCGTTCACGGGGAAGAGTAAGGGTTGCATAGTTAACTTTGAACAACAGCCCAGGGATGACGAAAGATGCCATCGCTGCCAACATGCGACGTGCCACAGTAAGCGGGAAAGGTAGAACTTGTGCTACATGGGGAACTCGGGATGCGATATAGATATTGACATATCGAGCTCGTTGGAGAATATCTAGGGATCGAAGGCGATGGTCCATAAGACCTGCTCTGATCATTAAAAGGAGGCGTCGGCAGTTGATGGTGGCTGAACGCTGGAGATCAGATGAAAAATCTATTCCCAAACAGCTAATGGTATCAACGGTGGTGAGAGGTGTAACGCACTCCACGGGATGTCCCGTGCCAATGAACATAACTTGTGACTCACGTACGTTTAAAGAGCTACCCGATGCCTCACCATAAGTCGCTACCCAGGTCAAAACAGCTCTAACCTCGTCGGCATTACCTAAACAGATGACTACATCGTCCGCATAGGCCGTGCAACAGAATCGGTAGCGATCTATGGACAACCCTACCAAACGTTGTCTTAGTCCACATAGCACGGATTCCAAGGAAAAGGCATACAAAATCGCTGATAGAGGGCAACCTTGACGTACGGATCGACCTATTGTTATCGGAGGAGTGAGTCTGCCATTGTACATAATCCTGGCTGAGGCACCCCGCAGAAGGCGCATCACTACCGTGATAACGGGGACTGGGAAACCCATATGGTGGAGAACGACCGTAAAGAACGAATGGTCAACCCTATCAAAAGCTTGACTAAAGTCAAAAGACGCAAGTGTCCCAGAGGGCGTTGTGCCTGGATAACGGCGATCCTATCCCTGTAGCGGTATAAAGCCGTGCGGATATTATTATCCCCTCCCAAAGATGCTTGGTCTGGCGACACAACATATCGGGCAACGTTTTTAAGTCGTGCCGCCAAAAGGCGAGTGAAGATTTTCATATCACTGTTAAGGAGGGTGATGGGCCAATAATCACTGATATTGTTGCCACCATGCGGTTTATGTACAGGAATAATAATTCCTTCCATGAAAGCGTTCGGCACAGGTACTTCCGGAGACATCAGTTCCCGACAGATGGAGGTGAAGGCGGACTCTAACAAATCACGGAAGGTGCGATAAAATTCGAGGGGAAGACCGTCGGGTCCTGGGGAGCGATTGATGGATCCTGCCCGGATCGCATCACGGACTTCATTATCAGTCACCTCTGACATCAAGTCAATCGCCGCATCTCCTGGGATACCACCGAAGTTGAACTGTGAGACTTCCTCGATCAACTCTGGGGAATGTGGAATTGCGGCGTAGAGCTGCTGGTAGTGGGCGTGAAGCACATTCCCTATTGCAGATTGGTTTACGTAGCGACGCCCTTCTTGGTCTGTTAGGACGTGAATCAATTTTCGGCGTCGATTTTGGCGTTCTTGGATGATATGGTACATCGACGGATGTCCATGAGGTATGCGATCAGCAGTACGAGATCGTACTATCGCTCCTTCCAAATGCCTCCGCATGAGATTGGAGATTTGGACCTTAGCATGGTTCATCCTTGTATGGCGCTCAGCGGAGGCCGGCATCGTGAAGCATTCTCGTAGGACCCTGTAGTAAAAGTCCATAGTGCTCTTCCTCCAGGCGACAACATCTTTGCCATACCGGATCAAAGTTTTTCGAAGAGCAGGTTTTGCACACTGGATCCACCAGGATATGGTAGACGGATACGTGGGACGGCGTCTATGTGATCCATGTGTCTTCTATTAAAAGTCGACAGTCAGGTGAATTAAGAAGTGCCGTGTTCAGTTTCCATAAACCACGTCCGTGCCATACTGCCTGTCTTGTGAGAACAACATCACAGAAGTAAGCCTCATGATCTGAGAAAGTAACAGGCCAGATTTCAGCCTGTCGAATGTGTTGAATTAGGGATCGCGAGATGTCAATGCGATCCAGTCGGCTAGAGGAGTGTGCAGTGTAGTACGTAAAGCCCAATAAGATCACCGTGAACATGTCTCCACGTGTCAACAAACTGTAGCCGCGTGACGACTGTTTCCAGAGCTGCGAATGGTGAGTGACGCGGCAATTGATCCTGAGGTCGCTGGGTGCAGTTGAAGTCTCCACCCTAGACCTAGTCATCGTGTGGTCCCATAAAAAGGGGTGTAACTTCATTCGCGAAGAAGGCATTGCGTTCACGACGGTAGCTGGAGCCCGACGGCGCATAAATGTTGACGATGCGTACACCAAAGAGAGTAAGGGCCATACCTCTGCCGTTGGAGAGGTATAGGACATCTTCGGCAGGAAGACCTTCTCGTAAGATGATGGCAACACCACTACCGGTGTCCGAAGCGGGAGAGAGATGCGCCGTGAAGCCATGTGGTGGTGAAAAATCGGCGACATGCACTTCCTGAAAAAGCGCAATATCTCTGTCCACATCATAAATCATATCACGGAGCAGCGCTAGTTTGTGGGGCGCACGAATGGTCGCGAGGTTAATCGTTGCGACACGATAATGCTTGTGTTGGAGTCCCACAGGCACAGGTGGGGCTCCTTCTTCAGGAGCGAGAGGTCGTCGATCTTGCCGGTCCGCTGAAGAGGTCGCTATTGTGGAGAGTTTTCGGGCGCGGGCGCAACCGATGGGGGCGCCCCAGCATCAGCACCGTCCACCCCAGTCGCTCCGATCTCCACGTCGTCTGCCCAGGAGACTGATACTGCGGTAGGGCATCGGCTGTGCACATCATCCACGTGGAGAGGAGACGTAGTTTTCGGCTCAGCGGATAGGCTCTCTCCAACGTCGACCTGTGGGGGCGACGGCGCCAGTAAGGAGGGGTGTTCGTTGCCAGTGGTCGCCTGTGGCGGGTCGTTCGCATCAGCCTTTTGGTCATCAAAGAGCGGTTTGTCGTCCATCTTCGGGTCTGCATCCCTGGTATCCATCCGTAGAATGGATTCATCAGGGGGCGTACGGCTACGTTTCTTTCTCTTTCGTGTCGACCCCTGTTTTCGAACATGTCGTTCAGAGTCTGATTGCGGGTGGCTTTCGTCTGACTCCGGACCAGTCTGAAGGAAAGCAGAAGTAGGTACCACTCCCGTATCAACGTCCATCTCAGTAGCAGTTTCAGCCACAGTGCTGCGAGGATTCGGCAGGTCAGGATCTGGCGTCTGTGGCACCTCAGAAGGAATCTCAGTAGCGGTTGCAGCTACCTGATCAGACGACGTCAACGGAGCAGGAAGACCCTGTGTAGAGGTGCTACCTTCCTGGGCAACCTTGGCATATGTGACAGGGATCTGAGTGATCACCGCTGGGGACGCTTCCTCGCCGACCGGCGTCTGGATCAGGCGGCGTCGCATGCAGGCGGATCTGACGTGGCCTTCTTGTCCACAACCCGCACACGTTCGGGGATGGCCGTCGTACATGACAATGGCTCGCACCCCGCCAATTGTCAGGTATGACGGTATATGTTTTTTCAGTTCAAGTTTGACCTGACGTACACCATTAAGGACATGGTAGGTCGTGAAGGTTTGCCATTTTTCCTCTACGTAACCGTTGGCGTTACCGTATGGTTGTAACGCAGAGACAACTTCGTCCTTCGGCACTTCAAAAGGTAGTTCAAACACCCTAATCGTGCGTTGACCGTACTCTGCGAGTTCAAGTGTTACAGCTCCGACGTGACCATCAGAGTATTTGAACTTAAGTCCATTGGCATGGCGGCGAATAACATCTTCACACACCTCGGTGTTTGTCATTTTAATATAAACGACACTACTCGTGATCGAAAAATGAATTCCGACAACGTGGTTAGGATCTAAGCGAACTTCTTCACGTATGAACGTTTCAACTTCATGTGCACGAGGTCGCGCATGTTCAGCTGGGGAGGAAACATTAAGGGTCGCACGGCGGTAAGCGCTCGACATGTTGTTCACGGTGGACGGACGCAAGCCTTAAAGCTACGACGCGGAAGTAAACAACGCCGGCAGCGGAGCACTGGCCGGCGCACGGGGCCGTCCGCACGCTGCCACGGCTGAGAGCCGACACCGACTGAGCTACCCGAGCACGACTCACGCCCCGTCTTCACAGCTTTAATTCCGCCAGTACCTCGTCTCCTACCTTCCAAACTTCACAGAAGCTCTCCTGCGAACCTGCAGAACTAGCACTCCTCGAAGAAAGGATATTGCGGAGACATGGCTTAGCCACAGCCTGGGGGATGTTTCTAGAAGAGAGCGCTTGCCTGCGAAAGGCAAAGGTCCCGAGTTCGAGTCTCGGTCCGGCACACAGTTTTAATCTGCCAGGAAGTTTCATATCAGCGCACACTCCGCTGTAGAGTGAAAATTTCATTCTAAGTTGCGACTCATTGCCTCGGAACTTTTATTTCCGCTTGAGCTAGCTTTGAAGCTACTATAGACTCGTCATTAGATGGAAATATTTAAAGAAACATAATTTCGCTGACCACGTGCAACCGTAGCTAAAATTTTGCAGATGTCGTAAAATCAAAAACGTTATTTGATTTTTGTGAGACTTCCAACGAAGAAACACTAACACAACAGGACCAGTGTCGGTATTCGTATACTTTACGATCCTTACACGTCAGTGTCTTTTGAATACTTTCTTCAAGTTGGGTTCCTCTACATTCCCATTGAGCCGCCAACTTACATTACGCGGAAAGACCACAAAGATAAGATAAGAGAGAGTAGGGCTCGTACAGAGGCATATAGGCAGTCATTTTCCCTCGTTCTGTTTGGGAGTGGAACAGGGAGAGAAGATGCTAGTTGTGGTATGAGGTACCCTCCGCCACGCACTGGTGGATTGCGGAGTATGGATGTAGATGTAGATGTAGAAAGGAACCTGACGAGCATTCGAACCACAGCTCCATGGTGGATGTGGGTTTCACGGCCCAGCAGGACACCCATTGAGCTAGATGGCTGCTAGGGTAGTGTGAGGAGATACATGATCCTCTGTACACTCAGATGCGCTGTACGGCGTGACAGTGGCTCCAGCTCTTCGTTTTCATACAACTGTTATCAAAATGCACGCTATATGACTTTGCTAGATAAACTTTTGCGTTGAATCTGGATGAAGAAACGTTTGTCGACCTCCAAGTGCGTCACTTTTTCTTCACCCTGTATATTGTTCTTCCCGGAGGTCAATAGTGAAGAAACCTTCGAAGGTGTTAAGCACGTAAGAGAAACAAAAATGCTCACTGCTTAAGCACATCGGACAATGAATTAGTCATCTTCAGACATCACGCTAACACCTCCTCTAGCCTTGACAATGGCGACAATTCGGCGCGGAAAAGTGCCGTCAAATATCTTCAGATATGCTACACTGAAGCGCCAAAGAAACTCGTATAGGCACGCGTATTCAAATATAGAGATACGTAAACAGGCAGAATACGGTGCAGCGGTCGGCAGGGCCTATATAAGACAACAAGTGTCTGGCGAAGTTGTTAGATCGGTTAGTGCTGCTACAATGGCAGGTTATCAAGAATTAAGTGAGTTTGAACATGGTGTTTAATAGTCGGCGCACGAGTTATGCGACACAGCGTCTCGGAGATAGCGATGAAGTGAGACGTTTCCCTTACGACCAATTCACGAGTGTACCGTGAGTATCAGGAATCCGGCAAAACATCAAATCTCCGACATCGCTGTGGCTGGAAAAAGAACCAACGACGAGTAATGAGAATCGTTCAACGTGACAGAAGTGCAATCCTTCCGAAAATTGCTCCACGTTTCAATGCTGGGCTATCAACGAGTATCAGCGTGCAAACCATTCCTTTACTGCTTGCTCAATATACAGATTGAATAACATCGGGGAGAGGCTACAACCCTGTCTCACTCCCTTCCCAACCACTGCTTCCCTTTCGTGCCCCTCTACTCTTATAACTGCCATCTGGTTTCCGTAAAAATTGTAAATAGGCTTTCGCTCCCTGTATTTTACCCCTGCCACCTTCAGAATTTGAAAGAGAGTATTCCAGTCAACATTGTCAAAAGCTTTCTCTAAGTCTACAAATGATAGAAACGAAGGTTTGCCTTTTCTTAATCTAGCTTCTAAGATAAGTCGTAGGGTCAGAATTGCCTCAACGCAAGAAATTCCGCACAGATGGTCCTTCGTTGCTCTTTATGTTCTGTTAGGCAAGGGCCCAGCGGGCACACACCTTTGAGTACCCCAATTGGGGGAAGACAGTGTCAGCACTACCAACAGAGAAGCCCAGTTGAGCAGCAACGAGTTTGGTTGTGATCCGTCGATCACCTCGAACGAGTGTGTCCGCACGTTCCAACACTGCGGGAGTCACAGCTGTGCGCGGCCGGCCGACACGCTGGAGACCGGAGAGTTTTCCGCGACACAGACGAAATGGTGACAGACGCCTCGCCCAACTACTCACAGTGCTTTTGTTCACTGCCAGGTCTCCATAGACATTCTTCAATGAATATTGGCGATGCTCTGGTTTTCCGCCAAAAGAAACTCAATGACAGCTCTGCTTGGAACGCACCTTTTGAAGACACCGTATAGCGCCGCCATCTACGGGAACTTCATTAAACTATAGGCGCCGAAGCGGGACTATTCCACTGTGCCTCACAACAAATTCCGCATTATTTGAAACGAAATTGGGTGAGAAAATGAAGTGATGCATTACTTATTGAACGCCCCTCGTAAACATCCTGGTTGATATTAGTGACAACCCGAACGTCCAATACAATTTATGGTACGAAAAACATCCCGACACTCACAGAATCATCCCCGGTTCAGCTACATCCTCCACACGTTGCAGATTAAATGCTTCATATGGCCCTGGTACACAAAACGCCTTTTATCATTTGAAAGGAGACAAAATTGCGGTTGTCGTTCCACACTCCACGTCCCAGAACAGCTAACGTCCAGTTTCTGCATTTTCTGACAGTTTGAGAATTTGTGCCGGCCGCTGTGGCCGAGCGGTCCTAGGCGCTTCAGTCCGGAACCGCGCTGCTGCTGCAGTCGCAGGTTCGAATCCTGCCTCGGGCATGGATGTGTGTGATGTCTTTAGGTTAGTTAGGTTTGAGTAGTTCTAAATCTAGGGGACTGATGACCTCAGATGTTAAGTCCCATAGTGCTTAGAGCCGTTTGAACCATTTTTTGAGAATTTGTGTTCGTGAATAATGAACAACTTTCTGGAACAAAGTGTACGACTTCAGTCTTTACAAAGGTAGTTCTTAGTCTTAGTATGGATTCAGAGAACTGAGCTGCAAGTTTGACAGAGAGATCATGTTTTTCATGAAAAATTGCATTAAACAGTAAATGTGTGCAGCAGTAGCAGTCAGTGTGTCCAGTTTTTTCAAAAGGCTTTTGCAAGACGTTTTTTAACTAACACCACAAATCTACATCTACATCTACACACCGCAAGTTACGTTATGGTGTGTGTCTCCTTCTCCCTTTTTCTGGTCCGCGGGAAGAGCGATTGATGGTAAGTCTCCGTCTGAGCCCGAATCTCTATCATTTTACCTTCGCAGTCTTCAGTCTTTACACTTCATTTGCTTAGGAGGAAGTAATATATTGGTCGAGTCTTCTACGAATGTAAGCTCTCTGGATTTTAACAGTAAACTACACCAAGATGCGCAACGCCTCTCTTGTAGCGTCTGTCACCGAAATTGGGTAAGCATTCTCGTGACGCTTTCGCGCTTTGCTAAAGAAACTGTAACGAAACACGCTACTTTTCTTTGGATCTCTATTCCCTGTATCACCATTATCTGGTATGGATCCCAGACGACAACCAGTACTAAAGTACTGATCGGACGAAGGTTTTGTAAGAGACCTCTTTCATGGGTGGACTACAGTTCCTGTGGATTCTTCCAATAAATCACAGTCTGGCATCTGCATTACTTGCGATTAGTTTTACTTGGTGGTGCCATCTTAAAGCGCTCCACTCGCATACTCCCAGATATTTAATGCATCTGACTGCTTCCAGTGGTTGTTCTCCAATCGTGTAACCCTACAAAAATGAATGTTTCTACCTATTCGTGCGCAATAGCTACATGTGTTTACGTTCAGAGTCAGCTGCCAATCCTTGCACGAAGCGTCGATTCTCTACATGTCTTCCTGTGTTTTCGCTGCACTTTTTTAGCTTTGAGACTTTTCTGTATACAAAAGCATCATTCACGAAAAGCCTCATGTAAATCCTGACGTTAACTACAAGGTTACTTATATATATATCGTGAAAACTAACGGTCCTAGAACACACCCTTAGGGTGCACCCCAAGTTTTATGTCTGAAGATTTCTTCCCGTTGAGAATGACAGGCTGCTTTCTATTTGCTACGAACTCTTGTAATTCAGTCACATATCACATATGTTCCACAGGCGTTTGTATTTTTCAAATAATTTGTATTACATTATTTTGGAGAAAGAATCCTTTAGTTGATGAGGTACCCCAAAATATGACATCGAATGGCATTATGAAATGTAAGTCAGAAGTGTATGCCAGCGTCTTACTTTTACATCACACATATCTGTAACAGCTCAATCAAAGGTTTGGTTAGGTGTGTTAGCAGTTCTGTGATATGCTCCTTTTAACTAAATTAACTAGTTTTGGGAAGAAAATAAAAATAAATCGAACTGCTTTGCATCAAGACGGGCCCACAATCTCAAATAAGTAACAATTTGCAATGCCAAGAATTAATCACTGTAAATCTTTTCTATCTGTATATCGTTACATTTTAAGAAATAAACGTGTTCTAAACTGCATAAGGTGAGTTTTTTCATAATGTTTTAAATAACAGTGAAGTGGCTAGAAACTTTTAATAAAGTACGCGAAAACTTCAGTAACATCTCTTTCTGAGCCTAGCTTTGATTTTGTATTTATCGTGCGCAAATTAAAGCTGCTTTCGTTATTTTGCAAAAACAGACATAATGTCTTATGGGATAACAGCAATCAGTGATTTTATAATGTTACTTAAAATCCGTCTTGATTGCAAATTTTTTTATTATTCATATGACCGATTTCGGTTCATTCAGAACCATCTTCAGATCGGATATTTCAGTTACAGGAGTAACCCGTCCAAATCCAGCAACTTTCACATGCTACGCTTTCGTTATTGTTGAAAAATTATTAAGTCACAGAAGAAGTTGTAGAGGTCATAAGATGGAACCTTCTGGGACAGCACACATTACTAGTTCCATTTCGGCTGAGGTTTTTCAAACTTTAATAACAGTGAAGTACTTAAAAATTTCATCAAGCTATCATTGATTTTCTATTTATTGTCATGTTTTAGCGTGTGCAAATAAAAGAAACTTACCATCTGGTTAGGTTAGTGGTGAAAAGTCATTAATTTACAGAAGAAGTTACTGAGTCGTAAGGTGGAACCTTGCCGGACACCACAGATTAATAGTTCCAATTCGGCTGAGTTTATTCACACTTCAGTACCGGTGAAATGGCTAGAAAATATTTAAGTACTTGAAAACTTCAGTAATATCTTTCTTATTTTGTCTTTGATTTTCTATTTATCTCCATGTTTTTATCGTGTGGAAATAAAAGTAACTTACCATCTGATTTCGTCTCTGTTGAAAAGTCATTAGTTACAGAAGAAACTGTAAGGGTCGTAAGATGGAACGTTGTTGAACACCACACATTAATAATACTAATGCAGCTGAAGATTGACAGTTTAATACAGGACTCTTCGAGGCGCAGCGCCTTTGCATCGCTCCTGTCACTTGCTAGGACGGTATCATTTTAGGCATGAGTCATCGACAGATGTCACCAGCTGACATGGACCTAAGTTACAGAGCTGCTTGTAGTTGTACTAGTAGGCGGCAGAGGTCAGCAGTTGACGGACAGTGCTAGCAGTCGTAGTCAAAACAATGTTGTAAAGTTATGTTTGATTAATATTTAATGTATTTGCATAACTATAATTGTTTTATATGTGTAGTAATTAGCAGTGTGAGCGTTGTATGAGTGAAGAAGAACAGAAGTACATGAAAATTGTTTTGTTTATTCACGAAGTACCAGTTAAACTATACAGGGGATTTACTATAATTAAATGTGCAGTCAGTTTATGGTACTAATAAATCGTGAGTAGAACACAAATTAATGATTAATTTCGGAAGGAGTAATTTTATATTTGATACTTTTCTAAATTTATTTATTTAGCAATTGCCATAGAAAGAAATGTTTTACTATGATTGGTCATTGAAGTAAAGCGCGGGTTAGCGCGGGATAATACTGCAACCTGATTTGCTTTTTTTGTGATATCAGCCAATCAGAAAAATGCAGGCTCGCGCCAATCTATGCTGGGAACAAAGCCTTTGGTGTGATCTAGAGAGGAGTCGGGGGCTGGGTGTTCGAACTTGTAACATCTGATTGAAAGCAGCTTTTACGAAAGTACTGTAAAATCGCGGAAAAATGCTAATTACGAGTTCGCGAAGTAGTACAAAGTGTATTTAAGTGAACGGTATAGTGGAATTTCGGACGGAATATCAAAATTATTGCTTTTGACTGTTAGTTAAAACCGCGTGGCGTGTTGTGCGTTCTAAGACTGGAACAGGTATTACGTGTAGAGCAGAGTGCACAACATTTTCATAACTATACGATCAAGTGAACTCTATTAACTTCGGTAACGGGTGTAAATACCATAAACTGGCTACGTGTGTGATTGTGGTGTGCTTGGGAACTTTGCATTGTGTAGACACTTAGTACGGACTTGGCAGTATTAACTGTACTCTTTATCGTAAAAATACACCTGAAAATTTACATTGCCAAGTTAAAACTTTTATTTCAGTACTAGCCCCATCCCGTTTACAGGACAATTCTATGTATGTTGCGACCTGCAGTAGACAGTAGTGGCCTAGCTAGACAAATGAACATTGCTGGACATTGGCAGGGCGGTAAAAAGTGACGTGCCGCGCCGCATCTTATTCTGTTGATACCCTTTATTTGGCTGGTGCACTTTCGGAGGCTGCTGGTACTTCACGCACAGTAGCTTCTTCGCTGTGCATTTGTGACGTCATTGAGACTAGCTCGCCTGTCGATAGAACGAGCTCATGAGTTGCCATGGCAACGGATGCTTGCGGTTGTCGATAAAGCGGGGAGGCTGGGTCGCTATGGCAACGGTAGGAGGGGAACGTGGCGGCGAAGGCGGGGAGGGAGGGTGGTGGGGAGCGGCGGCGAGTGTGACTGTGACGGATGTGGGGCGCCAGGAATATTGATGGCTGCGCGCAGCCTCATCTCGCAAACAAAAGGGCCATTCGGAGCCGCGCACTGGGCCAATAGACGGAGCCACCTGCACGCGCCGCTGACAATCTCTGTCCTGTTTATAGTCTGGCGCACGTCTACTCTGCAAATCAAAGTATGTTATAACTCAGATCTTAATCTATTCACAGACGATGATTGCAAGTAATCAGCCGAGATGAAATAACTGCTACTTAAATACCAACATTTGATATCGATTAGCTTAAAAAGTACTTAATTGTAAAATAAATCTTCGGGGTAATGAGTCGCAACTAATTGTTGCACGAAGATTATTGGCACTCCTAAAAAAGAGCTCTATGACTCATATTAAGAGAGTCACGTGTCCGAGACGACTTGTGCGTCCTTACAACAAGCATTCCGATTAATCGTCGCTTAAACGATGATGAGATACATACGTTTTGTGAAACGGCAAATAAACAGTATGAGAATAATGAGAAGTTTATCACGAATATTCTCGTCAGAAACTAAAGTTCAGCCGTCTGCGCAGGTCAGTCGTCAGAACATCCGGAACAAGTCATCAGAAAATCCTCGTCGGAACACAACTTCAAAATACGAAGAACGACATTGCAACAGTAAGCGACATCTGTAGTTTTTCATGTAACGGTAAGTTAATTACAAGTTCTTGCTAAGATATAAGACGCGTTAGCTGGTTTACAGAACTTTCGTATTTTCTCGGCTCATTATTTGTAAGAGTGGATTTAATTTACGTCTGCGCAATGCAAAATCTATGTTCAAACGGCATCGGACGATACATTCTTGAACTCACCGCGAGAGGGACCATTTCCACACTTATTGAGTGCAGAAACAAACTTCCTGGAATGCTTTCAACAGGCAGTACCCCTTAGCACTAGAATTGGCCATGCGACGCCGTTTTGATGAACAGTCTGCGGAACTTTTGACTGGAAAGACTGCCTGGAACTGTACTCTAACTCGACTTTAACTATGAAGTTGTGCTGGTATATTCATCCTAACTACGTCTACCAACAATCATCTACGAATGGGATTCGAATGGCTTTGTGATACTGCAAATCATGTGCTCAATTGTGCATGAAAAACAGTGGTAAACATATTTTTGAATTGTAGCTCGTTCTACTTTGCGGTATCTGGCTACAATCACACAAGTTTCAGCATGCTTGCGCTGTCATCAAAGATATTTTTATTTCTACTTTTGTAAAACGTTTTGTTGACTTTGGAACACGTGAGCGCATTCACAGACAACTGCTGAAGTGCTACGTTAATTATTATTGGTGTTCCGTTTGTACGGACATAGATGAACGTACTTTGTATTTTAGAAAGCCAACGAAGTGTAAGAGGTTGCACTAATATACTAAATCTGTTAGCGACAAATAATCATGAACAATTAGGGAGCGTTTTGATGGGCCCAAGAATTGGCGATATAAGGTCGTTGTAGCAAGACTGAATACTGCAAGATGCAAATCCAGCAAAACCAAGCGCATAATATGTGTATAACTAAACCTCTTTATGCCAAGAGACAGTCTCTGTTCTTTCCACACTAATTATTCAAATACTGGCCAAATGTGACTTAAATTAAAAAGAAATAATGGGACGGCAAATGAGAGTTTTATAGGAATTACAATAATAAGAAACGCAACAGATCACCGGCGGTACACAAAACAGTTCAGAATACTGTTGCAGAATCAACGCAGAAAGCATGCCAGACTTAAAATAACGAAATAAGTGCAAGGTGCAACGGTTTTCAGATGCTCGAAACTTAGTGTGCACTTCAATACCAGGTGCATTTAATAGTTTCACAACAACAAAATTCTGTTTCAAAATCTGGCAGAAAATCGAAGAGATTCTGGTCGTACGTAAATACGCCAGTGGCGGGACACAATAACTTTACTACGTCAGCGCTACTGATGCGGAGGTACTAAATATGGTTTCTCAAAAGTCTTCACCAAAAATGATGCAGTAAACATTCCAGAATTAGAATCAAGAATAGCTACCAACACAAGTAATTTGGAAGCAGCGGAGCAACTTAAGTCACTTAATAAAGGCAAGTCGTTCAGTTCAGATTATATACCCATTAGGTTCCTTTCACTGTAGGCTGATGAAATAGCTCAATTTTCAGCAGTCACACACAAGCGCACGCTAGACGAAAGATCTGTATGTAAAGACTAGAAAGTTGGACAGGTCACATCAATATTCAAGAAAAGAAATAGAAGTAGTCCACTAATCGTAGACTCATATCGGCGATACCAATTAGTAGTAGGATTTTGGGGCATATACTGTGTTCCATCATCGTGAAATACTTCGAGGAGAACGATCTATTTACACATAACCAGCACGGATTCGCAAAATATTATTATGAAATACAGTTGGTTCTTTATTCACAGAAAATAATGAGTACCATCGACAGGGGATTTCAAGTTGAGTCCATATTTTACAAAGCATTTTCGACCGTTCGTAGAAAGTGACTTCCAGTCAGATTACATGCCTCTGGGATATTGCCTCATTTGTGTGAATGGCTTCATGAGCTCGTAGTAATTGAGGGGAAGTCATCAAGTGAACCGAAGGTGATATCAGTTGTTACCCAGGGAAGTGTTATAGAGCTTCTACTGTTCTTAATCTACACAAACAACTGAGGAAACATTTTGAGTAGCCCTTTTAGACTGTTTGCACATGATGCCGTCGCTCATCAGTAATGTTATCAGAAGATCAAAACGAACTGCTGAATGATTTTACACATATACGGTGCGAAAAGTGGTAACTGGTCCTGAACAATTAAAGGTGTGAGGTCCTCTAGATCAGTACTAAAAAAATACGATTAACTTAGTCTACAATATAATTAACATTACTAAAGGTTGTAGATTCATCTGAATACCAAGGGATTACGATCACAAACAAGTTAAATTGAAACCAATTTTGTGGAGAAAGTGGAACAAAGACTGCATTTTATCGGCAGAACACTATGAAAGTGCAACAAATCTACTAAAGAGAGTTCTTGCACTACGCTTGTCCGTTCTCTTCTGGAATACAGTTTCGTGGTATGGGATCCATACCAGATATGACTGTCGGAGAACGAAGAAAATCTTCAGAGAAGGGCAGCTTATTTTGTATTTTCACGAAACAGGGGAGAGAATGTCATGGATCTGATAAGCGAGGTGGTGTGGTAATCATTAAAAGAGAGGCGTTTTCAGTTGTGACGAGATCATTTAGAGTGGCTGGTTGCTGTTGCCTTCTCTGTATTGGTCAGATTCACGAAATTTTTAACTCAGACTTTTCCTTCGAAGGCCGAAAAATTTTGATGATTTCCACCTACATAAGGAGAAATGACCATTGTAATAAAGTAATACCGAGTGAGGTGCGCGGTGGTTAGCACTATAGACTCACAATCGGGAAGACGACGGTTCAAACCCGCGTCCGGCCATCCTGATTTGTAGGAGGAGGAGGAGGAAATTAGTGTTTAACGTCCCGTCGACAACAAGGTCATAAGGGACGGTGCACAAGCTCGGATTAATGAAGGATCGGGAAAGAAATCGGCTGTGTCCTTGCAACCATCCTGATCCCACTGCAGACTCCTAACTAAGGTACGGGCATATGGGATTGGTTCCCAAGTATGTGAGTGGCTCGAAGACTTCTTAAGTGATAGAACCCAGTACGTTGTCCTCGATTGTGAGTGTTCATCAGAGGTGAGAGTACCATCTGGAGTGCCCCAGGGAAGTGCGGTAGGTCCGCTGTTGTTTTCTATCTACTCGTACATAAATAATCTTTTGGATAGGGTGGATAGCAATGTGCGGCTGTTTGCTGATGATGCTGTGGTGTACGGGAAGGTGTCGTCGTTGAGTGACTGTAGGAGGATACAAGATGACTTGGACAGGATTTGTGATTGGTGTTAAGAATGGCAGCTAACTCTAAATATACATAAATGTAAATTAATGCAGATGAATAGGAAAAAGAATCCTGCAATGTTTTAATACTCCATTAGTAGTGTAGCGCTTGAAACAGTCACGTCGATTAAATATTTGGGCGTAACACTGCAGAGCGATATGAAGTGGGCCAAGCATGTAATGGCAGTTGTGGGGAAGGCGGATAGTCGTCTTCGGTTCATTGGAAGAATTTTGGGAAGATGTGGTTCATCTGTAAAGGAGACCGCTTATAAAACACTAATACGACCTATTCCTGAGTACTGCTCGAGCGTTTGGGGTCACTATCAGGTAGGATTGAGGGAGGACATAGAAGCAATTCAGAGGCGGGCTGCTAGATTTGTTACTGGTAGGTTTGATCATCACACGAGTGTTACGGAAATGCTTCAGGAACTCGGGTGGGAGTCTCTAGAGGAAAGGAGGCGTCCTTTTCGTGAATCGCTACTGAGGAAATTTGGAGAACCAGCATTTGAGGCTGATTGCAGTACAATTTAACTGCTGCCAACTTACATTTCGCGGAAAGACCACAAAGATAAGATAAGAGAGATTAGGGCTCGTACAGAGGCATATAGGCAGTCGTTTTTCTCTCGTTCTGTTTGGGAGTGGAATAGGGAGAGAAGATGCTAGTTGTGGTACGAGGTACACTCCGCCACGCACCGTATGGTGGATTGCGGAGTATGTATGTAGATGTAGATGTAGATATAGGTTTTCCGTGATTTCTCTAAATCGATTCAGGAAAATGCCGGTATGGTTCCTTTGAAGGGGCACGTCCGACTTCCTTCCCCATCCCTCCCTAATCCGATGGGACCGATGACATTGCTGTTTGGTCCCCTTCCTCAAATTAACCAAGTAACAACCAATAAAATAACGTAATCAGACGTCGCTTGGAGAAATTTATGTGTTCATCTTTCTCAACTGCTGTTCGAGAGTTAAACGTTACAGAAATAGCATGTAAATGATTCTAAGAACCTTCTGTCAAGCACTTGAGTGTGAATTGCAGAGTATTCGTGTAGATGTAGAGGTAGAGTCGAATTGCAGGGAAACATTTCATAATTAGTTGGGTAAAACTATTGTCATTTTTTTGTGTTATCTTCATAATAAAATTAATTACAACGTATTACAAAACGTACCAGTTTTGCTCCATTTACACAACCTAATTAAAAGAAAAGTGAATCACTCGGAGGAGGAGAGGAATACAAAATGAAATTTTACAGGTTAAGAGTGTATGTGATGTTCAGTGATAGCAGAAAAAGCCAAATTTACAATGAAGTCGGCAGTACCAGCTTATTTATTAGCATGATGCTGAAATACCTTTGGTGCGGATGCACCCACCAGTACGGCGTTCTACCTCCCTTGGGCTAGGTGCATGCACTGATTGGGAAGGGAGTCATAGAGCCGCTGTATCCGGTAAGCTTTGCCTGCAGTTGTTGTAAGTGGTCCTCGTTTTCCTGGATATTGCCATTGAGGCTGGTTTCACTCGTGGTCTACAGGGAACAGATGTAAAGATCTTGCTGACCACCCAGGGTGGTACCTCAACATCACGAGACAGTTTTAGAGACACATGCTGTGTGTGGAAGAGCTCTGTCATATCGGAAAGTGGCACCAAAACACTGTGGCATGAGAGGCACCTCGTGAGGATGCAGGGTGTCCCTGACGTACAGTTGTGCTGTCACTGTTCCACAGTCACTATAACCCATGACCTGAAACACCCGATGGCTCCCCACACCATGACGCCCGCAATAACACAGCTATGTTTCCAAAATATAGGAGGAATGGGACGTCTCTCGAAGTCGCCACTATACTCGCCGATGAGTGCCATCCGTTGTTGCACACAACGCGGCGCCATTCATCAGTAATCCTACGAGGGTTGCCCAGAAAGGAATGCACCGCATTTTTTTTCTCAGCCGAAAACAATGCTACGAATGCGAAACGTTGCGTATGCACTATTGGAAGTCTCCTGAGTGAGCGCGCCAAGTATTCGTCTCTTCTGACAAATAGCGTAGCTGCAGGACAGTTTCAAAATAATGTCTATAGGTTACAAGCAACGTGTCATCACTGAATTTCTCACAGCAGAGAAAGAGACTGTGATGATTATTCACAAACATTTGTGCAAAGTCTATGGAGTATCTGCTGTCGACAGAAGTACAGTTAGTCGTTCGGCATGGAGGGTGAGGTCATCAGAAGGCGGTTCGGCGGAGCTCCACGATTTGCAGCGGTCGGGGAGACCATCGACAGTTGTCACACCTGACACATCTGACCAAGCCCCCTCGGACTTCCACTTGTTTGGGCCATTAAAGGATGGTATTCGCGGAAGGCATTTTGAGGACAATGAGGAGGTGATTCACACAATGAAGCACTGGCTCCGCCATCAGGACAAGGATTGCTAACAACAGGGCATACACCGCCCTTGTTTCGCGCTGCAGGAAGGCCATACAACGGGATGGAGATAACGTGGAAAAATAGGGTGTGAAGATAAAACACCATTCCTTCGTGTGTGTAATTCTCCTTATCTTCAATAAATAATTGTTGAAGAAAAAAATGCGGTGCATTACTTTCTGGGCAACAGCACCACTTCAGTCGCAGCAGCTTGTATTGTGGTGTTACAGCAGTCTGAGATGGTAATTCCCTACTCTAGCTGCTGCTAGTCTCTGATCAATAGCGCGGGATATAACACTATGTTGCAGGAAGATCATTACCGTACCTTTTCCCGGACGGCAGATGTGGAGCGGTTTCGAAGTGCTTGGTGCACAATCTGTGATCCTTCATTCCCAGGCAATCGATCTTCGACCCACTGGCACTTCAGAATGCTCCAAAAATCTGGACATAGGATTATTCTACTATGTAAAGCTACAATGAGGCAGATGAGACTGTCCTGCTCCAGACGCTGTATACCTGTGTCCTTCACAGTGACCATCAAGCATCTTGTGCACGCTGTGCACGTCCCTGATGCACCCTACCAGGCCTGCTAACAATACTACACATGAACAACACTAATACACTCTGGTGGCCGTTCTGCCTGTCACAGACAAATGCAACTTTATAATCATTTTCATACCCACCGATGGTATGTACGTACTTACACTAACATCTTCTGCGTGCTTCATTTTTTTTGTCAGGCAGTATATGTTAACTGATGTTGTTGTTGTTGTGGTCTTCAGCCCTGAGACTGGTTTGATGCAACTCTCCATGCTACTTTATCCTGTGCAAGCTTCTTCATCTCCCGGTACCTACTGCAACCTACATCCTTTTGAATCTGCTTAGTGTATTCATCTCTTGGTCTCCCTCTACACTTTTACCCTCCACACTGCCCTCCAAAACTAAATTGGTGATCCCTTCATGCCTCAGAACATGTCCTACCAACCGATCCCTTTTTTTTGGGTTGATTGGGGGAAGCGACCAAACAGCGAGCTCATCGGTCTCATCGTATTAGGGAAGGATGGGGAAGGAAGTCGGCCGTGCCCTTTCAAAGGAACCATCCCGGCATTTGCCTGGTGCGATTTAGGGAAATCACGGAAAACCTAAATCAGGATGGCCGGACGTGGCATTGAACCGTCGACCTCCCGAATGCGGGTCCAGTGTGCTAACCACTGCGCCACCACGCTCGGTAACCGATCCCTTGTTCTTGTCAAGTTGTGCCACAAACTCCTCTTCTCCCCAATTCTGTTCAATACCTCCTCATTAGTTATGTGATCTACCCATCTAATCTTCAGCATTCTTCTGTAGCACCACATTTCGAAAGCTTCTATTCTCTTCTTCTCCAAACTATTTATCGTCCATGTTTCACTTCCATACATGGCTACACTCCATACAAACACTTTCAGAAATGACTTCCTGACACTTAAATCTATACTCAATGTTAACAAGTTTCTCTTCTTCAGAAAAGCTTTCCTTGCCATTGCCAGTCTACCTTTCATATGCTCTCTACTTCGACCATCATCAGTTATTTTGCTCCCCAAATAGCAAAACTCCTTTACTACTTTAAGTGTCTCATTTCCTAATCTAATTCCCTCGGCATCACCCGACTTAATTCGACTACATTCCATTATCCTCGTTTTGCTTTTGTTGATGTTCATTTTATATCCTCCTTTCAAAACACTATCCATTCCGTTCAACTGCTCTTCCAAGTCCTTTGCTGTCTCTGACAGAATTACAATGTCATCGGCGAACCTCAAAGTTTTTTTTTTTTTTGTTCTCCATGGATTTTAATACCTACTCCGAATTTTTCTTTTGTTTCCTTCACTGCTTGCTAAATATACAGATTGAATAACATCGGGGAGAGGCTACAACCCTGTCTCACTCCCTTCCCAACCACTGCTTCCCTTTCATGTCCCTCGACTCTTATAACTGCCATCTGATTTCTGTACAAATTGTAAATAGCCTTTCGCTCCCTGTATTTTACCCCTGCCACCTTCAGAATTTGAAAGAGAGTATTCCAATCAACATTGTCAAAAGATTTCTCTAAGTCTACACGTGCTAGAAACGTACGTTTGCCTTTTCTTAATCTTTCTTCTAAGATAAGTCGTAGGGTCAGTATTGCCTCACGTGTTCTAATATTTCTACGGAATCCAAACTGATCTTCCCCGAGGTCGGCTTCTACTAGTTTTCCATTCGTCTGTAAAGAATTCGCGTTAGTATTTTGCAGCTGTGACTTATTAAACTGATAGTTCGGTAACACCTGCTTTCTTTGGGATTGGAATTATTATATTCTTCTTGAAGTCTGATGGAATTTCGCCTGTCTCATACATTTTACTCACCACATGGTAGAGTTTTGTCAGGTCTGGCTGTCCCAAGGCCGTCAGTAGTTCTAATGGAATGTTGTCTACTCCCGGGGCCTTGTTTCGACTCAGGTCTTTCAGTGCTCTGTCAGACTCTTCACGCAGTATCGTATCTCCCATTTCATCTTCATCTACATCCTCTTCCATTTCCATAATATTGTCCTCAAGTACATCGCCCTTGTATATACCCTCTATATACTCCTTCCACCTTTCTGCTTTCCCTTCTTTGCTTAGAACTGGGTTTCCATCTGAGCTCTTGATATTCATGCAAGTGGTTCTCTTTTCTCCAAAGGTCTCTTTAATTTTCCTATAGGCAATATCTATCTTAACCCTAATGAAATAAGCCTCTACATCCTTACATTTGTCCTCTAGCCATCCCTGCTTCGCCATTTTGGACTTCCTGTCGTTCTCATTTTTGAGACTTTTTATTCCTTTTTGCCTGCTTCATTTATTGCATTTTTATATTTTCTCCTTTCATCAATTAGATTCAATATTTCTTCTGTTACCCAAGGAGTTCTACTAGGCATCGTCTTTTTACCTACTTGATCCTCCCTGCCTTCACTACTTAACTGATATGCCATTCACTTCCACAAGGAATAGGAATAGACCCAAAAACGAAAATCGTAGGACTCCATTTCTAGTTTTCTTCATACTTGCTAAAATTATCCCTTCTTGGACAAATCACCAACTGGTGACACTGTCACTTAATTGTTGTAGTATCTGGAGAGTAAATGAATGAACGGCTTTCATACTTGAGGAACCCTCTTGAAACCAAAGTTGCCATGTGCTAAATAAACTGGTTGTGCTTGTGTCTGATACTACAATTACATACGAAATTTTCTCAGTTATTTTGGAAAAAATGTGTTAGTAATGAAATTAAATGATAATATCTGTCTTTCCCATGATGTTTAACAGTATCGTAATTTAACATCTCTGGGAAATTTCCCTCTGGGAATGACTTATTAAGGTGGAACAACTCTTCAGTATGTCGTTCAGTATTCCATCAAGTCCATGGGAGCTTTATGTCTCAAGAACTTTTGTAATTACATTAAGTGCAGTGAAAGATTTTGGTGCTATTTCTGTTAGGTTAAGGTATTTTACTGAATTATTTGACCCTGCTTTTGTGCAATATCCAGTAACTGATCATTAAAACTGATTCCATTGAGTGAGTTATCAGCCACTGAACGATCATTTACATTAACTTTGAAGCTATCTTGTACGCTAGCTGGTTGAAGCGACTCTTCTCTCATAATATTCCACATAATTTCACTTTTTTTAATTTTCCTGTTGACCAACTAGTATCAAATAACAACTTCAATTTCTCTTCTTTCTCCGTTGTTGTTTCCTGTTCTTATAATACTTCCTCATTTTCTCCCTATGTTGTCTTTTCGTTTCCTCTGTCTGTATTGTTCCCGAGTTCTTAATTCTTCTGTTTTGAAAGCCTTCTAAATTTAGTGTTTTATTCTTACAAAGGTTTCCACTATTATTATTATTATTATTAGTGTTTATTATTATTACATTGTTGTAGCATTTAACCTCATTCGCTCTCTTGCTTCTTAACTAGGCCGGATTACAATCACTTGCTAATGATCGAACCGATCTTGTGACAACGCATTCTGGAGACGGCAGTATGG
The DNA here is from genome assembly GCF_023864275.1 of Schistocerca cancellata. Taxonomy (NCBI): domain Eukaryota; kingdom Metazoa; phylum Arthropoda; class Insecta; order Orthoptera; family Acrididae; genus Schistocerca; species Schistocerca cancellata. Next base: position 291,983,794 of record NC_064632.1, on the reverse strand, counting down.
AGATCTTATGCAGTTGGGCGGCCAAACCGTCACATCCAGTAATCAAGCGGATTTCTTGGCCCATCAGGCATAATCAGTCGTCAACGAGATATTAACAGATCTTTCCCTTGCATGAAATTTTATTGGATCGTTTTAATTCTTCTCGAAGTACGATGTTAACAGTGCGTGTCACTGCAAAATACATGTTTGTTTTTACAATCTGTTTAATGTTTGTGCCCTTTTTGCCAAGAAAATCTGCTTTTCATGACCATCTAAGCCACAGTGAGATGAGACCCATTGAATTACAGTTGTTTTGTTCTTCTGTTGTTGTGTTTATTTCTTGTTCTTTAACTTGAATCATTTTTGGATCTTACTTTCAATAGCACTGTTATTATTATTTGTTCTGGTCAAGATTTTGGTGTTTTTGTACTTTTTAATCATTCTTCATAAAATAGAGGAGTAATTTTTGTAGAAAGCATGTACTACTTACACTAATTGCATTTCAAAAAATTACTATAATATTTTTTACGATAATTAAACAAGTTTCCCTTTTCCATTTACGAGAACTTTTAATCACTTTAGTTACCCTGATACATTTTTAATGCGCGATGTTAGATGGGTCTAGAACAGTAAATACTCATTGGTGTAGGTTGCTTTGAAGTTGACATTTGTTACTAATTTGTTGTGTTTGTCTTTGTACTTTGGCCTCTGACTGTGGTGCTTGGCATTTACAACTGCTTCTACATCAGCTATTCATTATACATCGTTTTCATATTGTGCTGACATCAAAAGAAGGTTAGTGATTCCGTAGGGTGCGTAGAACGTAAACAGTGGAACTGTGACCTCTTATTCCACGCGGGAAATATCTGGCATTTTATTTTGTTCTAGCGTTATGAGTTAAATGGGCATGCACGTGTCATGTATTCCGAAATATGTCCTCAACGCAGAATTCCCTCCGTAAAATATTTGCAGGTTGTTTCATTGACTTGCAGACATGGAATCATTCGTAACAAAGACGGCGTCCATCAGCACGCCCTATATAAAGCAGCGTGAGTTGTGACGAGTAGAAGATAATCCCGAAACAAGAGTGTGAAGAACTGGCGCAGCTGACGTTATTAACCACCATTTTGAGAGGCCATTTCTGCGCTGTATCTACACAGCATACAGGGCAAGTAATGTATTGGACCACAAGACTAAGACATATTAGTTCTGGCGATAGGTTCTAAACCGGTCCCTAAGATGGCGGTATTTCCCGGATACGCAGTAATTTTGACCGCCTGGGAGTGACATTGAGAGTTTGCGCAATAATACTGATAATGTCGAAAACTTCGGAAATATATTTCACTACCTGGAAATAGTGTGCAGTCTGTGGGCAGTACTGAGAACATCCTTCAGTCTCTCGCGTGCCACACAGAACAAGGAAATTAGGTAACGTTAGGTTTGATGTTGTGTGGAAAATGAGTTTAAAACAAGACGAAATAACATTATTATTAGAGTACACTGAAATGTGTTAATCATTGCCGGCTTTGTGGAGTGTCACGGGAAATGAGAACTGAAACAAAAGTGTTAAAAATGATGAATTGTATGATTTTTTGCTCTGAAAATATAGGAAATGGCGACGTAGGAAGATGTTTTCAAAAAAGTGAGTTAACGCAAAGTTATGAATAAAAGTATGTACATATTTATATCTGTGTAATACATTACTTATCCGAATACACTCCTTTGGTGCACGTATTACTGTATAATACGTTTCCATAACTGTACCTCAGATTATGTAAGGTGTAATTCCACTTGTAAATTTCACGCCTTCGAAAGCATTGCCAACACCAAGATACCGTAGACGCGCTGACTAGGTGGGAATGCGTCTCTCTTACATTATTTTGTTTTCTGATGATGGGACTATAAGTGTCCGCAGTAATTTATCCGGGGGACAATGTCTGGGGAGAACTATTTCCAGTAATGTATAAAATGTTGGACTATCAACACACGAAAAGTTATGATACATTTTTTTTTTGTTTCATTCTACCTCAGTTCTCTAGACAAGTTTTCATCAGTGGTCCTCGACACCCTTTGAACTAATTTTTCATCCAATCATTTCTGAAAAGGGAAATGGTTCAAATGGCTCTGAGCACTATGGGACTCAACTGCTGTGGTCATAAGTCCCCTAGAACTTAGAACTACTTAAACCTAACTAACCTAAGGACATCACACAACACCCAGCCATCACGAGGCAGAGAAAATCCCTGACCCCGCCGGGAATCGAACCCGGGAACCCGGGCGTGGGAAGCGAGAACGCTACCACACGACCACGAGATGCGGGCTGAAAACGGAAATGCTAAGGCTCTATCCAGACACAGTGGGGGAAAGTGAAATGAAATGGAAAGAATACAAAGATTTCTGGTCAGATGAGTAACAGCAGCAGCAGCAAATGGTATAACGTGAGTAGCACTCGTTATGAATAAGAAGGTAGGGCAGAGAGTGTGTTATTGTGAACATTAGAATCGACAGCACACCAACACCGACAGCGATAGTTCAGTTATATATGCCGACGTCGTAAGGTGAAGGTGAAGACGTAAAGTATATGAAGTTACTGAACGGGTAATTCAGTACGTAAAAGGCGAAGAAAATCTCATAGTATGAGGGACTGAATACGGTTGTAGGGGAAGAAGTGGAAGAAAGGGTTACGGGAAAATATGGGCTTGGTAATAGGAATGAGAGAGGAGAAAGACTAATTGAGTTCTGTAATAAATTTCAGCTAGTAATAGCGAATACTCTGTTCAAGAATCACAAGAGGAGGATGTATACTTGGAAAAGGCCTGGAGATACGGCAAGATTTCAGTTAGATTGCATCACGGTCAGACAGAGATACCGAAATCAGATACTGGATAGTAAGGCGTATCCAGGAGCAAATATAGACTACGGATGTACTAAAGAATGACGAGATACGCTTGAAGTTCTCTAAGGCTATAGATACTGCAATGGTCGGTAGGCAGTTCAAATTGATTAAATGGCTCTAAGCACAATGGGACTTAACATCTGATGTCATCAGTCCCCTACACTTAGAACTACTTAAACCTAACTAACCTAAGGACATCACACACATCCATGCCCGAGGCAGGATTCGAACCTGCGAGCGCAGCAGCAGCGCGGTTCCGGACTGAAGCGTCTAGAACCGCTCGGCCACAGCGGTCGGCAGTAGGCATTTCAGTTGAAGGGGAATGGACATATCTAAAAAGGGGAATCACAGAAGTTGGAAAGAGAAGCATAGGTACAAACAAGGTAACTGCGGAGAAACCATGGTTAATAGAAGAAATACTTCACTTGATCATGAAAGAAGGAAGTACAAAAATATTCAGGGAAATTCAGGAATACAGAAATAGAAAATGTTTAGGAACGTAGTACGTAGGAATTGCAGGGAAGATAAAGCGAAATGGCTCCATGAAAAATGTGAAGAAATCTAAAAAGAAGTGATTGTCTTAAGAATTGACTCAGATTGTAGAAAAGTAAAAACAATCTTCACTCAAATTAAAAGTAAGGGTGGTAACATTAAGAGTGCAACGAGAATTGCAATGCTAAATGCAGGGGAGAGAGCAGATAGTTGGAAAGAGTACATTGAAGGCCTCTATGAGGGGGAGAGTTGTCTGACGTGATAGAAGAAGAAACAGGAGTCGATATGGAAGAGATTGCGAATCCAGTATCAGAATCAGAATTTGTAAATGGTTCAAATGGCTCTGAGCACTATGGGACCAAACATCTCAGGTCATCAGTCCCCTAGACTTAGAACTACTTAAACCTAACTAACCTAATGACATCACACACATCCATGCCCGAGGCAGGATTCGAACCAGCGACAGTAGCAGCAGCGCGGTTCCAGACTGAAGCGCCTAGAACCGCTTCAGAATTTGAAAGAGCTTCAGAAGACTCATGACCAAATAAGGCAGAAGTGATGGATAACATTTCATCAGAATTTCTAAAATCATTGGGAAAGTGGCAATAAAACGACCATTTAAGTTGGTGTGTAGAATGTATGAGACTGGCGGTATACCGTCCGAGTTTCAGGAATATATCATCCACACAATTCCGAAGCCTGCAAGAGGTCACAAGTGCGCGAATTATCGTACAATTAGCGCAACACCTCATGCGTCCAAATTGCTGACAAGTATAATATACAGAAGAATGGAAAGAAAATTTAAGATTGTATTAGATGACGATCTGTATGGCTGTATGAAAGGTAAAGGCACCAGAGAAGCAGTTCTCACGTTGTGGTTGATAATTGAAGCAAGACTAAAGATAAATCAAGACACGTTCATAGGATTTCTTGACGTGCAAAATGCGTTCGACAATGTTAACTGGCGAAAGATGTTCGAAATTCCGAGGAAAAAGAGATATCTACTAGTATCAAACATAAGCCTTAATTTGAGGAAGAAATTTCTGAGAATGTATGTGTGGAGCATAGCGTTGGATGGTAGTGAAACATGGACTGTGGGAAAACCGGAACAGAAGAGAATCGAAGCATTTGGGATCTGGTGTTACAGGCGAATGTTGAAAATCAGGTGGACTGAGAAGAAAAGGAATGAGGAGGCTCTGCGCAGAAATTGAGAGAGAAAGAATATATGGGGAACATTGACAAGAAGAAGGGAGATGACAGGACACCAGGGATAACTTCCATGGTACTAGAGGGACCTGTAGAGGGTACATCCACCAAATAATTGAGGACGTATGTTTCAAATGTTACTCGAAGATGAAGTTGGCACAAGAGAGGAATTCGTGACGGGCAACATCAAACCAGTCAGAAGACTGATAATTTAAAAGAGGGAGAGGGAGAGAGAGAGAGAGAGAGAGAGAGAGAGAGAGAGAGAGAAATGTTCAGGGATCTTGATTGTCAATGTCTGGCAGAAAGGCGAGTAGGTCTCATGAAAAGATGTGTAAATTTAGAGGACAGGTATCTGATGAAGCGGTTGGTAGCACCATCTTGTATCTCTCGTAGCACCTTGAGAAAAAGATAAGAGGGTTTTGAGTGCGTTCTGGGCCATTTAGACAGTTGTTTTCCCAGCGTTCCATGCGCACATGGTATATGATAGAAAATGCCTGATGCTGCTATGAACTAGCACTAGGTGGCATCAGCGTAACTTCTAGTTTAACGTTCTCTGTTCGGGACGATTGTACTGCACTGACACAGATTTTGACAGTTAGTGGCGATGGTAAGGCTGCATTCATCGTTGAACAGCGATGTTAAAGTGATAAAAATTTTTGAGATCGGTCTTTACTGTGGCTATTACGCGTTATAGGTAATGCTGCTATATAAGTTTCAGGTTTTATGTTATGAGGCCATAGCGCAACAGTATCACGATATCAGTACGGAGATTATGACTCACCAGCTGCCCGAATGTGTGATTTATAAGTTCAGCAAGATGTTTCGGGAATTCTTGACGCAGTTATCATGTTCCATAAATAAGGACACAGCACGTATGATTATTTCGCATTATTTCACTTATTAACATGCACGTATTTGGTATATGTTTACGTTGTCCGTGTAGTATTACACTTAAAAATATTACGCCATTAGGCACAGTAAAAGCACGCAAGCAGCAAAAATGCATTATTCGACATAAAAGACCCTCCTTTCTATATGCCATGCTGTAGCGATTGTAATTAATGGTGGTGCCTGATACTCTCAGGGAACTCAGTCTAACGAAAGTCAACTGCCATGTGCCTACCAAAGACTGCAATACCAGCTGTCGAATCAAAGACCTTTGAACATCTGTATGTCTATGAAATAGCAAATATGCGTCACAGGCAAGTTGAATATATTGCACTTAGAAGAAAAAAGGTTGCTTGTCATCAAATTTAGAGGAACTAGAAATACGAGGGTTGGGCCGACCGGAGTGACCGAGCGGTTCTAGGCGCTACAGTCTGGATCCGCGCGACCGCTACGGTCGCAGGTTCGAATCCTGCCTCCGGCATGGATGTGTGTGATGTCCTTCGGTTAGTTAGGTTTAAGTATTTCTATGTTATAGGGGACTCATGATCTCAGTAGTTAGGTCCCATAATGCTCAGAGCCATTTGAACCATTTTTTAATACGAGGGTTGTCCAGAAAGTAAATTCCGATCGGTCGCGGAATGGTAATCACGGGCAAAATCCGGTAAAGCTTTGCACAGATGTGTTGGGCAGTCTCTCTAGTATGCCTCTCGATCGTGTCGAGTCGCTCTTTTCAGTTTTGAGTGAACAGTGAGAACGTAAAGATGCGTAGGGAATATCGTCTCCCGCCAAGTATGAGGGCCTTGTTACAGATTTCGCCTGTGTCATGCAGCCCACATAACACAACTGTCGAGCAGTTCCTTCTTCATGCCAATTCTCGACTGCACACTGCATGGGCAATGAAGACGCTACTGCAGCGTTAAGAGAAGTGTTTGATCACCCACAATACAGTACGTAATTGGCTACCCCTGAGTCTCATCTCTGCTCACAAGAACCGCTGGCTATGAAGACAAAATTTTGCCACAGACAATGAGCTGCAGACAAGTACAGATAACTGACCGAAAGCACAGGCGGCTGCTTTCTATGACGAGGATATTGGAAAGTTGATACAACACTACGACAACACTCGAAGTTGGAGCAGCGACTATGTATGTAGAGAAGTAGGTGGAAGGTGTACCTAACTGTTGAAAATAAAACGTTTCTGGTTTTCACTGTGGTTTCCATTTCGCGACCGATAGGAACTTACTTTCTGGACAGCTCTCGCACTTTTCGCTTTCAGACATGAACTAATCACTGTGTTACGGGAAATGAGAGAAATGTCAATTGGGCATCTCTGGGTCTTCGATAGGAATGTTCGTGGGAAAATAAATTATAATACGTCAAAGGACTTGTAATCGACGAGTGCAGCTTATGTTTCCCAATGAACGAATGAACATGTTTCAAAGCAGAAAAGATTGTTAGAAACTTGCCAAAAAATAAAATGGAAATAATTTCCTCAGCTGAAAAGATATTTTCATTATGAAGGTCCCTCCATTTCTGCAACTCGTTGGGTTAGGTTTACTTGAAAAAAAAAGTTAGTCATGTATATTATTCAGATTATTGCATCAAGCCACCGTGTAAATTCTTGTTTGAGTTTTAAAATTTCAACGGCCATAATAGATGAAGAGTGCTATTTATTTATATCACGATAGGACTCCCATACCGGTGAAAATAAAATGTATGAAAAAAAATTTCGTCGCAGAAAATAGGTACCGCAAGCAAATGTAAGTGAATTTCTTGGATGTTTTGCTACAGACTGCGAATACTGTTTACGTGTCCTTACTGGGCGCTGGCTTATCTCGAGCCGTCCAACTGCACAACAGTTCTTGCTGTTGCACACTGGTACACGGTGAACCACTGGAGACTGCGTTCCGCGTATTTGCCTTATACAGCAGCTGCAGCTACAGTGTTTGCTCTCAAAACAAGTGCGCGCTGTATTTACTTCGAGCATCTGTGTACGAGCAGAACTGTAACCGGCGATCTGGCGCCTCAGGGGACGCAAGTGGTGCATATACTCGTGGTATGAGAAAAGGAGCGTTATTTCCGTACACTGTAGCATAAGAACCTCAATTTACTTCTGAACTACAATCTGACAGTTAACCATGTTTAAAGCACTTCCAAAGCACCGAAGGAAAGATTCACTTTATCGCTGCTCACAGCCCCTAAGCGAATATCGGTATCGGGTCAGGAGAACATACACAAGTGTTTGTGAAGTGCAGCTGAGATACAAAGATCATGAATTATTTAAATTTGCCAAATACACGCGGTTAGACTCTGAAGGGAGTCAGATCTCAAAAACGAAACATATTTTTCGCTGAATACGAGACAAATATAACTGAAACACTTCGTAATCATTCGTTTGCTTCCTGATTCCCTAACAACAAGAGTGTTTTCAGAACAAATTGTGGAACTGGCTTCCGCTCGTTTGCACAAACTACAGATTTTATCTTGTGTTACTGTTCTTGCCCGAACACGTTTCAACACATTTATGATATCATCAGTGGGTTCTTGTTTTACTGAACTCTTAACTGCAAGTGCCAGCCGTGGTGGCCGACCACTTCTAGGCGCTTCAGTCCGGAACCGTGCGACTGCTACGGTCGCAGGTTCGAATCCTGCCTCGGGCATGGATGTTGGGTTGTCCTTAGGTTAGTTAGGTTTAAGTAGTTCTACGTTCTAGGGGACTGATGACCTCAGATGTTAAGTCCCCTTGTTGTTGTTGTTGTTGTGGTCTTCAGTCCTGAGACTGGTTTGACGCAGCTCTCCATGCTACTCTATCCTGTGCAAGCTTCTTCATCTCCCAGTACTTACTGCAACCTACGTCCTTCTGAATCTGCTTAGTGTATTCATCTCTTGGTCTCCCTCTACGATTTTTACCCTCCACACTTCCCTCCAATACTAAATTTGTGATACCTTGATGCCTCAGAACATGTCCTACCAACCGGTCCCTTCTTCTTGTCAAGTTCTGCCACAAACTCCTCTTCTCCCCAATTCTATTCAATACCCCCTCGTTAGTTATGTGGCCTACCCATCTAATCTTCAGCATTCTTCTGTAGCACCACATTTCGAAAGCTTCTATTCTCTTCTTGTCCAAACTATTTATCGTCCATGTTTCACTTCCATACATGGCTACACTCCTTACAAATACTTTCAGAAACGACTTCCTGACACTTAAATCTATACTCGATGTTAACAAATTTCTCTTCTTCAGAAATGCTTTTCTTGCCATTGCCAGTCTACATTTTATATCCTCTCTACTTCGACCATCATCAGTTATTTTGCTCCCCAAATAGCAAAACTCCTTTACTACTTTAAGTGTCTCATTTCCTAATCTAATTCCCTCAGCATCACCTGACTTAATTCGATTACATTCCATTATCCTAGATTTGCTTTTGTTGATGTTCATCTTATACCCTCCATTCCAGACACTGTCCATTCCGTTCAACTGCTCTTCCAAGTCCTTTGCTGTCTCTGACAGAATTACAATGTCATCGGCGAACCTCAAAGCTTTTATTTGATTTCGATGGATTTTAATTCCTACTCCGAACTTTTCTTTTGTTTCCTTTACTGCTGGCTCAATATACAGATTGAATAACATCGGGGATAGGCTACAACCCTGTCTCACTCCCTTCCCAACCACTGCTTCCCTTTCATACCCCTCGACTCTTATAACTGCTATCTGCTTCCTGTACAAATTGTAAATAGCCTTTCGCTCCCTGTATTTTACCCATGACATCTTCAGAATTTGAAAGAGAGTATTCCAATCAACATTGTCAAAAGCTTTCTCTAAGTCTATAAATGCTAGAAACGTAGGTTTGCCTTTCCTTAATCTTTCTTCTAAGATAAGTCGTAAGGTCAGTATTGCCTCACGTGTTCCAGTGTTTCTACGGAATCCAAACTGATATTCCCCGAGGTCGGCTTCTATCAGTTTTTCAATTCGTCTGTAAAGAATTCGCGTTAGTATTTTGCAGCTGTGACTTATTAAACTGATAGTTCGGTAACTTTCACATCTGTCAACACCTGCTTTCTTTGGAATTGGAATTATTATATTCTTCTTGAAGTCTGAGGGAATTTCGCCTGTCTCATACATCTTGCTCACCAGATGGTAGAGTTTTGTCAGGACTGGCTCTCCCAAGGCTGTCAGTAGTTCTAATGGAATGTTGTCTACTCCCGGGGCCTTGTTTCGACTCAGGTCTTTCAGTGCTCTGTCAGACTCTTCACTCAGTATCGTATCTCCCATTTCATCTTCATCTACATCCTCTTCCATTTCCATAATATTGTCGTCAAGTACATTGCCCTTGTATAGACCCTCTATATACTCCTTCCACCTTTCTGCTTTCCCTTCTTTGCTTAGAACTGGGTTTTCATCTGAGCTCTTGATATTCATACAAGTGGTTCTCTTATCTCGAAAGGTCTCTTTAATTTTCCTGTAGGCAGTATCTATCTTACCCCTAGTGAGATAAGCCTCTACATCCTTACATTTGTCCCCTAGAGATATAAAAAAACTGCAAGTTGGTTAGAGGGCGAGAGAGCGAAACAATGCACGGAGAAAAGTGTGAAACACATGTCATCGTACGAGGAGCGTTCGATATATAATGTTACACAGTTTTTTCTCACCAAATTTCGGTTGAAAAATGCGGAATTTGTTGTGGGACATCTTCTTCGGCCCCTATAGTTTCATGAAGTTTCGGTAGGTGGTGGTGTTATACGTAGCCTTCGAAATGGCGTCTGTAATGGAGATGCGTTCGAAGCAAAGAAATGTCACTGAATTTCTTTTGCGAGAAATCAGAGGATCTCATGTATTCATAGGAGCTTTCAGAATGTCTACGGAGACTTGGTAAGAGAAAAGTACTATGGTGTTTCTCTGGGCAAGGTGTCTGTCATTACTGCAACAGGGTCCGATATCCTTCATGCCGGCCGTCCGCACTCAGCGGCGACTCCTTTGATGTTGGACAGTGCGTGCACTCTCTTCGGAGATGATCGACGGATCACCATAAAACACCTCACTGCATAGCTGGACGACTCTGTTGGTAGTGCTGACACACTCGCCCACCAGTCAGGGAACTAAGAGGTGTGTGGCAGCTGGGTTCCTCGCCTTCCTTCTTCCATTTGTTTGGCCTAATGAAGGATGGTCCACAGGAAGCAGTACATGGAAGATGAAGAGCTTACCGATGCAGCAAGACGTTGGCCGCGGCGTCGGGCAGTAGAGTTACAAGCCGTCCCAGTAAGGTACCATAAGTCCGTCACATTGAACAGAGATTGTGTTGAAAAATAGTGTTTTGAATCCAAAACAGTGGGGAATTGTACTAGCGTAGGCTGTTATCAGCACATCGGTCGCTATAGATGCAGCAAGAAGATCGATAATAGGCGATGGATCAAGCACACCTATCAGGAGAGAGGCCAAAGACAGACTCACAAAGAAAGCGCCGCCAACACCCTCTCGGCCACAAGTACACTACTGGCCGTTAAAACTGCTACACCAAGAAGAAATGCAGATGATAAACGGGTATTCATTGGACAAATATATTGTACTAGAACTGACATGTGATTACATTTTCACGCAATTTGGGTGCATAGATCCTGAGAAATCAGTACCCAGAACAACCACCTCTGGCCGTAATAACGGCCTTGATACGCCTGGGCATTGAGTCAAACAGAGCTTGGAAAGCGTGTACAGGGGCAGCGTTCCGCAGGGATCGCATGAAGGGTAGAGCCACGGGTCGTAATACATCTGATATGTAATGTCCACTGCTCAAAGTGCCGTCAATGCGAACAAGAGGTGACCGGGACATGTAACCAATGGCACCCCATACCATCACGCCGGGTTATACACCAGTATGGCCATGACGAATACACGCTTCCAATGTGCGTCCACCGCGATGTCGCCAAACACACATGCGACCGTCATGATGCTGTAAACAGAACCTGGATTCATCCGAAAAATGACGTTTTGCCATTCGTGCACCCAGGTTCGTCGTTGAGTACACCATCGCAGGCGCTTCTGTCTGTGATGCAGCGTCAAGGGTAACCGCAGCCATGGTCTCCAAGTTGATAGTCCATGCTGCTGCAAACGTCGTCGAACTGTTCGTGCAGATGGTTGTTGTCTTGCAAACGTCCCCATCTGTTGACTCAGGGATCGAGACGTGGCTGCACGTTCGGTTAGATCCATGCGGATAAGATGCCTGTCATTTCGACGGCTAGTGATACGAGGCCGTTGGGATCCAGCACGGCGTTCCGTATTACCCTCCTGAACCCACCGATTCCATGTTCTGCTAACAGTCATTGGATCTTGACCAACGCGAGCAGCAATGTCGCGATACGATAAACCGCAATCGCGATAGGCTACAATCTGACCTTTATCAAAGTCGGAAACGTGATGGTACGCATTTCTCCTCCTTACACGAGGCATCACAACAACGTTTCACCGTCGGCCGTGGTGGCCGAGCGGTTCTAGGCGCTTCAGTCTGGAACCGCGCGACCGCTACGGTCGCAGGTTCGAATCCTTCCTCGGGCATGGATGTGTATGATGTCCTTAGGTTAGTTAGGTTTAAGTAGTTCTAAGTTGTAGGGGATTGATGACCTCAGAAGTTAAGCCCCATAGTGCTCAGAGCCATTTTTGAACATTTCACCAGGCAATGCCGGTCAACTGCTGTTTGTGTATGATAAATCGGTTGGAAACTTTCCTCATGTCAGCACGTTGTAGGTGTCGCCACCGGCGCCAACCGTGTGTTAATGCTCTGAAAAACTAATCATTTGCATATCACAGCACTCTCTTGCTGTCGCTTAAATTTCGCGTCTGTAGCACGTCATCTTCGTGGTGTAGCAATGTTAATGGCCAGTAGTGTATTTAGATCCCCGCCGTTGACCGGAGGGCTCAGTCTGTCTCAGTTTCAGTCATTAGCTCAATGTAATTGTCAGTCACTTGCTCAGTCTCAGTCTCGTTAGTAGCTCAGTCACAGGAGCACACCATGCATCCCAGTTTGGCGTTTGTCAAAAAAAATGTGTGTGAAATCTTACGGGACTTAACTGCTAAGGTCATCAGTCCCTAAGCTTACACACTACTTAACCTAAATTATCCTAAGAACAAACACACACACCCATGCCCGAGGGAGGGCTCGAACCTCCGCCGGGACCAGCCGCACAGTCCATGACTGCAGCGCCTAAGACCGCTCGGCTAATCCCGCGCGGCTAGTGTTTGTCATTCGTCGCTTAGGAGGACTTGTACTTCAGCAGCAGTGAGGCTAACGTGGATTATTAGTGAAGAGCTTGTACCACAACTCACGGTTTCTTAAAGTTAAGTGGCCTCCTGTTAAAGTAACTGTTTTGTAGAAAGAGGATACTGGCCACCAAACAGCATCCTTTCCCTTGCGTACATGGTACAACACTACAGTGCCGACGAGAATACAACGGGAATAATATGGCGTATTGGATTCCTGAATTAAACCAATCTGCTTTCATCAAAAAGTGCTGCATTACTTATTGAACGACCCTCGTATTTGGGAGAAATTGATTCCATTCTTAACGTTTATGAGGGCTCTCGATAAAGAATTGTTCTTACAGTAGCATTCGAAAAGATGGTATTGAATAGCTTGGGAGAAGACTTCTGGGCAGGCAACTTGCACGTGAGTTGCTCACTTCGAAATACAGGGTATAAAGCACAAGTGGAACAGTTTTTACACATCTGTCATCATAAATGACTTGCACAAACAAGGGGGCGAAATGATTTTGAGCTCGGTTCCGTTGTAATGTATACATTGAGACCGGTGGTCGTCACTTTGAACTTTTTTTTGTCTTCAAGTCTTCTGACTGGTTTGCTGCGGTCCGCTACGAATTCCTTTCTTGTACCATCCTCTTCATCTCAGGCATGGATCCTCTAGTACTGAATAGCGACGCAATTTCTGTGTTAAATCGTCAATTTGAGGGTACCAGGGTTACAGTAAAATGGTATTTGTGCATCGGAAAAAAGTACATGACTCCCAGGAGGTGTTCCATACGTTGACCGTAAGCTCATTTCTCGTTCTGGGGGAAGTCCGCATGGATCCTTTAATACCGAATAGCGACGCAATTTCTGTGTTAAATCATCAATGTGAGGGTGCGAGGGTTTCAGTGGATTGGCAGTGGCGCATCTGAAAAAAAACCACATGACTTCCAGAAGGTGTTCCATACGTTGACCATAGGCGCGTTACTCGCTCTGAGAGCTCAGCATGGATCCTTTAGTATTGAATAGCGACGCAATTTCTGTGTTAAATCGTCAATGTGTGGGTGCGTGTGTTACAGTAACCTGGCAGAGGTGCAACAGAAAAAAGCTACATGTTTCCTAGGAGGTGTTCCATATGTTGACCGTATGTGCGTTACTCGCTCGGTTGCGTTACGCGGTAGCGGTCGCGCGGTTCCAGACTGTAGCGCCTAGATCCGCTCAGCCACTCCGGCCGGCCTTCGTAAATATCGTTGCCGAAAAATTGGCGATGAACGATTGAGCATATGTTAGGAGCATCTTCAAGACAACCAGTCTCTCGTTCGCTGTCAATCAAATCTGAATAAGTTTGAAGGCGCTTGAGAAAATTTTTAACTTGCCTATAAAAATAGAAGATGCGTAATGTCTGCTGTAAGAATAAAATTTAGTAAACATCCAAATAAAATTGGAAATTCAATAAAACTTTGTGCAAATACACGTGTTTTTCATCATATTACGTTTAAAATATAGCGTGTAAGAAATAATATGACTAGTGTCGAAAAGAAAATATATTTTTTTTAAATGACCGGGACTCAACCCAGTGATCCATCGATTACGGAGCTTGAACCAGAGACCTGTGACCAGCTCGTGCTCAAGGTATGCAAATCACCGATGCGACATTCACGCGTGAAGCTCGTGTTGCGCTTTTCTCAAAATCACCTAAGTGGTACGACCTACTACTTGCACTTTATGTCGTCATAATGGACTATTAAAAATTTACAAAGTGTGATATAAACACATGAACCGAACGTCGTGACCTCCCCTCGTAAGTTAAAACTCCGGTGCCCCTATGACACCGGCCTGACTAATCTCCTCCCTCGGTACCATATTCAAATTCATCCTACTATTTTGCAGGAACGACGCTGACAACAAATCACTTTCACTCAATTAAAATGAACAATAGTTACAGAACTCGTTGAATAGAATGAAGAACCTAATGAGTGCAGAATATGGATTGAGAGGTGACCGAAGAACAACGAGAGTAATGAGGAGAAGCAGAAATGAGATTAGCAAAAACCTAACTGGTGACCCCAAAGTAGATGAAGTGGAGGAATTCTACCACCTTAGATGCCAAGTAACACATGACAGACGAAGCTACGTGGACGCAAAAAGCGGACGGCCACCGGCGAACGGGGCATTGCTGACCAAGAGCAGTCTACTAGTACCGAATATGGGCCGGCACAGCATTGTGTGGTGGTGAATCATGAACTGTGGGAAAACCGGAAAAGAAGAGGATCAAAGCGTTTGTATATTGCTGCCTTCGAATGATGTTGAAACGTAAGTGGACAGATAAGAGCAGGAATGAGGAGATTCTCTGCAGAATCGGCATAGAAAGGAAAATATGGAAAGCAGTAACAAGAAGAACGAACGGAATGATAGGGCATATTTTACGACATCACGGAACAGCTTCCATGGTACCAGAGGGAGCTGTAGAGGGTAAAATTGTAGGGGAAGACAGAAATTTGGTTATATCTATCAATAATTGACAACATAGGGGTGCGCCTACGATTAATGTATGGAACACCTCCTGGGAGTCATGTAGCTTTTTGCCGATGCACCACTGCCACATTACTGTAACGATCGTACCCTTATACTGACTATTTAACACAGAAAAAGCGTCGTTATTCAACACTAAAGGATCCATGCCGACTTCTCCCAGTGCGAGTAAAGCGCCTATGGTCCACGTATGGGACTTCTCCTGGGATTCATGTAGCTTTTATTACGATAGACCACTGCCAGATTACTGTAACGCTACTACCCTCACATTGACAATTTAACAGAGAAATTGCGTCGCTAATCAATACCTCAGGATCCATGACGACTTCCACGTTCGAATCCTGCCTCGGGCATGGATGTGTGTGATGTCCTTAGGTTAGTTAGGTTTAAGTTGTTCTAAGTTCTAGGGGACTGATGACCTCAGAAGTTAAGTCCCATAGTGCTCAGAGCCGTTTTTGATATTTACCAAAGTGTTGCGTTACGTATGGTTTGTATCCAAATTGTTGGAAGAATGAGAATTTTGTCAAAATGTCAACGAGCTTTGTTTTTCCTTAGAAACTCTCAAAATTCCTCGTGCATGCGGGTAAATTGCGTTCATTCGATGTAGTAGATGCCGTTATAATTTGTGTTTTCCTTGTCTGTATGAAAAATATCATCCCACAACTTGTGATGTCTAAAGCACAGCAGACGATTAATCGTATATTACTCCCATGATCTGGCTTGTAGCAACTTACTGTATTAATGAATAAAGTTGTTTGCATCTTTATTTATCGAAATTAGAATTATATATTAATACCTTCAGCTGCTGACGGATGTTGATATATATCAACGGGGAGAGGTGAAAATGTGTGCCCCGACCGGGACTCGAAGCCGGGATCTGCTGCTCACATGGCAGAAGCTCTATCCATCTGAGCCACCGAAGGAACAGTAGATAGTGCGACTGCAGGGACTATCTCGCGCACGCCTCCCGCGAGACCCACATTCTCGCCTTATATGTCCACACACTACATCCGTAGTGTCGCTACCCAACACACTCTTTACTCGTAGAACACATTCTTACCAAGTCCCGTAAGAGTTCGGGTAATATGTGTGCATCCGCAGAGAAGAAGATCATGGCCAGAACTATATACTTATATGGATATGGTGTCTGTTCTTTCGGACATGTCCGAAAGGCCAGACACCATATGCATATAAGTATATTTATTTATCGAAGTTTGACTTGGGTCGCAGGTTCGAATCCTGCCTCGGGCATGGATGTGTGTGATGTCCTTAGGTTAGTTACGTTTAAGTTGTTCTAAGTTCTAGGGGACTGATGACCACAGATGTTAAGTCCCATAGTGCTCAGAGCCAGCCATCTGTTGCCTTGCGGTCTTGTTTGTCGAGTCTATCGGTTTGGGCACGGCGCAGAATGTTGGGCGGTCGTTGTCGTGGACAGAGAGTGCTGGGCCATATCCTCCCTTTTCTCAACTTGATTATATTGTTTGTTTTAATTAGTGCACCAGTGGATGCTGATCTTGTGCTTGTAATACTTGTTTTGTTTGTGTAGTAGCTGAGCCATGGCGCCCGTTACTGGCACGCCAGTCTCTTTGATGTCTATTATCGATCCTTCGATGTTTCTTATCTTTGCTTGTCTTGTTGTTTTCCGCATTCGCGGGGCGAGTGGCAGTTGACGTTTGTTCGGGCTAACTGCTGAGACGCCGCGAGGTACGAGGTGGAAGCAACCACGTATATATGGAGTTGGTTGTACGCGGTCTGCTGGTTCAGCATGGAGGATATGTGTTGGCTGCCTGCCTGTCTGCTCTCTGATTTTTCTCGCCGTGCCTTGCGATCGCCTAGCTTGGGTTGCTGCCTGGTGTATCCTACACGAGCCATACCGGACGTCCAGGAGAAGTTAAGCACCTTGTGTTTCTTTAAAGAAAAGGAGAAAATGTATAAGACCTTTTGTAATCAATTTTGGTGGCCTCTTAAGTGTGGCCTTCACGTTAACACTGCCTTTGGGGAGAGGTAATTCTTTTAAATTTAAATAGTTGGGGTTCCCTGTCCTTTATAATCTTTTGGGGGTTTTATTTGAATTTTCTCTTTGGGGTTCCTTCCTCGTGCTTGGTTAAATGTTTACTTGTATAGCGGGAAGTGACTCCTGGTTAAAACTCGGAGAAGGTGTTTGATGTTACTGCTACTTCAGGCATTTGTATTTTCAATTAAGTGTTGTCATCCCTTCGAGCGAGCTGGTGTCACTCCTCGTCAATTAATGCTGTTTTATGTGTACTTAATTACGAATTGACCATTTGAATTAATATTTTGGAGCGAAGTATAGCACTAAGGCAACCTCATTGTATCCACCTTGTGCCCCGGTCTAGTACCTTAATTTTCAGTGGCACGAGTTAGCTCCACTACCGGTTTTACTGATGTGATCCCTTCAAAATCTTGTCTTGTATAAGTTTGCCCCATGTTTGTCTGGGAACACAGAGATGAGCTTTAGTGTGACTTCGGTGCTAGTCAGTTAATGGAATCTTCATTTTGGCTTGGCTTCCACTGAAGAGTTTCAGTGGAGCGTAGTGTGTTTGATTTGTTATTCATTTAATTACTGTGAGTTTGTTTATTTAATGGGGAGCAAGACATTTAAAGAATGTTGGTATTAACTTCCCTAGTTGCGGGGTGTAGGTAATTCGTTCCAAATGGCCTACTACTTATTCAATGGCAAGGCTGTTGCTTAGTTGGTTACTGTTGTGGATTGGCAAGACAGCCAACCCACTATGACAGGAAGCCGAAAGGCACGAGTCTTAGCTCACGCAGGCTGGCGTGAGGTCTGGAACAGTTAAAGGAATTGAGACTAGTAAAAAAGTACGTAGCTGCTGGAATACTTAACTTTAATCCATAATTGGTGAATATCGCTCTTGACGGTACATGTTTTACAGCATCAATAGTAACTGGTAATGGCGCCTTGCTAGGTCGTAGCAAATAACGTAGCTGAAGGCTATGCTAACTATCGTCTCGGCAAATGAGAGCGTAATTTGTCAGTGAACCATCGCTAGCAAAGTCGGCTGTACAACCGGGGCGAGTGCTAGGAAGACTCTCTAGACCTGCCGTGTGGCGGCGCTCGGTCTGCAATCACTGATAGTGGCGACACGCGGGTCCGACGTATACTAACGGACCGCGGCCGATTTAAAGGCTACCACCTAGCAAGTGTGGTGTCTGGCGGTGACATCACAGTTACTGCGAGTACAAATTCACGCTCTTTATTTGTTACCGAAATTGTTGAAATGTCTGTGTCGTGATTCAATCACTAGCTACGTATTTGAGCTAAATTGATATAAACCTTACATTGCCTCCTTAAAATTTGTTGCCAGCAGAAACCCGTAAAAGAATACTAAGTTTTGTCACTGCTTATGTTAACCATTACTGGGAGCAATATTTCATGTAGTTAAATTTTGTCTTAAAATGTGTATTTCTCTGATGTAATAAACGAGTGATAAAAGAAAAAAGCAAAGGGACCTGGACCTTCCCATTGTGTCCGGTTTGTAACACGTATCAGTAGCAATCCGGTGCTTGTCACTCCCTCTTTTGTGGTGGGGTATGTGGTTGGCCTGGAGGATGAGTTGGAGCTGTGAAATTGAATTTGGTGGCACAGGTGATTTCTGGTCCATCTTGCTGCTCACACCAGTGCGCATCATACGCGCAATTCTCAACATGTGGTAGTGAGTTCGCTGAGGGAGCATCAAGACGAGGCTTGCTAGAGCGGTATGATACACCGGTTGGGTAATCTACAGTACCAGACGGAAGTAGCGAATCCAGCTGATCCAGCATTGGAGTCCTCTTGGGCAGCGGCGGGCTGGTTGTGGAGCGGCGCGGGGGCGTTTGTTTTGCGTCGGAGTGGCTGGCCTAGGAAGTCGCAGCGGGTCGCAGTTGGACGCAGCGTGGCTGGAAGTTTGTTGACTGCCTCAGAGAGAAACATACGTGGATCGGCGAGCAGCATGGAAACAACCGCAATGAACTGCAATTGTCAGCGCGGGTCGTGGTCAGTTGTAATGGAGACACCATCGAGCTGGAGAAGCGTGTCTTTCTGCTAGCGTCCAGAACAAGGTGGCAGCTCGTAGTCATGGAAAAAGAACAGTGGAGAGTCTGTTTTCGTTGAGACAGAGCAGAGCATAAAGTGACGTGTGCTTTTGCATACCGTATTTGGTACTGGTAAACACTGGTAGTTGTTAGAGTTTGGCCAACTAGGTTACTATGTGGCGGAGTATGACAGGACATATGGATTTGCCTTGGCTGAGTTTACGTGTAAAGAAGCACGGCGAGACGTTGAGGAATCTGACTGCACCAAAACTGTTGTTAAGTGTATTTCCAATGCGTGTCATGTAGTGTACAATTTTCATAGTGAGTTTGAGGAAATCGGTGAGAATGCTGTACTATGATTGTGTACTAACGATGCATAAGTTAAGGTGCGACATGAAATCGCGCAGGAGGCCTGTTACCTTGACGTAAACTTAAGGAGGCTTTACGCCACTTGTAATGATCCCGATAGGAGGGAAAAGAAGTATGGAAGTATGCGATACTGAGGATAAATTACGATTTTTCAGTAAATTAAACTCAAATTAGTTAAATTTTGTATGGGTGCAATTATGATGCAATGTTTTTCAATGTCATTAATATATAATATTTCGATCCAAAAGATATTGCAAAAGCAAGGTACATTTATTTAAACTGTTTTAACACGAATATTTCATTAGGAACTGTTATGTTTTGCTCACATAGTATTATTCAAAGTGTCAACATATGTGACTACGAAATTGCTTGTTATAAATTTGGCCAGGAAAACCTGATTATTCACTACACTTAGTATCAAAAACAAATAAGTTTAATAATATTTTTGTACTGTATACTCACGTAATTTACATATTTGCACTTTTTAACCCCAATATTATACAAATGAGAAAGGTCATATTGAACAGTTTGTAATCCAGCTATTTCACTTGGTTGACGTAGTTATTTGTAAAATACATCATTTATGGTTTTAATCTACACACCTGAGCACCAGAATCATGTGTAACTATTTAACGTAAATAATTCATTTAATAACAGTTTAATTGACTCTAAAAAAAGAGATATTTTGTTGATCTCTTTGGAGCACTGTCAAAGACCGGCAGGCAGTTGGCTCAGAGTAGTTGTGAAAGTCACGTTGGTCAGTGTTTTTAGTGCCGGCTAATTCCGTTGTACACTCCTGGAAACGGAAAAAAGAACACATTGACACCGGTGTGTCAGACCCACCATACTTGCTCCGGACACTGCGAGAGGGCTGTACAAGCAATGATCACACGCACGGCACAGCGGACACACCAGGAACCGCGGTGTTGGCCGTCGAATGGCGCTAGCTGCGCAGCATTTGTGCACCGCCGCCGTCAGTGTCAGCCAGTTTGCCGTGGCATACGGAGCTCCATCGCAGTCTTTAACACTGGTAGCATGCCGCGACAGCGTGGACGTGAACCGTATGTGCAGTTGACGGACTTTGAGTGAGGGCGTATAGTGGGCATGCGGGAGGCCGGATGGACGTACCGCCGAATTGCTCAACACGTGGGGCGTGAGGTCTCCACAGTACATCGATGTTGTCGCCAGTGGTCGGCGGAAGGTGCACGTGCCCGTCGACCTGGGACCGGACCGCAGCGACGCACGGATGCACGCCAAGACCGTAGGATCCTACGCAGTGCCGTAGGGGACCGCACCGCCACTTCCCAGCAAATTAGGGACACTGTTGCTCCTGGGGTATCGGCGAGGACCATTCGCAACCGTCTCCATGAAGCTGGGCTACGGTCCCGCACACCGTTAGGCCGTCTTCCGCTCACGCGAGCGATCTCCTACACTGGCCGTACACCACTGGTGATCGTCGAGGGGACACTGAATAGTGCACGGTACATCCAAACCGTCATCGAACCCATCGTTCTACCATTCCTAGACCGGCAAGGGAACTTGCTGTTCCTACAGGACAATGCACGTCCGCATGTATCCCGTGCCACCCAACGTGCTCTAGAAGGTGTAAGTCAACTACCCTGGCCAGCAAGATCTCCGGATCTGTCCCCCATTGAGCATGTTTGGGACTGGATGAAGCGTCGTCTCACGCGGTCTGCACGTCTAGCACGAACGCTGGTCCAACTGAGGCGCCAGGTGGAAATGGCATGGCAAGCCGTTCCACAGGACTACATCCAGCATCTCTACGATCGTCTCCATGGGAGAATAGCAGCCTGCATTGCTGCGAAAGGTGGATATACACTGTACTAGTGCCGACATTGTGCATGCTCTGTTGCCTGTGTCTATGTGCCTGTGGTTCTGTCAGTGTGATCATGTGATGTATCTGACCCCTGGAATGTGTCAATAAAGTTTCCCCTTCCTGGGACAATGAATTCACGGTGTTCTTATTTCAATTTCCAGGAGTGTATGTAAACTTGTGTGAATCGCAGAACCAAAGAGGTTGGTGCACAAGATGTAACTGTTTTGTCAGAGACGCCACGTAAACTTTGTGTGTGTGTTTTCAAAGAGGAATAAAAACGTGTGATGACTTTTATAAAACTACTAGATGTCTCCAGCCTTACCTTTTTTAAAAATACGGACCTCCTATAAATATATAATACCCTAGACAACAAAAGTGAAGAGCCATAAACCTTATCTTTGAAACAGTATTATTCAGCGTTGTGACGACCACTCTGCGAACATCTTTGGAATGTTTTGATGAGAAGTTATATTCTCCTAAAGCATGTGACATTTTATTTACTAACATAAAACTGAATTTTCGTTATATTAAGGCAGGGGGCCGTTACGCGCTGCTGAATCGATCATTAGAATAACTGTTCACTTACTGCTCAAAAATAGTTATCTACTGACGCGTTTCGAACACAGCCCATCATCAGTACATCAAAAAGGAAATTTTTCATTCAGAGTATGGAGTCACTTGTATGAGCCGTGAGCATCAGAACTCACACTGACGTTGTAGCCCCGCCTCTTGTCACCTGCTCTTTTCTAGCGAGTCAAGTCACCTCTGAAGTGACGAGCAGATGCCTCGTAGAAACACTGTTTACTTTAGACAGTACCACGGACGCAACGACCGGCAACTTTCCAGCAAGATTAGACAAATTACAGCTCGCCCAGAAGCATTTAAGTAGTCGTTGCTAGCTTGTTCCAAATGTGAGTGGAGCTGGAAGAAGCACCAATAACTGGCACAGCGTAAAGTACCATAAGGCATTTACTTCACAGCGGTTTGCAGGGCACAGACATAGAAACCCCCGCCTCTGGAAAATCTGCTTCGTGGGCAGCAGTAGAAACTGGCAGTACTCACCAGAGACCCAGGAGCCGTTGAAGGGCGGGGCCCTGAGGCGCGGCCCCAGGACGTCGTCCAGCGTGAGCTTGGCGCCGCGCACCCTGGGGCCCTCGTCCGGCGGCGACAGCATGGCGATGGACAGCGCGATCATGGCCAGCACCAGCACGATCACCAGCAGCGCGATCAGGATGCCGCGCCAGTTGCGCTCGTTCGGGCCCGACGACACCAGCTCCTGCAACACGTCGTGCCATCCGTCATCAGATTCAAGCGACCAGCAGTAGTGTGTATGTACCAGTTGAGCAACCAACGTTGCCCAGGTATACAATTATTTCAGTCTTCTGTTAGTCCATCTGCTCCTGCCCTCTCTCACTGTCCATCCCCTCCTTCAATCCCTCTCTGTCCATGTCCTTCACTCCCTCTCTCTGCCCAACTCCTCCACCTTCCTCCTCCTCTCTCTCTCCAGCTCCTCCTCTCTACATCTACATCTACATAAATACTCCCCAATCCACCATACGGTGCGTGGCGGAGGGTACCTCGTACCACAACTAGCATCTTTTCTCCCTGTTCCACTCCCAAACAGAACGAGAGAAAAACGACTGCCTATATGCCTCTGTACGAGCCCTAATCTCTCTTATCTTATCTTTGTGGTCTTTCCGCGAAATGTAAGTTGGCGGCAGTTAAATTGTACTGCAGTCAGCCTCAATTGCTCGTTCTCTAAATTTCCTCAGTAGCGATTCACGAAAAGAACGGCTCCTTTCCTCTAGAGACTCCCACCCGAGTTCCTGAAGCAACCAGTAACAAATCTAGCAGCCCGCCTCTGAATTGCTTCTATGTCCTCCCTCAATCCGACCTGATAGGGATCCCAAACGCTCGAGCAGTACTCAAGAATAGGTCGTATTAGTGTTTTATAAGCGGTCTCCTTCACAGATGAACCACGTCTTCCCAAAATTCTACCAATGAACCGAAGACGACTATCCGCCTTTCCCACAACTGCCATTACATGCTTGGCCCACTTCATATCGCTCTGCAGTGTTACGCCCAAATATTTAATCGACGTGACTGTTTCAAGCGCTACACTACTAATGGAGTATTCAAACATTACAGGATTCTTTTTCCTATTCATCTTCATTAATTTACATTTATCTATATTTAGAGTTAGCTGCCATTCTTTACACCAATCACAAATCCTGTTCAAGTCATCTTGTATCCTCCTACAGTCACTCAACGACGACACCTTCCCGTACACCACAGCATCATCAGCGAACAGGCACACATTGCTATTCACCCTATCCAAAATATCATTTATGTAGATAGAAAACAACAGCAGACCTACCACACTTCCCTGGGGCACTCCAGATGATACCCTCAAATGGTTCAAATTGCTCTCAGCACTATGCGACTTAATTTCTGAGGTCATCAGTCGCCTAGAACTTAGAACTAATTAAACCTAAATAGCCTAAGGACAACATACACATCCATGCCCGAGGCAGGATTCGAACCTGCGACCGTAGCGATCGCTCGGCTCCAGACTGCAGCGCCCAGAACAGCACGGCCACTCCGGCCGGCGATGATACCCTCTCCTCCGATGAACACTCACCATCGAGGACAACGTACTGGGTTTTGTTACTTAAGAAGTCCATCTCCTTCTACCCGCTCTGTCCATCTGCCCCTGCCCCGTCCGTTGATTGACTCCCTCTCCTTCTGTCCATCGCATCCCCCCCCTCTCATTCCATTTTCTCCTTCCCCCTCTTGAGAATCTCCTCCTCCCACTCTCTATCTATCTCCTTCTCACCCTTCTCTCTGTTCATTGCTTCCTTTCCCTTTTAATCTCATCATCTTCCCTTTCACTGTCCATTTCCTCCTTCCCAGTCTTTGTTCCTCTGCTCTCCTCCTCTCTTTGCCTCTCTCTTCTTCCCCTGTCTCTGTCCATTTTCTCTGTCCACGTCTTCCTCTCCCTCCTGTCCACCCCCCCTCTCTCTCTGTTCCTCTCCTCCCCCTATTCGTGTCCATCTCCTCCTTCCATCACGTTGTTGTCCGTCTACTCCTCCTCATCCCACAGTATTTCTTTCTAGATCGTAACTAATTTTTTTACCAAATTTGGATGAAATCGTCCCCGGGGTTTAGGATGTAGTTTTTACCTGTAGCTTTGCTCTCCTACGCACACGTCAAAACATATTTCACATATTTTTAACATATTTCACGCGTATTTCACCTGTATCTCTAGCGAATTCCGCCCTGCAGTTTCATTTTCACGCAGTTCAATATTTGCGATGTATCTCCTAAACTGTTGCTGTGCAATGATATAATTTTTCAGGTACATCCAATGGCTATGTGGCTACTTTCTGTTAAATGTGTTCTGAATAGAGCACGTACAAAAGAAGTAATGAATTAAAACGTCATGCATGATGCAGCAGTTTCTCACAGACGTTTATGAAGTCATATCTCCTGCGCTATGTGTCGTATAATGATATACTTTTCTAAGTACATTGCCGGCCGGGGTGGCCGAGCGGCTCTAGGCGCTACAGTCTGGAAACGAGCGACCGCTACGGTCGCAGGTTGGAACCCTGCCTCGGGCATGGATGTGAGTGATGTCCTTAGGTTAGTTAGGTTTAAGTAGGTTCTAAGTTCTACGAGACTGATGACCTCAGCTGTTAAGTCCCATAGTGCTCAGAGCCATTTCAGCCATTTTCTAAGTACATTCAGCGGCATATGTAGGTACTGTATGCGAAACGTGTTGTGAATAGAGTTAGTAGTAAAGAAATAACAAATTTAAACATCTTTCATGATGTAGTTTTTCACGCATCTCAGTATTTGATGTCTTATTTTCTGTGTCGTACAATGATTTTTCTGCCTACATTCAGTGACATATGTGGATACAGTCTGTGAAGCGTGTTGCGAATAGAGTTAGTAGTAAAAGAAATAATAAATTAAAACGTCATGCATGATGCGGAAGTTTTTCATGCATCTCACAAGGGACCCTTCGAGTGCGAGATCGCAAAAGGCCATGCATGTTTACGGCATTTGACGCCCAACGTACTACGTACCACGCAACCACAATATTAGCTCTAATGGTAATAGGAGGCGATACTGGAGGTATCCAATGGTGATCACAGCAAGAGGCTACGGATAGCAGACGAACTTCTTAGTCGACGAGTAACTCATAACAGTGCTACAATGCTAGTGGTGTTGATACAAAGCAGAGCAATGGCAATGATAAACGAAGTAAACATTGCGTTATACCCACAACAGCAGTTCCCGAAGTTGACAGTTTGTCAGAAAGGAACCGAAGGAATGTCGTAGAGTGAGAAAGAAGTGGCAGACGAAATATTAGCGTTTCTGCAAGGTGAGTCAGTGGAATGCGTGGTGTAATACGCACGACGGGGCGGACAACCTACATGAGGAGTACAATGGTGACAGTGCGTGCTTAACAAGTGAAAGTGATACTGAAACAGCTGTCGAGCCATGTAAGTCATCACCTTTGTCGGACAGGGAGCCATAAATCCCGCCTCCAGTGAAACGTAATGGATAACGATTGTTGTTCAAGGTGCGGGCACTAAACATAATTATGTGCATGGAAGATCAATTACAACTATGTTATGAGAACTAATTTTGGTCAATTGCTGGTCAAAATAACTTGCTCTTCCTTGTTCCTGGTCTGCGTATAAAAATCATACTTTTTAGGGCAAACTACCCCTCTTAAAAATATGTGACATTGCAGTTCACACCACCCGGAACCAGTGGACAAATTTAGCCTGTTGATGTTTGTTTTTTCGAATATTATCGCACCACTATCTGCAGCTACACCTTAAAGGATAGCCAATTTCATGATAAGCTCCGTGACAGACTGTTTCGTATTCGGCTGTATGCCATCACATTCCATCAGTTCTCATCTCCCCGTTGCACTAATATGATTCTATATGCATTCTTTAAGAGTGGGTACCTAGCTGAACGTACTACACAATTCGTAACTCCCAAGAAGTTCGCCTTCGATATTGATGATACGAACCATTGTGATCACTGTGGAGCGCAATTTGTCATTCGGTGATTGTGGTGCAAGTCAGTGGTTTGTTTTGAACATTTCTTGAATGTCGACGATGTTCATTTTGTGAAGCGTAATGTATAAATCCCATACAATGTTGATCTCTGCACCTCCCAGACAGTCATTTTCTGTCGCCTTCTTGAAGCACATGGTAAGTCATTAGCAGCAAATTTTTTTCCTGTCATAATTGTTAACACAATACTTTCAAGTGAGCCTTACTAAAGACTGAACTTGCGACCTCGCAGCCAAAGGGTTCCTTATCAGTGTTTACGACGTCATATCTCCTGGACTATGTGTCGTAAATTCATGTATCTTTGTAGGTGTATGCAGTTGCGGTTTGTGGATACTGTCTGCAAAAATTGTTGCGTATAGAGTTAGTAACACCGAAATAATAAACTGAAACGGTTTTTCATGACGCGACAGTTTTCAATGACTCAATGTTTATGACGTTATATCCTCTGACCTATGTATCGTACAATGATATAATTCTGCCGGTACATTCAGTGATAAACTTGAATTTTGTCTGCAAAATGAGTTGCGAATACAATTACCAGTAACGACGTAATAAATTGAAACCTCGTGCTCCTTGCAGCAATTTTACTCCATTAACAGCGAAAATGTAGTAAGCGATGAAATTCTTTCGTTTCTTCGTTTTCTGGGGGTTGTCAGCGAGAAAAAGATTCGTAAAGGTTTGAAATTATGTGTAAAGTTTATCGCAAGGCAATTAGTGTTCTCATTCTCAAATACTGGGTGGTTAAGTTGTGGGTGTTCACGCGTCGTGAGCTACACTGCCTTTTCACCGCCAGCCCCACCCCTTTGATAGGTAGATAGTTCTTACCCCCACAGCGATGATTTCTAGACAGTAAGTGTTATGCATGGTTTGGTTGAAATCGGTCTAGAGGTTTAGGGGGAGATGTGGAACATACATCCATACGTTCATGCAGATATACATACATCCATTTTTATAATGTATGTGGATACTAGCAACCCTTCACGTACTGATTTAAATAGTTTTTCCACCTTAGCAAGCGGAGATGACTTGCTTGCCTCAACGATAGAGACTGCCAACCGCAGGTTCAACCTCAACGAAGGAGTATTCGCGGGGAAGCCAGACAAACGTATGATTCCTGAAGAGGAGCAGCAATCATTTCAGTACTTGCTGGATTTATAGGATGATTGAATGGTCCGGCTTTCTAACAATAGCCAACATGGCGGACCTGTTGAAAACAGCTAAAATCGTCAAAAAACTGCAGCCGTTATTTTTACCGAGGGCATGCAGCTCTGCTGTAATGTTGAAGGGTGGTGGTATCCTCGTGGGTGAAATATTTTGGAGATAAAATAGTTTCCCATTCGGATCTCATGAACCATGGACCTTGCCGTTGGTGGGGAGGCTTGCGTGCCTCAGCGATACAGATGGCCGTACCGTAGGTGCAACCACAACGGAGGGGTATCTGTTGAGAGGCCAGACAAACGTGTGCTTCCTGAAGAGGGGCAGCAGCCTTTTCAGTAGTTGCAGGGGCAACGGTCTGGATGATTGACTGATCTGGCCTTGTAACAATAACCAAAACGGCCTTGCTGTGCTGGTACTGCGAACGGCTGAAAGCAAGGGGAAACTACAGCCGTAATTTTTCCCGAGGGCATGCAGCTTTACTGTATGGTTAAATGATGATGGCGTCCTCGTGGGTAAAATATTCCGGAGGTAAAATAGTCCCCCATTCGGATCGCCGGGCGGGGACTACTCAGGAGGATGTCGTTATCAGGAGAAAGAAAACTGGCGTTCTACGGATCGGAGCGTGGAATGTTAGATCCCTTAATCGGGCAGGTAGGTTAGAAAATTTAAAAAGGGAAATGGATAGGTTAAAGTTAGATACAGTGGGAATTAGTGAAGTTCGGTGGCAGGAGGAACAAGACTTTTGGTCAGGTGAATACAGGGTTATAAATACAAAATCAAATAGGGGTAATGCAGGAGTAGGTTTAATAATGAATAAAAAATAGGCGTGCGGGTAAGCGACTACAAACAGCATAGTGAACGCATTATTGTGGCCTAGATAGAAACGAAGCCCACACCTACTACAATAGTACAAGTTTATATGCCAACTAGCTCTGCAGATGACGAAGAAATTGATGAAATGTATGATGAGATAAAAGAAATTATTCAGATAGTGAAGGTAGACGAAAATTTGATAGTCATGAGTGACTGGAATTCGAGAGTAGGAAAAGGGAGAGAAGGAAACATAGTAGGTGAATATGGATTGGGGGAAAGAAATGAAAGAGGAAGCCGTCTGGTAGAATTTTGCACATAGTATAACTTAATCATAGCTAACACTTGGTTCAAGAATCATAAAAGAAGGTTGTACACATGGAAGAATCCTGGAAATACTAGAAAGTATCAGATAGATTACATAATGGTAAGACAGAGATTTAGGAACCAGGCATTAAATTGTAAGACATTTCCAGGGGCAGATGTGGACTCTAACCATAATCTATTGGTTACGAACTGTAGATTAAAACTGAAGAAACTGCAAAAAGGTGGGAATTTAAGGAGATGGGATCTGGTCAAACTGATTAAACCAGAGGTTGTACAGAGTTTCAGGGAGAGCATAAGGGAACAATCGTCACAAATGGGGGAAAGAAATACAGTAGAAGAAGAATGGGTAGCTCTGAGGGACGAAGTAGAGAAGGCAGCAGAGGATAAAGTAGGTAAAAAGACGAGGGCTAGTAGAAATCCTTGGGTAACAGAAGAAATATTGAATTTAATTGATGAAAGGAGAAAATATAAAAATGCAGTAAATGAAGCAAGCAAAAAGGAATACAAACGTCTCAAAAATGAGATCGACAGGAAGTGCAAAATGGCTAAGCAGGGATGGCTAGAGGACAAATGTAAGGATGTAGAGGCTTATCTCACTAGGGGTAAGATAGATAGTGCCTACAGGAAAATTAAAAAGACCTTTGGAGAAAAGAGAACCACTTGTATGAATATCAAGAGCTCAGATGGAAACCCAGTTCTAAGCAAAGAACAAGGGCGACGTGCTTGAGAACAATATTCTGGAAATGGAAGAGAATGTAGATGAAGATGAAATGGGAGATACAATACTGCGTGAAGAGTTTGACAGAGCACTGAAAGACCTGAGTCGAAACAAGGCCCCGGGAGTAGACAACATACCATTAGAACTACTGACGGCCTCGGGAGAGCCAGTCCTGACAAAACTCTTCCATCTGGTGAGCAAGATGTATGAGACAGGCGAAATACCCTCAGACTTCAAGAAGAATGTAATAATTCCAATTCCAAAGAAAGCAGATGTTGACCGATGTGAAAATTACCGAACTATCAGTTTAATAAGTCACTGCTGCAAAATACTAAAGCGAATTCTTTACAGACGAATGGAAAAACTAGTAGAAGCCGACCTCGGGGAAGATCAGTTTGGATTCCGTAAAAATACTGGAACACGTGAGGCAATACTGACCCTACGACTTATCTTAGAAGCTAGATTAAGGAAAGGCAAACCTACGTTTCTAGCATTTGTAGACTTAGAGAAAGCTTTTGACTGG
Organism: Schistocerca cancellata; assembly: GCF_023864275.1. NCBI lineage: Eukaryota > Metazoa > Arthropoda > Insecta > Orthoptera > Acrididae > Schistocerca > Schistocerca cancellata. The sequence continues at coordinate 291,953,679 of NC_064632.1, read as the reverse complement.
AATACTCTCCTTCAAATTCTGAAGGTGGGAGGGGTAAAATACAGGGAGCGAAAGGCTATTTACAATTTGTACAGAAACCAGATGGCAGGTATAAGAGTGGCAGTTATAAGAGTCGAGGGACATCAAAGGGAAGCAGTGGTTGGGAAGGGAGTGAGACAGGGTTGTAGCCTATCCCCGATGTTATTCAATCTGTGTATTGAGTAAGCAATGAAGGAAACAAAAGAAAAATTCGGAGTAGGTATTAAAATCCATGGAGAAGAAATAAAAACTTTAGGGTTCGCCGATGACATTGTGATTCTGTCAGAGACAGCAAAGGACTTGGAAGAGCAATTGAACGGAATGGACAGTGTCTTGAAAGGAGGATATAAGATGAACATCAACAAAAGCAAAACGAGTATAATGGAATCTACTCGAATTAAGTCGGGTGATGCTGAGGGAATTAGATTAGGAAATGAGACACTTAAAGTAGTAGATGAGTTTTGCTATTTGGGGAGCAAAATAACTGATGATGGTCGAAGTAGAGAGGATATAAATTGTAGACTGGCAATGGCAAGAAAAGCGTTTCTGAAGAAGAGAAATTTGTTAACATCGAGTATAGATTTAAGTGTCAGGAAGTCGTTTCTGAAAGTATTTGTAAGGAGTGTAGCCATGTATGGAAGTGAAACATGGACGATAAACAGTTTGGAGAAGAAGAGAATAGAAGCTTTCGAAATGTGGTGCTACAGAAGAATGCTGAAGATTAGATGGGTAGACCACATAACTAACGAGGGGGTATTGAATAGAATTGGGGAGAAGAGGAGTTTGTGGCAGAACTTGACAAGAAGAAGGGACCGGTTGGTAGGACATGTTCTGAGGCATCAAGGTATCACAAATTTAGCATTGGAGGGAAGTGTGGAGGGTAAAAATCGTAGAGGGAGACCAGGAGATGAATACACTAAGCAGATTCAGAAGGACGTAGGTTGCAGTAAGTACTGGGAGATGAAGAAGCTTGCACAGTATAGAGTAGCATGGAGAGCTGCGTCAAACCAGTCTCAGGACTGAAGACCACAACAACAACATTCGGATCTCCGAGTGGGGACTATACTGGACGATGTCGTCATTAGGAAATGCAAACCTGGCATTCTGCGGGTCGGAGGGTGAGTGTTAGATCCCTTAATCGGGTAATTAAGTTAGAGAATTTAAAAAGGGAAATGCGTAGGTTGGAGTTAGATATGGCTGAAATTGGTGATGTGCGGTGGAAGGAAGAACACCACTCGTGGTGAGGTGAGCACAGGGTTGTAAACTCTAAATCAAATAGCGTAATTCAGCGGTATGTTTAGCAATGAGTAAGGAAGTAAGAACACGTGTAAACTAGCAAGAACAGCAGAAAGAAATCAGGCGTACCCTATGTGGCGTCAGGCGACCACAAACGGCTTGGCGGCTGGTCCATTCAGAAAGAAGAAACATGGTAATGATCATCAACTTTCATCCAGAAGGCCTTTTTGAAGACCTGCTTTGAACATCATGTCTGCAAATACAAAAGGAAATTCTGGATCCAAAGAGGAACTCCGCCTGTGTCAAGAATACCAGTGTGATATCTTTGTGTCCCTGAGACCCGTGGGGACCCAAATCAAAGAAGATCTAAGGCAGAAGGTATATTGCTGTAAAGGGAACTTAAAGGAGTGTACACAGGGTAGCACTGTGAGACGTCGTCATCATATCAAACTGATGTGCAAGAAATGTGTGGTTGGCGTCTGCGTCAATAACAATTGTTTTTCACAGTGCCACGTAATGCAAACATCGCTGATACACGAGTGACATTTTGTAGAACCACATTTATTAAAAATAGTGTAAAACATAGTCATTTGATCTCTACTTGAGTGTACTTATGTTAGAAAAGACCACTCGCTACTTAAAATGAAAGTGAAATATTATTAAAAATTTGGCCATGCGCGAATAGGAGGTTCCGTACAAACTTAATTATGTACATATGCAGTTCATCCATCCCAGGAATGGAGAATCTCGACGGATTTTTCCTGTTATCGATATTGATATTAGCCAGATACCGGCTCGGAGAATTCCAAGACTTTCGAGAATGTTTTAAGTTTGAAGTTGGATAACAAATGAATATTTTTGTGTGATATTATTACAAATTAAGAATTTGTATGATTTTTTTTGCTTTACTTGTACTATGAAAACCTGCTTCCTGGCAAATTTCATGATTGTAGGTCAATGGGAAGTATCCTATTGGTTTTAGTAAATGTGTTCTCGAGTATCAAAATGTGTAACATAAATGTTTGTATCTTTTGTTTGCATTGACCTTGAAGGTTAACCTTTTTTATACCACCAAGAGACTTTAGACCTTAGTATGTGACAGTTTCAACTTGATACGCTTACCCATTCTCGAGAACAAAGGGTCTTAACACACAGACGGATAGACAGACAGTCGGATAACAATTGACAAAAGACATTTTTTTCGTCAATTGTGTGGCCAGTGTCATCCGTAGTTGCTTTATAATTCCTGAGCGTATTTTTGATCCGTCGTTACATCTACAAAAATGCGTGATTTTTTTTTTACCAGACGCGTTTCGCTTTAATGAGGTAAAGCATCATCAGTGGTATGTAATTAAGATTATTTACATTTTGATTTACTTTTTAGATCGAAAAACAGTTCGTTACGAATAGGTTTATTTGTACTTACGGTGATTTTTCGGCTGCTTTCTCGCTTACATCGGGAAATGCCGTTGCTAGTACATCGTTGTTTTTCTGTGTTAGACAATGAAACTTTTCGTCTACTTTTTAGATTTTCTGACGAAAAGTATCAGTGTCTAACACATAAAAACAACGACGTGCTAGCAGACGGCTTATCCCGCTATAAGCGAGCAAGCAGCCGAAAAATCACCGTAAGTACAAACCAACCTATTCTTAACAAACTGTTTTTCGATCTAAAAAGCAAATCAAAATGTGAATAAACTTAATTACAGACCACTGATGACGCTTTACCTCAATAAAGCGAAACGCGTCTGGTGGAAAAATCACCCATTTTTGTAGTCGCAACGACCGATCAAAAATACCCTCATGGTTCTTTTTTCTCGTGTGATATAGTTACAAATTAACAATTCTCGGATTTTTTCTTTGGTTGTACTTTTAAACCTTTCTTCTTATCATATTTCATAATTCTAGGTGAAAGGGAAGTACCCTATAAGTTTTGATGAGTGAGTTTGCATGTATCAAAACATGTGGCATAAATGACCTTTTCTTTTTATTGCATTGACTTAGAAGAATAAATTTTTAACACCGCCAAGGCCCAGTATGCCTCAGTATGTGGCATAAATTTCAACTCCATACGTCTACCAGTTTTGAGAAACAGGACAGACATACAGACAGACAGAAACACAGGCAACAAAGTGATATAATAAGGGCTCCATTTTTACCGATTGAGATAAGGAAGCCTAAAAACGTAATACTTGCCATTAAAATTGCAATAAGGCAAGCAACAGACTTCAGATTGCCGAGAAGTGTACTTATTCTGAGTGGGTCAGGAGGAAATGTACATGCTTCGAGAGGTGATGGTATTAGTGATCCTGAACAATAAGCTTCAGATGGACATCATCAAGTTGTTCGACACAACTGCCGCTACACTACTGTGGTAAGTTTTAAACAATGATAACGTTCGAATAACGTAGAAAATAAATAACAAGGTATATTAAATGTATTCTATCCCGGAAACCGTTCGTAACAGGGCATATGTCCATAAGAAGTTTTTTGGTCACAACCACCAATATCATCACGCCTCAAAGCATGTACCTTTCTCCGCACTCACCTTGTATGACTGGATATACAAATGATTACCATACCATGATACCACAACAAGTACTCAGCAGTAACGCTGTCTACATTCTTCATACAAGAAATGATTACACACCGGGTTTCTCAATGAGAAATCGTCTTTTAATATTCGTTGCTTGTGAGAAGATGGTATTATGCCTCGTGTAAGAAGGAAAAATGTGTACCAGCACATATCGGAAGTTGTCAGCAGCAGAATCGTAGCCTATGCATTTTGTCGTTCAGCGATATTGCTGCTCACTTCGGTTGGAATCCCACGACCTTAATGGCTAGTATTAGTCCTGATGGGCTAATACTCAACGGAATGCAGGGTCTCAAAGACTTCTACGACTAGCGCCCGAGAGAACAGACATATTGTTGACTCGGCTGTACAGGGTTGTACAGCCAAATCACGCAGAATGAGTCATGAAATTGACTTGTTTTTGCAGAAAGACAGGTATCTACATGGACTGTAAGGTACGGAGACCGTTGTTACAGTTTCCCTTGGCCAGATAGCAGAGAGCAGCAACAACAATGGTGCACCCAATGACAGCAATAGATACAGGACTCAGCAGCCGTCGTCTTTCATAAGTGTCCTAGTTCTGGGTACAGCATTACAGGAGACACTGTTGGTAGAGCCTGGGTTCATCTGGGCGGTCAGCTGCTCAAACGCCGTTTGTTACTCCTGTCTTCTATGGCCTGTGGTGTACCTTAGTTACCTAGTGCTGCCACCTTCCGTCTGTGAGTGGCTACTGCACGTTGACGTCGAGTATAGGCGGTGGTAACATTAAAAGTAGATAATGTAGTTAGGCCAGTGGCTGCACCCAATTTTGGAGTTCTATAGGAAGTTAAGTTTCAACAAGATAACGCAAGATAGATTGTTGCCTCTTCTACTGAACAAGTGCTTATAGCTCTTACGATATGCACTTTAGAGGCCATGTCTATTGTTCATTTTTTCTTGTTTTTGTCCATATTATCTTCTTTCAGAATATGGAAAGCAAGGGGCTTGGAGTAAAAGAAATGTGTTTCACAATATCGAAGGTGAACAAGTGCTAATAGTTTTTAAGATATGCATGTTGGAAACCATATTTATTAGACATTTTTTCCTTGTTTTGGTCCGTGCTAACACCTTCGAAATTTTTACGGTAGAGTTCTGGTTCACGCTGTACAGAAATGTAGACATCTGAGAACGAGTTCCGGGCTGAAAGCGTTTGTTACGTAAAAAATAAAAACCTTCTCATAGAATTTGTGGTTGTTTGAGAAATCACTCTATAGTCTTTAATAAGATAAAAATAAATCTAGAAAAATAAGCCCGACTCTTAAGGTCACTGGTATAATTCCGGACGTAAGTAACGCACGAAGATGGCCATGAGCAATATTTCTCTTGACTCAAACTCGACTACCACTGGAACATATGACGTCCATACCAAATCTGCCTAAAGGACGACACTGAAATATTGGAAACGTGCTGTAATTATGAACAATTTAGAAAGAAAATTTCTCCAAACCGATAGTGACCTGTGTAAGAAAATCTTGTTGTATAGGAGGTATTTAGACGACATTTTCGTAGTCTTCAGTGATAGTACAGAAGAACGTGCGGAGTTGGATGTTGCATAAAATTCATTGTATGCTAATACAACTTTTACGAGGGAACTGGATCGAAACAGTTCGCTCAGTTTTCTTGGCCTACGTATAATGAGGGTAGGTTCGAGACTTGCACACAACATCTTTCGCGAGCCAACAGCCTCAGATATAATTATTTCAGCAGATTCAAGCCACCCGCGATGGCACTAGAGAGCATTTATTAATTCAGTGTTCCAAAGGCTCGTCAAATTTAGATAAGGAAAATAAGAATAGAGAAAGTGACACCATTATTCACAAAGAAAAGGCATACCGTGTAAGGTGTCAGGCAAATCTAACACCTTCCATGAAAACCCTGACATGATAAGCAAATCCAGTAGTATGTCACATAGCTCCGAATAAATCGTGACATTAAATTAACCAAAGTAATACGAGTAACGAGTGAGCAAATGGAATACCACAGACTAACACAAGAATGCCTAAATGCATGTCATACCTTCCCACCGTGAGACAGACGCAGTTCCGAGGGGAGAAACGAGAACAGAAGCCGAGAGCAGAACCATGTTAAGCAAGAAGGCCCTACGATAAGGGACGGACACCCACGTTGCCAGCTAACCGCTACGACCACACTACCCGCAAGTTTTTAGCGTGAGACTTTTTCGCGTATCTGTTACGTTAGGACCACCCCCCAGCCCATGTTAAAAGATAGAGCCCTCCAGAAGAACAGTATAGATCTTACGATAACGCTAAAAGGGCCACACCAGCTGCAAGTTTCAGCGTGAGACTTTTTCGCGTCTCTGTTACGTTGTAAACTTTAAAAACATTGCCCCACCACGAAAAGTATAACGTTTCTCATTGGATAGACAGAATTTTTGTAGGCGGAGCTTAAGGTTAACATTGAGACCCTGATTGGTCAGATGAAAACACAGCCAGATAGTTTTTTTTAAACCAACTTCGGTAAATTGTAGTAAGGAGAAGTTAGAAGAGAGTTGCTTCCGGGAGGGCGAGCTGGACGGAGCTGCGCCGGCCGCCGCCCCCTGACGAACACCGACAAGGTAATGAACGCACGCGATGCCGCATTTTTGAGCGCATAAGGCTTCACTCAGAACTGCAGAAGTCTCATCTGTTACAACCCCTTTTTGCGTAATACTAGTGTCGATTGTCAATTAAAGCTCATGATGTTCACATTTGCCACTTGAAGTAAAAATCTGAAATGCAATTATTTTTCTGTTATATAATTATTGAGAAGCCACATCAGCCACTGTAATTTACGACAAGTTAGATAAGTAATTAAAGATAATTGAGGGTCACTGTAGACCATTTTGATAGTTTTCTCTTTTGTGAAACTTAATTTAAACCTAGATTATAGATGTGATATGGCATAGGTCATCCTTCGATCCATTTTAGAACTTGGAATCCCACTCAGGGAATATTCGTTCACATTTTTGTTGAACGCAGTTGGTTTTTACCATCCTGTATTAAAACATTTCCTTTTATCAATAGTGCAATTTATAAACGATGTTTTGTGAGTAGAATAAAATTTCCAATGGTAAACTTAACTGCTTTTTCAACGTTATTTTACCAGCTAACTAAAAATAGGAAATCCTTGAACCCCTTCCACTAAATTTAGGTAGTATTAAGATTCCTTTACAGGGAGTGCAGTGGAGCTGACGCTGAAATCATTAAGTATTTGGTTATATCATCGCTAGTCTCACTGAACTCTTCTGAATTCTACATGTCATGTGTGGTCTGACGTCTCCTTACCAGCAACAGGTCCCAGGTTCAAACTAGTCAATTCCCTTAAAAACACGCTCAGAGCGTCGTTGCGCGAAAGTGGTAGGGAGACACGATATAGAACAAACAGACACCAGGCTGAATGTTTAGAACCGCTACAGGTAAAGTGATGTTAGAAAGATGGGTGATAAAGTGTTCAGGAAAATAGAAATTAAATATTCCGTTATAGGTAATAATACGAAAACTTACCTTTGCCATATCATGGCTCGCTATTTGAAAAAGTTGCAAATGATTTTAGAAAACATAACACAAAAGTAGGCTGCCCCCCTTAAATTTTGTAATGTGGGAGTATATAAGATTAAATGCGAGTCATGCAGCTGCTACTATATCGGCCAGACGGGTAGAGAAATCAGAAAACGGTCTAGGGAACATCGCTACGCAGCCAGCAATAGCGCTTTGGGAGCACATACGCTAATAGAAATGGAAAATTGACGTACTGTGTTGGACGTAGAGAATGAGGGCTATATTTCGGATATATTATTAGAATTTGAAATTTACAGTAAAAAGGATTCACATCCTGAATCTTTTTATTAATGAACAAACGGCATGTATCTGGAATTGGTTTTTCGGAATATTTGATAGACTGTTTATCGATTGAAATGAATAAAACCACCACCTCCCTGAGCCACATCGGAAACATATGGTTCAACTGAATGCCTTACCAAACCCCTTTGTGTTACACCTGGAGTAGCTTCATGAAATAATAAACTAATTACAGTGACCCGACGTGAGCAATGTACTCCACTTCACAAAGTAAGCAATCCGTGGTGTTTTATGCGTGAACTTATTTTTTTGGTCTTAGCTTAAAACACATATTTGTGAATTAGACGAACAAGTTATCGCCTGTATGTAGGAGTTTTCATAAAGGATTTTGAGAACTTACTTTTACGATTTTTTACGAAGAATACAGACAATTTTATTTTGTAAAGCTAATCAGCAAATTCTTTGTAAAAATTGTCAATGAGCAGGACTGTGGATCATTGTGAAATGTCAGTTTTTGTATATGAATTTACGCTAGTGTCCATGTTTTCATGCGCCAGCTCGTCATATAAAGCTTGCACGTCAATTGTTAGGTTGTAATACAGTCTTGTTGTTTTCCTACGTTTGCCAATGAAGGAAATTTCGATTTGTTTCGTGTGCAACCAGCTCGTACTTCAGGTTCCACTTTCCACTGATCACAAATATACTGTGCTCACGTCGTTCAAAAAACTAAAGGCAAGTACAAGTTCAGATCACAGCAGCAGACGACAGAAAAGTTATTGACCGTCTGCAATTCGAATGAGGCACAGCGACAAAGAAACAAATAGTGAATGATTTTTTCACTTCGTAACGCCGTAATGACCACAGTAGCGCCACAAAGTAATACATGGCATAGAATGACAGCAGGCACAAGCTGTACGATACGTTGCAAATTTTGGAATTCTGTCTTTCTGTTCGGTGGAGAAGCGGTGTGTATGTGAGGGGGGGGGGGGGGGGGGGGAGCGATTCAGTGATCAAGAAAATGAGACTAAAGCATCACTCTCGTCGGTTGATTTCCTGGTCACAAAAACAACATCTACATCTACATCTAGATCTACATCCATACTCCGAAAGCCACCTGACGGTGTGTGGCGGAAGGTACCCTGAGTACCTCTCCTGATTCTCCATTATATTCCAGTCTCTTATCGTTCGTGGAAAGAAAGATTGTCGGTATGCCTCTGTGTGGGCACTAATCTATCTAATTTTATCCTCATGGTCTCATAACGAGATATTCGTTGGAGGGAGCAAAATACTGCTTGACTCCTCGGTGAAGGTATGTTCTCGAAACTTCAACAAAAGGCCGTACCGAGCTACTGAGCGTCTCTCTTGCAGAGTCTTCCACTGGAGTTTATCTACCATCTCCGTAACGCTTTCGCGATTACTAAATGATCCTGTAGCGAAGGGCGCTGCTCTCCGTTGGATCTTCTCTACCTCTTCTATCAACCCTATCCGGTACGGATCCCACACCGGTGAGGAGTATTCAAGAAGTGGGCGAACAAGTGTACTGCATTTCCTTAGGATTCTTCCAATGAATCTCAGTCTGGCATCTGCTTTACCGACGATTAATCTTATATGGACATTCCATTTTAAATCACTCCTGATGCCTACTCCCAGATAATTTATGGAATTAACTGCTTCCAGTTGCTGATCTGCTATATTGTAGCTAAATGATAAAGAATCTTTCTTTCTATGTATTCGCAGCACATTACACTTGTCTACATTGAGATTCAATTGCCATTCCCTGCACCATGCGTCAATTCGTTGCAGATCTTCCTGCATTTCAGTAAAACTTTCCTTTGTTACAACCTCTCGATATACTACAGCATCATCCGCAAAAAGCCTCAGTGAACTGCCGATGTTATCCACAAGGTCATTTATATATACAGGGTTATTACAAATGATTGAAGCGATTTCACAGCTCTACAATAACTTTATTATTTGAGATATTTTCACAATGCTTTGCACACACATACCAAAGTCAAAAAGTTTTTTTAGGCATTCACAAATGTTCGATATGTGCCCCTTTAGCGATTCGGCAGACATCAAGCCGATAATCAAGTTCCTCCCACACTCGGCGCAACATATCCCCATCAATGAGTCCGAAAGCATCATTGATGCGAGCTCGCAGTTCTGGCACGTTTCTTGGTAGAGGAGGTTTAAACACTGAATCTTTCACATAACCCCACAGAAAGAAATCACATGGGGTTAAGTCGGGAGAGCGTGGAAGCCATGATATGAATTGCTGATCATGATCTCCACCACGACCGATCCATCGGTTTTCCAATCTCCTGTTTAAGAAATGTCGAACATCATGATGAAAGTGCGGTGGAGTACATCCTGTTGAAAGATGAAGTCGGCGCTGTCGGTCTCCAGTTGTGGCATGAGCCAATTTTCCAGCATGTCCAGATACACGTGTCCTGTAACGTTTTTCTCGCAGAAGAAAAAGGGGCCGTGAGATTGCACAAAACACGTTGACTTTTGGTGAATTGCGAATTTGCTGCACGAATACGTGAAGATGCTCTACCGCCCAGATTTGCACATTGTGTCTGTTCATTTCACCATTAAGAAATAATGTTGCTTCATCACTGAAAACAAGTTTCGCACTGAACGCATCCTCTTCCATGAGCTGTTGCAACCGCGCCGAAAATTCAAAGCGTTTGACTTTGTCATCTGGTGTCAGGGCTTGTTGCAATTGTAAACGGTAAGGCTTCTGCTTTAGCCTTTTCCGTAAGATTTTCCAAACCGTCGGCTGTGGTACGTTTAGCTCCCTGCTTGCTTTATTCGTCGACTTCCGCGGGCTACGCGTGAAACTTGCCCGCACGCGTTCAACCGTTTCTTCGCTCACTGCAGGCCGACCCGTTGATTTCCCCTTACAGAGGCATCCAGAAGCTTTAAACTGCGCATACCATCGCCGAATGGAGTTAGCAGTTGGTGGATCTTCGTTGAACTTCGTCCTGAAGTGTCGTTGCACTGTTATGACTGACTGATGTGAGTGCATTTCAAGCACGACATACGCTCTCTCGGCTCCTGTCTCCATTTTGTCCACTGCGCTCTCGAGCGCTCTGGCGGCAGAAACCTGAAGTGCGGCTTCAGCCGAACAAAACTTTATGAGTTTTTCTACGTATCTGTAGTGTATCGTGACCATATGTCAATGAATGGAGCTACAGTGAATTTATGAAATCGCTTCAATCATTTGTAATAGACCTGTATATTGTGAATAGCAACGGTCATACGACACTCCCCTGCGGCACACCTGAAATCACTCTTACTTCGAAAGACTTCTGTCCATTGAGAATGACATGCTGCGTTCTGTTATCTAGGAACTCTTCAATCCAATCACACATTTGGTCTGATAGTCCATATGCTCTTACTTTGTTCATTAAACGACTGTGGGGAACTGTATCAAACGCCTTGCGGAGGTCAAGAAACACGGCATCTACCTGTGAACCCGTGTGTATGGCCCTCTGAGTCTCGTGGACGAATAGCGCGAGCTAGGTTTCACACGACCGTCTTTTTCGAAACCCATGCTGATTCCTACAGAGTAGATTTCTAGTCTGCAGAAAAGTCATTATACTCGAACATAATACGTGTTCTAAAATTCTACAACTGATCAACGTTAGAGATATAGCTCTATAGTTCGGCACATCTGTTCGACGTCCCTTCTTGAAACCGGGGATGACCTGTGCCCTTTTCCAATCTTTTGGAACGCTACGCTCTTCTGGAGACCTACGGTACATAGCTGCAAGAAGGGGGTAAGTTCCTTCGCGTACTCTGTGTAAAATCGAACTGGTATCCCATCAGGTCCAGCGGCCTTCTTCTTTTGAGCGATTTTAATTGTTTTTATATCCCTCTGTCATCTATTTCGATATCTATTATTTTGTCATCTGTGCGACAATCAAGAGAAGGAACTACAGTGCGGTCTTCCTCTGTGAAACAGCTTTGGAAAAAGACATTTAGTATTTCGGCCTTTAGTCTGTCATCCTCTGTTTCAGTACCATTTTGGTTACAGAGCGTCTGGACATTTTGATTTGATCCACCTACCGCTTTGACACAAGACCAAAATTTCTTAGGATTTTCTGCCAAGTCAGTACATAGAATTTTACTTTCGAATTCATTGAACGTCTCTCGCATAGCCCTCCTCACACTACATTTCGCTTCGTGTAATTTTTGTTTGTCTGCAAGGCTTTGGCGATGTTTATGTTTGCTGTGAAGTTCCCTTTGCTTCCGTAGCAGTTTTCTAACTCGGTTGTTGTTCCACGGTGACTCTTTTCCATCTCTTACGATCTTGCTTGGCACCTACTCATCTAATGCATATTGTACGATGGTTTTGAACTTTATCCACTGATCCTCAACACTATCTGTACTTGAGATAAAACTTTTGTGTTGAGCCGTCAAGTACTCTGAAATCTGCTTTTTGTCACTTTTACTAAACAGAGAAATCTTCCTATCTTTTTTGATATTTCTATTTACGGCTGATATCATCGATGCTGTAACCGCTTTATGATCGCTGATTCACTGTTCTGCGTTAACTGTGTCAAATAGCTAGGGTCTGTTTGTGACCACAAGTTCTAAAATGTTATCACCACGAGTCGGTTCTCTGTTTCACTGCTCAAGGTAGTTTTCAGATAATGCACTTAAAAAAAATTTCACTGGATTCTTTGTCCCTGCCACCCGTTATAAACATTTGAGTCTCCCAGTCTATGTCTGGTAAATTAAAATCTGCACCCAGAACTATAACATAGTTGGGAAATCTACTCGAAATATTTTCCAAATTTTCCTTCAGGTGCTCAGCCACAACAGCTGCTGAGCCAGGGGGCCTATAGAGACATCCAATTACCATGTCTGAGACTGCTTTAACCGTGACCTTCATCCAAATTATTTCACATTTCGGATCTCCGTCGATTTCCTTCGATACTATTGCAATTTTTATCGCTGTAAACACGCCTCCCCCTTCACTGTCCAGCCTGTCTCTGCGGTATACATTCCAATCTGAGTTTAGAATTTCATTACTGTTTACATCTGGTTTCAGCCAACTTTCCGTCCCTAGTACTATGTGGGCATTGTGACCGTTTATTAATGAGAGCAGTTCTGGGACCTTTCTATAGACGCTCCTGCAGTTTACTATTAGCAGATTAATATTGTTATTTGCCTACTGCTACCTTGCCGCGTCTCAGGAGGCGTCTTGTCGGGCCTAGGGAGGGAATTCTCTAACCTAAAAAACCTACATGTGCACTCCACACGTACTCCGCTACCCTTGTAGCTGCTTCCTGCGTGTAGTGCATGCCTGACCTATTCAGGGGGACCCTACATTGCTCCACCCGATAGCGGAGGTCGAGAAATTTGCACCCCAGATCTCCGCAGAATCGTCTGAGCCTCTGGTTTAAGCCTTCCACTCGGCTCCAAACCAGAGGACCGCGATCGGTTCTGGAAACGATACTACAAACAGTTAGCTCAGATTCCACCCCGCGAGCGAGGCTTTCCGCCTTCACCAATTCCGCCAACTGCCTGTATGAACTGAGGATGACCTCTGAACCCAGGCGGCAGGAGTCATTGGTGGCGACATGGGCAACAGTTTGCAGTCGGGTGCACCCAGTGCTCTCTGTCGCCGCCGGCAGGGCCTCCTCTACATCTCGGATGAGACCCCCCGGCAAGCACACAGAGTGAACACTGTCCTTCTTCCCCGACCTTTCCGCTAATTCCCTAAGGGGCTCCATCACCCGCCTCACATTGGAGCTCCCAACACCGAAAATAGTAAGCAAAGAACACATGCTTTTTTATTGTACATGTACTAACTTAATACATGTAATCTTACTGAGAAGTGTTAAGGTCGGAGCAGGCACGCCTTGCCGCTTGCGTCGGTAACAAACGAGGGAGGTGAAGGGGAAACTGGTGGCCGCGGGCAAGCAGATCGTTTGCACACGAGCACCCGCGCCTGCTTTTGCGTATTTGCCCACCCCCAGTCGTGATTTTTGTCGATTCATTTCGGCTGAGGTGATGGAAGATAACAGTTTCCATTCACGTTTAGTGTTCAGTGATGAGGATACGTTCCATTTAAGTGGGAAATGAAACGGCACGATATAAGAATGTGGGGCATGCAATGATCACATACCATAATCAAGCAAACTTTATGTGTTTTGCGCCGTTTCCCGGGGAAAGATCTACGACTCGTTTTTTTTCCAGAAAAATTAGTAGTCACAAGAGTCTGGATATTGATCATGCGTCTTGTGGATGGTATACTAACATCAGTAAACGGTGAATGAAAGCTCTCATCCTAACCGTATTTGTAAGAGTGCTCAAGGATTTATGTTTATGCATGTATACGATCTGCCCTTCGTAAAATGGGATGGTTATTCTAAAATAAAACTATGTAGTCGTACGAGTAATTGAAAATTTACCCCAAGTTTCTATTTTCATTCGTGTGGAAGGCATAGCCTTGTGAAATGGATGAATAATCTTTTTGAAACAACTTGTTGCTTGCTGTGGAATAACTACTGGGATTTATTAATTAGTATTGGTTGTGGCGAATAAACAGGGTGCTTTAGGAGGAAAAATAATTCTTTTAGTAGTTAGTAGTAGAGATTAATTATAATAATACTCTCATACACAACATTTGTCTAATTTTCATGACATGAAATGTTTATAAAATTGAGTTGTCTTGCAATGATCATTCTATAGAAGTTGACAATGAAATGCGCTGCTCTGTGAGTTTTGAAATATTTGAGTTAATTCGGGACGTGATGTGCATCTCCAGTTCACTTCTGTCTTGTATTGAGTCAAAATCGGATCTCCATCTCACAACCACAACAGCAGCCACTCACAATTCACGATTGTGGGTACGGCTACGAATGGGGCTCACCACTGGGAAATCTGAAACTACAAATGGACCGCCGAAGCCTGTAACTGTTGTAGACAGTTACGTAGAAAGAGGCGACGCAGTAGATGTAGGTTGCAATGGATCTTGATTCTCAGTACCTAGAACCTAGTACAGTCAGGAATAGCTAGATGTAACGTAAGTGAAGACAAAAGTTTGCCAGTAGAACCAGAAGTGACAAATAAGGGCGCACAAAGCGTAACGATAACGCCAGTGTTAGAGAATGATGGATACAAGAATCAGAATTCGGTTACCAGTTAAAGTTCAGGATAGTAACGGTTAAATAATAGACTCCGGTCCGCAAGTTGCCTGTGTAGAAAGAATAAATATGAATATCGTAAAGTTGTACATGATGACACTTGGAAAATTACTGCATCAAAAATGACAGAATTTTACAGGCCGATTAATAGTACAAAGCAGAAAGGAAAGAAGAATATTTATGTGGTTGCAGCAAACAATATCGTGTTACAAACAGTAATTAGAGAGAGGGAGTATGAAGTATAAATTGAAAATCAAATAGTCCACATTAGTGAATAATCTAGTACGTGCACTGTTAGAGGAAATACACTCCTGGAAATTGAAATAAGAACACCGTGAATTCATTGTCCCAGGAAGGGGAAACTTTATTGACACATTCCTGGGGTCAGATACATCACACTGACAGAACCACAGGCACATAGACACAGGCAACAGAGCATGCACAATGTCGGCACTAGTGCAGTGTATATCCACCTTTCGCAGCAATGCAGGCTGCTATTCTCCCATGGAGACGATCGTAGAGATGCTGGATGTAGTCCTGTGGAACGGCTTGCCATGCCATTTCCACCTGGCGCCTCAGTTGGACCAGCGTTCGTGCTGGACGTGCAGACCGCGTGAGACGACGCTTCATCCAGTCCCAAACATGCTCAATGGGGGACAGATCCGGAGATCTTGCTGGCCAGGGTAGTTGACTTACACCTTCTAGAGCACGTTGGGTGGCACGGGATACATGCGGACGTGCATTGCCCTGTTGGAACAGCAAGTTCCCTTGCCGGTCTAGGAATGGTAGAACGATGGGTTCGATGACGGTTTGGATGTACCGTGCACTATTCAGTGTCCCCTCGACGATCACCAGTGGTGTACGGCCAGTGTAGGAGATCGCTCACCACACCATGCTGCCGGGTGTTGGCCCTGTGTGCCTCGGTCATATGCAGTCCTGATTGTGGCGCTCACCTGCACGGCGCCAAACACGCATACGACCATCATTGGCACCAAGGCAGAAGCGACTCTCATCGCTGAAGACGACACGTCTCCATTCGTCCCTCCATTCACGCTTGTCGCGACACCACTGGAGGCGGGCTGCACGATGTTGTGGCGTGAGCGGAAGACGGCCTAACGGTGTGCGGGACCGTAGCCCAGCTTCATGGAGACGGTTGCGAATGGTCCTCGCCGATACCCCAGGAGCAACAGTGTCCCTAATTTGCTGGAAAGTGGCGGTGCGGTCCCCTACGGCACTGCGTAGGATCCTACGGTCTTGGCGCGCATCCGTGCGTCGCTGCGGTCCGGTCCCAGGTCGACGGGCACGTGCACCTTCCGCCGACCACTGGCGACAACATCGATGTACTGTGGAGACCTCACGCCCCACGTGTTGAGCAATTCGGCGGTACGTCCACCCGGCCTCCCGCATGCCCACTATACGCCCTCGCTCAAAGTCCGTCAACTGCACATACGGTTCACGTCCACGCTGTCGCGGCATGCTACCAGTGTTAAAGACTGCGATGGAGCTCCGTATGCCACGGCAAACTGGCTGACACTGACGGCGGCGGTGCACAAATGCTGCGCAGCTAGCGCCATTCGACGGCCAACACCGCGGTTCCTGGTGTGTCCGCTGTGCCGTGCGTGTGATCATTGCTTGTACAGCCCTCTCGCAGTGTCCGGAGCAAGTATGGTGGGTCTGACACACCGGTGTCAATGTGTTATTTTTTCCATTTCCAGGAGTGTAGAATCACCGATAAAAGTGTCACTAAATCACTCTTCCATGATAACGTCGAAACCGAAGCAACATTGTAAATTTGTATTTTGACATTTGATGGTCAGACACTCTCAAGACACAGAGGCTCAGTTAGACACAGCTTTTAATATAAGTTGAGTGAGCGTATCAAACATGCCCAAAAATGCTCCGGACTAGTAGAGGTATAGCTGGTAAATAACAAAGCGTCACTGAATCGCGTCGGAGTATAGATTGCATTCCTAGTGTGTTGTATGATAGTCTGTTTCTTTCTGTTCACTCTCACTTGTTCTTGTTCTGTCCTGCCTTGTGGTTTGTAAAGTCTCAATGGGACGCGCGGGATCCAAGACGGCGTTAAAACAGTGGCAACTTGCCAGCTCGCATCGTGTGAAGGGCCACAGTCACAGAAGCACCGCTAGTTTGCTGAATACCTCCGCAAGTACGGTTGGGGTACTATAAAACTATTTGAGTTCAAGGATCAGATAGAATGTGCCCCTCAAAACGGACAGTCAAGTAAATTAATGAAAGGGAAATGCGATTAATTACAAGAAAGAGTATAACGGTAATTCTCAATTAAGGGCCCAAAATTGCAATCTAACAGCTTCAAGAATGTTGTAAGCAAGTAAGTGGGTCGTCTGTTCGATGGATTATCACA
Source organism: Schistocerca cancellata (assembly GCF_023864275.1). Classification (NCBI taxonomy): domain Eukaryota; kingdom Metazoa; phylum Arthropoda; class Insecta; order Orthoptera; family Acrididae; genus Schistocerca; species Schistocerca cancellata. Next base: position 291,936,468 of record NC_064632.1, on the reverse strand, counting down.
GGAAAAGGGTACGACGAAAGAGTGTCAAGGCAAAACCCATACCTGAACAAAGTAAATTGAGGCAAAAGTTGATAACTGATCACGTTAACAAAGATTCGGGGAGACGGAATGATTTTATATTGCCGATGAGAAAAAGTTCAAAGGCTTTCCAACAGACGGAATAAGTATGGTGTGCTGAAAGCCACTAGACGACTGGCACAGTAAACATTTAATTTATATTATTTATTTGTTTTATTTGTTTGGTTTGGTTAGGATAATGGGGGCCCTCTCTTTCAACGGACCATGGTTCACACATACAGTATCTGCTATATCATATTTACGTAAGACCAAACAGTTTTAATATGACAATTAGTGTTAAAAAGATTTGAGTGTCTGAAGTGGCAGAGTGAGTAAATTCTACAATGAACTAATGAAGTTAATATCAACAGTACTTCTACTGTTGCAGCTGCTGCCAGTAATATTGATAGTAGTAATAATAATATGACAATAATTATGACATTAATAACAATAATGACGTTGGCAAATACAAGAAGAATTTATAGGTGTGCAAGATAGATGTTTTCTGATATAGCGAATTCTGGGAAAAGGAAATTTAAGGAGACTGCATCAGCTAAGAAAACTGGGAAACGAGGAAGGTCAGGTAGGAAGAGAAACGTACACTCCTGGAAATTGAAATAAGAACACCGTGAATTCATTGTCCCAGGAAGGGGAAACTTTATTGACACATTCCTGGGGTCAGATACATCACATGATCACACTGACAGAACCACAGGCACATAGACACAGGCAACAGAGCATGCACAATGTCGGCACTAGTGCAGTGTATATCCACCTTTCGCAGCAATGCAGGCTGCTATTCTCCCATGGAGACGATCGTAGAGATGCTGGATGTAGTCCTGTGGAACGGCTTGCCATGCCATTTCCACCTGGCGCCTCAGTTGGACCAGCGTTCGTGCTGGACGTGCAGACCGCGTGAGACGACGCTTCATCCAGTCCCAAACATGCTCAATGGGGGACAGATCCGGAGATCTTGCTGGCCAGGGTAGTTGACTTACACCTTCTAGAGCACGTTGGGTGGCACGGGATACATGCGGACGTGCATTGCCCTGTTGGAACAGCAAGTTCCCTTGCCGGTCTAGGAATGGTAGAACGATGGGTTCGATGACGGTTTGGATGTACCGTGCACTATTCAGTGTCCCCTCGACGATCACCAGTGGTGTACGGCCAGTGTAGGAGATCGCTCACCACACCATGCTGCCGGGTGTTGGCCCTGTGTGCCTCGGTCATATGCAGTCCTGATTGTGGCGCTCACCTGCACGGCGCCAAACACGCATACGACCATCATTGGCACCAAGGCAGAAGCGACTCTCATCGCTGAAGACGACACGTCTCCATTCGTCCCTCCATTCACGCCTGTCGCGACACCACTGGAGGCGGGCTGCACGATGTTGTGGCGTGAGCGGAAGACGGCCTAACGGTGTGCGGGACCGTAGCCCAGCTTCATGGAGACGGTTGCGAATGGTCCTCGCCGATACCCCAGGAGCAACAGTGTCCCTAATTTGCTGGGAAGTGGCGGTGCGTTCTCCTACAGCACTGCGTAGGATCCTACGGTCTTGGCGTGCATCCGTGCGTCGCTGTGGTCCGGTCCCAGGTCGACGGGCACGTGCACCTTCCGCCGACCACTGGCGACAACATCGATGTACTGTGGAGACCTCACGCCCCACGTGTTGAGCAATTCGGCGGTACGTCCACCCGGCCTCCCGCATGCCCACTATACGCCCTCGCTCAAAGTCCGTCAACTGCACATACGGTTCACGTCCACGCTGTCGCGGCATGCTACCAGTGTTAAAGACTGCGATGGAGCTCCGTATGCCACGGAAAACTGACTGACACTGACGGCGGCGGTGCACAAATGCTGCGCAGCTAGCGCCATTCGACGGCCAACACCGCGGTTCCTGGTGTGTCCGCTGTGCCGTGCGTGTGATCATTGCTTGTACAGCCCTCTCGCAGTGTCCGGAGCAAGTATGGTGGGTCTGACACACCGGTGTCAGTGTGTTCTTTTTTCCATTTCCAGGAGTGTACAAGGGTAACGACTGCGTACAGGTTCAATGGTAATCCTTATTGTTGTTTTAATAGCTATGTCATTATCTGCCTTCTGAAGTTGGAGATTTCACTTAGTTCTCTAGTATGTTGCGGGTTGTTATTCCAGAGTCTGGTTCCTGCTACTGAGAAGGACTTCGAGTAAGTGGCTGAACGATGGAGTGGGACGGAAAGGATTTCGCTCTGACGGGAACGGATGTTTATGACGTGTTGTTCACATAAGAGCGTTAAGGTCGAAGAGAGATATGAGAGACAGTGTTCATTGATAAGACAGTAGAGAAGGCAGAGTATATGGAAATCTCTGCTCATGTCTACCCGCTGCCAGGATAGCTGTGCATACCATGGTGAAATGTATTCAAAGAGTCGAACATCAAAAGTGTAACGATCACAGCCATTCACAACACACCAGACTCTGTGAGCTGTCCTGAGATAGATCTTGCAGCATAACATCGCTATAATCAATAACTGGAAGTGTTTTCAAATCAATAGGGAAGAGCTTTTTATATTTTTATAGGGCGTGGTGAGATGTTGATGCCTTCTTGGACATTGCATCTACGTACTCAGTCCAATTTAGATTTCCATCTGTTATTACATAGTTTTGTCCCATTTAGGTTACAGGGGGGTAGGTATCCCCGATATTTCGGGGTAATGAGCCTAGAATGACCAGCCAGTAGCGCTTGGGTTTTGGACTGGTTGAGCTTTAACCCTGTACCCTGCGACCATTTTGATAGTGCAAACGAGTCAGTATTGACATTCTCGATAGCGGTCTTCAGGTTTATTAGTTTTGTATTTAGATACAACTGAAGCTCATCAGCGTACATTTGGTATTTACAGTAGGACAAAACTGATGACACATCTTTTATGTAAATGAAGAGAGTATAGGACCTAATACTGGACACTCGGGAACACTTGATTCTACCTGCCTCCATTGCGATTTTATGGTGCCGGATATGACGAATTGCTGGCGAGACGTCACATATGAGCGAAACCATTGCATGCCGGCCGCGGTGGTCTAGCGGTTCAGGCGCTCAGTCCGGAACCGCGCGACTGCTACGGTCGCAGGTTCGAATCCTGCCTCGGGCATGGATGTGTGTGATGTCCTTAGGTTAGTTAGGTTTAAGTAGTTCTAAGTTCTAGGGGACTGATGACCACAGTAGTTAAGTCCCATAGTGCTCCGAGCCATTTGAAACCATTGCAATGCACTTGGCAAGAAAATTTACAACCTACTTTAAAACACGGCGTGGTGGGTGTTTAGCTATGGAGCTGTATTTCACCTTCTGGTGTGTGAGATGTTACATTCATTGACAGCACGTTAATCAATGTAGGATTCCTCAACATCTTGCAACAAAGTATGCACATGAGTTAAGATAATATGAGGTTTAAATCTGCATTCAAATATTTCCCGAAACACACATCAAATCTTGTAAAAGAATGACTTCTTTAGAAATCTCGCGAAGTTATTTGGATATCATCTCAGTTACCAGACATTAACTCCATTGACAATTTATCGGATAAACTCGACAGAGGGTTGAAGAATTACAGTTATCTCGAAATAAGATCTGAAAAAAAAGAGCTGAAGAAAGATTAGACACTAACCGCGCCTGAGTACACCGCAAAATCTGTTGGTAACAAGCAAGAGAGTGTGGAAGCTGTTATAAGGCGCATGGGACATGCTACGAAGTATTTAGTTCCAGTATTTTTCTTGTGTTCAAGGACAGTTAGCTTTTAACCGATATTAAAGACACTACGGAGTTAAGCTGTGAAATAGTATGTAAGAAAATACTGTGTTATTATGTTATGTAAGAAATTATATGACACACTTTACAATTATCAAGAGAGCGCATTCTTCATTTATTGTAACTGGATCTATTTCTTAAAAGTATGTGTTAAAATTAAGTACTTGTTGCTAGAAATATTAAAATTGGGGAATCTGAATATCAACTGCTGTGCACATAGTTGTGTGAAACAATGGGTGAGGAAAAAGTTCCCGTAATGTCGCTTATAAATTGTTAGAACAGCCTGAGATTCGGAAATTATGGCTGTGCAAATTGTAGAGTACCACACATGCAAAAAACATAACACAAAGGCGGCAATAGGAACTACTTTTACAGATATACGAGATTGTGGCATGACATGTCATCTCGATCAGAGATGCAATTGAAACGTAAAAGAGGGTTTAATAACTGGGAAAAAAAACATAAACATCTGATGTTGACAAGCCAGCAACCATAAGACAACAGGCCGAATATAGCCGACCAAAACGAAATTCTAAATACCTGAAATTGTCAGCTGGAGAACGATAATGAATTCAATGTAAAGAAATCTTCAGATAAGAACTTTTTATTGGTTTGCTCGCATGTAGGTACACTGGACTGCCAGTTTCGCCGGGGCTATGCTGCCATCTTCTCTCATAACCTGGATACTGAGGATCTGAAGATGGAAGCTTAGCCCTGCCAAAACTGGCAGTCCAGTGCACCTACATGCGATCAAGCCAATAAAAACTTCATGTCTGAAGCTTCCACAACGAGACCTTAGCGCCGAACAAGAACTATGCGGAAACGCGTGCGAAGTCATGCATTACAGCACCTGTAGTCAACGAACTGCAATGAACTATCATAAGCAGTGACACGAAGGTATCACGCAGTTCACAAACCCGTCAAAAGTAAGAAAGTCTTGATTCATTCGGAAACAGCGGCTTTGTTTGGAGAGCGCCGACTCGATTGTTTGACATTAGTACTGGTCCCCCCTGCTGACTGAGCCGTGCCTACAGAAATCAGAGATGTGACTTAGCCCACTGCTCTTACTTGCCTTATAGGACGGCTAAGTAAGTGGTCCACCATTTCACTTCTGGAGAAGTTTGAATTCTGCTCCTACAGCGTGTCCCGCAGTGATGGAAGGAAAAGTGAATTTCTAACGCAATTTGCGAAACTTTTGTTGCGAACAGAAAACATCCCATTTCTACCAAAGGTGTAAGATGGTTGATATTGTGGTCTTCATTCGAAAAACTGGTTTGACGCAGCTCTCCATGCTACTCTGACCTATATAAGTCTCTCCCAGTAACTACAGCAACTTACATTCTTTTGGATCTGCTTACTGTATTCATCTCTTGGTCTCCCTCTACGATTTTTGTCCATCATAATACCACGCTCCTCCCAATACTAAACTGGTGACCTCTTGATGTCACAGAATATATTCTTTTAGTAAGGTTGTGCCACAAATTTCTTTTCTCTCCAATTCTATTCAGTAGGCCTATCTCCTCATTAGTTACGTGATCTGCCCACCTAATCCTCAGCAGTCTTCTGTAGCATCATATTTCAAAAGCTTCTATTCTCTTCTTGTCTAAACTGTTTATTATCCATGACTCAGTTCTATACAAGGGTACACTCCATACAAATACTTTCAGAAAAGACCTCCTAACACTTAAATCTATATTCGATGTTAACAAGTTTCTTTTCTTCAGAAGCACTTTTCTTGCCCCTGCCTGTCTACAGTTTATATCCTCTCTATTTCGGCCATCATAAGTTTTTCTGCTGCCCAGACAACAAAACAATTCCCTCAGAATTGCCTGATTTAATTAGACTACATTCCATTATCCTCGTTTTGCTTTTGTTGATGTCCATCTTATATTCTCCTTTCAAAACGCTGTCTATTCCGTTTAACTGCTCTTTCAAGCTCTTTGATGTCTCTGACAGAATTGCCATGTTACTGCCAAACCTCAAAGTTTTTATTTCTTCTACCTGGCCTTTAATTCATACTCCAAATTTTTCTTTTGATTCCTTTACTTCTTGCTCATTGTACAGACTGAATAGCACTGTCTCACTCCCTTCTCAACCGCAGCTACCCTTTCATGCCCTTCGTCTCTTATATCTGCCGTCTGCATTTTGTACAAGTTGTAAATAGCCTTTCGCTCTCTGTATTTTACCCCTGATACCTTCAGAATTTCAAAAAGAGCATTCCAGTCAACACTGTCTAAATGTACAAATGCTATAAATGTAGGTTCGCCTTTCCCTAACCTATCTTGTAAGAGAAGTATGGCTTCGCATGTTCCTGCATTTCTACGAAATCCAAACTAATCTTCCCCGAGGTCGGCTTCTACCAGTTTTTTTCCATGCTTCTGTAAGGAATTCGTGTTAGTATTTTGCAACCATCACTTATGAAACTAATGGTACGGAAATATTCACACCTGTCTGCTCCTTTCTTTGGAATTGGAATTTTTATATTCTCCTTGAAGTCTGACAGTATTTCGTCTGTCTCATACAACTTCCTCCTCAGATGGAAGAGTTTTGTGATAACTGACTCTCCCAAGGCTATTAGTGGTTCTAACGGAATGTCATATACTCCCGGGGCCTTGTTTCGACTTGGGTCTTTCAGTGCTCTGTCAAATTTTTCTCGCAGTATCGTATCTCCCATCTCATCTTCGTCTACGTCTTATTCCATTTCTTTAATAGTGCCCTCAAGTGCATCTCCCTTGTACAGACCATGTAATATTCCTTCCACCTTTCAGCTTTGCGTTCTTTGATTAGGGCTGGTTTTCCATCTGGGCTCTTGATATTCATTCAGGTGGTGCTCTTTTCACCGAAGGCCGCTTTAATTTTCCTGTAAGTAATATCTGTCTTTCTCCTGGTGATATATGCTTCTAAATCTTTACATTTGTCCTCTAGCCACTCCTGCTTAAGCATTCGGAAGGACGACGGTTCAATCCCGCGTCCGGCCATCCTGATTTAGGTTTTCCGTGATTTCCCTAAATCGCTCCAGGCAAATGCCGGGATGGTTCCTTTGAAAGGGCACGGCCGACTTCCTTCCCTAATCCGATGAGACCGATGACCTCGCTGTCTGGTCTCCTTCCCCAAACCAACCCAACCAACCCCACTCCTACTTAGCCATTTCGCACTTCCTTAAATCTCAATTTTTAGGTGTTTGTATTCAACTTCGCCTGTTTAATTTACTGGATTTTTATATTTTCTTCTTTCATCAGTTAAAGTGAATATCTCTTGCATTACCCAATGATTTCTACTAGGACTCGTCTTTTTGCCTTTTTTATCCGCTGCTGCCTTCACTATTTCATCTCTCAAAGCTACCAATCCGTCTTCCATTGTATTCCTTTCCCCTGTTCTCGTCAATCGTTCCCTAATGCTCACACTGAAACTCCCAACAACCCCTGGGTCTCTCAGTTTATCCAGGTCCCGTGTCCTTAGTTCCCTAACTTTTTGTAAATCCGTCAGTTTTAATCTTCAGTTCATAACCAGAGTCCATATCGACCCCTGGAAATCTTACAGTTTAAAATCTGGTTCCAAAATCTCTGTCTTACCATTATATAATCAATCTGAAACTTTCCGGCGTTTCCATGTCTCTTTCAAGTATAAACCTTTCTTTTTGCTCAGTGCGAAATTCTACCACGCGGCTTCTTCTTTTATTCTTTCCACCCCAATCCACGTTCACCTACTATTTTTCCTTCTGTTCCTTTTCCTACTGTCGAATTCCAGTCAGCCATGATTATAAAATTTTCGTCTCACTTAACTATCAGAATAATTTCTTATCACACCTGTCTTCAATCTCTTCACCATCTGCGGAGCTAGTTGGCATATAAACCTGTACTACTGTGGTGGCTGTGAGCTTCGTGTCTATCTTGGCTACAATAATGCGTTCACTATGCTGTTCGTAGTTGCTTACCCCAGTTTATATTTTCTTAGTCATTATCAAGCCTACGCCTGCATTCAAATGGCTCTGAGCACTATAGGACTTAACATCTGAGGTCATCAGTCCCCTAGAACTTAGAACTACTTAAACCTAACTAACCTAAGGATATCACACACATCCATGCCCGAGGCAGGATTCGAACCTGCGACCGTAGCAGTCTTGCGGTTCCGGACTGAAGCGCCTAGAACCGCACGGCCGCCGCGGCCGGCTACGCCTGCATTACCCCTATTTGATTTTGTATTTATAACCCTGTATTCACCTGACCATAAGTCCTGATCCTCGTGCCACTGAGCTTCACTAATTCCCACTATAACTTCAACCAATGCATTTCCGTTTCTAAATTTTCTAATCTACCTGCCCTATTAAGGGATCTGACATTCCACCCTCTGATCCGTAGGAGGCCAGTTTCGTTTCTCACGATAGCGGCAACCTCCTGAGTAGTCCCCGGCCGGAGATCTGAATGGGGGACTTTTTTGCCTCCGGAATATTTATTAATTTGACCATGTTGAATTCGGAGGGGCGATCTGTAGTTATCACTTAGAAGAAGAAGAACTTCTTAGCCGAGATCGCTATGAAAAACATTATTGTAGGTAACCGGTTTCGGTAAAACTACGTTACCAGCTTCAGATCTTCAAAATGGTTCAAATGGCTCTGAGCACTATCGGACACAACTTCTGAGGTCATCAGTCCCCTAGAATTTAGAACTACTTAAACCTAACTAACCTAAGGACATCACACACATCCATGCCCGAGACAGAATTCGAACCTGCGACCGTAGCGGTCTCGCGGTTCCAGACTGTAGCGCCTAGAACCGCACGGCCACTCAGACCGGCACCTGATCTTCAAAAGGTTATTACAACATCTCATGCCAGCTACACACAAAATCATTCCATTGAATTTCCAGGTATGTGAAAGATGAAATGAGCGATGCTTTGGCACGTCAAAATTAAAATTACTATGTACACCACAGTTCGCCAAAACATCGTTCCCATAAAATGAGACGTGATGCCTACCACGGCACCACACGTTCTTCTTCTCCCAAATTATCCAGAATATTTTATCCAAGAGGATGCCATCATAATTTAACCATGAAGTAGAGCTGCATTCCCTCGGGAAAAAATACGGCTGTACTTTTCCCTTCTTTCAGCCGTTCGCCGTACCAGTACAGAAAGACCGTTTTTATTGATGTTATAAGGCAATATCAGTCAGTTATCCAGACTGGTGCCCCTGCAAATACCGAAAAGGCTGCTGCCCCTCTCCAGGAACCACACGTTTGTCTTGCATCTCAACAGATATCCCTCCGTTGTGGTTGCACCTACGGTGCGGCTATCTGTATCGCTGAGGCACGCAGGCCTCCCCACCAGCGGCAAGGTCCATGGTTCATGGGAGAACAGTATAAGGTAATAAAGAATAAAATGCACGATATTACTTTTTCATTTACTTCTGCAGCTGGCATAATCTTTTTTGTTGGGGCGTTCGCTTCCGTGTAGATGTAGTTTTTAATTAACTCACGCGTGCAGTCGACTGCCCCGTCAGCATAGGGAACTTTATAACGTTCTTGCCATTTGGCCATGATTGGTTCCAGAGCAATCGTACTCGTAGCGAATTTAATTCAGTCCCAGGCTGTATAGGTCAAACTGAGGTCACTGCTTCCCAAAACGTGTTTGGTACCGTGTCCGACAGACACCTATGCAACACCACACGGGAAAGCTGAGTCTCCTAATTGTCGTAAGAGGACCTTCAATTTCTGTTCCGCATTTAGGGCTCCACCTCTTTCTTCAGTTGTCTCGAAAACATAATGACCACTGAGGCATTTTATATGTTCTATCGTGAATGCGAGCTGTTACATACAATTTTCGCTTCGCCATTTCCCGTTTTACAACATCATTACCAATAACTGTCATGAAACAGAAATTCTTTCTTCGCTGCATTCACATGCGAAGTGCTGAAGTGACTTAAGGAACTGCAAGCCGCCTCTCACTTCCAGATTCGCAGTTTTGGTTTCTTAAGATATGTGGTTATTAATTTTAAATGTTTCCGTGTTCCCGTTTTTTGTTGAATGATGACGTCATACCTCGAAATATGTTGACAATATTAAATGCTTTCAAAAAGAAAGCAAAAAACCGTGAGTATTAGTGGGTTCTGAAAAGCCTTCGTCAAGGACGAATACCAACCACTATGGCTTAAAGTTGTCTTATGTACTGATGAGCCAAAACATTTCGACCATCTGTTCCGAGATGTTTTCCAAACGTGTTCTATCCTTGTGGATGACATCGGAAGTTTACTGAGGCTTTTTGCGGATGATGCTGTGGTATATCGAGAGGTTGTAACAATGGAAAATTGTACTGAAATGCAGGAGGATCTGCAGCGAATTGACGCATGGTGCAGGGAATGGCAATTGAATCTCAATAT